>NC_044393.1:75491803-76765553 GCF_006542625.1 Nomascus leucogenys
TTGTCTTGGTAGAAGAAGCTGTTAAGATAAATGAGGACAAATTAAAATGATATATAATAATACATCCTTTTGTTAATATGATTTTAAAATTCAAGTCCTGTAATAACTTTTTATTAATATCCAGCTTTTACAGCATGTTACTCATTATTTTTAAACCATTCACAGTCATGCACAGCATAATGACATTTCAGCTCGACAGCAGACTGCATTATATAAAGGTGGTCCCATAGATTATAATGGACCTGAAAAACTCCTATCACCCAGTGAACACGTAACACAACACAACACATAACACAACACATAATTCACATGTTTGTGGTTTGTTGTGTAAACAAATTTCCCATACTACCAGTCATGAAAAAGCATAGCACATACAATTATATACAGTACATAGTACTTCATAATGATAACAAACGACTATGCTACTGGTTTAAGTATTTACTACACTATACTTTTTATCATTATTTTAAAGTGCACTTCTTCTACTTATACATTATAAAGTTAACCGTAAAACAGCCTCAGGCAGACCCTCCAGGGGTATTCCCGAATAAGGCATTGCTATTACGAGAGATGACAGCTCCATGCGTGTTATTGCCCCTGAAGACCTTCCAGTGGAATAAGATATGGAGGTGGAAGTGATATTGATAATCCTGACCCCGTGAAGGCCTAGGCTAGTGTGTGTTTGGGTGTGTGTGTGTGTCTTAGTTTTTAACACAAAATTTTAAAAAGTAAAATGAATAAATAAAAATAGAAAAAAGTCTATCCTTGAGTAAGGGTATAAAGAGAAAATATTTTTTATAGCTGGACAATGTGTTTGTGTTTTAAGTTTTTATTACAAACAAGTCAAAATTTAAAAAGAATAAAAAGTTTATAAAGTAAAGTAATAGTAACCTAAAATAGTATATATTGAAAAAGGAAATGTTTAAAATAAATTTAGTGTAGTCTAAGTGTAGAGTTTTTACAATATCTACAGTGGCCGGGTGCAGAGACTCACACTGTAATCCCAGCCCTTTGGGAGGCCTAGGCGGGTGGATCATGAGGTCAGGAGTTTGAAACAAGCTTGACCAGCATGGTGAAATCCCGAGTCTACTAAAAATACAAAAATTAGCCGGGCATGGTGGCACATGCCTGTAATCCCAATTACTCAGGAGGCTGAGGCAGGATAATTGCTTGAACCGAGAGGCAGAGGTTGCAGTGAGCCGAGATCATGCCCCTGCACTCCAGCCTGGGCAACAGAGCAAGACTCCATCTCAAAACAAAACAAAAAAATTTATAGTACTGTCATGTCCTAGGCCTTCACATTCAATCACCACTCATTCACTTAATGACCCAGGGCAACTTCCAGTCCTACAAGCTCCATTCAGAGTAAGTTCCCTATTTACATGTATACCATTTTTTATCTTGTATACTCTATTTTTACTGTATCTCTACTATGTTTAGATATACAAATATTGCATTACAATTGTGTACACAATTCAGGACAGTAACATGCTGTACAGATTTGTAGCTTAAGTAGACTAGGCTACACCATATTGTCTGGGTGTGACATAGGCTATACCATTTGGTTTGTGTAAGTACACTGTATGATGTTTGCACAAAGACAAAATTGCCTAACAACACATTTCTTAGAACATGTCATCAAGAAATGCATGACTGTAGTAAAAATTAAATGACAGTAGAAATAAAAATGCTGCAGCAATTTTAATCTGTCAAAGTCAGTAGCCTCATTTATAGCATATAGATATTTACTAGAAAACTAAAAATATAAAAGTGCTAATCTTTAATATTTTGGTAAAATTTTACATTTGCATATATGTAAAATGAAAGAACAGATCAATTATCTATCCTACAAAATATAAAAAACATCTTTTACTACCTAAGTCAAAGACCTCAATTCTTAGAGGCTGATGTAATGACCTAAAAAGTTAAGTAATTATAATTAGCTGTCCTATGAGAATGAATACATCTTCCACTTAAAAATACACAATAATCTTAGACTCTAGAGGTAAACATGCTAAAATATCAAATATATAGAATAGTAAACATGTGAATTGCCAATGCATATTTATGGTTTCTTTTGGTTTCATCAAAAGGAGACAAATGAAGATAAAATTTAAGAAAATAAAGACTCAAAGAAATGTTTAATTGTTCTGTTGCCAACATACTGTAAAGTAAAACTCGTTATTGTAAGACCATTACAGAGATATTATGCCAAATTTACACTCATGCCTAAGCTTCTGGAGAATATAAATCTAAATCCAAATAATTCCTTTGTATTGTTTAAAGATGTGATGCAATGAATCTCTGTCCTAAAATTCAAATGTGATGTCCTATTTTTTCGTGTAATTCTGGAATGAATAATCATAAGATAAAAGATATTTTAAAAAGCAAAGAATGTATGTGTTTCAATATATGAATCCAATTCAGGATGAAACAGATTTTTAGAAAATAATTTATTTATTGAACATTGAATAAGACTAGAAATTGTAAAGTTCCTCCTCTGAAATAACTGACAGTCAGACTCATTCCATCTTAGTGACACTATTGATGGACTAGACAAGTTTTTACCAGAGACCAAGTTCATACAAAGTTCACAACCACTAAAATTAACTCAGATAGCCCTAAGAAGTGCTACTATAAATGTTTTTTGTTGTTGTTATTTTTTATTTCATTGAATATTATGAGCTTCAGGCTAAAAACAGTTGACGTATCTGCTTATCTTATCTACATTGCTTACCCTTCTAGGTTATTATTGTGGCACAGTGCAAAGGAAGTAGACTTTAGACCTGGTTTTAAATTACGTTCTATTGCCTGCAAAATGCGTGAAAAAAAAAAAAATCATTGGGCCAGGTTACTGGACCTCAGTTTTATTACTGGTTCAAAACCTACAGTACTGGGTTCCTGTAAGGATGAAAGCAGAATAGATTGGGATGGAACAGCTGTAGTCTGGAAGAACCAGTATAGAACCAGCCTCCCTCCCTCCCTGCCTCCCTCCCTCCTTTCCTCCCTACCTCCCTTTCTTTCTTCTTTCTTTTCTTTTCTTTCCATGAACCATACATGAGACCTAATGGAGTCTTACTTTCTACTTAACCTTTCCAAAAGGTAAAATATTTGTTACATTTGGTTTGGTGTGAAGTGAAACACAATGATTTTCTATGATCACTCACTTTTACTTTTTATTTATAATTTATATAATACTCTCATATGCCTCTAAATTTCCTCTGAGAAAATAAAATCTGTCCTTCGGTTCTGTTTTTGAAGGACTTTCATATAATCTTCACAGACAAGGTGGAGAAAAATTGTCATAAGAGTGATAAAAATGACTTAAAAGGGTCATTCAACTTCCTACACTGTTCAATATTTTCAACAATAACTAAAATGTATGAAATAGTTATAAAATTTGTATATAGCTAGAAAAAGAATTATGGTTGAAATAGAGTAACAAGGGCTGATAGATCTTGAACAATATAGTTTTCAGAAGATGTCCATTCAACAGATGGCAGTTTGGATTAGACCAGTTTTAGGGATCTTTCCAACTTTGGGGCTCTGTAGCTAACTAAAAATTAACATACTATTTTTTGAACTCTTAAACGTGGTTTCTATAAAGAAAATGGTAGAATTCTATTGAGAATCGAGAAAACAATTCACAAAAGGACAGTAATGCTAATTTTTCTACTGGTTAGAAAAGGAAGTGTAAGGTTCTGGAATCAGATGATTTAGTCAGCATGAAAGCAATGATAAGGGACAAACTTTGTGGATGGCAGATACCTCGCAAGAATCTTTATCCCAGAAGTATTATAGAGCAAAATGAATCAGAGATGTACACATGAGTTCATAGGGAGATTTTTTTCACAGTGGTGATGAATATGCTCATATGAAAATCAGTTTTTGAGCACAGCAACAGTAAATTAATTTCCTTGTGTGCACCACACTGTGTTCATAAGCTAGAGAAAACAAATCTACCTCCAGCAGCAGCTGTTTTCCTGAATTATTCATGAACATAGCTTAAAGAATACTATGTACAGCATTTGTTAATTGGGTACAGTTGGCAAAATTCATATATATCAACTTGGTTTCTAACTCCCCTCGCATTCTGCTGTGAAATAACACTTGACCTTTTTTAAAAATGTAAACTACAGTCTGCAAATTCAGCAACTAACACGGCACTCATTGGTTTCCCATCCAGGTTGTATTACTTATATTTATTCTGTGTAGCTTTTGAAACTTTAAAATCTTGAACACAAATCTACCTTTCATTGTAGAATGGCCATGTAAGTGAACAAACATTAAAAATGGTGACCTCGAGTAGGATTGTGGAAGGATGTGCGAAGATGTCATACACCTTTCTCTCCTGAATGAGTATACTGTAATCACTTTACTTGGGCCCAACTTATTCAAACCTAAATTATATTCCTGTAAAAGATCAATGCACTAAAATCTCCAAAGTACAATTAAACCTTTTTTCCAGGCAGTAATTGATATTATCTTGATTCACTTTTTGACTTGACCTCACCTTCTAAAAGTGAGCATCTGACTTCTTCAGAATATTATAGGCTTACCCTCCAAATAGGCCTTGTTTTTGCAATCTTTCATTCTTATTTTAGAGAACATAGAGAAATACATGCAGGCTATATGATTTCCATTTCAACATTAATAGAAAATAACCAAAGGAAAACAGTATATGTATGAGATTTACTTCAATAATATGAGATTAGTTCTTATCAATACTGAGAATTTTGTTTTTCAGGGCATGTATTTATTCTTTAAAGTGGTGAAAAAGTTTATTAAATTTTTTATCCATCACTTTCCAAAGGTGAGTCTGGATGACTGGTATTTATAACACTAAAAGTTTGGTTCTTTTATTTGGCAACCGTATTTTATAAAGTTTTCTGGATTGCTGCTAAAAAGGAAAAAAAAAAAAAGAGAAAAACAGGTACAATAGACTGGTGAGTCATACTGAGAAATGCCAGTGTTCAAATTACATCACTGGCCAACAGCAGTTTATTGGCATCCTATAATAGGTTTCAACTTCCTACACTGATGCTCTCAAGGTAAGAAAAAAGATAAAATTCTGTCCTCAAATCACAAGCATTCTACTTTGATGCCTTTAATGGCAGTTACAATATACCTTTTGCTAAGAGCCGAAATAGGTTTATCATTAGTAAATTGCTTACCTATACTCAGAGATGAATGTAATGATTTGTTACGAAAGCCCATCCTTACCTTGCTTCTTATATTTCTTACTTCATGAGGTTTCATGTTTGCAGAAAGGTATTGGGGGGTGTTTGTGAAATTCTTGTAAGGTTCATTTCTCTACACGTGACTAAATTTGGTGCTGGTGACCCGAAGCTAATCTGGCTAATGATTCCAGGTAAGCTGATAGTAACTGAAACCAATATGTCTAATTAAGCCATGCTAATTAACTATCACAGGATAGTTCTGTGTATGGTAAATTAGAGCAGACAATGCTCATCTAGAAATCTTGATAGAAAAGAAGGTTTGTAGATGGAATGTAGACCATAAGTTGCTATAATAATCAAACCAAATAAAATTAACTTTTAGTTTTTTCTTATATTTAGTGTCAAAAGTATGGAGAGTAGGGGATATAGACTGCTGGATGAATATGAGAGGAAGAGAATATTTTTGCATAGGATTTTGTCCTTAATGCCTGGCTGGGTGTGGTAACTCACACCTGCAATCCTAGCACTTTTGGAGGCTTAGGTGGGATGATCACTTGAGCCTAGGAGTTAGAGACTAGCCTGGGCAGCATAGTGAGACCCTGTCTCTACAAAATAAACAAACAAACAAACAAAATTAGCTGGGCATGGCAGCACATGACTGCAGTCCTAGCTATTTGGAAGGCTGAGGTGGGAGGATCACTTGAACCCAGGAGGTAGAGGCTGCAGTGAGCCTAGATCATACCACTGCACTCCAGTCTGGGCAACAGAGCAAGCTCCTGTTTCAAACAGAAAAAACAAATATTGAATCCCTATACTATATTCCAAAAGACTGGAAGCCACTCTAATACAAGTACCCTTGCTTTTCTTTCTTTTCTGATTCATCTGTAGAACCTAGTAAGGTAAATGTTGTAATGTTTACCGTACTCAGCTTTCTGGTATTTTACCATACAAATCTTTAAATTATTTGCCACTCTTTCATAGATACCAAGATGGGCTTCAATAGATCAGTTAAATTCTACTGGTTGAGCACTGATTTCTGTGTATTGTTATCATGTGCTTTTTCCTGGGTGGACTGTAGAGAAGAAAATAGGTAAAGAACAGAAAAATGGAAAGGCGATTGTAGAAGAGATTCTATTTCCAGGATCATGAGGCTTTTAAAGAAGAACTTTAATTATCTTAATATATCCAAGAAGGGAAGTCAAGGGAAGCCCTCAGGAAGCCCAAGGAAAGGGGACCATGTGGGAGAAACAAGTATTAACTGTGACTTAACTAAACATATTGGCTAACTAGAGTTCTCATTTCCCTAAAGGCACAAATAACATAATTTATTTGTGTAAGATCTGTAGTGATATTCCATAAATATCAGTAAACTATTGATACTATAAAAAGCACCCAATATTGAACAAGAAAAATTGTGGAATTGTTTCTAAGTACTAAAAGATAGTTTTTATAAAAAGATGATGCTTTCAAATATCAAGCTTTGTAATGCTTCAAAAGAAAGATCTGAATGTCATGCTTTGTAAAAGAGATGCTGGGAGCAAGTTTGTAGAACAGCCACTCATCTTGAGAGACCATTTGCTTCGAATGGTTTCAAATGTGATGGTGTCACGGTATGTGAGTACCACCATGCCCCTGGAAACACGTAGCACAATCCCCAAGACTAGGAGAAGAATGTTCAACGTACATCTATTAGGAAGCGCTCCCGCTCTTGACCATCGGAAACTCTACAGATGACTTACTGTTGGTTTCAAGACTCTCACAGAGTTCACTTTTCACCTCGCCATTTGGTCTGTCATTTCCTTTTTGGATCAGTTTGCTTTGCATGGTGGCAGCTGTCACCACAGCCTTGAAGCTCCTCTTGCGTTTTTGAACATTCTGTTCTGGATGAAAAATTATAATATAAACCTTGGGCATATAGAGCATGCCCAGAGACACTGAAGCACTTAAACTCATGGAGACAGTAAGTGTTGTTGTCTGGATGTACATCTGAGGGAAGAAAAAAAAAAGAATCACTGTTGGTAAGCCTAACAGTAGGAGATAATGCAAATAACATACTATTTTCTAAAATTGTTCCAGCTTCTCTGCTAAAGGCACATTAAAAGGCACTTATTGAAATTGTTCTTAATTATAGTCAACCATTCCTGTATCCTAACCTGCAAATGTAAATGAGTAAGGTTATTTTTTTATTGAACCCAATTTCTTAAAATAAAAATACAAACAACCAAGCTGGTGGAGCTTATTTTCCTTTTTAGATTTTAAATAAACATACATAAGGAACGCTAACAATGCCACACAGAACTTCTTTAGAAGGTACTAGTGGGCCAAGTGTTATTTTAGCAATAAGTTTAACCCAGAAGGTAAGTATATATAGTGAAAATAGAGTGGGAGTGCAACATTCCAGAACATCACTATTACACACCAGTGCTTGAATAATGCTAGCGGTTGCATCTTCACATTATTACATAATTCCAACTACCAAAAATCACAGGCATGTCATAAGGGCTTGATTTTTTTTTAACAGTCCCTCTAAAGAACACTTCCATAAGGTTCTCAATGATAGCATCATATCAAAATAAGTCAGGTGCTTTTATAAAATATGTAAGATCTCCTCCCTCCAAGATATATGCACTGGGGATATCGTCCCAGTCACTGCATTCTGAAATTCTCCCCCTGTGCCCATTGCTTGCCCTTATCCCACTGAAATCGACTGCTCTGATACTTACAGAGAGAGATCTTTCTGGAAGGTTTTTCTTTCTACAAGCTAGAGGTTAAGAATCTCAAAAAAAAAACTAAAGCTAAAATCACTGCTTTGGCTTTTTCTTTTTTGGTTATGGTATAGAAACAGAAACAGCAGTATTTCATTCTTTAAAAACAGAAACAAAAACCTTTGATCTGGTTCCACTTTTCATGTCCTGAGCTCAAAATAGAATTTTCCCCAAATAACTTGGGATACTGAGGCCACGGAAAAACCACATCTTAAGACTGTAAAGACAGTCTCCCTTTGTCATATCTACGACCCTCGTTAATAGATCTGTTCACTCTATTTACATCTCTGAATATGATCCTGATTAGTTGGATTTTTTAAATATGTTTTAATCTGTTAGTCTTGCTAACATCTATCATACTAGTTAGATCTCATCTGGCAATCCTCGAGACCAAACTAATTGTGTCCTTTTAAATAAAGAATCAAAAAACAAACAAACAAACAAAAAACACAAAAAAAAAAACCATTCACCCTCAAGGGTAAATAACTGAATCAGCATTAGTGTTGCCTTTTCCTAGAGGAGAAGTTTTCTCTTAACAGATGGCAAAACCTTGAGGTAAAGAACTGTCCAAACCATGAGCAGGATGTGAGGCACAAGCTAAGAAACTGTCTTTGGATATAAAATCATACCATGCACATTGCTGAATTTACTGTCCAGTTCATCTGCCACTAAGGCTGTCCTTGCATAAGAGCTCATTGTAAGTGTGGAAAACACTTTAACGAGATTTACTACAAAGTTTACAAGATTCACTAAAATTAAGACCATCCCAATGAAATAGGGATGTGTACGTTTACGGCTCATAAATCTCGCTAAGCTTTGCCATCTACTTTTAAGCAACTTATTATTTTAAACATTCCTAAGCTTCTTTAGTATTGGTTAATCTTTTTTGAATTCCTGCTTATTTTCAAGCTAGCATTGCTGCAAAAACCTACATAGAAAATTGACTGCAGAGAGAGGACATAAAGGTAAGAAAAGAATGTGGCAAAGTACAAACCACACCCGCACATGTTCCAATGCCCGTCAAATAGAAAACCATCAGTTTTGTCCCAGTCAGACTCTTTCAGGTCAATTAGCCTAAAAACAAACAAACAAATCCAACAACGAAACAGCCATAAAATGATGGGAACATCTATACTGATTAGTTGGATTTTTTAAATGTGCCTTAATCTGTTAGTCTTGCTAACACGTATAGTACTAGTCCAAACAGTATAAAAATATTTTTGTAATAAACATCCTATAAATTTTCTCTGCTACCAAAAATATAAATAATAGTCTTCTCTTATTTGGAATAATTTCTGTGATATATAGTAAATTTAATCCTGCTAAATATTAGACATGAAGAGGACTCTGGAATGCTAGCTTCCTCGTTAAATAAATTACCGCAGTCTATCCTTTTGGCAAGCCAACTCAATGAAAGATGTAATAAACACAGACATTAGAATTAAATAGTACCATGGTTAGTGTAGCAAGCTCTTCATTAGACACTATACTTTCAAATTATACCAAAATGCTGATCTTAATTATGTACTTTCTTAAGACAGTTTCTGAAAAATTTTAATGTGAGTTTAATACCGGAAAGGCATCTAACAAAATCCTTAGCAAACTAACACAAGAATAGAAAACCAAATACTGCTTGTTCTCACTTATAAGTGGGAGCTAAATGATGAGAACACATGGAGACATAGAGGGGAACATCACACACTGGGGCCTTTTGGAGGGTGACGCGTGGGAGAAGGGAGAGGATCAGGAAAAATAATAACAGGTACTAGGCTTAATACATGGGTGATAAAAATAATCTGTACAACAAACCCCCATGACACAAGTTTACCTGTATAACAAACCTGCACTTGTATCCCTGAACTTAAAATAAAAGTTAAAAAAATCCACAAACTCATACCCTAAAGTCCACAACCTTACCGTGGCCTAGCATTTGTTACAGGGCCATGGACTATGTATGATTAGACTGAGTTTTTGAAATTCATCTTTGAAAAAATCATACATGTCATAACCTCAATGAAAGCAGTAACAGCAAAACAAGCAAAGAAATGGAAATGCCACCTATTGTCACTCTAGAGAAACTCAATCCTTAATAGCATGGATTATAGAATTCTGAATATCTCCCATATTTAATAAGAAGTTGAGAGACTATATTTAACATTGGAAAATAAACACTTTATTTTTAAAAATGCATGGATTTTTGTATATCTATAGAAAATTCTGATTACTTGAGCCATACAGGAAAATAAAAGTTAAAAAAATCCACAAAATCATGTGTGATAAAATAATCTATACAACAAACCCCCCCATGACACAAGTCTACCTATATAACAAACATGTACTTGTATCCCTGAACTTAAAAGTTAAAAAAAAAAAACAACACAAATCATACCCTAAAGTCCACAACCTTACAGTGGCCTAGCATTTGTTACAGGGCCATGGAAGGAATATGTTCCAGTAGACCTGGGTACGAATTCTAGAACCACCACTTATATACATTTTTTTTAAAAGATAAAGTTTACAGAGAAACTCCAGAGTTACTTTCTGGGTGATTAAAGCCTCCAAACCAACCTCCCAGGCTACAATCCAAACTAATCAATCTTCCCTGGTTATTGGACAAATATGGTATCTTATTTTCTTCTCTGAACAGTAGGTTCTTATCTATGTCACGGGGTGGGGTTGGGGGTAATACTTTTCTCATAGAGGAGTTACAGGGTAGAATGATATATTTATAAAATCTCTTACAGATACAAGATAGCTCAAGAAACATTCTTTACCCTACAACTTTGCATCTAAAAATATGCTAACAAAGTATCCTCCCAGGAGTATAGGACACAAGAAAGACCTATTACACACTTGTTCAAACCAGTTTTGTTTAGAGAAGAGCTGATAGCCAGGCTCTGACTATATGATGTTGAGGAAAAGGCCTTTGTAATCTCACTTCAATGTAGACAGAATAAAATTTTATCCAAATGTGAACTCAAGACCGTATTTACTGCCTGGGCCACATTCTTAGAATAATATAACAGCTCTTTACCTCAAAGTTACAGCTCATCAGAATGCAGGAGGGGACTGTATTAACTCCCACTAACCCACAAAAATTCAAGAGATGCTAGCAATGATATTGGATATGTTAATAATAATCTTCTCTTTCCCAGCCTTCTCTTATGTGCTCCCTCCTGGCCCTGTCACTCCAAAATACTAACACCCAGAGGATGGGGACTATCTTTCCTATCACATGCACTGATGGCTTGTTACTTACTGTGCCTCCATGCCCCATGGACATTTTGAACCTGAAGCAGTCAGATGCACTGAAGCAGATTTAAGCAATCTCTAGATAAGCCAGGGGCGAGCTGTGACAATGGAGCATACCAATATGAAATCTTTTCTGGGACCTATTACAGTTCCCTCTTCAAACTCTGAATAGGTCATTTTTACATATCAAGGTCTGCTCAATGTAGGTCATGATGTGGAATCATTAAAGATTCCAGGAAGAGTGAGGAGGGAGGAGATTATATTTTTCCAGGATAAAGGTCAGTCTTTTGCTTTCAACCAGCTGTCAGTGCACAGACCACCACAGACTCTGACATCCAACCTGGTATTTTTGCAACCCCTTGGTAACTAAGGTAAACTATTATGAAACCTAACACTCAAAGCAACTTTATGCCACGTGATAAGAAACAGATTCAGTATTTATTTCTGACTATTTCTGTTTTGCCCTCGATGGTTTAATCTTACCACTTTGTTTTAGTCACCAGGTTCTGTTTGGCTGCTTTGTATACCGTTTGACCAGTTAGAAAGCTACACTAACACTGACAGCCTGTAATTCTCTGCTTCTGTTTCTACTTCCTCATCTGCGTGTCTGCCAAAGTGAAACCTGCATCAAAAAATGGGTTTTCTTTTGCTTTTTAGCAGCCAATGGGCTTCAAAATACCATTTACTACTAGAAGTGATTTTTTTTTTTAAAGATGAAGAAGTTTATAGAGAAACTGGAGTTGCCCTGTGGGTGATAACACCCCAAATCAATCTATCATGCAAAAGTCCAAACTCATAAAATTCCCCTAGCAATTGAAAATTGCAAAAACCAGAGGCAACCATTCAGCTTTGCTGGCTGAGCCTGGAACCACTACCGAGCTCATATCAAACGTTTTTATTTTGTTCCTGTCTTGTTTACATTAAATATCTTCCTAGTTTCACTGCTTAGTCTTTTTCTCTCTGTCTCTTACTCGCTTGCTGATCATATTTAGAATTATACCCTTAAACCAACACAAGCTTCATGGGTGTGCACTTGTACACAAGACCCTGTACTAGAAGGGCCCCATGCTTGGTTTAATGCTCTGCTGCAAATGTTTTGAAGTCTGTAATAATTGTTAAAGAAAGACTCCTGCATTTTCATTTCCTACTGGGTTCCACAAATTATATAGCTAGTCCTCTTTTAAAAATCACTTATATACTGACAAATTCCACGCTTTTCTTAGGAAACGCATTTGCCTTTTGGGTCACTCCCTTCGGTGTCTGGCAGTATCTGAAACTTAGCAAGCCTCTGATTCCCAATCTTCATCCCTAAATTTGATCTCCCAGTGGTCTACCCTATCTCATTAATACCATGCTTCTGGTTCTTGGGAGAGCAGGTGGACAGGGAACTTGAAATTGTCTTTTACTCCTTTTTTATACTCCCACCCTATCTATGACCAAATCCTATTGATTGTACCTTCAAAATTTGCTTAGAAGTTTCAGAATGTCTCCACTGGTGTTACATTGCTCAGAGCCATCATCATCTCTCATTTGGATCAGTACTGTAACTGTCCTAGTGTTCTCTTTCCTGCTGCCCTTGCTCTCTTCTGTTTGAGCATCTGATTGATCCTAACACAGAAGCTAGAATAATCCCATTATTCACAAACTGAATTAGGTCACTCCTACTCTCCAAAGCCTACTCTCCAATGACTTCCCATTGATGGTATCTTGACAATGGTCCACAAGATCCTCTGAGAACTCCTCTGGTTTACTCTTTTTTTACTCATTCCCTTCCACCCATACTGGCTCCCTGGCTGATCCTGGAACACACCAGGCATGCTTCTACTTTCAGACTTTTACATCTGGTGGCTTGCCTCTTCACTGCCTTCAGGTCTTTACTGAAATGCCCCGGCTCAGTGAGACCTTTCCTGAACACACCATTGAAAATTGTAACCCCCAACCTTCTACCAGTATTCCTAGCTTTATCACACTCCTTAGTATCTAACACATTATATCCTAAAAGTCTATATATTTTACTCATTTAATGTATGTGGTATCTATTTCCCCTACCTAGAATAAAAATTCCACGAATATTGGGAATTTTACCTGTGTCGTTCACGGCTGTAAACTCAGCACTTAGAAAACTGTCTGGATTAAGAAAATGTGGCACATATACACTATGGAATACTGCACAGCCATAAAAAATGATGAGTTCATGTCCTTTGTAGGGACGTGGATGAAGCTGGAAACCATCATTCTCAGCAAACTATCATAAGGACAAAAAACCAAACACCGCATGTTCTCACTCACAGGTGGGAATTGAACAATGAGAACACTTGGACACAGGAAGGGGAACATCACACCCCGGGGCCTGTTGTGGGGTGGGGGTAGAGGGGAGGGATAGCATTAGGAGATATACCTAACGTAAATGACGAGTTAATGGGTGCAGCACACCAACATGGCACATGTATACATATGTAACAAACCTGCACGTTGTGCCCATGTACCGTAAAAGTATAATAAAAAAAAAAAAAGGAAAGAAAACTGTCTGGATAACAGACTTTCTCTATAATCTTTTGAGTTGGTGTGGGTTCATACTCCCAAATTTGGGTTTTAAGGAACATAACTTATGTATTTCCAAGAAAGAAAAAAAAAACAGATACTAAAACTACAAAATATCAGAAAACTGGAGGACTGGAGGACTCCATTCTTTTTCATAGCAATCTCTAGGCTGGGAGAGAAATGTAATCTTAGGCAGATAAACATAATGCCCTTTTAAACAGTAAACTTGGTAATAATGGGCCATTTTGCTCTCGATCAGCAATGAACAGTATAATTCAAAGTCAGTGGTTTTCACTTTGGGGAATAGGAGAGCTCTGAGATCTGCCCTCAATACCTCCCCAAGTTAACTGTATAACTGAGGGTCGGGCACTCACACTACTTCTAAGCTTTCATAGACTTAAATCAAAGGATTTAATGAGACAACATATATAAACACTGGCACAGAGCCTGGGATATATTAATTAATAAGGGATAGCTCTTATTGTCATCATATAACCTTGACAACCTGTTCTCTATTCATCTTCCTTCATTCTCCACACCAGAAACACTTAACACTACTTCTCTCTCAAAATCAGCTCCAAGACTTTTAGCCTTTATAACAGAAACACACACACACACACACACACACACACACACACACACACACACAAGCAAAATGATTTATTCATAAGGAAATATACTTTATGTTTGTGGGAAACTTTAGAGTCACCACAGCAAAGAATTATAGTCCAATTTAACTCTGGGAAAAATCATCATCCTGAGTGTTGTGTTTCTCCTGTCAGGTAGAAATCACGGTGCTGCTGACCCAGCAGCAGGTCAGATACATTGACTGTGTTTTCATTAGTGGAGGTGGAGACAAGTTGTCTGTAATCCATTTGCAGTCACTTATCACATACCCTTTCGGCTCAGGACACATATTTGCAACATGAAGAGTCAAATCAGAAGCTACGAATGAAGAATTGTGAAGGAAGACTATAGATGCAGAGCAGGGTTTGTTCTCCCTCCTGTGAGGTCTTTCTGAACGCTTCACCTTGGAATGTTTGGGAGAGGTGGAAACCAGCTGAAGAGAATGATACAGCATCAACCAACAAGCAGAATATCAGCTTCTCTAATGATAGGAAAGAACCATGTAAGGAAGCTCAAGATCTGTTAAAGAAGCAAAAAATCTATCTGATTTATAATGACTATAATTAAACATATGTGATCTCTAATATTTGGATTAGCAAATAATTTGTTTTTATTAAAGCCTGATGGAAAATTTAAAAATAGAGTAAAAATTTAAAAATATGGCATTATTAAATAAAATGTGGTCTTTAATTTTCAATTATTATATATAAGAATTACAGAAATATAGTAAATAAACTGATGCTGCATTTTCTACTGGGATATGTATATGAAAATTAATACAAGGTGTCTACTCTCTCAGTGCTTATTAATTCCTCCTTTACAGGTATTTTTGCTCACGTTTTCCCTCGTGGATTTCTGCTTCCATGGTAACTTTTGGCCCTTTATCACTGCAGCAGCATGGACAGAACTGGGAATAACAGCAATGGGGATGTCTTTAATTATCATTTGAACGGATATCAAAATATAATAAACAATATTTTCAGGTAGAGAACAAATAAATAAAAGTATAAATTAGTTTAGAAAGAAGCAAGGAAGAGGAAACAATTGTTTCAGGAACAAAATTTATCTCTGAACTATATTTTAAAGTATCTCTGTCTCTATCTATCTGTCTACAGTTCTAGAAGCCAGGAAAAGAGAAAATATGTTGAATCCTATATTTATCACTGCCTAGAGATGGAAGCTTTGCTAGAATTTAAATTTTAGGCTAAATAATAAATTCAGGTTGTGTTATCTAAGGAAAGTTGGTAAAATTATGAAAATGGTTCAACTGTAGTTTTGCGAAAGGCACTAAATCTTGGTCAAATAGATATTTTCTCTGTAACCTTTTTTAAAGACAAAATAATTGATCCAGTAACTCAGTGCAGGTGCTTTTGTGGAGGCATATGATGTTTTAAAAGTGCTATTTTTTTTTCTGGTGATATCCCTTAATATAGGAAGAATCAAGAAAAATGGTGTTATGGGCTGAATTTTGTCTCCTCCAGCATTTGTATTTTGAAGGCCTAACCCCCAGTACCTCAGAATGTGACTGCATTTGAAGATGGGGTCTTTAAAGAGGTAATTAAGTTACGATCAGGTCATTTTGGTGGTCCCTAATCCCATATGCCTGATGTGCTTATAAGAAGAAGAAATTAGGACACAAGACACACAGAAGGAAGATCACGTGATAACACAGGGAAAAGATGGCCATCTACAAGCCATGGAGAGAGGCCTCAGAAGAAAATAACCTTGTTGACACCTTGATCTCAGACTTCTAGTATCCAGCACTATGAGAAAATTGATTTCTGTTGTTTAAGCCACGCTGTGTGTGATACTTAGTTATACCAGCCCTGGAAAACTAACAGGAATGGGAAATTAATATCACTGAAAAAGTTCTGAAAGTTCTGTGATAGTAGTTGGTTGTGGTTAAATATACCAATAGAATCTCAAAGATTTCTGATATTGATTAAAATGATGAGTTTAGATACTGTACAATAACTACAACCATAATATCTATCAATTACTGAGGATCAGGTACAGCATTATGCCAAAACTTTTATGCACTTATTTAACCCCTCACACTAATCCTGTAAGGTAGGAATAAGTAAGTCTATTTTTGAGAATTACACAGTCACGAAGAAGTCATTTTTGAGACACAGTCATTTTTGAAAAGTCATACAATACATGAAAATAAAGTGTAGATTCAAACTGAGGTTTCTCTAATTTGAAAGCCCATATCCTTACCACACACCATCTGGCCCCCATAAATACACCGAGAAGTGAAAGAGCAGGATTAATATGACTTGAGTCCTCTCCAAATCAGAAAAGCATCACTTTTCTAATAGATTTGGGCCAAATTTCTTCTAAATAATAGAGGCACAGTTAAAGTACTTCAATTAATATTTAGTTGTGCATTTAGAGGGTTTCTGCTGTTATTAATCAGCTAATTTCTTCATAAATAAAAACCTCATGTGGATCCTAAAGCAGCTCTGGCTTTCTTAGAACTATATCTTGTTAAGCTTGACAAAATAATCTAGCTGAGAATATGGGCCTGAAGAGCTGGATAAGTTAATCTTTTAAGTGATGTTTAGCATTGAGTTTGCACTGGGCTGGAGCAGAAAAGTGTTTGATGAACCACTGGCCACCAGAAGGAACAGGGATTCCCTACATTCAGAAGACAAATTGCCAGCACAGTGTTGCTGCACAGGCACCATTCCACCTCTATAGCACCAAGGCTATTGACAATACAGCAGGCAGGCAAAGTTGGATTCAAATACAGATGAACTGACAACCAAGAATTAGCAAATACTTAAGGAGGACCAAGACACCTTACAAAGAGAATAACATAAACATACAAAAATAGATCCAATACAGCTAAAGAAGGAAGATCGTGGAATTAAAATTACTGTTATCTTAGAGAAGTTTTGAACAAATAACAAATCCATAAAAATACCAAATAAATTCATAGAAGCTAACATTTTAATCATTAAAATAAAATCTGAATACATGAAGGACTTCTGATTCTGGCTATGGAGGAGTAGCTATAATCAAACCAAACCAACTTCTGAGAATAACTATAAAACAGTCATAAAGTTAGGGGAAAAAAAGACTATTTGGAGGCATCAGAGGAGAACCAAGGTAGCCAGGACTCCGGGGCTCAAGATCCTAGGAAGGAAAAAGAAAGCACATTGACATATGTCCAGCACTCTCCACTGCTTCCTATTCCCAGGTAACGTACTGATTCTACATAGGAAAGACAGAAATCTTTAGACAGACCTGTCAGCAGTCTCATGGGACTAGGGAGATAAAATCTGGAATTTGGGGTTATCATTGCCATCAGGACTTAAGGACCCACGATTCTAGGGTACTACAGAGAAGTAAACCTGGTATTTTATACCTTTTTTTTCCTTGAGACTTTGCTGAATCCTAAGTGTAAGAAAGCAGCAAGCTAAAAAAAAAAAATCAAACATAATCTAGATTCAGAGAGAATTCAGTTGGAATTCAGGTCCATGGAGGAGAATGATTATTCATAAAATATCAGACATTTAGCTAATATATCTAAAGGGATATTGCTGAGGAGGGAAGGTAAATCAGAAATAGACAAATCCATAAAAGCCTGAAACTTATCCTCGAATTATCCCAATCCCAGATTATATCAAGGTGAAATGTCTTGATATATATATTTCAATTGCTGACTAGTAGACAATTGAAGCTTCTCTAGAAGGAAATAACAATATATATAACATCTACATTTTTAAAAAATGTACAATGTCAGGTATTCAATAAAAGATTACCAGCCAGGCATGCTAGGACACAAAAACAAATGACCAAAAACCATGGGCAAACAACAACAAACACTAAACAGGTGATAGAAATGGTGCCACAGATGATCAGAACCAGGCTTCTCAGACAAAACTTTAACATAAATGTATTGAGGAAAATGCATAATAAGATATTTTCACCAGAGGACTGGAATGCGTGTGTGTGTGTGTGTGTATTCAAGTCAAAAATTATAGGAGTGAAAAATATAATAATTGAATTGAATAGATGAGTTTCATAACTAATTAGCTACATGGCAGGAAATGACTGATGAATTAAAGATAAATCAGTAAAAAAAAATCGACAGTGAAGGATGGAGACTATAAATATTTTTAAAATCCAGGAAGAAATTATTGGGGATATATAAAACATGATACAAAATTTGAATAAACATGAATCTGAAGTCCTAGAAAGAAAGGAGAGATATAATAGGTAAAAAGAAACACTTAAAAGAGACACTGGACAATAATTTCCCAAAACTTATGAAAAATAATCTATTAAATTGTACAGAAAAAAATTACCAGATGGCCACATTCTGGGAAATCCTAAAAAATTTCATGGATTTAAATACAGGATATGCTATTTGACTAATGTGAAATCAGATTAGAAAATAGAGCTAGGTTGGAAATAAATAACAAAAGATAAGAAAATTGCCAACTGTTTGAAAATTAAACAATACATTTCTAAATCACTCATAAGTCAAAAGAAAAACAATGGAAATTAGCAAATAGTTTGAACTGAATAATAATCAAGATACAACATATCAAAAGTCGTGGGATATAGCTAAAGCAGACAGAAAAGAAGAAATCTTGATATGATTATTCATCTCAAAAAACTACAGAAAAAGGAGAGAAAATTAAATCCAATCAATATAGAAGGAATGAAATAATAAAGATAAAAGTCAATAAAATAGAACACAAATGTAACATAAAGAAAATCAACAAAGCTAAAAAAAATCTTTGGAAAGACTGTAAAATTAAACCACTCACAAGGTTGACCAAGCAAACAAGAAACAAGACATAAATTACCAATAATTTGGTAATTATTCCTAAAAAGGGAAGAAGATGTGATATAAGATTTTAAAAATATGCCAGCAAATTAGTCCTAAATGTTGTTAGTCAAAAAAAAATAGTTAAAGTGTATGTTTAAAGTTTAAGAGCAACTTAGAAAAAAATGAAAATAGGATCTAAAACTCCTGAACTATCAAATGAAAAAAATGAGAGAAAACTTGATCAGTTAAAATAATTTCAGAGAAGACAAAAAAGGAAACATGAGAACATAGTAAAAAGAAAACAGAAAACATTAGCAAACATAAATCAGTAATTTTCATAATAAAGACTAAATTCCCTATTTAAAAACAGATATTATCAGGTTTGATTTTAAATTGTATTCTCAAAAACAGAAAAGTATATATAAAGATTATAATAAGCCAAGTTAAAAATACATTTTCTATGCCAGAAAAATGTAAACAAAGAAATCTGGAAAGTAATATTAATATAGGACAAAATAGAATGCAAGATAAAATCATTAAATTATGCAAAGAATATATATACACACATACACTTAACCCATTATCACAATGTATGTAAGCAACGCATTATAGAAATGCAAGGATGGACCAATCCATCACCATCATGAGAGATTTTAATTCATCTTTTCAAAGACAGAAATTTGATTATACAATATATAATTAAGAATAGTTTGAATAACTCAGTAATAAAATTATCATTTTCATTGCATTATTTTAAAACATAAATGAGCTTCACGGAGATCAATTATGAATTAGGTTATCCAGCAACAAAAATAAAATTTTCATAACAGGAAACATGAGACTATATCCTTTCACCTAAAAAGGTAATCAAATTAAAATTATAATTTATAAATAAATATGAGTTGTTATTTGGAAACCAAATATCATCCCTGTAAGTAACTCCTACAAAAAGGAAAGTACAAACTATTTAGAAGTTGAACAATCATGAAAACAGTATGTATGAAAACTTGTAGATACAACCTAAGTGGTGCTTGAAGGAAAATTTAAAGTCCAAAATGGCAATGTTAGGATGCAGGAAATCTCAAAAATTAATCATGGAACTAGGTAAACTTTAACAGAAAAAAAAAAGTAAACTCAATAGAGAAAGAAGAAAGTATTTGATTTAAAAAAAGAAAGCGATAAGACAAAAAACTACAGTAGTCATAAACTGTATCATATTTGGTAATATGATAAGTCCACACAGAAATGAAAAATAAGATGGAAGTACAGGTACAAATTAGATTTTTTTAAATTATAAAAGCAAATTTTGCTTAACTTTATGCCACTACATATATGTATCTAGAAAAAATGCAAGATTGCCCAGGAAATAGATATTAGAAGTGAGAAAACAAAACTATATAGAACTAAAACTATGGTGGGTAAATCAGAAAGGTAGTACATGACTGACGGAATGATGACCCTGCCCGAGAGAGAGCCGGGGTTCTTTTTACTAAATCATGGAGTGAGAACAAGGAAAACAAGAAAAGTATTCACCCCCAGCTCCTGTGCTGTTCCCCCACCTCTCATCCTGAGATTTACATCAGCATTTTTATTTTGCTTTTCATTGTGTATTAGGTAGGGTACAGTCCTTTTCAGAATTAGCAATGCAAGTGCATAGCAAATATAGTGGCAGAGACAATTTTTCTGATGTTCAATCTCCTCTTCTAATATTTTATAGTGCCTTGCTGCTATTTGAAAGGAAGAAAATATTGGTGAGCATGTTTTCCCAATGTGCTGAAAAAACTAATTACGGTGGCAATGCAGAGGCTCCACTCACCCGTTATCCATGGGCTATCTCTGGGGAGCCTGGATATTTACTAAGATTGGCCCCTTTACTAAGGACAGCCCTATGATAAGGTGAGTTGAGGAAGATGAAAAGGGAACTCTATCTGAAAGGGTGGAAAGCATAAGACAACTAACCACTTCCAACTCAGCCTCAAAGACTCAGAACCCTTTCTGTGTTCCACACCTTGGTAAACGGTATCTACCACAACTCAAGGATCATGACCCGCCATGATTCAGCAATATTTTTACCTGCTCTTGTCATGTCTGCCTAGATCCTGACAGCCCTAGACTTACTACATCTCTGAGACAATCTACAGGGAGATGTTCCTGGGTATAAGAAAATCTTACTGCTAGGACTGGTGCCTCCAGAAGATTCCCATGAAGGTCAAAGCAGCCAGGTTTCAAGAGAGGAAAATTCTCAGACATGACATTTAGAACTTTCTATAATTGGTCACTACCATGTCTGATATAGATATATGGGTCTGCTTGGATACTAGCTATGGCTGAAGCACTCCAGAAAATTAAAACTTTATCTATACATATGGGGACCTCTCCAAGTCACTATACCTAGCCAAGATGAAGCATGCACTAGTATGAGACCAGTGATCTGCTACAGTGTGTACTGATTTCAAAAATTGTCACTAAGAACCCCATGTTGAAGACTCAATTATTTGTGGTAATGACAGCTTTCAGGAAAAGACAAAATCATTTCAAATAGGCCAAAACCTTAAAACACTCAGTAATCACAGCCTAAGAAACTGTAGGTTTCAAGTAACAACCAGTGAAAGGTGGAGAATGCTTTGACCAGTACTCATAACTCTAGACCACAGACAAAAAGTCCTCTTCTTGCACATTATTCCATAAGCTCTGTGATGTAAAAGAGAGCTTGGTTGTTGCACAGTCTTATCTATGGTTGAAAATCCTCACCAGCTTTAGCAGAGGCATTACTCTGAATAAAGCACCTACAGGGCTTTAAGATTATTACTGTGACCAGGTACCTGAAAGAGCTAAATACAAGAGAGTGAAGGAGAAAAGCCTTATGTACAATTTTCAATGAGAAACTAGCCCGAAGTCCCTCCCACAACAGTTTGAGACAGCTTCTAGGACCATTTCATGACAGTCATTACCTTGCTGGTAGCCCTGCAACTGACATAAGTTCTCAGAACAAGAGAGTTGTGAAGTATGAGCTAGAACCAAGAAACTCGTAAGTATATTTTGGAGCCATTAGTCAATCAGAAGCCCTAGGCATCTAAATATCCTAGGACAGTGAACTCAGACGTCATCTGAAATACCCCTCTTTTCGATGAGCATAGTGCCTTATGCTACTAGTTTCATTAACTTCATTGATGTCCTGGGTTCAGATGACCTATTTTCCCCCCACCCAGATCAACTGGACAACCTTCTTAGGTCCTGAATAGTCCTTAGGTCATTAGCAGTCTGACTGAGTCTTCTCTTATTGAAGCCCTGTGTTCTGTTGAGAATAAGGACAGCAGATTACTCCTCTAATAGCCAGTCAGCTCCCAAAGTGATGCAGCTCAGACACAATATTCCACTGAACCAACTAGAATACTCTGAATTTTATTGAAAATCACTCAATTCGTTACACATCTCTCACCTGTAAATCCATTTTAGTGTGCTTTGTACTCCTAACCCACAACCACAACTCCTCTCTATCCCCAGCCTCTTCTCCCTGCCTCTGCCCTTGTGGTGTTAACTGAATCTGCTCTTTCCAAGAGAGTTGTTTCCACCCCAGACTTTCAAGTCATGATTGTCTTTATTTCTTCAACTTATATTCCTCAGGGAAGATGATAAGGTTGGACCATCCTTTATTCCCCTTTGCTGCTTCCAGACTTGTCTTTTTCTCCAATATCCTGCCTTTGAAATTGTCTTAACATTCAACTCTACATCCTCTTCCATCCTTGCTCCCGTATCTGCCATCAGTTGCTTTCATTCATTGGAGGTTCTAGCTCTGGTACCTAGGCTTGCTCTCAGTCCCAAATGATGCTGTTATTTCGGATGAATTCTACATCTCATTCTCATGATCACAGCTAGAATCTTCAATACTGTGTTTAGTTTCTTGTAATACATTCTGTAAAATTCTTTTGGCTTAATGTGTTGTTTTTAGTAAGAGATTATTTATATTATGTTGCATTTTCCTTTAAGTTATTTCATTTTTCACTTATAATAAATATAAAGAGTTACGTCACATGCTTTAGTGATGTGAGCATTGTTGTCAAGGAGTGACAGGTAACTAAAAATATGTAGAAGGGATGGATATTTCTCACTTCTCATAATGCATGTTTCCTTATGGAAGTGGCTTGCCAGGCAGCCTTTCAAGGTACCAAAATTAATATAAATGTGTACAGGAATCTTTTGCAATAAAACTAGTTATGACTTGTTCCAAGTATATTTTAAAATTGAGGCTGTTAAGTTTTACCACACTTTACTGTGATAGAATGTGAACTTTTCCAAGTGTGAAAATATAGGTATTAAATAGGGTAACTTGTATTTTCCTCAGTAATAAAAAAGCACATCTAGCTATTATCAGATAAGGTATGTGCAGTTATAATAGCTGTTTTATATATTATGGTGTCAAAAATTTTAATTAAATATTTTATATTCAAAATGAATCTTTATTGACTAGGATTTTTATGGTAATTACCCACATCACAATAACAATATTTACTACAGTTTTCAATGCAAAGGTCATGTATTTCAGTTAGACAATTAGTTAGATAGACTTTTATGGATGGCATAAAGACAATTATCACATGTAATATTATATGTATAAAATTATATCTCAAATGCCACAAATCAATTTACCAGCATAATTTTGGAACATAAACCATTTTTAAGTTGGAAGGCCATCTGGATGCTATTATTAAAACCATGTTCCTAAGAGTAGGAGTAAAGAAATATGTGGATAAATTATTCCATTAGTAAATCTGATAGGCTGAGTTCCAAATATGTCCAAACTACTGATGCTTCAGTTTTCAGACTAATTGCACTCAGGTGAAAACTTTAATTGTCATGGAGGAAATATTGAGTATTCTTTCTCTTGATGTGATAGAAAAAGTGGTCCTATACTTTTTTTTTCCCTTTATTATTTTTACCAAGCAACTTTATAAATGTAGCATTTTACCAAGATGACACTCAGGAGAAAAAGACAGACAGTTGTAATAGGGAAAAGGGATGTGGCATAGGTAGCTAACAGGACACCAAAATGTGTACTCCTTCTTCCATTGTATTGGATTGTTTCTGGGGAGTGCCTGACCAGCCATAGACTGTTCTGACTAGATGTAGTGTGGTTATTTGACTAGTTTTCAACCTATATAATGTGAACAAGATGATAAATGTCATAAAAGTGTTTTACAGAATTAATATGTGTGCACTTTTCCCTAGAAACTCTTACCTCCTGTTGCTGATTCTATTATTTATGATGAGGAGACATCAGGGGATGCAAAGCTATAGGATGGAAGACATAGGGGTTCCTGAATCACACTATGGAAGAAAATTGCCATTCAACCAGGAACTACCTCAGACTACTATGTAAGCGGGAAATAAAATTGTATACTCAGTGCATATACTTTGAATTATTTTCCTGCAAGTGGTGGATACGTATCGTATAACTGGTTAGTCAGCCCCTCTGACTAAGTAACAAGTGAAAACTGAGCAGGATGACAGATAACTTCCATGGCTATGGCAGAAAAATGAAATTACAGTATCCTCAGATGGATTGTAACGATTGACCTTGTGCACATTAATACAATGTTCTAACAAAGTGTCTAGTCTATCATATATAATCCCAAGCCATTAAATTTATTCCTAGGTTCAGTGACCTCGGTCTTTGGTTAGGGAAAGAAAGTACCAAGCTAGGCTTTTTATTAAGTTTTCAAGGAAGAATCATTTCAGGCACTTTATATAGCCTTCAGTACCTGAGGGAGTTTATAGTAAAGGAAGTCTATATAACAGCATTTCCAAAAGGAAGCTGGGCTGTCAAGTTAATAGCCTAAAATTCCTATGTCAGCAGCTTTGCACTTGTGCCTGATGTACAACTTTCTCTTTTGACCTCTTTGCCTCAGCTAGTTCAAATCTGACACTGCCTCTAACCAACTTCTTTGTCTCTGGAAACAACTATTGCCGATCTCTGAATATTTAAGAAAAAAATAAAGCTACAAAACTATCCTTGATAACTCTTCTGACACAGTAAACTTTTGCCAAGTTCTATAATTTCTTATTTCTTTTCTTTGAATGTTGATACTTCCTTGTTATTTATACTGTAAAGACTTTTTCATCTGTGTCTTTGTATGTCACGAATTTCTATTGTATATCATATTATTCTCCTCAGAGCATTCTTCTCTATCCCATCCATGTCTGGGTTCATTATGTGATATGTTTTAGACAATGAGTCATTAGCAGATACGGTACAGACCATGCCTGAACAGAAGCTTTAAGCATCACTGATTGGTTGATCCTTGTTCTTTACATCTGTCAAGGGAAGGTACATTCCAGGTGAGGGCTGTCCTTCAGCAGTGGAACCATACTCCTTGGTATGAAATGCAGATCAGAAATAAAGCATTGTTGTTTTTGCAAGCCACTGATTTCAGGGTTGCTTATTATAGCAGCACACACAAATAAAGGCTGACTAACATATTCTGCAAACTTTTTAGTGTAGTTGGAAGGGCATTCTACTGAGAGAGTCAGAAAGCCACAAAATTAAATGCTTAACTTTCACACCCTTGAATATGGTAACTCCAGGCCAATAATTAACTTGTATGAGTCTTGTTTTTCATATGTAAAACACAAAAAACGTTTCCTGACCTGGTAAACTCAGAGGGTTGGTTGTGAATAATGTATAAAAAAGTGTTTGGAAAGTACTGAAATAACACAACTGTTGGATGTTAATATTTTTCAGTATTGATATTTTCCCTCAAGTATTTCTACCTCCATTTTTCTGTCAAATAAGAAATTTAGGAACTTCTTGCTTTCAGTAAATGTTGATCAGGGAGCAAGAAGGCTGAAACAACAGATCCAAGCCAAAGACAGAACTAGATGCAAAGATCAAATCATCTGGCCAAGACTATAGTCCAGTAAGAAACTTAGAAAACCCAAGTCAGGGTGGAAAAATGAGACTTTTCTGCCTTACAGACCAAACTAAAACCAAAAAGACAAAATATCAGAAGGGAGAACTCCCAGAAACTTAATAATGAACTGCATTTGTAATAGTTGATTATGTACTGGGCTCTCTGTAAGCACTTTACATGCATTCTTACTTTATATGAATTCACACAACTCTTTGACGGAGGTGCTGTGTTTATTCCCACACTGCAGATGAAGAAGCTGAGGCACAGCAATGTAAGGCCACTTGCCTAAGGTCATAGTGCTAATCCAGGTTCTCTGGCTCTAAAGTCTGTGTACTCAGTACTTCCCTTTTTCTGAATGCGTAATTCCATGGTTCTACAAAGGAAAGACAGCTGAGTTCCACAAATTTTGAGAAAACATGTGACTCAATGAGGTAAGAATATAAAAGAAAATTGATGATAAACTAAGGTAAACCTATCTATGCCTTGATGTAAAAAAGTGTTGCAATGACTCTTGAAATATGAAGGGAAGTGAACAATATTTGATTATTGTTATCCAAACCAGTAATTTCCCACTTGGATTCTGTTCTTTTTAAAATATATACAAATCACATATATGAAAAAAATCATTTACAAAGATGTTCATTAGGAATTGTTTATGGAAAGTAGAAAGTTGACATAACCCAGTGAACAAAAATACAACTGAGTATATAAATAATGGCACAGCCATTATTGGCATTATGAAGTAATTTTAATAACGTGGGAAACAATATAATTTTAAGAATCATACATATTGAGGCCAGAACCATTTCTATAGTATGATCTCAACACACACATTTCTCTGTAAGACCAGTTAGAAGGAAACAAACCAAAACATTAACTCTGGCTGTTTATATGCGCTAGAACCATGAATGATGTTTACTTCTTTCTGGTATTTTGGTCTACATTTTTCAAATGTTCAACAATGAATATAAATTATTTTTATAAAATAAAATATAGTAGAACCTAAACAAGAAGAATCATTGTTTTACAAGTGCATGTATGTGTGTGTGTTATTGAAACAACTAATAAAAGAATAGAAGTGAAATTACATTTCAACGGCTCCCTCTCACACCAGTGAAATGAACTACACAAATCATATTTACTCAATATCTCTTATCAACCAGACAAACTTACAAAAATATGATTGTGCGAAGGTTAGAGTGACTCTTTGAATATGGCAAAGCCTAAAGCCAATTGCATTTGTAGAAAATTACTTCCGTTGTTGATATAGGAATTATATTATTAATTTGTAAAACAAATTTTTAAAACCCATAGAGTTTTATTTAGGGATATAATAATTGAATAACTCTTTGCAAATATATACTATAGACAAATATTTATTTACTGTTAATTTTGCAATACTTTTGAATGCTAATTCACATTTATTAATATATTTCCAAAAGTCAATAAAAAATCTTTGTAAATGTATTTTACTTCAAAAGAAATACACATTATATGATTCATTCTATTAATATGTATGTGATCTATTTATATGCTTATTTATATTTATTGCAAGACTAGACAACATGAACTCAGAGTTCTACAATGCTTACTCTTTGATGAATTGCAGTGTGTCAAAATATATACAAAATATATACAATTTATTGCCACATATTTTACTTTAATTTTAACAATTATGATCTTTTCATGACATAAATTTCCATTTTGTAACATTGACTAATTTTTTTAGCAAAAAGTTCCAGTTGTTATGTTTTACATATTATATATAATTATATTTATATTAGATATTATTATATTTATATAAAGATATATATTTATATATATAGAAATATGTAAAACGTAACAACTGGAACTTTTTGCTATTTATATATAAACACTATATTTAAATGAAGACAATCTTGCATAGTTAGAATAGTGTGATTATTAATTCTTTGGCCATAGACATTTAAAAGTACTTTTCAGATTTTTTCAGATTAATCTAATTTTAATAGCTGCATAATTTTGATCCTATTGATAACATATATTAAAATAGTGGGTACAAACATAGAGTTAGATGAAACGGATAAGTTCTAGTATTCAATAGCACAGTAGAGTGACTATAGTTAACAATAATTCGTTATATATTTCAAAACAGCTAGAAGAAAAGATTTGAAATGATCCCAACACAAAGAAATAATGTTTTATACTATGGATATCCTAAATACCCTGATTTGATCCTTACACTTGTATCATACGTCAAAATACCACATGTACCCCAAAATATGTATAATTATTATGTATAAATAAAAATAATATACTGATATTATATATTTAGATTTTGTTTCTAGTTTGGGACCATATTGTCTAAAATTACACCCTTCATTACTCCTTATCCTCCTTTTTTGATTTATTTTTCTCCCTATCATTTATAACTATCATATTTTTAAAATTATATGTGTTTATCTGTTTATTGTGAAACCTATAAAGCCAAGTATTGTATTTTCTGCTTTTCTCATTGCTGTATGTCCAGTGCCTATAATGATATATTCAATAATGCTTTTTGGTTATTAGGTAGGTATTGCCAAAGAATTTTCCAAAGTAGTTGAACTAACTAAGACTGTAGTAGATGAAGATAATTCTAAATACTCTACATCCTAACCAGCACTTCAGATTGCCTGAATTTTTTATTTTTGCCATTATGGTGTGTTTCTACTACATAAAATGTAGCTATAGTTTTAATTTGCAGTTTTCTATGATTAAAGAAGTTGAATTGCTTTTCCTATAATTATTGAGCATTTGAGTATCTTCTTCTGAAAGTGATCAAATTTTTTGCCCATTTTCTATTGAGTCATTTATCTTTTTTCTTATCAACTTTAGCTCCTCCATTACATATTATGGATACAAGTTTCTTGTATGTATAATGCAAATATCTTCCACTTCTTTTACTGTGTGGCTTGCCATCTTTTTATAGTTTTTGTCTTGAAATCTATTTTGTCTGATAAACGTATAGCTACCCTTGTTCCTTTTTGGTTCCAATTTACAAGGAATGTATTTTTCCCTTCCTTTATTTTCAGTCTATGCATCTTTATGGTGAAGTGTGTTTCTTGTGGGCAACAGATAATTGGGTCTTGTAGTTTTTTTTTTTTAATTATTTTTTTTGATTTTTTAATCCATTCTGTCACTCTGTCTTTTGATTGAAGAGTTTAGCCTATTTACATTCGATGTTACTATTGATAAGTAAGGACTTACTCTTGTCATTTTGTTATTTGTTTTGTGATTGTTTTGTGGTCTTCTCTTCCTTCCTTTCTGACTTCCTTTCAGTGGAGGTGATCTTTCTCTGTTGGTATGTTTTAATTTTTTGCTAATTTTTCATTGTTTATCTGTTGTATGCTTTTTGATTTGAGGTTGCCATGAGGCTTGCAAATATCATCTTTTTTTTTTAGACCGATGACAGCTATTATTTTAAACTCATGACAATGTAACACATTACAAAAACTAATAAACAAAGAGAAAACTATTAAGAACTCTAAACTTAAACTTTAACTTCATCCCCCCACTTTTGAGCTTTTTGTTCTTTCCATGTATATCTTAGTGTATTGTCTATGTCTTGAAAAATTGTTGTAGTTGTTATTTTTGATCGGTTCATTTCTTACTCTTTTTACTCAAGATGGGTAGTTTACACATGACAATTACAGTATTATAATAGTCTGTTTTTCTGTGTACTTAATATTACCATTAAGTTTAGCACTTTCAGATTATTTTTTCCTTACTCTCCTAGCATACTTTTTTTGATAATCAAATTCTCTCAGCCACATATGTTGAAAAAGAATTTCCACAACCCTCCATTGTGACCATTATCATGAATCAGGTGAACATATATGACTGGGTCTGTTTCTTAACTCTATTCCATTCCATTGGGCTATTTTTCCATCCTTGTATCAATACCTGCTGCTTTGTTACTGCATAATTTGACAGCAAACCTCAATAGTTGGTAGTGTATGTCTTCCAACTTAATTTTTTTTCTCCAGACTGTCTTCGCTCTTCTTGGTCCTGTATAATTCCATAAAAATTTTACAGTCAGCTTGACAATTTTCAATACACACACACACACATGCCTACTGGGATTTTGATTAGGATTGCATTAATGTATAGCTCAATCTCGGTATTTGATATCTTTATAAAATTGAATCTTCTGGTCCATGAATTTTTATATACTTCCATTTAATCAAGTCCTCTTTAATTTGTTTCTCTACTATTTTGTAGTTTTCGATGTAGAGGTCATTTATTTTATTAGATATATTTTTAGTTATTTGATATTTATGCTGTTGTAAATTTTATATTTTTATTTTCATGCATTCATTCCTTCTATATAGAAATGTAATTTTGTATATTGATCTTATATTCAGTGAACTTGTTAAACTTATTGATTCTAACAGTTTATCTGTAATTTCTTTTGGAATATCTTTACACAGAGTTTATGTCATCTGCAAATATTGAATCTTACCTTTTCTTTCTAAACTTTATGTCTTTTTTCTTTTTATTGTCTTGCACTAGATAGGAACATCAGTACAATATTGAATAACAGATTATTTTCAGTATGAAAAACAAGTAGGCATCCTTGCTTTTTTCCCAAATCCAGGAAGAAAACTTTTAGCAATTCACTGTTAAGTATGATATCTGCTGCATTTTATAAAGTACTTATTATCAGATTAGATAAATTCTCTTATATGCTTAGTTTGCTAATAATGCATTTTAAGTTATAAATGGATATTAATTTAAGTGAAGTTTAGTTAAGAAAAATTTGCCTTTTTATACTTTTTCAGTCTTCCTGTCAACAAGTGTATCTTTTATTCAAATCTTGTTTTCAGTCTTTCAGTGGAATCCTGTAATTTTCTTTAAAAAGGTACTATTTCTTTTAGCTAGAATTGTTCTAAAGAATGTAATGGTTCCATTATAAAGAGGGTATTTTTTAACCCATCACACTTTCTAACAGGTTATTGATAGGATATAAGAGAGATGTTGATTTTTTTCCATTTAAAATGCATCTGGTCATTGTATTCCTTATTAATGTAAGAAGCATTTACTTGATGGCTGTTGATATTCTGGGAATATGATAGTTGAAAAAAGAAAGATTATTTTTCCTCTTCCTTTTTAAGAAGCAGAATTCTTGATTCTGTATAATGCCCATATTAGTCAGGGTTCTCCAAATACCAATTTCCTATTGATATATGTATACATTATGGAAATTGGCTCACACAATTATAGAGGCTGAGAACTTCCATGATCTGCCATCTGCAGGCTGGGGAATCAGAAAAGCCAGTGGCATAGTTCAAAGTCCAAAGACCTGACAACCAGGGGAGCCAATGATGTTAAGTTCTGGTCCGATTCCAAAGGCCTGATGTCCCAGAGCAGAAAACAACAGACGCCCCAGCTGAAGAAGAGAGATGGAATTTTCCCTTCCTATACCTTTTTGTTCTATTCAGGCCATCAATGGATTGGATGATGCCCACCCACACTGGTAGAGGGGTGGTCTTCTTTACTCAGTCTACCTATCCAAATGCTAATCTCTTCTGGAAACAAACTCATAAAGATACCCAGATATAATGCTTTATTGGCTATAAGGCATCCCTTTGCCCAGTTAAGTTGACACAAAAAATTAATCCTCAGGACATATTGCATTGGCCTTGAATTTCTGGGTAAATTCTAAATAAAATTAAGGAATAAGCATTCTTTTTTTATTATTATTATACTTTAAGTTTGGGTATACATGTGCAGAACATGCAGGCTTGTTACATAGGTATACACATGCCATGGTGGTTTGCTGCACCCATCAACCCATCATCTACATTAGGTATTTCTCCTAATGCTATCCCTCTCCTAGCCCCCCACCCCCCGACAGGCTTCAGTGTGTGATGTTCCCCTCCCTGTGCCCATGTGTTCTCATTGTTCAACTCCCACTTATGAGTGAGAACATGCGGTGTTTGGTTTTCTGTTCTTGTGTTAGTTTATTTTGTTGCTGAGTTTTCAAGAATGCCTCTATAATCTTATCATTATGAATGGCTTTAATTCTTTAAGACAAATTTTCTTCATCAGCAAATGAGAGCATTTTTCTATTACTAGTTTTCACATCAATCTCTTTTCTTTTAAAAAAGAATAGATATTGAAGGCCTCATGCCTTTTTCATATTCCATTTATAGTATCTTAAGGCTTTTATGATTAGACAAAATAATTAGATTTCCTTGTATATTTAATATATTCTCATTGTGACAGTATTTTAATTCTATTGAATTGTTGCTTCCACTATTTTATTTACTCTTTTACATCTGTATTTATAAGTATAGTTAGTCTAGTTCCTTTTAAACAAAGTGTATACTCTTAATAATGCATTACTACAATAACTAACACGTTATGAATTACTATGTGTGCTTAAAACAAAATATTTAGTGTTTATCTCAGGAAAAGGCAGAAAAAATTAAAATGTATTCTGAAAACAAAATCAAATATGTTTAAGAATTTTTTAAAAATTCCATTGCATATCAATATTCAGGCAAAGGCAGGGGCTTTATAAACATGTCAAAGAATGAGGTCAATATATTTGGTTGTGATACTCAATAAACTTCTTCCATTTACCATTCTCAGAACATATCCATGTGGAAATTGGTCTCATGGAAAATTTTTTTAAATCATTTTCCAGCCATAGATATAGTGGCAAATGATTTAATATAATCAAACTTCAATTTCCTCATCTATAAAGCTTTTATAACAATATCATCTCTAATTGTCTCACTAGATAACTATAAAAATAAATAAGATAATGCATATGAAATTGCCTCATAAACCATGAAGACCATAAAGCACTGTAGGACATTTTGAATATCTGGTGTTGACCATAAAATTTCAATATCTGCCCTTATCACTTGCCTACAATCCCAGAGAGACAACTGGTGCAAAAAGAATTGAAATGCTGAATAACAAGAAAAAAGACAGTGTTTAACACTGACATAATATTGAAGGTTTTGTATCCAGCTAAATCTCTCTCTCTCTCCTCTACTATTCTTTTTGATATCAACATATACATTGATGGCCCACCCAATTCCTTGGCCTTTCAATCCTTTTCATTTCTCACTTGCAATAATCATTTTCTCTCATTTGTCTTAATAATAATTGCACACTTGCCAATGTCTTAACTTCAAACATCCTGAGCTCTGACCACTACCCTACTTTTTCAAGCCTATTTCTTCTCTTACCCACATAACAATTCTTCAATCCTACAATTTCCTGTGATACTCCAGGATATAAGCCCTCTCATATTCATCTATTCCTTCATTATCTGTCTTGGATTTCATTGTTATTAAAAGCATTGCTTTGAAAAATCCTTTACTTCTTTGTTCCTATCTCCTGCCATTGTTTGTGTCCAAAAAAGAAAGTTCCAACCTGCTAAAATCTAACTCACTGCTACTTCTGTTGCAAAAGTGCTAAAACCTACCAGAATGCTGAAAGTTAGCTTATTGTCGATTAGACTCATTTTAAATGGTTAATGATAAACCTCAAGTGAATCTCGGGCAGCACGCTATTCCATTAGATTGTCCTCTTCAATCCTACCTTTCACGAACATGACTAATTAATGTACCTTTCCTAAAAACTGCGATACCCCCTCTTCTCTTAACTTTTATTTGATAAAATAGTTCTTATCTCACAAAGAAAATAGAAAAGACAACTGGAGAACTTCACAAACTTCTATACAACTTTCAACAATCTACTGACTCCTTTAATCTTTGTTTCAGCATTTATTGCTGTTAGTATATAAGACGAACAACCACTTGTGCATAAGATTCCATCTCCTTCACCTAATAAAGGACACACTTGGAACTTGTTTTCCTCACATACATACATTTTCAATTTTACCAGAGAATAATCCATCTACTGGATTATTCTTGTCATACCAGAAAGAGGCTATCACATTCTATCTTATGAAAAGTCTTCTGAGATTCTCTAATTCACAAATATTTTTAAAAATCAATATTCACCATTCTACAGTAAAATTCAGTGAAACTGTTATCTGTATTTGCTGAATCCACTTGCCTTCCTTTCATTCTTTTCTGAACATACTCTAATTAGGCTTTCCCCTCACTCCTTTATGAAAACTGCTTTTGTCAAGTTAACCCCCATGTTGTCAAATCAAAATGACCATTTCTCCATCTGATATGGTTTGGCTATGTCCCCACCCAAATATCATTTTGAACTGTAGCTCCCACAATCTCCACATCTCATGGGAGGGACTCAGTGGGAGGGAATTGAATCATGTGGGTGGTTACCTCCATGCTATTCTTGTGATAGTGAGTGAGTTCTCATGAGATCTGATGGTTTAATACGGGGCTTCCCCTCACTCCTTTGCTCTGCACTTCTCCGTCCTACTGCCATGTGAAGAAGGATGTGTTTATTTCTCCTTCTGCCACGATTCTAAGTTTCCCGAGGCCCTCCCAGCCATACTGAACTGTGTGTCAATTAAACCTCTTTCCTTTATAAATTACCTAGTCTCCAGTATGTCTTCATTAGCAGTGTTAAGAAAGGACTAATACAGTAAATTGTTATTGGCAGAGTGGGGTACTGCTAGTAAGATACCTGAAAATGTGGAAAAAACTGTGGAACTGGGTAACAGGCAGAGGTTGGAAGAGTTTGGAAGTCTCGGAAGAAGACAGGATGATGTGGGAAACTTTGGAGCTTCCTAGAGACTTTTTGAATGGTTTTGACCAAAATGCTGATAGTAATATCAATAATGAACCCAGGCTGAGGTGGTCTCAGGTGGAAATAAGAAACTTATTGTGAACTGGAGCAAAGGTGATTCTTGCCACACTTTAGTAAATAGACTGGTGGCATTTTGCCCCTGCCTTAGAGATCTGTGGAACTTTGACCTTGAGAGAGATGATTTATCTGGCAGAAGAAATTTCTAAGCAGCAAGGCATTCAAGATGTGACTTGGGTGCCCTTAAAAACATTCAGTTTTATTCATTCACAAAGATATGGTTTGGAATTGAAACTTATGTTTAAAATGGAAGCAGAGCATAGAAGTTTGAAAAATTTGCAGCTGACAATGCAATAGAAAATGAAAACCCATTTTCTGAGGAGAAATTCAAGCCAGCTGCAGAAATTTGCATGAGTAATGAGAAGCCAAATGTTCACTGCTAAGACAATGGGGAAAATGTCTCCAGAGTATGTCAGAGGTCTTTATGGCAGCTCCTCCCAACATAGGCCTGGAGGACTGGGTGGAAAAATGGTTTCCTGGGCAGAGCCCAGGACCCTACTGCTTCGTGCAGTCTCGGGACTCGGTGCCCTGAGTCCCAGCCATGGCTAAAAGGGGACAATGTACAGCTCAGGCCATTGCTTCAGAGGGTACAAGCCACAAGCTTTGGCAGTTTATAAATGGCGTTCGGCCTGTGTGTGCACAAAAGTCAAGAATTGAGATTTGGTAACCTCTGCCTAGATTTCAGAGGATGTTTGGAAATGTCTGGATGTCCAGGCAGAGGTGTGCTGCAGGAGCGGAGCCCTCCTACAGAACCTCTGCTAGGGCAGTATGGAAGGAAAATGTGGGATGAGAGCCTCCACACAGAGTCCCCACTGGGGCACTGCCTAGTGGAGCTGTGAGAAGAGGGCCACTGTCCTCCAGACCCCAGAATGGTAGATCCACCTAGAGCTTACACCTTGCACTTGGAAAAGCTGCAGACACTCAATGGCAGCCCATGAAAGCAGCTGGAACTGGGGTGGTATTCTGCAAAGCCACAGGGACAAAGCTACCCAAGACCATGGGAACCTCTTGCATCAGCATGACCTGGATGTGAAACATGTAGTCAAAGAAGATCATTTTGGAGCTTTAAGATTTGACAGTCCTACTGGATTTCAAACTTGCATGGGGCCTCTAGCTCCTTCATTTTGTTGAATTTCTCCCATTTGGAACAGGTGTATTTACCCAATGCTTGTACCCAGTGTATCTAGGAAGTAACTAACTTGCTTTTGATTTTGTAGGCTCATAGGCACAAGGGATTTGCCTTGCCTCACATGAGACTTTGGACCGTGGACTTTTGAGTTAATGCTGAAATGAGTTAAAACATTAGTGGACTGTTGGGAAGGCATAGTTAGTTTTGAAATATGAGGATATGAGATTAGTGAGGGGCCAGCTTGGAATAATATGCTTAGGCTTTGTGTCCCCACCCAAATCTTATCTTGAATTATAGCTTCCACAATCCCCATGTGTCTTGGGAGGGACCCGTTTGGAGGTAATTTAATCATGGGGGCAGGTTTTTCCCATCTGTTCTCATGGAAGTGAATATGTCTCATGAGATCTGATGGTTTTATAAAGGGCAGTTACTCTGCACAAACTCTCTTGCCTGTCACAAGGTAAGATGTGCCTTTGCTCCTCCTTCACCTTCCACCATGATTCTGATGCCTCCTAAGCCATGTGGAACTATGAATCCATTAAACCTGTTTTTCTTTATAAATTACCCAGTCTCAGGTATTTCTTCATAGCACTATGAAAATGGACTAATGTATCATTTTTATATTCATTTTATATTCATTGATCTCTCAGCAATATCTCACACATTTAATTATCTCAATCAGTTTCAGTTGATGTCCTAAAACAATTTGGAATGATTTATTTTCCACATTCCAAAATGAAGTGCTAGACTTCCAACTAAAAAGTATTTGCAAAGGAGGTATTTGAAATACACATACATGCACACACATTCATATGTGTGTGTGTGTGTGTGTGTGTGTGTGTGTGTATTTGGAGACAGGGTCTCACTGTGTCACCCAGGCTAGAGTGCAGTGGCAGGATCTTGGCTCACTGCAACCCCTACCTCCCAGGCTTAAGCGATCCTCTCACCTCAGCCTCCTGAGTAGCTGGGACTACAAGCATAGGCCACCATGCCTGTCTAATTGTTTAATTTTTTGTAGAGATGAGGTTTCACCATGTTGCCCAGGCTGCTCTTGAATTCTTGGGCTCAAGTAATCTGCCTGGGACCCCAAAGAGCTGGGATTATGGGCAAGAGCCACCATGCCCAACCTGTATGTATTTTGTTTTTTTTTTTTTAGACGGACTCTCGCTCTGTCGCCCAGGCTGGAGTGCAGTGGCGCAATCTCGGCTCACTGCAAGCTCCGCCTCCCGGGTTCACGCCATTCTCCTGCAGCAACCTGTATGTATTTTTAATCCTTAACTGAACACCTATGTTAATCCTCAAAAGACTTTAAAGAGTCCTAGAGATAGGCTGTGAGTTGAATAGGGAATTTTCTTGAAGGAAGCTACTGTGCTGCTATAGCTTTTTCCTTCCTAGGCTTGCAGGGGAGGGTTTTCCTGCCTCATATAAGACTGGCATGTAAGAAATAACAGCACATGAAATGTATCATTCATTCAGCAAAATCAAGTGGGTTTTATCCCTGGGATGTAAAGATGGTTTCATGTACACAAATCAGTTAATGTGATACACCACACTTATAGAACAAAGGATAAAAATTATATGATCATCTCAATAGATGCAGAAAAGACATTTGACAAAATTCAACATCCTTTCATGATAAAAATAATTCTCAACAAATTAGGTGGAAAGATCCTCAACATAACAAATGCCATATATAACAAAATCACAGCTAATATCATACTCAGTGGTGAAAAGCTGATAGCTTTTCCTCTAAGATGAGGAACAAGACAAGGGTGCCTACTTTTGCCATTTCTATTCAACATAGTATTGGGAGTTGTAACCAAAGCAATTATGCAAGAATAAAAAGATAAACGTCATCCTAATCAGAATGGAAGAAGTGAAATGACTAATGTTTACAAATGACATGATTTTACATACAGGAAAACCTAAAAACTATGAAAAAAACTGTTAGCATAGACAAATTCAGTATAGTTGCAGGATACAAAACCAATATATAAAAATCGGTTGAATTTCTATACACTAAATAACAAACTATCCAATTAAGAAAAAAATTCTATGTGCCATCACATTAAAAAAATAAAATACATAGACAAAAGTTTAAGGAGGTGGAAGATCTGTGTACTGACAACCATAAGACATTGATGAAAAAATTGAAGAAAGACACTTGTGGAAAGAGAGTCCATGTTCATGAATTGGAATAATTAATATTGTTAAAATTCTTATACTATCCAACATGATCTACAAATTCAATGTAATGCCTATGAAAATTAAAACGACTTTTTAAAAATAGAAATAGGAAAAAATAATCCTAAAATTGTATGGAACCACAGATAACCCCAAATAGCCAAAGTAATCTTGAGAAAGAAGAACAAAGTTGAAGACATCGGACTGCCTCATTAGAAACTATATTACAAAGCTACAGTAATCAAAACAGCATGGTGCTGGCATAAAAACAGACTTATAGACCAATGGAACACAATAAAGAGCTCAGAAAAAAGCTACACATATGCAGTCACCTAATCTTTAACAAGGGTTCCAAAAATATGCAATGGGGAAAGCATCATCCATCAAATGGTGGTGGGAAAACTGGATATTCACATGAAAAATAATGAAATTGAAGTTTTATCTTATCTCATACATAAAAAATAACTCAAAATGAATGCATTAAATATATGACCTTCTGAAACCTTAAAACTCTTTGCATAAAACACAGGGAAAAGCTCCTTTATGTTGGTCTTGGCAAGGTTTTTTTATGCAACACCAAAAACACCAGCAACAAAAATAAAACAAATGGGATTACATCAAATTAAAAAGCTTCTTCATCCTGTAATCCCAGCAACTCAGGAGGCTGAGGTGGGAGGACAGCTTAAGGACAGGAGTTTGAGACAAACCAAGTTATGTTGTTTTCAGACTGGGCAACATAGCAATACTCATCTCTAAAAATACAAAAATAAAAGATTAGCCAGGCATGATGGCATATGCCTGTAGTTCCAGCTAAGAGGCTGAGGTAGGCAGGTTGCTTGAGCCCAGGGGTTCGAGGCTATGCAGTGAGCTATGAGATTGTGCCACTGCACTCTAGCCTGGGTAACAGAAAGAGCCATCTCTAAAAAGTGCTTCTGTGCAGGAAAGGAAACAGCAAATAAAAATACAAGTTGTGAAATAGAGAAAGTATTTGCAAACCATACACCTAATAACGGGTTATGTCCAAAATATATAGGAAAGTCATACAACTCAATAGCAAAAGAAATCCCTGATTTTAAAATGGGCAAAGGACCTGAATAGACATGTTTTCAAAGAGGATATACAAACGACCAATAGGTATATGAAAAGACACTCAACAATAATCATGAAGGAAATGCAAATCAAAACAACAATGACACATTTCCTCACAACTGTTAGATTGGCTATTATCCAAAAGAAAAAAATAACAAATGTTGACAAGGATGGGGAGAAAAGGAAAACATTGCACACTGTTTATAGGGATATAAATTGTTATAGCCATTATGAAAAACAGTATGAAGATTCCTCAAAAAAATTAAAAAAAAACTGCCATACAATCTAGCACTTTGGGTATATATCTAAAACGAATGAAATCAGTATCTCAAGGAGATATCTGCACTTCCATATTCATTGCAGCATTATTCACAATAGCAGAGATATGGAAATAACCTAAGTATCTGTCAGCAGGAAATGAATTTTAAAAGTGAGATATATTCAATTCTTTAATAGAATATTATTCAGCCTTAAAAAGAAAAGAAATTCTAACATATGGTACAACATGGATGAACTTGGAGAACATTAGGCTAAGTGAAGTAAGGCAGACATAGAAAAACAAATATTGCATTATCCCACTTATATGTGGAATCTAAAAAAGTTGAACTTATAGAAGCAGAGACTGGAATCTTGCTTGCCAGGAGCTGGTGGGTGGGGGAAATGGGGTAATGTTGGTCAAAGAGTATAAAGTTTCAGTTAACAATAAATAAGTTCTGGAGATTTAATGTGGCAGCATGGTGACTGTTTTGTATACTAAAAATTTGTTAAGAGAGTAGATCTTAAGTGTTCTCACCTGACACACAGACACAAAGATAACTATGTGAGGTGATGAATATGTTAATTATCTTTATTGTGGTAATTATTTCTGCAGTGTATACATGTATGAAATCATCATGTCAGATATCCTCAATATATATATATACTTTTTATTTGTCAATTATGTCTCAATAAAGAGAATGAGAAAAGGAGAAGAGAAAGAAAAAGAAAGAAAGAAAGAAAGAAAGAAAGAAAGAAAGAAAGAGAAAGAAAGAAAAGAAAGAGAAAGAAAGAAAGAAAAGAGGAAGGAAAGAAGGGAGGAAGGGAGGGAGTGACAAAGGGAGGGAGAAAGAAAGAAAAGAGGAAGGAAAGAAGGGAAGAAGGGAGGGAGTGACAAAGGGAGGGAGAAAGGAAGGAAAGAAGAAAGGGAGGGAAAAAAGGAAAGAAATTTTAAAAACGTTTATACCAAGACAATTTATTTAGAGTATTGTGTTACTTTCCTGTGGCTGTTCTAACAAATTCACACAAACTGGGTGGATAGAAGAAACAACAGAAGCTTCTTTTGTTTGTTTTCAAGTCTGGAGACCAAAAGTTCAAAATCAAGGTGTTGGCCATGCAGTTCTGTCTTTCCCTCTTCTAGCTTCTGATGGCTCCAAGCATTCCTTGGTTGGTGGCTGCATAACTTCAATTTCTGCTTCCATGTCCACATGGCCTTCTCTTCTACTCTAAGGACACCTGTCATTGGATTCAAGTCCCACTTGGCTAATTCAGGATGATCACAGAGCAAAATCATTAACTTTAGATCTGCTAAGGCCTCTTTTCCATATAAGATCACATTTACAACTTCCAGAGCTTAGGAGGTAGGACTATCTTTTTGGGAGACACCATTTAACACACAACAATTATTAATCTCATCTCTTGCTTTATCCTTTCTTGCCTAAGTTAATTTTCTTTTCTTTGTTCTGAATGTCACATTTACTTTATACTTTAATATTCTGATTTTATGTATGCATATTGTCTTAAATCCATCTTGAGGAAGGTAAAACATAAATATGAGATTATTCTTTAAATATCCAAAGCTGGATCAGAGACATTACTGGTGTGAGATAAGGAAATAAATGATCACTTCTCTGGTCAGTTTCAATTTTTTTCCTGTTTACCTATGATTATTTTTCTCATAATTAGAATAATTAATACCTAAGAGTAAATAATCTATTTAATTTTCATGGTTTTTGTATATTACTTAGACTTAAAATTCAGAATAAAAGCAATATTTTGCATACTGTTTATTACATTAAAAAATGGTTTCTCTTAGAAGCTATAAAATTGTCTTCAAAGTAGCCAAATGATATGAGCATTCTAATTGAGAAATCATTCTCAAAATTCATGCTGGTAATCACTAGAAAGTATCAGGGCTTTGGGATAAGTTAGACGCAGATTTGATAACTAGGTCGAACACTAAACGGCTGTGCTAATTTTTAGTAAGCTTCTTGCCCTCTCTACTATTGGGGTCCCTAGTTTTCACCTTATGAACTAACACCAAAATATATTTATGATAAAGAATATGAAGAGTCAATACTGTCCTAGATCAAAGCAGAAATGTATAACATAATAGCCATTTTTATAATTAAATATGGGTAAATCTGTTTTCAAAAGAGGGGTAGGTGGTAATGGGCTAGATATTTTCACATATTTCTCAGAAGATGATCTTTAGTCTCTACATCATGATATTAATTTTCTTTTGCTTGAAATTTTGACAAACCTCAACTACCTTATCAGCCTTTTATGCTAAAAGTCTACACTAGTAAATATATGATAATATTCTGTTCTTCACAAGCAAATGAAATGATCCTAATCTTGTGTTGGTAAACTGAATTACTTTTAATGTAATGGAAGAGAGTTGTGCATTAAGACATTTTTAAATAAAGTTATTGATACAGAATTCATATATACACTTAAAGTACACAATTCAGAAGTTTTTAGTATATTCAGAGCTTTGCAACCATAAATGTAATCTAATTTTAGAATATTTTATTCTCCCTGTACCCATTAGCAATACTCTCCATGACCCCTTCCCCTAGCCCTAGGTAATCTCTGTATGTCTCTGTGTATCTGCCTAAATTTGGACATTTTATAAAAATAGCCTCATACTACATGCAATCTTGTGATTGCCTTCTTTCATGTAGCATAATGTTTTCAAGGTTTATCCATTTCATAGCATGTATCAGTACTTAATTTCTTTTGGTTGCCAAATAATATTTCATCATATAGATAAACCACCTTGGGTTTATCCACTAATCGGCTGATGTTTATTTGGGTTGTTTCCAGTTTTTGACTATTTTAAATAATGGTATTATGAACATTCATGAACAGATTTTTATGTGGACTTTCAAACTTTATCATGGAGATGATCGATAGATAGATAGATAGATAGATAGATAGATAGATAGATAGATAGATAGATAGAACCACTGTGTTATATAGAAACTATACTTAACATTTTGAGGAACTGCCAAATTGTCTTCCAAAGTAGCTCTATCATATTATAATCTCCTCAGCAATATACAAGGCTCCAATTTCTCCACATTTTTAAACACTTGTTGTCTATCTATTTTCATTTATGACACGACCAAGAGGGAAAAAAATCAACCAGAATGTGATGGCAACCCAAGGTGGAATGCAGACTGATGAATCAATCTAACAATATTACAAATAAATTATATAACTAGACTGAAGTGGGTGAAGAAGAAAGGAAATGACCTGAGTAACTGAACAATGGTGTTTTGGGCCAGGCTCAGTGGTGCACGCCTGTAATTCCAACACTTTGGGAGGCAGAGGCAGACAGACCACATGAGGCCATAAGTTTGAGACCTGCCTGGCCAACAAGGTGAAACTCTCTCTCTACTAAAAATACAGAAATTAGCCAGGTGTGGTGGTGCACACCTGTAGTCCCAGCTACCTGGGAGGTGAAGCACAAGAATTGTGCTAACCTGAGAGGCAGAGGTTGAGGTGAGCTGAAATTGTGCCACTGCACTCCAGTCTGGTTGACAGAGTGAGACTCTGTCTCAATAAATAAATAAATAAATAAATAAATAAATAAATAAATAAAATGGTGTTTTGACTAGCTACTGTACGGTTAAAGACAAAATCAGTTGTACACAAAAACTATAATTGGTAAATTTGTTTCTCACAGAGCTATGGGTTAGATTTGTAAGCTACTGTATACATATACCAGGGCTTAACAAATAAAGATATATATTGTATATAAAGGGAGCCAAATTTCTCACTGTCTGAGAAAGAAGGTACAATCAAGAAAACAGGAAAAGTTAGAATGACCCTTGTAATGTTGGTTCAAAGTCAGAGGTATCAGTAAAATGCAATGGCTTCCAATATATATTTATGTGTACATGTATATATACATAAATAGATGCAAAAATAAATAAATAGGTGCCTGTGCCCATGGCTTAGTGCATATACATGTTTTCTAGCTTTGAGACAGCCTAGAGACAGTGACACCCCAGTAGTAATGGGCACACTTAGCATCCAGATTTTGATTTCTAAATACCATTCTCCAGCATCCTTGCAGAAGACATTGATCCCAGGGTTGTAACAGGGAAAATACAAGATGAACCTGGAACATCTTGGGGTACAAAATTTAAGGAAATGATTTTTACAAAAATGATGGGGCATGCCAAAAGTAAACAGAAGCCATCTCAAAGAGCTCCCAAAGGTCAAAGCTAACAAATTTGAGCGGCAAAATATATAATGATTAGATTGGATTATAAACCAATAAATAAAATAAATATTTATGTGTCCAAACTGACATAAATATCTGAATAAATAAATTGAAGAGAAAGGAAAGCTTTTCCTTAAAGGATAATTCCAATTAGTGAACGAAAAAGGAATAAGGGAAGTAGAAAATCATCACTAGAACATCACAGTAATAATTGCTATAGACAAGATCCAGTTATGGATGACAAATTTAGTGGATATGTTTTAAGAATAAACACCTATTTGTACATTTACAAAAATCTCCTCCAAATAAATATTTATCAATTACCAATGAAAAAATCATAACTTCATAACGGAGAAATCTGGAAAAAGCTACCTTAAGCAAATGAGCAAGGTTCATTCACAAGTAATAAAACATTACTGCATATTAGTACATATGACATAAGACATCATACCCTTGATATGATACAAAGATAAGAGTGTATTATTTGTGTGACAATCTTCCCAACAGTATATACATTCAATCTAATCAAGAGAAAAGTGAGGGGCACTTTACGAAGTTAACTGACCAGTACTATTCAAATTCTCAAGCTTATTAAATTTGAAGAAAGCCTGAGGAACTGTCACAGATTAAAAAAATCTAAGGAAGCATGACAACTTAAGATAACGTGGGATCCGGGGTTAGATATTACGACTCAAAGAGGATATTAATGGAAAAATTGTTGAAATCTGAATAAAGTTGGTAGTTTTCTTAGTATGTTAGTTTATTTGTTTTGATCATTTTACTTACCATGGTTATATGCAATGTTCATATTAGGGAAAGCTGGGAAAAGGACGAAGGAGAGCTTTTTGTGTCACTTTCATAATGCTTTTGTAAGTCTAAAAATATCTCAAATTTAAAAATTAGGGGAAAAACAAACAACTATATTAAGAAATGGGCAAAGGACTTGAATAGACAATTCTTCAAAGAAGATTATGAATGGCTAATAAGCAAATAAAATGATGCACAGCATCACTGATAAGTAGGAAAATGCAAATCATGAGTATGAGACACCACCTGATACCCATTAGGATGGCTACTACTACAAACACGGAAAACACATGTTGGTGAGAATATGGAGATACTGGAATCTCTGTGCCCTGTTTGTAGTAATGTAAAATGGTAATGTTGCTTTGGAAAACAATATGGCAGTTCCTCATAAAATTAAAAATAGAATTACTATATAACCCAGCAATTCCACTTCTGGATATATGCCACAAAGTATTGAAAGCAGGGTCTTGAGGAGATATTTGTATGCCTATGTTCACAATAGCATTATTCATAAGAGCTAAAACCTGGAAACAACTTCAGTGTCCACTGACAGATGAATGGAAAAACAAAATGTGGTATAAACATACTATGGAATATTATTCAGCCTCAAAAAGGAAACTCTGACATACGCTTCAACATGAATGAATCTGGAAGACATTATGCTAAGTGAAACAAGCAGGTCACAAAAAAGACAAACATGATTCTGCTTATATAAGGTACCTGGAGTACTCAAAATCACAGACACAAAGCAGAATGGTAGATCCAGGGTCTGGGGGAAGAGGAATTGAGAAGACATTGTTTAATGGGTATAGAATTTCAGTTTTGTAAGATGCAAAGAGTTATAGAGAAAAATGGTGGTGCTGATTGCACAACAATATGAATACACTTAGCATCATTGCACTGTATACTTAAAAATGGCTGAGAGTACATTTTATCTTCTGTGTAATTTTACTATAGTTTAAAAAATAGAAAAAGAAGTTAAAGGGGAAAAACATGACCATGGGCAAATATCTGTGAGATTACAAGTGTGTTCAGGAGTTTAATCTGGTAAATTCTATAAAGGTTTATGTGACAGTATCATGATTTTGGTTTTTAAACTTTTTTGACAGGGTATCCACACTAAGAAAAACATTTATATCTTATCCAAGATGTTTATGTGTATACTTATTTTAGTTACATATATATGTATATGTATAATTTATTTTAGTTACATATATAACTATATTTATTTTAGTTATATAAATATATAACTAAATATATATAATACATAATTATAAAATAAAATCCTTCCTTCCTTTCCTTCCCCTTCCTTCCTTCCTTCGTCATGATGCATTAAAGAGATTTTATAGTCTATTGAAAGGCTGACAAAAGCCACTAATGCGTCCCTAACCAAAATTTGAAAAACAACATTTATCTGGTCTAGAGTATATATAAATATGTTATTTGTTAATCAAATTTTAATATTTCCTAAACACTTATAACTAGACTTGAGCATCAGTCACTACAATGTTTATCACAGATACTTTATATATAACTAAAATAAAATTTCATAAAACGTACCCTTAGTATTCACTATTCTCTCCCTCCCTTCCTTTCCTTCCTTTCCTTTCCTTCCTTCCTTCCTTCCTTCCTTCCTTCCTTCCTTCCTTCATCATGATGCATTAAGGAGATTTTATTATCTATTGAAGGGCTGACAAAAACCACTAATGCGTCCCTAACCAAAATTTGAAAAACATTTATCTGGTCTAGAGTATATATAAACATGATATCTGTTAATCAAATCTTCATATTTCCAAAACACTTATAACTAGACTTGAGCAGCAGTCACTACAATGTTTATCACAGGTATTTTATATATAACTAAAATAAAATTTCATAAAACTTACCCTTAGTTTTCCCTCCCTGCCTCCCTCCTTTCCTCTCTTCCTCCCTTCCTCCCTTCCTTCCTTCCCTGGTCATGATACATTAAAGAGATTTTATGATCTACTGAAGGGCTGACAAAAACCACTAATGCATCCCTACCCAAAATTTGAAAAACAAAATTTATCTGGTCTAGAGTGTAAATAAACATGTTATCTGTTAATCAAATTTCTGTATTTTCAAAAACCTTATAACCAGACTTGAGCATCAGTCACTACAACGTTTATCACAGGTACTTTTGGAAAAGTGTTTTGCTGCAATAATAATTACCCTATCAGAAGGCCTCAATTTATAAAGCATTTAGTTACTTAGTGCTTATGACGTAAATGTCACAGTTCAAGTACTTGATGGAGAAAAATATTAAATGAAGTGCACTTCTTTTGAAGATAATTTCATTTAACATCTCCAAAGCAGGGCATAATTAAGTTACGCTGTCATACAAAATGATGGAGGCCTTAAACAAGTAACAGCTGGTTACCCCAATGGTGGAACAATTGCAGGGCAGCCTTTGGCAAGGACAGCTGTGCAAACTCAGCCCACATGGTACGCAAATAGACTTACATTATGACTACGGAAATAGCTGAAATGGAATGACATCTAGAAAAGCAAAAAAACAAATAAGACTGGGATCCCTTAGCATGCATTTCAATAGCATTAAGATATAGAAATATTAATAAGAAGTGCTCATCTATCATTTCTGTAGTCAAATGTGTTTCTCACGTCTAGATGAATTTAAAGTTAGTCATTGCAGGGCAACGAGCACATTCATAACAAAGTACCCTCATTTTTAAAGTAACTACTACTTAAATTACTTTACTTACTACTACTTTTACTTACCACTACTTTATTCCAAGCAAGAAATTAAATTCAATTTATTCATATTTTAACATTGGTACAGTGATTTTTTTTAAAGTTATGCTAAATGTTTATTCCAAAAGTTTTTGTTTCTTTAAAACCTCTTGCACGGAAATCAAATTTGTAACAATGACCTTAAAATGTGAGAGCTGGCCTTCATAAAACAAATGTGCTATTAAAAATATTAAATAACTGACCCCATTTTTGGAAAGCTGGGTAAGGCTGTGCTAGCATGGATCTATTGTTAAATGTTATTTTTTTTTTGAAAATTTTTTATTGTCACTCGATCTGCATGTAAACAAGGAGGAAAAAGTGAGTCTGCCTTATGTACTTGATTTTGTTTGTTTACCAGAATTTTGCTTAAGTCATACTATGGACCTTTCTGACTTGAAATCATTTTCGAGGTAGTTATCAGACTAACTCTCCTAACTAGTGTTTGTATTAATTATTTTTAAGCAAGCATTTATTATCATTGATTATGCAAGCATTATTGAGCAAGCAAATGCAAATGCAATAAGCATTTTTAAGCATTAACTACGTGTTAGGCACAAGGTTTCTGTCCTGAAGAAGCTTACTAGCCACTAGAGAAAATGGACACAGAATCAAGCAATGTCATAATAATATGGGGTAACACATGACCCAGATTTGGAGTTCAGCTACAGTTTCCCAAGGGAAATGAGTACAATCAAGGTCTTAATAGACAAATCATACATAGGCAGCAAAAAAAAAAAAGGCATGAAAGGCTTTCCAGGAGAGGGAAATAGCACAAGCTAAGGCATGAGGGCACTGAAATAGCACAGTGGGGTGTGTCCTGGATCCCCATAAGTAATTGCAATATGTGAAATGATGAGTGGTGTCTGGGGATGAAAGCTAGAGGATCTTCATAGGGGCCTTTATTGAAGTGTTAAGGAATGTGAAAGAACTTGGCCTTTGAAGGGATTTAAAGAAGAATTAAAATCAGACCTCTCTATTATAGTATAGACACTGGGTACAAGGGAGACAAAACTGAAGACTCAAAAATCTTCAGTGGTTGCCCTTCTGCCAAATTAGCAGTTGTTAACCTTTTTGGCCTGAGAACTAAAACTACAATCCTAAGCTCCTCACATGATTGAATGGACCCTCCCTTGGCCAAAGGGACTCCAGAGAAACCTTAAAAAACTGAGTTCCTGGCCAAGACAGAATGGGGACATGCCTCATTATACTCCCTCCTTTTTGCAGTTTAAACACAACTGACCAGCATTAATGATAAACTAGAGATGACAACCAACAGAGCGAACTCTTTTCATGGCAATAAGATAACACATTACAAACATGACCTAAGGCCATGCCAGGCAAGCATTAAGTCACATACCTCTACAATTGAAGAATAAACTCTGTTATAACTGCCACAAGGTTTTTCTTTTTCTAGTAGGTAAACAAGCCCTGGCCTCTAGATAAGCAATATAATTGCAGCTCATTCATCAGACACTGACCAATTGAATCCCCTGTCCAACAAACCATAGCTACATAGCTCTGATTGACTAAGAGACTAATTTCAGTAACTTTATCATGGTAAGAGACCACCAACCACTTGGCTCAGTCTGGCCTGTGCTCAGAGGCTGCACATTTGAATGCCTTCATGTTCCTGCCTCACCTTTTGACATATAGGACCTAATTGTAATGCATTTAAATGTTGTCTCCACTCCAAAGTGAACATGGGACACATGTAACATACATGTTTGTTCAGTATCCATGTGTCAGGACTCCCTTTGTGAATATCCATAAGACCTTCTCAAACCTGTTGAATATGTTTACTTGGCCAACCTTGTCAGCATATATCCCTGTTCCACTCTCTCCTCCCTCAAAGTGCCTGCTGGTTTCGCCTGAAGGTTACACTTACCAGCCTGTCAGAATCACCATCTTGAAGGCTGTAATCATTCGTAAGCTACATATATAGATCTCATGATTTTTAAAAATCTTGATAGGGCTCATGACCCCTTTAAAATCTTACAAAATATCGAGGATACCTCAGTGCTTTGTTTTTTGTGGATTACGTCTGTTGATATTTACCATATTTGAAATTAAAACTGAGAAATATTTAAACAATTATGTATCTATTTATAATAACAAAGGTAAGCCCGTTAGCGTTTTTCAAGGAATACATTTTATGAAAATTAAAACTCAATGCTGGTTATGATCCAATAAAGGGATCTTATGATTTACTGAAGGGCTTACAAAGATTACTAATGTGTCCCTATGGAAAATTGGAAAAACAAAATTTGACTAGTCCAGAGTACAGATAACTACAACGTGTTAGCTGTTAATCAAATGTTCATATTTCCAAAACACTTATAACCAGACTTGAGCATCAGTCACCACAATTTTTATCACAGGTACTATAGAGCAGTGCTCTGTTTCAACAGTAATTACCATATCAGTTTATCAACCTCAAATTATAAAGCATTTAAGTTACTTAGTGTGCATACTTAGTGTTCTTTTCAAAGCAAAGTGTTATTGAGGAGTGGCTTCTTTTTTTACATTTTTGCAAATATCTTTAGTTAGTGGCTTAATAGAAGACAACTAGATTCTCATATTTTCTTCTAGATTCAATCTATAAGTTGTTTGGTAAAGGTATATAATGAAAACCCCGCTGCAGACATGCAATATGGTTGAAAAATTGAGACGTATTTTAATTTTTCTAAGAGATGGGGTCTGCAATGTTTTCTAGGCTAGATTCAAACTCCTGGGCTCAAGCAGTCCCCCTTCTCAACCTCCCAAGTAGCGGGGACTACAGGGATGTGCCACCACATGAGATAGAAGTAATATTTTGATAACTTTTTCTGATAATTATAGATTTATTTATTTTGATACTACCCTATTACTTGACTGGGGTAGTTTCTGGAAGGTTAATGGCAGTGTAGAAGCCAAAACAATGTCAATGAACTTTCCATATACTATTATATTAAAATCCATTGGTCAGTTTTGCACTTTAAATGGATCTTTCATCTATGCATCTACTTTTTTCATGATGATTTCCTAATATCATACATTTCTCACCTGGTCAACATTGGTACACTGAGCTGACAGATTTTACTATAGAATATAAAAAATACACTTGTTAATATCGTCACCAATCTCATCAAAAAGTATTTAAGAACGGAAATGCTATCAAGCTCATGGTGATGGAATACATTTTCCAAAATTCTACTTTTTGCTTGAAAGCTCAGATTTTATCATTGGCAACAAATACTGTCAGTTTGTTTCTTTGAAGTGACAAGCTTACTCCACTCATTTTCAAGGAAATATCCACCATATGTCCAAGTTTGAATAAACATAATTATCTGTCAGTCATTCCTTCAACTAAAATGGGCATTTCATGAAAAAAGCAACTAGATCAGCTTTCAACCTAACCTCGTAAGAGCTTTTCCTTGAAGCAACCATCATACTTTAAGGATTAGAAGTTCTTCTTTCTTATCATGTAGAAACCTGGTAAACTGAGATTTAATAAACTTAATAATTTTCCTTGCTTTATCAATAGCATTCAACTGTAACTGGACAGAGAAAAAAAAAACAGGAAGTTAATGGTAGTGAAGAACAGAATGACTAATAACTGTTTTGGTGGCAGTGCCAACATTCATATTAACACACTAGCAATTTTGCCCACCAGTACTTTTGTACCAGCAGTGTAGATGTCAACTCAGTGAAAAACACAAATGATGGTTTAGTATTATTATGAAAATAGGGTTCATCGTTCTTCACAGTCCCTGAAAATGTCTTTGGGTATCCTGGATGTTTTCAGGTCACACTCAGGAAAATGTTATGCTAAAAGCCTCAAGTCTAAATTCTTATGCCTAACATCCATCCATAATCTTGTTCTACTCCATTGATAACCTTGAGTAAAACAGATTTTTTCACTTTTGTAAAACACACCTTTTTCCCCCTCATCTTCTAATTTCACATTCTTCCCAATATTTACAATATATAAATCATTCAATCTTCCAGGAGCCAGTCCAATTCATCTCCATTCCAGATCTCTGAATTATTTTCTATATTATTGGATATGTACTCACTTATATGCTATTTATGATTTTTCTTTGGGAATTAGAATTATCTTCCAAACTAGATTGTCAGACGTCCAAAGGCAAAGATTTTTAGTTCTTCTGACTTTGTTATAGCACTCTGCACAGAGTTATGCATATGATAATGATAATAATATCTTGAATTTTATAAATCAATATTTTTAGTGTAGGTCACAAATACATATGTGCCCCTATTGTATTTGTAGGGAAAACATTTAATATTATAAATTATTTTATCATGTCCTCTACTTTGGGTAACTAATATATATCAAAGATATACTTAATATAGAATATCAATTTATAAAGCAGTGTACAATTTCAAGCATACGAATATGACAATGCAGCCATATATAGTGGAAAAAACCTAGGCTAGGAAATAGAAGATCTAAATTCAACTGTCCACATAGTATAGACTTAAAGAAGCATATGGATTTAGAGAACAAAACACATTTGAGTCCCAGTGTCTGCAACAGTGAAATGCTTATCCCCGTTCTGATATTTAAATGAAGTATTTTATGAGAAAGTTTTTTTTGAAACAATGTAGTAATCAAATGCAATCTTTTGGCATAGTTATTAACCTGAGTCCTGCACATTAATTGCAAATCAATATCAGCTATAACATAACTAGATGCACAGCATGACAATTAGAAGAACTAAAGACACACAATGGGGACATCTTTGAGAATTAAATCCAAGTACCTTGAGGTATGCAGTACTTGTCATAGAGGATGATTTGAATATTGGCAAAGTACTATGTGTGCACAGATTTCATATATAATCCACATAAAGCAAAGACGCCTTATTACCCGGTATTAGTAGTCTAACTCTGAAAGCTGTAAAGAAAAACAAGACTTTGAAGACGTATTACAGATTTATACACGATACCACAAAGAAAGATCTTGTAAAAAATCTTTAGACTTTTCTTTTTCCCTTTAAGGTTTCACCCTCATCCACAGCAACCTTCATTTCTCTGAAAGTTATGTGTCATAATTACTTTTATGTGTCAACTTAACTAGACTTAAGGGATGCCCAGATAGCTGGAAAAACATTATTTCTTGGTGTGTGAGTGAGTGTGTTTCCTGAAGAGATGAGCGTGCAAAGCAGTAGACAGAATAAAGAAGATGTGTCTTCACCAACATGGGTGGGCAGCATCCAATCCAGTGAGGGCCCAAATAGAACCAAGAGGCAAAGGAAGAACAAATTCCTCCCCCTCCCCTTCCCCCCGACCTCTCTCTCTCTCTCCCCATGCCCCACAGAGCCAGGACATCAGAGTTCTTGGTTCTTGGGTCTTTGAACTCTGAGACCAGTTACTCCCAACCCCCCTGTAGTTTTCAGGCCTTCAGACTCAAACTGGGAGTGACACCATTGCCCACTGGCTTTCCTGGTTCTCAAGCTTGTAGAGAGCAGATGGTGAGACTTCTCAGTTTCCATAACTGCATGAGCCAATTCCCATACTAAACCTCCTCTTACGTATCTATATCTGTGGCCTACTGGTTCTGTTTCTGTGGAGAATTCTGGCTAATACATTACCCGTACCAACATGTTGTGTCTTGTTTATTTCATCTTTCTCCTCTTATCCAAGTTCCCTAATATGACGACCTCTTCATTTCAGCCAAGCCCTTGGTAAGAGCACATTCCCTGCATGCTGACAACTGCTGTTCTCTTAAAAATGGTAGCATATTCTGCTGAATAAAGTCTTCCATCTTGTTTATAAAATCTTGAAGCCTTAACAGTGGAAAGACTAGCTTTAGAGAGCTTTGGCAATCAATAATCATAGCATCTTGACAAAAAAGGGTATTAATAAGCATGTGCCATTTCTTTTAAAATTAGGTTAGAAGAAATAGATCCTTAGAGAACAAGAACTATGCCAATGGACAAACGTTCTAGCCTCCTGTTATTCAGATGGATACATAGAGGAGGTGGTCTCCACGTTTCAGTGGTCTTAGGAGAGTGGAGGCCCCATGGACTCTAGACACACCCTTACACACCTCTGCTGCCTCCCCTGTTTCAGTCACAACGTTTCCCCACAGATTCTTCCTCCCAAATAAACTGCCTGCATGCATGTCTGTGTCTCAGACTTCTGCTTTCAGGAAAACTCAGACAATCACCGTCTTTTATGCAGCTTACACTACATTGTAGACTTTTCATATAGGTGATCTCTAATTCTAGAAAAATCCCAGTAGCCTCCCATTTTAAAAATTAGAAAAGGTAATTTAAAGAGGTTAAGTAATATGTCCAAGGCATAGTAAATTCATTACAGAATCCTGAATGTGAGTATATTTTCGAACCATTCAGCTCCAAAGTTATACTCTTTCTTCTTCTATGGTAATTTTGTCAATAATTGCCAACATGAATTGAAAACCTTCTATATGATGTACCATTGGAAAGAATGTTTCAAATGATTAGTGAAGTTTGTTGAATCTGTAATTACCCTATCTACCATGATGTCTGAGGTTGAATGTTTCCAACCAAACTGGCTTTATCTTGAAATTTCAAAAATAAGCACTATAAGCATTACTAGCATCTTATGGGTTTCATGAAGTTATATACTATTTCACAGAAACATGATTTTCCTCTCCATAGGCCCTAGACAATTTTCTCAATTTAGCCCATCTTCTTTTATTTTAATGAAACTTAATCCAGGACCATTACAAATGTTCAAAAACAAAAACGTTTTAAAATAGTGTGTCTATTATCTTCATTTTACAGGGAACTACAATGAAATGGATATTGTTTTTGTCATTTACATTTTCATAAAAACTTTATGTCCTTTTTCAAAGAACTTCAGTTTAGGAAAAAGATTATTCACAAATTTATAGTGCTTGCATTTTATAAGTATGCAAATGTAAATGTACATAACTTAACAACTTTTACAAATTTTCATACCGTTAGAAGTAATGGGGCCTCATACAAACAACAATGAATGGGAAATGAAGACCATGCGAATTCTCCTGATTTTTTTCTTATAGCTTCTGTGAAACTTTAGCCAATTTATTTTATCTTTCTTAGCCACAGGTGTCATGTTTGTAAAACCATGTTAACAATAGGAAGGGCTGTTGAAAGAATAAATGAGATAATAGTTGGAAATAACTTTAGCAATATAAGAAAATAATGAATCTGTGGGTGTGGAAAAGATCTCACTGTTTCCTGTCTAGCCTTCAATAAATTTCAGAATATTTTAATCATTCATACAGATCATATATATTTCCACAAAACCTGTTTCCTCATGTATTTGTTTGACTCAGTATCTAAATAGGAAAGTGGACTTCAGAGAAGAAAAATAAAAAAGCCATCCTGGCCGGGCGCGGTGGCTCAGGCTTGTAATCCCAGCACTTTGGGAGGCCGAGGCGGGCGGATCACGAGGTCAGGAGATCGAGACCACGGTGAAACCCCCTCTCTACTAAAAATACAAAAAAATTAGCCGGGCATGGTGGCGGGCACCTGTAGTCCCAGCTACTCGGAGAGGCTGAGGCAGGAGAATGGCGTGAACCCAGCAGGCGGAGCTTGCAATGAGCCGAGATCGTGCTACTGCACTCCAGCCTGGGTGACACAGCAAGACTCTGTCTCAAAAAAAAAAAAAAAAAAAAAAAAAAGCCATCCCTTCTTTCATTCATAGTATCAATTACGCTCAATTTCCACAAGCTTTAACAATTCAATGATTACATAATTAACATTTCTGAATAACTTTTATTTTTCTTTGAGACAGGGTCTCAGTCTGTCACCTAGGCTGGAGTACAGTGGTGCGATCTCAGCTTACTGCAACCTCCTGGGCTCAAATGATCCTCCTGCTTTAGCCTCCCAAGTAGCTGGGACTATAGGCATGCACCACCATGCCTGGCTAATTTTTGTATCTTTTTTAGAGATGGGGTTTCGCCATGTTGCCCAGGCTGATCTCAAACTCCTGGACTCAAGTGATTCACCTGCCTCAGCCTCACAAATTGCTGGGATTACAGGCGTGAGCCACTGCACCTGGCCTTTATGTGGTAGGAACTGTACTAAGAACTTTACATTATCTTAATTTAATCCCAACACAATCAATGAGTACAGTGTTATTATTCCCACTGTATACGTGAAGAACTTTAAGACAGAAAGGAAATTACTGACTTGCACAACGGCATGGTCACAGGGCGATTGTTGAAGCTGGCCTCCATCACAGGTTTTCTGTCTCTGAAGCTTTCTTCCTACTAATTCACCTCAAGCCAGTTCTTTATTAATATAATTGGGTCACAGTAACTATTTGGTAACATTTAACTAAATAGAATTGCTTTTATAAAAATTAAGATTCAATCCATGTTTTGAACTTAGGTATTTTTATTATATTGGAATCACTGAGTTAATAGATAAAGATGTAAATAGCTTTACAGATAGGTATTCCTTATACATAGATTTCAAAATTAGGTAATTCTGTCAGGTGGACCTCTTCCTTGGCAGAGCTGATATACAATCAAAATGGTAACATAAGCAGAAATCACAAGTGGACACATGATACATGCGTTTGAATATTGCCTGGAAAGCCTCTCCAAGTCCATTAAATTATTTTTCCTAGGGTGAATGTAAAACATATCAGTATGGGCACCAGCACATGTCGGGAGGGGAGAAAAGCATTGGGAAGGTTTGTGTATTGATTTTGTTGGATAAAGTTGTTGAGAATTTTTTTGTTGAGCTTTGTTTGTTTGTTTGTTTTTATTAGAGAACAGAGTGGATAAAACATTTTCATCTAGTAAAATTGCTCCACTATGAAATCCCCTTTCCCTTTTTATGGTTAATAATCTTAAGTGATCTTAATCTATTCAACGTGGAAAATAGAGGGTAGAAAGCATCCAGCTTTAAGAAAGCAGGGCTATGTTACAAAATGCAACAGCAGGACTAACAGCAGGAGAGACTGGGGGCACTGTCCAGATACAGAGCACAGAGTATCTCACATGTGGTGAGACAGGGCAGAGTTGGAGTGAAGAAGCAGAGCAGAGGACAGTGACCATGAGGCTTAGGAGGTTCTGGCTCAAAGAAATTGAGTGAAGTTTCTCTCAGACAGAGAAGAGAGTAGCATCTACCAAAAGATTAATGGGGATGTGCTAATGGAGCAATGATCATCTTTCCCTGAAGAACAGATTTTAGCACAAGATGGGACTGAGCTGTTGAAAATTCCATGGCAACCACTATGTGAGAAGAAAATGATCAGCTGTATGCAATAGCACAGTTCTACAGCTGTGCTACCTTTGACTAATACAGCCTCCCTAAGTAGAACATCTGAAGCTTTGCTCCATCAGTGACTAGCTCTGTGACCTTGACGGAGTCCCTGACCTCTATCAGGGTGCTTTCTCATTTTCTAAGTTGGAATAATAATGGCTACCCTAGAGTTTTCAACTACCAACTCTATATGCAGGTCTCCCTAATCTGTCTTTTAGCCAGACATCTAGATGGTTCCCTCTGGAAGGGGGGGAGTAATTTATCTGATCAGTAAGATTAGACAAAGGCACTAGGAATACATAACTCAGCCCTTCTTCCAAGTTTCTCTTTTCGGGATCAGCTGGCTGTAGAAGGTTGTCATGTGGAGCAGCTTCCCTGGCATGACTGGCAGGGGAAGTCACAGCTCTGCGGAGCTGCTTCCTCTCTCTGATAATGAGTCTCAAGAATCACACTCATGGCCACTGGGGAAGCATGGGGTATTAGGAAGCCAGAGTTCAGCTCTCTAATCCAAGCTCTACTTTCCATCACATATTTACCAGTAATGAAGATGACCATTTTCTCATTCATTTATACCTCTGTATTAATTGTGTAATTGGTTTAGAGTCTGTAGGGAGACAGCAGCATGATTGTAATTCTCATACACTAACAACTCTTCTGATGCAAGTAGTGTAAATTGTCACCATTTTTTAAAGTTGCAATATCACCATTAGCTCAAATAGATGGACACACTACTTACTATTATGTAAGCGAAACATCATTTCAAACAATCTTAGAGAATGTCTGCAAACCACATACAGGTTGTCAGTCATACACTTAATTCTAATGATTTTCAGGTAGCTTTAGTAGCCCTATCATCTATCGCATAATAAAGACATCCAAAAATTCAAGTCTTGATGTTAATCATTTATATTTTTATCTCTTTAAATAAACAAAAACAGTAAAATATAAGCCCGGAGAAGAAGCATAGTAATTGATTGCAAGCACTTAGAAAATGCTTGAGGAAGACAGGTAAATCTTTGATACTCTACTTATTTTCTTTTTATTTCAAAGAGCTCCTAGTACATTTCTGCATACATTACACACACACACACACACACACACACACACACACACACACACACACAAAGACAGAAAGTAACAAAACACTTCAAGTCTTCAAAAATAGAATTGTACATTTGAATGCCATAGCCACTGCCACTGTTAAAAATGCAGAATTTCAAATTGCACTTTTCTTGAAAATACATTGATACTCTGCTGGCTTAGTTTACTAAAATTACAAAATACAATGTTTAAGAGTGTACAAAATACGTTCCCTTTGAAGAAAACTGAACATTGGAAAATACGATATACTTGGTTAAAATAGATGACGGTTTGTGAATATGTTCAATTAAGTTCACAGCAAAATAATTTCCTAAGATCACTTATTAATTGACTTTATAATACCAAAAACATTAAATTAAAAATCAATTAAATAAAATGCAACCCTTACACATTAAATAACTGTTTAATCTTTCAACTGTTTAACAATACAAGCATTTGCAAACTGTGCAACAGTGCTGGTACAGAGCCAGGTCCAAGGCTAAGAGGTCAGGAAAAAAGTAAGAATATGACAGTCCCATGGCATGAAGTTAGGCATCTGAAAACGTGTGTGCTCCAAAAAAGAGGTCAGTTAATGGAAAATTTTAGAAGAGAAAGTTGGGTTAGAGCCAGCACATCAAGCTGAAATCTGCTCTTACCTAACTGGCAAAGTCAGACCAGAAATACAAGCAAGAATAAGAAAGACACAAATATTTTAGAACTAAATGAGGTAAGTAGACTAAAATCCATTAATTGGGGGATGCTACTGAGAAGACTGCAATGATGACAGTACAGCAATCAGAAAAGATGTGACACATCCAGAAGGATTGCAAGGCCTTGATCATTTTTATTCTAAGTTTGATATTAAGCTGAACTTGGAGTAGAAACCAACTACCCAGGAACTTAAATGTAGAATTCTAATTGGGATCTCCAGTTTGGGTAAGGGAGTATATGAATACACAGTGCCTGCTAAGTAACAAGTTTTAAATTATTATTTTTTCATCTGGTCCTCATCATTAGGAGTATCAAAAGTTTTGTTTGTAAAGACAGCAACTATCTGGTTAAATTCTTATACTGAGAACTAATGTGTAAAGATCAGCTCAGCCTACTCATGTGACAACTGTTGTTAAGGAATCCATTAACTCATATCTTTCTGCTTCTTAAGCACATATTTAAATATGCATAAATGTGTGTGTGTTTGGGTAACGATAAAAACTCGTTGGCAAGGTGGCTAACGAAAATATCCAATCTCACTAGGCATACGTGCATGCTGATAAAATTGTTTGCACAATAACTGTTGGTAGATTCAAAAAACTACTTCGGAGTAGAAACTCAAAGCCAAATACTTCAAAACTGAATTCAGTGGTCTTCTAACTGGATTCCACAGGGATCCAGAGTCCTGAGATACTTGATGAATGTTAGGGTGGGGGTAGTAAACAGGACTCTGACCCTCTGAGCTCTGTTTCTTCTATTTTACACTTAGAGTTTCAGAGAGATTTTATTTTGGAAATAATTTTTGCTACTAAAAACAAAAGGAATGCAGAAAGGAAAGGACAGACAGAGAGGGAGGAAGGAAGGAAGAAAGGGAGAGAGGGTGGAAGGAAGGATGGATATATGGAAGAAAGGAAGGAAGGTAGGAGGGAAGGAAAGAAGGAAAGGGAAGAAATGAAAGAAAATCTGCAAATTTTATAGATTAGATAAATGAGGTCTACATACATTAAGTGACATTTCACACATTCCTGACACAGGTAGAACTAAAACTCAGTCTTCCTTATTCTTCTATGACAAGAAGTATTGACGGCTCCATTTGTGCTTTTAGAAGAGAAGTTCTCAGATTTTTTGAGCCAAAGGTTTCAATAGTTCCACCACTGTGAAACCAAGACACATCTGTCACTTCCACTTAGATGCTAACAGACTTTTCTGAATGAGGAAATGTTCACTGGAACCATGTTTTTTGCCATTGTGTTTTACTATAATATCTAATTTGTCAACCTCTCCCTCTGAAGGTAAAATCATCCAGAGGTCAGTTGCACGTAAACTATATGATTATCACTCAATAACTCGGTGGCTTTGGACAAGTTCTTCCCTGTCTAATCAGTTGTAGAACTAGTAGGATGGTTGTAGGAGAAATTGGGGTGATGTAGTTAAATGAATTGAGTGTTTCTCAATTGATTTCTCATATTGTTCCTCATAAAAAAGCCTTTTTAGACATTATTTCCTAATCTCCCCTCCCACAGGTGAAATTTAAACAGCATACATGCACGGTATACCCCTGTATGTACTGAATGCATATCTGTGCTTTATTCATAAAAAGACAGTGAGTTTTGTATTTTTTTTTTGCTGCTGCTGTGCAAATAACCAATTTTAATCCCTTTGGGGGCAATAATGTTATCATTGAGAAGGTGTGAAATAGGCTAATATTTAATACCATACACAAATAGCAAGGGTTGGGCATAGTGATTATGAGCCAATTTCAGCATGTGGATAGAATGCAGAGTAGCAGAGAGCCAACATCCCTCCAAAATAAAAGATGTAGCAGATTATAGAAAGATGATGGGGGCACACATGAGAAATACTAATTATTACAGTAATGTGTACTGTACTATGCTTTCAACTTTACATTTGCCAATTCATTCATTTTCTTAAAAGCCTTAAAAACTATTTAAATATGAGGAAACTTGGGAGCAGAAACAGTGAATGGAGGGCCATCCTTCAAACCTGGGTATGTCTGTCTCCAAAATTCAGGGTCTTTTCATTAGCACTCTGACATCTAACTTGGCATTTTAAGCTGCAACTGCCTGAAGTTACTAATTTCTAAAGAGGGATTCACTGGCTATTCTTGTCAAATGACTGGCTGTGTATGTAGATATATTCGAAATAATATTAGACAGTCCCAGTTGGAACTGCCCTGTCTGGACATTCTCCTTGGCCTGTTGATGTCCTTGCCCCATTTCTGTCATTATAACAACCCAATAATTGGTTTAACCTCTTAAAATTATTCTAGATGGAATGGGTTTTATCCCCTATGAATACATTACAATCTTTCTGTAAATGGTAAATGTAAAACTTAAAGGCTGCATTGCAATGTTGGGTTAAACCCATATGTACTAATGTATAAATGTGAGTCTTAAATGATAGGCAGTAGTAACCTATGATGCTGAGAGTGCCCTATGATAAAATGGAGGGAGGAATGGGCATCAGTAGATCAGCCACGAAAGACAAGCATTAAAGGGCATTTGTCAGTAGAGTGTAGGTGGGGACCTCTTGCTTCTTGAATGGAACATAAAGTGCAAGGGAATAATTGGAGTGCAACAGAAATACATTTTTAGATGAGGGCTAGAAAATCAAGCCTAAGACAAAGAAATCCCTTGACCCTGAAATATCTCCTAGAGAAGAAAAGGATGGATTCTGGAAACTTAAGGAAGTCAGACACAAGTCTCCAAGGGTTAGAGAATTTCATGATGAGAGGTGGGCTCTGAGGCCATAAAAATTCTTGGAATTTACCAAAGGACATGGGAGAGCGGTGTATACGGAGGGACAGCTTTGCATATTCAAGCTGCAAGTACTTTAAGAAACTCAAATGTTCTGACGTATATTTGTACCTAGAAAACTGTCTCTTATAAAGAAAGGAAAAAAGAAACATCTTGACTGCTCATGCATCATAAACTGTGTGGGATCAAGTAAAGGAAGATGGTATTAAGGGCCAAAGAGAGGCATAATCTCTTTGTCAGGACCATAAAAGCAAGGGTATTAGCCTTTTGACCCCTGCCCATTAGTGGGGGCCTCAGGAGATTCTGCTTCCTGCAAGAGTACCTGGTTTCCAGGGTACCATTTTAATAGACCATAGCATGGGAAGCCCCTTGCTGGCATATCATCATAGACAATTGAAAACGGCTCTGCAGAAAACACTCACTCACACAGGAGGCAGTAAGTCTCCAGAAAAGTGGGGGGAAATGCACTGTTGGCTGTCTCTATTGTTTTTGTCTGATTAATGAGCTGGCAATTGATGGTAAATACTTTATAGCATAATTTACTTCTTCACTTTTTCCACCTTACTTCTGCCCTGTGCTATACCAATATATTCAAGCTTCATTGGCAGTACCTGTAAAAGACAAGCTCTAATGGACATAATGTAGCTAATGTGTCAAATTAGGACTTTTATTATGTGAAATTTGATTATGGGTCATAAATTATGTATTTACATTGCATTAAGTGATGAAGGTAACTTGTTAATTAGATGAAATCAAAGTTATTGACCTATAGTGAATCTCTACATTTATTGTTGGCATAAAATAAAATATCATGACAAGAATACAAATGCATATTTATTTTGTTACTAGATATGTAACAATTTTTTAAAATGCCTGGAAGAACAGATGTGAAATTTGGGAGAATCTATGAGAGATTTACTCAGAATTCATATTTATTATCTTTTCCGTTTATGAAGTTGTCTCTCAACAAACCTCTCCACATTTGAATCTCTCCAAATCCACTCTTCTATATACTCTGTGGTGCTGGGGGAAGAGTGTCTGCAAACTATATTTTTTTTTTTATTTTCTTAAGGTTCTATTTTATTTTTAATTAACAAACCACAATGAGATGTCATCTTATACCTGTTAGATTAGCTATTATCAAAAGAGGAAAGAGCTTAAATGTTGGCAAGGATGTGTAGAAAAGGAAACCCTTCTACACTCACTGTTGGTCATATTGTAAATTAGTAAAACCATTTTGGAAAATAGTATAGAAGTTCTTCAAAAAAAAAGTAGAATTATCATGTGATCCAACAATCTTACTGCTAGGTATAGACCCCCCAAAAATGACATTGGTATGATGAAGGGATGTCTGCACTCCTGTGTTCATTAAATAAAGCATTACTCACAATAGTCGACCTAAGTGTTGTTTCCATTTGAGTATTTCTACACAGTGAAATACTATTCGGCCTTTAAAAAAAAGGGAATGTCTGTTATTTGTGACAACACGGATGAGCTGGGAGACATGTTAAGTGAAATAAGACAGGCACAGAGAGAAAAATATCATCTGATCTCATTTATGCGTGGAATTTAAAAACGTCACAGAAGACAATCTAAAGAACTCATAGAAATAGAGAGTAGAATGGTGGTTACCAGAGGCTGGGGGGAGGTGGGTGGATGGGGAAAAAGGAAATGTTGGTCAATTAGATTGGAGACATAAGTTCTAGTGATCTATTGCACAGCAAGGTAATTATAGTTAATAACATTGTATTCTATATATACAATTACTATGTGTCAATTAAAAATAAAACTAAAAACAACAATTGTATATATTTACGGGGTGTGATGTTTTGATATGTGCATATATATTATATATATGTAGAATGATCAAATCATGCTAATTAATATATTTATCACCTCAAGTACTTATGATTTCTTTATGATGAGGACATTTAAAGTCCACTCTTTCATCCATTTTGAAATGTACAATACATTCTTATTAACTATAGTCACCTTGCTATACAACAGGACACCAGAACCTAGTCCTCCTGTCTTACTGAAATTTTGTGCCCTTTCATCAACATTTCCCCTTTTCCTGTCCTGTCTCCCCTGCCCCCTCAACCTCTGGTAACCACCATTCTACTCTCTACATAAATTCCACTTTTGTAGGTTCCATTTGCAGGTTTCTTCTTGTTAGTCAGATTTCTGCTTCATTCTTTGAATAGAAGGTGCTAGAGGGAGATGGAAGACAGGAGGAGAGAAGGGATTTTTCCCTTCCAGAGTCTCCCAGCAACAACCCTCAACCCAACAGCAACTTTTGCTTCTGGTCTTCAGTTCCTGTCATCCTTCTAAAGGGTCTCATGTACCTCCCCATAAGAATTGGCACAGTTGGCAGCATTCTTCCTCAGAGGACTAAGCTCTACATTTGGTACTTAGAGGAAAGATCAGAGATCAGAACAATATGTTTGGAAAAGAACAGTAGGAAGAAACACAATGCATGAAAAATATTCAGTAAGTTTAATGCGTAAAAAATACTCAGCACAGTGTTTGGCATGTAGTAATAAATGTGAATAAGTGTGACCAATTATTATACAGCAGAGGCTCAGCTTCTGTTAGTCATCTATGGAGGTTTTCCTTACATAGCTTTTAATGCATTATGATATAAATTAGGAGGTAATGTATCAACCAAAAGGGAGTTTGACTTAATTTTAATTGCATAGTGTCAAATTAACATAGTATGAATGTTTGCTTATTTTGTAGACCATTAAGCTATTTGCTATTTGTTATGCTCTCCCTTAGTCTTTGTTTATCAAATCACATGTTTATTTTTTCTGACCCTTTATAAATAAACTATTTTAGGACAGTCCTTTATTCTTATAATTTTTTAGTGCTTTCTATTTCTATGCTGCTTACATCCAATAATAATGTACTCATTTGAATTATGGTAAGACTTCGTATTCATATCATGTATTTTATGAGTGTATTTCCAAAAGTACCGCATGAATTACTTATGTTTTACAGCAGAACTAGTTACAAAAGTAAATGCTAATACTTCCATTCTACAGATTTTTAACATTGAGTACAGAAGTGGAAAATGATTTTTTAAAAGGAAAAGAATAGTCAAAGGAGCAGGGCTTCATTACGGAGGCACATCGAACATTGGCTATCCAAAAATCAACTTTTCAGTTGATTTTTCAACCATCGCATTTTCTGAATTTTCAAACAAAAAATAGTTGGAAGGGGAGACAAATGTGTTCATCACATAGACTACTCATATGATCCCAGCTGAGAAGAACCAAGACTCCAAAAGATACCTGCACTGAGATTGGTTAACCATGTGAAGCCCAAGAAGCAGCGGCAAAGTGGCAGTCAGTGAAGAAGAAAGAGGAAAAGAAAGTAGAAGAAAAGGGAGAAGGCTGACAGGTCAGCAGCAGTGGCAGAGATAATATTTCTTAGAAACAACAGTGAGTAAACAACATTAAATAAGAGCAAATACTTGTCACCGGGGATTTGGGAAAACTTTGAATCAGGCTGGACAAGTTCTAGAGACTTAGCTAACTCTTCAAGAGATCCAAATCTCAGGTCAGAGAGCAGGTTCAGGCAGGCTGGAAGTTGGTGTCTGACAGTATAACTATCAATGAAGGCTGCTACAAGAAGGGAGAATGAGTGTCAGTGGGGTCCAGGAAGAGTCGGGGCAGGTCTGGGCAGGCCAACTGTCAGCAGTACAGATTTTAATCAGCCAGAAGGACCTGGGTGTAGTGGCAGGGTGCCTATTACCGAAATGATCAATGCCTGGTAGATACAGGTGCTCGTAGAATGTTTGCAGGGCTTGATAATTTGATATGATTTACTTTTTTAGAGCAAAAACCAGCAGCAAGGTTGGACTGATTACAGTTACCATATGACCTGTTGGGATTGATATAAACTCTTGGTCTTAATGGAGAAGAACCTGTCATTATAAGACTAAGTGAGGTTGTCTTTAAATGTTTGGGATGCAAAGGCCAGAAATGTTCATTCTAAGAATGAAACACAAAAAAAGGAAAAAGATTTATAATTTAGTGATCACTTAAGAATGGAAGAAAATGGCAAACAGCTACCTGTCCTTTAATGCTATACATCTCTACAGTGACAAGCTAAGTACCCACATATATGGTGGCATGTTTAAGAGGTATGCAAGGGCAGCACAATCACAACAAATGTAGTTCAGAAGCCCCCCTCTTAGATCTGTTTACAGGAGTGGGGGGAGAAAGAAGTTTCCAAATCTATCTGCTCAAAGTGTTACAGATAGATCCGATTGATTAGTTCTCCCTCTAATCCACAAAAGTGTCTGCTATATATAAAAAAAAATACCAATTTTAGAGAAAACGATGAATATTTGCATTTGACTTGAAAAGAAAGTTTGCTAAAATATTTACAGAAGAGGAAAACATTGGTTTATGTACTGAGATTGTTTCAGTAAAACTCTGCAGATACTTGGTGTTTTAAAATAATTATATAGTCTAAACTAGAGCTTCTGGTTCTTATTCCTTATGATTTATTCTTGGTAAATGACTTGAGAATGCTTTTAATTCCAGCTTAATGGTTATTTAAAACATTTTAAAAATTAGAGGCATAAAAATGCTGCTGATTGGATGTGTACTTTATAATACATAATTTGGGATGTCCAATATGGACTCAGAGTTAAAAGAGTAGAAATAATTATTAAACATAATCCACAGACATAGGTTGAAGGGACCTTTCTGTTTCTATGGGAACAGTCCTTTGCTCCATATTCCAGCTGGTTCCAGTGGTGCTGTAAAGCAAAGACTCTTCCTGGATGTCAGCACGGGAATGATTATGAGTCTCAAGCCTTTCATCAGGACCTCATTCCTATGGCAAGTGGGATTGGTTCACTGCTAGGGAATGAGACTCAAACAAGATCAACCAAAATGATTTCCAGGAATGGAGACAGTATTTATCTTCCTACTAGGGTCACTGAAACATGAGGAAATGATCTGGGATTGTTAGCTTTCATCTTCTCCTGTCATCAAGCAGCAGCATATCTGGATCTGATATGCTGATACGGGAATGAGGCTCACATGATTAAAATAAAATAAAATAAAAAGCAAAAATACAGCAAAGAGAGGGACAAGATGGAGAAGGGGGTCATGCCAGAGTACACAAATGTAAGATGAATATGAGTTGTATCTCTGGAAAAGCCTGATCAGACATGAGACTGTTTTCTGTAACTAATTAGACTAGTGTTTCTTTCATAAACCAAAGTTTTGAAAGCAGAAGATCCAAATTACTTATATTTTATGAGGATTAGTTTGGGATTATCAAATATTGACATGAACACAGGACTAGAAGGCTAGGAAAATCTGGCAAGACTTTTTTCATTGTTGTTAGCAATTGTTTCATTGTTGTTAGCAATTTGTTTTTAGCAAATCTGTTGTTAGCAGATATTGTGGTACTTTATTAATAAATCTGGCATATTTACAAAAAAGGTTTAAAATCTTTTAGCTTAATGTGTACTTCAGAAATATGCATTATATAGTAAAATTTTAAAATAGTCTGTACATTAAGAAATTCTTATAAAGTTAACATCCATGACACAGATAGTTGCCACTCACCAAATAGCAGTGTGTATTAGGCCCTCCTTCCCCAGGTCTCATGTAGACAGGGGAGTTGTGTAGCTAGGTCACACCAATGACATCTGAGCAGAAGTGGCATCTATCACTTCCGGGCTGAGGCATTCAAGAGCCATTGTTTGATTCTCTAGCTCTCTGCTTTCACCTTCCAGATGGAAGCATTTCTAATTGTCCATTGATCACATGAAGGATGTGGCTCTGGAAGGTCTCCCAATTCACTGCAGGCTTTGCATGAATTAAAACAAAACAAAAATAACTTCTGTTCTTATGAGCCACTGAGAATTAGGGGTTGTTCTGTCATCACCACGTAACAGTCTATCTTCACTAATATTTTCCTTTTTATTGCCCATCTCATTTTTCTCATGGAGTTTGGTTTGATAATGTCTGGGTGAAACACTTCCAAAGCCATTTTGGAAATGTACACGTGATTTACAGACACTCTATTTTCACAGAATCATATGTCTTTATAATTCTCAAATGTTTTATAATGAGTGACTAGTCAAGACGCGCATATTGCATTTTAACAAGATACAGCCCCTTATTAAATGTAAACGAAAACATTTTAAAATTCACTATTAGTTTCCTATTCTCATATTAACTCAGTGTTTCATTTGTTATTATAAGTCAAAAATGTCCTTCCTTGGAAACACGGACTTTTTCTACTGATTTATTTATTTCCTATTTTCTACATTTATGGTGATAATGTGTATGTATGGTGCCAGTATACTGATGACTTTGCTGACAACTTTTAATTTTTTATGTATCAATAGACATATAAAATGAGAACTGAAAACCTACCTACTGGGTACTATGCCTATTACCTGGGTGGTGAAACAATCTGTCTACCAAACCCCCATGACACGCAATTTACCTATATAACACACCTGCACATGTGCCCCGAACCCAAAATAGAAGTTTTTAAAAATTACATCTTTAATCAATCAATTCACCAGTTATTTTTCAATTTTTCTGCTAAAGTCACATATGTTCGTGATAAAAATAAACTAATATATGATATTAATTGATTGTCCCTGATTTTATTTTTTTCCAGTAACATATTTACCAGTGTTTACACAAGATAAATGATTGGGTGCCCAAAATTTTACAACAGTGCTCTGGAAAAGAGCTTCTTGTCCACTAATTTCCAAATAACTAAATCTTTATTACTAACTATAATACAAAATATCAAAATCACAAGTTAACAAGCATGGATAACTGGTAGTGGAGCCAAGTTATAGAAGTTTTTCATTCCAAGAAGGAAAAATGAAGGGCTTCAATTGTGCAGTTGGAGTCATTCTTCAGTTTCAAGTGTTGAAGTGGAATAGTGAACAGAAGAAGCAATTCTTGTCACCAATTAGGCTACAGATTGATGGATGCAAGCAAACCTTCACTAGGACTAAAATGGATTTGTTGTATAAGCAGACTTATAGACATATGAAAACCACAACAGTTCTGTGTTCCTTCTTGCAACACCCAAATTTACTTTAGTGTCTTAATTGTGTAGGCTTATAATAAATCTAACCACTAATTAACATGAACACTAACTTGAATGGCCCCAAGTTAATACCTGAAGTATCTTCTTGAATAGACAGACTTTAGTTCTTTCCATGGATTTCTTACAGAATGTATAAATTCGTAGGTGTTTTGCCCCCATTTACACATCCCCAATCTAAAAATGGTCCTTACTCAATGAAGGCTAATTCAGACCAGTGGTGGCCAGAGAACTCCTCAGAATCTAGGACAAGAACTGATGTTCCCCAAACTGAAAGGAGCAATTGCTCTGCAAACTACTTTTACATGGACATAGTTGAAGGTAAATAAAGTCCTAACAAGGAAAATTGAGGTAAACAAACCTTAGGTCCAGTCTGCCCTTTCTAGATGTCTCCTGCCGCACTTTATATAATTTTTAAAAGTTTTAATCTGCTTTTTAAAAACAGCTTGTCGAAGTATAATTGTCAAATAAAAACTGCATATATTTAAGGTATAAAACTTGACATCTTGATATACATATATGCTATGAAATGATCACCACAATTTAGCTAATTAACATATCCATCACCTAACATATTTAATATTTTCTCTTTTTTATTCCTGTGGTGAGAGCACTTAAGATCTATGCTCTTAGAAAGTTTCAAGTATATAATAGGTGTTGCTAACTATATTCACCATACTGTACATTAGGGGTCCAGAACTTATCTTGCATAACTGAAACTTCGCATCTTTTGCCCTGTCTCCCCATTCCTCTCCTCCTCCTAGTCCCTGTCAACCACCATGCTACTCTCTGCTTCTTTCAGTTTGACTATTTACTATTCCACATATAAGTGAGATCATACAATATTTGTCTTTCTGTGTCTGGCTTATTTCACTTAGCATAGTATCCTCCAGGTTCATCCAACATTGTTGCAAATGGCAGGCTTTTCTTCTTTTTTAAGGCCGGATAATATTCCACTGCGTTTATGTGTACACACACACACGATTGTGTGTGTACACACACATGTCATGTTTTGTTTATCCAGTCATCCATCAGTGAGCATTTGGGTTTTCCCTACATGACTTTATGACGCTTCTTTCAAATGTACTCCCTACAAAACTCTTACCTTCACAATGTGGATGTTAGATCTACTGCCTATTCTGACTGCAAACTTCCAGAAGGGACTATTCTTTCCCAGAAAACCCCTTCCCACCTCTGACAATTATACTCATCATTTAAGCCTCAATAATTTATTCAATAAACATTTCCTTCCCAGCACTTTGAGAGGCCCAGGCGGGCAGATCACTTGAGGTCAGGAGTTAGAGACCAGTCTGGTCAATATGGTGAAACCCCTTCCTCTCTAAAAATACAATAATTAGCCAGGCATGGTGGTGCACACCTGTAACCCCAGCTACTTGGGAGGCTGAAGCACGAGAATCACTTGAACCCAGGAAAAAAGGTTGCCGTGAGCCAAGATCACACCAGTGCACTCTAGCCTGGGCAACAGGGTAAGACTCTGCCTCGAAACAACAAAAAAAAAAGAAACATTTATTCAACCTCTCTCTGTGCTTCCTCTGCTAGGCAACAGGTTACGTATGTAACTAAAACGCAACTCTTCCCTTCAAGGAAATAACAATCTAGGGGTGAAGACACAGATGCACACTGATATGTAAAATAAAATGCAGTAAATTACATAGGCAGGGCATACAAAATATGTCACAGACATGCAAGGAGAGGGAGCTAATTCAATCTAAAGAGGCTCTCAATGAAGCCTTCCAAATCACCTACAGCCAAGTAAGTGGTCCTCCTCCTTTTACTTTCCGCAAGTAATTTTCTTGTGGCAATGTGCTTTCTCATAAAGAAATGATGTCAGAAGCCAGACAGCATGTCTTCAAATCCCAGCTCTGCCACTCACCTATCTTTGTGACCTCAGGCAAATCACCTCCTTTCTGTAGATGTCAATTTCTTCATCTGTCTCATTTATAAAATTGAATAAAAATAGCACGTCTTATGGTGCCAGTGTGAGGATGAACTTGTGTCATGAACAGCAGTGTCTGGCACTTAGTAATTACTCAACAAATATTGGCTACAAATACATCATTTTTCTCTTCTGCAATCAATTAGAGTTTGCTATTAGTATAACTATGACCTGTAATAAATCATAATTTATTTGGGTGAATTTATCCATATTGCCAAATTGTAAAAAGTAGAGCTTTAATAATTGATTCTTTACTGGTACTTTTTTCTGTCTAAACTCCTGAAGTCTTCTCTTTCTCTGAAATCTAATTGTATTTGCCCTTCACTACTGGCAACATTAAAGTACCAACTTCCCTTTGATGAAGGTCCGCAGCCCAGGGCCTGAATGGAACATCTGCTCTTATTAACAATTCCTTCTTTTTCGAGCTTGTCTATTCTTTTCAAGCAACTTGGCCCTAAACACCCCCTAACACCTCATCTTCAACCCTAATTCCCTGTATGACCCTCCCCCAAGTTTTCCATGACCTCAGTCTGTTCAACAACAACTCCATTTCTATTAGTCCAATCATCTCTGGGGTCTGGGTTCTCTCTCTTCCCATCCTCTCTGTTCATTTCAAAACCCTCTATGTTTCCACTGTTTTACTCAAAGTAAGGAGTAAGTACCTGCATTGGCAGGACAAGTATAGAACGTCAACAAGTGAACATGTTCAATAAACCCTCATGATAGAGTATTCATTAATTATGACTGAAGAAGTAATCTACACCTCCAACTTCAGCTTCTGGCCTAAATTACATTTTTATACCTTTGTACATTATATTTTTGTATATTATTATCTCAGTTTGTTTTGTGTTGCTATAATAGAATACCACAGACTGGGTAATTTATCAAAACACACACACACTGACACACACACACAGACACACACATTTATTTCTCACAGTTCTGGGGGGCTGAAAAATCCAAGCTCAAGGTGCTGTTATCTTCTAAAGGCCCTCTTGCTGTGTCATCACATGGTAGAGAGTAGAATGACAAAAGAGAGAGCCCATTCCTAAAAGCCCGTTTAAAAATGATATTCCTCCATTCATGAGGATGGAGCCTCATGACCTAAACACCTCCCATGAGGCCCCACATCCCAATACTGTTACATTGGCAATTAAATCTCAACATGAGTTTTGGAGGTGACAGACATTCCAATCATGGCAACAATAAATGAGATTTGTTTTAGTGCAGTAAAATTATTTGTTGTATCTTTCAGTAATATTTAGAGAAAAGCTTATTTCAGTGGATGCAATAAATGTGTTATAAACGATCCTTCCAAACATTTATACTTATAATTGTCAAGCACAGCCATCAAATAAGAGTTGAAAGGTAAATTAGTTAGGAAAACTGGGTTGCCTCTCAAATAATCTAGCATGTGTTTTGAAGAATGAATGATATATATAAAGAAGAGTTTAGAGGAAATTTTCAATCCTAGAATGGCATAAAATATATGAAGCTCTGTCCCACTTCATAAATCAGTACTATTAGTAGATCCATGTTAGACAGCAACTGTGTTTGCAAGTACCAACGTAATTACAAATGGAGGGCATCACTAGGAGTGGTTCTACACAGATCTGACCCAGGTGATTTACATAAAGGTTGTCTCTCCATAACATATACTTGGATGCAGTCACTTAAATTTGCTAATTGCTACTGTTTCCTAATTATTCCTGGGAGCAAGAAGGACAAATGATGCCCAAAGTAAATTTAAAAAGCATATTGGAACTCTTAAAGACAGGTGCAGAAAAGTGAATATTTTAGGATAAACATTTTTAACACCTTTTTCTTCTAAAAGGTGTTAAATTTTCAACATGGTTAAAATATCAAAATAGATAGGTTATTGCTGCAGGAGAATGGTTGGCTGCATAGCTAATACCACATAGTGGAATTTTGATTTCTGCGATGTGGCTTATGACACCAGAAAGACAGACACTTGAGGCAATAAAGGTCATTATTTTTGGGATTCAGAAAGTTTGCATTTGTCCAGGTAATGGCTGATATGCACATAAATAAATTGAACATGGAGAGATGAATAAAAGCCCACATTAAGTTGTGAAATAAATTACAAATTGAGCACATTATGAAGACAAATACAGTGTAGAAAGCACATTAAAACAAAGTAATAATAAAAGTATTATTACAAATAAGTGAATGCTTACTATATCCCAGGCACTTGAAGATATCTGATTCAATGCCCCAGTATCCCTTTGAGGTAGGCAATTATCACTTCCAATACACAGATTTTTTTAAATGAGACTTAATTGATTTAAATCTTGCTAAAATTCTCAGAGCTAACAAATGGTAGAGATAAAATTTGAAATCAGGACCATCTAATTGCACAGTTCATCGTGGTACCTAGACATTTAGGAAAAAACACCAGAGAAAAGGGCAGAAAATGTCCTAAATGACCTCAGACACCTCTACACATAGGACATAGGTAATAAATAAAATAAAATTGTGATGATAACAAGTGAGAAATAGAACTTCATAGATGCAAATAAAAAAATAGGACAATTATTCCCATTGTTGTCATTCTGGCAATACCAGAAGAGGAAGCTTTAAGCACATACACATACATGCACACATGATGTCTATTAGAAAGAAAGGTAAAATTGTCTGCAAGTCCAGATGACATGCACCTGTAGCAATACTGAGTTCCCTCTGGGAAGAAGGATATGAATGAGGTATTCCTAACATGATCACAAAGTTGCAGCATGCTTTTTATCTGTAGCTGCACATTTCTTTTGGCAGAAAGCAGACTTTTCTAAGTTCTTTCTTAAATAATACAGCAATATTTTATAAGCTTTAAAAAAGTATACAAATGACATTGGACACTATCCATGGCTCAGCAGAAGTACACTTTAAAAATACATAGGTTTTAGCAAAAAAAAAAAAATGAGCTCAGTATGATTTAAGAGTTGATATGGCTTCCAAATAAAAGATGATGTGATCGTAGTATTCATTAAGAGAGCTATCTAATCTAGTTCCCTGAGAGAACTGGCCTGTGCTATTCCAATATCTCTTGGCACCCTCTGCTTCATTCTTGTCAAAGATTTCAAGAGGGATTTATTGAACATTTAAAATGGAAAAAACCAAATATCTGAAGGACTTTTGAAGGAAATAAGCATGTTTAAAGTGAAAATAAATTTCAAAGAACCACGGTGGCTACCCTCAAATATGTAACAAATTGATTGATTGCCACGTGGAAGAGGGTTAGATTGTTTTTATGGCTCCATTTGGTATATTTAAAAAGAGATACATTTTAACTTGACTTAAGGAGCAACTTAGAGTCATTGCTGCCAACTATGTTATACATTAGCTTGGAAGATAAAGAGCTTCTAGTTACTGGAGGCATTTAGGCATCATCTGAACTGATGCATTGGTTAGCATCATTTTTTAGTGAGTAATTGGACTCAGTGTCTTTTAAGAGCTCTCTCAGTGCTGACAATGTACTCTGCACATATTCCTTCACTGCCCTCCATGTGACATTGGCACATATTTGTGAAATATTTTGACCAAAATTAGAAGTCAGTCTTTAGAGATAACTAGTTTGAGGGCTTGCCACAGAGCTACATGGAGATTTAACCAGTGGCCTTGGACTCATTAGCACCACATCCTCCAAACCTGGCTCTTACATAGCCATGGTCAAAGTGTGTTGGTGAAGCAGACAGGTAAGAAGCCATCTGAGGATATTCTTACAATTCATACTCATCTATATAATGAGAAGTCTGCCTTTTCTTTTTCTCTATGGAGATATCTATAAGCAGGTAGTGGGTTGTAGGGAGATCAGTACTGCCAGTAACAGCTATCCCATGGTCTTCACGTAGTTGGGAGACTCACTAAGATGAAGCTCAGTGAAAATTTCAGGGCTGTGCTGTCTATTATGGTCTGCTATGGTATGATCACCCACCACTTCTGGTTTACACCTGTGTCAAATTCCAACAGCTGCTGAGGCTGAGTAAGTCATGAATATAATGAACTTTGACATGACTGAAGGAAAGTTAATTTGAATTATATCATCTCAGCAATACAACTCCTTGAGAATTTTAGAATAAAAACATCCTCAACAAATCTATAGACAACATGGCAATTTTATATACCTCTTGTGGTTTTCAAATCATTCTTCCCTCCAAGGTCAATTGTGATGAGGGTGACTCTATGGGTTACGTCTTTTATCCCATTGGAGGCAAGTTATCATAAGGCTAGCTACCACAGGAAAGTTACCACCAAGGAGATGAAGAGCATGTGCTTCAATGAATGACTGTGTTAATAGTGTGTTAATCAGATCGAGTACTAGGAAAATTAGGAATTTAAATGTGGTACAAAGGCCAAGGAATGCACCAATGTGAATTTAGAAAACTGTCGAAAAAATATATATGGTTACTGCTGGAAATAATTCTTCAGCCAATTTGGTAAAACTCTAAGTGTTAAAGTGATGAGAGATCCAATGGGAAATCTCTAGAGTTTGGCTGTGAGTTATAAAGTCCATAAGAATGCCAAAAAGGCCAAAGAAAAAATAAAAGTAAAATAAATTAGTTGCAAAATCATATGTGGGGTTGGATCTAAAGGAAAGTTGAACGCATAGAAGACTGAGTTAAAACAAACTTTTAAGTCCTGAAAAGGCAGAAAATTAGCCGGTATAAGAGGCTGAGTCTCAAAATTAAGGATCTTGATAACTCTACAGAAATGAAAAGTTAAGAAAGGCATTTTCTGCATATAGATTAATAACCAGTATTGGAGGATGAGAAACATAGCAATTCAGATCTGTTTCCCTTCTCCCCCAGCAGATAGGATGAAAATTGGCCATTGTCGTCTTCAACTCACTGTATACCTCCCCAGAGGAAGTTAAAGAATAAGATTGACCTGATCAACTGGTATATTCAGCTATGGCTGGAAAGAGATAGTTGCCAGGCAATCCCGTTATTAACTGTGCTGGTGGCTACTTTGTGCAGATTCCCTACAGGCTCAGAACAGACCTCCATATTATTCCCCGATAGGTTGATTCAAATGAGATCCCATATTTCCTGGTAGGAGAACGTGGTTAACAAGGTGCCGTATGCCAGTCTGAGAGCCACACTCTCGATACCTGACCTCTCAACAAATGGTGCTGCAGCCTCTTGTGGCCTCCCCGTTATTGCTCACACCATCAATCCCTCTACGGTATAAAACTGAACCATCCAGTATCTGCTCCAAATCCTAGGCTGTGGCTCTGCCTGATGTCCCCAGCTTGGGATACAAGCTCCACAGATATCATAATCTACAGCTGAAACACAGGTATAAGAGGCTTTGGACATTTCCAGGCTGCCTCAGCACTCCTTCAAAAGCAAAATCAAAGAATAAGAAAATGTTTATCCTGACCATCCAAACCATGCATATGAGGTTGACTGGAAAGATATGGGAATAGTGCTGAGATGAATGGCTTGAATTGCTACACCTGCTTGAGTTTATTTCACTCCAAAATGTCTTTATTCCATCAGGAAGGGAAGTGCCCTGGAAATAGGTGCTGTTGCTGGGGCCATCTCTTAGGCAGGAAAAAATTCAGACACCAACAAAATCCAGAATATAGCTCATTGTCTGTGACTTGATAGATTGAAGACAGACCATTATTTTCATGGATCACAACACCAAAAGCTACAAATGGCAGAGCCAATATATCCTTTTGTTTCAAAATGTCAATTATAAAAAGCCTAGAGTTTTCCTATCATTACCAGTTTTCTGGATTCTTTTATGTTTCAGACAATGGAATTATTTTCTCTGTAGCCTTTTAAAAATAAGTCTTTAAAAATTGGTCTAATATGTTGTACCAAAGTCTGTCAATTAAGAAATAAAGCTCTTGTTTTTAAAAAAAAATGAGCCATGGAAACAATTTCTAAAATCCATATGCTTTAAAACCTGCAGTAAGATCATATTGTTTAGAATCAATGTGTGTGGTCCTCTTAACTGACCTTTTGGGTATTTTTTTTTTAAGAATCCCAGGACAAGCACGTGTAGTGATAAAAACAGCAAACACTACATGGATATTTCACCAAAGGCTGGTGAAACTCAGGATAGTTAAACTAGATAGCTTTCATTTCCATCACTGGCTCTAGCTAATGTTAGTATCTTAAACCAGGACTTCTTAGGAAGTTCAGTGGGGCACTAGCAAATCTGCATTATGCAGCTGGAAGAAACTTGTCCACATAGCCACTTTCCAGTCTTTGCTAACACTATTGGCACAATGTCAGCTTATTCTCCACTTCCGGTTGCCCTACTGTCTGTTATCACCATGCTGACACAGCATACATTTCCCTTCATTATCACCTCTCTCCTTTCTCCTTACTTTTTTTTTTTTTTTTTTTTTTTTGAGACGGAGTCTCGCTCTGTCACCCAGGCTGGAGTGCAGTGGCGCAATCTCGGCTCACTGCAAGCTCCGCCTCCCGGGTTCACGCCATTCTCCTGCCTCAGCCTCTCCGAGTAGCTGGGACTACAGGCGCCCGCCACCACGCCCGGCTAATTTTTTTTTTTTTTTGTATTTTTAGTAGAGACGGGGTTTCACTGTGGTCTCGATCTCCTGACCTCGTGATCCGCCCGCCTCGGCCTCCCAAAGTGCTGGGATTACAAGCGTGAGCCACCGCGCCCAGCCTCTCCTTACTTTTATCCTTAGGTAAGTAGGACTGAACTCAGGTGAAACCTGTTTTTTAGGTTATGAAATAGAGATTAGAAATGCTGAGAACATGGGTAGTAAGAGAAGGAGGACTTAGAGACCTGTTTGTCTATATTATAAATTCTCCATCAACCTAAATAGATTAAATACTGATTCCAAATTGATTATAATCAGAGGTGTATACTACCAAACACTGAATTACCCTCTCTTCATAAATGAAAACTGCCTACATGTAGCTTTTTATTGGAGTTCTTTTTAGGTGTTTCAAGAACAAAATTTTAGTCATCAGGTTCTAAAAAGAAACAAAGTAGAGAGAACAGAGTCAGCCTTATTTGTGCAATCAGGCATTTGTTCATTTCTTCAAATAAAATATCCTGCTTACCTATTATATTGTCAAGCACAGTGCTGGGTACAGGAAACACAGAGATGAGGAAAATAAGTATCCCAGTGCCTACAGAGATGAGCATTTAGTGACTTAAATAGCCCCAGCAAGTCAGCAGATGCTGGAGTTGTGGTCCATCTGTTTTTGTTTCTCCCACTGACTTGCAATTGGGATACCAACAAGAAATCTGATATTACTCCATATGAAGGAGGATGCATCCAATTTCTATGTGGTTTTATAGGAGCCTAGTTCAATAAAGCTGTAGTGAATGCTTAAAATGAAGCAGTGGGTATGGCTTAAACAATTTGAGCTTTGGAGACTTTAGGCTTCAAAACCAAACTTGTGTTTAAATCCCAGTTTTACAACTACAAATTCCATGAAACTAAGTTTTACTATCAGGAAAATGGGTGAATATTTATGAAATGATCTTTGTATAACTGTGGTCAAAGTATGCATTAGCATGTGTATTCTTCTCTTTCTCTAAGCTTTTACTCAACACCTTGAGGACAGAGAATACAAAACTATATAAGACCAGGAATACAGGAAGGTAACACATGGCAAGAGGAACTTTGAATATGACTTTAAAACATTTTACACCTGAGAAAAGATCAATTCTTATAAAATTAAATAAAAAGTGTATATAGAAATGAATACGAATATATATTTAGATAATACATTTTAGAGGAAATGTATATCTCTAGCCATTGTTCATTACCATTCTCATTGTACTAATTAAAATTCTAAATATTATTTGGAAGGGTTAATATTTCTGTATCAACCAGATTCTAAGAATTTTTTAGTATTTCATTGAATGTTTCATAGGAATTTCCTTCTAGAGTTTAAAAATGAGCTAGCAAACTCAATTTGTATTGTACTAGCAATAGTACACTTATTAAATTATTATAATTACATATTACAATCCTTATAATCTATTTTTCTTTAAAATTATTATATGAAAGTCCCCCATATTTATGAGTGTCTGATATAAGTGTGTGTGTCAGGGGGTATGTAAAATATACAACTTTTATTTGACTTATATTTTGGATTTTGTTTCGTTTTTGCAATGGCTGTATCTTAATCTCACCATATATAATAATTGAAATTGGCTTGAAAGTTTTCTTCAAAGTTATATATCTTCATTTACTATACATGTGATCAAATGTGAATCAGCATGCTTAATGTGTAGTATATCAGCTTAATATGTCATGTTTCAAATTGTACTTTCATATCCTTTGAAAAATGTTTAAGATTAAACACATTTTTAAAATCATCATTATTATAAGATAATCTTAAGGAATTGCATGTCATGTCTAAAAACAGTAAAAAATTATACAAAAAGTCATCTAAATCAATAATGTACACAGTATTTACTTACTGTATAAGTTTCCTATTGCTGTTGTAACAAAATTACCAGAAACTCAGCAGCCTAAAACAACACAAAGTTACTGCCCTGCAGTTTTGGAGTCAAAAGTTGGAAATGGGTCTCACTTGGCTAAAATCAAATTAGCAGCAAGATTGCATTGCTTTTGGAGGCCTTAGGGGGGCAATCTGTGTTCTCACCTTGTTCAACTTTTAGAGGCTGCTTTCTGCATTCCTTGGCTCATGGCCCCTTCCATCTTCAAAGCCAGCAATGGCAAGTTGAGTCTCAGGTCGCACTACAGACTCTTCTGCCTCCTTCTTCCGCCTCCTTCTTCCATATTTGAGACACAACCAGGTAATCTAGGATAATCTCCTTATTTTAAGGTCAGTTGATCAGCAGCCTTGATTCCATCTATTACCTTAATTCTTTTTTGACATTTATTATATTATATTCACAGGTTCTGGTGATTAGAATGTTCACATCTTTCAGAGGCCTTTATTCTGCTTAACACAACTATTAACTGTTGAATTTTATGTCATCTATTCAAGGAACATTGGTCTACTTTATATATTTTTCTTGTAATTTAAACAATATTTGCATGATTAATTAATGTTTTTGTGCCTTAAATGTATTTGTAGAATTTTATTAAATTCTTATAGCAAGTATTTCAGTATTCCAACTTTTTGTTTGTTGTTTATGATTCATCTTATCAATCTGGTGTCATCAACCTAGAATAAAGTTGCTGGATATAATACAGGACATCCAGTTACATTTTATTTTCAGATAATTATATTTTAGGATGTCAGAAATATTGTGTAGGACATATTTACACAAAATAATTATCCATTGTTTATCTGAAATTAAAATTTAACGTAACATCTGCATTTCTATTTCATAAGTCTAGCAACCCTAACCTAGGAAACTCTGAACACTGTTCCTCTGGAGAACTGAAAAAGAATTTGTGGGATCATCTGTTAAGACCTCTTATGGAGAACTGAGACCCAAATACAAATGCAGTTGGTGTTGGAATGGTTTCAAATAGAAGCTGAAGTGTTTTTTTTTTTTTTTTTTTCAGAATTTTAAATGACTCAAAATAAATATTTGGCTAACAGAAATCAGAAAGAAGCATGCTGCTATTGCATGAAATTAAACTAAGCAAGCATCTATGTTTTCTTGACAGAAAGTATGCTTCCGGTAGGATAGCAGCAAGAAAGAGACCCCTTTGGTATAATACCTGATTACGTGGCACAGCTTTAAATTAGTGTAATATTCTAAGAAAGAGAACATGGGAGGCAATTTGAGAAATAAGCCATGATTTAGGAATTCATAGTATGAGTGGATCAAATTGAAAAATACTGTGACTTGTATATATCTTACTTTATCTAAGATATGTTCCAAAATTATCTCAAAGTGAATTTCACATCAAAATACTATGGTTGTCTTCCTCCAGAAAATAAATTGTTTATGCTTTTTAATCAAATATTGCAAATATATGAATTCTTTTAAAAAAACACATATTCAAAGATTTCTTGACAGACTATGTTATTAGAGTGTGGAGAATAGAAAAAAAGTCTTATAAACAAATCATGTTATAACATATCTCTTTCTACTTAGAGTCATATTACGGTCATAAAAATAATTTTACTTTAAATACAAAACAATTTAGTAATTGATATTAAATAATTGGGCTCAATTCCATTAAATCACACGAAAATATGAAACATTTTGTGTCTGTTTAGGGCCAGTTTTACACCAGAAGAATACAATGCTTATAAGTACTATAGTTAGAGCAGATTTACATAACAAGAATATAAACTTAACATTTCTCAAGTGACCAAATGCATCAGCACAAAAGTAGGGAAAGCAGAGTTTAGAGAATGCCAAAGGGATTTAGGTTGGTCAGCATGGCAAATGAAGAATCGCCATCTCACGTTCATCACCATTACCAACACATGAGTAAGAAGAAGCAGGAGTCTTAGTCAATACTCAAACCAATCCTATGTGCTAAGCATTGTTTTTATCCCCATTTTACAGACACGAGCTGAGGCTTAGAGTGGGAATATATGCCACATCACTTAGTACATGCCCAAACCACAATTCGTGTCAAGCATCCAGTCTCTACATCCATGCTTTGAAACAGTATACCATGCTGCCTCCATGCAATTAAACTGAATGTGATTTAATTGCTCAAGTTGTTATGTTAAATAGTGTAAAGTTTGTAACGATCACACATTGTGATCAGTTAGAATTGATTATATAAAATATCATGTGTGTTGTGAATATGGCCTTTATTTTTCAAAATAATCAAAACTTTTTTCAACTTGCACTAATATCTTCATAGAGCTCATAGATAATGGCATAAGAGTTTGCGGAATTAAGATTCTGGAGAAAAGCAACTGCTTTTGAAGATTTCCAGTCTAAGGGAAATAATTATTTTAGATAGATTGCCCCATAGGATTTTAACCAAAGGAAGAGAACTCGTCACCTATATCATTTCCATATTTGAATTAAGTCTTAAACTATCATGAATTTATTTTTAAGAAAATTACAGCTTTTCTTGTTCCCAATTACAGAAGTACTTTAAAGCACTGCTTTTTTCTTAGGTTCCATAGGAAGAGTCAAGAGAAAAAGACATACAAGGGAACTTAACTGGTTCTTGTCACCAACACTTTACAATTTTTCATGACAGGACTGCTTAGTAGACACAGTGTCCTTCCCTCTTTTTTGGACATTGAGGCAGAGCAATTTATGATACTACATTAACTGGCAGTATAAGGAAAATGTAGTAGAAGAGGATAAGGAACTCACTAATGTCAAGAGAAATAAAAAATCAGTTTCTAATAAGAGATTACTTTACACACTAATTTCTGGGGTCACATCAGTCTTCCAGCTTGTGACTTATGTATTTCCATAAGAGGAAAAACATTTTGAATGACAAACAAAAAATAATGAGAAGTAGAATGAGCCACAGAAAAGTTAGGTAATGTTCAACTAGCAAAATCTGATATACTGAGAGGTGTCTGCTGTGGGCTATACTTTTATTTTTGCAAACAGAGAGCAAGAAATTTATAAATTAATGTAAAGTACTGAGTACTGAGTGTCTTCTTCCTCTTTCTGCCTAGCTCTAAACTTAAACATATGGTATCAATAGATACCCCACAGGGCTCTTTGGAAAAGTAATTCAGATTCTGGATCATACATTTGTATCATGCTATGTTGATGTAAATGTGCTTGATTAAGGTTTATGAGACCAATAATCCATCTTAAGTACATTTATCTTCTAAAATGCTTCCTGCATTCATTTGCATCCCTCACTGAATATGCATAATAATCTTCATGTGCATTTGCTTAAAAATTAGGTCATGCCTCTGAGTAGTTGACCATTTCTTACGTAGCTGGCATTTTTTTTTCTAAAATAAGAGCATCTTAGAATTAAACAGACCCTTAGAGACTACATAGTCAAGTTGTCACCTTACTTGAGGTAAGAGGACAAAGATTCAGAGAAGATAACTTCCTTAATCAAGGCCACAGAGATTTTAATGAGACAAGAATCTCAATTTCTTATCTACCAGGCCAATCATTTCCTTTACTTTTAACTCACTTTTTGGAACACATTAACTCAGAATTGGCTTAAAAATATTTATCCTTTTTTCTTTTCTTTTTATCAATTTCAACAAAAACCTTGTACTTCAAAACTAGTTGCGAAGCACTTTGTGGGGCTAGCAAGAAGTGAGAGTTGGGAAGAATGCACAAGAATTATAATGATCTCTTCCTGAGGAATCACTGAACGGAAATACAACCATAGTTGCATAAATAACTGAAGAACAGCACAGAACACAAATCTGGAAATGTAAAATAACAGACATCCAGATAGAGCACATACGTGTTTAGAACTTGTATTAATAAGGATGATTTCAAGGATTAGTTGATTTCATAAGAATATTGGTTTCACTGAAATGAAGAGTGGTATAACAAAATGAAAGTGGTATTAACAAAGACAAAGTTTGGAAAGTTTGGATTTGAGCTAATGGTCAATAGGAATTAATTTTACTTTAAGAACCCTTAATAGCACCATTGAGAGTACACATAGCAATTTTTACTGAGTAACTAAATTATCCCTTTAAAAAAGTCTCTTCTACAGAATTCAAGCTCCATGATGGCGGGCCACTTCTGGCTCAAACAGTGCTGTTAGTATGCAGCAGAATGATGGTGTTAAAACAAAAATGGACTGATTGAGTAACTATAAAAGAAGTGGCGGTCTACAGCCATACCACCCTGAACGTGCCCGATCTCATCTAAAAGAAGTGACAAAGAAGAAGTGTTGTGCAAGAACTTTATGGCAAAAATCTGGAAGTCACTTTCGAGTACAGTGATCAGTGCTTACGTAGCTAGCAATCTTTTTCTAAAATAAGAGCATCTTACAACTAAACAGATTCCACCCAGATGTGGACTAGAGATTTGACCTTGGAAGTGAGAAGGAAAAAAATAGATCTAGGAGAAATTTCAAACAAACACTACAATTTGTTGACAGAGTCTAAACAGGGTAAAAAGAAGAGAAGTCAGTGTCACCTTCCAAGTCTGGATCTCTGAAAGACAGAGATAATGTTGATATACAAAGGAGGAAATAAAATAGACACTGAGCATAACACAGAAACATAAGGTAGGTTTTAAGCCTGAGACCTATGGACAAAAGGAGATTTGACCTTGGAAATGAGAAGGAAAAACATAGATGTAGGAGAAATTTCAAACAAACACTGTAATTTGTTGACAGAGTCTAAACAGGAGAAGAAAGAAGAGAAGTCTAAAAAGAAGTCTAACTTCTTTTCTCTAAACTTCTAAAAAGAAGTTTTTATTATTCTAAAAAGAAGTTTAGAGAAAAAAAATGGTTTAAATATAAATAATATTACCTGGTTTTTGGCACGATAGGAGACGTTCAACGAATAGTGACCATTTTAAATATGATACATTTGGGGTTTTAGATAGCTTAATTTCACAATTTGGGTTTTGGATGGCTTTCCGATCCCAGTTTTGGATTGTTTTAGTTCACATTTTTGAAGATGTAAAAGGGCAGAGATTAAGAAAGCAGTGAGGAAAGCATGAATGCAGCTTTTCTAGCAGGAGATATGTGAATAATGAAAACGTCAAGGGAATAGTGCCTGGGAGAAAGGCCAAAATCAGGGGCAACTTGAACAGAAGGAAGACGAGATAAAGAAGACAAAGAAACAAAAAGATTCAAAGCAATGTGGTTTCCCAGAGTGCAGGGGAGGGGAAGATATAAAATGAGGACATATTAGCAATCACCAATCTATGCCTGTGCTATACATAAAAAATATATAAAATAATAACAGAGGTGGAAATAGGTAATTTGAGGGCCTTCTTTGGAGACATGTACATTATTATCCTATGGCAGTGACTCCCTTTACTCATTGCTAGTCTTCTTGCCATCTTCTACACATATTCTTCTTTTGCATTTCGAATGTAATTATTTCGTGCTTGTTATTGTCGGTTCTTGCCAATAAATAGGCAGTGTAACCAAGTGTTTGATAAATTGCCATTTGATTGGACATTTTAGCATGGGGAAAATGTTTTGTTGAAGAAAGGACAGCGCTACAGTGATAAGCTGCCTGCTGATGTGAACACTTTAAGGGTTTATGACAGGCTCACAATCTACCAATACTATTTTCGATTCAATTCAATTTGAGTATATGAGGATTTTAAAGAAAGCAGCTGCCAGGAGAAACATATGACATTTAATCTCATCTGAGAACATGAAATCTTCTACAGAAGCTATAAGTACATACGTGTGTATAATTTGAGTCTCAGTATATATTCAAAAAGGTTATAGAGGAAGCTGTATTCTATAGGGTTTAAGCCAACAGACAAAGGAAAATACATTTCTTGGTATTTTTCCCAAGATACACTTGACTGAACAAACAACATAGAGAGTCTAAAATTCCAAGTGAAAACATTCAACTGATTGCAATTTTTGAACTTTTTTTTTTTCAAAATGGTAACCTTAATTCCTTTTCTAAAATCCCACAAAAACCTACAATTAGTGTGGATGCTATTTGATTGGTTGAAAACCAGTCCCTGTGAACAGGATTCAAAACACTGCCAAAATACAGAACCCTGCGGATTACCTTATGGACTCAATATATTACTTTAAAAAAGGATTTTAAAGAAAAACAACAGAATAATTGAAAACTGACTAATTCTGATTTTATATGCAAGGCACTCAAAATTACACAAAACTGAGTTGTGGTAAAGAAAAAAATATTTAGTGAATTTGCTCATGACCATGACAAGTAGTAAAAATAAAGATTACTCTAAAATTTGCCCAAGCGCATTGTAATATAAAATCCATTTACGTATGTTTATTGCGGCACTATTCACAATAGCAAAGACTTGGAACCAACCCAAATGTCCAACAACGATAGACTGGATTAAGAAAATGTGGCACATATACACCATGGAATAATACGCAGCCATAAAAAATGATGAGTTCATGTCCTTTGTAGGGACATGGATGAAACTGGAAAACATCATTCTCAGTAAACTATCGCAAGGACAAAAAACCAAACACCACATGTTCTCACTCATAGGTGGGAATTGAACAATGAGAACTCATGGACACAGGAAGGGGAACATCACACTCCGGGGACTGTTGTGGGGTTGGGGAGGGGGGAGGGACAGCATTAGGAGATATACCTAATGCTAAATGACGAGTTAATGGGTGCAGGAAATCAACATGGCACATGGATACATATGTAACAAACCTGCACATTGTGCACATGTACCCTAAAACCTAAAATATAATAATAAAATTAAAAAAAATAAAAATTAAAAAAAAATCCATTTAACTTTCAAATTTATATAATAAACTGGTGATTATATATTTAAATTGGATGCATCATTTACAAATAATTTGGCTTTTATTTCTAAAGAGTGTGCCTTTTATTTCAACTATCAAACTTCGTTTCCACATTATTTAGCAGATTTGTTTACTCAAAATCATAATCTACCAGATACTCATGCTGTGTATGTTTACTTTTGCTTTTATCCACACAAATTGATTTTTACCCAATTTTCACTATTTTGAGCCCAAATACTCTTCTCCATACTTGTCTAGATGCAGTCATTAGCCATTTAAAAAATGGTTTGCTCTTTTATTCCAGACCAGAAAGAAGGCTATGACTCTTCCTTGAAGTCCAATTGGGTAGAACTCTTGTAGCAGCCCCAAAGAAGGTTGCACACTACAAGCAAAATCATATGCCATAAACTGCAAACATCTCATTTTCCATTGTCTTCTGTTCCTAATTCAACTTGAAAGGAGTCCTCTTCTTTCCACTTCCACTGCCACATGTCAAGCCCCCAGTATTTCTTGCCTGGATTTCCTCAACAAACTTGTTATTTTATTTTTTCTTATCCACATCCCCTGCAACTCTTCAGACTCTCCACTGGCAGAGAAATTTCACAAAATATAATGGCACCAAGAACATATTCATGCTCAAAAAGAATAAATATACTCAAATCCCTAGCAAATGAAGTATAAACATGGCTTAAATCCCTTCATAAAATGACTCCCAATTATCTGACTATCTTTATTTTATAGTAACCGTATAATTTTTCACGCACACTGGAAAATACGTTTTCAGTGGAAAAGGTGTGTTTTTAACAAGGAAAAAAGGAATATGTGACCTCCCAGTTCTCCTTGTGGCTTTCCTAAATTTAAAACAGGTTTTTGGTCACAGGTTTTACAAACAATGCCCGACTTTCCCTTTTCTGAAAGTGTAAACCCACTATTTCTATTGTCTAGAAGACCGTTTGCATCTGTTTCTTTCCTTCAGGCCTTTTTAAATTCCCATTTCCTTCATGGAGAGTTTCTTCATCCGTTCACCATCCCTTGTCCCAAGACCTCATACTGTGAACTTCACCTCCATTATCTTACTCTGCCTTGACCAGTCACCTCTGCACTTGGTATTATCCCCTGACTTGACCCTTAAAAATTTGATGACTTCTTATTCATTTTTGCATTTTTCTGAATACCAAAGGTTTTTGCATGAAGCAAACATTTAACAAATATTTTTGATGAAATGCCATCATCAGCTATAAGCTGACACTTAAATTGTGGCCATTGAAAAGTATTTATTTAGCAATTGTATTAAACCTAAAGAAGATGACATTCAAAAAAGATTTGTGTCAACCAAAGATTTCAAGTCATTTTACAAATTCAAAATCATTCATCCATTTCTGCATCTAAAAGATTTTCTTTAAACATTTATTATATATCAAAAGCCCCTAATATGAAAATATACCTTTATGTTGTCTTAGAAAAGTTTTTCTTGAGACTTTCACTCAAATTCTTCTGTATGCAATGATTTACACTTGAATAATCTTCCATCTCCTGATCCCATTCTATAGAATTAATGAGTTTGAATGTTTTTTTGTTTTGTTTTTCCTGTTGTGTAAAGAATGCACTTATATCTCTTGAGTTACCAATTTTAGATTGTATCTATTGGCTACTCACAGAAATAGAAGAGTGATTTAGTGTTTGCACAAGTCCCCTCTCTATTGTCCCTTTTCACAGACGTCTCAATTTTTATTTATTTATTTATTTTTTTTTGAAAGAGTATCACTCTATCACCCAGGCTGGAGTGCAGTGGGAACAATCTCAGCTCACTGCAGCCTCCGTCTCCCAGTTCAAGTGATTCTCCTGCCTCAGGCTTCAGAGTAGGTGGGATTACAGGCACCTGCCATTATGCCAGGCTAATTTTTGTATTTTTAATAGAGATGGGGTATCGCCAGGTTGGCCAAGCTGGTCTAGAACTCCTGGCGTCAGCGATCTGCCCACCTCGACCTCCCAAAGTGCTGGCATTACAGGCATGAGCCACCATGCCCGGCCAGACCCCTCAATTTTTTAAAGTTATATTACTATTTTTTACTTAGAGGGTTTGTATAATATTTACATTACTCACATTAGCAGATAATATTTATTTGTATATTTGTTTGTATAATATTTACATTATTTACATTAGTAGATAATACTTCTCTATTTTTTTCTAGATTCCTTCTAACAATATAATACCAATTCAAAAAGCAATTACTATATTATAGCTACTAAATATTATTCCCTTCAGATTTATTCAAGTAGCATGACTGGACTTGCAGAAAAGGAGTAAGCATAATTATTAAAATCCTGGCTTTTAAAGGATTATGGATATATATGAATATATAGTGAATATATTAACCACCAGGGTCTAATATATCCTTTCTCGAGTTAAAAAAAAAAGTTAAAAAAAATCCTTCTATCATATGTGATCATATGTGATTGCCACTGCCTTACTGTCTCATATCTGACATGCTTTTTTGGATAATTCATATGTAGATATGTAGGCATCAGATTTTCTGGGCCATTTACATTTTTAGCCTAACATGGATTGATAGTTTGGTTGGCTATAGAATTTTAAGTTTAAAACACTGCTCCCTCAAGAAAGACTTTGCTCAATTCTGTTTAGAATTCAAGCAGGCACATGAGATCTGATGTTCATTCTTTGTGGGTATCTTTTTTTCCCTTCTAAAAGTTCGTAGAATTTTCTGTCAATTAGTGAAAATCTACTAAGATGTTTGGCCCTTTCCATTTTTTCAATTTTAAGAATTTCCTTTCTTCAGTTGTGAAATCTTCCTTCTGTTTTGTTTTTGTATTTAGATTATTTCCATTCTTTGTCTCTGTTTCCTCTTCTAGGATGTTTATTAGATATATATTGGGATCTTGCATTTATGCTCAACATGTCTTAACTTTTCCTCATATTTTCCTCTTTTTCACTTTTCTTTCCAGTTCTGACTTTTATTTTGCCCTCTAGATCTCTGCTCTGGTTCTATGTTTCAGCACATCTGTTCAGCTTTTTATTTTCACATTCATAATTTTAATTTCTGGGATCATATGCTTATTCCCTGACTGATATTTTCCACAGCCACTTGCATGTGTGTGTATGGGTATGTGTTCAATATTTTCTTGATTCACTCTTAAAACGCTAGTTAAAATTGTGTTTTTTTAAAGAACATTTTCTTATATTTCCTGAATTACCTGTGGGATTGTGTTTTTGGTTTTTGGTTTTTGTTGTTGTTTTTTTTTTTTTTTTTGAGTCAGTTAATGCTGTTTTGTTTGTTTCTTTTTTAGTGTTTCAAAATTCTGCTCTGGGTTTTCTGCAGTTATCCTGCCATCCTTAGCTGTTGATGTAGAATTATAATGGGAGGACCAGGCTGCATGACAAAGATTACTGGTGGGGCCTGTTTTCTTTGTTTGAGAGGGCTGACTATGAACTTGTGAGTTTAGTGATTGTTTTACCTGGCTCGCTTCTCTTAAAGATGCATGGATATTGGCAAGCAAGCAGCCTGGAACTTACCCCAGGAGAAACCTGTTGTAAGAGTTGAGACACTTATATTCTTTTCCTAGGTGGAGCTGTATTTCCTATTCCCCCGGCCATATCTGAAATAAAGTCACTTCCAATTCTGCTCTTTCTCTCTCAGTGCCTTATAGGTACAGAAGTCCTCTGTCCTCACATAATTCCCATTTTTTAAGAGTTCTTTCTTTTAACTGGAACTCTTTCTACATTAAGGTTGGAGCAGAAAGGGGAAATGAGAAGCCCAGCTGGCCCATATCTCCTGAAATGCAGTTCTTTAAATATTTCCCTAATGGTCACTCTGATGCCTGCTTCAGGACTTTATGTTGACTTTAGGTTTGGAAATTATCTGGGACTTTTATAGTAAGAACCATGTATGCATCTTGGGTTGTGCTTCCCTTCTTTGAATTTCTCCATAAATCAGACCCAACTGGCTTTTACTTCCCGAGAGTTTCTCAGTTTTACCAAACGTTGGTTCTAACAATATAATGGCTTCCTCTCATTCTCTCTCCCTTTCTCCTTTCCTTCTAGTTTTCTTTTTTAAAATCTCATTATTTTTGTCATTTAATTGTTACCTTAGATGGAGGACATACATGTGTCTTTGTGCCAGCCATTAACTTGAACCAGAAACCAGGTTAAATTTCTTTTTATATATTTCTTTTAATTATTCAAATAAATCTGTTTCGAATTTATTTTAGATAGCCCGGAATATATATTAATACTTGGTTAAATATTTTTTGCACACCTTAAGGTAGGTGGTACTAACCCATATGATACCACATTTAGATTTTTCTTTTACATTTCTCAACATAAAAAATATATATATATATGTGGTTACAGCCAAAAGGAACTGTTTGCTTGCAATCTGTTCTTCCTGGCACCCTGTATGTTCCATGAGAGATAAGCATCTACTAAAGCATAAAAAATGTCTTACAAAATCATAATAAGTAAATCAGTCACTACATTCTGTATTATCAACAGTCCTGGGTGTCATTAAGGTTCTGTCTGTATAGAAAAGATAAGGTTTGTGTATATGATATTCTCCTAAAGCATTTTAACATAAAGTCATGGTCGCTATGACTCTGAAAATATTCACATTTCAGTCTTAATCAAATCTAGTACCTCAGGATTTTTCAATCATATTCAGAAAGCTGAACCATTTCGATGTGTTAGCTCTAGCTGTAAGTTCCCAGCCTGAGTATCCAATGGTCTAGTTGCATAAATTATTGTAATTTGGGCAGAGAATTCAAACTGTTTGTAAACTCAATTTCAATTGAAAAATACCACAATGTCACTAATAATCAACACTTAAATTAAGTAATCTTCGGCCCCACAGCTTCCTCAGAACCCCCAAAAGTTGGATGTGTAATCTAAAAAGATTCACTGAGCAAATTTTATTTGTGCTATCAAAGAAGATGGCTTCCCCCAAAAGAATTCCTCTAAATGTTAAAGTTCGTAATTTTCTGCAGGAATAATATGCAGCACAATCAGAAAAAAATAAAAACAAAAACAAAAACTTATATAAGGCAGCATTCCCTAGGAGAGCCACTTGGCAGTCCTGCCTGCATGGGCCCTACATGAGAATTCCATGTTTCCTCTGAATCTTCACAAGCATATCATTTAAACTAAGAGCATAAATGAGGCCACATAAATGCTTTCTTTTCCAGTCTTTTTAAAATTTACTTCCCCCTTCCAGAGCAGATTGCAACAGTCTGGTATAATTGATCTTGTCCACAAAAAATCGACCATAATACATTAAATAGTTCTGTAATGTGACACCTTTCAAAAGGATCTGCTTCAAATGACTGTGAACTGACAAGGAAAGAAAATGGTATATAGTTGGCCGAGCGCGGTGGCTCATGCCTGTAATCCCAGCACTTTGGGAGGCTGAGGCAGGTGGATCATGAGGTCAGGAGTTCAAGACCAGCCTGGCCAACATGGTGAAACCCCATCTCTACTAAAAATACAAAATTCGCTGGGCATAATGGTGTACATCTGTAATCCTAGCTACTTGAGAGGCTGAGGCAAGAGAATCGCTTGAACCTGGGAGGCAGAGGTTGCAATGAGCCAGGATGGCGCCACTGCACTCCAGCCTGGGCAACAGAGCAAGACTTAATCTCAAAAAAAAAAAAAAAAAAAAAAAAGAAAGAAAGAAAATGGTATATAGTTTACCAACAGATAGCCTAAGATAGTTATATGCAGTGATTAACGATTACAAACATACAATGTGGATACTGATAATCATTTCTACTGCCCTCCTTTAAATAATTCTTGCTTGCTCTTCTCTTTAAACATGTAGTAGTCCTATTTGAGAATAAGTGATAATGACAACTTTTTAGAAAAAAAATCTACATGACCCATCATTAAATGGGAAACCATTTTTTTCAGAAAAAAATTGTTATAATGGAGAATACAATAAGATGCATACAGAAGATTCCCATTGTGCTATAGTCTAACTTAAATCACAAATATGCATTTATATTATTATATCATTAATATTAGCTCATTGAATAGGCATTTATTGAGAATGGACTATAAGAAGAGCTATATGTTAAGAGACATATTCATTCAGACAGACATTGCTTATTGTCCACAATAACGATGACTTTTAAAAGTGAGAAGAGGAAATAAAGGGGCAGGAGTGAGTAGAGGGAGGAGTCTAAGGTGACAACCAGGTTTCTGACTTAAGCTGCTGTGCATCCTGAGGCCACTGGAAGAAAAGCTGGTTTGAGATTTATTGGAGGTTTTTTCTTTTTTTTTCTTTTTTTGCCTTTTTGAGTTTTATTTTCTTTTCCACTTTGAGGGTGTTTAGTCTTGTTTCCATTGGATGCTCTAGAAGAAGCAGAGTGCTCATTGGAGGTTGACAGTGTCATAACCCTTGTCTGATTATCTCGATTTTATGAGCCCAATTAAGGATGATAAAATATGTTTTAGAGATTTCTGCCATCCTTACAGCCCCTTACCATCCCTAAGGATACTTCTCCTGACTATTAAGTTAATTACATTTTAATTTTTTTCTCTTTTCAGTACAATTATGTGAGTTTGTGTTATTGTGTGGCCATGCCTCAATGGTCTACCCTTCCTTCACACCACTTTTCTATAGGGAAACAAAAGGTGCATTTATACCATAATTTAGTTGAATTCAGCAGTAGCTACAAACGATGTTATTAAAATCTATTGGGAAAAATGATTCATCTTGATTCATTCAAAATGATTCATTCAAAAACAGAGGACAAAGGAATGTGGGGAAGTTAAATGATATATCATTGAATAAAGGCACTTCAGAAAGCTATCTGTCTTCATAACTGCTACGTGTCCCTTTATAACTTGATTTTACCCAAATGTTTTCCAAAACATCTGTCTAAACTTTTCAACTAAGTTTAGTTGTTATTCCTGCTACTTGTAATTTCAGAGAGACCTGTATGGTTCGATGCATTCTCTGACGTTATTCTGAGAAGAAACAATTAAATGCATACTGGAAGACATTTTGCTCTTCTACATGTTGTAAATTCGGTGTCACCAATGCACAGTTGCAGAACGCACAGTTCTATTGTTTTCTTTCTCATCACAGATCTGACCCCTCACCATCTTCCCCTGCCCTTGAGCCTGATCTTTTTCTGATTTTGAGCCTGGCACCTTGCTGGTGCCGGCAGGCATCAGGAAAGCATGGGCTGGGAGCCAGACTCAGCCTTGCAAAGAAGGATCAGGGAAGCCGACTGACATGGGCTCAATAATTAGTTCAAGGCAGGACACAATGCTCAATAAGGAGCTGCTGGGTTAATGGACGTGTGCACTAGCTAGCTGTAGTAAACAATTCAAGTTGATAACATGGGGCTGATTGTCTGAACGGTACAAATGAAAATGGAGGACTAACCAGCTCTTTGGTCCTCCAAGGTCAATACAACATTTAAAGCCTCCTTATAGAGATATACAAGTTTTGTTCATTTTTAATATTCATGTCAATAATTTAAGCAATGTGAAAACATAAACATTCTCAAGCATTTATTTATTTATTTTTTGGTAGAGACCAGGTCTCACTCTGCTTCCCAGCCTGTAGTGCAGTGGCATGATCCTATCTCACCATAACCTTGAACTCCTGGGCTCAAGCAATCCCTGCTGCTTCAGCCTCCTGAATAGCTTGGACTACAGGTGCACAACACCATGCCCGGCTAATTTTTTATTTTTATTATTGTAGCGATAGGGTCTTGTTATGTTTCCCAGGCTTGTCAATCATTTCATGTATTGTCTTGAATAGTAAAAGAAACTTGGACAGAGAATAGCAGGTAGCAAATTTTCAGATGTAGATTTAGGGTAACACAAAATTTTATAATGTGAAGTACCTCAGTACCAAAATCTTAGCTATTTATAATATGATAGCCCTTGATGTAGAGCTAACTTAAATTCAACATTTCCATGACTAAATAATTTGTGGACTCTAAAATATTCTCAAAATTCCTAGAGTTAGCATTTCTTAATTGATTTATTTAGCCTTTTTCACATTCAACTATATTATAAATACAAAATGAATCCATTAACATATTTTATAATGTGTCTTTCAGTGTGCTTCTTAGATTTAGTTTGATTTCAGAAAGCTAAGAAAGAAAAAGGAATTTTGCTAGCCACACTCAATCATATCTGCGTAGGCATAGCTATATAGACACCCATAAAATTAAGCATAACCCCCAGGTTTTCAAATGAATGAACACCTCCCACAGTCTCAGCAACACAGGGCAACCTCCACCCTCTGGCATATTCATGTGTCCATTTCACTGTGAAATTCTTATCATCTTCATCACTGCTCCTCAGGGGGCATCTACAACTCTGCAATGTTATTGTTCTGAGAGAAAATGGTTATTTTTTAAAAATTTCCTTCAAAAAACCTATTTAATAGAACCACAAGTTTATTCTCTTCAGCAGCAAGTTTGCTGAAGTACATTATTTGTCCAAAAATAGTTGAAGGCCACATGGATTGAGGAAGGGATGAATACTCATACTAATGAGCTTTCTGTCCCGTTGTTGTGGAAATTTTCTGTGAATTTGCTGGGATTTTCTGCTGGGTCATGCAGAACCTCCTTGGAATGTTATAGCCTGGGAAATGTAATTACCCCAGGACATTTCATTTTTCTCACAATTTCTGGTGTCAGAGGATGGAACAATCAAGTCCTCACTCTGAAAGGACTCTCTCACATGCCCATCAGGGCAGAAGGGCTATCATTACAGAAAGACAGCATTCTCCTCTGTTTTTCAAGCTGGTTTATCTCCATCCCACTACCCGAAAAGTGGAATTCAGAGTTCCCTTAGTTCTCTGCTTTTCTGTACATACAACTACAACATCCAACTCAGCAAGCACTCCCTTCCTATACAGATATTCTTTACCAGCAGTATTGTATGTGGAAAACATTAACAAGAGATTAGTGACAAAAGAAATTACTTTGGGGGAGTCCATTGATCTTTGCCTTCTAAAATTTATAAGCTGCTTTATATAATTGTCCATGGTTGCCTTCTTTACCCTCATCATCAATTTCCACATATGAAAAAGTAACAAGAATGGGGACTGAGAAGTAAGATGGTTCAGACTGAACGAAGCCATTCAGTTTTTGTATGTGTGTGTGATTATTTCACTATAAACTCTGCTTCCATGACTAAAATCATCATAATTACCAAGCAATGGCTTTATCCCAGAGTTACATAAAACAGAAAAGAAGGCATTTATCATGCCGTGGCATATCTCGGGGACAGCTTACCCCTGTGAACCATGTCTGCCCTTTCTTCCTTCCTCTTTTAATTAACATTTGGAAAAGAACAGTGATGTTAGCAGATAGCAGAGCTGGGAAAGGAGACTCAGAAAGTGATGTGAGCTTTGTCAATTTTCAACCTTGCCAAGGAGGACACATTAAAGTGTTTTTCATGGAAAATCAGGCTTTGTCAACACAAATTCAAAGCAATGTGACCTTGATGGACAGATATATATATATATATATATATATATATATATATATATATATGAATGCTAAGTAAGAATAGCACAGACTGAAGCATCTTTAGAGAATATAAGTGAACCAAATAAAAGGAGGAAAAGCATCCTAAAAGAAGATGTTAAATCCAGGAAAATGTTGTCAAGTGCATTTCCTTCTACTTACCTTTTCTGCTGACTGGGCTGTACCAAAAAAGATGGGGATGAAAGCTAACCAAATGATGCAGGTGGTATACATGGTAAATCCAATAGGTTTGGCTTCATTGAAAGTCTCCGGGACACCTCTCGTTTTAATGGCATAAACAGTACAAGTGACCATCAAGAGGATACTGTATCCAAGTGAACAAATGAGTGAGAGATCAGAAATGTCACACTTGAGCACTCCCCTGGCCTTCTCTGGATCTAGTGTCCGCTGCTCTCCATAGTCAATGATGATATGGGGGGGATCCACAACAAACCAGACAAACACTCCAAGGAGCTGGACGGAGATGAAGCTGAAGGTGATCACCAGCTGAGATGCTGGACTAATAAACTTGGGCGCTGTGACAGATTTCTTCCCCTGCTCAAATATTCGGTGGATACGGTTTGTTTTGGTCAGAAGGGCTGCATAGCTGAAACACATGCCAAGTCCTAGGAAGATCCGTCGGAAGGAGCATATGATTGTATCTGGTGCTGCAATCATTAAAAAGGTGATTGAATAACAGAGAAAAATCCCTGTTAGGAGCACGTAACTAAGTTCGCGTCCTGAAGCCCTCACGATAGGTGTGTCATTATAGCGGACAAAGGTCACGATCACAAAGGTGGTGGCGATGATTCCCAATATTGCAACAAACACAGGCACCACAGCCCAGGGAGAATGCCACTCCAATTTGATGATGGGGATAAGCTGGCAGCCTGTGCGGTTCATGTTGGGTCTCTGATCCAGAGGGCAAAGTTCACAGGACAGCTCATCCACCTGGTAGTTGTAACCTTCACAGCGTTCACAGTGCCAGCAGCAAGGAACCCCTTTCACCGTTTTCTTCCTCTCCCCCGGCTTACACGGCAGGCTGCAGACAGACGCCGGGTGAGTATGTTCTCTATGAGCCCACTGCATGTCTTCCACCTGTGAGTATAAAAAATTAATGAGCCTTCCATTTTTCCCCCATTTATAATATCCTAATCCTAGCCAGGGGTTTGTGATATATCATAGAATGCTGACAGTACAAATACAGTTTACCATAATAAGAATCTAGTTTTTTTTTTCCCTTATATTGACTTTATGAAAGTGTTAAGTGACTGGATCCAATATATCATTCACCTCATCAACTTGATGAATGTCATTAGTTTCCATTTACCTCCTCAATGCTGACCAATGTGACATGTGGAGAGAGATTTATTGGTCAAAACAGTTTTAAAACTAAAAAAATAAAATACAAAAAAATCATAAGAAGCCCCGTAAAAAGATGCTTTAGAGTTAATCACAAATATAAATGCCAGAATCCCTGAAACCCTGGGTTAGGATATAAACATATATAAAAGATGATCCATGTCTTTCTACCATACTTAGGGAAATTCAAATCACACTGCATCAATTTTGAAAGGAAATGGCAAAATGAGTTACTTTAATCTCTGACTTTCCTCATGTGTTCATGGAGATAACTATATTAATGTGTTTTGCCCCTGTTTAGGCTTGAAATATCCTTTTATTCTTCAGTCTTGCATTTCCATGTTGTGCCAAACACTATGCGGAATGAGATAACTTGATGGTAATTTTTTTTACTGAACAAAAGTGGCCCTGTGGTGATTTAAAGCAGGGAAATTAGTACAAATGAGATTTTCCCTACTTTGCTTAGTATCTGCTTCAGGGCCTTAAAATTCGACCTTATGCTTTCAGGTTAAATCATAGCATAACTCTATCGAGATACAAGCAGTTCGTGAAAGAGACAGTGCCAATCATTGATCTCTGACCTTGAATTTGTTTTTCTTATTAGACATACAGTAATTTTAGCAGAATGCTAATAGGACAAAACTGAAAATTACGGATGACAGGAGACCACTTACTATGAAAAGCAGCTACTACAAAAGGTAAGCTCTATGAAGTGAGTAATTTTTTCACTGGTGTGAACAAACAGTGACTGGCACACAATTTGCCCTCAATACATATTTGTTGAATTCATGAGGGAGAAAGGATGGAAAAGGCACCACAGCAGATCCCTGAGGAATAAGGAGACAGCTTGGAAGTACTGGGATATGGAAACAGAGGGTACTCAAGAGGCACAGAAAGGGAGATGAAGCAATGTTTCAGAAAAAAAGAACAACTTATTTTCATAAGTTTGCCTTTACTAATAATCCAAAAGAATTACTATACTCTGTGGTAGTCAGTCTCCACTGTGGACCCCAATAACCTCACTTCTGAAAACTGATGTACTCCTGTGGCCCCCTCCCACTTCGAATAGGGCTAGTCTGTGTAAACAATAGTATATTCCAGAAATGATGATATGTCTCTTCTGAGGCCAGGTCATAAAAGGCATTTTGGTTTTGGCCTTGCTCTCTGCTGGATAATTCACTCGAGTGGAAGCACTCCAGTGTCACTGATGCAGGACAGACGAGCCCCAAAGTGGGACCAAGCCTGCCAGAATTCTTGGCTTCACCCAGGAAAGAATTCAAGGGCAAGCTGATGGCGGTAGCTCCATGACTGTTCCTGCAGGGCAGAGTTACCCTACAGGCAGAGAGCAGCAGCTCAGGCAAGTTCTGCAATCGTGTTTATACCTACTTTCAATTCATGCAGAGAAAGGGGTGGATTATGCAGAAATTTCTAGGAAAAAGGTAATAACTACCGGGTTGCAGGTCATTGCCATGGAAAGAGGCTGTAACTGCCATGGCAATGGTGGGCATGTCTTACGGGAAGCTGCTTCTGTCCTGTCCCTGTTTTAGCTAGTCCTCAGTTTGGTCCAGTGTCCAAGTCCCACCTCCAGAGCCAAGTCCCTCCTACCTCATCATGAAAACTCTCAGCAGCCCTGTGGAAAGAATGGAGGCCTCCTGCCCACAACAAGCACCAACTTCCCATGCATGTGAAGGGGCCACCCAGAAAGTCATCATCTGGCTCCAGTCAAGCCTTCAGGTGACATCTGAATGACATTTTGAATACAACCTCATGAAAGACCCTGAGCCAGGAAAACACAGCTAACTTGTTCCTGAATTTCTGATCTACAGAAATGTTGTGAGATGATGTTTATTGTTTTAAACTGCTACATTTTGGAGTTATTTGTTCTGCAACAACAGAAAATGAATGCAGCTCAAATTAAACTTAGCTACTTGGTGGCCACTTTCATTTTAATGTCAGTGTAGCTATCTATCCAGAAGGCACACCCAGGGACAGCGACTGTATACTTCCAAAGCAGCCCGAAGTATGTAGCTTTAGCAATATTCCTTCATCATTCTTATGGTGGTTTACTCTCTGACCATCAGGTGACTGAAATTGTTCTCATGAAAGATTACTTAAGAATGCTTTCCTCTCTTGAATCTAGGGTGAATGGTTGAGGCCAGAGAACTGTAGTCTTCAAGCTCTATCGTTTTAGAGGGCTGTCGAATCTCCTCAAAGTAGAGTAGAGACTTTGTGTCTTTAATTTCAGACATCCTTCCTTGAGAAAGTAGATGCTACTTCATCTGTCATATGTCATCAGGGCATTTGAGACTATTAGATCTATCCTGTCAGCTCACCACAAAGGAAATATAATCCATTATAACCCTCTAGTTTCTTATTAGGTTTTAACGACTTAAAAATATTATATTTTATTTACTTATAAGATTGCAGGAAGAAAGAAATAAAGGTAAATGGAAGCACACAGTGATTTCTTTCAAAAATACTGAGAAAAAAAATGAAATGCTCCACTGGGTGCTTCAGGAATTAACTTTACAACCTAATGGACTCTTATAAGATAAGAAAATACATTTTTGAAGGTTATATTTAAAAGCTAATTACTGTAGAAACAAAATTGCATTTTTTGGGGAACTTCCATAGATTTACAATGTTCCTGCTCAAAAACACAAAACAAAACAAAACAAAAAATGAAAAACAGCAAAAAAAAATTGGAAACATTAAACTTCAAGAAACCTTAAAGTTCAGTTTCTCTAACCACATGTCGGAAGCTTTAATTCTCAATATGCTTTACTTCTCAGAAGAACATAAGACGTGTTAAAAAAGAAATGTACCTATACTAGGTAAGTTTCATTACATAGGATAACTATTTATCATTATAAGCTAAATGTGAAATTTTCCTTGATAATTTTTAATGTTTTGAACCAGTGAAAAAACGTTTTTCATAAATTAAAGTTATAAGAATATGAAAAATACCAGTTTTTTAACAGCTATGAATTTTCTTTAAGTAAAAAAAATTAAGCAATATGTGTAACTTTTATTATAAAGGAGACTGTAATGTTATAGTTTATAGATTATGTTTTAACACATATGTTAAATATACATGCTAAATATGCATGACTTCATTTTCATCAAGGAATCTATGTTAAACTATGCTGTGAATTGATTTCATAGCTAAAGTCTGAAAACCAACTAGTATCCACTTCAAGAAAGGACAAATAACAAATGCTTGAACAAGGATCTTACAAATACAGGAATATTTGAGACTAACAACTTATTTTACATAGTTGCTAAATGATGATTAAAACCAACACTATTTGGGTTGGATGTGGTGGCTCAAGCGTGTAATCCCAGCACTTTGGGAGGCCGAGGCTGGCGGATCACGAGGTCAGGAGATTGAGACCATCCTGGCCAACACGGTGAAACCTTGTCTCTTCTAAAAATACAAAAAAATTAGCCGGGCGTGGTGGCGGGTGCCTGTAGTCCCAGCTACTTGGGAGGCTGAGGCAGGAGAATGGTGTGAACCCGGGAGGCGGAGCTTGCAGTGAGCTGAGATCACGCCACTGCACTCCAGCCTGGGTGACAGAGCAAGACTCCGTCAAAAAAACAGACAAACAAACCAAAAAAAGCCACTATTTGAAAGTAAATGAAAACTGCCTAATTTCCACAACTGTTACAAAGCATAAACAAAGATTACTCAACCCTCTTTATTGCTATATTAACAAATTATACCATCTTTCATTATAAGTATAAAGAGATGCCTTAACCATATATTTTTAAAATTTGCCTTCCTCACCTTTGGTATTGTTATTAAGACATTTTCAGTCTAAAATACACGGTATAACAAATGGAGGATAGTTATATAGATAGATCTTCCAGGGACAAAACAATGGCCCATTCTTATCTGGACAATGTTTACCAATAGTGATTCATTCAATAGGTTTCAATCCAGTGCATTTCACAAAATGTAAGTCATCAGCTGGTTTCTGCTGTCAAATCCTGTTATTATTGCAGACAAGTACACAAAGAATCATGAAACCAAAGTTTCTGGGTGAGTGTGCTTACATTTTTAAATTTTCAATCTTTTCAGAAAAGTCAACCAGGAGTACTGTTTTATAAACTCTTTAAAAAGAATATAATTTTTATAGAATAATTTTCTTCTGTATAGTTTTAATAACTCCTGAAGAAAGGATTACAAGAATATTGAACAACTAAAAGCCCCATTATAATTAATAATTTTCAGTATTCATTACAGAACTCTCAATCTAATATCTCTAATACAATGTTTTTCCTAAATATCAAGTGGTATCTTTCTTAATGTGCTTACCATATACAGGATGTGGGGAAATTTTAAATACAATGTTTACAGATAACTGATACTTAGTCATACCATTCTTAACACATTTCCTCTTGCTCTATATGTAAGTATAGTGTTAATAATTATTTTGTTGGCTAGTTTGACACCTCGATATTCAAAACTCAACATGCCTGACTTAAGTAATGGAAGACTGCATGTGCAATTACTTCCAGAGACACTAATGATTATTTTTAAACCATTACTCATTAAATTTCATATAAATGCATACAATCTGCATGGGTACTTAAAATTTCAAAATTTGGTATCGTATTTTGCATATCACATGATTCACACATGAATGAGTACATGTTGCACAGTTAATTTGATAACAGAATATAAAATTATATAATTATATGTATTATATGTGTCTATATATATATTTCTTAATATTCTGCATTTCCTTTGAGTCATTTACAGCTTTAAGTGACCACAAAGAAAACAATATTTATCTCTTCTTCAAAGTGGCCCGTGTCCTTTGAAATATCTAATATGCTTGAGATGATCCCTAGGCTGAAATCCTATTTTTTTTGTGATGTTCCAGATCTATATAACCTTTAAAAGTGCGAAGACTTCTCCTATTTTAAAGACAATTTAAAATAAAATTCAGAAAATAATTTCATTTACATTAACATCGAAAATAAAATACTTAGGGATAAACTTAGTAAAAGAAGCACATGACTGACCCAGGAAAAACTAAAAAACATCACTGAAAAAAAGTGAAAAAAAAAGGATAAATAGTTGAAAAGAAATCCTGTGTTTATGAATAAGATGATTTACTATTGCTAAGATAGCAATATTTCCCACATTGATCTGCATACATATTCAACACAATCCCAGTCAAAATCTCAGCTGGCTTCTTCACTGAAATTGATAATCTGATCCTAAAATTTATATGGAAATATAAGGAACCCAGAGTAGCCAAAATTTTGAAAGCAAAGAATAAAGATGGAGTATTCACATTTCCTGATTTTAAAACTTACTACAAAGAATGTCATAATCAAGACAATATAGTACAGGCATAATAGTAAACAAATTAGTGGCATAGACTAGAGAGTCCAGAAATAAACCTCTACCTGTATGGTCACGTCATTTTTGACAAGATACAAAGAAAATTCAATAAAGAATTTTTTTTCAAAAAATGATGCCAAAATAACTGGATATCCATATGCAAAATAATGAAGTTATATACCTACCTCACACCGTATACAAAAATTAACTCAAAAAGTATCTAAGACACAATGCAACAACTAAAACTTAAAAACTCTTAGAAGAAAACAGGAGTAAATCTCTGTGACCTTGTGTTAGGCAGTGTTTTTTAGATATGACACCAAAAGCAGAAGCAACAACAACAAAAAAAATAAATTGCACTTCATCTATGTTAAATAATTGTGTAGGTCAAGAGACACCACCAGCATTGCTAAAAGACAACCCACAGGATAGGCAAAAAAAATATGTTCAAGTCATTATTATCTCTAATAAGGGATCTGTATCCAGAATATATTTTTTAAAAACTGTAAAAATTCAAGTTAAAAGACCAATAATCCAATTAGAAATGAGCTAATAAATTGAATAGACATGTCCCAAAGAAGACATACAAATTGTCAACAGTGCATGAAAATATACTTGACATTATTAGCTATCAGGGAAACCTAAATCAAAACCAGTGCACCAACTAGGACTATTATAATAAAAAATAAAGACAATAGCAAGTGTTGATGAAGATGCGGATGAAGACATTTGGAATTCTTTGCATTGCTGTGGCAATATAAAATGGTACTGTAGCTTTGGAAAATTTGACAATTCCTTAGAAAGCTAAACATACAGTTTCAATATGACCTAGCAATTCCACTTCTAGGTATATATCAAAGATAGTTAAAAAGATATATTCCCACAAAAATTTGTGTATAAATGTTCATAACAGCATTATTCATAATACCCCCCAAAACCAGAAACAACCCAAATGTCCATTAACTGATGAAAGGATAAAAAATGTGGTATATCTATATTACTTAGCAATAAAAAGGAATAGTGTATTGACACCTACTAAAAAAATGGATGGACCTTGAACATATCACACGAAGAAAAGAAAGCAGCTAATCACAAAATACTAATATTGCACGTTTTTATTTTATATATAACATCCAGAATATGCAAATCCATTGAATTCCAGGAGCTAAGGGGAAGGAAATAGAGAATGATCACTAAAGGGCATAGGATTTCTTGGATGATGATGAAAATGATCTAAAGTTAGATATTGGTGATGGATGTGCAGCACTGTGAATATATGAAGAACCATTGAATTGCATACTTTGAAAGAGATCATTTTTGGCATGTAAGTTATCTCTATAAAGCTGTTATTTAAAAATGTGGAGACTATTTAAGTTGATATTTTCAAGCGGTTTTAAGACTCAGTCCTATAATGCTGTACAAAAACATAGTGCATGCCCATTTTGTTCAAGGCACAAAGTTCAATGTGAGAATTCAACAAGACCAAGACATGTGCCCTCCAGACACAATGTAGATGGGGAGACAGAAGAACAAAGACCAATCACAGCTCACAGTGAGGCTCCCTTACAGAAGGATGAGGAAATGGAACTGCAAGAGGAGCACACAGCAGGACCACGAAGCCCAGGGTTCATGGATGTGCAGACAGCAGTCTGGAGGTTGTACAGGAGACAAGGCACAGAAGAGGATCTCAACAGCACATCAGGCAAAAAACAAAATTACTAAGATATAGTTTCAAAAAGCCTTGACAAACTGGAGGAACTAAAAGTATTAAGAATAGCAGGAAGGTAGATAAAACCAGTGGATGGAGTAGCAAGAAACAGGCCAGGAAAGAGGGTACATGTGAGATCATGAAGGGCCTTGTGAGCCATTGAGAGGAGTTTGGATGCCATCCTGAAGGTAGTTGGGATCTTCCATAGGGATATAGCTAGGATAAAGATGATGAGTCACGTTTTAGAATCTCTGGACTGTAGGGTAGAAAGAAGACTGCAGGAGTCCAAGACTACAGAGAAGTCAGTCACGCTGAGGCTGTTGCAGAATTCCAGATGAAAGATGGTGACAGGAATGTGAGGAATGGCAATGGCCATGGGAAAAATGTGAGGATTCTGTTAGCTGCTTCTTCAAGGACCATCTAAACTTGTTAGATACAGATTATCAGGTACAAAGGTACATAGGAGAAAGATTCCTGGAGCTAAGAGCTACTTGAGATCATAGCATTCTAATCACTAAATACTTCGCTAGTGCTAAGGAATTCTGTTATGGGTTGAATTGTGTACCTCCCAAAATTCATACGTTGAAGTCTTATCCCTCAATATCTCAGAATGTGACTGTATTTGGAGACAGAATTTTTAAAGGGTAATTAAAGTAAAATAAGATTACTAGGGTGGGACATTATCCAATATAACTGATGTTTTTACAAGGAGACAGAATTAGGACGCAGGCGTGAATAGAGGGAAGGCCATGAAATGGCACAAGGAGAAACCCATCTATAAGTCAAGGAGAGAGGCCTCAGAGAAAAACAACTATGCCAACATCTTGGACTTCTGGCCTCCAAAACTATGAGAAAATAAATTTCTGTTATTTAAGCCACCCAGTCTGTGGTACTTTGTTATGGCAACCCTAGAAAACTAATACAGGCTCTAAAGGGTTGGCATTTGTATTAATAAAGCACAGTCAAAAGATACCTCATTTGTCAGCTAATAAACATAGATTTGTACTAGGGGCTGTACATACAGAAAGGAATAAAACAGTTTCTTCTTTCATAGAATCACAGTCCATGGAACAGAAAGTCAATTAATATGTAATGATTATAAAAATTACAAGTGATGTTAAAGAGTCATGCAAAGGGTACTAGGGGAACATAGAGCTGGGGCACTTCAGCATCAACACAGGGGTAAAAAGTTTCTCAGGGGAGGTGAAACTGCCTTGAAAGATAAAATGGAACTGGAGAAGACAAAGAAAGGCATTTCTGGTTGGATGAATCCTATAAGCAAACACACATTGTAATCACTGTAAGCAATATGGTATGATTAGAACATGGTGTGTATGAATACAAGACAGTCAGTGGCCATATAACGAAGGGCTTTGTAAGCAGCACCAAGTTTCCAGCCTTATTTCTTTAAAACTGTGGTAAGTAATTAAAGGACTTTTAGGCAAACATATGACATGAGAGTATTATTTTTTAATTTTAGAGAGATCGCTGTGGTGACAGATCAGAGGGAGGATGGCAGAGAAGCAAGAATATGAATTAGAGAAATACTGCCATAATGTCAGGCAAAACAAGACCTTGTGAATTACATCTAAGTGGTGGTGATGAAGAAGATAGGATAGATTTGAGATTCAGTAAAGACAACAGAGATCATGGTAGAGTAAGGGCAAAAGATGAATGAAAAGATGGCATCTAGTTTTCTGATTTGACATCCATCCTTAGCGTTTCACTTCTTTCCACTGCATACAGAAATCCAATAAACCAGCATGCATGGACATCTATGCATGATCTTGTCCCTGTCTAACTCCCAGGCAATGCACAACCATCATTTAGAAATCCTCCTTAGTCCTTTTAGTGTTCTTCCACGGACTTTTACAGTACATGATTATGTATTTGTTTGATTTCATTGTTATTTTAAAAAGTGGGTTTTAAATTTTAGGTTATACTCCTAAGAATCACTTAAAAGTTTACTTAAAATGTATATTTCTCATTCTTAGAGATTACAACTCAACAGGTCTGAGAAATAACCCTATGTTGGCATGTTTAAAAGAATCCCTCCTTCCTCTAGTGATTCTGACACATGCAAGTAATGAACTGTACTTCGCTAAGCCACTAATTAAAAGTTTATTTTCCTCAGGAGAGTAGAAGTCAGGTCTGATTTTCCACCACTGTGTTCCAGATCCTAACATCATGACTAAGACCTAATAGGCATCAGTAACTGGTTTTGAATGAATGAAGAAAGACTAAAATGCCATGTGAATAGGTAGTGGTATCCTTCACTGAAAAGGGGCCACAGGAGAATGACTGGTTTTGAAAGGCCGATCATGACTTAGTTCATGGGTTTGTGAGTCAAGTTTGCCTAGAGGTAAAGATTTCAAAGGCACACGTATATGCAAGGCAATTGAGGTCATTAATATTTATGAGACAGCTCTCTCCCACAGACATGATGAAAAGTACAAAGAGAAGATGGCACAAATGGAGCACTGCAAAGAGTCAATTTAAGAAGCACAGTCAGGAAGACTAGTGGAAAACGATGTAAAAACATGATCAAATGGTAACTAGGGAAGAATCTAGTCCACAGTGCAAGAGGCCAAACAAATAGTTAACTTCAGGAATGATGAAGTAGTTGGCAATGTATGAAGACAGTAAAATTCATAACCATAGGATTTGAAAATTTAGCGGCCTTGGTTACCGTCATGAGATAACTTTTCTGTGAAGTCTTCTCTTATTTACTTTGCCCCAGACAGGTAGATATGTTCCTCCTCTGTATTTCAACCTCCTCCAAGACATATTTTTATTGTAACACTTTGGCATTATATGGTGATTATCTGTTGATGTGTTTATTTCCCCACCAGACTGAGAATACATTAATCTCAAGGACCACCCAACCCCTATATAAGACCTAGGATTTAGTAGGAGTTCCATGTTTGATAAATATATAACTTGATTAATAAACAGAACATGTGATAAACTTGTCTATGACTAGAAATTTATAACTTCTCTCTATCTAGTGTTTTGAGTAGGCCTGGTTTTAGGCAGTAGGCAGATGGAAGTACTAAACTTATCGTTTCCTAAATCTGTATGGTCGCTAGATTATGTCATCCATAGCTTCAGAGAAGCTAATTTTGAGGAGACTAAGTACCCTGATGCATACCTCACAAGGATATTTGGAAGACCTAACAAATTAATATTTTGAAAGTTTATTTTTTTCTTTTTTTTTTTTTTTTGAGCGGAATCTCACTCTGTTGCCCAGGCTGGAGTGAGGTGGCACGATCTCAGCTCACTAACCTTCGCCTCCCGGGTTCAGACGATTCTTCTGCCTCAGCCTCCTGAGTAGCTGAGACTATAGGCTCACGCCACCATGCCCGGTTAATTTTTGTATTTTTAGTAGAGACAGGGTTTCACCATATTGGTCAGGCTGGTCCCGGACTCCTGACCTCTTGATCAGCCCGCCTCGGCCTCCCAAAGTGCTGGATTACAGGCATAAGCCACCATACCTGGCTTTCAAGGTATTTTATGAACAGATGATGTGAAAGACAGAAACTCTGCAGATTCCTTTATTAGGACTGAGAGGAGCACTGGAGAAAAGATATCTACTCTCTAGCCATCATTAAATACAGCTGGTCTGTCTAAAAATTATATCAGGAGCAAAAAGTCAAAAGCCTCCATCTCTGGATTTCATCCAGATCTGCTATTCTTTGCTTTTATCTTCCAACAATCTCGGCTCTTAATGGTAGTTTCTGATAATTGTTACATGAAATGCCCCATCTTTCCTCCAGTTCTATGCAGAAAAAGCCACATATAAGAGTGCCTTCTCCCCTTAACTCTGAGTCCACGGATGGTGGCATCTTGAGTGTGCATGTTGGCATATGTATTGTGGATGAGGTGGTTTAAGTGAAGAGTGTAGGAAGTCAGATGTGTAATATTTTGGGTAAATGGGATGTAGTAACTTTATTATAAGGCTTCACCCCAAACAGTGCATATGCAAATATGCAGGGCACATATGGCATTTGTTGCAAAAGTATTGAAGTAGAATAATCTTTTCCCTTAAATTTTAACTTATGATAATTCTAATTTGGATATCACAGAGTGACCATTTTAAATTAGAAGCCATTGAGTTATGCTTTTGTTACTATGTTCATGATTATATTATTGATGGCCAAATTTAGAGTTTCAAATAATTTCCTTCAAAAAAATGTTTTCAGGTAGGATTACTTCATCTGAATGTTTACCATAAAAATTACTATTTTAACTATTTTAGTGTTATATTTTTGTGAATAGTATTTAGAAGTATAGTATTCATATTTTTGAACTTAAAAGTCAGCTAAGTTTTAAAATATGACTTAAATGTTATACATAAATAATTACATTGAATCTATATGGTCAGTACTTTATGATAACTAAATCTAATTAAATTGATCCTTCATTGCTAATAAATAGAAGCTAATAATACTAAAATCAGCTCAGAACTAATACTTCCTAATGGCAATTCTGCAAATTTTCAGAATATTTCATTTAATTATGTACATTTCTTTTTTCTATGTACTAATTTGATTTGTGCATGCAGAAACTGGGATAATTCATTATAAATTATTCTGTGATATTTTGAACAACATAGGAGATGTTCTGTTCAGTGCAAAACACTTTTCCATCCATTTCAGTGTTAGCCCATATGACTCAACGTGCATTTAATGCAATCTATAGAAGTTTACAGGAACACGCCTTCAGAATGTTAAAGATAAAGAGGTTTGGAATAAATATTTTCAGTGGCAAGCTATTTTATATTAGTAAACAAACAAAACATAAAGATGATAATAATAGTAATAATAATAATAGGAGTAATAATAATAACATTTATTGAGGACATACTATGTGTCAGATTGTTCTAATCACTTAACATTTAGTGCTTATAGCAAACCCGTGAGTTAAGTATTTTCCTCCTATTTTGTTTAAAGAAATATAGAACAGTAGCTGATATGCATCACATCACACAGCTACTAAATGATGTCTAAGAGATTCGAGTCCAGGGTGAACTACTGAATCACATTTTACTGCCTCTCCTCAATGCTCCCGGGGCAGTGCATGACCCATAATAGATAGCCAAAATGTTTTGAAAACCAACTCTATTAGGAACATCCCATCCAGAAGAGGGAGCAGAGGAGATAGGAGACAGTGAAGTCAGCATAAGGCATTTAAAATAATAGTCCAAGTGAAGAGAATACGGCCCTAGACAGGAGAGGCCTTAGACAGGAACAGGGGATGAATGTGTCAGGCCAGGCAATCAGTTCACTGAGAATAGAAAAGAAAGAGGAAGTTTAAAACAGATTTAGAAAGAAGAAGCAAAATAATTTGGTAGTAATTTATTTAAAGGATTTGTTCTCACAGGACACTTAGAATAAGGTAAACATTTGTTTCATGGTTTGAGAATGCTACATCCTAGTGATTCCTTTTCCCTCATGATCATTACAGTAAGATACTCTCTCCAGCTACGATTATTCTAGTCATTTCATTCCATATGAGACATCATAATCATTTTTGTATGAATTTAGCATGTTTTACTCAAAGTAACCCTAAATGGAACTCTTCCTACAAAGTAAATCAAGGGGTCTCTTGGATGGAAGACACCTGGCACAGTTGGTATTGGGATACCATCGAGAAATTAGTTGTACCAAGTAAAAATCTGAATCCTGAGTTTTGAGTTTTCCAGATCTTTTTTCCCACCTGGGTCACGGAATACTATTAGCCAGCCTTATACAATTAACAAGGGATCTGAAGATGCATCTTTGGGAAATTTTAGATTTAGCAACATAAAAGATCAAAATGTTATAATATTAGGTGATTTTTCAATGAAGCTCTCTGTCAACAGACTCATCCAAGTGCAAAGAGTTTTAAATTAGTGCTTTAGTGCTCCCTTACATATAAATGGACGTCCAAAGATCAACGGGCATTTGAAGAAATTTTCTGCCATGCAAAATCAACATTAAACAAATAGAGAGAAAAGTAATTTGGGGAAAATAGAGTCTTTTTCCCCAATGCATGGAGAGGGAGGTATCTAAAGTTATCTATAACTTGAGACTTTTTAAAAAATAGACGCATGAAATAGGAAGTTTCTATTAAAAAATTCAGAAAGCATGAAACAATAAATTAACTATAATTATTATGTTTAATAATATGTCTATGATACATTATTATTCACTATTATTCATAATAAATTATAATTCTGGATAATTATAATTCTGATTATAATCTCAGAAATGAAGACTCAAGAGAATAATTTGAAGGTAAAGTTGAGATAATCTCCCAGAAATTTAAGCAAAAAGACATAGAGAAATAAATTAGGCAAAAAAAGTTAATTAAAGATAATTTCAGCATGCCTAATATTTATAAGAAGAATTCGTGGAAAAGCAAATAGTGAGCTGGAATTATTAAACAAAAATATCGGAATTTTTCCAGAATGAAAGTATATGAAATTCTGGATTAAAAGATTCTACTGAGATTCCAGAACAACATATAAAAATATACAAACATTAGTTTATATCTTGCAGAGATGTCAGAATCCTGAGAACAAATAGATCGTAAAAGATTCTGGAGAGCAAAAAAACAAAATTAAAAAAAAAACGAAAACACTAGTTGATGTGCTGAACCTAAATAAGAAAATAAGTGAAGGATGAGGGGGAGTTGGCTACAGGTAATAGGAGATACACCACGAAAAAGATGTGAATCCACCACAAAAAAGATGCAAAGAACATATTCAGAATGACAGTCAACGGAGATCCTAGGATGCAAGCTGTGCTGTTCATCTAGACGGGTACCAGTCTAAATTGGAGAAGCTGGAGAGACTCTCTAAGAAGATAAACGTTAACATCACACAACAGGGCCTGCTGTAGGGTAGGGCGGGGTGGGGGATGGGCTGGGGGAGGGATAGCATTAGGGGAAATGCCTAATGTAGATGGTGAGTTGATGGGTACAGCAAACCAACATGGCACATGTATACATATGTAACAAACCTGCACGTTGTGCACATGTACCCTAGAACTTAAAGTATAACAAACAAAGGAAAAATAAAAAGAACATAAACTTGTTAACTATCCAAATGTCCTCTGGTAGAAAGTTCGGGAGTAAATCGTCCTTAAGTATATAAAAAACAAACCTTAATTATATGAAAACCAAAACAGAAACACTAAGTATTTAAGCAGATAACTTTAAAAATTATGGCTACTATCTATAAGGACAACAACAAAAAAATTCCAAGAAAATAAAAGTAATCAAAGCATAACAGGTGACACAGTTATGAGCAGCATCTATATGCCCATGATAATGTAAGGTATGGTGTAGCTACATTGGGAAGATGATAGGAGAGAAAGTGTAAATAACAGGGGTAAAATAGGTATAAAGGAGATAATTCCTCATTTCCCACGGTGAGAAGTCAATATAAACAAACGAAGCAGAAAAGTAAAAAGTAGAAAGTTAAGTGTGAGCAAGTTATTCAGGAGAGAAGAATAAAACACATCAAAGACCATTAATTTAAAAAGTTGACTGTAGTTGACTTTGGGCATCTGAAAGTAGAGGCAGAAGTACTGGGGGCTGCCCTCTTCCAAATGAGCTTGGTGGGACAAATGGACTTTTAAAATCATAATTATAAACAAATTTAATAAGCATTTTAAAGAAGAGCAAGTTGAAATTAAAAGTTAAGAAACCTAATCGAAAAGGAAGACAGATAAGAAACAAAGTACGGAGAGCTAAAAATGGAATGTCAAATTTAAATCCACAAAGAAAACACTAAAGTGCAGGGTAGAGTTTGCATAAAATCAAATTATTAATGTAGAAACCACATAAAGCTTCTTCCTCAAACCACTGAAGACAAAAATACAGACATGGAAAATATAATAGAAAATATGGAAGAAAAGAGAAGACAGAGGCTATTGAGAAAATTATAGATGATTAACATTTCTGATGGGGAAATCCAAACAGCTGTTATAGAAAAATAAAATCAAAGATATGAGGAAAGATTTTTTTTCTGAAGAAACATCTACTCAAATAGATTGAAAGTCAAAATCAATGGAAGGAACTGACAAAACGTAAGATTATTTTGGTGGGGAATTTCAAGTCAAAGAAAAGCCCAATAAAATTCAAGCAAGGAACCCCCACCCCTGACAAAATCATCTAGTAAAAATCTTTTAAACAGATAGTATCAAGTTTTGATGCAGCCTTCTCATTATCTTTTATTTTTATATGGTCCCGATTGTACTTTTGACCTGACTTACTGAAAAGTTATTATTTAATTTCTAAATGGTTGTATTTTATGTTTATACTTTTATTTATTTCTAGTTATTCTGCCACAATACAAACGCAGAATAAAAAGAAGCATAATACTTTTTAGGAGAAACTCTTATGATCACATAATTAATAATATGACAAGGTTTATTTGACATTTGAGGACTAGAGGGAAACTCTCAGATATACAATCATTCAGAAAATATAACATTTAAAGATACTTTATTGGGAAAAATTACCTGAATATGTAATGCAATACACGAAAAATTCAAGCAAACTTGAGAAGTCCAATAAAGGAGCCATAATGTAAAAGAAATGACTGTGATTGCTGAAACATGTGAGAAACCTACAAAAATGTGAGTAAAGTTAATTATAAAACAGGATTATAATATCAAAAATAGTTATGAAGGATACATCATGTAAATGTAAGAATATAATAACACTAATCTAGATCCAAACACCCAGGTCTCAATGAAAATAGAACTTGCATGTTGTTTTATGGGCAACAAAGCAAACAGCAAGAAAAAAAAAAACTGTTAGAAAAATGACAAATTGACAAGTTCCAGAGTTCAGTGAAAATGATTTTGTTTTTGTTTTTTTGCTTTTTTTTTTCCAAGACACAGTCTCCCTCTGTCCCCAGGCTGGAGTGCAGTGGAGTGATTTCGGTTCACTGCAACCTCCGCCTCCTGGATTCAGGCAATTCTCCTGCCTCAGCCCCCGGAGCAGCTGGGACTACAGGCACACGCTACCATGCCTGGCTAAGTTTTGTATTTTTAGTAGAGATGGGGTTTCACCATGTTGGCCAGGATGGTCTCAATCTCTTGACCTCATGATCAGCCCGCCTCGGCCTCCCAAAGTGCTGGGATTACAGGCACAAGCCACCGCACCCAGCCGAAAATGTATTTTTTTTTTTTTTTTTTTTTTTTTTTTTTTTTTTTTTTTTTATTATTATTATACTTTAGGGTTTTAGGGTACATGTGCACAATGTGCAGGTTTGTTACATATGTATCCATGTGCCATGTTGATTTCCTGCACCCATTAACTCGTCATTTAGCATTAGGTGTATCTCCTTATGCTGTCCCTCCCCCTCCCCCCACCCACAACAGTCCCCGGAGTGTGATGTTCCCCTTCCTGTGTCCATGAGTTCTCATTGTTCAATTCCCACCTATGAGTGAGAACATGCGGTGTTTGGTTTTTTGTCCTTGCGATAGTTTACTGAGAATGATGGTTTCCAGTTTCATCCATGTCCCTACAAAGGACACGAACTCATCATTTTTTATGGCTGCATAGTATTCCATGGTGTATATGTGCCACATTTTCTTAATCCAGTCTATCGTTGTTGGACATTTGGGTTGGTTCCAACTCTTTGCTATTGTGAATAGTGCCGCAATAAACATACGTGTGCATGTGTCTTTATAGCAGCATGATTTATAGTCCTTTGGGTATATACCCAGTAATGGGATGGCTGGGTCAAATGGTATTTCTAGTTCGAGATCCCTGAGGGATCGCCACACTGACTTCCACAATGGTTGAACTAGTTTACAGTCCCACCAACAGTGTAAAAGTGTTCCTATTTCTCCACAACCTCTCCAGCACCTGTTGTTTCCTGATTTTTTAATGATGGCCATTCTAACTGGTGTGAGATGGTATCTCACTGTGGTTTTGATTTGCATTTCTCTGATGGCCAGTGATGATGAGCATTTCTTCATGTGTTTTCTGGCTGCATAAATGTCTTCTTTTGAGAAGTGTCTGTTCATGTCCTCTGCCCACTTTTTGATGGGGTTGTTTGTTTTTTTCTTGTAAATTTGTTTGAGTTCGTTATAGATTCTGGATATTAGCCCTTTGTCAGATGAGTAGGTTGCAAAAATTTTCTCCCATTCTGTAGGTTGCCTGTTCATTCTGATGATAGTTTCTTTTGCTGTGCAGAAGCTCTTTAGTTTAATGAGATCCCATTTGTCGATTTTGGCTTTTGTTGCCATTGCTTTTGGTGTTTTAGACATGAAGTCCTTGCCCACGCCTATGTCCTGAATGGTATTGCCTAGGTTTTCTTGTAGGATTTTAATGGTTTTAGGTCTAACATATAAGTCTTTAATCCATCTTGAATTAATTTTTGTATAAGGTGTAAGGAAGGGATCCAGTTGCAGCTTTCTACATATGGCTAGCCAGTTTTCCCAGCACCATTTATTAAATAGGGAATCCTTTCCCCATTTCTTGTTTTTGTCAGGTTTGTCAAAGATCAGATAGTTGTAGATATGCGGCATCATTTCTGAGGGCTCTGTTCTGTTCCATTGATCTATGTCTCTGTTGTGGTACCAGTACCATGCTGTTTTGGTTACTGTAGCCTTGTAGTATAGTTTAAAGTCAGGTAGCGTGATGCCTCCAGCTTTGTTCTTTTGGCTTAGGATTGACTTGGCGATGCGGGCTCTTTTTTGGTTCCATATGAACTTTAAAGTAGTTTTTTCCAATTCTGTGAAGAAAGTCATTGGTAGCTTGATGGGGATGGCATTGAATCTATAAATTACCTTGGGCAGTATGGCCATTTTCACGATATTGATTCTTCCAACCCATGAGCATGGAATGTTCTTCCATTTGTTTGTATCCTCTTTTATTTCATTGAGCAGTGGTTTGTAGTTCTCCTTGAAGAGGTCCTTCACATCCCTTGTAAGTTGGATTCCTAGGTATTTTATTCTCTTTGAAGCAATTGTGAATGGGAGTTCACTCATGATTTGGCTCTCTGTTTGTCTGTTATTGGTGTACAAGAATGCTTGTGATTTTTGTACATTAATTTTGTATCCTGAGACTTCGCTGAAGTTGCTAATCAGCTTAAGGAGATTTTGGGCTGAGACAATGGGGTTTTCTAGATATACAATCATGTCATCTGCAAACAGGGACAATTTGACTTCCTCTTTTCCTAATTGAATACCTTTTATTTCCTTCTCCTGCCTGATTGCTCTGGCCAGAACTTCCAGCACTATGTTGAACAGGAGCGGTGAGAGAGGGCATCCCTGTCTTGTGCCAGTTTTCAGAGGGAATGCTTCCAGTTTTTGCCCATTCAGTATGATATTGGCTGTGGGTTTGTCGTAGATAGCTCTTATTATTTTGAGATACGTCCCATCAATACCTAATTTATTGAGAGTTTTTAGCATGAAGGGTTGTTGAATTTTGTCAAAGGCCTTTTCTGCATCTATTGAGATAATCATGTGGTTTTTGTCTTTGGTACTGTTTATATGTTGGATTACATTTATTGATTTGCGTATGTTGAACCAGCCTTGCATCCCAGGGATGAAGCCCACTTGATCATGGTGGATAAGCTTTTTGATGTGCTGCTGGATTCGGTTTGCCAGTATTTTATTGAGGATTTTTGCATCAATGTTCATCAAGGATATTGGTCTGAAATTCTCTTTTTTGGTTATGTCTCTGCCAGGTTTTGGTATCAGGACGATGCTGGAAACTCTAAAAAACAGAGCACCTCTCCTCCTCCAAAGGAACGCAGTTCCTCACCAGCAACGGAACAAAGCTGGATGGAGGCTGACTTTGATGAGTTGAGAGAAGAAGGCTTCAGACGATCAAACTACTCTGAGCTACGAGAGGAAATTCAAAACAACAGCAAAGAAGTTAAAAACTTTGAAAAAAAATTAGAAGAATGGATAACTAGAATAACCAATGGAGAGAAGGGCTTCAAGGAGCCGATGGAGCTGAAAGCCAAGTTTCGAGAACTACGCGAAGATTGCAGAAGCCTCAGTAGCAGATGCGATCAACTGGAAGAAAGGGTATCGCTGATGGAAGATGAAATGAATGAAATGAAAAGAGAAGGGAAGTTTAGAGAAAAAAGGATAAAAAGAAATGAACAAAGCCTCCAAGAAATTTGGGACTATGTGAAAAGACCAAACCTACGTCTGATTGGCGTACCTGAAAATGATGGGGAGAATGGAACCAAGTTGGAAAACACTCTGCAAGATATTATCCAGGAGAACTTCCCCAATCTAGCAAGGCAGGCCAGCATTCAGATTCAGGAAATACAGAGAACGCCACAAAGATACTCCTCGAGAAGGGCAACTCCAAGACACATTATTGTCAGATTCACCAAAGTTGAAATGAAAGAAAAAATGTTAAGGGCAGCCAGAGAGAAAGGTCGGGTTACCCACAAAGGGAAGCCCATCAGACTAACAGCTGATCTCTCAGCAGAAACTCTACAAGCCAGAAAAGAGTGGGGGCCGATATTCAACATTCTTAAAGAAAAGAATTTTCAACCCAGAATCTCCTATCCCGCCAAACTAAGCTTCATAAGTGAAGGAGAAATAAAACACTTTACAGACAAGCAAACGCTGAGTGATTTTGTCACCACCAGGCCTGCCCTAAAAGAGCTCCTGAAGGAAGCACTAAACATGGAAAGGAACAACCGGTACCAGCCACTGCAAAAACATGCCAAATTGTAAAGACCATCGAGACTAGGAAGAAACTATAGCAACTAACGAGCAAAATAACCAACTAACATCATAATGACAGGATCAGATTCACACATAACAATATTAACGTTAAATGTAAATGGGCTAAATGCTCCAATCAAAAGACACAGACTGGCAAACTGGATAAGGAGTCAGGACCCATCAGTGTGCTGTATTCAGGAAACCCATCTCACGTGCAGAGACACACATAGACTCAAAATAAAGGGATGGAGGAAGATCTATCAAGCAACTGGAAAACAAAAAAAGGCAGGGGTTGCAATCCTAGTCTCTGATAAAATAGACTTTAAACCAACAAAGATCAAAAGAGACAAAGAAGGCCATTACATAATGGTAAAGGGATCAATTCATCAAGAAGAGCTAACTATCCTAAATATATATGCACCCAACACAGGAGCACCCAGATTCATAAAGCAAGTCCTGAGTGACCTACAAAGGGACTTAAACTCCCACACAATAATAATGGGAGATTTTAACACCCCACTGTCAGCATTAGACAGATCAACGAGACAGAAAGTTAACAAGGATATCCAGGAATTGAACTCAGCTCTACATAAAGTGGACCTAATAGACATCTACAGAACTCTCCACCCCAAGTCAACAGAATATACATTTTTTTCAGCACCACACCACACCTATTCCAAAATTGACCACATAGTTGGAAGTAAAGCTCTCCTCAGCAAATGTAAAAGAACAGAAATTATAACAAACTGTCTCTCAGACCACAGTGCAATCAAACTAGAACTCAGGATTAAGAAACTCACTCAAAACCGCTCTACTACATGGAAACTGAACAACCTGCTCCTGAATGACTATTGGGTACATAATGAAATGAAGGCAGAAATAAAGATGTTCTTTGAAACCAACGAGAACAAAGACACAACATACCAGAATCTCTGGGACACATTCAAAGCAGTGTGTAGAGGGAAATTTATAGCACTAAACGCCCACAAGAGAAAGCAGGAAAGATCCAAAATTGACTCCCTAACATCACAATTAAAAGAACTAGAAAAGCAAGAGCAAACACATTCAAAAGCTAGCAGAAGGCTAGAAATAACTAAAATCAGAGCAGAACTGAAGGAAATAGAGACACAAAAAACCCTTCAAAAAATTAATGAATCCAGGAGCTGGTTTTTTGAAAAGATCAACAAAATTGATGGACCGCTAGCAAGACTAATAAAGAAGAAAAGAGAGAAGAATCAAATAGATGCAATAAAAAACGAAAAAGGGGATATCACACCGATCCCACAGAAATACAATCTACCATCAGAGAATATTACAAACCTCTATGCAAATAAAGAAAATCTAGAAGAAATGGATAAATTCCTCAACAATACACCTCCAAGACTAAACCAGAAGAAGTTGAATCTCTGAATAGACAATAACAGGCTCTGAAATTGTGGCAATAATCAATAGCTTACCAACCAAAAAGAGTCCAGGACCTGATGGATTCACAGCCGAATTCTACCAGAGTACAAGGAGGAATTGGTACCATTCCTTCTGAAACTATTCCAATCGATAGAAAAAGAGGGAATCCTCCTAACACATTTTATGAAGCCGAAAATGTATTTTTAAAAAAGAATCATAAAGAAATTCTTACTAGATTAAAAGTTTTTTAAAGAAAACTTTGTTTAGGCCACATTTTCTGATAACTCTGTAGTAAAACTAGAAAGAAATAAGATTATAGACATAAAATGCAACCATTTAGAAATTAAACAATAACTCTTTCCAATTAGTCAGGTCAAAAGTGCAATTAGGACCATTTAGAAATAAAAGATAATGAGAAAGCTGCATCAAAACTAAAGTGTTACACACAAATCTGTACTTATAACAAAAATTTGTATCATTCAGTTTTATTTTAAAATAGGAAATAAAAATAAATGAACTTAGTATTAATTATAGAGGGTAGGCACAAATAATACATAAAACTATAAGAAGTAAAGGGAAGAATTAATAATAAAAGACTTAGAAATAGAATAATGGTGAATTAATTAAAAACAAAATCCAAGAACAGCCTCTATGGAATAGCCAGTTGAAATTACAGATAGATGGCAAGTCTAATTGAGGGAGAAAAAAAAGAGATGAAAAAACTCAAATACACAGCCTTGACTCTGACATTCAGATGTAATTAAAATATAAAAAAGGAAAATAATAAGAAAATACCATATTTATGAAATAAAATAATAATATAACATAATATAATATTGCTGTATTGCTTTTTAAACATCCCTGGTCTCCCACACCTTGAAAATACCATCTGTGACATAGTTGTATTCTTTAACTGCTGCATTCTTTTTCTTTCTTGACCATACCTTTAGAAGCAATGCTTTATGTCCCCTGTACCATTTTCCCCATGCAAAATAGCTTTTACAATCTATTCATTTTAAATGCTCACGAGAAAGGTATCAGCATTCAAATCTAATGGCCTCTTTTCTATCTATCTCTTTTTTGAAGCCCTCCTTACTTGAGATCTGAACACTGTTATTTCTCTCTTGTCATGAATGCTGGTTCACTCTTCTCGTTGATAGTTCCCCTATGACTGCCCATGGTTTTATCCTTCTTATTTTTTGACTTGTCTTTGTCAGAGGTCCCAACTATTCCCTGGCCTTAAACATCATTGCTGTACTTCAATCCTGATCTTGTTACTTATGAACTAGAGTATTTCCAATGGCCTGCTGACCAACTGCTGTGAGATAGAACTAAAGTATGAGACATAAAGCTCATCAACTCTACAAATGGATTCACCATTTGGCCTAAACATTTTCTTCTTGATTCTCTAATTTTTTTCAACTCAGTTTTATGTCCTATATTGGCAACCATATGTAAATTTTTTTTATCCATCCATGGTTTTTTCTGGCCCTGCTGGAACCATTTATCATAATGCCATTCCTTGACTACCACAAAGGAAACATTGCTAGGCTTTCTTTCTCTTCTAATCCACCTTGCACATAGAAATCAGGGCCGGATAAAAATACTTTTAACATTCTCTTTGTTTACTTGTTTACTGCTCTAATGAAAATTTACAACTTCTCACAGGTTACAAAGCAAAATAAACTTTAGTAACCTGACTTTATGCCCTCAAACACTCTTTCCCAATCTACCTTTTGAGCATCACATAAAATGCCCATACGAAAGTTATATGCTTCACTCAATTTTTGTATTCATCTTCTCTTACGTAAGTCTCTATTTACTCTTGTTTTGCCTCTGCTTTGAAGACCATTCTTCCATTCCTAGCTGTCAAAACACTACTGTTTCTTCAAGAATTATTTCAAATGCCTCATCCATTAATTTGTCCCTGATCACTTGAATCATAAGTGGTCCATCCTTCCTCTCACATCATGCAATTTTGTTGGTATCATTTGTATGATAATTTCATTATGCTCCTATATTATAATGAACTCCTCTATTAGTTTTAAATCTCCTTTAAGTCAGGAACAGTGCCTAATATGTACCTTAAATATGCCTTATACTTTGGCTCCATATTATTTTACTTAAGCTAGCATTTGCACAAAAAAGGTGCTGATAATATTTTTAATGTACAATCTTGAGATATAATCCAACTTTCAATTTTTATAAGTATTAGGAAGTAATAGCATAAACGTAATAAAGCAAATATGTGCCAACATTCTTTGGGCACTTTTGAGAATTACACAATACAAGCTAATATTCCAAAATCCATTTCTATATACTTTCTCTTCATTATACAAACTTTCTAGGATTGAATATCCAGTTAACCTCACTCTGAAATATAAAATAGAATGTATAATGGCAAAATTCCTAAGCACTTACTATGTGTTATTTGTTGGCCAAGGCATTTTAGCTAATTACATTTATTGAAAATGGTTATACATGTTATTGGTCTGGTTTATCTTTAAATAGGAAAATCTATCTTTTGTCATTATAAATTTCTAGTTTCTAATAATAAAAGCATTCTACATAACTTGAAAGCCATATTGACAAGGCACTTTGAAAATTTTCATCTTTAAATAAACATTAAGTTTTAGAATCAGATCAGGATTTAAGTCTCTTATTTATAACTTACTAAACATATTTCCCTGAGCCTCAATTTCCCCAGCTGAGAAAATAAATCAGTAAAACCTTACTTCAGACGATTTTTTAGTATTAAATGGATGAATCCATATAAAGAACTTAGAACAGGGTGGGCATAATAGTCATAGTTAGCAATAGTTATTATTATCATCAACAACCACCACCAATCCCTCCTCCTGTTCACTCACCTACTTATTCCGCCCAACACCGTAACTGCTGCTATTCTTCTTCCTAAAATAAATGTGATATATCCCCTACTTCCTGCTTAAATTGGATAGAGATTCTATTTTCTAGTTCCCATTTTAACATCACTATAATAAACAACAGATAAATTATTTTTAAAAAATCCCAAATGTTCTCTTCTTTGTATAAAATTTATTCCAGAAAATGTACAGCTCTGGTGTACCATTGCTATAATTTCATTACTATGTAACTGATACATTTTATGTGACATATTCTGTTGGGTTATTTTAATTAAATAAGCACAGTGTTGAAGCTCTCTTTTTTTCACTTTTAAAATGGAATGAAATATTAAAATGCCAGCTTTGTGACCCTGACTTCTCCAAAACAATATTTTGTTTGACCAAAAGTAGTTCTGAAAGGCGAATTCGTCACATGAATGAATAAAACTCAATGTGATACTCTGCTTGGCATGGATTATAACCTGTCTCCATCTCCCAGTGCATAACATGAACCCTCTAGTACATCTAATACATCTAGTTTTGAATATATTAAGAATATCACATGGTAGTAACCTGAACTCAGACTCAGATATTGAACTCTCAGAAGCTAACCTAATACCCAATTGTATTGATTACAATACAAAATATGGTTTCATTGCACTCATCTCAAGAGATTTGTCAGGTGATGATGTTTGTAAAAATGGATATAGCTGGAAAGCAAACCAATGATAGCTTATCAATCAAAATATAAGAGTACATGTAAACACAAGAGGAAAGCTGGAGGCATTTTGGATTTCCAGTGGCAGGGCAGTTAGTTTCATTACTCACCAAACTGCAAAAGATACAAAATGGGATTTGCTCCCAATGTTCATGGTACTCTTATGTACTTTATTTTATTTTTCATTTTCAACACCTATCTTCTGCAAGTACATATTTAATAATGTATCATTGTTTCATATTTGGAAAAATATATTCCAATCTTTTCTCAAAGAAATGAAATTTAAAATGAATTAAGTGCTTCCTAAAATTGTTTAAGCTATTAGTTTCAGTGTAAAGGAACAGAAAATGGCACATCTTTAATTAATAAATGTGTAAATACAGACATACGTTTTTTTTAAATTGTAGATAAAAATAAAAACAAAAAGATAAGTTTTAGAGAAACCAACTCATTAATAAATCAAGCAAAAGAGTAATAAGGGAGGCCAGGTGCAGTGGCTCATGCCTGTAATCCCAGCACTCTGGGAGGCTGAGGTGGGTGGACAGCTTGAGCTAAGAAGTTTGAGACCAGCCAAGGTAACATAGCAAGACCCAATTTCTACAAATAATAATAATAATAATAATAATAATTAGCCTGATGTGGTGGCACATGCCTGTAGTTCCAGCTACTCAGGAAGCTGAGGTGGAAGGATTGCTTGAGCCCAGGAGGTTGAGGCTGCAGTGAGTTATGATCGTGCCACTGCACTCTGGCCTGAGTGACAGAATGAAACCCTATTTCAAAAAAACAAAAATTAAAAAGAGTCACAAGGAAGAAAAGAACAAAAGGCAAAGCACATGGCATATAACAAAACCTAGAAATAGTCTCCTGCTTAGAGGAAGAAATGAGATAGAAATTATAGTTAACCAAAATTATTTTTATAAAAGTTTTCAGAAATAGTTTTTCTTAAATTTTCTGTTTTTGTTTCCAGTCTTCCTTTTTATTGTCATATATGTTATTTTTAGGGCACTAAATTATATAACTTTGTTTCTAATATATTACGAACATCATATGGTTAATATTTATCATTCTTAAAGAACTTCCTGATTTGTTTGGCAAATAATAGGATAAATGCAAGAAGAAAAGAGTAAGTTGGAATTTGAGATTCCAATTTGTGGCACAGAGATTCCTCTTATTTTTAGAATGGAAATGATAGATGTGTTGCCTGTAACTCAAAATGAAAATGTGAGAGCAGTAAGAATAAATTATGATGTTAAAACTCAAAGAAACACTTAAAAACAAAACAAAGAACATAAATAAAATTATTTAGAACAGAAACACCAATAGAACAAAACAGATGTAATTTATCTTTTTGATAGATTCACAGAAAGCTTAATCTGGTCCGTGTGAATAGGGGAGAGTAAGGTACAATTTATAGTCGATCCCATGACACGGTGCTAAGTTAGGTTTCAAACAGAGTGCCCATAGCTGGACGTGAAGAAGCAAAGTATGCAAATGATGAAAGGAGCTCCAGATTAATTGCTCAGGCCGAGACTATCTTCATAGCCTGGACTAAGAGGTAGGCAGAATAACCAACAGTGTATGGTTAAATTTATCTTGCATCACTACCAGACAACGCTAAGAACAGCTATAAACTAGAATCCCTGTCTTGTCACACAGAAATATGATCCAAACATAAATCAGATCCATTAATTATTGGAAATGAACCATTACCACAAAAACCTGCATGTACCATATTTGTTATATTTCATATTCTTATTAATTTACCCAGTTATTAATTGTTTATAATTGTTCTTATTAGTATAATTATAATTGTTCTTATATCAAATTATTTTTAAAGCAAAATAATTTATTATGAGGGTTTCTGCTATTTGACACTTCAGATCACTAAATGAAGCACCTACTAGCAGCTTGTTACTGTTGTTCAACCTTTATAGCTATGTTTAGCTCAGTTTTCTATTCAGTGTTTGTTTACTTGTACAGATGCAAATGCTCACTTTATTCTTCCTAAAATAAGTGTGGAATACAAATGCTCTCAGATTGAATTCCTCTTTGAACCATATATTTGAATATTTCTGCTTAATATTTGCTAATGCCCATGAAAAGCAATTTGATTGACTGTAAAAGGACATATCAAGGAAAACTCATCTCAGAATACTAAAATGAAGTACAATGACTATCTCTCCAAAGCACCAAAAACATCCAGTTGAAATGTGAACATATTCCCATCTCTGAAAAACCAAAAACAGCTTGAACACTTTCTTACCCTTACTTCCCAAAATAATAAATTACCTTGGGATTGGATACATATAGTTGAAGAATTATCCCCTTATTTAAAGTTACTTGAATGAGAGACAAAATACTCTGTATCCATGAAATAAAATAACTCATGAGAGAAGCTGCATGTTTGAATAATTTCAGCTCTCAAAGTTAGTCAAGCCTTTAAAACTAGTTATTGTTTTGTGTTTTTCAGATTAGCACCTACTATTGTAAAGCCTCAAACCAAGGCTCAGGAATGACACTACAACTAGAGTGACAATGGAGAAGCAGTCCTCCTCTATAAAAAAAAAAAAAAAAAAAAAAAGAAAAGAAAAGTGGGCCAGGCGTGGTGGCTCATGCCTGCAATCCCAGCACTTTGGGAGGCCGAGGTGGGTGGATCACCTGAGGTCAGGAGTTCAAGACCAGCCTGGCCAACATGGTGAAACCCCATCTCTACTAAAAATACAAAAATTAGCCAGGTGTGGTGGAAGGCCCCTGTAATCACAGTTACTCAGGAGGCTGAGGCAGGAGAATTGCTTGAACGCAGGAGGCAGAGGTTGCAGTGAGCCGAGATCACACCACTGCACTTCAGCCTGGGGGACAGAGCAAGACTCCGTCTCGGAAAAAAAAAAAAAAAAAAAAAAGTGTCCATAATTTTGATTAGAAAACTTTCCCCTTTTTCACGGGAGAACCTCCAGTCTTGTAAATGTCAGTCATGGTTCAGACTATTTATTTTAAAAAGATGTAATCAAAAGACTCCAAATGTATGTATTTTTGTTCCAAAAATGCATTTTGCCTCTAAAGAGAATGTCAGTTCCATTCCATTTTCTTTAGTTTCTTTCCCTAATCAGAGATAAATGAAAGACTTCTTCATTGGTGTCCATTGGTGTCTTTAGTTTTATTTGTAATTCATAAAACTACTTGAAAGAAGTATGGATATACTATTAAGTACTGTTTTCAAGTAAAGGGCCAAGGAACAGCACAAAGAAGAAACACAAAGAAAAAGACAAGGTAGACCCCTATTCTTGCTCTGAAAAATGAGCTGCCTGTGGGGAAGCTGTTCCCCTAAAGAAGGGATCAGGGATATCTTCCTGTGATATTCACTGGAACGTTGTCTCCCAACAGACACTGGCAAGTACAGAAGACCTCACAGTGCCTTGCTGGAGATTTTCTCCTCAATAGAGTATATTTAAGAAGAAAACTTTGAAATCTTAAAAGAGAGCAAAGGCAGCTGTATTAGGGTAAGACTGGATAATGCTCTGGATCCATTACCACAAGGATAGCAAATAACAAGAAAAGTAACATGTATCTGACAGAGACGGGCTCAGGTGCTCGGTTACCACCTTGGAATCACTCTTGGTTCATCCTTACTGTCTCTGCAAATTTTTCTCTCACGCCAGCACAGGGAACTTCATTGCTGCTTCTATTTCCATCTTGCCAGGATCCATCTTCACTCTTGTGACAATCTTCCTTTCAGTTTTAGTAAAACAACCACAAGTGCAAATCATAAGAAATTTCTGGAAATTCCTTATTGTTGCTGTACAACCCTTCCTATTATAGAATTCACTGTGAGTAAAGAATTAAAATATGAAATTCTAGCTAATACCAGTGTAATGAGTAGCTCTAAAAAAGTTTTAATGTTTTCTTAGTAAGATCTTTTTATTCATTCATTGCCATATCTTATTCATCTTTGTATGCTCAGAATTTGGGCAAAGTGTAAATATAGAAATACGGCAACATATATGTGGATGACAAAGTATGTATATATGTATGTGTATATTGACAAAGTATGTGTATATGTATGTATATTATGTATATACTATATGAGCTTGCTAGGCACATGTTGAATACCAAAAAGTAATAAAAAGATGTACTTTAAGTTTGCTTTAAACTATAAATTATAAAGGAATTCTGATTTCACAAAATAATAGAAGAATAATTTGAATTAAAATTAACATAAATTCATATTAACATATGGCATCTGTTATTGGATTTGAAGAATTTTCACGGATCACATTTATAAGGTACATTTCAACAAATTTATAATTCACTGTCATAACGCAACTCGAGTAAGCTCAGGATTAAAAGGGTGGAAGGGTAGGATCAAAATTCTAGGTAGCATGTATGATTTGTGGTAGGTTAGCAGAGAGTTAAGTATAAGTAAGTACCGTGGTGAAGAGCAAAAATGACTAATAGCTTACAACTGTGTACCAAGTATAGTTCAGAGTTCTTTTTATGTATTTCTTTATTAATCTTAAAACATCCCTATTGATATCATAATTGTACAATTGAAGAAAATTACACAAAGTGAGAAAATCTAATTTGCCAAGGGCCATGTGTATATACATGTATATATACACACAAAGTAAGTAGCAAAGCTGTGCTCAACCCAGGTAGCTTAACCACAAAGCCACCCTCTCAACCTCTGTATGCCTCTGTATGCTGTTTCCAGGACCTTCCAGATGCCAAAATCCATGGATTCTGAAGTCTTTTATATAAGATGGTGTAATATTTGCTTATAACCTACTCACATCCTGCTGCATACTTGAAATCATCTCTAGGTTAATTACAATGCCTCATACAATGTAAATTCTATGAAAATAGTGTTTATACTGTAGTTTTTAGGGAATAATGATGAGGAAAAAATGTCTTTACATGTTTAGCACAGACACAACCATTCCTTTTTTTTTTTCTGAATATTTTCAACCTATGGTTGATTGAATCCACAGATGTAGAACCCACAGATTCTAAGGGCTGACTGTACCTAAATGGCCTGTACAAAGAGCAATAAGTCATCATTCAATATCGAAAGTGGTAAGGAATCAGGAAAACAAAGATACATTGCAAAGACCAAAGTAGTGAATCTAACCAAAGACCAGGAATAGTTTAGGAATCAGGAATTCAAGAATCAAGCCAGGTGGGGCAACAGCAGCTAAAATTAGTGAAGAGAGAGACAGGTACTGATGCAAGGCAACCTCACATGTATTTTTCCAGAGCAAATCATGGCTTCTAAGTGGTGTGAGTAATGTGCACAAGGAAATGGGCTCCAGATAGCTGGAAAGTCAGAGCAAGTTTGATATTGATCTTGAAGGAAGTGTCAGCTACTGGTAATCATTTTTTTTTTTTTTTTAGACGGCCCAGGCTGGAGTGCAGTGGTGCGATCTTGGCTCACTGCAAACTCTGCCTCCCGGGTTCAAGTGATTCTCATGCCTCAGCCTCATTCTCATCCCAGCCTGTAATCTAGTACCTGGGATTACAGGCACGTACCACCACACCAGGCCAATTTTTGCATTTTTAGTAGAGACAGGGTTTCATCATGTTACCCTGACTGGTCTCAAACTCCTGACCTCAAGTGATCCACCTGCCTCGGCCTCTCAAAGTGCTGGGATTACAGGCATAAGCCGCCACACTGAACCAGCTACTGGTAATTTTGACACTAGTTGGTAAGCTATTAGTGCTCTCCAACTTTAATAAAGAGATTCAAACCTCATCTCAATTACTGCTGTGCTGGATAATTCTTGAATGGATCACATTGTCTTGTGCAACAGTTCCTTCTAAAACACCTTTGAGATGGCTTAACAACTTATACTGGGACAAAAGTGGTGGACAGTGTGTTTAGAATCAGAACTAAAAAATGCTCAATTGATTCTGTAAGTCCTTCCACCCGTAAATCTGAGTATAAATTGGAAATTTCAGGAATCCACCTGGTATGAATGTAAACTATTACTTTAAATTGGAACTGAAAATTTCAATTGTAGGCTCGATGTAAGAATAGTGAGTTTACTGCCTTTGAAAGTCATCCATGTCTCCATTTGCTACTGGATATATTTTCTCTTTGAAATTCTCTTCAATCACTCTCCAGTCTTGAATAGCAGCATCAGTAATTGTGTCAACAGACATGATCATTTTATGATCTGAGAACGCTGGAGTGACAAATGCATTGCCACTTGAAATCTAACCTAAAGATAGAAAGCTGCATTGTCGAGCAGAAGGCTAAGCTGTACTTACATATCAGCAGCAACACTTACAACCTGCGCTGCCTTTGCTTTATTTTTTAAAGGCATGACTGATTTTCTATTTCAGATGACAATATCAAAATGTTGAGCAGTGATGTTTTCAAATCCACATAATTTTTAGTCTATATCAGTGATAATATAAGTCACTGATTTTTTAACTGGAAGTCAAGTTAGAGCAAGATTTCTAATTATAACTCATTGCTAATATTTCATATGGTTTATAAAACCTATGAATAACATTGATTTATGTAATGGAAACTCAGAAAAGAATAGAGAAAATTATATAAAAATTACTGTATTCTTCGTTCAGAAATTCTAGAAAGATGTTTGTTTATATTTTGAGATTTCAAGCAGCGGTGGGGGGGGAATGCTTTTAGTCAGCCTTCTATTGTTATCTATCAATGAGTGAATAAATAAATAAAAATTTCTGCACAGAGATGAAATGAACCAGCACAATACCAAAGGAAACTAACACCACAGATAAGATTTACTGATCAAAATTCACTGTTTTTGTATAGGAACACAGCATGGTAAACAGGCCTTATATAAGAAATACATCATTTTCTATAACAGGTTTCTCCAAGAAGACCCAAAATGCTATAAAGCAGCACTGCAATAATTCTATAAATATCATTTTGAAGTACTAGCATTCCAATTTCAAGAAAGAATTAAACAATTCTGAAGTTGATGACATTTAGGAATGGGATAAGGACAGTATTGCTATTCAATAGAAATGAATCAAATGCATATTTATCAAGTTGGCTAAATAGGAATGCTAATAACGTATACACATAAATGATAATCCTGTAAGTAATTTCATTATTATAGCAGCCCATGAAATCATGTGAGCTTTTTCAACCCTCTCTTTAATTTGAACTTATTGTAAACATTTGACGTTCAATACTAGAAATCAGATCTTTTATCTAAGACTTGATTAGTCCACTACTTCCTTGTGACAGACACACTACGTGGTCTACTAATCCTGCCAGCTGTCCGCACATTGAAATATATATTCCTGCTCAAATCTTTATTTCACCCAGGTTAACCATAATTGCCATTATTGGCACCTTTTGTCTTGTACTTCCTTAGAAAAAACAGCTACAAAAGTAGTAAAATAGGCCGGGCGCAGTGGCTCAAGCCTGTAGTCCCAGCACTTTGGGAGGCCAAGGTGGGCAGATCACGAGGTCAGGAGTTCGAGACCAGCCCGGCCAATATGGTGAAACCCCATCTCTACTAAAAATATAAAAATTAGCCGGGTGTGGTGGCTCGTGCCTGTGATCCCAGCTACTTAGGAGGCTGAGGCAGAAGAATTGCTTGAACCCAGGGCGGAGGTTGCAGTGAGTCAAGATCATGCCACTACACTCCAGCCTGGGCAACAGAGTGAGACTCTATTTCAAAAAATTAAAAAAAAAGTAGTAAAATAAAAACCAATCCAGGATGCCATACCATATTATTACCAAAACGATAACACAATGGTCTGATCAACAGCAACAGTATAGATTCTCCCTCATTTAAACTTGAATTATCTTTCATTTTATTTATTTAAAAATTTTATTTATTCATTTCTTTCATTTTAAGATGGGAATGTGAATATAGGGCATTTTCTTCTAAGATTAATAAATAATATCTAATTGACTCAGTCTTAGAAAACATTATTTCCCAATACCCTGATATCTGAAAATATAATTCAGAGGGTGAATATAAAAAATTAGACATGATAAATCCATAAACTGCTAAGCTAGATGGGTCATTAAAAAGAGTGAACTAAAGTTGAGAGAGACAAAGTGTCTTGCTGTCCAAAGCTTTATGTAGGAGTATTTGGGGAAAACACTAGATAAAGATAAATCACAAAAGATTTACTTGCATCAAAGGCATCACCAAAACCTTGTAATTTTCTGTAATAATAGGAACATGCACACTCCCAGTTTGTTCCAAACTGTTTAGTATGGCTTAACAGAATGGCTGGTTGGCTTCCCAGTTAGTTTTTGAGTCTTAATTAACAATGGAGTCCTGGTATCGGGAATGTCTATTATATTGAGGTTCAAAGAAATGCAATACTAAGTGTTTATTGTTGAAGAAATGCTCAGTTAATGTAAACTAAATAAGAAGTTTCAATGTGGAATGTAATTTAAGAATCTAAATTTAAACATGAAATTCAGGTATAATTTATCTTAAAAATAAGCGAAGGTTGCTGGGCATGGTGGCTCATGCCTGTAATCCCAGCACTTTGGGAGGCCAAAGTGGGCAGATCACCTGAGGTCGGGAGTTCGAGACCAGCCTGACCAACATGGAGAAACCCTGTTGCTACTAAAAAATACAAAAAAAAAATAGCCGGTGTGGTGGCATATGCCTGTAATCCCAGCTACTTGGGAGGCTGAGGCAGGAGAACCGCTTGAACCCTGGAGGCAGATGTTGCGGTAAGCCGAGATCATGCCACTGCACTCCAGCCTGGGCAACAATAGCAAAACTCCATCTCAAAAAAAAAATAAATAAATAAATAAATAAGCAAAGGTTTTAAGTGAACAAGCTCTAAATGTCAAAAAGATGACCCAAACAAAGATTTACTAAAGAAATATATGGTTAACTAATTATTATAACAAATGTATCCAAGCTGTTTCAGTACTGCCCATTGGACAATATGTGGATATGATGTTTGAAAGCTTAGAAGCCCGTTATAATGAACATAGTAATCTCATGCCCCTTAGCACTTACGTGTGCTTCCTCTTGTTACACTGCACTTAGTAAGGCATCTGGCCTTGTACAACACACAGGCATAACATTCTACCCCTTGGTGATTTACAGCATCAATAGTAATTTTAAATTCTTGATATTTTGAACAATTCTTCTTAAGTCCTCTTTTATAATACCAAAACTTCTACTTGCCCGGTTAACTTTAAAAAAAAACATATTTAACCAAAAATATTCATTATTTCTCATGTCAACAGTGCAAATACTAAGAAATTGTAGTGTAATAGAATATTGAGTAGGATTTTTCCTTTACCTGGAAATCCAGGTAAATCCTAAAGCTGAAAGGTCTGAGAAGAGCTTCCCAAAAACTACCTTTACTTTATATTCTAAGAGGAGTCAGACAGCCATCCTGAAGGCCAACCAAGACATGCCAGAGGCAGCCCTACTTGAGCAAGTTCCCATCCACCCTTCTTCTTAAATCTCATTTTTTAGGGAGAAAACTAAGAGGGAAGGGCTCAAGGGCATCAAGCTGTGGCTTGTCAGCCTCTGGGAAAGAGCCATGTTTAGGGGAGTGGCTTTGGCTCTTTCCCTCAGAAGGACAGTTCTCCAACTGAACCACTTGTGGAGACTGCTGATAGCTGCATAAAAAGATATTCTAGGTGGATATTTGCTGAGCGACAAAACCTACAGGTATACTTGGGGCTACCACTACAGAGAAGGATGGTAAGATAGTTTATTTTAGAACTTCTTAGTGCATGAAATTTATTGATTTCTCACATGTGTGAAAGTGTACATTAACAGAGAAAGTGCTTATCGCTAGAAATTTCTAAAGGCTGGAGAATTTCTGGAGAATTCTGAACCAGTGGTATGAAAATTATAATAGAGTTTCATCAGGTCCAAGGCAAAAAGTTAGGGTGATGGTTATGGTTATATTTAGGTCTAGTAGATGGCTACCAGAACCCTTTGGAGATGACAAAGAGAATTTAGCAGTTTGGGTGGTCCCACCTCCACGTGAAAAAGAAATGAAAGTCAGATGATGGGCAGGTGCCCTAGTCTTTTCTGGCAGCCACTGGGCAATGAGACATCTTTCCTAGTGAAAGTGTTTTAATTGGGGATTTTGATCAATAGCAAGGGCCAAGAGATGATAGGCCTGCTGTTTTCTGAAGGTCTCCTCATCAAAGAAGATACTAGTTGAAGCTGAACTCAACTCAAGGAAGCAAAGCACACCACTGATTTGGAAACCACCTGTCAGCCATGGTCACCAGTATATGGAACCAGACTGAACCAGAGCGAAGTCAAAGATATTTCCCCATTGCAACTGATGCCAATGAAATAAAATAAATTATAAGAGGCTGCTAAAAGTAATTATACTCAGACAAACCAGATAATCTAAAAGAAATGAAAAAAATCACTAGAAGAACTTACCAAGACTGAATCTTTAAGAAATATGAAGTCCGAACATACTTAAAATTAGTGTGGAGATTGAACCAGTAATAAAAAAATGTCCCTACAAAGAAAAGTGCAGGACCAGATGGCTTAACTGCTGAATTACACCAAACATTTAAAGATTTAATGCCAACCCTTCTCAAACTATTCCAAAAAAACTGAAGAGGAGAGAACACTTCCAAACTAATTTTTTGAGGCCAGCATTACCCTCATACCAAAGCCAAATACAACAAAGGAAAAGAAAGCTACAAGCCAATATTCCTGATGAGTATAGAAGCAAAATTCTCAACAAAATACTAGCAAATCAAATCCAATAGCACATTAAAAGGATCATACACCATGGCCAATTGGGATTTATCCCTGAGTTGCAAGGATGGCAACATATGAAAATCAGTTAATCATTAATAAAGGATAAAAATTCCACAATCGTCCAAATGGAAGCAGAAAAGGCATTTGACGAAATTCAACCACACTTCCATATAAAAACTGACGACAAACTAGGACTAGAAGGAAAATACCTCAACATAATAAAGACCACATATGAAAAGCCTACAGGTGACATCACACTCAGTGGTGAAAAGTTGAAAGATCAGGACAAAGGCAAGGATGCCTACTCTTAGCACTTCTATTCAACACAGTAATGGAAGTCCCAGACAGAGCAATTAGACAAGAAAAGAAAGTAAAAGGTATCCAAACTGGAAAGAAGCAAAATTGTCCCTGTTTGCAGATGACATCATTTTATGTATACAAAACTCTAAAGACTCAATTATTTTAAAAAAAACTGTTAGAACAAACAAATTCAATAGTTAAATGACACAAAATCAACATAAAAATCAATTGTATTGCTATATATTAATGACAAACTATCTGAAAAAATTGGGAAAACAGTCTCATTTACAATAGCATCACAAATAATAAAAATACCTAGAAATAAGCCTAAGGAGATGAAAGACTTATATACTGAAAATTAAAGAATATTGATGAAAGAAATTAAAGACACAAACAAATGGAAAGACATCCTGTATTTATGGATTAGAAGGCTTAATATTGTGAAAATGCCAGACTACTCAAAGTGATCTACAGATTCTATGCAATCCCTATTAAAATCCCAAAGAAACTTTATAGAAGTAGAAAAAATCCTAAAATTTATATTAAACTATAAAAGAATCCAAATAGCAAAGCAATTTTGAGCCAGAAGAACACAGCAGGAGGCATCTCCCTTCTTGATTTCAAAATATATTACAAAGCTACAAAAATCAAAATGATAAGATACTGGTATAAATACAGACATATAAGCCAATAGAACAGAATAGAGACCCCAGAAATAAATCTGTGAATATTTGGTCAACTGATCTTCAGTGAGGATGCCAAGAATATACAATGGGGAAAGGACAGTCTTTTCAACAAATAATGTTGGGAAAACTAGATATCCACATGCACAAGAATAAAACTGGCACTTTTATTATTGCCACATGCAAAAATCAAGTCAAAAAGGATTAAAGAACTAAATGTAAGACCTGGAATTATAATATTGCTAGAAAAAATAGGAGAAAATCTCCATGACATTCATCTAGGCAATGATTTGATGAATTTGACATCCAAAGCACTGGCGAAGAAAACAAAAATAAGAGGCACTACATCAAATAAAAAGCTTCTGCAGAGCAAAGAAAGCAGTAAAATGACAATCTATGAAATCAGAAAACATACTTGCAAGCGATATATCTGAGAATGAGTTAGTTTTCAAAATTGGTAAGAAACTTCTACAATCAATAGCAAAAAAACTAACCCAACTTAAAATATAGGCAGAATAGCTGAATAGACATTTATCCAAAGAAGATCTACAAATGGCCAATAGCTATGAGAACAAATGCTCAATATTATTTCCTGATGATTTGCATAATCAGGAAAATGCAAATCAAAATCACAATGAGGTATCACCTCACACCTGTCAGAATGACTATTATCAAAAAAACAACCAATGTTGGTGAGCATATGGAGAAACTGGAACCCTTGCACACTCTTGGTGGAAATGAGGAATGGTGTAGTCGCTATGGAATACAGCATGGAGGTTCCTCAAAAGGTAAAAATAGAACTACCCCATGACCCAGCGGTCTGCCTTCTGAGTATTATCCAAAAGAATTGAAATCAGGGTCTCAAAGAGATATTAGTATTCCTATCTTCACCACAGTACTGTTCACAAGAGTCAAGATGTGGAAACAATCTAAATGTTTACTGGCAGATGAATGGAAAAGAAAATGAGATGCATCAATACCATGAAATATTACTTATCATTTTTAAAGAGGAAATTCTGCAATACGTGACAACATAAACAAACCTTAAGGATATTAGCTAAAGGAAATAAGCCAGTCACAGAAAGACAAATACTACATGATCTCACTCATATGTGGAATCGAAAGAAGTTGGTCTCATAGAAGTCAAGTTTAGAATGGTGGTTACCACTTATATGAGTGGAATCATATAATAATCAAATTCATAGAATGAGAGTGGGATGGATGTTGCCAGGGACTGGGGGCAGGAATAAATGAGAACTTATTCATCAACATTTTAAAGTTTCAATTGAGCAAGATGAATAGGCTCTAGAGACCTACTGGACAACATTGTAGCTGTAGTCAACAATAATGTATTGTGCACTTAAAAATTTGTTTAGGGGATAAAAAATGATGAGTTCGTGTTCTTTGTAGGGACATAGATGAAGCTGGAAACCATCATTCTCCGCAAACTATCGCAAGGACAAAAAAACCAAACACCGCATGTTCTCACTCATAGGTGGGAATTGAACAATGAGAACACATGGACACAGGAAGGGGAACATCACACACCAGGGACTGTTGTGGGGTGGGTGGAGGGGGGAGGGATAGCATTAGGAGATATACCTAATGTAAATGACGAGTTAATGGGTGCAGCACACAAACATGGCACTTGTATACATATATAACAAACCTGCACATTGTGCACATGTACCCTAAAACTTAAAGTATAATAATAAAAAAAAATTTGCTAAGAGGGTAGATTTCATGTTGTGTTTTTAATTATAATACAACATTTCTTTAATTGTGTAGACTTTTAGTGATAAATAAATTAGCTCTCTGGTGCAAAAAATAAAATAAAATAAAAAGATATTTCCCCATTACTGATAAGCCTCCGGTTAGGTAAGAAGAACTTGGTCTCATGTATAAATCCTCATTGCTCCCACCCAGCTATAAAGAGACAAAAATAAGATGTTATATTCAGAAAGAGAATACCAACCCTGGACCCACCATCATCCTTGCCCATGAGCCCTCACTCATACTTTGTTTGGACAAAATAACATCTCTAGTTTACGGTGGAGGATGTAAGGGGTAAGCTTCAGAGAGGATATGAGGATTGCCGTCCTAAATGATGGTGAATTAATTTTAATAGCCAAAAATTATCAGAAAGCTATGGAATCTGCACTCAACTCTTCTATAGGACAAAAAAAGAAGAAATAATGTCTTGTTTATATCTCCAACAAATTAAAATTATTTGGTAAACTAGTTAAAATTATAAAAAGAAAAGACATTTGGCTACTGTGTTATATTAGTTTTAGTGAGGGTCTCAAAGTTGGAAAGAAGAACAGAACAGAGATAGTGAGGCAAAGAAGGAAGGAAGCTTCAGGAGTATGTATGTGCCTCCTCTTTCCTTAAACCTTTCCAACATGAATTCACTACTCTGTTTAAAGTGAACATTCAAGATATCAAATACATCCATAGTTATGTTAACAGAAAGAAAAATATATATTCCAAAACTAAAATATTTCCACATAAGCCATTACCTTCTTATTTTAAAACTCTATTAACACAGGTAATTCGGAACTGATGTAAGTCTTTAAAACTAAGTTACTTAGGGTTACCTGATTAGCATACAAAACATCTGCGTTTCTAGGTTACATTTCTCCAAGAAAGCTGCAGAGCTCCTCCCTCTCTCTCTCTCTCTGCCTCTCACCTCTGCAGACTATTATTTAAACTTCATATAACTGGGAGTTGAGAAGATTTTTTCAATGACTGACTTTGAAGTAAATGATTATTCCTAAATTTATATGCAGATCATTAAACTGATGAAAAGTACTACAAAAATTTATGTTGTCCTTCATTTTCATTATAAATGACCACACTAAAGTTTAAAAATATTGATCAAGCTACAAAATAAAGGGAATGATTCTTCCATAAGATTTTTATAATCTTAAAATTAAATCAAAACAAAGGATGCTGCTAGAGCGTATTTGGTGGCTTCAGCATTGTGACAATTGTTTGTAGTTCTTTAATAAGTTGGAAATCATTTCAAAGGGATTTGGGATCTAGCCAAGATGAAATGTACTGAGCAACCATAAAATCACTATCAGGGTTGATACTATTGCAAGGAAAATCAAGAAGAAAAAACAATCAGGATACATAATCCTGAATAAATAAACCAGAGAAGAACAATGCCTTTGTCAATCACCTGCTAAACAGCAGTGATTCAGCCCCATACTCAGAAGACTTTTCAAAATTCCACTCTATTTTACTTCTTCAAATTGTTTTCTTTCCATTTATGCCCCAAAGTTTAGCTGCTCCAATGAACACACAAAAGATCCACAACTATCTAACAAGAAAAATTTTGTTTCTCCTCTCAAATCAGTGGGCCATCTAAAGACTGGTAGTTTCTTACTCCAGTTTCGTTTTGTATTTTACATAATGTAGTCACAAGCCAATGTTTCTCTAATTTGTTCCTTAAAATGAAGCTGGCAAAAGTGCCACATAACTATTGTTTGCACAGAGGTACTTTCCAACCTGGGTATTTAATGACCATGACAGGCTCCATGTATCCACATTTTTGTTCCCCCGAGATATACTGAACTTCTTCAAAAAGAAACAAAAATGCTGAAAGTGAATTTTATTTTTAATTGTATTCTACTACAGGAAGAAAAGGACACTTTGCGTCCACATCAGAGCTGCCAGTCAAATACTGACACACCAGTACTTCTCTAGCAGTGTTAGCACATAGTCACTAAAATTGGAATGAAACCAGGTGGAAAACTCAGGGAGGAAACGTTCTGTAGGAACTGTTCATCAGTTTTGCTGTGACAACCGAAGGGGCCAAGTGGTTTCTCTCAGTAATGTGTGGTAAAGCGTGTCTTTTCCCACATCCTGCCAACAATATAAATTATCCAAAAATGCAGTCTCATCCATTCAGAAAGAAAATCTACTCTATTATCAGCTGCAAGGTGTTAGAACTCTAAGCTGAATACAGAAAGGCAAATTACAGGCACCTAAGTCAATCCTAGGTCTGCCAGTTTTGCACATCTAAACAATATCATTCTTAGACATCATCCTTTTTAAATTCCAGTCCTTAAAAATGCTTGGAGTTATCAATGAGGGCTTGAAGAACAACTTATCCCCATAAGATATAATTTCCTTTCTCCACAGTCACCTGAATTGTGAGTCTATTATTTATCCACGTGGATTTCATGACCAGAACATTCTGATTTTCACTGTAACCCTTCCCTGGCTCCAGATTACATCAAGTTTTCTAATTTCCTTGATTCCTAAACTAACTTGATATTTTCTTTTGTTGTCTATTGCCTTTTTCTTTTCCCTAGCTACTTCCTTCTCATCTTGTTTATTTTCAATCAATACTTTGCCCTATGCCCACTCTCTATATTACATATTCATATGTTCTGGCCTTCTGTAATTTCATTTGTAATTTCAGTTCACCTGTACTTCCTCACTGGGAGACAGTGTAGAATAGTGTTGGATGAAAAATCCTTGCATGAGTGAGCATGAAGTGGGATATGGGTCTTAGACATCTGTCAGGTAGGATACTTCTTAAATTATAACTTTAGGGCTCAAAGCATTAAGCCACTCCAGCTGCAATAGCCTACTTCATTGTATGAATATAAAATAAACTAGAAATTAGAAATTCAAAATATCTCCTGTACTCCTAGACAGCAATCCACCTACTGACAAGAAGTCTCTAAAGAAGTTTTTATAAGTGGTGACAATGAATAATTTGGCACTAGTCCCATCACCATTTATTGGAAGGTTGAAGACTTATTGAAAAACATCTTCCTTTACCTGTATGCCACTGACACTAAATTATAAAACTATTAAAAATTCCAGGAGCATTCTCTGGCATTCCCCCCATTACCCCTACCCATAAGAATTACCACGACACTTCCCCTGGCTGCTCCAGCTCAGGAAAACCAGACTTGGGGAAGAGCAACAACACAATCCAAGACTCTTTCTGAAAATAGGTGTCTTGTTGATTCACATATTCATTCATAAATACCCCAAAAAGCTGAGATCCCCAAACCTTGGCTTTTCAGAACATATATTCAGAATGCCAGCAGAATGAGTTGTGATTATATTCAAATACCATTTCTGTGATGTTTGTCACTTTTTTTCTAAATCTAATTGTCTGCATAACCAACAGGCAACTACCCTCTTCACAAATGAGACAACATTGCATGAGTCACTTTCAAACCACACTAACACAGCTGGCCTAGGACCTGGCTCATGACTTGCTGTTCATCACTCCAGAGCCCTTCTGCAGTCTAAGTATGCAAGAGAGAATAAAGTCATTAGAGACCATGTAATTATACAAAATGCAAAGGAAATCATTCCCAATACAAGAAATTTTTAATAAATGTCAGAAATATAAAGTACAAGCCCATAGGTTGATAGATAAAAATAAGTAGAAAATTCACAAACTGAAATATACTGCAAGACAGCTTCAATTACAATCTATTTTCCCAAAGGGAATCCCATGGAGACACAGCACACAGAGATAGGAAGTAATTTAGATTTTATGAGATTTAAATGAGATTAAATACTGTACTGAAAATAAAGAGTCTAACTACAGAGCCATTGATGATCTATATACAGGACAAGGATGGGAGACCCATCCCACTCAGCTGGCATTTACCCCTGGGCAAGAAACCAGAGGGCTCTTCTTTAAGAAAATGAACAAAATTCTGGGAATAATAGGATTTCTAGTGTGCATGCTGGCCCTTCCCATAAGAACAAATATCCTCTTTGCCTGGCAACAAGTATTTCCCACTCTCCTTTGATCTGCAAAGAGTCTGAATCCCTGGCCTGACTTCCCCTTCAGATCAGAAATCCAGGGCAAAAACAAGTCAATCGTTTTTCGTAGCAGCAGAGGATACCAATTCCAAATATCCAGGAATTTTTTTTTTTTGAGATGGAGTCTCATCCTGTCACCCAGGCTGGAATGCAATGGCTTGATCTCGACTCGCTGCAACCTCTGCCTCCTGGGTTCAAGTGATACTCCTGCCTCAGCCTCCCGAGTAGCTGGGATTACAGATGCATGCCACCATGCCTGGTTAATTTTTTCTATCTTTAGTAGAGATGGGGTTTCACCATGTTGGCCAGGCTGGTCTCGAACTCCTGACCTCATGATCCTCCTGCCTCGACCTCCCAAAGTGTTGGGATTACAGGCATGAGCCACCACACCTGGCCCCAGGAATGTCTTAAACCATGTATCACCACACAGCAGGAGAGGCCAGAAGATAAAACGAAACTCTTTGGTCTTGGAAGATACTGAATTATTCCAAAGAAGGAAAACGAACTTTTAAAAGTTATAAGTAATATAGAGATTAGAGAGGAAAATACATATGTACAAACATAAAGGATAAAATTGAGAACATGTAGAATGCATCAAGCAAAAAGATAAATATGAGAGACAGTGTTAGCAAGATCAAGGATCATCCCACAGGGTATTATTTGGTTAACAGAATTCCAAAAATAAAGACCAGAGAAGATTTGTATGGTATAATATCTATAAAATAATACAAAGAAATGTTCCAATGCTGATAGATACACATGAATGTCCACATCACAACATCCGATGGCTGCTCTGCACAGGGAATGCTGAAGGATGCCAAATTACCCTAGTTTCTTACAAAGGTATTTGATTTATTATTGACAATACTAAAAATAACAAAGTAATACCTTTAAAGTTCTGATGGAAAATTTTCTATTGTTGTTTCCAAATCCAACAAAACTATCAGTTGAAATGTAAGCCAGAATAAAGCTATCTGTAAGACATTTTCTGAGATAGCTTCCTTCCTTTGCATCTATCCTGGGAATTTCTTTTAGGATGCACTCCAAACATTCAGAAGTAAACTAAGAAGGAGGAAAACTTGGAATCTATGAAATGATATTCCATCCCAGAATGGTAGAGAAAGGAATTCACAAGAGGGTAGTTGCGTGGCAAACTAAAAAGCAACCAGCAAAGCTGAAAACAAGGAGACACAGAGGTACAGAAGTGACATCCCTAAGGGGGTTGAAAGAAGACCCATAAAGATAATGAAGACAGAGAAAGACACAGAGATAATGCATAACCACAAATGGTGCAAGAAAAACTAAAAGAATGATGATTGGAAACAACATTAAAATTTTTTAAATCTAAATATAAAGCAAGTAAAAATGCATTAGAACATTAAGCAATAGATTGAATACAAGAGAAGAGAATACAGGTGACCTTGATGCCAGCAACATCCTCTTTTAAATGGCCCCAGGTTTATGGTGTCAGATATTTTGAAGTGGGAAATGGAATCTTAGCCCAGAACTTAAATAATGTTTACATAGTCATCATAACGTAAATGTTTGTTTTCTCCTATTAGAGTCAACCCAGGAATAAAGAAAAAGAAAATTTTATTATTCTTACAAGACAGAATGCCAGTATTCACAATGGGATGATGTAAAAGTGTGGCTCAAAACAAACAAACAAAAAATAGGTTGTATATGTGAGAAGAAACAGCAGAGCAAAGTATATATATTTTAGTATTTTTTGATGAAACAGGGAGTCAAGATATATGTCAAAAAGCTGTAACCAAAAATAGAGGATTAAGTATACTTTTCTGGGGCCACAAAATTTACTAGAAGAAAAATCAGAATCTCAAAAATATACAAAGCAAGCTTTGGGGAGGGAAGAGGGTATGAAAGACAGCAAAAGTAAACAAATTCTTACCTTTATTTCATTTTATTTATTTTTTAATTTTTTTGAGACAGAGTCTCACTCTATCACCGAGACTAGAATTCAGTGGCATTATCTCGGCTCATTGCAATGTCCGCCTCCCAGGTTCAAGTGATTCTCCTTTCTCAGCCTCTCAAGTAGCTGGGACTACAGGGAGTGTGCCACCATGCCTGGCTAATTTTTGAATTTTTAGTAGAGACAGGGTTTCACCATGTTGCTCAGGATGGTCTCAAACTCCTGAGAGTCAGGTGATCCATCCACCTTGGCTTCCCAAAGTGCTGGGATTACAGGTGTGAGCCACCATGCCCATCCTCAAATTCCAACCTTTCTTATCACATTCTCAGTAAATAACCTAATAGATGAAGAATTTGAGGTATAATATTTGTAGTTATTAACAAAAATACTGCAAACAATTCAAAAAGGTTGCCTCTCTAAGGAGGTCCAAAGGTCTGGAGAAGTGAAATCAGATATTCTTGCTTTTGACTTAAAGCAATCTTCTAAAATAAAAACTTCAAAAGAAATTAAGAAGTAAAACTTAAAACACCCTTTTAAATGACACTGTTACCATCACCCACCTACCCTGGAGAAGAAATGCACATTTCTGGCTTCAGCCAATGAGGCTTGTTCAATGTTCCACCACTGAACCATAGCTATTGGTTTAATAAATATACCATTACATCAAAACCATTACTATAGTTACTGGCAGAACATTAAACTCCTCATCAATGTGGGAGATAAGCAACTCCACTGATTTTGGCTGGAATATAATACAGCTCTTAGATAACTTTAGAGAGTTCCAGCATGACTGAGTGCAGGCTTGGCAAGCAGTCCAGTAAGTCTGTAAACAGAGACTAAAGGGATATTTAAAAAGAATGTGATGAATTTGGAAAACCATGTATTCATCATAACACATTCCAATGCTGGATGTTAAGTGTCATCTCTAAGGAGTTAGGGATTTTCCCACCTATTATACAGTCAGTGATGAAGCTACATCTTCAGGACTGAGGTTTGAAATCTTACTACCTGAATCTTCAGATGTGTTTTCCAACTCCCTCTTCACTTTGCTTTTTTTCTACAAAGTTAAGTCTTTGAGTGCTTTGTGACCTGAAATCCCCCAAGGCAACTAACATTCCACTTCTTTTTCATTTTCTTTTTAATTAGACACTCACAGAGTACACTGTACTATTTTTTTTTAGAAACAGGCTCCTTTTAATTTTTTTTAGACTGTTTTGCAGACTGGCCCCGAGACTACATCTATTGTCTGATACCATTGATCGACCTGACCGTTAAGGTGTGGACTCGGCACTTCTTGTGAAGAGATTCCCTGATGAATACTGACTCTATTAGGCAAGGGTAGTATAACATGACTCACAGTTTTCTGTCAGCCCTATTGAATTCCAAGCTCTGTCTCAGAACTGGCTCGAATTCTCTGGTGATTCCTTTTCCCTCAGTTAACTTTGAGCAACCATATACTGCAAGGGTAGACAACAGATCCTCTAGGGCAGGGGTCCCCAGCCCCCAGGCCATAGACTGGTACCGGTTTGTGGCCTGTTAGGAACTGGGCTGCGTAGCAGGAGGAGAGCAGCACAAGCATTACTGCCTGAGTTCTGCCTCCTGTCAGATCAGCAGAGGCATCAGATTCTCATAGGAGTGTGAGCCCTATTGTGAACTCAGCATGCGAGGGATCTAGGATGCATAATTGTTATGAGAATCTAATGCCTGATGATATGCCACTGTCTCCCATCACCCCCAGATGGAACCCTGTAGTTGCAGGAAAATAAGCTCAGGGCTCCCACTGATTCTGCATTAAGGTGAGTTGTATAATTATTTCATTATATATTACAATGTATTATAATAATAATAGAAATAAAGTGCATAATAAATGTAATGCACTTAAATCATCCCAAAACCATCCTCCCTCACCCCCAGTCCATGGAAAAACTGTCTTCCAGCCTCTGGTGCCAAAAATGTTGGGAACCGCTGCTTTAGGGAATAAAATAAAATCTGCTACTTGACCCATGAGTTGTATCTTTGAACTTAAGGTAAGAAAAAAAATTCAACCAAACCGACATAATTGAATAATCAGATGTCAATGTGGAACTCAGAAACATTATCCTTGTTTACATACACAGTTTTTTGAAATCGTAAACCTGTGATACTCTCGCATTTGGGAGGTGCCAACCCCTTAAAAAAAATCATATTTCCTAAGGCAGTATAATGAGTTTTGCTTTCCTTCTTATATTGGTGTCTCTCTTATTTTGAGAACTTAACTTCCAAGTGCAATTTTTGGTCTTGAACCCAAATATATTTCTCTCATCACCCAATTATTAGCTCTCATCCACTCTTCTCCCAGAATGGTTACTAACAAGAAACATGATGGAGGCTGATTGAGGCAACCACTGTGTAATGCAAACAGCTTTAGTATTGGTCAAGTGCAATAGCTGGAGAGTCATGAGTAAGCCCTTTCTAGTCTCTGAGCTTTGGTTTCCTCATCTGTAAATATGTTTAACATCTGCAAAATCAATGCCCCATGTAGACTGGGCCCAGAATTATGTAATATTTAAAAACTAAACTCTCACCAACATTTTGAGAAGTGATTAAAATATTTCTTGATGTCACTCACAAATGGCAAAAGAAGACTCAATTCTTAGCACAGAGCAAACAAAAAGTCATTTTCCCCAACTTTTTGTATTGTTCTGTTTTGGTTTTTTCTTTTGTTTTTTGAGGCAGGGTCTCACTCTGTCACCCAGGTTGGAGTGCAGCGATGTGATCTCCACCCACTGCAACCTCCACCTCCTGGCCTCAAGTGATCCTCCCATCTCAGTCCCCCAGGTAACTGGAACTACATGCACAAGCCACCATGCCCAGATAATTTTTGTATTTTTTGTAGAGATAGGGTTTCACCATGTTGCCCAGTCTGATCTCAAACTCCTAAGGTGAAGCGATTCACCCATCTCGGCCTCCCAAAGTGCTTGGATTAGAGGCATAAACCACCACACCCGGCCCCCAACTTTTAATATCTCTAATACTTGCAACTATCCTCAAATCTCTTTCTTCTGTTAAACCTCTAAAGAAATCCTCCATCAGCCCAGACTGACTGACTCTCATCTCTTTTTCTCTCTTCCCACCTTTTTGATATTTTCATTTTCTATTCCTTAAAATGTCAGTGAGGATCCTGAGCTCCTGAGTTTTATTCCTCAAAATGTCAATGAGCTCCAGTCTGACTGCAAAGGTGGATATTTCTCTCTTCACTATCAAAGTCTAATTATAAACCAGACTTACACTTACAGCCCCCATTGACTCTGTTGTATCCTTTCTAGGTCAGTGAGGTGGTCTTCTTGTCTTCTTCAAACGCACAGGTTGTGCAATGTTTTGACTCCAGGAAAACATCCTAAAGCCAAACTGTGCAATCATTCATTTCACTACCAATCCAATGGCTCCACAGCTTATCATAGCTGTCCTGTTTCAGTGGGAAATTTTATCCATAACTCAGAGTCCTATTTTTCCAAACTTGGCCATCAATTCCTTAAATTCCTAGTAGTACTGGTGGTTTCTAAGTCTAACCACAGGATAAAACCACAGTCAGGAGAGCAGAGATTTAAGTTATCACCCAATCTAGGCATGGGTGCCGCAACTCCTTCCTCCATCCTGAATGGTCTCTCGTTTCTTAACATAGTTGACCTCTTGGGAGATAAAGTTGAAAAGCTAATTTCCAATCTGCAGTTACCTAAAGGAACTTCCTAGGAAGTCTTGATTTAGTGTAATCATTTAACACTAACTTTAAAATGTAATCCATTTAGTAATCCAATACCAAATAGTAGATTATCAGCAGAAAGCACTACTCTTAATCTCAGAGTAGTAACAAAATTTCCCTCTAACTTTAGTATAATATTCCAAGGACAACCAAAGACAAATTTCTGTGAAATTTCCAAGCGTAAAACACTATGAAATTCTACTCTACTGTATGTCCTAGGTGATGATTTACTCCAAAATAGAAAGTAGATGTGACATTTTACATTCCAGTACTGTAACCACAGAAAACTCAGTTGCCTCATGGAACTATAGCATAATGTCTAAACATCGAAAACTAATTTGAAAGCAACTTAAATATTCATTGAAATTTCTCAGCAATGCCAAAAGATAAATCTCTACGTAACCCAGTACAATTTCTTAAAAGCCTTTTTGTACCCTCTTGAGCATGCTTTCTCCATGGAAGGGCTCTCAATTCAAAGCATTTTTTTCTCACTCTCTCCCCGCCTCTTTTAATATGTATCTTTCTCATTTTGCAGTTGCCCCAAAGACTCTCTTTCTTCTTTCATAACTCTTAAAATCTCCCACCAAACCCAACCCATGCTTCTTTCTCTATTCCCTCCTTTTCATCTCCTACATCTATTCATTTCCTTCTCTTATGTTTTCAGTGTAAATCAATCAAACTGATTTCAACGATTCCTGATTCTCCCTCTCATTCATCAGTCTGATTATGGGCAGCAAAGATGTTTCTTTTTAAAGAGAAGACTAAAGTGAGAAAGTCTTACTAGTCTTATATGCATATTTTTCCTGTTACATATAAAAAGCAATACCCATCATAATGGGTTGATTGGAAGTTCTATGAAATGATGTATTTACATATATTTCTCACATGTAGGTTTTTAAAAGAATTTTTGGTTAAAGTAATAAAAATAGTAAGATGGAAAACAGGATACAATTTGTCCTCTCTGGGTACAGCTGTTCAGTCTCCCTATCCCATTTCCACTTAGCATCCTAAAGATCGGATGGAAGTAACAGAAAAGAGAAGGATAAAAGATGGCAGAAAGGAGATCAGTAGCTTATGTGAGGAATGAACAAGTGGTGTGGAGAAGAATGCAGCTTGACTTAGTGTGTCTGCTGGCTCCATGAGCTGAGCTGTGCATTTGCCAGGTGGTGAGGAGGGCAGAGGCAGCCACAAAGCTCCAGAACAGCTGTTCCTTTCTCTTCTTCCACTCAACATTTAGACAATCTGGGCAGTTTAGGGGCAGCCACTAGGGAGCAGCAGCAGATGGCTGTCATGCTGCGGAGGTATACTCTAGAAGGATGAGGGGCTCCAGTTACAAAAAGCATCTATCTTTTATGTGCTTTAAAGATATGCACTAAAGTCTACCTGAAGGCTCTATAAAGGCACATTCATAAAAATAACCATTTTTAATTTGGTCTTTAATTCAGTTCTCAAATTTTAGTAGTATTTTACATTAGATATTAGCTATCGGACAATTATTAAACTTAAAGAGGAAAAAAAAGAGAACTTAAAAAAGACCTATTTTTCTCTTCCCACCCTGGCCTTATCCATTTGAAGCAAGGGTGACAACCTTGTTGTCATAACCCTACAAGGAAATTTTTCAGATTTAACCCACATTTACTGAGAATCTACTCTGTGTGCCAGTAAGAGTACCAGACTTTTTCGTGGCCATTATCTTATGTAAAGTAGGTATGAAATGGTATTTTTCTAAGTAGAGGTAAAAGATTCTACTCCTCCCACTAAAAATACAAAATAAAAGAAAAAGAAAAAGAAAGACACAAAAGTTAGAGAAAACAAAATATTAGAAGTATGGTTCTGTTTAAATGTGTGCAAATCCAATTAGGACTAAATTTACACTTCAAAATACATCAAAAATTCTCTAACAAGAAAAAAGGACAAAGTTGAATTTTGTTTTTTGTTCTTTTCATGTGACTTTTTGTGACTGGTATTCTTTATACAAAATGGCTATGGCTCCCATAAATAATAAGCAACAATTCTACAGTGTTTTGAAGTTTTCAAAGTATTTTCACATAAAAAATTCTTTTGATCTTTAAAAATTTTCTAAAAACTAAGAATCTCTATATAATCAGAACTTTCAATTCACATATGAGGAAAGATTTCAGTGCAGTAACATGCTGACTGGAGTCAGCCTCAACACTGGAATAGTGACATCTTAATAAGTCCATGGCAGGCAACAGACCTGACAACTAGGCTTTGCTCTGATGCAGGTAGAATGTGTCATCATTGGCCAAATAGTTTTATAAAGTTTTTATGAGAAGGGAAAAATCAGTTGGTATTCTAGGAAAAGGCATTTTTACTTGCCTTTCTTCTAAGATTGCACCAGGAGTGTCCATAAGTTGTCGACTGAACTAAAGCTCAGCCCCAATGTCTTCTGAATTTGTCCACTAACTCATTCACTTATGCAAAATTGTGGCATTTAAGGAAATAGTAAAAACTAATTAACTTAAATAAGATATGTATTTAATACTCTGTTAATCAATGTTATAGAAAAGGTTACTAAGTAAATTTTGAAATGATATATCTCCCTTAAAAGGTCCCTAAATTCCTTAAAATGAGATCAGATAAATATTAAGGAAATACTACAGAATAAACCAGGATATTTGGTAAAAAGAAAACATGCTTATCTCATATGAAAAAAAAAAGTTGTGGTTAGAACAAATTATTTTTAAATTTTTTTCAGTAAGTTATAAATTAAATACATGCCTATTCACTAATAATTTGAATGGTCAAGGTGCACTGTTAAATGATGGTTTTCTCTGAGGGCCATCTTTTTATAGACATTGATACAGTTAATCTTCCTAATGTCCAGCTGGCATCAGGTTATTTCCTTAGAGTAGTGACTGATAACAGTTACAGGATAAAAGCCATGTTCCAAGTTGAAATCCAAACTCCACAATTTTCTTTTTAAATAGGACTTCTATGATTTCTCTTCTTAGTCCCTCTGTTTTTCATGAAAATTCCAAGACTCTTTTTGCCTTGGTGCAATCCATTCTCTACCCCTGGTATTCCCTATCTTCATGTCCCTTGTCCAGAATAGTCTAGATCCATCTAGCTTAAATGTGATCATCTTCTTAAGGCTTTATTCTTTTTCCTAAAATCTCTTTCTTCTGCATTCTCGTCTACTTAAGACTCATCATGAGCTCCACCTTCTCCTGGTCTCCCAAATCCAATCAGTCGTCAACTTCTGCCTGATTTCCATTTACTGGTATTCCTGAAAGCATGAACATTGGCATCAGATATATATGCTTTTGAATTTTAGCTATGTCTCCACTAGCTGAATGAACTTAAATAAGCAACTTATTGTTAATCATAGTTTCCTCTTCTATAAAATGGTCACTCAAAGAGTACCTAATTCACAGAATTATAGTAAAGATCGAACGAGTTAATAAATATGTAATCCAACTTAGATGGAAAATTCAACAGAAGCCAACATTTCTCAAAGAAGGTTTAAGGAATATTCATTCCATAAATATTCTTCAAGTAAAAAGGAATTCATAGTTAAAACAATTTATTAAAAAGTATACCTAATATCCACCTCTCCATCAGTCACGAAGTATATTAGCATATTAAAGTCTCCAAGAGGTCTTTAAAAAAAAGAAAAAAATGAAAACAATTATCCTAACATTCCCTAAATTTATTTGACCAGGAAGCCTTTTTATGCATATATAGTAGCTATTTAAAAGACTGCAGAACCAGTGTTCTGAGGAAGGCTTTGAGAAAATGCTGACCTGGACAAGAACCACAGCTATCATCTTGTTTTTATTTCGGCCTTAGGTTTTCAAGTTTTAGAAAAAAATTAAAAATTTAAAAAAAAAAACACTGTAAGAGAGACCATCTCTTAATGTTCAGAGTCATCACAAATTCTCAGAAAATGAATAAAATTCTGCCCTTTGGGAAGATATGCCCAAAAGGGTAGCGGAATGGTATTAGCTTTCCAAGGCCAATTACTTCTTAACAATCTCTTAAAGGATATGAAAAAGTTCTATTTTTCATGGAATGCCCAGTAATTGCTTATCGAGCTGGTAGCAGATGCAAAACCTCATCTCAGGAGGAAAGTTTAACATACCAATTTGTGAAGACCTGATAAAGAGTGAGAAGAACTCTCAGGAGTCTCAGGAAATGAATAAGCTCATGCCTGTGATGAAGATAGAATTGAGACGTGATCACTATACCTGAGGTCTAATACATCTACCTTCAAACATAAAACTGTTTACTGTATACAAATAAAAGGGCAATACAGGTACACCTCACATTATGGTGCTTTTTTTATTGTACTTCACGGATAGCATGTTTTTTTGCAAGTTGAAGGCCGAGCAAGTTTCTCAGCACCATTTTTCAAACAGCATGTATCCACTTCATGTCTCTGTGTCACATTTTGGTAATTCTTATATTTCAAGCTTTTTCATTATTATAATCTGTTTTGGTGATCTGTGGTCTGTGATCTGTTTTGTTACTATTATAATTGTTATGGAGTGCAACAGAACTACACCTCTATAAATCAACACAGATAACTGATAAATGTTGTGTGTTCTGACTGCTCAATAAACCTCCTGTTCCCCCATCTCTATACCTCTCTTTGGGCCTTGATATTCCCTAAGAAACAACAATATTGAAATTAGGCCAACTACCAACACTACAATGGCCTCTAATTGTTCAAGTGAAAGACACATCTAACTTTAAATCAGAAGCTAGAGATGATAATATTTAATGAGGAAGGTATATCAAAAGCTGAGACAGATAAAAAATTAGGCCTCTTCCACCAAATAGTTAACCAAGTTGTAAATGCAAAGGAAAAGTTATTGAAGAAAATAAAAAGTTCCACTCCAGGGAACACATAAATAATAAGAAAGTAAAACAGCCTTATTGCTGATATGGAGAAAGATTTAGTGGTCTGGATAGAAGATCAAACCATCCACAACATTCCCTTAAACCAAAGCCTAATCCAAAGCAAGGTCCTAACTTTTTTAAGTCTATGAAAGCTGGCAGAGGTGAAGACGCTGCACAAGAAAAGCTTGAAGATAGCAGAGGTTTGTTCATGAGATTTAAGGAACAAAGCAACCTCTATAACATAAAAGTGCAAGGTGATGTGGCAAGTACTCATATGGGAGCCAAAGCAAGTTATCCAGGCAATCTAGATAAGATAATGAATGAAGGTGGCTACAATAATCAATAGATTTTAAATGGAGAAGAAACAGCCTTCTATTGAAAGAAGGGGCCATCTAAGACTTCCATTGCTAGAAAGAAGTCAATGCCTGGCTTCAAAGCTTCAAAGGAGAATCTGACTCTCTTATTAGGGCCTAATGAAGCAGGTGACTTTAAACTGAATCCAATGCTCATTGACCATTCTGAAAAATCTAGGGCCCTTTAGAATTATGCTCAATCTAGTCGGCCTGTGTTGCATAAATGGAAATACAAAGCCTGTTACCCAGGCTGTCACCCAGGCTTTGTAGTTTCATGTATGTTGGTTTACAACATGGTTTACTGAATATTTTAAACATACCATTGGGATGCACTTCTCATAAAAAAAGATTCCCTTTAAAACATTACTGGTCTTTGACAAGGTACTTAGTCACCCCAAAGCTCCAGTGGAGTTATATAGAGAGATCAATGTTGTTTTCATGCCTGAATATACAACATCCAATCCGTAGGCCAAATATCAAGGAGTGATTTTGAATTTCAGGTCTTATTACTTAAGAAATACACTTCTTGCCAGGCGTGGTGGCTCATGCCTGTAGTCCCAGCACTTTGGGAGGCTAAGGCGGGTGGATGACCTGAGGTCAGGAGTTTGAGACCAGCCTGGCCAACATGATGAAAACCCATCTCTACTAAAAATACAAAAATTAGCCGAGTGTGGTCATGCACGCCTGTACTCCCAGCTACTTGGAAGGCTGAGGCAGGAGAATTGCTTGAATCCGGGAAAGGAGGTTGCAGTAAGCCAAGATTGTACCATTGCACTCCCAGCCTGGGTGACAGGAATGAAACTCTGTCTCACACATACATACACATAAAATAATAAAAATAAAAAAAAGAAAGAAAAGAAAAGTAATACATTTCTTAATGCTGTAGCTGCCATACTGATTCCTCTGATAGATCTGGAGAAAATACATTGAAAACTTCCTGGAAAGGCTTCACCATTCTAGATGCCACTGAGAACATTCAAGATTCATTAAAAGAGGTCAAAATATAAATATTAACAAGAGTTTGGAAAAAGTTGATTCCACTCTCATGGATGACTTTGAGGTGTTTAATCTTCAGTGGAGGAAGTAACTGTAGAAGTGATAGAAATACCAAGAGAACTAGATTCGAATTGGAGCCTGAAGATGTGACTGAATTGCTACAATCTCATGATAAAACTTGAACAGATGAGTAACTGCTTCCTATGAATGAGCAAAGAAAGTGGTTTCTTGAGACAGAATCTACTCCTGCTGAGGATTTGGTGAACATTGTTGAAATGACAACAAACGATTTCGAATATTACATAAACATAGTTGATAAAGCAGCAATACAGTTTGAGATTCATTCCAATTTCAAAGTAACTTCTACAGTAGGTAAAGTGTTACCAAACAGGATCATATGCTGCAGATAAATCTTTCATGAAAGAGTTCATTTACATGGCAAACTCAATGTTGTCTTATTTTTTAAAATTGCCACAGCCTCCGCAACCTTCAGCAACTGCCACCCTAATTATTAGCAGCTATCAACGCAGAGGCAAGACCTCTACCAACAAAAAGATTATGACTCAGTGAAGACTCAGATCATCAGCACTTTTTAACAATTACTATTTCAAAATTAAGATATGTATTTTTTTAGATATATTGCCATTGCACACTTAATAGACTAAAGTATACTGTAAAGATAACTTTTTTTTTTTATTTTTTGAGACAGAGTCTCACACCATCACCCAGGCTGGAGTGCAGTGGTGCAATCTGGGCTCATTGCAACCTCCACCTCCTGGGTTCAAGCCATTCTCCTGCCTCAGCCTCCCCAGAACCTGGAATTACAGGCACACGCCACCATGCCCAACTAATTTAGGTATTTTTAGTGGAGAAAGGGACTCACCTTAATGTGCATGTCTGACACTAACCTGTAGTATCTCTGAGGTATGCCTATAAATGTTTGTTGACTGATTGTCTCAATGTTACAAGCTGAATGTAACCAAATTTTAGATGGCACAGCTGAAATTCCTAACTCATTTAATTTTCTTTTCATGAGAAGCAAAATAAGACTAGCTTACATTTATAGCTCATTTGTGGTCTGCTCTTCTATAAAACATAAAAACTCCTAACTTTACAAACACAGAACTTAACTCTTCTTTCATCTTCATCAAAGAGTGGTTTTCAAACAATTAGCATTTCCCAAATCACATTAGTCATTTCCGCTTAGCCCTGTTTTAATTTAGTCTACCTAATAGAATAAATTTAGCTTCCCTGTAGCAGAGCCCTATTTTTAAAAGCATCTTTTAATACATGCTGCTGTGAGAGCAAAAAAAAAATATCATAGTCATTTTTAATAATTTTTACATGTTTATTAAAACAATGGTAAGCAAAATAAGTGGTTACTGTACTCTCTCATGTTAGTTTTAGTTTTCATAAGCTATAAGCACTCATCCTTCTTTAAAATAAATAACCCAATTGAAAATAAAATGTGTTATTAATCATATAAGGAAGATCTCTGAATTCTTAAACACTGTGAGTATAGCATCACTCCTATTTATACAAATAAGTGAGACCACAAACTTATTAGAGTATCTTTTAACTATAAAAATAAATAAATAAGCAGAAAAATACACTCTAACCTAATTTTCAATATCTGAAATAAATAGTTAGAGAATATATCAGGAAGAAATTTTGGTGAATAACTCTAGCAAATTCCTAATTCTATGAATATGGAAATTGAGGCACTACATATTAAACAATAAAGCATAAAACCATCTGAGTACTAGTGAGAGTTAAAAACACATCTCCTAATTTCCAATTATGCTTTTTGTATCATCACAATCTTCATAAGGTCTATCAAGTTCATTTGTGCCTTTAACAACATGAAATCTACCCCTGTTACACATTTTATGGATACTATTTATAAAAATCAGCCAATTATTCAATAAACTAACATTAGAAACAGGATAATTAGTTGCCTAAGTTTAAAAAATTGAAGGCAAATCAATAAACGTAATCCAGCATATAAACAGAACCAATGACAAAAACCACATGATTATCTCAATAGATGCAGAAAAGGCCTTTGACAAAATTCATCAGCCCTTCATGCTAAAAACTCTCAATAAATTAGGTATTGATGGGACGTATCTCAAAATAATAAGAGCTATTTATGACAAACCCACAGCCAATATCATACTGAATGGGCAAAAACTGGAAGCACTCCCTTTGAAAACTGGCACAAGACAGGGATGCCCTCTCTCACCACTCCTATTCAACATGGTGTTGGAAGTTCTGGCCAGGGCAATCAGGCAGGAGAAAGAAATAAAGGGTATTCAATTAGGAAAAGAGGAAGTCAAATTGTCCCTGTTTGCAGATGACACGATTGTATATTTAGAAAACCCCATTATCTCAACCCAAAATCTCCTTAAGCTGATAAGCAACTTCAGCAAAGTCTCAGGATATAAAATCAATGTGCAAAAATCACAAGCATTCTTATACACCAATAACAGACAAACAGAGAGCCAAATTCTGAGTGAACTCCCATTCACAATTGCTTCACAGAGAATAAAATACCTAGGAATACAACTTACAAGGGATGTGAAGGACCTCTTCAAGGAAAACTACAAACCACTGCTCAACGAAATAAAAGAGAACACAAACAAATGGAAGAACATTCCATGCTCATGGATAGGAAGAATCAATATCGTGAAAATGGCCATACTACCCAAGGTAATTTATAGATTTAATGCCATCCCCATCAAGCTACCAATGACTTTCTTCACAGAATTGGAAAAAACTACTTTAAAGTTCATATGGAACCAAAAAAGAGCCCGCATTGCCAAGTCAATCCTAAGCCAAAAGAACAAAGCTGGAGGCATCACGCTACCTGACTTCAAACTATACTACAAGGCTACAGTAACCAAAACAGCACGGTACTGGTACCAAAACAGAGATACAGGCCAATGGAATGGAACAGAGCCCTCAGAAATAATACTACATATTTACAACCATCTGATCTTTGACAAACCTGACAAAAACAAGAAATGGGGAAAGGATTCCCTATTTAATAAAGGGTGCTGGGAAAACTGGCTAGCCATATGGAGAAAGCTGAAACTGGATCCCTTCCTTACACCTTATACAATAATTAATTCAAGATGGATTAAAGACTTACATGTTAGACCTAAAACCATAAAAACCCTAGAAGAAAACCTAGGCAATACCATTCAGGACATAGGCATGGGCAAGGACTTCATGTCTAAAACACCAAAAGCAATGGCAACAAAAGCCAAAATTCACAAATGGGATCTAATTAAACTAAAGAACTTCTGCACAGCAAAAGAAACTACCATCAGAGTGAACAGGCAACCTACAGAATGGGAGAAAATTTTTTGCAATCCACTCATCTGACAAAGGGCTAATATCCAGAATCTAAAAAGAACTTAAACAAATTTACAAGAAAAAAACAACCCCATCAAAAACTGGGCAAAGGATATAAACAGACACATCTCAAAAGAAGACATTTATGCAGCCAACAGACACATGAAAAAATGCTCATCATCACTGGCCATCAGAGAAATGCAAATCAAAATCACAATGAGATACCATCTCACACCAGTTAAAATGGCGAAAAAGTCAGGAAACAACAGGTGCTGAGAGGATGTGGAGAAATAGGAACACCTTTACACTGTTGGTGGGACTGTAAACTGGTTCAACCATTGTGGAAGACAGTGTGGCGATTCCTCAAGGATCTAGAACTAGAAATACCATTTGACCCAGCCATCCCATTACTGGGTATATACCCAAAGGATTATAAATCATGCTGCTATAAAGACACATGCACACGTATGTTTATTGCAGCACTATTCACAAGAGCAAAGACTTGGAACCAACCCAAATGTCCATCAACGATAGACTGGATTAAGAAAATGGGGCACATATACACCATGGAATACTATGCAGCCATAAAAAAGGATGAGTTCGTGTTCTTTGTAGGGACATGGATGAAGCTGGAAACCATCATTCTCAGCAAACTATCACAGGGACAAAAAATCAAACACCGCATGTTCTCACTCATAGGTGGGAATTGAACAATAAGAACACTTGGACACAGGAAGGGGAACATCACACACCAGGGCCTGTCATGGGGTGGGGTGAGGGGGGAGGGATAGCCTTAGGAGATATACCTAATGTAAATGACGAGTTAAAGGGTGCAGCACACCAACACGGCACATGTATACATATGTAACAAACCTGCACGTTGTGCACATGTACCCTAGAACTTAAAGTATAATAAAAAAAAGAAAAAAAAAGTAATGTGAGGTATGAAAAATAATATCTGAAGAGTTTACATTTGTGTAATTAAAAATACCAAGATTAAAGAAAAAGAGAAAGAAAGCACAGTCACTAAGTTTAAGGTATGTTCTTAGTAGGGGATTTATATAGCATATGACAACTGCAGTCTCCTCTGATTCCCCTCAGAAAAATCTCACAAGGATGTTGGGTCAGTAGTCTCAAGGACAATGTAATGGCTTCATCTAGAACTCATATCTGATTTTTGAATCTAATGAAATGACCTGAATGTAAAAAAACATATGTACCCATGGCTCTGACAGCTAGAAAAGCAGTCAAATGAGAACTACTTACAGACAAGTCTAGAAGAGTATTAGAATAACTCAAGAAAGACAGAGCAGAGACAACTTTAATGAAGTCTTGGATACTCAGTAAGAGTTTGGTTCTAGTGCCACAGACAGTATAATATTGATAGAAAGATGAAAAGTGTTTTGATTTGCATTTCTCTGATGATTACCTGTTGGTGGGGATATAAATTATTTCACCCACTGTGAAAAGCAGTTTGCAGAATTCCCAAAGAACTAAGAGTTGAACTACCATTCAACCCAGCAATCTCATTACTGGATATATGCCCAAAGGAAAATAAATCATTCTACCAAAAAGACACATGCACTCATATGCTTATCACAGAGCTATTCACAAAAGCAAAGACATGACATCAACCCAGATGCCCATCAGTGGTGAATTGGATAAAGAAAATGTGATACATAGCATTTATGGGGGAAAATGGCAGATGGGAGGCAGGACTAAATTGCAGCTCCCACTCAGACAGGCAGAGCAGCATGTGGAGATACATCATGAATTTTTGCTGAAAGAACTACTGCAGGAACATACCAGAAAAGCCAAGAGAATCCACAGACCCTTTGAAGGAGGCAGATTGCTCCTGTAGGACCCAGGAGACAGCCCAAATACTAAGAGTGCTCAAAGTATGAAAGTGGGAAAGGGGGATTGTCCATCCCTGAACACACACCCTCACTGGGGAACTCAAAGGTCTAGGTTATGGGAGAAGGATTTGACCCTACCTAGAACTGAAACAATTTAGAGAGCCGAGTGAAATCCAGGAGTAGAGGAAGTGCTGGAAGAGCCCTGTGGGCTCTCTGGGTCCCCAAGGAAGCCATTTCTGACTTTGTCTCACAGAGATCCTTGGGGAGGGCTGCCAGTGGAACTGGGAAAAGACCACAGATAAAAAGAAACCTCAGGCTGAACTTTGTAACAATTCCAACCAAACGTGCAAAATTTCTTGGACAGAACTTGGGGGAGGGAGTGAATCCAGAGTGCAGACACAGGGAGGCAAGGAGGTGTGAAACCTGAAAGTCCTGCTTGCTTTCTCAGCTGGGAGGCTGGTAGCCTGGGGCAAGTTCTTAGCCCTGCTTGCCCACTGCCTGAAAACAAACTCAGTGCTGTTGTGGGGAGGCACAGTGAGAGTGAGACTGGCCTTTTGGGTTGCATGGGAGCTGGGTGGGGCCTGTAACTGTCGGCTGTCTCCCACTTCCCTGGCAACCTACATGACACAGCAGAGGCAGCCATAATCCTTCTGGTAACATAACTCCATTGACCCGGAAACCACAACCCCAACCCCCACAGCAGCTGCAGCAAGCCCTGCCCAAGGAGAATCAGCTCAGACATGTCTAACCCTGCCCCAACTTGATGGTATTTCTCAACCCACCCTGGTAGCTGAAGACAAAGGTCAGATTCTCTTGGGAGTTCTAGGGCTCCAGCCACTGCCTGATCTTCCCTATACTACCACAGCTCATGCTCTCTTGAAAGTGCCACCTCCTGGCAGGAGGCCAATCAGCACAAAACTAGTGCAATAAACAACAATAATACAACTATGGACCCTCACAGAATACATTTCACTCCCCTGTCACCTCCACTGGAGCAGGTGCTGCTATCCATGGCTAAGAGACCGTAAGATGGTTCACATCACAGAACTCTGTGCAGACACCTCCTAGTAGCAGCCTGGAACCAGGTAGCCCTGCTGGGTGACTAGATCCAGAAGAGAAATAATAATCCATATAGTTTGGCTCTCAGGAAGCCACATGCCTAGGAAAAGAGAAAGAGTACTACATCAAGGGAGCACCCCATGGGACAAAAGAGTCTGAACAGCAGCCCTTGAATCCCAGATCTTCCCTCTGACATAGCCTACACAAATGAAAAGGAACCAGAAAATCACTTCTGGTAATGACAAAACAAGGTTGTTTAGCACCCTCAAAATATCACACTAGGTCACCAGTAATGGATCCAAACCATGAAGAAAGTCTTGATATGCCAGAAAAAGAATTCAGAAGGCCAATTATTAAGCTAATTAAGGAGGCAGCAGAGAAAAGTGAAGTCCAATTTCATGAAATAAAAAAAAAATTATTGAAGATATAAGGGAAAAATCTTCAGTGAAATTGATAGCATAAATAAAAATATCACAACTTCTGGAAATCAATGATACACTTATAGAAATGCAAAATGCACTGAAAGTCTCAGCAATAGAATTGAACAAGCAGAAGAAAGAACTTCAGAGCTCAAAGACAAGGTTTTTGAAATAATCCAATAGAACAAAGACAAAGAAAAAAAGAATTTAAAAAAAATGAACAAAGCCTCCAAGAAGTATGGGATTATGTTAAATGACCAAACCTAAGAATAACTGGTATTCCTGATGAAGAAATCTAAAAGTTTGGAAAACATGTATGGGGGAATAATCAAGGAAAACTTTCCCAGTCTTGCTAGAGATCTAGACATTCAAATACAAGAAGCTCAAAGAATACCTGGGAAATTCATCACAAAAAGATTATCACCTACGCACATTGTCATCAGGTTGTCTACAGTTAAGATGAAGGAAAGAATCTTAAAAGCTGTGAGGCAAAAGCACCAGGTAACCTATAAAGGAAAACCTATCAGATTAACAGCAGATTTCTCAGCAGAAACCCTTCACACTAGAAGAGACTGGGGTCCTATCTTCAGCCTACTTAAACAAAACAATTATCAGCCAATAATTTTAGATCCAGTGAAACTAAGCTTAATAAACAAAGGAAAGAAACAGTATTTTTCAGACAAACAAATGCTAAGAGAATAGACCACTACCAAGCCAGCACTGTAAGAACTACTAAAAGGAGTTCTAAATCTTGAAACAAATCCTTGAAATTCATCAAAACAGAACCTCCTTAAAGCATAAATCTCACAGGACCCATAAAACAACACCATAATTTTTTTTAAAAAAAAGCTATTTAGGCAACAAATAGCACAATGAATAGTACCTCACATCTCAATACCAACGTTGAATGTAAATGGCTTAAATGTTCCACTTAAAAGATACAGAATGGCAGAATGGATAATAATTCACCAACTAAGTATCTGCTGCCTCCAAGAGACTCACCTAACACACAAGAACTCACACAAGCTTAAGATAAAGGGGTGGAAAAAAAAATTCCATGTAAATGGAAACCAAAAGAGAGCAGATAGTTATTCTTATATCAGATAAACTTTAAAGCAACAGCAGTTAAAAAAGACAAAGAGGGACATTATACAATGATAAGAGGCCTTGTACAACAGAAAAGTATCACAATCCTACATATATATGCACCTAAAACTGGAGCTTCCAAATTTATAAAATGATTACTACCAGACCTAAGAAATGAGATAGACAGCAACACATTAATAGTGGGGGACTTCAATACTCCACTGACAGCATTAGACAGGTCATCAAGACAGAAAGTCAACAAAGAAACAACGGATTTAAACTATAACCTAGAACAAATGGACTTAACAGATATTTACAGTACATTCAAAGATAAATTTAAAAATTTCTTGAGACAAACAAAAATGAACATACAACATACCCAAACCTGTGGGATACAACAGAAACAGTTCAAAGAGGAAAGTTCATAGCAATAAATGCTTGCATCAAAAAAGAACAGTCTCAAGTAAATAACCTAACTTCGTACCTTAAGGAACTAGAAAAACAAGAACAAACTAAGCTCAAAGTTAGTAGAAGGATGGAAAAAAAAAAAGATCATCACAGAAATAAATAAAATACATATTAGAAACTCAATAGAAAAGATCAACAAAACTAAGAGTTGGTTTCTGGAAAAGATTAACAAATTTGACAAAACTTAAAGAGACACAAATAAATAAAGTCATAAATGAAAAAGGAGACATTACAACTGATAAATCAGAAACACAAAAGATCATGAGGCTACAATGAACAATTACATGCAAACAAATAGAAAAACCCAGAAAAAATGGGTAAATTCCTTGATGTATATGACTTACCAAGACTACACTATTAAGAAATAGAAAATCTTAGCAGATCAATAATGAATAAACACATAAACAGACCAATAATGAGTAAGGAGATTGAATCAATAATATAAAGTCTCCCATCAAAAAAAAAAAAAAGCCCAGAACCTGATGGCTTCATTCTATCAAAAACTTAAAGAACAACTCATACCAATTATTTAAAACTCTTAAAAAATTGAACAGGGAATACTTCCAAACTCATTTTACAAGATCAGCAACACTCTGATACCAAAGCCAGATAAAAACACTACCAAAAAAAAAAACAAAAACTCAAGCCAATATCCCTGATGAACACTGATGTAAAACATCTTCAACAAAATATTGGCAAACAGAATTCAAAGGCACATTAAAAAGATCATTCAGCATGATCAAGTGGGATTCATCTTAGGGATACAAGGATGGTTCAACATACGTAAATTAATAAATGTGATACATCACATTAACTGAAGGGGGAACAAAAAACGTATGATCATTTCAATAGATGCAGATACAAAATACTTGACAACATTCAACATACTTTCTTGATAAAAACTCTCAACAAATTAGGTATACAAAGCATGTACATCAACACAATAAAGGTCCTATATGACAAACCCATAGCTAACATCATACTCACTGGGGAAAAGTTGGAAGCTTTTTCTCTAAGATCTAGAATCAGACAAGAGTGGCCACTCTTGCCACTTCTATTTAGTACATACTGGAGGTCATAGCCAAAGCAATAGGCAAGAGAAAGAAAAACAATGAATCCAAATTAGAAAAGAAGAAGATATACTGTCGTTGTTTGTAGATGACATGCTGTTATGTATAACAAACACTAAAAAACTACTAGAATATCCAAATTCAGTAACGTTACATTACACAAAATCAACATACAAAAATCAGCGAAAAATCTGAAAAAAGTCAAGAAAGCGATCCCCTTTACATAACTACAAAAAATAAAACACTTGTGAATAAATTTAAACAAGGAGTTAGAAGATCTATACATTGAAAATTATGAAATACTGGTGAAAAAAATTGAGAGGATAGAAATAAATGAAAAGATATCCTGTGTTCACAGATTGAAAAAGCTGACATTGTTAAAATGTCCATACTACACCAAGCAATCTACAGATTCAATGCAATCCCTATCAAAATGCAAGTGCCATTCTTCACAGAACTAGGAAAAGCAATTTTAAAATTTGTATGAAACTACAACAGACTTTGAATAGCCAACACAATCTGGAGTGAAAAGAACAAAGCTGCATCATGTTACCTAACTTTAAAATATAAAACAAAGCTATAGTTACTATAACAGCATAGTACTGGCATGAAAACAAATGTACCAATGGAACAGAATAGAGAGCCCTGAAATAAATCCATACATTTACAGCAAACTGATTCAACAAAGGTATCAAGAACATACAATGGAGAAATTACAGTCTTTTCAATAACTGGTGTTGGGAAAACTGGATATCTACATGCAGAAGAATAAATTTAGGTAATTTTCTCACATCATATGAAAATTAACTGAAAATGGATTAAATACTTAAATATAAGACCCAAAACTATGAAACTGCTATAAGAAAACATGGGAGAAAATCTCCATGGCATAGGTCTAAGTAATGACTTTTTGGATGTGACTCCAAAAGCACAGACAACAAAAGCAAAAATAAATGAGGGGATTATACAACACTTAAAAGCTTCTGCACAGTAAAGGAAACAATCAACAAGAGTGAAGAGACAACCTACAGAATGGGAGAAAATATTTGTAAATTATACATCTGGCAAAAGGTTTTATCCAAAATATATGATACTCAAACAGCTCATTAGCAAGAAAACAAATAACCTGGTAAAAATTGGGCAAAGGACCTAAATAGATGCTTTTCAAAAGAAGACATACAAATAGCCAATAGGTATATGAAAAAATGCCCAACATCACTAATAATTACGAAAATGCAAATTAAAACCATAATGAGGTATCACTTCACAAATGATAGAATAGCTATTATCAAAAAGATAAAAAGAATTAGTGAGGATATGGAGAAAATGGAATTTTGCAAGCTGCCGTGGGAATGTAAATTAGTGCAGCCATTATGGAAAATAATATGAAGTTTCCTCAAAAAATTAAAAATAGAACTACTATATGATCTGGCCATCTCCTACTCAATATATATCCAGGGGAAGTGAAATCAGTATGTTGAAGATATATCTGTGCTATCATGTTCCTTGTAGCATTATTCATGATAGCCAATATGTAGAACCAACCTAAGTGTCCCTCAGTGGATGAATGGATAAGGAAAATGTGGTGAATATACATAATGGAATACTGTTTATCCATAAAAAGAATGAAATACTGTGATCTGTGAAAACTTGGATGAAGCTAGAGGACATTATGTTGAGTAAAATCAGCCAGGCACAGAAAGATAAATACCATATTATCTCACTCATATATGGAATCTAGAAAGACGCAGAGAGTAGAATGATGGTTAACAAGGGCTTGGGTCATGGGAGGATGGCAGAATTTGTGAGATATTGGGCAAAGGATACAAAATTTCACTTAGGAGGAATACGTTCAAGAGATCTATACAGCATAGTGACCATAGATAATAATATATTGTATTCATTAGAAATGCTAAAAGAGTGGATATAAAGTGTTCTTATCACATCATGACTATGTGAGGTAATGCTTAGGTTAGCTAGATTTAAACATTCCACAATGTATATGTACTTCAAAACATCATGCTGTACATAGTAAATACATAAATTTTATCTGTCCATTAAGAAATGGTCTAGTTCAGTTCTGAGACAAGACATCACTCTACCCTGCTGTTCTCTAAATACAATTCAATAAATGCTCATGGCAGGTTTCTTCATAGCTATTTTACAGGTGTCCTTTAAAGGGTGGGTGGTTAAACAAGCCTTGGTACATTCATCATTAGAGTACTACTCACTAAGCCGGGCGCGGTGGCTCAAGCCTGTAATCCCAGCACTTTGGGAGGCCAAGGCGGGCGGATCATGAGGTCAGGAGATCCAGACCATCCTGGCTAACACGGTGAAATGCCGTCTCTACTAAAAATACAAAAAATTAGCCGGGCATGGTGGCGGGTGCCTGTAGTCCCAGCTACATGGGAGGCTGAGGCAGGAGAATGGCGTGAACCTGGGAGGCAGAGCTAGCAGTGAGCCGAGATCACGCCACTGCACTCCAGCCTGGGGGACAGAGAAAGACTCCATCTCAAAAAAAAAAAAAAAAAAAAAAGGGTACTACTCAATAAAAAGCAATGCAGCAACTTGGATGAAATTAAAAAAAAATATATGCTCAGTAAAAAAAGCAAACTCCAAAGGCTTACATGCTGTGTGATTTGTTTACACAGCTTTGATGAAAATTTTATATTACTTTATTTTTACTTTTATTTTAGGTTCAGGGGTACATGTGAAGTTTGGTTTGTGGATTTTTGTTCTTTTGTTTTTGTTTTTGAAAAAGGGTCTCACTGTTTTGCCCAGGTTGGAGTGCAGTGACATGATCGCGACTCACTGCAACCTCCCCTTCCCCAGTAGCTGGGACTATAGGCACATACCACCACCCCAGCTAATTTTGGTATTTATTTTTATTTTTTTTATTTATTTTATTTTATTTTATTTTATTTATTTTATTGAGATGGGGTTTGTCATGTTGCCCGGGCTGGTCTCAAACTCCTGGACTCAAGCAATCAGCCTGTCTGGGCCTCCCAAAGTGCTAGGATTATAGGTGTGAGCCACTGCACCTGGCCCAGGTTTGTTATATAGGTAAAGGGTATGTTACAGGGGTTTGGTGTACATATTATTTTGACACCAAGGTAATAAGTATAGTACTTAATAGGGTATCCATGTTTCTGCAAAGGACATGATCTCCTTCTTTTATAAGGCCGTGTAGTATTCCATGATGTATACATACCACATTTTCTTTATTCAGTCTACTGTTGATGGGCATTTAGGATGATTCCACGTCTTTCCTATTGTGAACAGTGCTGCAATTAACATGCACATGCATGTGTCTTTATGATAGAATGATTTATAGTCCAGATGGTCGCAGTAGCTCATGCCTGTAATCCCAACATTTGGGCAGCCAAAGCAGCCAGATCACTTCAGTTCACGAGTTTGAGACCAGCCTGGACAATATGGTGAAACCATGTCTTTACTAAAAATACAAAAATTAGCTGGGTGTGGTGGCACAGGCTACTCAGGAGGCTGAGCCACAAGAATCGCTTGAACTCAGGAGGCAGTGGTTACAGTGAGCTGAGATAGCGCCACTGCTCTCCAGAGTGGATAACAGAGTGAGACTCTGAATCAAAAAAAAACCCCAAAACCAAAACTATTTGTATTCCTTTGGGTATATACCCCAGTAATGGGATTGCTGGGATGAATGGTAATCCTGTTTTAAGTTCTTTGAGAAATCTCCAAACTGATTTCCACAATGGCCAAACTAATTTACATTCCCACCAGCAGTGTATAAACATTCCCATTTTCTCCATAACCTCACCAGCATCTGCTTTTTTTGACTTTTTAATAATAGCTATTCTGACTGGTGTGAGATGGCATCTGATTGTGGTTTTGATTTGCGTTTTTCTAATGATTAGTAAAGTTGAGCGTTTTTTCATATACTTGTTAGCTACATGTATGTCTTCTTTTGAGAAATGTCTTTTCATGTCCTTTGCCCACTTATTGAAGGGGTTGTATAACATTCTAGAAATGACAAAATTATGTAAATAGAGAACACATTAGTGGTTGTCAGGCATTTGGGAGAGAGGCATATGGGAGAGAAATCAATATGGATATAACAAGTCAACATAAGGAATCCTTGCGATAACAGAAATGTTCTGTATGTTTACTGTGGTAGCACATACACAGGTATAAATGGTTAACAAAATAGCAGAGAACCAAATACATAATATAAGCATATGCATTCACACACACAGAGGAATACAAGTAAAACTAGGGAGATCTGAATAAGATTGGTAGATTATATAAATGTCAGTATCCTAGTTGTGATACTGTACAATAATTTTGCAAAATGTTATCATTGGAAAAAACTATGTAAAAGGGACATGGAATCTTAATTATTTCCTACAACTGCAAATGTATCTGCAATTATCTCACAATAACATCAATAAAAATGATTTTATAATAAATGAAAGCAATCAAATACTAGTAAAATTTAGTACATTTCTATGTCCTTGTTGTATATTTCATCATTTAAATACACAACTAAAGAGAAATAATCTAAAGAGAAAACATTTTACACCTCAAATCCCTGAGATTATACACAATTGCATATTTCTGTAACTTCAGTTGAAAATATGGCATCCATGACCATATTAACATAGTATAGGGAGTTTAGGAGGATCCTAGCTTTTGGCTCTCCTCCCTCAGTTAATTATTGGAAGCTTTGAGGAAAGATGTCATGAGAAATTTTTGATTCAGTCAATAAACATTAATTAGTCTTTTGTCTTGCTCTTATAAATCACTGGCCTATCTACAATGGGAGGCTACATATTTTAATTCATATACAATACTTTTCAGTTCTTAGTTGTAATTCTCTTGTTTTAGATTTCACATAACACTGATGAAACCCACTGAGCTTTTAAAAGTACTCTAGGATACAGGATTCACATGTAAATCTACCATAATAAGATGACTTCTTACCAGTTATTCCTCCATTCCAGAGCTTCATTTTATGTTTATAACCTTATTTCAACCTTATTCTACTTGTTATGTTAAAATTGTACTTATTTTACTCCTCCCAAGGTTAAAATAAGGATTAAAATATCATTTATTTTCATTTTTATTACTTTATTATACCCATAAAAGTCGAGTCACTAGCTTCTTTTATCCATCTTTGGTGCTGGTATAAAAACGCGTTTCTTGTTTTATGTTATGTCTTTAAGCAGCATCACTTTCTTTGATTTTCCTTTTCTAATTAAACCACTATCTTTGAACTTTTTAATTTTTATGGATACATTATAGTTGTGCATGTCTGTGGGGGACATGTGACATTTTGATACACGCATACAATATGTAATGATAAAATCAGGGGATTCAGGATCTCCTTCAAACATTTATCATTTCTTTGTGTTGGGAACATTCTGAATCTTCTCTTCCAGCTATTTTCAAATGTGCAATAAAGTATTGCTAACTATCATCATCCTATAGTGCTACTGAACACTAGAACTCCTTCCTTCTATCTGACTATATTTTTGTGCCCACTACCTAGCCTTCTTAATTCCCTTCCCCCTACTCCTCCCTGCCTTTGCTAACGATCATTCTGTTCACAAATATCACATGTTCTCAGTCATATGTGAAGCCTACCTTTTTTGTTTCTTCTCTATTTGTCATTTTCAGTTATTATTTAAATAACTAATTAAACTCTTGTGGTTTTCTCCTATGTTTTTATAATGATAGGTTTTTAATGCCCTATTTCTCCCTGACAAACAACTAGGCACCCTGAATACTAGTAGATTGCCCTAGAAACCTGCCTCCAACTGGGCCTAAATAACTGAATTCAGCTTCTCAAGTCCTAATCAGATTAAATCAGATTTGGTATGGCATAGTTTTGTATATTCTTAAAATAGTAACAAGATTATTCACCTACTCTACTGAACAGCCTAGACGAGTCTATTTGTTATTATTATTGGGAAAATCTAAGTTGAGTATGAACTAAAATTCACTAACACTCTTTATCCCTTCTTCCTAATGTCCTCACTTATTTATTTGTCCTACTGTGATAAATGTATTTTAGTAAGGCCTTTCAAAATATTTTATGAATTAAGGCCGGAACAAAGTAGGTAAATAGGCAAGAGAGAATCTATCAGAAAATTAAGTAAAATAGAAAAAAAAATCTTAATTACAGCTTTGACTTAGCTCACAGACTACCTCTTCTCCAGCTAATCTGCACTTTGCTGCCAAAGACATTGTCCTGAAACTTAAATGTGAGTATCTCTCTGTTGAAAAACCCACTATAGCTCAAAAATATCTTAAAATGTTGTCATGGTATATGAGGTCTTATAGAATTTAAGTTCAAGCTATCTCTCTTCATTCCCCACAACGTTCTCTGATCAGATTGTCCTCTGTTCGGGGAGCTCAGAATCATACTCAGTCCCCAAAAGAAACTGAGACTTTATCCATCTCTCTATGAAAACCTAGACAACGTCTTCATCTGTATTATTGTACTTAACAACTTGCATTATGAAGTCCTTGTGTAAGCAGAATAGATCTGCCCATTCAATGGCAAATGCTCCTCAAAGGCAGTTATCAGAAGTCACTCAGTAACTCTAAGGCTGTCTGCAGTATTTGAAGGTCTGCAAATGGCATGGGCAAGAATAAAAGCCAGTGGTAATAGTAACAATGTGCCCCACAGAATTTTATCTGGGTCGCATACATGCACTCCTCTTGCTCCTGTGTGTAACTTTGGACTTTCCCACAGATTCTATCTGGCCTGATTGCAAGGATCTTTTAACGTGATTATCCATTCTGGAGTTTGTCCTTGATTACCTTGACAATAGCTTGAGCTCTACCCTTACTACAGTGTGCTCCTCGGTTATACATTATCTCAGTATCATAGGGTCAGCTCACCTTTTTGGCCTTGTAAAGATAACAGTGCTTTAAATTTTTGCTTTATTAATTTATTCATGAACATTTAGTAAGTCCCATATTATACTAATCATTAAAGACATAAAGCCAAGTAGAACAGGTTCCTTGCCTACAATTATCTTGCTTCTCTGAGAACGGAAGGTAAGAGTCAGGCTGCATCTATCAGGCCATCTAACTGCTACGGTCTTTTTGACCCATTTGTACTGAAATGTTTTAAACCAGATACACCAACACAATTCTCTACTTCCCCAGCCTCTAGACCAAGAGAGAATATGTTTCCTTGTGAATGCTGATCATACTTTGCTAATAATGAATGTGTGTTTAAAGTTGAAAAAGAATAAAGGAACACAGCTGCATGTATTAGTATGGGCTCATGAAAGAGACATATCCTGGGATGCTGAACCTGCACAGTCCTGTTACTTCATGGATGACACAATGAACTGAATCTGAGACACTTCTAAACCATCCCAGCCTGCACTACAGCACTGGCAAACTGGAGGCGCTGTTTTACAAAATGAATACATGAATGGATGAATGGTGGATGGAGGAATGGATGCTTTTTCAATGGCCTATATGTTCTTCCAAATATTTCTGATCATTAAAAGAATTTAAAGTCTAGTTTGAATTTCATCTATGTCAAGAAACTATCCAGTGTCCCTAGTTTAAGGTGATCATTGATTCCTTGAATTCACATTCAAACCACTGAATTCAAATAGTTTATTATTTAATCTGTACCTGTTTAATTATACAATTATTGTAGTTATGAGTATATGGTTGCCTTTAATGAATTAGAAACCCATTGATATCTGGAAATACAGCTGACTCTTGGACAACATGGGTTTGGAGTGTATGGGTCTACTTCTACATTGGTTTTTTTCAATCGAACACAGACAGAAAATATTGTATTGGCAGATGTGAAACCTGCATATAAGAAGGCCCGATTTTTCATATGCATGGCTTCTGCAAGGCTGACTGGGGGAAATGATCATGCATAGATTTTGGTATATGTGGGGTCCTGAAACCAATTACCCATATCTACATTAGGGATGACTGTATATCTTATACTGATGCCCCACCATGGACTATCATCCTGCCTGGCAGGGAACAGTCACTGAATAAATAATCTGTGCATGAGTGTACTTCCTAATAGATAATCTTGGATCATTCATTTATGTTCAGTCAATATGTAGAAAAGATCAGCATATTATTCCTGACATATTAAATACACACTTATCGAGTACTTACTCTGGGCTTGGCAAGAATGTAGTTAAAATTTAATCACCTTAACACTTGCTCAATGTGTGAATAATATGACTTTACCAAATCATATTGTTACCTTATATCTTGTTATTTTATAAACAGAGATATAAGTAATAACCTCAAAATGACTTTTTGAAAAGAATAAATTAGCATCTAATAAACAAATACACAGTTTTAAAAATCATCTTGTTGCAGGGAAAGGAAACAGAACAAAGTATTTTCATAATCGAGTACAAAGTTAAGAACTAGAGTGGCATTTAAAGTTCTAACAGAATATAGAGAAAGGGCCCAGGGAATTGACTCACATTTATGCTCTGTAGGAAAAGGAGTGCTTCGTATAATACTTATTTAATAGGGTGAACACACATACATATATATATATATATGTATGTACGTACGTGTTTGTGTATATATATATGTATGTATGTGTGTGCACTGACAATCATAGAAAAGAGCATTTTCACATGTAAGCAACTTTGCAAACAGAGAAACAGAGGCAAAGAGAAAATGCATGTTTCCTAACAGTCAAAGCAAACAAAGGTCAAGTCTTTTCTCAAACCCTGTTTCAACTCTATTCATTTCTCAAACCCTGTTTCAACTCTATTCAGTCCATTGCTACCTCAAAACCATTTTAATACTTTTCATTATATAAAAGCTGTTCCTCTATGAAATTAATGAAACTAATGATTTTCGCATTAAAAAAACAGTTGATGTTTATCCAGAATAAAAACAAAATCCCTGAGACGAATGGGGAGACTCAGGAATTTTCCCTTTTTTTAATCCAAGCAAGCCAAGGAAGCCCCAGTATACATACGTATAGCATGTATATATTTAGCTGATCATCTGTAGGAAAATACATACATTCAATTAAAATAAATACTATACTACAGGTTTGTGGTAAACACCAATTTGGTGGAGCAAAATTCCATCAGAAAGTTTGCTCAAGTTTTAGTTTTTCCCAAAGCATTTGAATCACAGAGTCTACTTTTTAAAATATCAAAACAAATACTTTGGGCTTATTGTGTAGACAGACAAGTTATCATGGTGCATATACCTCTCTTTACAGCTACTCCCTATTCAGAACATCAGAATAAAGACAGAAAGAAGACTGCAAATGCAGCTTCAGTTTGATTTCATACTGAAATACCCACTACAGGTCCTCTATAGTAGGCTGGTTGTACTGGCAAAACAAAACAAAAATTATTATTATCACATTCGTTCAATGCTTAATATGTACTAGTCAATGTTCTAGGATTTTTGTACATCCAATTTCCTTGATGATCTCAGAACTCTACCAAGTAGTTAGATAAGGAACCTAAGTCACATGCCCAAGGCTACACAGCTCATGAATGAAAGGTCAGAATTCAAATATTTTCTGTTTGACTTTGAGATCTTTTTCTTGATCACCATATTACAATGCATTTACTATTCATAATAATATCTATTATCCCACTTAGATGAGAAAACTGAGGCTTAAAGCTCAGTACCCTGTCAGAAGTTTTTCTTCTATGGAGTCATCCACTGAAAATTAAATCAGGTTCAAAATCATTAAGTCAGTTTCTCCTTCAAATCACCCTTCCAAATTACACTCTGCCACTAATAATTGGGCAGACTGGGACACTCTTGTGAAGTCACTATTCTTTGTTATTTATCATTTATATTCAACTTTTTTCCTTGATTATAAAAAGAATAATATGTTGAAACCAATAAAAACATATGTTTCATTCCTACAGTAATCAAGAAAAAGTGGATCTGGTTGGAAAAAGCATTTAAAAAAAAAAAGCCCTGGGTTATTTTTGGCCCATACAGTATCCCCAATACACATTCTCCCTGTGGACACAGAGCAGCATATGGCTGTTCTTTTCACAGTTCAGGCTCTTCTGTTTACTCTGAACCTCTAGGTTACAGTATGTTTTCTAATCACTAATAAGGACCACCTGCCTCTTGAGAGATTCTGCCTAACAAAATAGAGAGACTCATTGTTTAAATTCACTCTCAGGTAGACAATACACCCTTCATGTGTGGGCTGAGATTACTGAGTAGAAGACTTAAACAAATTATGCTGGTTGTAATTGCCAAATTAAGAACACATGTTAGTTTCATAAAAAGAAAAAAGAAACAGGAAGGTTTGGAACAATAAAGACAATGTTTTTGAGGAAATGAAATACCTAATATATTTACTAGGAAAAAGAAAAAGAATAATCTACTTATTTAAAAAATTCATTCAATCCGCTAAGAGATATTCAAGGCAAATTTACTGCATTCCAATATGCCTAACCATATACCCTCTTTGTACAAATTTATACTATGGTTGAATTCAGCCAGAAAAACTGGCTCTTCGAAAACAAGCAGAGTTCAATCCAATAACTGACTAATAAATGCTTACCACTGAGAATGTGAAAGCTATCATAAATCTGGTTTAATAGAACAAGAAGAGATAGGGTATATGGATAAGAGTAAATCCTCCTGTCAGTATCCTCCTTTGGCCACAGTGACAATTTCCACCAGAGGTCGGGCCAGATTAGCAACCTCTCTCTAGGCTGCCGTTGCAAACCCATATATATACCTTCATCAGTGCACCTGCTTCATTGCGCTAGAATGGTTGGTCCAAGTGTTTGTCTCTCCTTCTAATCTGTGAGTTCCCCAAGAACAGGGTTCAGATATTCACTATAGTCTCAACACCTGTTAACAGAGTATGAGCACAGACTGAATTTACTAAATCCATTCAAAAAATAACTGCCTAGGTGATGATACCTATCCACATGGTAGCACAGGAAAATAAATTTATCTTATATAAAGTTTGCTTTTTGAGTGCAGAGGGATTTTCCAAGTATTAAGGCCAATGTCAAGGACAGGCAGAAAGGACTGGCTGTGGGGACAGTCAGCATTTTAAATGCAAAGATTGTCTCTGAACTTTCTCACACAAACTCAAGTCCCTCTTCTAATAGGACCTTTGCTTTACCCAGTACACTCACTTTCTATCAGGTCTCTCACTGACCACGTAGAATATTGAGATACTGAATTAATCTTAAGTAACATTTATAGATATCAGGTGTACCAAACACTGGGCAAAGTGCTTTATTGTGGTACTTCATTTAATGCTTATTACAACCATATAAGGTGGGTGCTACTGTTTTCATTTTAGACATGATAAAACTGAGGCGAATAATTTGTTTAGTGCTTTGCCATAGATCTAAGCAGAACATTAACAAGTTGGTAGCTTGCCAAGTGCTCTACTGTTCCACCTCCAAGCAGGTGACTAATCCAACTCCTGAGGATAAAAGTCATTTGATTTGTCCTGATAATCCTCAGAATTCAATTCTTAATTTATAACCTGTCTCCACAGTGCAATTTATTGTTTTTTCTTCTAAGAGCTGCATTTTCCATTTCAGTAAAACCAGCAATGCTATCTAGTTATAAATGATCATAATCGTGCATGAGAAATAATTTTCACAAATTGTTTTGATACATTTTATGAATGATAACACAGTCATAAACATAAAATTTTCATGCACTGTTAAATGTACATAAAAGAGCAGCTTGAGATTCAATAGGAAGTTTTATAACTACATTATGCGTATATGGCGAGATGTGTACATATGTATACTTGTGTGTAAAATTATGTTACGTAATGGTATTGTATGTTAGCGTATATGTTTCTCAAGCACTGGATTTTGCTGTGTAAATCCCTAATCATCAGAATATATTAATGATAGGCAGTTTGACATTAATAAAAGTCAGATAAAAAGTAACTTTCCTATCTTAGACCTTGTCAAATCATTTCCATCTTATTTCATTTCCCATAGGCCCTCTTTCAAAAGGGCTTCTGTCAAAAAGCTATTGATTATCAATAACCTGTGGCATTATCAAAGTTATGTTTCAATAAATGTCAATTTGGATTGCAGAATAATGGATAAGATTTCATGAAGCGCCTAGAAGTAGTAAAGTATTGATATGTGGCCTTATGTATCACAATAGTTAGAAACATAAGCTGTCTGTGCATTATTAAATGCATAGCTGTAATAATTATGAGGAAGAAAATAAATCATAATCTCTCTAGTTTTGTAATTTCTCATTGTCTACTTTTCTGAGAACTTGGGTGACTGGTGCTGCATAGACATATCACTTCGGGGGACATATTTGGAAATACAAAACAAAAAAATTGATTAAAAATATCAAATTGATGTCTTTTGATTAGGTTCAAACATGAGAAAGCATGTACACACTCTCACAGTATCATGGTAGCTCTCAGAATCAAGAAGAGATATTTTTTGTTAGAGGAAAGAGTGAATTACACATTAAAACAATACAACAGAAGAAGAATATTTTCCTAGTTTATTTGAAGCATTTTAAAAACATCCTACTGTCTACTGTTCTTGTAGTTATTTCCTGGCCACCAAATTTCTGTGAATAGTCCTACGTTTCTGTGGAAGAGATGCTGGATGAATGAACTCCAAACCTCGACTGAGACTACAGAACGTGCTCCATACTTCTCTACACCTAAAAAAGCCACTGTGCACTAATACGGGGCAAAGGGCTGTTAAAACGTGAAATACTTCTTTACCTGGTGGTAAGTAGATGCTGCCCTCCCTGCCCTCCCCTCCCCCAGCATCCACAGCCCTGTGCACTGATTTCCTGGGCCTCCCTTATCCATCAAGTTCAGAATTGGTTTCCTGTTCCAGAACCCCTTAGGACTGAAGAATGATGGTACCTAGCAGCTCTCCCCAAATCCCTCAAAGACCTCTGCCCTAAGAGAGCTCCTCTGAGGGAGTGCCCACCAGCCTGGGAAACCTGATGAAGTTCCTCCTCCGTACTGCCATCCCCACGTGCTAACCCCACTGGGTACCCATCAGACTCCAGCCGAAAGAAACAGAACCCTGGGTGATGGTGTGGCACCTGGCAGGCAAATGCCCAGGTGCTTTTGGGCACCAATCCTAGGCCTTGGGAACTTGCTTCCGGCTGGGCTCTTCAAGTCGCCCTCACGTGGCCACTTGCGGAAACTGCAGAATTAATGGACCTTGGACCTGAAGAGTGCTTGCGGTAGACAAAAACAGGAGGTAGCTCTAAAGGCTGTTAAATAATCTGAACATCACCCTTGGATACATCAACTTTCCCTGGTGTTGCAATTGAAAGAGGCAATATAAACACAGAGTATGATTCACTTCCATCAACCAGATATAGCCAGAAGGTCTCACCTTGTGATGTGGCAAAGGTGATGTGCCTTTTTTTTTTTTTTTTTTTTTTTTTTGAGACGGAATCTCGCTCTGTCGCCCAGGCTAGAGTGTAGTGGCGCGATCACGGCTCACTGCAAGCTCCGCCTCCCGGGTTCACGCCATTCTCCTGCCTCAGCCTCCCGAATAGCCGGGACTACAGGTGCCCACTACCACCCCTGGCTAATTTTTTTTTGTATTTTTAGTAGAGATGGGTTTTCACCCTGTCATCCAGATGTGCCCTTTTTTTAAGCCCGAATTTATAAATAAGGGCATATTCAGTCGATTCCACCCCACCTCCAACACACAGACATACAAAAAATGTACAAAGATTACAACAAATTACTCTTTCTTAAAAGGGCAAAATTTCTCTACGTGTATAGTCAATTGCAGGAAAAAAATCAGATCATTCATTAAATTCTTACAGATATCAGGAGATTTCTCTAAAGAGGCTTAAGAATGTCCATAACATTTTTAAATTGAAGAGAGAATCAAGTCATATATTTTCTAAAAGTTTATTTATGGGGAAAATCTATTCTAGCAAAAGTTATATACTTAAAAATAAGGCATCCCTCCTGGAGAGCTATATACATTAATATATGTTTATAACAATACTTGCTTTTAGATGAAGCTGATTCGTCCAGTGGCCGATGACTTTGTATTCTGTGCTTTTGTTGGTTATTTGATACTGGAAGATGTCATAACGTCCAGGAGCATCTCCATTTTCATTAAAAGTGACAGGAGTGCCAGCACTGCCTATAAAGATTTAGAAAACAATGTTAATAAAGTTTTAGTAAGTTAGCCCACTGGGCTTATTTTTCTTTTAGAAGGAATGGTAGATAAAAATATATTGTGTGCAGTAAGTGATACAAAGATTGCAATCCATACAAGGTCATTCTTGATAGCATAATATCTTTTACATGAAAAGAAGCCCAGACATACATACACAAGTGAGACGTGCTTTATTGTACACATTAGAAAGTAAATGATGAGTATCCAAGTTAAGCAATGCACATAACGGCTAAATAAATGAAAGTTGATAGGCTGAATATTCAATACTGGCTACAAGGTATGATAGTTAATAGAGAAAAATGTAAATGTTTTGAAGCATGACAGCTATTGTACAGTACGAACTACAAACAGCAATTCAAAATATGGCAGGAGAATGTTCTGGCCAGAATCCTGAGTTTTGCTTTTTCCAAACACTCTAAAGCAGTTAGAGAGCACTGTTCCTGTGCCTCTGCTACCTCTGCCCAAGAGTATATCAATGTGGTCTACTGTTGGGAACCTCTCAATGGGTGAGGCAGTGATCTACGGGAAGTCCCAACTCTGCTCAGATCATGATTGTTCTCCCCCTTCACAGTGACAGGTCTAACAGTGGCAGAGCAGCAGGATGCAAGAACTGTAGTCTTTTCCAAACTCCATTCCCCTCAAAGTTTTCATCTTTTCTCTTAATAGTTTCTGCTCACTTTTACTTTCCCTCTTATTAACTTTTATGTAATTACAGGGGAAGAGTAGAAATGGATCACCACCCCAATGTCTTCTTGTTCCATCTAGCTTCACTATCTATATAGACTTTCCTTTTCTCTAACAGCTTTTAGGCTTCTCTACATTTTTTTTTTGATAATTCTTTCCTATCTTGAAAAATTCACCTGACACCAATCCCTTGTCTTGGTGTCTGTCTTCCCTCTGCAGGCCTTTTATCTGACTCTCTTCTCACAGGATACTGGATTTAATTTCTAAACTGTGCTAGAGAGTTTCCCCTTCCCATTATCTCTGTCTTATATTGTATTCTCCAAAAGTATACATTACTAATAGTTATATATGCCAACTGTACATATTCCCATCTTATAATGAGTTTCTTATTCTATCTATAGAGTTGTTTACCTAATTACCAGCCATCACAAAATTCTAAAATATTTAACTTATCAAACAAATCAATGACTTTATCAAAAAACACAGTAACCTGTAAATAAATGTAATCAGAGTCACATAACAACAATGTGAAGACTTTTCCAGTAATTAATGGACAGATGTCTAATATTCTGTTTTCTTGATTCTTCCTAAAATCTAAACATAGTGTGAGTTCTCTGATGAGACTACAGATATCTGGTATCATCAGGAACTGCTGAGGCTGCAAGAGATGGCACCGCATGGAAGAAAGAGCACTGCTCTCAGAACTGGAAGTTCCATGTCCAGGCTCACTCCATTCCCCACTGATTTCCACAACTTGTGTATGTCCCTTTTCCTTCACTTACCACAGAGACTTAACAATAAATATGAATAAATTTTGAAGTCCTAAAAGAGCTGTACGTACATTATTATTACTATTATTATTAATTCACATGAGAAATGACTTTATATATAAATCGATAGATATACATTACTCAGGGAATAAAATAAGAGCTCTCCAATCACGCAATGCTATCTTAGCTACTCCTTAATATTCAAGTGGAACCTATTTGCCAAACCTGACCAAAACCTTTCTCAGCTCCTAGTGACCTCGAGCAGGTTAACCTCTTAAATCCTCAGTTTCTTCACCTGTAAAATGGGAGTAATAATGATACTTTTCTCATAGAGTTGTTGTGAGAATTAAGTAATCAATACTTGTCAAGTGCTTAGAACAGTGTATGCGGATAGTTAAATTATTCACTCCACATTTACTTTCAGTACACACCAACACATAGTAATAGAAAGGATGTTGAAAGTTCTCTAAGTGATGGCTAGACAAAAGATTATTGAAATTCAAATGAGGAAGATATTTCTGGCTGGAAAAACACGTATGTTAAGAATTTCACATTAACATGATCAATTCCTGACATTTATATGTCACTGTGAAATATTTTAATTACATATTCTCTCCTCAATAAAGGGATACTTAATTTTCTCTACTTAAAATATCCCAAGTTGTCACCTCCTTGACTCCATGACTCCTCATCTTCGACAACAGCAGTTCCCAATCTTTTTCACAATAACACTACCTATGATGAAATAATGTAATTTGTATAACACATACCATGAATATACCCTGAGTTATACATAATTCCTAATGTGTTAGCTATTTCTATATCCAAGTCAAGAAAGCCTCTCAAGAGAACTCATTGGAGAGCCACATTGTCACAAAACAGAATAATTTCCAACTTAGATACTTTGAACATCATTATTAAAATCAAGTTACACTAAATTTGACATTGTATTAAGGTGCAATATTCTAAAGCAGTTATGAGTGTGGGTTCTGGAGACAGATCATTGGGTTCAAACGCCCCTCTGTCACTTATTGATGTGGTGTCTTGAGTGCATTTCTTAATTTCCCTATATCTCACATTTCTCAGGTATATAGTGGGCTAATAGCAATTCCTACCTCAGAGGGATATGTAAGGATTAAGTGAATCAATATATATAAAACATTTAGTATGACATATTACATATGAACTATAATTTCTTCTGTTGTTTTGTGGAAATGCTGTGTTTGAGAGCCACTGTCTATATGAGAACATATAAACTCAGTGAGCGTATAAATTTTCATGATGTCACTCTCACTAATCTCTGTTCTCTTTCAACGCAATGCCACCTATACCTAAAATTCCGGTCCCTAAATTCATTATGCTCTGTCTCACCATTCTGTTTTTGCTCAGGCTATTTTCTCTAATTTCCCATCCTCTTTCCTCCTTACCCCTCTCTATATAATTCCTTCAAGATGTGGCTCAAGGGTCATGCACTTACAGAAGCTTAATCTTACTCCAACCCTGGGGAAGGTGCCCAACCACCTCTTTATGTCCTAACATGAAATATCGAAGCACTCGCAACATTCCACAGACTTTTAGTATCCATCCTATACCTGACCAAACATTTATTCCACAGATACTTTTTTAGAGCCTATTATGTCCTCAACACTGGGTGGACCCCCGGCATCTTCACAAAACTATGGTCTTCTTAGGAAAGGCAAAAGTATCTATTCTCCTTGTAAGCACTGCAGCAAAGACAGTGTTCAGTACTGAGCGAGTAATCAATAAATTACAGGAAAGCATGAAAGAGGCATCCCCTAATGATCCCAAGCAAATCCATGCTTCCCTCTTTATGACATTATGAATTTCGTGTATATTTCCTGTCATCTTTTATATTCATAAATGGAAAAACCAAACAAATCCTCTCACCTTGTTATTAATGTGACATTAGAAACCACGGGGAAACTTTGACATATCTGTGAATGGGCTCTGAGTTAATCACCAGTAGCTGAAGTGGTTTTTATTACTGATGACCCTTGAGTCTTGTTTTCCTAATGCAATTTCTAGTCTTAAACTAGGCTTGCAGTTGAATTACATCAACTCTCTTTCAGGAAGAACTGATTCCATTACATATTGACTCATTTCAAATGACTGCCATGGAACTCTGGTCAATGTAGAAAGAGCATCGTTGAGTAGCCATAAGGAACTAACTCATTAGCTGTTTAATAATTCCTACAAGTTGGCCATCTTTTAAAAATATCATTGTACTGAAACTGGCCACTCTGAGAAACAGAATTAAGTGGCAAATATTTTTTTGTCCACAAAAAAATTTCAAATGACAAATGTCTGCTAATATAGTCATTAATTTATCAAGGTTTAATAACAACACAGGTAAGAAATATAACTTGGACAGACGGGGGTTCCAAGATGGCCAAATAAGAACAGCTCCAGTCTATAGCTCCCTGTGTGAGCCACACAGAAGACGGGTGATTTCTACATTTCCAACTGAGGTACCAGGTTCATCTCACTGGGGCTTGTCAGACAGTGTGGGCAGGACAGTGGGTGCAGCCCACCGAGTGTGAGCCAAAGCAGGGCGAGGCATCGCCTCATCCGGGAAGTGCAAGGGGTCAGGGAATTCCCTTTCCTAGCCAAGGGAAGGGGTGACAGATGGCACCTGGAAAATCGGGTCACTCCCACCCTAATACTGCGCTTTTCCAATGGTCTTAGCAAACGGCACGCCAGGAGATTATATCCCACACCTGGCTCAGAGGGTCCCATGCCTACGGAGCCTCACTCATTACTAGCACAGCAGACTGAGATCCAACTGCAAGGCAGCAGCCAGGCTGGGGGAGGGGCACCCGCCATTGCTGAGGATTGAGGAGGTAAACAAAGCAGCTGGGATTCCCTCAAACTGGGTGGAGCCCATCGCAGCTCAAAGAGGCCTGCCTGCCTCTGTAGACTCCACCTCTGGGGGCAGGGCATAGCCAAACAAATGGCAGCAGACTTCTGCAGACTTAAATGTCCCTGTCTGACAGCTTTGAAGAGAGTAGTGGTTCTCCCAGCATGGAGTTTGAGATCTGAGAACGGACAGACTGCCTCCTCAAGTAGGTCCCTGACCTCCAAGTAGCCTAACTGCAAGGTACCCCCCAGCAGGGGCAGACTGACACCTCACACAGCCAGGTACCCCCTCTGAGACAAAGCTTCCAGAGGAATGATCAGGCAGCATCATTTGCTGTTCAGCAATATTCGCTATTCTGCAGCCCCTGCTGCTGATACCCAGGCAAACAGGGTCTGGAGTGGACCTCTAGCAAACTCCAACAGACCTGCAGCTGAGGGTCCTGACTGTTAGAAGGAAACTAATAGACAGAAAGGACATCCACACCGAAACCCCATCTGTACATCACCATCATCAAAGACCAAAGGTAGATAAAAACCACAAAGATGGGGAAAAAACAGAGCAGAAAAGCTGAAAATTCTAAAAATCAGAGCACCTCTCCCCCTCCAAAGGAATGCAGCTCCTCACCAGCAATGGAACAAAGCTGGATGGAGAATGACTTTGACAAGCTGAGAAAAGGCTTCAGATGATCAAACTTCTCCGAGCTAAAGGAGGAAGTTCAAACCCAATGCAAAGAAGTTAAAAACCTTGAAAAAAAATTGGACGAATGGCTAACTAGAATAAACAGTGTGGAGAAGTCCTTAAATGACCTGATGGAGCTGAAAACCATTGCACGAGAACTACATGATGAATGCACAAGCTTCAGTAGCTGATTTGATCAACTGGAAGAAAGGGTATCAGTGATTGAAGATTAAATGAATGCAATGAAGCGACAACAGAAGTTTAGAGAAAAAAAAGTAAAAAGAAATGAACAAAGCCTCCAAGAAATATGGGACTATGTGAAAAGACCAAATCTATGTCTGGTGTACATGAAAGTGACAGGGAGAATGGAACCAATTTGGAAAACACCTGCAGGATATTATCCAGGAGAACTTCCCCAACCTAGCAAGGCAGGCCAACATTCAGATTCAGGAAATACAGAGAACACCACAAAGATACTTCTCGAGAAGAGCAACTCCAAGACACATAATTGTCGGATTCACCAAAGTTGAAATGAAGGAAAAAATGTTAAGGGCAGCCAGAGAGAAAGGTCGGGTTACCCACAAAGGGAAACCAATTAGACTAATAGCGGATCTCTCGGCAGAAACTCTACAAGCCAGAAGAGAGTGGGGGCCGATATTCGACATTCCTAAAGAAAAGAATTTTCAACCCAGAATTTCATATCCAGCCTAATTAAGCTTCATAAGTGAAGGAGAAATAAAATCCTTTAGAGACAAGCAAATGCTGAGAGATTTTGTCACCACCAGGCCTGCCCTACAAGAGCTCCTGAAGGAAGAACTAAAGATGGAAAGGAACAACCGGTACCAGCCACTGCAAAAACATGCCAAATTGTAAAGACCATCAAGGCTAGGAAGAAACTGCATCAACTAACGAGCAAAATAACCAGATAACATCATAATGACAGGATTAAATGCCACATAAAGATATTAACCTTAAATGTAAATGGGCTAAATGCTCCAATTAAAAGACACAGACTGGCAAATTGGATAAAAAGTCAAGACCTATCAGTGTGCTGTATTCAGGAGACCCATCTCACATGCAGAGACACACATAGGCTCAAAATAAAGGGATGGAGAAAGATCTACCAAGCAAATGGAAAACAAAAAAAGGCAGCGGTTGCAATCCTAGTCTCTGATAAAACAGACTTTAAACCAACAAAGATCAAAAGAGACAAAGAAGGCCATTACATAATGGTAAAGGGATCAATTCAACAAGAAGAGATAACTATCCTAAATATATATGCACCCAATACAGGAGCACCCAGATTCATAAAGCAAGTCCTTAGAGACCAACAAAGAGACTTAGACTCCCACACAATAATAATGGGAGACTTTAACACCCCACTGTCAACATTAGACAGAAAGTTAACAAGGATATCCAGGAATTGAACTCAGCTCTGCATAAAGCGGACCTAATAGACATCTACAGAACTCTCCACCCCAAATCAACAGAATATACATTCGTCTCAGCACCACATCGCACTTATTCCAAAATTGACCACATAGTTGGAAGTAAAGCTCTCCTCAGCAAATGTAAAAGAACAGAAATTATAACAAACTATCTCTCAGACCACAGTGCAATCAAACTAGAACTCAGGATTAAGAAACTCACTCAAAACCGCTCAACTACATGGAAACTGAACAACCTGCTCCTGAATGACTACTGGGTACATGACGAAATGATGGCAGAAATAAAGATGTTCTTTGAAACCAATGAGAACAAAGACACAACATATCAGAATCTCTGGGACACATTTAAAACAGTGTTCAGAGGGAAATTTATAGCACTAAATGCCCACAAGAGAAAGCAGGAAAGATCTAAAATCGACACCCTAACATCACAATTAAAAGAACTAGAGAAGCAAGAGCAAACACATTCAAAAGCTAGCAGAAGACAGGAAATAACTAAGATCAGAGCTGAACCGAAGGAGATAGAGACACAAAAAAAACTCTTCAAAAAATCAATGAATCCAGGAGCTGGTTTTTTGAAAAGATCAACAAAATTGATAGACTGCTAGCAGGACTAATAAAGAAGAAAAGAGAGAAGAATCAAAAAAATGAAATAAAAAAATGATAAAGGGGATATCACCACTGATCCCAAAGAAATACAAATTACCATCAGAGAATACTATAAACACCTCTACGCAAATAAACTAGAAAATCTAGAAGAAATGGATAAATTCCTCGACACATACATCCTCCCAAGACTAAACCAGGAAGAACTTGAATCCCTGAATAGACCAACAACAGACTCTGAAATTGAGGCATTAATTAATAGCCTACCAACCAAAAAAAGTCCAGGACCAGACAGATTTACAGCCAAATTCTACCAGAAATACAAGGAGGAGCTGGTACCATTTCTTCTGAAACTATTCCAATCAATAGAAAAAGAGGAAATCCTCCCTAACTCATTTTATGAGGCCAGCATCATCCTGATACAAAAGCATGGCAGAGACACAACAAAAAAAGAGAATTTTAGACCAATATCCCTGACGAACATCGATGCAAAAATCCTCAATAAAAATACTGGCAAACCGAACCCAGCAGCACATCAAAAAGCTTATCCACCACGAACAAGTGGGCTTCATCCCTGGGATGAAAGGCTGGTTCAGCATACGCAAATCAGTAAACGTAATCCAGCATATAAACAGAACCAACGACAAAAACCACATGATTATCTCAATAGATGCAGAAAAGGCCTTTGACAAAATTCATCAGCCCTTCATGCTAAAAACTCTCAATAAATTAGGTATTGATGGGACGTATCTCAAAATAATAAGAGCCATTTATGACAAACCCACAGACAATCTCATACTGAATGGGCAAAAACTGGAAGCATTCCCTTTGAAAACTGGCACAAGACAAGGATGCTCTCTCTCACCACTCCTATTCAACATAGTGTTGGAAGTTCTGGCCAGGGCAATCAGGCAGGAGAAAGAAATAAAGAGTATTCAATTAGGAAAAGAGGAAGTCAAATTGTCCCTGTTTGCAGATGACATGATTGTATATTTAGAAAACCCCATTGTCTCAGCCCAAAATCTCCTTAAGCTGATAAGCAACTTCAGCAAAGTCTCAGGACACAAAATCAATGTGCGAAAATCACAAGCATTCTTATACACCAGTAACAGACAGAGAGCCAAATCTTGAGTGAACTCCCATTCACAATTGCTTCAAACAGAATAAAATACATAGGAATCCAACTCACAAGGGATGTGAAGGACCTCTTCAAGGAGAACTACAAACCACTGCTCAACGAAATAAAAGAGGATACAAACAAATGGGAGAACATTCCATGCTCATGGATGGGAAGAAAATATCATGAAAATAGCCATACTGCCCAAGGTAATTTATAGATTCAATGCCATCCCCATCAAGCTACCAATGACTTTCTTCACAGAATTGGAAAAAACTACTTTAAAGTTCATATGGAACCAAAAAAGAGCCCGCATCGCCAAGTCAATCCTAAGCTAAAAGAACAAAGCTGGAGGCATCACGCTACCTGACTTCAAACTATACTACAAGGCTGTGGTAACCAAAGCAGCATGGTACTGGTACCAAAACAGAGATATAAACCAATGGAACATAACAGAGCCCTCAGAAATAATACCACACATCTACAACCATCTGATCTTTGACAAACCTGACAAAAACAAGAAATGGGGAAACGATTCCATATTTAATAAATGGTGCTGGGAAAACTGGCTAGCCATATGGAAAAAGCTGAAACTGGATCCCTTCCTTACGCCTTACACAAAAATTAATTCAAGATGGATTAAAGACTTAAATGTTAGACCTAAAAACATAAAAACCCTAGAAAACCTGGGCAATACCATTCAGGACATAGGCGTGGGCAAGGACTTCATGTCTAAAACACCAAAAGCAATGGCAACAAAAGCCAAAATTCACAAATGGGATCTAATTAAACTAAGTAGCTTCTACACAGCAAAAGGAACTACCATCAGAGTGAACAGGCAACCTACAGAATGGGAGACAATTTTTACAATCTACTCATCTGACAAAGGGCTAATATCCAAAATCTACAAAGAACTCAAACAAATTTACAAGAGAAAAAACAACCCCACCGACAAGTGCACAAAGGATATGAACAGACTCTTCTCAAAAGAAGACATTTATGCAGCCAACAAACACATGAAAAAATGCTCATCATCACTGGCCATCAGAGAAATGCAAATCAAAACCACAATGAGATACCATCTCACACCAGTTAGAATGGCGATCATTAAAAAGTCAGGAAACAACAGGTGCTGGAGAGGATGTGGAGAAATAGGAACACTTTTACACTGTTGGTGGGACTGTAAACTAGTTCAACCATTGTGGAAGACAGTGTGGCGATTCCTCAAGGGATCTAGAACTAGAAATATCATTTGACCCAGCCATCCCATTACTGGGTGTATTCCCAAAGGATTATAAATTATGCTGCTATAAAGGCACATGCACATGTATGTTTATTGTGGCACTATTCACAGTAGCAAAGACTTGGAACTAACCTAAATGTCCAACAATGATAGACTGGATTAAGAAAAGGTGGCACATATACACCACAGAATACTATGCAGTCATAAAAAAGGATGAGTTCATGTCCTTTGTAGAGACATGGATGAAGCTGGAAATCATCGTTCTCAGCAAACTATCCCAAGAACAAAAAACCAAACATCACATGTTCTCACTCACAGGTGGGAATTGAACAGTGAGAACACTTGGACACAGGAAGGGGAACATCACACACTGGGGCCTGTTGTGGGGTGGGGGAAGTGAGGAGGGATAGCATTAGGAGATATACCTAATGTAAATGACAAGTTAATGGGTGCAGCACATCAACATGGCACATGGATACATATGTAACAAAGCTGCACATTGTGCACATGCACCCTAGAACTTAAAGTATAATAAAAAAAGGAAAAAAAAGAAATGCTATTTACATTAAAAAAAGAATTATAACTTAAATATATTTGATTAAGCAATATTCACACATATTTTACATGATACATTATGCTCAAATTTTCCTGTCTTATTTCTCTCCATCCTATACTTTAGGTATTTCATAAATTTTGATGTGTATTAATTTTGTTTTTGAGGAGGGTGGTGGACAGGGTCTCCCTCTGTCACTCAGGCTGGAACTCAGTGGTGTCACCTTGGCTCACTGCAACATCTGACTCCTAGGATCGAGGGATCCTCCAACCTTGGCCTCCTGAGTAGCGGGATCACAGGCCTGTGCCACCATGCCCAGCTAATTTTTGTAATTTTTGGTAGACATAGGGTTTTGCCATGCTGCCCAGGCTGGTCTCAAACTCCTGGGGTCAAGCAATCCTCCCTCCTTGGCCTCCCAAAATGCTGGAATTACAGGCATGAATAAATGTGCCCAGGCAAAAGTGGATTTTTTAAAATAGTTTTCAGGCTGGGTGCAGTGGCTCATACTTGTAATCTCAGCACTTTGGGAGTCTGGGGTAGGAGGATCTCTTCAGGCCAGGAGTTCAAGACCAGCCTGGGCAACACAGTGAGACCCCCATCTCTACCAAAAGATAAATTAGCCAGGCAGGGTGGCATGTACCTGTACTCCTCATTACTCAGGAGGCTGGGGTGGAAAGATTGCTTGAGACCAGGAGCTTGAGGTTACAGTAAACTAGAATTGCACTACTGCACTCCAACTCCAGGTGACAGAGTGAGATGCTCTCTTAAAACAAACTTCTCCATCCACATGTGCTAGTGCAGAAATGGAAACAAACAAAATGGAGTTGTGAGGTAATGTTTACTCATCAGGTGATACCCTTAGAGGTCACACATCTCCTTGAATATTTTCTGTTCAATAAGAAATGTGTGAAAAAATATATTTTTATTTGTAGGCATCTCAAGCACTCCAACATGGCTTTGTAGGGAAAATGATATATTCAATGAAGATTTTTTTGCAAATGTTGGCTCTTTTGAATATTGTGCAGGGGAAGAATATGGGCTTGGGATGCAGGGACTAGAGTCTGCTTTCTGGCTCTACCAATTACCTGTGTGATCTGAGTAAGTTACCCTCCTTAAGCCTGTTTTCTCATCTGCCAAGCAGGCATAATAACCCCAAACTTCCTAAACTGTTACAAGCGTTGCATGAGATGACAGTGTATATGACTGGTACACAATAGATGTGCAATGAATGCAAACACTCATCATCTTCCATTCCTTTGGCTGCCCTTATGCCCCCTTAGTATACATTTTCTTGTTTACACCATGCAAAACACAATGTAAAAATAATGCATTCACCTTTATGTGCAAAAATTACAAATCTCTTTATAAGTGCAATCCTCTCAGTTTTTTATTATCAAGTTTATTACTTTTCTGCTCCCCTCCTGCTACCAAAACTTTATTGTCCTGCTCATCACTGCCTAAACTATTGGAAAAGTAGAAAAAAAATAGGAAAGCTAGAAATGAAATCGGTTAATTTAGTAATTTTTAGCACCCTTAAATAAAGAATAAATATGTGAGATTTGTCATTGACCAAAATGCCATACGAAGTAGCAATTTTCAACAGTGTCTCAATTATTCATACTGTCTTTCCTTATCCATTTACTTTACTAAGTATTTATTACACTTAAATAGATTCACATATTTGAATTAAAATCATATAGTTTTATTATTTAGGAATTTGATTACTCTTATATGTATCAATTACTCACCCCAGTTCTCTGAAGCCTTTAGCATGTGACTTACTGTATTCTTCTCCAAGCATATTTCTGTTATCTCTTTGGTGGTAGTATCATTTACTCATCACTCAACATCCTGGCTGCAGAGTTAGACTTACTTATTTCCAATTACCTTTTTTGTTTGCTTGTTTGTTTGATTTGAGATGAAGTCTTGTCTCTGTCCTCCAGGCTGGAGTGCAGTGGCTCCATCTCGGCTCACTGCAACCTCTGCCTCTCAGGTTCAAGTGATTCTCCTGTCTCAGCTTCCTGAGTAGCTGGGATTACAGGCATGTGCCACCATGCCTGGCCAATTTCTGTAGTTTTAGTAGAGACAGGGTTTCACCATGTTGGCAAGGCTGGTTTTTAACTCCTGACCTCAGGTGATCCACCCACCTCTGCCTCCCAAAGTGCTGGGATTACAGGTGTGAGACATCACGCCTGGCGCCAATTACCATTTAAAAAAAAAATTCATTCATGCATCTTGACACATACCGTCATAGTCACTCTCTGAAAGTTGTCTAGTAACTATATCATCTCCAAAATTTTCCTCTTTGGACACCGCCTTCCATCCTCACTGCAACAATTATATGATTTCCTATACTTACACTTACCAATTCATTAATCACTCCGTTTTGTCACTCTGCTTCCCTCCCATGACAGTGACTCTTCTCTCCTATTCCTAGACATGTTCTATGATCTTCCTAGGAAATACCCTCTATTCTCTTGTGCTTCTCTCTGTCCAATGAATTGCTCTATCAAAATCACAGTCATGATTAAATTCAATGGTACATCTTCTTTGCCTGCACCCAAGCAGCTGAACATTGTTTAATAAAATGATAAAATTTTATTGTCTGACAAGACAAGGACTAGGCTGAGGCAAATGAGATGCCCGGGGCATGACTCCAAGAGGGAATCTATCTCCCTGAATTTTGCATGCTAGATGCCTCACTTCCTTTACCTTGTCCCTGCTATCTGGTCTTACTTTAAATTCATACCCTCAGATTTCACATGGACAATCAGCATTGCTCTGCAATCCTATCACACTTTCCCAGTTGGTCAGTTTCCCCCTCCCTTCTAGGTAATATTTGACTGTTTCATGACTTATTCTCATCCCTCCTTCCTTCCCCTGTCATTCCAGCTTGCTTCATACGTTTCCCCTGAGAAAAGGCAGCAATACAAAAACTTCCTCATAATTCCACCACAAAATCTACCGCCCACCTGCATCCACACTCATATTCTCCCATCCCTCCTGATGCAACACATGTCCCAGGTCCAATCAAAGGCATGTCCTCCCTTGGTGCTGGGGCCCCATCACTCTCACCTTCCATGCACTTTCAGTTCACAGTTATCTTTTCTTTCTTTTACATCAACAAATTTAGACTTTTGGCAGAAGTATCCCCATCAATTTACAAATCAGTTCTAATAGCTCTCAAGAAGAAAGCAACCAAAACCCGTTACTCTATCCCCACAGACTCATTCAGCTACTGCTTCAATTTTTACTCTCCTTCATGGTAAAATTGTGTTCATTTTCTCCACTTTATTTCTCTTTTACTCTTTGACACATTTTAAGTGGAAATGTAACCTCATTCCTCCACTGATGAGTCTCAAATTTGTATGTCTAGCCCTGAATGCAGACTTTTCCAATTATCTGTATCTCCACATTATTGTTCGATAATTATCTCAGACACAATGCTTGATTCTTACATATTTCCAAACATGTTCTTCAGACAGTCGTCTCTGCTTAGTAAGCAGCTGATTACTGTCCATCCATTCAATCAATTCAAAACCTAATTTAATACCCACATCTATAGCAACACACAGGACTAAATCTTAATGTAAACTAAGGACTTCTGTTAATAATAATGTATCATACTGATCCATTAGCTTTCATACATGTACCACATTCATACAAGATGTTGACAGTTGGGGGAACTATGTGTGTGTGGAGGGGTGTAATATAGAAATTGTGCTCTATGTTCAGTTTTTTTGTAAATGTAAATTATTTTCTTAAAAAGTCTAAATATTTTTAATGGCGACATTAATTTTAATATACTTTATATAAACATATGAAAAATATCACATCAAAATATAATCAATATAGAAATATTGAGGTACTTTATGCACTTATTTCCTAAGCCTTCAAAATCTTATGTATACTTTATACTACAGCTTATCACAATTCAGATTAGCCCTGTTTCAAGTGCTCAACACCCACATGGTTAGTGCTGACCATATTAAAACAACACAGGTCTAAAAGGCAGATAATTTGAGCAGCCACTGCTCCCTCGCTCCAACACTCCATTCACTGGGGATGAAGGCCCACTGCTGAGCCTTTCTAATCTGGCCTCCTCTTCAACTGGACTGAACCCCCTTCACTCATTTCTTCCCTAAACGTATGTGGACCAACCAAAGACTGATGTGTGGCTCGGTGGATGCCAGATCTGGAGACCAGATCCTAAAATAAAATCTAAACTGCTCCAGAGGTAAAAATCAACAAGGCCCATATCTATGCCAGGCATGGTGGCATATACCTGTAATCCCAGCCACTTAAGAGGCTGAGTTGGGAGGATGGCTTGAGCCCGGGAGGTGGAAGCTGCAGTGAGCTGTGATAGCACCACTGCACTCCAGCCTGGGTGACAGAGAGAGAACCTGTCCCCACCCCCTGTTCAAAAAAGCTTACACCTAATGCATGGACAGGTTCTATCTTCAGAATGTATCTAGAATTTGCCCATTCTTTTTACCCCCTCTTCCATTAACCTTGTCTTGGCTACTATAACTTCTCCCTGAACTCTTAGCAGGTATCCTGCATTCACACTGAACAACAACAATCCACTCTCTACCCTGCATTCAGAATGACAGTGAAACACAAATCAAATAATATCCCTCTTCTTGATATCCTTCAATGGCTTCCCATTTCACTTAGAATAAAACTCAAAGGCTTATCATGGCCTTTAAGTCTCTTATTTATCTGATCCTGCTCATTTTCTACACTCCTTCCAACCTGGTCTTCTCTCTGTTTGCAAGCACATGAAGGTTGCTCTCTCTCAGGGATTTTCTGTTTTCTCTTTCCAGTGTTCTTCCCAACTTGATCTTCTGACTGGCTTCTTTCATTACACATGTCCCACCCAAAATATCAAGAGAGGCTTGCCAGATCACCATATCTAATTTAGCCTGATTCCTATCCCTGTCATTCACTATTACACACATTATTGCCTTCATAGTACTTTTAAATATCTAAAAATATACGGTTTATTTAACTGATCGATATAAATCGTTGGATGATATGCTTGTGATTGTGGAAAATATTCCTATCACATTGTCTACCATATATATAGCTCAGACTATTGGATCTTTTCAAAAAAGATCCAAATACATATTATCTTTTTCCTGGGCACATAGCTAGGCTACCCTTTTCCAGTCTTCCTTGCACTTAGGCATGGCCAAATTATTAGTTCCAGACAATCAAATGTGAGCATACGTGATATGCACTACTTAGGAGTGCATTAAAACCCCCTAAGCGGTCTTCTATGGTCTTTTCTCTTCCTAGCTGGCTAGAATGAAAATGTCATGCTGGACACTTTGAGCATGTACATATTAAAAATGACAGAACTTACATTAGGCTGGATTCCAGCGTGAGTGCATGAAGATCTGTGCCACTAACCTGTTAATCCACCATCCCTTTAGCATAATTGTGTGAGTATAAAACAAACTTCTATTCTGTTTCAGTCATTACAGGTTGTCAGTCTATTTCTTCCAGCAGACACCCATAACATCCAAGTATCTAGTGAGTTCTCAATGAATAGTTATTAAATGAATAAGTGAAATCATATTAAGTCTGGAAATAAATGTTTCACTTCATGTCACATTATAAAGCTTCAAGAATAGTGTAGAGTGGGTATCAGACACTGGCATGGATTAATAACTTGTTTCAGATTTTCCTTAAGAGTTAATACTCATTACTTCAATGCGCATATATATAATATAAGGTGGACTTGACAAAGTGTAATCATTCTTCAGAATTGCACTGGATAAGTATTCATGTTTATTACCTTGGCTAAAATACACAATTCTTTTCCATATAAAAACCAAATACAGAACTGTTAAAAATGTGTGCCCAATTTTAGGTTGAAAATGGCTTTAACCGTTTTGGTGTGTTAAAAAAAAAAAAAAGACAGGACAAGAAATGTAGTTGAATAGCATTTCTAATTCTCTGAACCAACTCTTCTTCTTGATCTATCAAAAAACTGAGATAACAATAGTAATTTCTTCTGTGGAAATGTCTTTATGATCCTTGGATAAAAGGTGCTTTAAGATTGCAAAGTGCCATTGTCATTAATGAATAGCATGATTTGAGAAATAGAAATAGAACCTATAATTGCATTTATAGTACTCAAATAAGCTGATTAAAGTTTTAAAATAGGAAAAGATCCATTATTCCGTGATATGCATCTCAGGGAAGCAGATGAATTAGGAGGTTTAAATAAAATCTCCTGTAAGAAAGGTAACCAAAGAGACTATTAAAATATCAAATGTTTGGCTAAAGGAAAGAAATAACAAAGAACATATAATAATTAGGCAAGATTAGGTAATATATCTTAAAATGAATGTGAGAACAAACCAAAATATGTTACAATACCCTGAATCTAACATATTTTTATTCTGTAACAGAAATCCTTTCTTCATCTTATGTACTTGAAGCCCTTTATTATTTTTTCTGGGGTACATTAAATACTTTACATATAAAAATGTGTATATATGACTTCCATTATAAAAAGGACTTTGCTTTATTAATCATTGTATCTCTAATAGTGATGATTACATATATGAGAGGTGTGTGTGTGTGTGTGTGTGTACATATAGTCCAACCTTTTCAAATTTGCTGTACTAGGAAAAGGTCTTTCATCAACTAGTCCACTGTGTTGGTGGAAAAAGAAAGATTCTCTTTCCATCTGGACTTACAAGAGTCACATTTATCAGTCTTTATAATGATGCTCTCATGGCTTGTATAAGAATCTCTTTTGTACCCCCAAGTCTAAAAGTTATTAGTTTACATTTTTTACTAAGAGTTTTTAAATTTTGCTGTTGATATTTTCATTTAATATACCTGTAGTTGACATCCCTACCATAGTAGGTATGGGATATGAGGTAGAAATACAATTTCAATTTCTTCTATATTGGTAGCCATTTTTTCAGTTCTTTTTGTTGAATAATACCCTCTTTCCTACTGGCTGGAGCAATGCTTCTATTTTATATCTAAGATCTGTAAATGGATCTTGTTCTGGCCTATCCTATTGCATTCACCCATTTGTCCATCCTTGACACAATACCAATGGTCAATATAAATTACTAAAGTTTTATAATAACACAAAGCAGTATGACAAGTTTCCTGTTTTTCTTTCTCAGAAGTGTTCTGCCTTCTCTTTGCTTTATACTTTTCCATATAAAATGTAGAACAATCTGGCTGGCATGTTGGCTCATGCCTGTAATCCTAGCATTTTGGGAGGCTCAGGCAGGAGGATTGCTTGACCCCGGGAGTTCGAAACCAGCCTGGCCAACAAAGTGAGACCTTGTCTCTATTAAAATATGTTTTTAATGTAGAACCATCTTAATAATTTCCATGAAAAACACTGTGTGGATTATCACTGGAGAATTTATAAAATCTGCAAATCAATAGGGAAAGATGTAATATCTTTATATTATCTTCCTAACCATGTGTATTGCTTGCTTCCATTATTTAGACCTTCTTTTATAAGTCTTAGAACAGTTTTATAATTTTCTTTTCATAGCACCTAACCATTTTTGTACATTTATTCCTAGATAATATTATCTGATACTGTTGTTAATGTTTCTTAAACAACATTATCTATTACTTTGCTGCTAGTATACAGAATGCAGCTAACTTTTTCTGTTGTCGGTCTTATAGCTAGCTGAGTGGTTCTCAACTAGAGGTGATTTTGTCCCTCAGAGGATATTTGGCACAATGTCTGGAGATATTTTTGATAATCCCAACTGGGAAGGTGATGTTACTGGCAACTAGTGGAAGAGGTCAAAGATGCTACTAAACATCCCACAAGGCACAGGACAGTGTCCTACAGCAGTAAATTATCCAAAATGTCAGTAGTTTCATGTTTGAGAAAGCATTGCAAATTCTCTTATTATACCTAATAATTGATCTCTAGATTTTTTATTTCTATGGAAAGCATCAAGTTATCTGCAAATATTTATATTTTTATGTCTCCCTTAATAGTTCTTGTAGCTTAAATATTTTTTCTTCTTTTCTTATTGTACTATCTAGGACCTTCAGTACAATGCTAATAAGAAGTGGCAGTGGTGAACACCTTTGCATTTTTTTTAACTTTAAAAGAATGTCTCCCATATTCCCCAGTTAGTATCATATTCATTTAAGCCTTTTATGTTCACTTTTCATCAGTTTAAGAAAGTCCCTCATATTCTAAATGAACTAACATTTTTATCATGAATATATTTTAAATGTTAGCAATCTTTTTTCCTTTAATCTGTTACCATAATGAATTATATTTCTATATTTCCAAATGTTGCATTATGGAAACATGGAGTGAACGCAACTTGATTTCAATAATTTGTATTTTTATTCACTATTGGATTCGATCTGCTAATGTTTTGTTTAGAATGTTAACATTCATACTTATGAGTGAGAAGGATCTGTAATTTTTGTTTCTTATAATGTTCTTGTTTGGGTATCAGGTTATACTTACCTCAAAGAATAAATGGGAAAGTAGTCCCTCTTTTTCTTTTCTTTTTTTTTTTTTTCGAGACACAGTCTCACTCTGTCGCCCAGGCTGGAGTGCAGTGGCGTGATCTCAGCTCACTGTGACCTCCACCTCCCAGGTTCAAGCGATTCTCCTGCCTCAGCCTCCTGAGTAGCTGGGATTACAGGCACGTGCCACCATGCCCGGCTAATTTTTGTATTTTTAGTAGAGACAGGGTTTCACTGTGTTTCCAGGATGATCTTGATCTCCTGATCTAGTGAACCGCCTACCTCAGCTTCCCAAAGTGCTAGGATTACAGGTGTGAGCCACTGTGCCAGGCCTAGTCCCTCTTTTCCTATTGCCTGCAAATGTTTGAGTAAGCTTGTAATAATATCTTTCTTGAAAGTTTTGTATAACTCAACTGGAATTGCCCTAAATGCCCACAGGATAGTGAACAAATCAATCATGGCATATGGTAAATTCATATAATGGAATATTATACTGCAGTCAAAATGGATGAGCTACAGAGATGGCCACAAATACAGATAAATCTCAGCAATATATTAAATGAAAAAAGTAAGTATACGAGGCACATTTTATAAAGGTGTAACAATTATTTAAAATGTTTTCATTCATTTTGAGAATATATCAGATGCAAGACAAATGTATTTTAAAAGGCAAAGGAGTATTTTTGGTTATTCAGGAGGAATGAGAATGGGTTGGTGATTTAAATACATGTTTAAATATAGCTTTCTGTCAAAATACCAGCTTTTGGGGACGTAAGAGTGTTTTCATAGGTGCATATTACATTTCTAAATAACTAAATAAATAAATAAATGAAAGTCACTTTGCATGGATCAATGATAACTATGTGTCATAAGCCAAACAGCCAATAAATAGAGGGAAAAAAAGCAGAAGAGGGAGGAGGAGGAAAAAAGAGAGGAAGGGATAATGAAAAAGTGAGGGAGGGAAATGAAAGGTAGAAATAATAAATCAAATAATAAACATTTAAAAAATGGGGAAAATCCACATTAAAACTATGGCAAAGAAAGGGTATACTAAACAACAATTATTTAACTTTTGTGTAACTAAGTGAATTAACTGAATGCTACTTAGCCTTGCTATTGTGCCCATGGAGAATATGAATCCTCCCTGGAGGTCAATGAACCCAGACAAAATAGGTCACATACAGAATTGCCTTTACCCAATTCTCTAAAGCAGCTTTTCTGCACATTTTTAGATTTTATGAGTCAACCTTCTGTCTGTTATTTCCAGTTTATAAACTATAACTGTGTGGGATTAGAATCGCATTAAATTTTTAAGCCAAAAAGCTTAATTCATTTTTTTTCACTTTGTACACTTTTCAAAGAGTAAAATCAGGCAGAAATTCACCTTTTCCCAGTTGAGTCATTATTTCACTTCTTGCTAAGTTTCAAATTGTTCTTTTATCTTGGGTTATGCATGCCTTTGTAATAATTTACTGTTTGAATAAGGTATAGTCTTTCAATGTATTTAACAATTAATATTTTCTTAATATTTGCAGAATTACAGTGAGCCAATCAAATACACAGGACTTTACAGGAACAGATGCCAAAGTGTCTGAAGAAATAAAAAAAAATATCAAACTAGGAGACATCTACTCATCTCTAACAATAATTTATGGATTTAACTTAAAAAGATAGCAGATTATTTATTTATAAAGGACCTGATTTTCTGCAATTACATTAACTGTCAATGAATATTAGGCCACTGTGATAAATGTGAATTGTCTATGTTACTGTGGTGATTTGAGGTGTTTCTATTCTACATTGCATGCATAACAATGTGGAGCATAATTAAAAGACACAGTGAAATATATTTTAAAATTGCCATCAATTAAAAACAAAACATAGTCTGACTTTAGCATAATCCTTTCAGAAGTTGGCCTATCAAACTGATGAAAACAATAATTATTAATTAATATATTTTCTTTTCAAATGTATCTAAAACATTTACAAAAATGATAATTTTCTGCCAAAATGAAATGCTGACAATCATGATTTTGAAATATTAGATCATATTCTCTGACCATTATGTGATAAAACATGAAATTATTAACAAAAGTCTTAAAAAATTGAAAAGTTAACACAACACCAAGTAAGAAAAAAACAATAGCCTCCAAAGATTTAGAACAAAAAACTAAGCATTTATTTTAATTAATTAGTCAAAGAAAAAATTAAAATTAAAATCATAGAGTACTATTTAATAGACAACAATATATCAAAATACCTAAAGAATGTGACCAAGGCTGTCATCAGAGGAAAATTTAGAGAATAAAAAGTTTTATTGACCAGGAAGAAATTGAATCCCTGACTAGACCAATAACAAGTCTGAAACTGAGGCAGTAATAAATAGGCTACCAACCACAAAAAGTCCAGGACCAGATAGATTAGCAACTGAATTCTACCAGAGGTACAAAGAAGAGCTGGTACCATTCCTACTGACACTATTCCAAAAAAATTGAAAAGGATGGATTCCTCTCTAAGTCGTTAAATGAGGCCAGCATCTTCCTAATACCAAAACCTAGCAGAGATGCAACAACAAAAACTTCAGGCCAATATCCTTGATGAAATTCAATGGAAAAACAATCAACAAAATACTAGCAAACTGAATTCAGCAGCACACCAAAAAGTTTATCCAGGATGATCAAGTAGACTTCATCCCCGAGATGCAAGGTTGGTTCAACATATACAAGTCATCAAATGTGATTCATCATGTACACAGAACTAAAGACAAAAATCATATGATTATCTCAATGGATGCAGAAAAGGCCTTTGATAAAATTCAACATCCTTCATGTTAAAAACTCTCAATAAACTAGGTATTGAAGGAACATGTCTCAAAATAATAAGAGCCATAGACTACAAACCCACACAGCCAATATCATATTGAATAGGCAAAAGCTGAAAGCATTCCCCTTGAAAACTGGCACAAGACAAAGATGCCCTCTCTTACCATTCCTACTCAACACAGTATTAGAAGTTCTAGCCAGGGAAATCAGGCAAAAGAAAAAAATAAAGGGTATTCAAATAGGAAGAAAGGAAGTCAAATTATCTTTGTTTGCAGATGACATGATCCTATATCTAGTATAGAAAACCCCAAAATCTCCGTCTAAAAGATTCTTATGTTGATAAACCACTTCTGCAAAGTCTTAGGATACACAATCAATGTGCAAAAAGCACTAGCATTTCTATACACCAACAGGCAAGCCAAGAGCCAAATCATGAATGAACTCCCTTTCACAACTGCTACAAAAATAATAAAATACCTAGGAATATAGCTAACAAGGGAAGTTAAGGACCTCTTCAAGGAGAACTACAAACCACTGCCCAAAGAAATCAGAGATGACACAAACAAATGGAAACTCATTTCATCATCATGGATAGGAAGAATCAATATCGTAAAAATGGCCATACTGCCCAAAGCAATTTATAGATTCAATACTATTCCCATTAAACTACCAAGGATATTCTTCACAGAATTAGAAAAAAAAACTATTTTAAAATTGATATTAAAAACAAAAAAGAGCTCGCATAGCCAAGACAATCACAAGAAAAAGGAACAAAGCTGGAGGCATCATGCTACCTGACTTCAAACTATACTACAACACTACGGTAACCAAAACAGCATGGTACTGGTACAAAAACAGGCACATAGACCAATATAACAGAATAGAGACTCAGAAATAAAACCACACATTTACAACCATCTGATCTTTGACAAATCTGACAAAAACAAGCAATGGCAGAAGGACTCCTGATTTAATAAATGGTGCTGGGAGAACTGGCTAGCCATATGCAGAAAATTGAAACTGGATTGCTTTTTTACACCTTATACAAAAATTAACTCAAGATGGATTAAAGACTTAAATGTAAAACCCAAAAATATAAAACCCTAGAAGAAAATCTAGGCAATACCATTCAGGACATAGGCATAGGCAAAGATTTTATGATGAAATCACCAAAAGCAATTGCAACAAAAGGAAAAATTGACAAACTGGATCTAATTATACTAAAGAGCTTCTGCACAGCAAACAAAACTATCATCAGAGCAAACAGACAACCCACAGAATGGGAGAAAATTTTTGCAATCTATCCATCTGACAAAGGTCTGATAACCAGAATCTACAAGAAACTTAAGCAAATTTATAAGAAAAAAACAAACGAGCCCATTAAAAAGTGGGCAAAGAATAGAAAGATACTTCTCAAAAAAAAGACATACGTGCAGCCAACAAACATGTGAAAGAAAGTTCAACATCACTGATCATTAGAGAAATGCAAATCAAAACCACAATGAGATACCATCTCATGCCAGTCAAAATGGCAATTATTAAAAAATCGAGAAACAACAGATGCTTGTGAGGTTGTGGAAGAATAGGAACACTTTTACACTGTTGGTGGGAATGTAAATTAATTTACCCACTGCGGAAGACAGTTTGGTGATTCCTCAAAGATTTAAAACCAGAAATACCATTTGACCCAGCAATCTCATTATTCGGTATATACCCAAAGAAATATAAATCATTCTATTGCAAAGATACATGCACACATATGTTTACTACAACACTATTCACAATAACAAAGTCACGGAATCAACCTAAATACCCATCAATAATAGACTGGATAAAGAAAATGTGGTACATATACACCATGGAATACTATGCAGCCATAAAAAGGAACAAGATAATGTCCTTTGCAGGGATATGGATGGAGCTGGAAGCCATTATCCTCAACAAACTAATTCAGGAAAAGAGTATCAAATACAGCATGTTCTTACTTATAGGTAGGAGCTGAATGATGGGCACCTATGGAGACGTGGGGGAACAACACACACTGGGGCCTGTCAGACAGTAGAGGATAGGAGGAGGGAGAGCATGATACAGATACATATTTTTTAAAGTTAGGCACCAAAATTAGATTATTTTTGTTAGTAAAATGTAAACTGATCTAAATTTTCCTCTCTATTATTTTATTTCCTGTAATAATCATTTTATTTTTATTAAAAAGGCATTAAAAATATTTGCTTTAAATATAGGAAAGATGGAAGACCTGGAAGAATAAAATAAGAAAAGGTATATTTTGGTAAACAATACACGTCATAACAATGGCTAATATAAGCAAATTTTAGCAGGTAGAAGTAGCTCTCAGAATCTGCTGACCACAATGTTTTCCCCCATAAAGTTGAGAAGAAATGTGGAAGAGCCTAGTTCCATTACCCTGGTTCTGTAACAAACAAACAAACAAAAAAACAAATTACAGTTCACCAGTGAGTCCAGTTCAAGTTGGCCAGACTTGAACTGAGAAGACCACCAATAATATTCATGTAGTTTTGTCTAGAAGATGTTAGTACCAGAAAAAAAAAAAAAAAAAAAGGAAATGTGTGTGTTCAACAATTGATGAGCACTAGCATCAATGCTCTCGAAGATCTTGATATTATTTGCTCTTGGTCTGTGTCTATAGACATAAGCTACTTGGAGCACTTGGATGACAAAATCTTATTGATTAAAATGAAAACAATTGTGCTAAAACAAATGACTGAAACAGTTTTCATGACACTGATATATCATTTAATCTTAAATGTTGAAGACCTTTAAATAGTTAAAAACACATCTGTCTTTTTGAAAAGCACTAGGAATTAAATCCATGTCCAAAAATACAATTTTTTGTATGTTAAAATAACCTCTTCCACTAAATAACTATTTGGTATATATAGAATGTTCATATTAATCAAGAATTTAAGTCTCTATTTTATAATTAATTCAGTTTAGTTTTAATACTAATTAAAAGAGAATATTCTATTTCTCATATTTTTAGTATATCACAAGTATATAAAAAATGCCTATTTTATCTTAAAACAGCTGTGCTTTCAATGTAATTTTATGGATTTTATTAGTATATTAGTTATCATTTACAGAAGAATGTTACATAGAATTTAGTTTAAATTAGGAATAAATTTCTTGGCTTCATTTAAAAGGAGAAGGAGGTTATTATTCATGATCATTAGAGGAAATATCCTATTGCCATTTTAAAGTTCTTTTATATGGAAACACACTGAATTAAAAAATAAAGGAATTAAGATTGATTAGAAGTGTTTTAAAGTGGCTTTTAGATGTATCTGCAAAAATAAAAAGTCAGTTCTACCCCAGGCCATTATCAGCTGTCTTGTTAAGTGCCCCTAGCATTCCCATATTGAAGTACTGCAGTGCCACATAAAATAAGTCACAAGGAAGATCTGACCCCACCTTGTGAATTTCTCTAGGCTTTGCCTTATTTTCCCCTTCCCATTCATCAACTGAATGGGTTTCCTGACCCCACAGGCAAGTGAAACTTGGTTTCTCATTTTCCTTGTTTCCTTTGCATTTCAAAACTTAGCTCTAGACTATTCAATCTCAATGTTATCTTAAACCCCTATAGTATCTGGGGTTTGCTCATATTTGCTACTGGCTGCAAGCTCAAAATTGGCATACCAGAGCGCTTTCTAACAGCCCAGTCCTCCAACACACCTAGAAGCACACCCCTGCCTGCCTTCTCCCCCTGGCCTTCCTGCCTTCTTTCCTCCCCCCACCTTTCAGGGAGATTGTACATTTTCATCATCTCCACTGAAATGATTACTAATATTATCAAATGATTATTGAGTCCTTATTTGCAGACATTATGAGTATACAGAAATGTAAGTCTAGCCTTTACTTAAGACAATACCTGAGATTTTAGTGATTTTATCTCCAAAGCAGTGATGTTAATGTTTACATTTAATGATGAAATGTTAAATAATCTCCATGAGGGTCATGACTAGACAACCATCCAAAGAGAGAAGAGTCTAGTGGTAGAAAGAGCAGAGGCTTTAGACTCAAACCTGCCATCACTGTGAGATCCTGAGACACCATCCCTGTGCATGTTCCCTCCTCTTACGGGTGTGAAAGTCACCCACATCATAGACTGGGCTGGAGAATTAAATGACTAAACATTTAAAAAAGTGCTATATGTTATCAATAATTGTTACAGTCTCCCTGCCTCAGTGCCACATCTATGAAAGTAGAATAAGTCAATAATTTTGTTCAGCCCAATAACTAATTAATTCAAAAAGCTAATTTTATCTTTCCTTGCCCATTGATTCGATCAAGAGTATATAAAAAATAAACAAGTTGACATTTCATTTTCGTCAACATGAATTCCCATTTGAAAAGAGTTAATGCCTTATAGCTATTTATGCTCATATTGGTGACTAATATCAACTTTCTGCATTTCCCACTATATTTGGCTAATTGAAAAATTGATCAACTGAATCCGACTAACTCTAAAAATATATATTAATTAAGAACACTAAACTCATACAACCCTTTACTTTGAGTATTATTGCCTTCTGTTGAGGCCTAAGTTTATAGAGTTTTAATGCACTTATTTGTTCCTGAGAATAAAATTAAAATTTGGGTACATCACAAAATGTATTCTTTCAGAAATATAAGTTTTACACCACATGCTCTGAGGAGTTTTTTTTAAATTTTTGTTATGAGTCTCATATTTTTGAACTACCTCTCCCTAAGAACTCTGGTACATTACTGGAATTAGCATCAGTAGGCAAAATTGCCTATCCAAATGCATAACACAGGTGGCATACCTGTTCTTTATCTTACTTGGGAGAGGAAACCTGATCCCTTGCTTTGTGCTGACTGCCACTCAGATCACAGACACACTTGTTAAAGGACTATAATGTGATTCAGCTCAACCATGAGTTTATGAGATAATAAATTTACCACTTTATTCAACCAATATTAGATTTCCTAAATACACACAAGCATTTACACATCGTAAATTCACCATTAAAACCACAAACACTCTTGTACTAGAAAGTTGATATTACAGGTAAATGGAGCCGGCATTTCACATATATGTATTTTTTCAATTCATAAGGGGATGTTTTACACGTTCCAAAATGTCTGAAAAGAAAATAAAAATATTCTTTAGAATTTTTATGAAGCTATATTTTTCTTCCTTTGAAATTGCTAAATGCTTTATGCATTCTGATTTAAATGCCTTTTGGAATTGGGCTTTCTGAAGTTTATAGACGCATTTAGCTTTATGACTAAAAATCTCTCAGAAACTTATATAAAATATATATTTTGTATTTTTAAATTATGAGAGCAGCATAGGAGAATAGTGTATATAATATGTAAAGTTCTTCCCTGGGGTCCAGAGAGGCTTGGTTCCTAGACCTCCCATGGATACTAAAATCCAAGGAAACTCAAGTTCCTGATATAAAATGGTATATAACCTATGGACATCCTCCTGTATACTTTAAATTAACTCTAAATTACTTATACCTACTACAAGGTAAATATTATGTAAATAGCTGTTACACTGTATTGTATAGAGAATAATGACGATAAAAAAGTCTGTACATGTTCAATACAAATGCAATTTTTTAAAAAATATTTTCCATCCATGGTTTTTTGAATCTACAGATGCAGAATCCATGGATACAGAGGATCAACGATACAAAAGAAGATTGTGCAAGCCCCTTTTATCTGAAAGAAAAGCAAAATCAGAGACCATACTTCTAGTTTTTTTTTTCTGTCATCTGAAAGCTTGTAGGAATTCATCTCAGTCTGTAGGTTATCTCATTAGTTAATTTGTTCTCATACCCTAACTAAATTCAAACACAAAATAGGAATTTTTAAAAAAATAACAAAAGCACAATAATTGAAAGTGCCTTTAATAAACTGGATGCCTTGTGACATTTTATCTTTCAATCATATACAACTTATTTATATTTATTTAGGTTTTTACATTTTATTTAACTTTTGTTGCATGGATTTCTAAAGTTCTTCATCATCTCAATAGCAATGATGTTATTAAAATAGCTATGCCACATTTAAGGATAATTTGCAATGTTACCTTATAAGAACAAATGATCATATTATCTCATTGGAGAGGAGGAAAAAAATAACACTTTATTGGCCCATTGTCAAGTTCATTGTTTGTATATCGACAAAAGAAAACTATTATCTGAGGGCCAATATCCAATTAAATATGCTAGCATGCATGTGAAAATGCATTATCCTGGAGAGAATAATTAATTCAAAGCTCAAAGGAGTCATGACACCAAAAAGTTTATTGGGATATTTTATTGTGGTTACGGAATGAATAGAAAGACTGATTACATTGTGTTGTATCTTCTCTACACACTAGATCTCTCTTCCAAAATTCTTTCCCAGAGTAACGTGTTAGTTTACTCACTGCCCTAGTCCATGCTCAGGTAGGTGGGGCATGCAGCTTTCTCTCTCAGTGCATTTGTATGTACAACACAGAAAATATAAACATAAGTATGTATTGGCTTAATGAATAAGTGAATTTTAAAACCACTTGGAAGAATTAAAATTGTAGAAGTCATGCTTCTACCTCTCAAATAAGAGACAATATTGGTCCTCTAAAGTAGACTCTATGGAGTTACCCTGAAGCATGAGAATGTCAACTCAAATACTGTTGGCTAGGACTTTCCATAATTATAATGAACTCATATTTACAGCAGGAGCAACACAGTCCTGGAGAGGCCAAACATTTCCAATTCCCTGTGTTTTTCACACTGGGATGTTAGTTCCCAATTGCTGGAAAGTATGGTTTACCTTCTTGAGACAAAAACACATTTGAATTAAAAATCTATTTTTGAAATAGTCATAAAATTTGGATGCGAGGGAAGGATATGGTAGGCAAAAAAAAGAAAATAAAAGAAAACCATATTGCTTTAACTATACATAATCATATAAATAAAAATAACTATGGAACAAAAATAAGGACTCTTGTTCTGGAGATGAGTAGTAGTGATGGTTGCTGAACAAGGTGAATGCACTTAACATCACCAAACTCAAAAATAATTAAAATGGCATATTCTGTTATGTATATTTTGCTATAATTAAAAAATAGTTAAATAAATAAATAAATAAATAAATAAATAAATAAATAATGGTTCTGGATATTTCCAGATAACAACCAAAAAGCAAATACAAAAATGGCTTAGACATCATTGCTCTGTTGAAAGATACTTATTTCTCCTTGCACACAATATTACAGTGTAGAACATTAAAGTCTCCCTGAAACGTGTGGCTAGAAAAGAAGCATTAGCCTGCTGTGTAGGCCAAATTTAATTTGAGTAATTATGTTCTTGCTACCTCGAAGTCCCTTTAAGTCTCTCATAAAATGTGTCCCTTCTATGCTTAATTTGTTTATAGCAGTCTGTGGCCTTTCGAGTAATCATTACCATCTGCCCCTAAGGTAGCTGCATTTCGGCAGAAAGGATCATGATTTCTGTATTTTAGAAGTACCCAACACGAACAATTCTTCCCCTGAAGGTAGATGATACAAATATATATGAGATCACCTGTGAAATAAATGAAAAATCTTCATAAAAAGCAGGTCACTGTTAGTAGTGATAATATTAATTTCCCATTCCTCCTATCTCCTGAAGTTTGTTTAAACCGACACTTTTCCATGATGAAAGTATATTTTGAAAAAAATAAATAAATAAAAGCATTATATACCATACTTTTCTGTAACATGGGTGTGATATGATTTTTTAAAATAATACATTTATATTTTTAAAATAAACTTTTACCAGGTGCTAAAATATATTTTTCCTTTAGTTTTGTAAACTGGGTTGCCCAAGTACCACTGATTAATTTTAATAACACTTTTCCTTTCCCTCATTGTGTTTCTAGAAAGAGCCAACTCTATCCACAAAAAGAAGGGAAGCATCTTGTATGACATAGAAGCCTCCAGATATCTTCCTACTGCTCTGGTACAAGGCAGAGAAATTCCCACTATTAGCATAACTATTTGGATTCACCAGAAGATTATATGTAAAATGCAAAAGAATTATTGCTTTGGGAAGTTAACCCACTAATTTGTTCATGTATTAGCACAGACAACTTCATCTGTTAAATAACTCAGTGCAGGATTCTGATGGGATGGGGCATATAGACAAGTAGATTTATTTAGAAAGGCAGCCTAGAGTATTGGAAGGGGATGCTGGGTGGACATGTATTATAGGTCAGCCAGAAGTCACTAGAGAATGGAATGGAGCACCACAGAGAGGGCCAGCAGGATAAAAAGCAATTGTCAAGTATAAATCACTCGGATGTACCTAAGATAACATTTGCCTGCTACGTAACTTAGTCTATCTTGCTTCTTAGGTATATTTATAGGTGCTAGGGCACTACAGAACAAGTCAGAAACATCCCAGTCTAGACACCCTGGAGACACTCATTCTTTCCCTGAATATACTATACCAGGTTCTTCACCAAGTAATTTCTGTAAGTTGTCCCATGTATCTTTCCTTTGACTGTGGGCCCAGTTTCACTGGCCTTCTGGGCACCCCACTGCCACTTTTGTACTCTACTTCGGCCTCACTGCATTTTCCACCTCACGTGCCACTGAATCTCACCACACAATCTACTCTAGCCACGTGGTCCACTGGAGCTACATGCTGGCTTCCCCAGGGACATCCACTCTCCCAAAATTGCTCAAGCACTTCAAACAACCTAAAATGTGTATCTGTCTTTTCTTCTGCTGTGAAACTCTGAATCTTCTTTCAAGTGCTTGTCCAGATGCCACCTCCTTGGCATGCTCTTTTCCTGCCATTCAGAAGTAACTTTAACACTCTGCTTGCATCTCTCTTTAGGTCATCTATTTTGTTTTGCATGGAAGTGCATCTACTGACTACATAGTACATATGAGGTCATAAACTGTAAGCGATAAGGATGTATCCTCCCATCCCATGGCATAGTGCCTTAGCCAAAGCAGATGCTTAACAACCATTTATTAAATTTATTTCCAGCAGTGTGGGGTCCAAAGGCCCAAAGGGGAGTTATTTGAGAGTGCAAAGGGGCAAATAGAAGGGACATGAAGACAATTCCATAGGCTTATCTCTTGGCTTCTTTGTACCTTTTATGATAGTTTTCTTAATTTTCAGTCTGATTACATTAGTAGGGCTCATAACACTGCTGGAAGCCAGTCTCCAGCAGGACTAGCTCATTCTGCAGTCACAGCCAAGCAAGAAGAGGCAAAGTTAGGACATTTCTTCCCTACAAGCCTAGGAAGGGTATTGTTGCAAAAAGCAAAAAGTGAAATTACACTAAAGTAGCATGACAAAGGTTAAAACAGGGGACAGCAATATTGGGATTAATACTGATCACGATTAAATGAATAATGTAGCAATACCTAGATTTTCATTAGCCAATTCTGACAGTAATAATTTTGTGTTCAGCAGACTCAGAAGCTGTGGTGTGAATGAGACCAACAACTAAGCACTTTCTAGTTGGATGATGTGAAGAATCATTAACCACATCTTGCTGAAGATCATTACAGGTTATAAAAATGTCATCTAGACCATGCAGACAAGCCCATCTGTATTTAAGGCTGAATTCCTTTGAAATAAAAGCACTCCATGTGGTTCAAATGGGTCTGTGATTTCAAATGTCAGAAAACTATTAACACATAACCAGAACACACAGACCATAATATATTGTGCAGTCGAAGGAATGTGAGATATGAAATCTTTCCAATAGTCTCACTTAGAGCCTAAGTCATCAAAAGAGTCCATTTTATACATAAAGAAAAAAGACAATGTTTCAAGAACTTTATAACATATCAATATAATTAATCAGAGCCTATGATAGCCTTTAGTGCAATTAATGGCTGGAGTTCTAGTTTATGAGGCGTTAAGAAGGAGAGGTCAAGATATTTATGATTGTCATTGGATACCATATGCCATGTGTGGGAGACAGGGAGGTGGAGTATTTTATGAGAATAAACTAGAATAACTAAGGATAAAATATTATTTCAAACTGAGGGAAAACAAAGCTAGTTTATTTTCTAGAATTATATCAATGAGCTAGATTGATGTTTGAGAGGAAATCAACTACTTTAATACCTATGCATATTGATTTATGCATAAAAGTACGCATTTATATATTGATTTATGTATAAAAGTATGCATTTATATTACCAATCTCTCTCGCTCTGTATCAGTATGGACAAAGAATATATATTAGGGTGGGTGCACATATATTTTCTGCAGTTTTTGAGCCTAGAGGAGTAAAGCTGTCTGGTTGGATTTCTTGACAACGTATGTCTACTCCCCTCCTTCCATCCCTGTCATTTTCTGAAACTGGAGTAGCTGTTCTGTACCATCCCCCCTCCTACCCAATCTTCCTTCTTCCTTTCTGCTCTCTCCCCCTCTCCCGATTTCACTTTCTTTATTTCAGGTGTATACAGGTGGGAAAACTCATGAGAAGAGCGGCCCCATCTGAATTATATTTTGCTACTCTTCTTGCCATATCAAACCCAAAATAACTGAAAGAACATACTGCTCGGTAATATGTCATTAAAAAGTGAACTACCTCTAACCAAGAGGGTGTTTAATAATCTAGTGTGAATCAATATATTCTACTATTATTAGCACTTTTTAAAGAAAATTGGTATAAATGCACCATAAAATGTCATATCACCTGCTTTATACACTACTACTTTGGTCACTGACAAAAGCCTGCATAGTTAACATCAGCTTATATTTCATTTTGAATCATATTCTTCAAGTGCTCTGTTAGCAATGGGAATATTTTACTTTTTAAAAGTTTCTCTTGCCTATATCTATTTACTTGCTCTCTTTGTCCCCAGTGCAATGATCTGTGACTATTCAATAAAATCTTTTAAACTGACCATCTACTGTTCTGAACCCAAAACAAAGAAAAAGTCTGCAAATCTGTGAGATAAATTTAGGTTGGCTTAAGCTCTAGAATAACATATACTTTTAGTCCAATAAAAAGAAACTCACTATGAGCAAGGGTCAGTGACTTCAAGAAGCTTTCCTTTATTTGGTAAGAAAGACACAAATACTATTAATCAAAATAAAGAAAAAATAACATGTGACATGGAGTAAGCATGGTGCAGAGTGGCCCTTGGGGGAGAAAGAGCAAGATCATTTCTGCTGAGCACAGAGAAAGCTTCTTTGAGAAAGTATTCACTGTTTTGTTCCAGCTACCATATGGAGAAGCCTTCTTACATTATTCCATTTAATCCTCACATCCCTGACAAGTAGGGAGTTTTACTATTTCATGATGAGAAAAATAAAGCTTAGAAAAATTCATTAATTTAGTGAAAAAAATTACCCATGGCCACTAATCCACAGGCCTCTTTCTACACCACTACATGAGATCTTGCAGCAGAGCCTGGAGGGTGGGTGGGATTTGGAAAGGTAAAATGGGCAGAGTAGACAACAGCAGCTGAGGCACAAAGGTATGAGTACCCAAAGCACATGTCTCTTGTGGCAAAACTGTTCTTTTTTATCCGAAAAAAAGAAATCTTCTCCACACTTTAACCTTCTGTCTTCCGGTTACACCTCCTTGGCAAGACTGTAATGGGAGCTCCTCTAACTAGAACTTGGGTGGGCACACTGCTATTCCAAAGTAAATTAGACTGTATTCAGCCATACAAAATGAGTAGATATTGGGTAGGCACTAGCATCGTCTGTCATAAAGGGTCAGCCACATAGGAAGCAGTGAATAAATGGTAGCTCTTCATTATTGTTACTATATCTCATTAGTCTAAAGAACATATTTCCTACACACAAACATTTCTTAATGAGTATATATTTTACAGTGGTTGTGACGAGCACATTGCACAACTTGGCTTTGTGCTGAAGGTATTTGATGCTCATCCCTGCGTCACTTTCACTGGAAGCACCACACATCACTGGACTTTACATTTTTATTTCTAATTGTGATTTAAAATGTCATCAAAAAAGATGATGATGTAGGCCGGGGGCGGTGGCTCACGCCTGTAATCCCAGCACTTTGGGAGGCCGAGGCGGGCGGATCACGAGGGCAGGAGATCAAGACCATCCTGGCTAACACGGTGAAACCCCATCTCTACTAAAAATACCAAAAACATTAGCCAGGAGTGGTGGTGGACATCTGTAGTCCCAGCTACTCGGGAGGCTGAGGTGGGAGAATGTGTGAACCTGGGAGGCAGACAGATCTTGCAGTGAGCTGAGATCATGCCACTGCCCTCCAGCCTGGGTGACAGAGCGAGACTCCATCTCAAAACACAACAACAACAAAAAAAAACATGATGCTGTAATACAACATTCAAGCAAAGGGTTGTTGTATCAAATGCGATAGAGATAGAGTTGAAGAAAGCAGATTTTCTTTAAGAGGCAGTGTTGCTAGTGGTAAAAAACACGCTTGCTAGAATCAGAAGCTTCCGATCTAGTTCTTCCACTCAAGAGCCAGGTGATTCTGGGGAAGTTACTTTCTCTCCTGTTTCTTATCTGTAAAATGGGGGTGACAATAGGGTAAGTGTAAGGATTACATGAGTTAATATTAATGAGTGCCAAGAATTGTGTTTGGCACATAGGAAGGGCTTAATAAATGTTAACTATCATTGTTAGTAATATTGTTTGAAGCAGGCCAGGTGCAGTGGCTCAAGCCTATAATCCCACCATGTTGGGAGGGTGAGGAGGGTGGATTGTTTGAGCATAGGAATTTGAGACCAGCCTGGGCAACATGGCAAGACCCATCTCTACTAAAATACAAAAAAATAGCCAGGCATGGTGAGACATGCCTGTGGTCCCAGCTACTTGGGAGGCTGAGGTAGAAGGATTGCTTGAGCCCCATGGGGCAGAAGTTTCAGTGAGCTGAGATTGTGCCACTGTACTCCAGCATGGTGACAGAGTGAGAACTTGTCTCAAAAAAAAAAAAAAAAAAAAATATATATATATATATAGTTTGAAGCAACGAATCACTGTAGGTAAAAAAAAAAAAAAAAAAAAGTGTATTATCATAAGTCCAACATCAAGTGGTTTCCAATTTTTAAGAAAGAATATATACACATATAATTAAAACCTTGTGTATATTTATATGTGTGTGTATGTCCATGTATATGTATAGTTATTAAGTTTAAAAATCACCTAATACACATGCAAAAGGATAATTAAAAGCAACAGAATTTGTCAAATATCTTGGAATATCATAGGATTTTAAAAACTATGAGACATTCCAGAGATCCACTATGTTTAATTAAAGACTAAAACTCAATTACTGTCAAAAGCTTCCAGCTGATGTTCAAGAAAAACTGTTTAATATACAGCAGTATCTACTTCTATTATGGAAAATTTAAAACTGGGAATTCAGCAAAATAGGAAATGCCAACAAAACCTGGTATTCTTCCCTATGCTTCAACATTATTCTGTCAAAGCTAAGGCAAGTGAAGAGGTCAAGATCAGAAGCACAGGCTTTGGGAAGTCACTCAACACTGGGTCACCGAAGGTCGTGCAGAATGCACAGACTATATATGATAAAGGCTTAGACTCAACTTTTGATCATGATACAGAAGAGTCTAGTCAAATAAAATCATTTGAATAAATGTATGAAAACGTGGGTTTGGTTAAAAGGAAATCATGTACATTTAATGCAGCGTTTCATCTTTTGCAGAAATATGCTTCTAAAGTCGATGGTGAATCTTACATTAGGTGGTATCTTGGATCAATGTTGCAATTCCAAAATTTGTCCTTCAGTGCTAACTGTGAATCAATCAGTCCAAACTTTGTGGAATGAAGTTTAATATTAAAATATATCATATTTTCGAATTTAAACGTAAAGTTTGAATCATAAATGTCTCATGTCAACAGCAGCCTCATACTTTACTCATAAATATTCCCTCTTTCATTATAATTTGGTTGGGATTTTGAAAGGAATGTAGACAAAGTGTGAGAACTCATATCATCCCTTGGCTTTTCTGCTTTAAGATCTAATTTTCAAGGATTAAATATGTCTGATGCCGCGACCATATGCAGTGTTTTCCATGGACAGAAAGGATACATCCCCAAGGACAGAAGTCATGCTGCAAAAGAGGATGGTTTTCCTCCTATTGAAAATTAGTCTATTCAATCAAAATCTCATGAAAATATTGGCTAGTTTATGTGTTTTCATAGCTCGCACTTCACTTACCAGACTGTTGCCTAAATCTTCCCTATTCTGGAAGACTGTATATACAGTGCAAGTATTATATGATATAACCAATTTCCAAATGCTTTCTAACTCCCACAGTGGGGAAAGAACAACTGGCAACACAGTGAATTATTTCAGTTTAATAGTTGGCTATCAAGACAAATAACTGGATGTTGTCTGCAGTAACAGCCATGACCAGGGTCCAGGGAACCACACTCAGGAAAGTTCATAATAGATAACCATTTTCCCAAAAGGAAGAATTATTCTCTGTGAGGATACAAATGTCTCCCTGTTCTGAGTTCTGTTCAGTCTACAGTCCATTCTCTACACTCTCCCCAGTGTTATTGAAACTGCCTTTGCAAAATCATGATAGCAAGAGAAGTCTGACAGGATTGATGCCATCTTACTTCTGACCTCTGAGGTGTCCTTGGTCATTCCCAGGCATAGGCCAAGCTAACTTTTGAAGGAATTTAGTTTATAGTTTACCTTGAAAGCTAGGATGATACTAATCTCCCCTTAAAACTAACCCTTTCCTTGCTCAGGGAACAAAAACCACCTTTGTTAGACTAATAAAAGGCCACAAGAATAGGATTATGGGAGGAACCTGAACTCTGCTGAGATGTAGGCATAGTTTCTCTAATCTCTTACTGCTCAGGGGTCATGTGGCCAGAGGTCACAAGATCTTTGACTTCTCCAATTGCTCCTATAGATAACATCATTATTGTGGAACCTAAGATTGGTTTTTGAGTACTTTTTCAGATGAATCCCACCAAAACTTGTGACTCATGACTCAATTGGTCCCATGGCCCCACCCAGAGGAAGACTCAGCACACCAGGGCTGTTTTCCACACCCCTATGTTTTTATTCCCAACCAATCAGCAGCATCAATTCCCTAGCCCCCTGCCCACCAAACAGTCCATAAAAACCCTAGCCTCCAAGCTGCTAGGGAGATTGAGTGATAGCTCCAGTTCTCCCACATGGGCTGAACTTGTGCCAATTAAACTCTATACTGCAATAGCACCATCTCAATTGATTAATTTTATCTACACAGTGAACAGGAAGAACTCATTAAGTGACCACATTACAAGTTTAAAATGTTTTTCTGGTGAGGGAAAGAGAAATAAAACATGGCTTGTCTGATTAGTGCTAAGTAGTACTTCAACTTCATGATCATTAATATTCAAAAGACTTCAACACTGCCTGGAAATCTCACTAGATTTCATAGCCGTCTGGCTCTCTCTCACTGGGCTCAACAAATAGTGCCCCTCTTCTACCTCCTACTAAATCTCAGTTTCCATTTTCCTTTTGCCTCAGCTGATGATCTTACCCTATATTTTACCAGGGAAAATAGAAGTCATACACCATAGCCCCTACTTTTATTCCACAACTGAATTTTCAAGGTCTTTTACTCACCCCCTCCCTCTCTGTCTCTAGAGCTGAAGTAGAGAGAAAGTGTTACATTAAGGGTCAATCCCACTGTACTCTGGTCGTCATCCCTTCATATGCCCAGGGGACTCTATTCACAGGTTATTATGTCTTACTGCTTTCTTAACCTCTTCTTCCCTGCCAAGACTTAACCTATCTGCATTCAAATGCAGAATGGTTTACTTTAGGAATAAAGGAAGAAGTGACTTCAGGGTGGAAGAGAGAGAAGAAGAAAAGGAAGAGAGAAGGAGGGAAAGAAGGAAGGGGAGAGGTAAGGAAGGAAGCAAGGAAGCAAGGAAGGAAGGAAGGAAGGAAGTTCCTTTGATACCCTGATCCTTCTTCAGCTACCACTGTATCTTTCTACTTTCCTTTTTCAGCCAAAGGTCTCAAAAAAGTTACCTAAAAGGCTATCTCCACCCACTAATCCATCTTCCTTCATCTTTCATCCCTCTATAATTTCCTCCCTCTCTCAGCATTGAAACTTCCATTTCAAAGGCTACAAATTGTGTCCATGTTGCCAAACCAGGAGATGCTTATCAGTTCTTCCTTACAGTGGCCTCTCAGCTGCGTGATACCACCCACATGCTTAAGAGAAGGCATTCTGCAGGCTTAGGTAAGTCTGAATCCAAGGCTCATTACATACCGGATTCATCTATAAACTTTTAAACTTCCTCATCTATAAAATGAGGATAGCAATTATTTTCCTCCATTGGTGTTTTGTAGTGATTAAATGTTATAATCCATGCAAAGTGCTTAATCTTGTACTTGGCACATAGCAAAGATTCTATAATTGTCAGTTTTTATAGCTGGTAATACTATTGGTGTTATTCTTCTGTAATTGTTCTCTCATGTTGCATTTCATTAAACAACACTCTCCAGAGGAAGAGAGATGGTTGTCCCATTTCCTGCATACAGTGGCCAGGGCTGGTGCTATATTTACTAGGAGCCATCATGATTTTGCCCAGGGGTGGCAGCAATGTTGTCTTTCTCAGATGACTTTTAGGGGGTGATTCTAGGGCCTTGTTCCCAGTGGGTAATGCTGGAAAGTCTGCAAACTTCACAGTATCTTTTAATAAATCTCTTTTAGGAGCCAGGCACAGTGGTGCATGCTTGTAGTCCCAGCTACTCAGGAACTGAGGTGGGAAGACTGCTTGAGTCCCATAGCTTAAGGCCAGCCTATGCAACACAGCAAGACCCCCCTAAATCAACAAATGTATAAGCACATTTATTGTGAAGGATTTAAGGGGATCTTGCTCTCTACATAGACAGATGGATAGATATAGATATAGATAGATATAAATAGATATATAAATATATCTATTTATAGGTACATCTAAATATATATATTATGAGTTGAATTTGCCATATTTGGCTTTTATTGCTTGCAATGAAAAATTCTAGTCAAATATCTAACTCAGCCTATTCCCTTCTTCAAATTTCATATTCATATATTCAACTACGCCCCTGACATTCCAACTCAGATATTTCATAGCCATCTCAAATTACACAATGCAGAAATGAACTATCAAGCTCCCTCTCCTCCATTCCAAACCACTTGCCTCTTAGCATATGGAAACACCATCCAGAGTTGCTTACATGAAGAATCTGCAGCCATCATTGAAAGCTCTCTCTTTATACATTTTCCAAGTGGTCGGTTTTGCCTCAAAATACACTTCGAATTTGTCCACTCATTTCTCTCTGCATTTGTTACCACCCTAAGTTGAATCACCATTGTCTCACAAATGCACCAAAACACCTGCCTGTAAAATGTCTCACCCTTTTCCCATGTTGTTCTCTTCCAATGCATTTTTCTTCATAGCAAACTAAATTTCTAGAAACAAAATCATGTAATTACCTTAATCAAAATCTTCAATGGTGTGCCATTGTACATTGGAAGAAATCCAAAGTTCTTACTATCACTTCCAAAACAATGAACAATTTAGATTCTGGCTAGCTCCTTAGCTGCATCATATGCGCCATCCCACATTTAATTCTCCATGATCCTACCTCATTTCACCTCCTTAAAACCGATAGGCTTTTCTGTTTTGGGACCTTTGCACGAGCTGTTTACTCTGCCAGGAAGGTGCTGCCCACCTGACATGACCTCACTGCAAACTTCAGAGAGACGTTTTTATCCTGTCAGTGTCAGCAAAGAGTCCTTATTACACCCTCTCAAGCCATCCCCTATATACCTATCATAGTTCACAGAAATCACTGATTTTAATGTGATTATTATCTATCTTCCCTGTCTGATTTTCATTAAAATTGTCATTTTAATAAAAATTTTCTGATTTTCATAAAAAATGACAATTGGTCTATTTTATCTATCTCTAGTATTTTATGCCTAATGTAGTGCCAGGTACACAGAGTTGCTATTCAAAAATATCTGTCCAATGTTTGAATTAATTATTTTCAATCACAACACCCATGAGTCCTCTGTGGTCTGTAGTGTTTTCTTTGTGCAGTGTCTGTCACAGCTCTAAAGAGAAGGGTAAGAACAATAGAACTGTCTAACAGGACAGATTCATTAGCTGAGATCCAAAACCAAAAGCCAAATCTGGCTAATTTCTCAGACGACTGGATGCATTTATGATTTTGGATCAGGGATGACATTTTCTGTTAGGTACCAACAAGTTGCATATCTAGAAACTCCATTATCTGAAACATACACACAAACTGAAACAGAAAAATTTACTATGATTTAAACGATATCTTTAAATGAACAAATGCTGAACAATGACAGTGATATTAAGACCCATTTATTAGAGCAATATAATCCTTAGATGAAGAAGATAGGGAAACACCATATTCCCACCATATTTACTGGAGTAGTTATCTTTACTTCTGTGGCATCCCTACAGTGATGATATAATTTGGAGACTTCATTTCCCAGTCATTTACAAAATGGCTGTGAGAAGACAGTCTCATGATCATAGACTCACTTTTAGAAGCTATGTTAGCTTGGTGCATTTCTTAGTCAAGTAAATCACACTATCTTAATCTATGTCTAAAAAATGTGGATCCCAAACGTGAATTATCTATTATAAATGTGATAACAGAGACAAAGGAGGGAGATCCGCTTAAGAGGGTATGATGGTTAATACTGAGTGTCAACTTGATTGGATTGAAGGATGCAAGGTATTGACCCTGGGTGGGTCTGTGAGGGTGTTGCCAAAGGAGATTAACATTGAGTCAGTGGGCTGTGAAAGGCAGACCCACCCTTAATATGGGTGGCCACCATCTAATCAGCTGCCAGCACAGCCAGAATATAAAGCAGGCAGAAAAACATGAAAAGACTAGACTGGCTTAGCCTCCCAGCCTACATCTTTCTCCCGTGCTGGATGCTTCCTGTCCTCAAATATCGGACTCCAAGTTCTTCAGCTTTGGGACTCAGACTGGCTTCCTTGCTTCTCAGCTTGCAGACAGCCTGTTGAGGGACATTGTGATCGTGTGAGTTAATACTCTTTAATAAACTGTCTTTTATATATAGATCTACCCTATTAGTTCTGTCCCTCCAGAGAACCTTGACTAATACAGATTTTGGTACCTGGAGTGGAGTCAGTAGAGATATTCCTTCTAAGGTGAAGGATAAGTTGCTGCATTTGGCCCCTCCTACAACCAAGAAAGAGGCACAGCGCCTAATGGGCCTATTTGGTTTGGAGGCAATACATTCCTCAGTTGGATGTGTTACTTTGGCCCATTTATCGAGTGACCCGAAAGGCTGCCAGTTTTGCATGGTGTCCAGAACAGGAGAAGGCTCTGCAACAGGTACAGGCTGCTGTGCAAGCTGCTCTGCCACTTGGGTCATATGACCCAAGAGATCCAATGGTGCTTGAGGTATCAGGAGAAGATACGGATGCTATTTGGAGCCTTTGGCAGGCCCCCACAGGTGAATCACAGCAGAGGCCTCTAGGATTTTGGAGCAAGGCTCTGCCATCTCCTGCAGATAACTACTCTCCTTTTGAGAGATAGCTCTTGGCCTGTTACTGGGCTTTGGTGGAAACTGAACATTTGACTATGGGTCATCAAGTCACCATGTCTGCCTATCACCTGAACTGCCTATCATGAACTGGGTGCTTTCTGACCCATCTACTCACAAAGTGGGTCATGTCCACAGCATTCCATCATCAAATGGAAGTGGTATATATGTGATCAGGTTTGAGCAGGTCCTGAAGTTACATGAGGAAATGGCTCAAATGCCCATGGTCTCCAGTCCTGCCACCCTGCCTTCTCTCACCCAGCCTGCACCAATGGCCTCATGGAGAGTTCCCTACAATCAGTTGACAGAGGAAGAGAAGACCAGGGCCTGGTTCACAGATGGTTCTGCACAATACGCAGGCACCACCCAAAAGAGGACAGCTGTAGCATTATAGCCCCTTTCTAGGATATCCCTGAAGGACAGCAGTGAAGGGAAATCTTCCCCCATGGGCAGAACTTCAAGCAGTGCATCTGGATGTGCACTTTGCATGGAAGGAGAAATGGCCAGATGTGTGATTATATACTGATTGATGGGCTGTAGCCAGTGGTTTGGCTGGACGGTCAGGGACTTGGAAGAAGCATGATTGGAAAATTGGCAACAAAGAAATTTGAGGAAGAGGTATGTGAATAGACCTCTCTGAGTGGTCAAAGACTCTGAAGATATTTGTATCCCAAGTGAGCACTCACCAACAGGTGACTTCAGCAGAGGATGATTTTAATAATCAAGTGGACAGGATAACCCATTCAATGGATAACATTCAGCCTCTTTCCCCAGCCACCCCCGTCATCACCCAGTGGGCCCATAAACAAAGTGGCCATTGTGGCAGGGATGGACGTTATGCACGGGCTCAGCAACATGGACTTCCACTCACCAGGGCTGACCTAGGTACGGCCACTGCTGAGTGACCAATTTGCCAGAAGCAGAGACTGACACTGAGCCCTCAATATGGCAGCATTCCTTGAGGTGATCAGCCATCTACCTGGTGGCAGGTTGATTATACTGGACCTCTTCCATCACGGAAAGGGCAGAGGTTTGTCCTCACTGGAATAGACACGTACTCCAGATATGTTTGCCTGTTCTGCACGCAATGCTTCTGCCAAGACCACCATCCATGGACTCACAGAATGCCTTGTCCACTGTCATGGTATCCCACACAGCATTGCCTCTGACCAAGGCACTCACTTTATGGCCAAAGAAGTGTGGCAGTGGGCTCATGCTCATGGAATTCACTAGTCTTACCATGTTCCCCATCATCCTGAAGCAGCTGGATTGACAGAATGGCAGAATGGCCTTTTGAAGTCACAATTAAAATGCCAACTAGGTAACAATACTTTGCAGGGCTGGGGCAAAGTCCTCTGGAAGGCTGTGTATGCTCTGAATCGGCGTCCTATATATGGTACTGTTTCTCCCATAGCCAATATTCACTGGTCCGGGAATCAAGGGGTAGAAGTGGAAGTGGCAGCACTCACCATCACCCTTAGTGATCCACCAGCAAAATTTGTGCTTCCTGGTACCACGACATTATGTTCTGCTCGCCTAGAGGTCTTAGTTCCAGAGGGAGGAATGCTGCCACCAGGAGACACAACAATAATTCCATTAGACTGGATGTTAAGATTGCCACCTGGACACTTTGGGCTCCTCCTACCTTTAAGTCAACAGGCTAAGAAGGGAGTTACAGTGTTAGCTGGGGTGACTGACCCAGACTATCAAGATGAAATCAGTCTACTGCTCCACAATGGAGGTAAAGAAGAGTACGCATGGAATACAGTAGATCAATTGCCGCATCTCTTAGTATTACCATGCCCTGTGGTTCAGGTCAATGGGAAACTACAACAGCCCAATCCAGGCAGGACTACAAATGGCCAAGACCCTTCAGGAATGAAGGTTTGGGTCACTCCACCAGGAAAAAACCATGACCTGCTGGGGTGCTTGCTGAAGGCAAAGGGAATACAGAATGGGTAGAAGAAGGTAGTCATCAATACCAGCTACGACCATGTGACCAGTTGCAGAAACGAGGACTGTAATTGTCATGAGTATTTCCTCCTTCTTTTGTTAAAAACATGTTTGTGCATGTATATACTTGTACTAAGGAAATATGTTCATTTTATTTCCTTTTTCTTTTAACATGTGACATCAGATTTATTGACTTCATATTAGCATGTAAGTATTGTTAGCTTTATGTAATAGCATTTGGGTTGGGGATTGGTGCATTTCTGGTTGTACAAAGGATAGCTGCATTATGTTAGGTGTAATTATGACCTCATTATTGTCTTTATTTGAAGATAATGTGTGATCTCAGATGCGTATGGGTTCAAGTCAACAACGGGTAGACTTACAATGGTTACTACTGAGTGTCAACTTGACTGGATTGAAGGATGCAAGGGATTGATACTGGGTGTGTCTGTGAGGGTGTTGCCAAAGGAGACTAACATTTGAGTCAGTGGGCTGGGAAAGGCAAACCTACCCTTCATCTGGGTGACAAAGTGGGTGACAAAGAAATCATATGGTGGGCACCATCTAATCAGCTGCCAGCATGGCCAGAATATAAAGCAGGCAGAAAAATGTGAAAAGACTAGACTGGCCTAGCCTCCAATCCTACATCTTTCTCCCATGCTGGATGCTTCCTGCCCTCGAACATCAGACTCCAAGTTCTTCAGCTTTGGGGCTCATACTGGCTTCCTTGTTTCTCAGCTTGCAGACAGCCTATTGTGGGACCTTTGATTGTGTGAGTTAATTCCTTAATAAACTCCCCTTTATATATGTATATATAACCTATTAGTTATATCACTCTAAAGAACCCTGACCAATACAGAAGGCTTACACTTTTTATTCTAACAGGCTTAAGGCTAACTCTATGTGTCTCCTTCCCAATGTCAAGAATCTCTGTAGCTTAGCGGAACAGTTTTTCTCAGTGACATATGCAACTCAGTGATTAGTCACAGGAACACTGACCTCATCCCAATAAAATAAGGATCTCCCTATTTTAAGATCCGCCTAAGGAATAAAGAGCTGTGCACTTTAGGGAAAGCTCTATAAAATGTGTGAGAATCAAAAGTGTTCAAAAATGGCCAAAACCAGCCAGGCAAGATAGTGAGAATACACCTCTACAAAAACATTTTTTAAATAGCAAGGTGTGTTGGTACATGCCTGTAGTCCCAACTATTGGGGAGGCTGAGGTGGAGGATCACTTGAGCCCAGGAGTTTGAGGCTGCAGTGAGCTACGATTGCCACTGCATTCCATCCTGGGTGACAGAGTGGTAAGGAGAGGGTGATCCTTACTAAAACAGGCAATTCAATATTCAATTAGGGGAATTCATTCAAACCATTTATTTCACAGAAATGGCCAAATAAGTGGCCTTGTTAATAGGAAGATAAAACCATTTCCTTTTTGCATTAAAATAACTGATTTTGTCTCAAATTATATTAAGTAAGGTAACTACAACAGAAATAAGAAGAAAATTACACTGATTATATAGACAAGAATTAGTTTCTGAAAGCACATAAACCTTTACAGAAAATATACTTACTTTATCAAAGTGGTTCAGTTTTCAGCTGCTTCTATGGCTTACAATAAAAAAGGGATTATGTTACATATGGAAACTTCAAAAACCACAAAGCTCAAATAAAAATTATAGTCCAGGGCAATTAATCTGGAACAAGAATACCCATGAATACTCTGGGTATTTGTTTTAATGCACTTCAGTCCAATAGTGTTGTTTTCTTTCTCATCAAAGAGCAAACTATATTTCTATTTGTCATCCTCAGAAGTAGTAACAGAGCCTATCCTGGTAATATGCATTGTGGGGAAGAAGAGGAAACAATTGAACACAAAGCTATTTCAAATAATAGAAAAGATACCTTTAATAATTGGCAGGAGATCTTATAACACAAACTATAAACAACTGCTGAATTTGAAAGTCACAAAGGCATAGTCCTAGAGTCCATATCGTGGGATCATAAGAGAGTTACAGCTTTCCCTACAGTCAAGAGGAAATGTCATCCATTAGAATTAAAGTGAACTCCCTATATACCCATTTATAGAAATAACTGGACCCCTAAGCACATTCAGGTACATTCTTATTATTCCTCTACAACTGGCCCTGAATTAGGTGAGGTGACAAGTGTGGTTTTTCAGACCAACTCATGGTCTTTCTGGCTTATGGTTATACTGATCGTCCCTGGTGACTGGTGTGTGAACGAACCTCAGAGCATTCAAATCCCTGGGTTCTGCTCTGGCTCTGCTAGTATCCTGCTCTGCAAACTTAACCTCTCTGGGCTTTAATTTCTTTATCTTCAAATTGAAGAAAAATGTGATACTTTATCCTTAAGATCAACCTCTAGTTCTAAATTCTTAATCAGAAAAATTATGGCAGGCTTATGGTCTGCAGAATTAAAATCAAAGAGCCTTGCTGAGGTAAGCGACAAAATTTGCAAAGGACAATGTAAGGTTCATTTTCTTCTAGACCGAACGAATTGTACCCAGTATTTATGTGGACTTGAAAACTATAAGTGTTTTTAATAAATTAAATCTAAAATGAAGGCATTTAAAATTATTACCGGCTTATCAGCATGAAACACAAAGAACACTGAAGTGGGAGATCTTTCCAGTGAAACTCATCATTAAACTGTCAATAACAATGTCATCATTTCTTTTCCCTTCTGTGATCACACCATCTCCCAGGCACAATTTTAGGTTTAACAGTCTTAAAACCAGGTAAGACTAGGGAAGCTGAGCAGGCAAATCAAATGATTAAGCTTTAAAAAGTTTTATAGGTATTTAAGCCTTGGGAAAGCTTAATTAAAGTTAATGAAGAATTTAAAACAGGAGTGAAAATTAAAGCAGTAGGGAATGTTCAAGCAAAAATTACTATGCCACTGAAAAAATTCAGGAAGAGCCACGGGGAACTAATGCAAATAATCGTTGATTGGAGGAAACGTCTCTGGCAAGTGCAAGAAGTGACCCAAAGAAATAGAACTGAGAAAATTTGGCCAGAAAAGTAAAAAAAGAACATACACAAAATGGATGGTACAACATAGCTTTTATTTTTCAGAAAGAAAATGTGATTGATTCTGCGTAAATGTGCTTTTCATAACTTTTTATTGTCATAAAGACAATAACAATATCCTTAGCTCTTCCTATTCCTTTGCCAGTCTATCATTCACTCATGTTTTCAATGTAATATTCAGAACCCACCATATTAGATCATCTGGTTGAGTTCTGCACCACAATCTTCTCTGTCCACTTATCCTATGAGATCCCAATTGCATCCCATAATCTTTTTAAATATAATGGAAAATTTAAAACATTTCATCTGATATAGTTTGACTCTGTATCCCCACCTAAATCTCATCTCAAATTATCATCCCTATGTGTTGAGGGAGAGATCTGATGGGAGGTGATTGGATTATGGTCTCTCTCTTTCTCTCTCTGTCTCTCTGTCTGTCTCTCTCTCTGTTGCTGTCTCTCTCAGTCTCAGTATCTTTATAGCAGTGTTAAAGCGGACTAATACATCATCCTTCTTGGTCTCAACTACTGGTTATTCATCTTAAACCATGCTTATCCTGATGGACACTAACTAGAAATAAACACATGAGATGACATTTTCTTGGATATCTCATTACAAACATATTAGGCATCTGAATCAGTATTATTGTTTTAATTTATCAACTAATGTCCAAAATGATGATGGAAACAAAATAGCTAGTCCAAATCTAAAGAAGATATGTTACCTGCTTAATCACAAGGATTATTTAAAACATCCACATGTGATTTAACTGACTCCCAAGGTAGATACATTTCGAAAGCATGACACAAGGGAAAAATATAGCATTACAATCACATTCCAGGGTAACTATATTTATGGAAACACACAGAAAATGGGCTAATCTTTGCACTTTCTCCTATTGAGAGAAATAGATATTGCACTCAACCCTTTCTTCATAGCTGGTAATGTAACATAAATAATAAAATTTTTCTTAAATTGCCTACCAATCATCAAATTCAGGGAACTGTCCACTGAACTTTTAGTATTGGCTTTCCGTTTGTTGGGGAGGGGAGAAGTGGAGTTACAAACTATAGACTAGAAATAATAACAATAAAATGATTCCAAGGGGCATTAAATGCCAGAGTTCTGAGGATTTGGAGATTGGGGTAAGATAACTAACTAGAGTAACTTGCTGATTGTGCCTCACACATCCTTTTCTTCTGGTAGCCAAAACAGTGAGAAATGTGAAGGAGGGGCTTAGGCAAAAGCCAGCCTTGACTGCCTGGGGCATCTTATCGGCATCTGAATTGGTGAAAGATCTAACAGTCGCCACTCCTCCTCATGTTGTTTTGGAAGCAAGACCTACCAAACAGGCCAGGCACAGTGGCTCACTCCTATAAACTCAGCACTTTGGGAGGCCAAGGCAGGCGGATCACAAGGTCAGGAGATTGAGACCAGCCTGACCAACATGGTTTCTACTAAAAATACAAAAATGAGCCAGGTTTGGTGGTGCGTGCCTGTAATCCCAGCTGCTCAGGAGGCTGAGGCAGGAGAATCGCTTGAACCTGGGAGGCGGAGGCTGCAGTGAGCTGAGATTGTGCCACTGCACTCTAGCCTAGATGACAAAGCAAGACTCTGTCTCAAAAATAAAAAAATAAAAAACAGACCTACCAAACAGAACCACAGCCATTAAAAGGAGATCAGAGTTAACAGCTGGGACAGAGAGGGGTTATTTCTGCATGTTGGAGATGCTTGTGTTCACAGAGTAGCTGTGTTTATCATTAATAATAATAATAATAAAAATGTTATGCCTCTCATCAGTAAGCATCGCCTTTAAAAGCTAGGCGTATTCAGGGCAACAAATTCATCCACTTCTGACATCGGTTGCAGGGTCTTACCTCTGGCAACAGATTAATGCATTAGCAAGGAACCCAAATGAAAAGTGCTTATGTAGACAGCACAATGGCTGTGATTTAGTAATGTTCGTACAGCAATTTATATTTACTGAGTGCTACAATGGTTTCTATTATTTATTCTTCAAGAGAAATCCATGAGGTACTGTCTTCATTTTTTTTAGGTGAGGAAAATAAGGCATAGGGAAATTAATACGGAATCACAGAGATCAAGTCAGGTTGTGCCTGTACGCACAAAAATAACCTTTTAGAAAGGAAAAATGAGCTTAAGTTACTTGCTTGACATTAAATATTACATTGGTGCAAAAGTAATTATGGTTTTTAATTGTGGTGAAAACCGCAAATACTCTTGTACCAACCTAATAGAGCAGTGGACACTGACATATTTTCTTAGCAGTAAAAACAATCCCCCCCCAAAAAAATGTCACATACAATTCCAATTTACAAACAAGATAACAATTACACTGCATTAGTAAACCAAATATAAATTTCTAACATTTACTAATTATTAGGGCAATCAATGTTTTATGAACATAAACTTTGAAATCAGAGGGCATGTGTAATAGTTCCAAGCTTCTACCACTCTCAGCATCTGTGAATTTCAGAACTTCTGAACTCCAGAGTCTGCAGGCTTTAGGAAGAAAGTGTTTGCCTAAATATAACGGGTCAAAAGTATAAATTCAGTAAAACTACTTTGTTTGCATAAACCTAATGATATAGTGTGTATGCTGGGAATGTACTTGAACCTTTGAATTCAGTTGTTTAATTAGTGAGCCATCGTGGTGGGGCTGGAGTCAGTGGGGAAAACCCACAGAGGAGCCTCCGCAGAGTGATTTTAAAGCGTGCAGGAAAGAAGGCCTGTGGCCTGTGTATGCATAGGGGGAACTCCTCCCTAATCCTCATTATAGATTTGTGTTCTCTAAAGCAGGAAACGACAAACTAAAATTAAGTAAAGAGATGCTAACGGTTATATTAATTTTTTAAGAAGAAACAACAGCCTGCAGCTGATGATGTGTTGGCTGGAATGGCCTGAGCCGCTGGGAAAGAATTTAATGGAACTAGATCTTTTAAAAGTCATATAAGTTCAAAAGGAGAAACAGGAAAAATAAATAAAGAGAAGTAGGCAGAAAGAACGGGTGAGATTCAGCTGAGGGAAGTTGATGGCATAATATATGCTGAGGCCACATATTTCCAATAACAGTCCAGGAGCCACGAGCTGAATTATGGCTCCCAGAGTCATGGAAGGCAGTTCTGAACAGAAGCTAAATGTTGGTGAACTCAAATTCCAAAAAGAATAAAGTCATGCTTCTCCAGAGACCAAAGAGAAGATAAAGAAAATGGCCTGGCCTTATACTTGAGGGAGAAAGTAAAATGATTTACAAAGAACAGAACTAGTGATTGGAACCAATGAGTAGGACTGGATGAGCAGAGAACAGGAGCTAAACCTGGCAGTCTTGGAAAGAGCCTAAGACAGCATTGAATCCAAGAAGTTTGGGGATGATAAATGTGAGGCACAGTTATCACCTGTTATCTATGTCCACAGTCCACTCAATACTGCAACCTGACCCAAGATGAATCCTGTGGCATTGGGTTTATCTGTTAACAGTTTATAAGAAGACCACATTCTAGATCAACCGGAGCAAAATACTTCAACTTTTTACACCAGGGAACCAGGGATGATGTGCTCTAAGGAACTGGAATGGAGGAATACACTTTATGTAAAGAAGGAAGACTAGAAATCCCAATAATAGATTGGAAAAAAAATCCTCTTCGTCTCCTGCCGGGCCCGACCAACAGACCCTGGCCAAATGACAGAGGAAAACATGTACAGAGACACAGGTTTTTTGCCGGCCATGCGGCTAGGGAACTGAGCCACTCACAGACATCAAGGTGGATGCCGTAAAGAGTCACAGAGGCTGCAGCCTTGACAAGTGGCCGCTGCGGTCATTTATTCAGTACAGATATAAAGACAAAGGCCTTGAGGCAACACACTTGTAGGTAATTAATATGGTTGCGAGCCCCCCGACCGCCCCCTGCCCCCAGGTTCCCAGGCCTAAGTAAACTAACCTACCTTGATCAATTCCCTTACACTTCCTTGTTATCTACTCTTAGAGAATTCACTGCCTTCAGTCAAATCCTTTCCCAAAGCTTTTGCAAAACCTCCCGGCCTTCCAGGAAGGTTTCCATCTTTCTATAATTTTTCCCACCACCCTGACCGATCTCCTACAATCTCCAAAATTGTCAAATAGAAAATCAGGCTATTACAAGTGGCAGGGGGAACCTACCTGTGGTAGCATTTCTGTTAAATAATAATGTGTATGTGATTGAACTTTGTAAACTAAAAATAACTAGAAAAGGGAAGTGATGCTCTGGAGTGGTTTTGAGTGTTAACTTCACTATACATACATATTTTTTTTCCTAAATACAAATATGACACGTCCATTTAGAATATTTGGAAAACAGAAGGGAAAGATATTTTAAGAAGAGAGAAAAATATTCAACCATAATAAGCCTTCCACTTAGAAATGACCACTGTTAACAATTTGGTGCATTACATACTAGTATTTAATTCATATGCACAACTGTGCCTTGTTTATAAATAAAAGTGAGACCCTTTTCCTTTCTTTTTACTTGGCAATACATTGTGTGCTTTGCCATTTCATTTTATTCTTAAAACATTAAAGACTGCATTAAATTCTACTGCTTTTCATCAATTCTCTAAAGTTAAAAACTTGGGTCTTTGTATTTCCACTATTTCAAATAAAAGTGTGGATTGATATCCTTGATTTTGTTTGCATTTATTTGTGTGCTAGTAAGATTAATCATTTTTCATGTTTTGGGCCATTTATACTTCTTTTGTATATTGGTTTCATGTTACTGTCCATTTTTTTCCTAGAGTATTAAGCTTTTTAAAAGAGTTCTTTATATTAAATATATTAATCCATCCTCTGTCATACACATTTAAAATATCATTGATTCGTCTTATTTCATTTAAGGTATTTTCTTCAAGAGGGGAGGCCTTTAGTTTTTATGCAGCTAAATTTTTTCCTTCATGGTTTTTGTTTGTGGTGACAAGTTTTGAAAGATCTCTGTGCTGCAACTACATATACATATTCAGCAGTAGTTTCATTTAGTTCTTTTAAGGAGTATTGGTTAAAAGCGTGGGGACTGGAAGGCATTCCTAACACTGACCTTAATCTTATGATCTATTCTGCCTCCACTGATCTATGGTTAATCTGATCTGTGCTTTAATTTCTTCATCATAAAACTAATAAGTAGTGTCAGTATTTGCCTCACAGAGCAGTTAAAAGTAATAAATTGGATAATCTATATAAAGTGCAGGGCATAATATCTGGCACATAATAAATACTCAGTAAACACTAGGGATTATTTAACTCCCTAATACCTGTGAACGTTATTTTAGAGACTATGATACAAATAAATATAAGTTTAATTTTCTCCAAATTTGTGCCAACACTATATTTTGAATAAAACATTGTGTCCCACTAATTTTAAATGCCACTTCTATTATATACTAAATGATTACAGGTGTTTGGATACATTTCTACACTTTTTATTGAAGTCCACTGATTTGCCTGGCTAGTAATATAAGTCTGCTACAATATTAAAATCAGTATGGCTGAATAATGTTTTAATTACTTTTAGTGCAATTATCCCTCCTTAATTATTCTTTTCTCAGAAAATACCCCTGACTAATCAGACTGCCAAAACTTCCGGTTAAAGTTCCAAGAGGGAATTAACAAAAGTATATGAAACTGTCATTCTTCTAACGAGCACTCCCTCTAAATATTTTTTGGGAAAGTCCAAGGTGAACTTCTCTGCCCAAATTATATTTCACCCCTAATCACTTCCTAGTTTCTGTCCAGTAGAGTATAAATGTATAAGGGTCAGTATCAACTGTCAAAACAAATCAGGTTTTTCAATTGAACTCATAGAGATAGAGAATAGAAGGTTACCAGAGACTGGGAAGGGTAGTAAGGGAGATGGCATGGAGAGGAGGTGGGGATGGTTAATGGGTTAAAAAAACAGAAAGAATGAATAAGACATAGTATTTGATAGCACAACAGGGTGACTATAGTCAACAATGACTTAATTTACATTTTACTAAAAGAGTGTAATCGGATTGTTTGTAACACAAAGTGTAAACATAAACACTTGAAGGGATGGATACATCATTTCCCATGATGTGATCATTATGCACTGCATGCCTGTATCAAAACATCTCATGTACTCCGTAAGTATATATACCTACAATATACCTACACAAATTAAAACTTAAAAAAACTCTTTATTTTCTTGTAAATGATCTTTATTGAATTTGAATTTTTATGTCTTCTAATATAAAACATATGTTTTTAAAAAATCATGTTTTTAAGCGTACCCTTGTAAAACATTTAAAGGCCAAAAGGAGAATACATTGTACCTTCTAAATCACTTTCTAAACCCAGCCCTGGGACCCTCAGGACTCCACTCATTACAGGATGGGGGTCAGCCAGCATGAATAGCCCCTGTTTCATTGGTAATCATGAGGAGCAAGAAAACAAACACCGGAAGAGCCTGAGAATGGAAGCCCAAGCGTCAGTTCTTCCTTGTAGTGCCTCTGCACTGTCACAAATGGGCTGTGGGGGGCCTTTACCTGCCTCACTCGGGGGTTGGTCATGCCTCCTTCTTTGAGTAGGAAGAAGAGGAATTGGAAATATACAAGCATCAGAAGTGTGACTGCCACACTCTTCCTCCCAAGAGAGCAGATTTAAAATCCACTCATAGAGATGGAAGTAAAAAAGTAGCTCCTTAACAACTTGTTTCAAATCAATATGCCACTTTAATAAGAGAAAGTTCCCATGTCTTCACAGTGGCCTGATTTCTGCCTTGTCTCATATTTAATGATTCTATAACTCTGTGTGCAAAGCATATGATTTGATACATGACTAAAAAGGCATTGTTGTTAACTGTTAAAATACCATGACTATATTCCTACTTTGCTCAGTTTTAATTTTATAATAAATACCTTAAGATTTTCCAAATTGCTCTAAATTTACATTTGGTAACAGGTTCTTCAAGTTTGTTTTGTTTTGTTTTTTATTTTCTCCAGGAATTGGGAGGCTTAAAGGAAAATAAGACTGCAAAGGGATCTCTTAATAGAAATGTATAAATTATGCTGAAGATAATAGAATAAGCAGTGAGGAAAACTGCAATTTTTCAAATTAATTCTGGCCACCAAGTAGATTGGGAGTGTGAAAATGAAAGAAACCATAGGAAAAAAGTGTCTATGACATCTAAAGCCTCATGAGATCTAGTGAAAGGAACATTAGCTTTAATCAGATGAATAGAAGCCAGGAAGGGAGCCTTCAAAAAAAGTCCTAATAAAGGGGAGCATGAAACCATGGCTGAAACTCTGAAATGGAAGAAGACTAAAGAGGTTTATTAGACTATTCAGAAAGAAATTTCAATTTTTCTTCCGCAAATAATTCAGAAAACAAAAAAGGTGGTGGCAGGAAGGCATATCTAAAGAGATCCATAGGAATCTCTGATGACCTCAAATTTCATAAGGATTTGTGCAAATCATAGAAGGACAGACAGCACAGAGGAGAACGTTCCTAAAGTGTAGAGTCAGGAAAGCTCAAAAACATAATAAGCTAAGGCTTGAAAATATATAGACAGCAAGAAAAATATTCTATTTTTTTTTCTTTTTAAAGTATCATCCAGTACAACAAGAGTCGTAAAGCCAAGGAGCTTCTGTTCATCACAGAGGAAATGGATTATGAAATGTTTAGTGTTGATGGATGGGGTGCTGCTCTACTTCTCATTCTTTTCTGTAATAGAGGAGAACTGTCTATTAAAGAGTGTTGGTGTCAATACTGGCATGAAGCCAGGCACGAAGCTGGACAGACAGGGATATTGTAAAAGGCATTTTCTCACTCTGAAGGAATTAGAGACTCTCAGCCATGTTCACTTATGGGCGACCACATGTCCTCATTTGTCTGAGATATTCCTAGCTTATGCCTGCCTTTCTGGCATAGCTATTAATAGACCTTCTTTCCATTTTAAAAGATTTTAAGCACTGAGCAGACCAATATCAAGTTCCAAAGTTGAATCAGTAATACTAACAAACAAAAGCCCCACAGCAGATGGATTCACGGCCAAATTCCACCAGATAGACAAAGAAGAAGTGGTACCAATCCTACTGACACTATTCCAAAAAATGGAGGAGGAGGGACTCCTCTCTAACTCATTTTATGAAGCTAGCATAACCCGGATACCAAAAGCTGGCAAAGACACAAAGAAAAAAGAAAACTACAGGCCAATATCCCTGATGAACATAGATTCAAAAATCCTCAACAAAATACTAGCAAACTGAATCCAGCAGCATTGAATCCATTCAGCAAACTGAATCAAAAAGTTAATTCACCATGATTAAGTAGGCTTCATTTCCAGGATGCAAGGCTGGTTCAACATATGCAAATCAATAAATGCGATTCACCACAGAAACAGAATTTTTTAAAACCACATGTGATCATTTCAATAGATGCAGAAAAAGCTTTTGATAAAATCTAACAACACTTCATGATAAAAACTTTCAAAAAACTAGGCATCAAAAGAACATATCTCAAAATAATAAGAGCCATCTATGACAAACCCACAGCCAACATCATACTGAACAGGCAAAAGCTGGATGCATCCCCACTTAGAACAGGAACAAGACACGGATGCCCGCTCCCACCACTCCTATTCAACATAGTACTGGAATTCCTAGTCAGAGCAACCAGGCAAGAAAAAGAAATCAAAGGCATCCAAATAGGAAAATACATCATCAAATTATCTCTCTTCCCTGACAATATTATTCTATACCTAGAAAACCCTCACAGACTCCACCAAAAGGCTCCTATTCTGATAAATGACTTCAGTAAAGTGTCTGGATACAAAATCAAAGTGGAGAAATCAGTAGCATTTCTATACACCAATAATGCTCAAGCTGAGAGCCAAATCAAGAACATGATCCCATTTACAATAGCCACACATACACACAAATCTAGGAATATATTTAACCTAGGAGGTGAAAGATCTCTAAAGGGACTACAAGACACTGCTGAAAGAAATCAGAGATGACACAAACAAAACAAAAAACAATCCATGCTCATGGATTAGAAGAATCAATATTGTTAAAATGGTCATACTGCCCAAAGCAGTCTACAGATTCAATGCTATTCCTATCAAATTACCAATGTTATTTCTCATAGAATTCGAAAAACTATTCTAAAATTCATATGGAACCAAAAAAGAGCCCAAATACTCAAAGCAATACTAAGCAAAAAGAACAAAGCCAAGGGCATCATGTTATCCAATTTCAAACTATACTTTAAGGCTAAAGAAACAAAAACAGCCTGGTACTGGTATAAAAACAGACACATAGACTAATGTAACAGAATAGGAAACCCAGAAATAAAGTCATCTGATCTTCAACAAAGTTGACAAAAATAAGCAATGGAAAAAAGGCTCCCTGTTCAATATATGGTCCTGGAATAACTGGCTAGCCATATGTGGAAGAATGAAACTGGACCCCTACCTTTCACTATATACAACAAATAATTGAAGATAGATTAAAAAGTTAAATGTAAGACCTCAAACTATAAGAATCCTAGAAGAAAACTTAGGAAATACAATTCTGGTCATTGGCCTTGGGAAAAAAATATGAATAAGTCCTCAAAAGCAACTGCAATAAAAATAACAATAACTAGGACCTAATTCAACTAAAAACCCTCTACACAGCAAAAGAAACTATCAAACTGCAAACTACAGAATGGGAGAAAATATTTGCAAACTATGCATCCAACAAAGTTCTAATATCCAGAATCTATAAAGAACTTAAACAATTCAGCAAGACAATTGTAAAAACCAATAACTCCACTAAAAAGTGGGCAAAAGATATAAATAGACACTTCTTAAAAGAAAACACAAAAGCAGCCAAAAAACATGGAAAAATGCTCAACATCATTAATCATCAGATAAATGCAAATCAAAACCACATGAGATACCATCTCACACCAGTCAGAATGGCTATTATTTAAAAGTTAAAAATAACAGATGTTGGTAATGCTGTGGAGAAAATACACTGTTGGTGGGAATGTAAATTAGTTCAGTCACTGTGGAAAGCAGTCTGGAGATTTCTCAAAGAAGTTACAACAGAGCTACCATTCAACCCAGAAATCCCATTACTGGGAAGATACCAAAGGAACATAAATCATTCTACCAAAAAGACACATGCACTTGTATGTGTATTGCAACACTATTTGCAATAGCAAGACATGGAATCAACCTGGGTGCCTATCAACAATGGATTAGGTAAAGAAAACCTAATACGTATTCACCATAGAATACTATGCAGCCATAAAAAAGAATGAAATCATGTCCTTTGCAGCACTCTGGATGCAGCTAGAGGCCATTATCCTAAGAAAATTAATGCAGGAACCACATACTGCATGTTCTCACTCATAAGTGAGAGCTAAGCATTGGGTACACGTGGACATTAAGATGAGAACAACAGACACTGGGGACTACTAGAAGAGGGAAAGAAGGAGGGGGGAAGAGGCAAAAATCTATTAGGTACCATACTCACTAACTAAGTGATAGGATCATTTACACCACAAAACCTTAGCATCATGCGATATACCTAAACATGCGCTTGTACTCCTTGAATCAAAAATAAAAGTTGAAATTATATAAAATATATTAAATTATATAAAACTATCTTTATTTGAATGACAAATTATGTAGTCATCTTTAACATATATCAACATGCCAAGAGTACTGCATGTTTTATTGTTTTCAATAATCTTTTTGATAATCTGAGGAACAGATTATCAAACCGATTTTTGTGATGACTTTGAAAGAGTGAAAGCAAACAGGAAGAGGAAACGGGTTTATAAAGACTAAATTAGGTGAGAGCCTCCTTATTTCCTTCTTCATTAGGGCTACTGCAGTACATGTCATGGGATTTCTGTAGATAGATCAAATGTGGATTTTAACAAGACCTCAGACAAAGATCTTTTTGATAGTTAGAGTCAAGGATGGAAATATGAATTGTCATAGAGTCTGATGTATTTTAATGAGTTGAATGGCTATTCCAAATAGTGTTGACTAATGTTTACTAATGAGCAATGTCAACTCTGCCCTTGGCACTCTCCTTTTCAATATTTTTATCACCAAATTGGATTAAGACATGCTGATCAAAGTTACTTCTGATGCATGGGAATAGCAGATATTGAGATGACAGAGTCAGGATCCAAAATTATCTCATCAGACTAGGAAAATGTGCCAAGCCTGAAAAATTAAATTTCAAGTGGAAAAACAATTTCACAGGGAGAAACTTATTTTTTCAAAGACCAGTTACACAAAAATAATAAGATAAAATATGAGATGAAATAAAGAACGTTTTTGCTGATTAAAACTCATAATTGGTGAGCTGGCCACAAAAGCATTAATATCAACATTAAGAGGCTGATGTATCAATCCTACTGAGTCCAGCATGTCACACCCAAAATAACATGTTCCACTCTGGGAACCTCAGCTTAAGCAAGACAGTGGCAAACTGAGAACCATACAAAAAAATAATAGGAGAGTAAATTCTAACATTGATTAAAAAAAAAAGAATAAGAACAATAATAGTAACAACACAGATTTGCAATCCCTTATCTGCAGTTTTAAAATCCAAAGTGTTTGATAACCAAAACTATGTTTAATTTTTGTCAAATCCTGATCTGAAATAGAGAAGGTATCTATGCTCCTTATCTATTTCAACTTGTCGTACATATCACTTGCTGTACATATTTGCATACATATTAATATACTTGATTATGGGATTCTGCCTTATGCTCCATTGGGGATATTACATAATATCACCAGTGTATCTCTGTATTGCCTTTAACAAAAACCCAATAATAGGAATTTCAAAATATAGCTGGTCTCAAGGTTTGGAGTAAAGGATTTTGACCTAATGGTAATAACAACAATAATGATAATAATAACAGGTAACACAAAAATAGCACTTACTCTATGTCAGACACTGTCCTAGGAACTTAGCATATATTAATTCATTCAATTTTTGCAATAACCAGAGATGTATATACCATTATTATTATCCTCACTCTACAATAAAGCAAACTGAAGCACAAAGATTTGCCCAAAGCCACATACTAAGATGCTATTTGAATGTTAATATGATAGTTGATAGTTGTCTTCAAGTTGAAACATTGTATGTGGAAGTAGCAGGAAGCAGGATGCCTACAAACGTAAAGCTTAATTGGGGTGTCACTGTAGAATGTTCTTAAAATATTTTGAAGCTTACAGAAACACACCTTGAAGCAAATTATTTTTGCTTGTCTTTCTTTGTAATTTTAGAAGGAAAATGTGCCAATTATTCAGGGAGAATCAAAACAGAAAATAATTTTGTAATTGATCAAACCACAACTTCCTAAAGCTACTACAATGCAAAGTTGAAGCTTCAGAAGGAAAAGAGAATGAGAATCTGACAATGGACTTCCAGGATTCAAAGCTGAGGAGAAGGTGGAAGGGAAGCACAACTTCACCTTAATGAAAAGGAATAGGAATGGTGTAGGCTGGTGAGCCAGGCCCAAGACAGGTATTTAAAGGCGAAGCTGTTGGGCACAGCTTCTGACTAATACCAAGAACTGCTCTGGATGCAAGACACTGTGGGGAGACTTTGTGGCACAACAGCTGAGCATGTTTGTGTGAATATCCACGGCGGTGTCACCATTGCATCCAGACCAGCAGTAGCCTCACCATGGCAGAGGACAGGATGCAAGAGCAACATGTGGCCATGGGAAGCAGCAAGAGTAGACTGCCATACTTTTGCTTAGATCTTTATCTGTTGTTAGAAGCAAAAACCACACCCTATGTGGATTGAATACACCACCAACCTACTGAGACAGCAAAGGGGTGCCTAGAGAAACTCCAAGCGGCCTGCCCACTGGGGTGGAGCCACAGAAGTTCCAGCCCTTTGCAGCGGTGAGGAGCCGGGCTCCTCCTCTTCCTGCGTGGAACCTGGGATTCCAACAACCCAGTGGGAAGCACTCTAGCGGGGACTCTGGCCTTGTGAGAGTCCCTGTTTACCCCCCTTTCTTCCTTTTCACCCAATAAAACCCTGCTTTACTCACCATTCAAACCGTTTGTGAGCCTAAATTTTCATGGCCGTAAGACGGACAAGAACCCCATCGTTAGCTGAACTAAGGAAAAGTCTTGAAACATTTTTGGCCTGCAACGTGGGGACTCAAGAAGCAGTGAGTGAAATGGGGACTCAAACTCTTACTGTTGCTTCTAAGCCTTTACATCCCCGGACTTCTGAGGGTGGAGAACCACGCCCCCAACCCTCTGTCTCTCCCAGGCCTTTTCATGCCTTTGCCTTCCTTTTTCGAGACCCACCTGTGAGCAGCAGCTCCCCACCGCCACCCCCATCCCTGCCGGCACTGGGAGGCGTGGCCCAAGGGTCCTGCACAGCCACTGGCTGGTTCGCAGCCAGGCATGCTGCCACAGCCTTCCACCTCCCTGGTCAAGGGGTTCAGCTCCATCAGACAGCAAATTAGCTTTTCTCTTGGTGGAGGGACCACTTACCTAAGAATAAGAGGTTCTTCCCCAGGCATTTTTAAACTGTTCTTTTTTCTTTCCCCTTCTCCATTCTGTTGGCAGTTAACTTTTAAAGTTTTTTTTCAGATGTTTTACTAGGCCAGGCTTCACCCAGCGACTGGGTTTCCTTCCGCCTGTCTGTGTATTGTGTGTAATGTCTGTCAAAAGAGTTCTAATTATTACTGATGGGCATTTGGGTTGGTTCCAAGACTTTGCTATTGTAAATAGTGCTGCAATAAAGATAAAGAAAATGTAACACATATATACCATGGAATACTATGCAGCCATAAAAACGAATGAGGTCATGTCCTTTGCAGAGACGTGGATGAAGGTGGAAGCCATCATTCTCAGCAAACTAACACAGGAACAGAAAACCAAACACTGCATGTTCTCACTCATAAGTGGGAGTTGAACACTGAGAACACATGGACACAGGGAGGGGAACATCAAACACCTGGGCCTGTCAGGGAGTTGGGGGCAAGAGGAAGGAGAGCATTAGGACAAATATCTAATGAATGTGGGGCTTAAAACATAGATAACTGGTTGATAGGTGCAGCAAAGCACAATGGTACATGTATACATATGTAACAAACCTGCACATTCTGCACATGTATCCTGGAACTAAAGTAAAATAAAAAATTAAAAAAAAAAAAAATGTCAACAAGAAAAAAAAAAAAGCTCTAATTAATTTGGCCAAAAGAAAGACAATTGCTTGGATCTGATGTTTTTAAAGGGAAGATAAAATCTATGGTACCTTTCAGTTCATGTGACTTTAATCTTTAAGAAATAAAAACACCCCTAAGGACTATTAGTAAAATGCAGGTCAGATGCAAAGTTTTCTAAGTGTTGTGAGGTTACAAACTGCTTTTTGGGTTTTGAGAACTATTTGACTTGCTGGCTTCACAATTGGTAAGGCCTGGGGACTATGGAACTAACCATGCCCCTAATTATGCTACAGTCAAACCTTGGCTGCACTTAGCACACAATTAAGGCAACTTACCAAGTTTCACCTTAACGATAACAATAGTTGGGGTTACCATTATAACATGTAATTGAGACTACTCAAAATAGATTTACCTGCAAGGGGTGTAAGAACAGTAAAATTGTGGTTTTTCTTTGTAAAACGTTATAAGAAGGCATGGAAATATAAATTTTTTGCCTAGGGTTAAAGTATTGTTTTAAATTAGATAAGAGAAAGCCAAAGGTTCAAACAAGTGGTAGAAGAACTGGGGAAATCAAGCTTGCAGAAGAGGTTCTCTGGGTGAACATATTGACTAAATTCAAAAAAGGGTATTATATGGTTTTTCTGTAAATTGAGCATTAAAATATAAGAATAGCAAGGTATTCTTAAAATGCTAATCTGCTCCTTAACAAAATTCAAAAGGGTTATAAAAGGTTTTTGCTTCTTTAAAATTTCTGAGTCATTTTGGCAAAATAAATAATTTATGGCAATCTGGAATTCTATTTCATAATATTAAGTGTTTTAAACATATTTGACAGCTTTCCCAAAATCAAACTTCAGTTTCAAAATTGTCTTCCCTGGCACCTGGTTTTTTGAATACTTCAGAGGGCCCCTGAAGTGTCTAGAAAAGAGAGGTAAAAAGGATTATCTGACATGTTTAGGTACATGAGATTGCCAAAATGATGCTCAATCATAACAAAATGTCCAGGGTAGTTACAGTTAGACACACAATTGACAAAGAAGTTTTGTTATCACTGTGTTTTACAATAACTTAACATAACAACCTTAATTATGATTTATGTCATATACTTAGACCTTAGAATTTTAGAAATCCCATACAATTTTGGAACATATATTAGTATTATCTTGGTGGATAATACTAACATATATAATACTAATATAACATATATAATCCTAATATATGCTCCAAAATTGTATGGGATTTCTAAAATTCTAAGGTCTAAGTATATGACATAAATCATAATTAAGGTTGTTATGTTAAGTTATTGTAAAACACAGTGATAACAAAACTTCTTTGTCAATTGTGTGTCTAACTATAACTACCCTGGACATTTTGTTATTCACAGACAATTGTCATCTTGTTTTAATCCTTTCAAAAGATGGTTTATAATAAGCTACACAACTTTAACAGGTACTTTCAAATACAGGCTTCTGATAACTTTAGAGACTGTAACATTGGAATAAAGGAAAAAGTGCAGGACTCATAAAGAGCTGAAATGTTCATGAATGTCAAGCAAAACAAGAGTTAAGTAAATGGACTGAACTCAGGAAGCTAAAGCAAATCTTTTTGACTTTTGCTTGGAAAATTGCTGATCCTTGCTTTTGTTTTTTTTTTTTATAGTCAAGGAAACTTAGTTTGAACTATTTACTGCATTTAATAATTAAGTAAAGTATACACTCCTGTGGTCAAAATTTGGAGCATGTTTGTTTCTCTCTGCCTGGTTCCTCTAGAATTTGGAAACTATCTGTGAGTATTCTTATGGCAATATAGTTGTTTGCATCAGTACAATAAGAATCCATTTTTCTTTTGCAACAGGACACAATTAGAGAAAGTAGTTATTTTACCAGGGTTTTGACTGGAAGGGTATGCTTCCCTTTAAGGACTCAATCTTGACTTGCAGAGCCAATAAAAATCTAATGGGAAACTGGCCTCATCCCCTTGTCTATGTACTCCCTGTACAGGGTTCTTGACCTGTGGTCAGTAAAGAATGTCACTAACAGGTCCAGGAGCTCCAAGTTTATCTTGGGACCTTAAGAGGAGAAAATCACCCAACTCACAGGTATTTCACAATACAAACCCATGGCTGGGCTTGGCTTTAAAAGGTCTTATCTAAGATTCCTTGGGAAACAGAGTTCCATGAAAGCTAATTCAAAAGGCCTATGTAGAAATAGTTATTGTTGCTGCCCTTTATGCACATAACCAGGCCAAGTATAAGACTAAAGTATATTTTGTAAATCATTCAGTCATGATGATATTTAACAAAAATGAGGACTCGCAAGAGAGAAATCATGTTTCAAAACTTATCACATGCTTGTCATTAAATTCTAAACTCACCAGTCGTTTTCAAGTTTTCACCTACATTTTAGATCAACCCTGCTTGTTCCTGTGAACCAACCACCGATCCCCAGCTGCAGCTCAGAAAGAACAAGAGGGATGGGTAATGTAGAAATCTGGATCAATAGTCTAGTTCTGAACAGTTATCCTACAAATCCTGCCAGGTGGTGGGAATAAATAGGATGCCCATAACCCAGAGGATTCCTTTTTGGGAAAGTAAGACCAAGGTAGCTAACCAAAGCCAAGCGCCATCCACCCAAATCCCAGCAAGCATAACTATGGCTACCAGTTATCTGGGTGTGTCACAAGACATCCATTCCTCTCTTGTTGGAGAACTCAGCTCCAGTTTGACCTTAGCATTTGGCTTATGATAAGGAGTCCATGCAATCCCTGCTGAGACACATTTTTGTCTGAAACTCAATTCCAAGCTTCAGGTAAAAACCCTAGGAAGGAAAGCTGGATCTGAGGGATCCAGAGGCAGAAAATAACAGAAGTTAAAAGGGATAGCACATGTGAGCATGGCTGATTTCTACCGATTAAACCAACCCCAAGCTTTCATGAATAAAGGCCATGTTAAAATCCATGGCATAAAGGAAGTCTAAGGAACTCCAAGGCTACTGACAGTAGTGGAGATAGTGGCATAGGTGAGAGTGGGTAATTCCTATTCTCTAGGTCCTCCCTGCTTCATGGGTTCAAGTCGCTTTGACACCCATGGTGGCATCTGCTGGACCCTGGGGATGCAAGGACAGAAGAGGAAAAGGACGCTCTTCCCTCTCTTCCTTATGTATTGTGGGTATCTGCTACGAAGAGAAAGGAACCAGGGATGCCTGCTCCCCTTTTTCTAGATGGGTAGCCATTTGTATTCACTCTGTACCCCTTTAGAATGCATCCTAAGGCCCTGGGAATCCTTTAAAAGGCACCTTGTCTTCTTTTCTCTTCCTCTGGTCTCTCTTCACAAATAGGTAATCGTGTCTCTGTACTGAGACACTTCCCTCTAATGAATCCTCCAAACTGGGAAAAGTTACTTTCCCAAACCTTAAACTTGTTGGCTTAGGATCGAGCTCGGGGAAAGGAACCCAGAAGCACAACATGCTGGCAAAAGGGTAAAGTTCCTTTGCCAGTAGGGCTTTTGGCTTCCCTCTCCCTATGCAAACTGGTAAAAGGCCTCAGGATTTTTTTGGCTATCCTTACCCTTCCCCTTGTTTCATTTTGATACATGTTTTCTAATAATGTGGTGTGTCTGTTCTTACTTTCAAGCATCAAACTCCAAACACTCCTGTAACCAGAGCCTCTCACATGGCCCCTTCTGCCAGGAACCCTTAGATAGGCCTCTGAGGGTGCTCTGCCTGCTGTTTCCCCAAAACACTGCCCCCTTATCAGGAGGAAGCAGTTAAGATAGTTCTTTGTCCCTATCCTTAATCTAATGGTAGTTAGATGTTTTTCTCTAGAAAGTGGTATGAGACAGCCAGGTGGGAGGGGGTGCCTGGAGAAACTCCAAGCGGCCTGCCCACTGCGGTGGAGCCACGGAAGTTGGCACCCTTTGCAGCAGGGAGGAGCTGTGCTCCTCCTCTTCCTATTTGGAACCTGGGATTCAAACAACCTGGCAGGAAGTGCTCTAACAGGGACTCTGGCCTTGTGCAAGTCCCTGCTTCTCCCTTTTCTTCCTTTTCCTCCAACAAAACCCTGCTTACTCACTGTTCAGATGATCTGCAAGTCTACATTTTTATGGCTGTGGGACAGACAAGGACCCTGTCTTTAGTTGAACTAAGGGAAAGTCCTACAACACTACTTGGGCAATTTAGGGAAATGCTTTCAAGTGGGAGATAATGGATTTACAGGATATATACACAGGTGTCTTGCAAAGTGGATCCACTTAAGGTAGCCATGTAATGCACAATGGTTTGAGACAAATTCTACGTTGCCTCACTAGAAATAGACTTTACTGGAGAAAGAGGAAACATGCAAAGACAGGATCAACAAGCCAAGAACACATGGATTCCCATCCTCCCGCTGTCTTTATAGAGAGGTGTGTGGGGCCGAGTGAGCTGCTAGATACAAAGTGTAGTTTGCTATGCTTTTTCCTTTTAGAAAGCAAGGTCATGCTTACCAAATTCGTCATGGTAGATGCTGAGTTTTAATAACTGATAACTTTTTAGTTGTTGAGTGTTTTAATCCCTCCTAATGTGCTGCTCCAAATTCTAACATTTATTAGCATGTATTAAATATAAAAGTTAAGGAGATAGTGGGAGAGGTAGACTATATGATCTCTAAGATACTTTCCAACTCAGTGTCTTTGGTTTTATGAAACACTCTGGAGAAGTATTACATATTATTAATATTTCCCTAATCTTAGTTGGCGTTCTATTAGCCTTCTTCACTGATACTGCACACTGACATGAGAACTTAAATATATCAATATAGACCTTTTCCTCAATTCTATTAATTGATTCAGTACAATATAAACTGCACTCCAGTTGAACATCATTTCTACCTAACTCAAACACTACAATTCAATCTCTTCAGATTCTTATTCCATCTCTCAACCTGCTGGCCTCTTCCCATTTATTTTCTTTCCCTACTCATGCCACTGATTCCACAAAATCCATACTCCAGCTCTACTGTACTGCTTACTAGAGATTTAATAATCCCCAAATAGCAACTAAGTAGACTTATAGCTGTCTGTGTCATAACAACTGAGGAATATAAAAGGCAGTGTGTTTTTCCCTAGTTACAATCCTTAAATGAAGGTGATAACGTTTACTGTGAACTATTTGAGATTCTTTCTCCCCTAAATAAGAGGGTACATTGTCTTCCATTCAGTTGGTACTCACACCCTCAAATTCGAATCTACAGAAACACACACTGTTTGTATCTATACTCAAAGCATCTTAATAGTGCTGGTTTCACATTAGTTATCACATTAATAAGACCACTGAATGGGTCAAACTTAGGTTTCTAAGAAAACTATTATAAGAAATATACTGGAGAAATAATTAGTTGTAGGTCCTGGCATTCAAGAACTCACAGTATAAAAATAAAAAATAACTATAATTTAATGAAATAAGTATAATAAAGGAAAAAAGTACAATTGGCCTGCCCAAGAAGATCATGTAGCCCCAGAAAAAAAAAGAAAAGAAAAATCTGAGTAAGCAACCATGGCAACAAGGCAGGCTGCTGGCCATTTAGCCAAATTACATAGATCAATATTTGCTGGCAATCACCATCAGATTTGTACATACTAAGCACAAAACCTAGATAAGGAAAAATAACAGGGGGAAAAAAAGAATCAGAATTCTGGTCACATTTCTCGTTAGAGAGCTAAAGTACATAGACATGCCATAAATGTAGGAATGGATATGGGCCAAATATTGATCCCTTCATTCTTCAAGGGCTAGGGTGAGGAGAAGAAAGGAACTTCCAGGGAAGTCACTTTGTGTCTCAAATAATCTTTTATGAACTGAACGTTCATGTCCACCCAAAACTCATATGTTGAAATTCTAACCCTAAATGTAATGCTATTTGGAGGTAGGGCCTTTACAAAGTACATAGGTCAAGGTATCAGTAGTTATCTTTGGTTTGAAGCAACAACATTGATGCAAACCAAACATTAGCAACATTTAGATTTTACAGGAAGAAACAGAAATCCTGAACAGACCAATAGCACACAGCAAGATTGAACCAGTAATAACTTAAAAAAAATCTCCCTACAAAACAAAAACCACAATCAAATGGATTCACAGCCAAATTCTACCATATATTCAAAAAGAATTGGTACCAATCCTACTGAAACTATTTCAAAAGATTGAGAAGGAGGGAATCCTCCCTATCTCATTACAAAGCTCGTATCACCCTGATACCTAAGCCAGGAAAGGAAATAACAACAAAAGAGAAAACTATAGATCACTATCCCTGAGGAATATAGATGCAAAAATCCTTAACAAAATACTAGCAAGCTAAATCCAACAGCACATCATAAAAATAATTCACCACGATCAAGTGGGCTTCATCCTAAGGATGCAGGGATGGTTCAACAAACACAAGTCAGTAAATGTGATTCACTGTGTACATAGAAGTACTAACAAAAACCATACGATCATCTCAATAGATGCAGAAAAATATTTTCTAAAATCTAGCATCCCTTTTTGGTAAAAATCTTCAACAAACTAGGAATAGAAAGAACATAGCTCAAAATAATAAAAGCCATCTATGACAAACCCATAGCCAGCATAATACTGAATGGGCAGAAGTTAAAAGCATCACCCTTAAGAACTGGAACAAGATCAGGATGCCCACTTTCACCACTTCTGTTCAATAGAGTGCAGGAAGTCCTAGCCAGAGCAGTCAGGCAAAAGAAAGAAGAAAGGTCATCCAAATAGGAAAAGAGGAACTCAAAACTATTTCTGTTTGCTGATGATATAATCTTATACCTAGAAGACCCTAAAGACACTTCCAAAAGACTCCCAGATTTGACACATTCACTTAAGTCTCAGGTTATAAAACCAATGTACACAAATCAGTAGCACTGCTATACACTGATAACAACCAAACCAAAAACAAATCAAGAACCCAATCCCATTTACTATAGCTATAAAGAACAAATGAACCCAGGAATATACTTAACCAAGGGGGTGAAAGATTTCTACAAGGAGACTCACATGCTGCTGAAATAAATCATAGATGACACAAACACATGGAAAAACATCCCATGCTTATGAATTAGAAGAATTAATGTTATGAAAATGGCCATCCTGCCCAAAGCAGTCTGCAGATTCAATGCAATTCTTACCAAAATACCAACATAATTTTTCACAGAACTAAAAATAAAAATCCTAAAATTCATATGGAACCAAAAAAGAGCCTGAATAGCCAAAGAAATACCAAGCAAAAAGAACAAAACCAGAGGAATCACATTACCTGACTTCAAATTATACTACAAGGCTATAGTAACCAAGACAGCATGGTACTGGTATAATAGTAAATACATAGACCAATGGAATAGAATAGAGAACTCAGAAATAAAGCCAAATACAACCAACTGATCTTCTACAAGGCAGAGAAAAACATACACTAGGGAAAGGACACTCTATTCAATAAACGGTGCTGGGTAAATTGAAAGTCACATGTAAAAGAATGAAACTGGAGCTCTATCTCTCACTACATATAAAAATTAACTCAAAGTTGATTAAATACTTAAATCTAACACCTGAAACCAAAAAGCCTCTAGAAGAAAACCTAAGAAAAACTCTTCTGGATATTGGTCTAGGCAAAGAATTTGTGGCTAAGACCCCAAAAACGAATGCAACAAAAAGAAATAAATGAGGCCTAATTAAACTAAACAGCACCTGCATAGCAAAATAATCAACAGAGTAAACATACAACCTACAAAGTGCAAGAAAATATTTGCAAACTTTACAACGACCAAAGGTCTAATATCCAGAATCTACAAGGAACTCAAATCAGCAGGAAAAAAATGATACCATTAAAAAGTGGGACATGAAGAGACATTTCTCAAAAGAAGATACGCAAATGACCACCAAACATATGAGGAAATCCTCAACATCACTAATCATCAGGGAAATGTAAATTAAAACCACAATGAGATACCACCTATTCAGTCAGAATGGCCATCATTAAAAAAATGCAAAAACAATAGATGTTGGCACAGATGTAGTGAAAGGGAACACTTACACACTGGAGATTGGAATATAAACTAGTACAGCCTCTATAGAAAATAGCACGGAAATTTCTCAAAGAACTAAAAGTAGATCTTCCATTCAATCTAGCAATCCCACTACTAGGGGCTTCCACCTAAAGGAGAAGAAGCCATATCAAAAAGACACCTGCACACATATGGTTATCATAGTACAATTCACAATTACAAAGATACGGATTCACCTAAGAGCCCATCAACCGATGAGTGTATAAATAAAATGTCATATATATACACCATGGAATACTACTCAGCCATAAAAAATAATGAAATAATATCTTTTGAAGCAACTTGGATGGAACTATAGGCTATTATTCTAAGTGAAGTGACTCACAAACAGAAAACCAAATACCATGTGTTCTTATTTATAAATAGGAACTAAGCTATGGGTACACAAAGGCATACAGAATGGTATAATAGACATTGGAGGCTCAGAGGGAGTTTTGAGGAGGAGAATGAGGGATTAATAAACTATCTATTAGGTACAACATACACTATTTGGATGACAGGTATCCTAAAAGCCAACTTCACCACTATACAGTTCATCCATGAAACCAAAAACCATTTGTATTCCAAAAGGTACTGAAATAACAAATTAAAACAAACTAACTGTTCACCAAGCTCCCACAGTCGTGTAAGGTCAAATCCCTGGAACAAATCCCATCTCCTATAGCAGATCTCACTGTTTCCTCTGATGGAATCCCGATTGATAACAAGGGGCATGGAAGAGGCATCCTGGGCACTGGGAACATTCTACTTATTAACCTGATGGTAGTTATGATGGTGTTCCCTTAGTGCGGATCAATTAAGCTTTATGTTTTGTTCAATTTTCTGTATGTGTGCTAAACTTCACAATAGAAGTTTTTAAAACTCAAAAAAATAAGATTTTATATTTAGTACTGGAATTTGATCATTTTTCTTTGTAAACTTCTTTTGAAGGTTAGGATTTACACAGATCTAAAAAAAAGACACTTCTACCCTTTATAGTTTATTTTTTATATTTAGGACATACCTGCTTTATGTTTAATAGTTGTTGAGTAGATATAGAATAGTGTTCTTGATTCAAAGAAAATAATCAAAGAATACCATGCAGTAATCTGATTCTGAAGTATCTTTGGTCATGTTGTAACTACTGAGTAGCTCAAGTCTTTCATCCATAAAAAAGCCACTGAGTGTTATATTTGTGTGAAGTTGGAAGGAGAAATGTGTTGATTCTGAAACATTCTTTTGGGGGGCAAGGGGAGGAAAAATTACAATGAAGCAGAATTTTTTAAGAGAAATATCTTTATCCAAGCTTCTTAAAGCACTTTTCAAACAGCAGCTCTCCTCTTTCTGATAAACTAAGAGCACTTCTCAGAAGTACTCTGTTAAAAAAAAATCATTTTGTAAACAGTTTTCCATTAAGTGGTACTCAGCTGCCTGGAGGACCTTATGCATCTTCAGTGTGCTTGCCACTTCCTTCTTTTTGACAGATATCCAGGTTGCGATGACAGTTGCATACAGTATTTTAATTTCAGGAACAGATGGAATTTTCCAAAATTGACTAACAGTGAGGAGTGGGAGTCTCCAATTAAGCACTCGGTCCTCTCTATTGTTTTAAATTTAAATGATAAAAATATTGTAAGTGGTAATTTGGAAACTGTTTTTAAGTACAGAAATGTCTTTGTCTAAAACTCTCGTAAATCATTAATAAGAAATTAAAATATCCCACTTGAGTACCTTTATCTAATCCCATTTTTCCTTCAAACTCCTCAGGCTTCTGCCAACAAAGCTTTCCATTGCATTATTTCTATTTTGCCACCATTTTTTTTCACTTGACCTCCCTTATTAATTTAGTAAAGACTGTGGGCCATCTTCCAGGGTATGTGCTAGACCTAGAGTTTAAAAGATGAGTAAGCATAGTACCTCCCTTCAAGAAGCTTGTGGTCCAATGGAGAATGCTCTGCTAGCCCATTTTTAAATTATTGCAGTTCATTTTTAAATGCCTAAAATTATTGCATCAAATGTACATACTGCAGGAAATCTTTCCTAGACGTATATTTTATCTACTATTATTTTTGGACACATGGACAAACAATTCATAATTAAAAGCTAGAATTTCTTTAATCCATCTTGAATTAATTTTTGTATAAGGTGTAAGGAAGGGATCCAGTTTCAGCTTTCTACATATGGCTAGCCAGTTTTCCCAGCACCATTTATTAAATAGGGAATCCTTTCCCCATTTCTTGTTTTTGTCAGGTTTGTCAAAGATCAGATAGTTGTAGATATGCGGCATCATTTCTGAGGGCTCTGTTCTGTTCCATTGATCTATGTCTCTGTTGTGGTACCAGTACCATGCTGTTTTGGTTACTGTAGCCTTGTAGTATAGTTTAAAGTCAGGTAGCGTGATGCCTCCAGCTTTGTTCTTTTGGCTTAAGATTGACTTGGTGATGCAGGCTCTTTTTTGGTTCCATATGAACTTTAAAGTAGTTTTTTCCAATTCTGTGAAGAAAGTCATTGGTAGCTTGATGGGGATGGCATTGAATCTATAAATTACCTTGGGCAGTATGGCCATTTTCACGATATTGATTCTTCCAACCCATGAGCATGGAATGTTCTTCCATTTGTTTGTATCCTCTTTTATTTCACTGAGCAGTGGTTTGTAGTTCTCCTTGAAGAGGTCCTTCACATCCCTTGTAAGTTGGATTCCTAGGTATTTTGTTCTCTTTGAAGCAATTGTGAATGGGAGTTCACTCATGATTTGGCTCTCTGTTTGTCTGTTATTGGTGTACAAGAATGCTTGTGATTTTTGTACATTGATTTTGTATCCTGAGACTTTGCTGAAGTTGCTAATCAGCTTAAGGAGATTTTGGGCTGAGACAATGGGGTTTTCTAGATATACAATCATGTCATCTGCAAACAGGGACAATTTGACTTCCTCTTTTCCTAATTGAATACCCTTTATTTCCTTCTCCTGCCTGATTGCTCTGGCCAGAACTTCCAGCACTATGTTGAATAGGAGCGGTGAGAGAGGGCATCCCTGTCTTGTGCCAGTTTTCAGAGGGAATGCTTCCAGTTTTTGCCCATTCAGTATGATATTGGCTGTGGGTTTGTCATAGATAGCTCTTATTATTTTGAGATATGTCCCATCAATACCTAATTTATTGAGAGTTTTTAGCATGAAAGGTTGTTGAATTTTGTCAAAGGCCTTTTCTGCATCTATTGAGATAATCATGTGGTTTTTGTCTTTGGTTCTGTTTATATGCTGGATTACATTTATTGATTTGCGTATGTTGAACCAGCCTTGCATCCCAGGGATGAAGCCCACTTGATTATGGTGGATAAGCTTTTTGATGTGCTGCTGGATTCGGTTTGCCAGTATTTTATTGAGGATTTTTGCATCAATGTTCATCAAGGATATTGGTCTGAAATTCTCTTAAAGACTTAAATGTTAGACCTAAAACCATTAAAATCCTACAAGAAAACCTAGGCAATACCATTCAGGACATAGGCATGGACAAGGATTTCATGTCTAAAACACCAAAAGCAATGGCAACAAAAGCCAAAATTGACAAATGGAATCTAATTAAACTAAAGAGCTTCTGCACAGCAAAAGAAACTACCATCAGAGTGAACAGGCAACCTACAGAATGGGAGAAAATTTTTGCAACCTACTCATCTGACAAAGGGCTAATATCCAGAATCTACAATGAACTCAAACAAATTTACAAGAAAAAAACAAACAACCCCATCAAAAAGTGGGCAAAGGACATGAACAGACACTTCTCAAAAGAAGACATTTATGCAGCCAAAAAACACATGAAGAAATGCTCATCATCACTGGCCATCAGAGAAATGCAAATCGAAACCACAGTGAGATACCATCTCACACCAGTTAGAATGGCCATCATTTAAAAATCAGGAAACAACAGGTGCTGGAGAGGATGTGGAGAAATAGGAACACTTCTACACTGTTGGTGGGACTGTAAACTAGTTCAACCATTCTGGAAGTCAGTGTGGCGATTCCTCAGGGATCTAGAACTAGAAATACCATTTGACCCAGCCATCCCATTACTGGGTATATACCCAAAGGACTATAAATCATGCTGCTATAAAGACACATGCACACGTATGTTTATTGCGGCACTATTCACAATAGCAAAGAGTTGGAACCAACCCAAATGTCCAACAATGATAGACTGGATTAAGAAAATGTGGCACATATACACCATGGAATACTATGCAGCCATAAAAAATGATGAGTTCATGTCCTTTGTAGGGACATGGATGAAACTGGAAAACATCATTCTCAGTAAACTATCGCAAGGACAAAAAACCAAACACCGCATGTTCTCACTCATAGGTGGGAACTGAACAATGAGAACTCATGGACACAGGAAGGGGAACATCACACTCCGGGGACTGTTGTGGGGTGCGGGGAGGGGGGAGGGACAGCATTAGGAGATATACCTAATGCTAAATGACGAGTTAATGGGTGCAGGAAATCAACATGGCACATGGATACATATGTAACAAACCTGCACATTGTGCACTTGTACCCTAAAACCTAAAATATAATTAAAAAAACAAAGAAACAAACAAAAAAAAAACAAAAACAAACAAACAAAAGCTAGAATTTCCTCTGATACAAGATTTCAAATGAAGATATATTAAAAGAAAATTAATACAGAATTTAAGGGCTGGAAGAACTCTATAAAGACCTTTTAGTATAATGTTCTTATCTAACTGATGGAAACACTAATGCCTAGAGAGTGAAACAACTTTATTTACTCAACAAATATAAATGGAGCATCAACCATATGCCAGATAGTAAGGTAGAAGCTGGAAATATAGTGTTGATTAGGACCCACAATACTCAGCTGTAATTAGCAAATAATTAAATTGTAATTGTAATAATCACCATACATGAGAAGTACAAGATGCTGAAAGAACATAAAATAGGGTGATGAAACCCAATCTGTCAATGCAAGGGCTATTTTTCTCAGAGGGTCTCATTAAAGATGGAACTTAATAGGCCGGGTGCAGTGGCTCACGCTTGTAAAATCAGCACTTTGCAAGGATGAGATGGGCAGATCACTTGAGGTCAGGAGTTTAAGACCAGCCTGGCCAACATGGCAAAACCCCATCTCTACTAAAACATAGAAAAATGAGCCAGGCCAGGTGACAGGCACCTGTAATCCTAGCTACCCAGGAGGCTGAGGCAGGAAAATCGCTTGAACCCAGGAGGTGGGGGTTGCAGTGAGCCAAGATTGCTCCAGTGCACTCCAGCCTGGGCAAGAGAGCAAGACTCCATCTCAGTAAAAAAAAAAAAAGATGAAGATGGAACTTAATAAATAGGAGGCTCACCCCAGATTGCACAATGAGATGCACAACTGGAACTGAAGTCAAAGTCCTTGTAGCAAGAGTGGCATATCTCTGTTACAGCAAGCTGCCAACTGGTAGTTATTTATGGTGCACAAACCACCAGATTGTGAATAGAAAACTGTCAATCTCATTGACATTGAGAAGTGAAGCCGGCTGGGCTTCTGGGTCGGGTGGGGACTTAGAGAACTTTTCTGTCTAGCTAAAGGGTTGTAAATACACCAATCAGCACTCTGTGTCTAGCTAATCAGGTGGGAACTTGGAGAACTTTTCTGTCTAGCTAATGGATTGTAAATGCACCAATCAGCACTCTGTGTCTAGCTAATTGGGTGGGGACTTGGAGAACTTTTCTGTCTAGCTAAAGGAGTATAAATGCACCAATCAGCGCTCTGTGTCTAGCTAAAGGTTTGTAAATGCACCAATCAGCACTCTGTAAAATGGACCAATCAGTGCTCTGTAAAATGGACCAATCAGCAGGATGTGGGTGGAGCCAAATAAGGGAATAAAAGCTGGCCACGTGAGCCAGCAGCGGCAACCTGCTTGGGTCCCCTTCCATATTGTGGAAGCTTTGTTCTTTCGCTCTTCATAATAAATCTTGCTGCTGCTCACTCTTTGGGTCCGCACTACCTTTTTTTTTTTTTTTTTTTTTTTGAGACAGAGTCTTGCTCTTTCACCCAGGCTGGAGTGAAGTGGCACGAGCTCGGCTCACTGCAAGCTCCACCTCCCGGGTTCACGCCATTCTCCTGCCTCAGCCTCTCCGAGTAGCTGGGACTACAGGCGCCCGCCACCACGCCCAGCTAATTTTTTGTATTTTTAGTAGAGACGGGGTTTCACCGTGGTCTCGATCTCCTGACCTCGTGATCTGCCCGCCTCGGCCTCCCAAAGTGCTGGGATTACAAGCGTGAGCCACCGCGCCCGGCCGGGTCCGCACTACCTTTAAGAGCTGTAACACTCACTGCGAAGGTCTGCGGCTTCCCTCGTGAAGTCAGCGAGACCACGAACCTACCGGAAGGAATAAACTCCAGACACATCTGAACATCAGAAGGAACAAACTCCGGACACACCATCTTTAAGAACTGTAACACTCACCGCAAGGGTCCACAGCTTCATTCTTGAAGTCAGCGAGACCAAGAACCCACCAGAAGGAACCAGTTCCAGACCACTTACAGCATGAGTGGCATATCTCTGCTACAGCAAGCTCCCAACTGGTAGTTATTTATGGTGCACGAACTAGGAGATTGTGAACAGAACACTGTCAATCTCATTGACAGAAGACTGTCAAGAAGAGGTGAGACTATAAGCTCACCTCTAGTCCTGCCTGACCAGCCTGCTCAACCTTCAATAAGAGTGTTGAAATATATAACCCACATTTCTTTGATCAAGAAGCAATTATTAGCACATGTTCAAGTTTCCAAATAATTGAGACTTGCTTTTTAGTTATGTATCTTTAATGCCCTTTATGCAGCAAATAAATTATTATTATATAAAGTTTGTTTTGCAATAGATATTACAATGGAAGAAATGCAGTATATTTCTACATTAAATGTGTGAATTTTTCCAATTACTTCTTTCTTATTGTTAGGTCTTGCCTCTCAGTGGCATACAAGACAATCCATTTAATGATGCCAAGTAAGGAAGGAGAGTTTTAGATTAATAACTCCTGTAAGTAACCTATTTGTCACTAATATAACCATTTTATCATTGTCTATCTGCCCTGGTGCACTGCTAACATTATTAGTAGCACGCTTTGCTTAGCAGAATGTAAGAATAACTAATTTTATGCTGATTTCCCAGAAATATTTGTTTTCTCCAACTTTTATTGGTATCCAGATACCACTCATTCTAATAAAGCAAAGCCCTCAGTGCTTTTCAGAAGCCCATGAAGTGTGTGTTTGGTTACTCTTTACATGACTGAGTTTCCCTTGTTAGTTTCTGTTCACACACACACGTGTGTATTCACCTGTGTATCACTACCGCCTTTCCCCTTTCCATTGTGTGATTGCTTTAAATAATAAAAACAAAATACATTTATTTTTAGAGTTTAATAAGAAGTGATTCAGGAACATATTTATAAGTACTTTAGAAATATTTGAAAGAACAGTAAGCAGGTAGAGAAAATAACTTGTTAGGCAGCCAGTTCTCTGACTCCTTAAGCCCTATATTTATTAGACGCAATTTTCTGCATACTCATTCTTGCCCTTTCTGCATTCACATTCTTGCCCCATATACTGATGCAGAATAGCTAGCCCACTAGAACTCCCCCCTATTATTTTAGGATTCCTCAATAGGTATCTCATTATTTAGCAAAAGTTGTTCTCTTCTGCTCTGTGGCAGCAGCATTTCTTCACCAGCTCTGACCCCCTTCCAAGAGTGGTCCATCCTCCACTCTCCACAATCAGGGCCTGAGAGCTGCCACTGTTGTTGGTGTGCATGAGAGCTAAATCTACCTAAGGTACTTTCCTCATGACTCCAAAGCTACTGGCCACCTCCTGGCAATGACATTTAACATAAGATTGCAAACCAGACAGAAAGTACTATCCATGCATTATTATCCCCGGAGCTATTCCTCATCAGAGAAAACAAAAGCTAGGCTGAAACTCAACGATTCGGATATTTGAGGGTTTTCCTTCAGACTGAATCAATCATCAGTGACAGAGCAGGGACTTTGTCTCATTCCCAAGTACACAGACTTCCAGGCATCACACTGAGGTGTATTTACTTTCAACTGCTAGATACATGCTTTAAGAGGCAGACAGAAGAAGGATCCTTTTCAGTTGATAAATTCAAGAGCACAATAGCTTCAATGATCTCGCCTTCTCTAAACACACAGTTTTAATTGACAATGATTATGTATCCAGGCAAGTTTTCCAGAAAAAGAAAATACGCTCTTTAAACTTTGGAAGCTGTTTCCTTCTTATTTACTGTATTTATTATTTACGGTTAATTATAATGGGAAATAAATTAGCAACTTCTCTAAATATAAAAAGTCTCATTCAAAGCCAGGAAGCTTCAAAACTAAACTAGATAAATGTATATACCCTTAGTAGTTCCCAAAGAATTTCTTTTTTTTTTTGAGACGGAGTCTCGCTCTGTCGCCCAGGCTAGAGTGCAGTGGCGCAATCTCGGCTCACTGCAAGCTCCACCTCCGGGGTTCACGCCATTCTCCTGCCTCAGCCTCTCTGAGTAGCTGGGACTACAGGCGCTCGCCACCATGCCCGGCTAATTTTTTTGTATTTTTAGTAGAGACAGGGTTTCATGGTGGTCTCGATCTCCTGACCTCGTGATCTGCCCGCCTTGGCCTCCCAAAGTGCTGGGATTACAAGCGCGAGCCACACAGTACCTTTCTTAGCACTGATTCCTTACCATATAAATGCTTATACACGTTTATTTTCCCTCCTATACTATTTAGTACCTTTAGATCAGGGATAGACATTATGTATTATTGTATTCCCACTGTACTAAATATCTGACACACAATAGGCACTCTCTAAATGTCTGAATGACTGAATGCATGAATGGAGAGTGAGCAACTAATAATGATAGCTGTCCTCTATTGAAGACATAATACATCTCAGGCACTGTCTTGGGCAATTTTCATAACGATCTATTTCTCATGGTATCATAAGGGAGGCTTTATTATCCCCAATTTGGAGATGAGAAAACAGCTGCTTAGAGAGGTTAAGTTCCTTGGCAAAGGTTACAAATCTCGCAGATGATAGTTCTAATTTGAACTCAATCGTTTCCTATGTAAAGCTTACACACTTATTCACTAAGACGGGGGTCAGCAAAGAATGGTCGGCACTGTTTTTGCCTGCCAATGTTTTAGCAAAGACAATTTTCTGGCGACTCGGCCTCACCCATTCATTTACCTATTGTCTATGGCTGTTTTGAGGCTACAACAGAAAAGTTTAGTAGTTGCAACTGAAATAATCTAGCCTGCAAAGCTTAACATATGTATTATATGACTCCTTACAGAAAAAGTGTGTGGGCTGGGCGTGGTGGCTTAAGCCTGTAATCCCAGCACTTTGGGAGGTCGAGGTGGGCAGATCAGGAGGTCAGGAGTTTCAGACCAGCGTGGCCAATATGGTGAAGCCCTGTCTTTACTAAAAATACAAAAATTAGCTGGGCATAGTGGTGCGCCCCTGTAGTCCCAGATGCTCTGGAGACTGAGGTAGGAGAATCGCTTGAACCTGGGAAGCGGAGGTTTCAGTGAGCCTAGATCGTGCCACTGCACTCCAGCCTGGGCAACAGAACAAGACTCTGTCTCAAAAAAACAAAACAAAACAAAAGTGTGTGACCCCTGTGGTAGGATATACTGAAGAAGCAGACCACAGCAGTCAGAAAAATGGTGAAGTCAGGGAAACCTGCCCAAGTGAGAAACTTGTTCTCTACATTTGCTGAACCCACAATTGTTTCCTACTCCCCACCCTAACATAATTGAATTGCTGTGGGATTAAAAAGTACCCAGGCAAGGACTTAGTTTAAATCTAACCGGCCTTACATTAACCTGGTCTGTCTGTGCTGTTGTCTTACCTCATTTTCTTCTCTGTTTGGTGCTATGACTAACTCATTCCCAATGAAGCCTCTGATATTTCAAGCAGAGAGAAGCTAAAGAGCTGAAACTCTTGTTAAACAATTCATTAGCCTTTCACAGGGCAGAGATAAGGTAATCACATTCTTCAACTCACAACATAAAGTGCAGAAGTATTTCAGACCTAGTGAGCCTTTCTCTTTTTCCTTAATTTTCCCTTCTTCTTTTCTCCTAGGTGTTTCTTTCTCCCCTCCCTCCATCTCTCCACTTAACTGTTCACATGTAAACCTTACTGAAGGTCAAGTATATATTGTATTAATTAAATAAAATCCAATGCTGTTTTCTTAATATTCAATCAGGTGTTTAAATACATTACATACAATATATGTTGCATAAACAAGATATTTTGTCCAGACAGGAGCCTGGAAATTGATTGCTTTTGTTGGAAAGACTTACGGTCTTTGGATGATGTGTGGGTCTTCCTTCCCACAGCTCTTTTCATCCATGAGTGATGAGATAATAGTAGATTAAAAGGCTCCTGGGAGAAAATGAATTTGGACTGCACTCCCTTTTGTGTGAGATAGCATTAAAACATTTCCGAGGTTTTCAGATAACCCCAAATAAAGCCAGAAAGGCAGGCAATTGTAACCTCCATGAAAGAGGGATCATGTTCAATTTTTTCACTACTGTACTCTACATTGCCTAGCATAGTATCTAGCATGTAAATATTTGTGGATGAAGGGAAGGTGAACAGGAAGGAAAGAAGTAGAGAGGATGGAAAGATAGGGAAATAAATGGAGAGAAGAATGTGAGAAAGAAAAAAAATTGTACTTAGGGCACGATCACTGTATACGGAGTGGGTGGTGTAGGCTGATACTCTGAACCTAGCATCTGTCTGTTGAAGAGGAAGGCTATTGTAGTCACAGCAGACTGTGGCTGATTCTAGAATCCTCTTGGGTCCAAGGACTCAGCTTCAGGAAAGTGGCCCACTTTGTGTATTATCACACTCGGCTCCCAGCGATTCTTGCTGTAACTTGTGTCTTTGTAACAGGACTCTGTGGAAGAGAATATCCTCCTTCACAATTTGATGGACCAAATTTTAGGGGGAGTGGCAGAGATCTGCACTTGGGACAGAGGTGTCCTCAAGCAATGCACTAGGTTAGCAAGAGAAGGGGCCTTGATTATCTACCATATCTGTAGACCCGTAAGACTTCAATGGCACCAGGGCTCCATTGGAGGTAGTAGGTGGCCTACCCAAGAGCACCTTCTGAAAAGTCTGGCTTGAAGCAGTATAATGGAGTTGCATCTCTCCAGCACAGGGTCATAGATGTGTAGCAAGACAGACAGGCTCAGGATTAAACATGACCAAAACTGCAGATTCTAGGGATTATCTGGGTAAGGAAAACTTGGGTAAAGCCTAGATTTTCTACTAGTTTAGGAATTGGGAGCCCATACATCTTGTGTTCTGTGTATTTTGTTTGTATTATTTTGTTAGTCACAAGTTGTTGAAGTCTGAAAATCTAGACTTTCATGTCATCCTTCATTACCTTCCACACTGTGATCTCGGAGGCAAGCAATGCACTAGCATCTGGCTTAATGTGTTACTGATGGCAGCGGTGGGCCATCCAGAGCGGCTGTTGCCATTACACCTGCTGCAGCAAGGAGGCACAAGTGGTAGCAGCAGGAGAGGCTGCAGGGCAGCAGTGGTGGCCATGGGACCCCTGTGCCCTGCGTCTCCAAGGCAGCTGACTGCACTGCCCCCACCTTCACGCAGCCGGGCAGTACCCACTCCAGGCCCCGGCCCTGCTTGCCACTCTTGACAGCCACTGCTATGGGGAGGTCATGGGGAAGAGGCAAATAGTCCCTAGAGACTTCCCCTGGGATACCCCCTGGAGCCTACCACCCTGGAGGCCACCATGATGGGGCTAGGCCAAGTTGCCTACAGGCGGGGGAGCAGCGTGGTTGGGCACAGAGGGGTGAGCAGAGAGGGGACCCCAGGTGGAGCTGGGCCTGGGGTGGTACCATGCTTCAGGGAGCCTGCAAGAGCCCTGGTCAAGTGGGAGACTGGCCCCTTCTGAGTTAGCCATGTGGGAGCTCCCCAGGTGCAGCTGCAGCTGCTCTGCCTCAACTCTGGACCCAGGCATCTCTGTGTTCCTGGGGGCCCAGGAAGGCCCTTCTGACCCCTGCAGGCTCAGAGGTGTCTGCTTCCACTGCCTGGCTTCTCCCCACTGTCAGTGTGTGCTCTGATCTTGGAGTAAGGTTGGGGCCAAGCCTGTGCACTGTTGCAGTCTGGCCAGGGGCACATGCTCAGGGCAGCAGTGACACACCAACCCCCTACTGCCTTGGCTCCCTCTAAACTTTGGGTGTGGACAAGCACAGGAGGGAGACACAAGGGGTGCTGAGGACAGTGGGGTACTGGCCTGCAGGTTCCCCTTGGCATGAAGTCTGGGTGCCATGAATGGTGACAGGAGGCAGACAGGCTCCTGGGCAGAAGTGGGAAGGTCCTCAGTGATGCCCCACCTTCAAGCTGGGGAGGGCCTGAACCCTGGGGGCTGGGAGCCATTCCTGCATACCAGAAGGTGAACTCGTGGCGCTTTTCCCTGGGCCCACATGGGTGCCCATGGACCAATCAACATGCACTTCCTCCCCTCTGAGGCCCATAAAAACCCCCAGACTCAGCCAAACTCAAGCAGATGACAGAGAGATGATGGGGAGATGACCAGATCACAAGCTGCAAAGAGGAGCTGCCCACCCCAGGGTCTCCTCTCTGCTGAAAGTTGAGGAGACAATGGGATGACCAAATGCAGAGAGGAGCTACCCTCTCTGCTGAGAGATGAACACTCACTGGGATGCCCTGGCTACAGAGAGGAGCTGCCCACTGAGAGTCTCTTCTAAGCTGTTCTATTGCTCAATAAAGCTCCTCTTCGTCTTGCTCATCCTCCACTTGTCTGCATATCTCATTCTTCCTGGACTCAGGACAAGACCTTGGTACCTGCTGAATGGCAAGGCTAAAAGCTGTAATAGAAACCGGGCTGAAACGTGCCCCTTGCTTGCCACGTTGTGGGTGAAGAGAAGGAGAGAAGAGCTGTGGCCCTTCAGGGAGCCCAGCTCTGGGAGCTCCCTGAGCCAGGGCAATGACTCCCTCTTTGGGGCCCTGAAGTTCCTGACATCTCCAAGCTTCCAGGAACTACTGCATTCGCCAGTGCCAGCTGGGGAAGCTGTTTGCAGTCCTCCTGGTCCAGCTGTAGCCTCACAGAGAGCCAGCACCAATACCGGCACCTGGAACTGCCTGGCCTGCAGCAGCAGCCAGTGTGTCTGGCTGTGCACGTTGGCCAGACCCCACACTCGCTCACACTCCCCTCACCACTCCACGCCTGACTCACAGTCCCCCTTGGAGGCATAGGATCCAGGCCAGTAGTGTGAGCCAAGTGCAGCCTGCCAGGCCAAGTGGGCAGAATGAGCCCAGCAGGCCCAGTGAAAATTCAGGCAAAAGTGCCACCAGCCATAGAGGTTTCCAGCCAGAAAAGCGACACCCCATGGATCCTGTAACATTACTATTGCCTTCTACCCGAAGATATGTGAAAAACCAGCCCAGGAATTATTGACCTGTCTTGTCCCTCTCAGGGTGCCTATCACCCTACAATTTCAGTAGCTTGCATCTACCAGTTTTTATCTTTTTATAATGCTTTTAAAATATAAAATACAATACATACACAGAAAACTGAATAAAACCAAACCACATGTCTCAGTGAATTATTACAAAACAAGCACCTGTGTGACCACCACACAGGTCAGGAGATGGAATATGGTTGGCACATTCGGGGGTCACTCCCCAGCACACATGTCCTCATGTGCCCTGCTGTACCAGCTGCTAACCACAAATCTCTACTCTTGATAGCCACTCTGACTTTTAAGATAAACTTTGTCTTGATTTTTTAAAATCATTTTTACCTAACAGTGTAATCTAAACCTTTTAGTTTAGTTTTTGCCTGTTATTTTTCTAACTTTACATAAAAGAAATCACTTTCTCTCCACTTGAACTTTATCTGCTAGGCTACTTTTGAGTTTGCTTGTGAGAAGTATCTCCATTGTTATGGTTATCTGTAATTCACTTATTTTCATTGCTGAATAGTATTCCATTACATGGACACACTATAACTTACGTATCTATTCTAGTATTAGTGAATATATGGATTGTTTCTAGCTTTAGCTATTACGCACATTACTGCTAGAAACATGCTTTTATTTATGCCTTGTTGCAAATGGATGTGTATTTCCATTAAGTATGTAACCAAGAATGGAACTGGTAGATCATCTGGTATGCCTGTCTTCAAACATAGTAGATATTGCCTATCTGTTTTACAGGGAGGTTTAGGACACTACATGCCTCACAACAGTGTGCAAGAATCCTACAGCTTCAGACTCTTGTCAAGACCCGATATTCTGTTTCCTTTAAATTTAGTCATTCTTATAGACAGATGTTGCTATCTTATCTTTAACTTGCATTTCCTAGATTAATAGACCTAGATTTACAGATCTAACTTGCATTTCCTAGATTATTAGGACCATTTTAACTTTTCTTCTTTGTATTGGTGAAGTAAGTCCATGTTCAAATCACATGCTCATTTTTTCTATTGGGTTGTATTTTTTATACTCACTGATTTGTAGGCTTTTTAAAAAAATAGCCATTCTAGACTATACACAAGCGTTTCAATCATTATGTATACTGCAAATACCCTATCGCATTCTGTGTCTTTGTTTTTCACTGTCTGAATGCCCTTAAAATTCTCATATCCGATAGGAGAAGATACATGTAAATAAAACCTTTGTGCCAGGTTCTCTCATATACATATGTTCAGGGTATTATGAAATATAGAGAAAGAGTTGTCAATTAAATGTAGGAGGGATGAGAATTCAAAAAAATGTCATAGATGGGTAAAGTGAATATTGGAAACATGCATTCATATTTTTCAGGAAATTAAAGGAACAAGGATCTCTATGCAAAAAAGCACTCTGAGTCCTCTGCGGCCCTATTTATGCAGCTGAGTGAGAGAGCAGTACTCTCGACTAGAGAAATTTTTCAAGGGAGGTCGGTGATGAATAGAGCCCTAAGTATAATTAAGGAAAGGTAAAAGAGGTCTCCGGGATTTAGAGACATAGTTTCACTTAGAATAAATATTCTCAGTGGTTTATAAAAGGAGTGAACAGAAGAGTAGTTGTCTTGGGGTGGAGTAGAGCTGAGCTAGATGACAATGAGAGTGAGTTTAGGAAGTTGCAGATAGAACGAAAAAAATATCAGAAGTTTGGCAAGTATTACAGAAAATAGATAACATACCAGCTTTGGAGTCATAGAGATCTTGGTTTAAATTCTGCCCCTCCTTTCCCTATTTTCTCTCTCTTTCTGATACACACACACACACACGCACACACACACACGCGTGCAGGCACACACACACACACAGTGTCTATGGCATGTAATGCAGACTTTTCAAAAAGTGGCTGGGAATGCTTTCTCTCAGTTCTCTGGACAATAAAATAACTCACAATGAGAGCTCTCGCTTGTCCTCTACAAAAAAAAGGTTCATACCTTTTTTGATGGTGTTACAGTGCTTTATTCACCCGTAAAGGAGCAACTGCATCTTTCCACTGGTTCCAAGCTTCCCAGGTTTTGAGCAGCTGGCTTCCTCAGAAAACTCAGGAAAACAGCTGACAATTATACCTGTTATACAAATAGCCTGTCTGCAGAGTCTCTTCTTCTTGCTCTATAAGAACAGAGACCAATCACAGGCAATGTTGCTTTAATGTAATATAAACCCACTATGTATCCAGCAAGGGACTGGCCCTGGCTTACCTCTCTGTGGGAGGCCAAGAGGCTTCAGGAATGTGTGCCTCTCTTGCTGACTCCAGCCTATAATTTCCCCCAATAAAGCCTGTTCCTTAACCAAATGATTCTGTGGAATATGTCTTGAGCCCTGTGCACAATGGCAACCTGAGACAAGCAACAACCATTCTTAGCCTCAGTATCCTCATTTGTAACAGAGGAATTATGCCAACAACAGTAAGTTATTGTGAAGGCTGGGCAAGATAATATATTTAAAATGTTTTAGCACTGGGCCTATTTTACATGGCTAATAGAAGAAAATGTACTTATAGCTAAAATAATGAAAGCTGAGTAGCCTCAATTTCTCAACTGAATGATAATGTCACAGTGCTGACCTCAAAAAAATCATTCACTAGATAACTGAAGACTGCCAGTAAAGTGTATGTGTGTCAGGGGTGAGAAGGTTGGGATCTAGGGGGTGGCTGGAAAGGATTTTCCAAAAGAGATTTGCAGAATGAGAGGGACTGGCCAGAAGTAGATCTACTCTGTCAATTTATCTCACCAACAAGTGTAGATTGCATTTTCACTTGTAATAATGACCCAATAGCTATTTTACTTATGTTTATATATACATATATAGTTTATGTATATAATAAATATATAAGCAGAAGCTTCTGCATGATCATGGGTAAAATTGCTCTTATGCTACTGGACTCGGAGAGGCTATATGTTTCTATTACAGTAGTTGGACTGAATAAATAAGTTCTGGCGGGGAGGGTCTGTTTTCCTGTGTTTAAGCTGTAAAGTGGGAGATTCTCTATAGAGCAGATTATAAGGAAGTTGGCCCGAGGATGACATAAAAGATAAACTGTGTGTAAATAAAGTAGTCAAAGCAAACTAAGGTTTCCAGGGCTAAACTTCTTGTGTTGGAGCTGGGAATTGCTTCTGATTTTATTCCTACTGCTACTAGTGTCACAGGATCCTTGGAGTGTTGCTTTTCTGGCTGAAAACCTCTGTGGCTGATGGCGCCTTTGCCTGAGTTTTGCTGGGGCCCGCTGGGCTCATTACGCCCACTCGGCCTGGCAGGCTGTGCTTAGCTCGCGCTACTGGCCTGGTTGCCACGCATGCCAAGGGCAAGCCAGGCACGGAGTGGTGAGGGGTATGTGAGCAAGCAAGCATGGGATCCAGCAACTGTGCACAGCCAGGCACACTGGCTGTGGCGGGGTGCCAGCTCCCTGCAAGGCTGTAGCTGAACCAGGCATACCACAAGCAGCTTCCACGGCTGGCACTGGGGAACGCAGTGGTGCCCAGAAGCTTGAAGATACCAGGAACCGCAGAGCCCCAAGAGTGTGTCACAGCCCTGGCTCAGGGAGTTCCTTGGCCTGGGCTCCCCGAAGGGCTGCAGCTCTTCTCTGCTTCTAGTAGACCACAACATGGTGAGCAAGGGGTGTGTTTTGGCCCTGTGTGTGTTATAGTTCTTTCAGCCCCACCATTTGGTGGGTCCCCAGTTCTTGTCCCACATCCAGGAAGGATGAGGTACACAGACAAGTGAAGGGTGAGCAAGGCAAAGAGGTTCTTTACTAAACAACTCAGAGGAGACCTGCAGTGGGTAGCTTTTCTCTGCAGGCAGGGCATCCCATTGTCTGCTCAGCTCTCAGCAAAGAGGAGACTCATAATGAGTAGCTCCTGTCTGACCAAATGATGGTCAGCTCATCATTTGCCTGAGTCTGGCTTGAATCCAGGGTTTTTATAGGCTTCAGAGGGGAGGTAGTGAATGCTGATTGGTCCATGGGCAGCCATGGGTGGGCCTGGAAAAAGCACGGCAAGTTCTCACTCCCATCTGCAGAACTGGCCTGAAGGCGGGGTTTCAACAGGGAACAGCCCCTTTCTACCCAGGAGCCTGTCTGCCTCCCATTGTCATTAACCTGCCATTTACAGTGCCCACGGCATCCAGGCTATTCATGCCGAGGGGTGCCTGCAAGCCAACACTGAGCTGCCCTTAGCCCCCATCTTGGCCTCCCTCTCATGCTCATCAGTGCCCAGAGTCCAGAGGGGGGTGAGGTGGCAGGGGTCTGGTGTGTTAATGCTGCCCCAAGTGTGCATGCATGCACCTGGCCAGGTTGCGACAGCGCCTGAGCTCAGCCTTAACTTTGCTCTGAAATCAGAGCAGGCACCGGGAGTGGGGAGAGGCCAGGCAGGGGGAGCAGGTACTTCTGATCCTGCAGGGGAAAAGGGGCTTCCCAGGCCCCCAAAAGCGCAGAGATGCCTGAGTCTGCAGCTGCAGCTAGGTCGCTGCAGTGATGCCTGGGGGAGTGAGGTTCCTGCCCCTCCAACTTGGAAGGGAGCAGGGCTTCCATCTGTTCCTGAGAGGGCTCAGCCCTGGCCGCACCTCCCCCACTGCAGCCAGTGTCATGGCAACAGTCACTCCAGACAGGCCATTGCTGTTATCACTAGAGCTGGCCAGAAGAACCAACACTTTAGTAATGAGTTAAGACAATATTGGAGGAATGAGAGTCTGTTTAGGCCCACCTGAAGGCATAATACTGGGGCCCCCACAAGAACGAAAGTAAGCATGCAAGCAGGAGGGTAAGAGTGGAGCAGATCAACTTCAGTGCTGCCCTTAATTACAAACATAGCTGGCTGGGTGAAAGAGACACCAACCCCTAAAATACACCTGACAGATCTGCTAACTCAAGGAATTCTACTCCGGGCGCCTGTAGTCCCAGCTACTCGGAGAGGCTGAGGCAGGAGAATGGCGTGAACCCGGGAGGCGGAGCTTGCAGTGAGCCGAGATTGCGCCACTGCACTCCAGCCTGGGCGACAGAGCAAGACTCCGTCTCAAAAAAAAAAAAAAAAAAAAAAAAAAGGAATTCTACTCAGTGAGAATTTAATCCTGGTAGACTACCTAGATCTTCGGGCCCTTTTAAATGCAAATAACAGGAAGAATGACAGAAACCTCATTGTAAACTTACATTTAGGTCTGATCATGAAGGATTGTATGGAGTTCTTTCTCAACGGCAAGTTTAGGGTAGGATGGAGGGAAGATCAGAGCTTTGGAATTTTGAAGGAGAGGGAAACGGGCTGAAAAGAAAGAGAACTGGAGGGGAAAGCCAGGAATAGAAAAGACAGTGTTGCCCATTCACAATGGGAATCAAGCTTTTCCTATAATAAAGACCTTGACACAGAAGTGAGTGGGCTAACGAACTTTCTCCATCCAACAGTTAGTTCTATGTGTATCACTAAAGTTATAAACACATTCTTGAGTACCAGAACTTTAATTTTGATACCACAACCTTTGAAGTTCTACTATAATTGGGTGAAACTCTGGAACAGTAGCAGATATGCTGACTTGCTATAGAATGAGAGTGACAAAGAATGATGAGGAAATTTCTGAGGTTGAGTCCCAAAGGCCTCTAAGTGTCCCCCACCAAGGACAGTGATGACTAAGGCCCTCTCCATATCCTTGATGTCAACATTAGATGACATGTGTTAAAAATGTTGAGAATGGAGGGGACTTTCTTCAGGACAAGGCATTACTCTCCACATGGAAGGTGTGTTCAATATGCCATCCTGGGAAGATTGAATTCTTGCAGCAGCACATAATGGAAAAATACTACGGCACTAAGCAGTAAACTGAGAATATATTAAAATCCCAAAGACTACATCCAATATTGCTTCTCTTAACTGCAGAATGTAGCTATACACTGTTCTGACTGGAAAAAAAAAATAAAACCCTGAAACTTTTTCTCTTCCGTATTGAGGACGAGTTCCTTACTAACTTTGAATTCAGTTAAGGTTTGGTTTAACCAAACTATTCCTTAGGGAGTTGATTCCTATCAAAGGTCAAATCCTGAAAGAGTAAAATAATCACCTTCCAAATATCAATCAGATATTTGGAAGCAGGATCAGAAAATTAGTAGGTTATACTTTATGGGCAATTTCTCTTCACAGCCTAATGCTTTGTTTATTTAACTATCCTTATTAAATTATTGTAGCAGTAAGAATGGTGTTGCCTTCTCCCCACTTCACTCTCCAAACCCTCAATAGGAAAAAGTTGGCTGGAAGAGTGAATAACATACTAATCGCCTCAAACTTCACTGAGATTAATTGGATATGTCACCTCCTCTAAAGATCACAGCAGTCATTCACTGGAATAACAAATGGCAAGACGGGAAACCAAATTGTCAACACGGGTACAAATAATCTACTAATTTACTTGAGGTTAGCGGATAATAGGCAGTGTTATATTAACATTATTATTCCTTTGTGATACATTTCCAACCAAATTTCTTTTATTAGAAATGCCTTTTTTTCTGATTATGAAAATAATAAATGCTTCTTATGAAAAATCAAAAATATATTTTAAAAATACAAGAAAACAATAGTTAACAATAAGATTGGCAACCACAGATAATCACTGTAATGAATTAGCATTCTTCTTTCAGTGTTTTGGTGTATATAAGTACAATACATCACACCATGTAGATGCTTTGCATTTTATGTGTATAAGCATGGTCTCATTTTGTTAAATTATTATAAGCATCAATATTAATGCCTGTATTATAATCCATTTTATTGACATTTATATATCCTTTGTTTTCTAACATAAAAAGCTTTTAAAATAGGTACAAATACTTTTTCTAAAAGTTTTACATTACTTCTTAGGGTAAAATTCTTGGAAGTAGTGTTTCTGAACCAAAGAGCAAGAACAAAATATTTTGCCAAATTATTTTCTAGATAGTTTTGTTTTATAGTTTGTTTAATCTTTTGCCAGGCATATAAAATAGTAGTCTGATCTCTGTGCCTTCTTATCAATCCAAAATATTTCTTCTGAAAGTATTTTCTATTTCAAAAGATGAAAAATATATCTCAAGTTATGTTTCATTTATTACATCTAAGTCTTAATCATTTTCATAAATGTATCAGTCAAATGTAGTTTCTTTCATAAATTGTTGGAATATGCCCTTTGTAAATTGCTATTTTAAGATTTTTTAAGATAGGTCATTAGAAATTTGTATGACTATTGTAAATATTCAACATATTAAACGTTTCTCTTATATTTGAGGCAAATATTTCTCCCAACTATGTTTTTGTTATTTATTTATAAGAAAACAAACTATATATAGTTATATTTATTAACTAAATATAAATAGTTAGGTCTATTTATATTTCCCTATGTGATTTTGACTCAATTCCTCTACGTTTAGAAAAATTCCTCCCCCTCTACAGATTAGACACGCACCATCTAAAAAATAGTACTTGCTTTTTAATTATTATTGTCAGAATTAAATGAAACTGAAACTTGTTAATGAAATTAGCTAACAAAATTTTCCACTGCTGACCAGATATTATAAAAAAACATTGAACGTATCATGTTTAATAGTGCATAGATTTTCCCAAGCCAGAACTGTGAAATAGAGTGTAACCAATGATTTGAGTGTAACTGTGATTAAACTTTCCAATGTTGGAAGACACTTTTAATGGAAGCTATTATCTATATTTATAGCAGTTTCATTTTTTACTTCAGCTGTTACTTACTCAATTTTTTTCTTCTCTTTTTTGCAATTGATTTGCAAAATATTCCATTAATTGCCTCATAACTGTCATATGTATGGAAAATTGTTAGCATGCCTTAAAGTGATCAGGAAAGCTCTTGAGTGTTGAGATATACTAAGTCTTATTTTAGATCTACATTTCTCCTCTGGGTTTTGCTTAGGCAAAACTAGTTAGATTTAATGACGCTTTCATGCATTTGCTATTAAATTATATTAGTCTAGGTCAGTCAGAACCCCGAGATACGTTTGTCTCTTGAGGCTCCTTGTCTGGACTAGATGTCCATGCAATTCCTGTTCAGCTCCAAGTCCAGTCAGAGGCATTTAATGTGGCCAACAATAATGGTCTCATGCCTTAATTCTAACATGTATCTGAGAGTCTGAGCTTAAGAATGGAGAAACAGAATGTGCATGGTCCTGTCAGTTGTTAAACTACTCTTTCCCTGCATCCCCAATCTTGCCTCATAGATACCCTCTGAATAAAATATCATGATTTTTAAGCATCTCCGTTTGTACTAGGATTGCATGGATGGGTGGCTTTTCCAACAGAGGAGGGATAGAGATGGGAGCGACTGAGATGCCTATATCCAAGAAAAACTATTTCTAGGCAGATAGCCAAATCTTGATCCATCAAAATATTAAATTAGTAATATATTAAAACATTTTTAAAGGGAATTCTGTTATTATTATGAAGAAAACGAGAAAAGAATAATATTCCATACTGATATCTTCTATCATTTGGAAATACCTTTCTTCCAAGAACTGTATAATGTACTAAAGACACAGGATTAAAAGATATGGTCTCTGTTCCCAAATAGCTCATAGCATGGAGACCAGGCTGACCAGGAAACAGTATCAGCTATGAAACGGAAGTACTGAATTACAGGAAGTAGATGGAATGAATGCCTAGCTGAAACTGTAAACATCAAGAAGTATTCCTGGATAATGTGCCCTATGAATTGAGTTTTAAAGGAAGAGAATTTCAGGCAGAAGAAATAGCATATTAGAAGGCCCAATGCTGTGAGAAATATAAACCCCTGCAAGTATTTCGACAAAGGTCTTAATTGGTCAGTGACAAGAGATAAAAATGAAGGGCTTAGCAGGTCCAGATGATTAAGGTTTTTATACGGCTTGCTAAGGATTTTGGATTTTATGCTAAGCCAATAAAAACGTATTGAAAGACTTTAAGTAGTCAAGGATGTATGAGCAGATTTGCATTTTAGAAAAATTTCTCTGGCCACAATTATGTAAATAACAGAGAAGGATGGGGCGGGGGAATATTAGCACCAAAGAATAGTTAGAGGACAATTCTTGTCAATTCAGGAAAGAAATGAGGAGGGTCTTAAGTAGAGACAGTATTTCTGAAGAAAGATATTAAAGAGCCATAAGAGGCAACAAATGATCATTGATTATAAGATTGGAGAGACAGGGATAAAGAAAAGGGTGAAGGCAAGCCAGCTTTCTGGCTTTTACAACCAGGTGAAATGTGATGACGTTCACAGAAACAGGGAGTAACAGTGTGAAAGAAGGCTTGATTGAAGGTAGAATACAAATAGCTTGAGTTACCTGTGAAATGCACAAGTGGATACACAGGGCCAGGACTAGGGTGAAGTGAGTGATGCACGCAATTGGATGCAAAATTTAAGAAAAAAAAAAAACTCTTTTACGAAATGCATTTTATTTTAAGTCTGGGATACATAAGTAGGATGTGCAGGTTTGTTACACAGGTAAACGTCTGCCATGGTGGTTTGCTGTACCTATCAACCCATCACCTAGGTATTAAGCCCCGCATGTATTAGCTATTGATATTGATGCTCTCTCTTTCCCTGCCCCCTACTCCTGACAGGCCCCAGTGTGTGTTGTTCCCCTCCCTGTATCCATCTTTTCTCATCGTTCAGCTCCCACTTACAAGTGAGAACATGCAGTCTTTGATTTTCTGTTCCTGTGTTAGTATGCTGAGGATAATGACGCAGTGGTAACACATGGAAGCCTCCTCTCTTTAAGGAACTATTACTGAGAGAGAGAAAGAAGGTTTAAAGGTTATGTTTTTGTTTATTTTTACTTTTCTCTTATGAAATAAGAAACTTGAACATGTTTATTTGCTGAGGCTAAAAGGAACTGGCAATGGAGAAGGGGCGTGGGAAGGAAGAAATCAGAGAAGATAGATGCCAAAACAAAGAGAGACAGACGCTGAAGAAAAGGAGGCTCAGATGGGATTATTGTAGACAGTTTACTGAATACAGGCCTTCAAAACTATGGGGGGCTTCCACCTAGGAAGTTAAAACATATGACCCAGCAATCCCTCTTCTGGTTATACACCCAAAAGGAAGTGAAATCAGCACCTTGTAGAAATATCCGCACGTCAATGTTCGTTGCAGCACTATTCACAATAGCCAAGATATGAAAGCAACCTAAGTGTCCCTCAAGGGATGAATGGATAAAGAAAATGCATAATATATACACAATAGAATATTGTTCAGCCTTTAAAAAAAAAAAAGAAAATCCTGCCATTTGTGACAAAATGGACAAACCTGGAGGACATTATGCTAAGTGAAATAAGCCAGGTACAGAAAGACAAATGTTGTATGTTCTCACTTATGTGTGGAATTAAAAAAAAAAAAGTCAAGCCTGGTTATCAGGGACAAGGAGGGGGTGGGGAATGGAGAAATGCACATCAATGGGTACAAAGTTGCAGTTACATAAACAACTGAAATAAGTAAGTCTCAAGAGCTGATGTACAGCATGAGGACTACAGTCAATAATTTGTATTATATACTAGAAGCTGGCTAAGACAGCAGATTTTCGGTGCTGTTACCACCAAAAAATAAAAAAGAAGGTAATTCTGTGACATGATGGATATGTTAATGTGCTTGACCTTGGTATATTTCACTAAATATATATGTAATATACATGCATCAAAGCATCGTGTTGTATGCCTTAAATATACACAATAAAAGAAGGAAAGCAATGCACTTTCATTGCCTGAACAACAGATTAACACATCTCCCCAGTGTGGGTCATATTTTTTTCTTTTGAAATGTTTATAACATTTACTCACATCTTTCCGTTTTTCTCCCCAACCCCAAATTTAGGGAAATCAGTATGCAATACTTATCTGCCTATAATCCCTTCTCTTTGGGGCATTAATCAGCAGTTACTAATCTGAAGATTTAACAAGGGAAGAACAAAGAAGCATTAAAAACACTATTTGCTGAAAATATAGAAGGGGTGCTTAAGTGTTGCTCATATCTCTTCAAAAATGCTCTTACCCAACCTTCAGGTGGAAATTATACTAAAGGCTGCAATGGCTGGAACCCCAAGTTCACTGAAATCTGCATCTTGAAGGAATTTTTCCATAAAACAGTTCATTTCAGAAATAAAATATTTACTAAAAAGTTGAGAAACAATGCAAGCAAATACAGTAAATATTTGTTGTTCATGGAAGCAAGTTATTCCTTTACATACTCCTGTTGTCTCAGTGAAGTTCTGGAGGGTTATACAAATGGAATAGATTGTGGAACTACCCCTGAGAACTACTCTTAGACATGCTAAGTATTCAGGCTGTCAAATTAAAGGAGTCTCTGAGGCTGCCGCTTCTCTGGTCATCTTTAATTAGGCAATACTCTGGTGAAACCCTCACAATTAATATTAAGAGTTGTTTTTCTTCTACAGTAAGTGGAAGGGGAATTATGTTGTGGCTTGCTCTTTGTTATAATTTTACTGAGAGGGTTGTGGAGGAAGGATTGGAATATAATAGAATTGTTCTATTTTCTACCATTTACAGAAAACTAGATGAATCACAAAATTGAAGAAAAAATGATGCTTATCTTTTAAATATGTATTTTATAAATATTTAACTTATATTAAAATTACTTTCCACATATTACAAAATGCTCTAGGCATATCAGCGCATATGCTACTCAATAAATGTTACTATGTCTTTCTACCACAGAATTTAGGAGGGAGATTGTTGTGTTATTTCCTATACCTGGAATGACTCACACTTCTATGCCTGTTAACATTTTATCCATCTGATACAATCTAGACCGTGAAACCTTTCCTAATCAAGCTATTTTTTCGTAAATTCAACAACTGTCATAAATGAATTGACTGTCATGAATGAATGAAGCAACGAAACAATGAATGACTCAATGTGGGCTGGTTCTATGAGCTGCATACCTTTGTAACCCCAGTAGAGCTTGTTGGGGTGCCTGGAATATTAACAAGCCAAAAAAATACTTTATCATTAATTAGGTAGGCAACGCATAAATTGAAATACATTTATATTTATCTCAAGAAATTCTCTCTAAATTATATTAGCTTCTGAGGAGAAAGTGTCTTTCTAGCAACCTGGTTTTTAAAACCATCATCGGCACTTTCTCTGTAAAGGTAAATAAACTTTCTTTGGAATGTGGTGAAAGAAGCTGTTAGATAATTTCTGAATGTCTGGTTTTATAATAAGGAGGGTCACTGTCCTCAAAGTTTAGCAATCACTAGACCCTGAGGGACTTTTATCTAATCTTAACCCTGCACCTGACTGCCAGGCAGAGCTAATCACTTAACCTCCCAGTGAATTAATGGGTTCATCTGTAAAACACGATTGCCATCAAAGGGCATGAAAGGAAAAGACTAATGATAGACGGAATGAGGTTAGATTTAAAGATTCAACAAAGCCATCAAAATTCACAGCAAAGCCATTTTCCATTATTTCCCTCAATTGTAACTATACTGCTTTTACAAGAAGTGAATTCGACAAAAATAAGTTTATAAGAGTTCTGTTGTGCTAGTTTGTATCTGCTGGACTGATACGGTATGTAGGAAAATTCCCTTGCTTTCAAAAATGTAAAATTTAAAACACATTGAAAATTCATGATATTTCATGAGATGCCTAAGGATTTGAGACTCTGACAAAAAAAACCCTGTGATTTTGATAAGACTGCTAAATAAAAAAGCAGTTCATACATTTATTTTTATCACCTTCTTCCTTTTCTATTTCCTCTTTCATTTTTCTATTACATTTTGATTTTGACTTTTATGTTTCTGCATTTTTACTCTTCTCCACCCCTGGAGCAATCGGAAGTATTTTTGCAGGCTCCAAGTTACCATTTTCAGTGTCTGATGAAGTTCTCCCTTTGGTGTGTGTCAAACAATCATTTCCAGGCTCCACATAAAGAGACAGAGTGGCCCAGAAATGCCCTAAGCCTGCTAGAGGCATGCTTGCCTAAGCTGGCTGCATCTCTCCAGTTGCAATGCATTTTTGGGACAATAATAAATACTGGCTCAAAAGAGAATGATAGAAAGTACATTTTTAGGAGATATGAGATCTAGGTCTATTGATGGATAAACTGATTTTTTTCCAGTCACTATAACATCTGTTCAGAGTAAGTAAGCATCATTGCACAGGGAGATGGAGGATGTTAACTGATACTGGGACTGCAATTAGATAGAAGAAAACCAGAACCAAGGCACACACACTGTTCAGATAGTTCATAGGGTTATTTTAATCACTGATTCAACTTTACAGAATGAAGTTTCTCCATTCAATTTCACATCAGTAACTGCAGGTTGTATTATGTCTAAGATTGGTATAGAACAACAGCAATTTCACAATATCTAGACAATGAATGAATATTAAAAATCTATTTCATTAAAAAGCTCTTTCAGATACTGGTATCTGAAAGAAACCATGTTGGACGTAAAATATATCAAGAAATCAAGAACTCAGTATAATGAAAATAAGGCTGAAGACTGCAACAGATTTGAATACAGCGTGCCTCCATATTCTAGTTATTAATGATTGATTTTTAAGAAAACTTGTTTCAGTGAAAAGGGCAAGTAATCTTTTTTATTCTCACTTTAAAATATTTCCGGCTGGGCGCGGTGGCTCACGCCTGTAATCCCAGGCCGAGGCGGGCAGATCACGAGGTCAGGAGATCCAGACCATCCTGGCTAACACAGTGAAACCCCGTCTCTACTAAAAATATGAAAAATTAGCCGGGCGAGGTGGTGGGCGCCTGTAGTCCCAGCTACTCCGGAGGCTGAGGCAGGAGAATGGCGTGAACCCCGGGAGGCGGAGCCTGCAGTGAGCCGAGATCACGCCACTGCACTCCAGCCTGGGCAACAGCGAGAGTCTGTCTCAAAAAAAAAAAAAAAAAAAAAAATTTCCTAGAACTTTCTCATTCATTAGCTCACTTGATTCTCAGAACAATGAGTCTCATTCATTAGCTCACTTGATTCTCATATTCTCATAACTCTAAAATAAATGTTGTTATAATCTGTATTTTAAAGTTTAATATTTTGAAAGAAATAAATTACATAATTTGATGAGGGTGATAAATTGGGACTCCAGTCCCAATTTAGTTCACCCTGAGCAGGTCCATTCTCATATCAACCTGTTAACATCATTTAAAGAAATAAAAAATCTCCATTACATATATTTTTAAGTTACATTCAGGCAAACAAGCAGTTACCTTAGCACTCAGATGTGTAAAAACCAGTGCAACAAAATTTCAGTTTTTAACAAGTCATCTGAAACAACAGAGGACATAATTTTGTCCTGTTCCCAAGATACTTTGTGTTTATGTTCCTAAATCCTAAATTCCTAAAATTGCATCCTGATAAAGAACCGTAAATTTGTTTCTCTACTATATTTACCATATTGCCTCATTATTTGATCCCTCCTTCGTTCCCTCCCTCTCCCCTTCTCTTCCATTCCTTTTCTTCCTTCCTTCTTTTAATAAATGTGTGTATATATATATATATAACCAATAATTACCAAGCACTTACAGTACACTGGGCAGAGTGCTAGGCTCTTCACTGAAAACATTTCAAAGTATAATAAGAGAAACAGGAAGCAATGAAATGAGTCAGCTAGTTTTGGAATCAGGTTAGTCACAGTTGATCTCAGCTGCAGGCCGGAAGGCTGGGGGTGGGCTGCCTTGTATTGCAAACACATGCATCACATCACACAGACATCCTGCACGCTGGAGCACAGTAGCCTGTCAGTTCCCATTGCTGAATCATTTACAGCTTTTACCATAGTTAATGCCAATGATTATATATGTTAAAAGTACTTATTAATCCTTGTACCAAATATAGAAGAGGCCTCAGACGCTTCTTATCTCATGGTTCTTAAAATCTAACCATGCACCATACTCACTGGTAGTTTCACAAGGAATGGATTCTTGAGCTCCTCTAAAGAAATGAGTAGCTCCAAGAGAGATGTTTTTAAAAATCTGTTTCTAGTAAACTCTCCCAGTGATTGCTGAGTAACCTACTTAAAATGACATTGGAAAACCATACACTAGAACCCTGCTTTTGATTTTTCTTACAAGATCTAGAATCAAGTTCAAATAGTCTAGATAGTAAAATATTGTGAGAAATTTTTTTTTAGTTTTAGAAATCCCACAAGAAGTATGAAACTGTTGTTATAGTCCATGCAACCAAAATCTTTACCCAACTACTGGAAAATGAAGGAGTAAAAACAGTTGGCCAGGGTAGAGACATCTGGATCCCTCTGAGGCAACCTAAGAAGATAAGTCTGTCAGAGAAGAGTGATTATAATGAGTTAATGACTATATCCCTGGTTTGCTTTAGACAGCCCCATGTCATGCCTTCTGTCTTAGTATAATTATTAATCATGCTACCCATTTCTCTCTCCAAAGTGTCCCTATTTGAGCAACAAGTTATATGGTCGCCCCAACTAAAAGGGAATCTTGTCAGAGACCAATGAGTGTCCTTTAGTGAATACAGAAACAGTAAGTAGGCTCTATTTATTCATTTATTCAACTCAATTCAGCAACACATTTGTGCTAGCATTTGCGCATGCCAAGTCCTGCATAAGTAAGGAAAGCCCCCTGCCTTGTGGAGCTTACAGTCCAGCACTGGAAGACTCATACAGTATACACATGAAAAATAAAAAGGGTAGAGATTATAACTGCTATTATGGGAATAAAGAGGATGATATAATAGGATTTCATGGGCTGGACAGGTGGAATGAGGGGAGGCCTTCTGGCAGACCATCATCTGTTTCAACCTCATTTTGCATACCTTCTTATACTCCAGAAACTGGAAAGCTAAAAGCTATGTTTCATATCCTCCTCCGCAGCTAGGGATCTGGATTTAGACCCAGACAACCAGATATACTCATGCGAAGCACCGATTCAGAACTAAACTGTAGAAGGACGATGCAGTGGCAGAGAAGGTGTCTACTTCACTGGCACAGAAGTCCAGCCTCCTTATTGTCAGACAGCACATAAGATGTGTTCCTGAAGGTAATGGTTCTGACTCCACTTCCTGATCCCCTACTCATGGTTACAGTAGTACAACCCTGAAGCCAGCAGTTGAGACAGCAGCCTCCTAACTCCCCAGCTTCCTGATGAGGCAGATGTAGAGGGCCAGTTCTGCGGTGGTGTTCTTGGAGTCTGGAATAGCTCCACATCAAGAGCTATTCCCAAGACCTTCTAAAAAATTGTAAGCACTAACTTACCAAGTTAAGTTCCCTTCTGATTAAAATGGAGTGGTTTCTGTTATCTGTCACAGAATGCTGAGTGATAAAGACCTAAAGAATGAAAAGGAGTCATGTGGCAAATAAGGGGAAGAGAATTCCAGACTGAGAAAATAGCAAGCGTACAGGGTCGAGGCTGGGAAAAGACTTGGCACATTCAAGCCACAAGAATAAAGTTACTGTTGCTGGAGGAATGAAGAGGGGGGAATGCAAAAAATGAGACACTGTGGGAGTCTGATCAGGGCCATGTCAGTGAGAGACAAGTTCAGATTTTTTCCTAGCGTATTGGGAATTCATTGAGGAGTTTCAATCAGGCATGATCTAGTTTTAAGAATATTAGACTAGATGCCTTGCAGAAAAGGAATTAAATCAGGAAGATTAGTATAGGACTATGTCAGTAGTACTAGCAGGGGTGAGGAAAAGGAGGAATTAAATCCTTGGCTTTCAGCTAGATCAGAAGGTAGATGTGCTGTAATTCATTAAAACAGAGACGCATAGGATAGAATAAACATATGTTTGAAGCATCAAGAGTTTGTTTTCATTTTGTTTTTGGGTATCTTTGGTTGCACAAGTCAAAGTTGAGATGCAAACCAGACATAAGACTTTGACAAGGAGAGTTTTATAAATAAGAATCTGCAAAGGAAGTCAGTTTTCCATGGAAATCCTCATCTAAACCAGGTCCTAGGGTCAAGACATTTTAACACAAGAGTCAGAAACAAAACCTCAGAGCACAGTGCATCCAAGCACCTCTTTCATTTTTTATATGAGGTCTCGTCTTTATCACTCAGGCTGAAGTGCAGTCGTATGATCACAGCTCACTGTAGCCTCAAACTCCTGGCCTTGAGCGACCCTCCTGCCTCAACCTTTCAAGTATCTAGGACTACAGGTGTGCTCTGCCATACCTAGCTAATTTTTAAAATTTTTTTGTTGAGACAGAGTCTTGCTATGTTGCCCAGTCTGATCTCAAACTCCTGGGTTCAAGCAATCCTCCAGCCTTGGCCCCCAGCATGCTGAGATTATAGGCTTAAGCCACCACACCTGGCCACCAAAGCACCTCTTTCTTATGTTGGCTCTTACCAAAGCCTATCAGCCATTCCCTCTATTAACCCTACAACCACAGACCCTGTCCTTACCTGCAAATTCACAAACACTTCCTCAGGCCCAGGAAGAACTGGACTTCTTCTGTCTACCTATACTACCAGCAAATGATTAAGTCAGACTGTCAGGACATCTACAACCCTCTTATTATATGTTTCCTACATTCTTTCAACCCTGATCAGTTGTTGTGGGAAGTCAGGGACCCCGAACGGAGAGATCAGTTGAAGCCATGGCAGAAGAATGTGGATTGTGAAGATTTCATGGACATTTATTAGTTCCCCAAATTAATACTTTTATAATTTCTTATGCCTGTCTTTACTGCAATCTCTAAACATAAATTGTGAAGACTTCATGGACACTTATCACTTCTCCAATCAATACCCTTGTGATTTCCTATGCTTGTCTTTAATCTCTTAATCCCATCATTTTCGTAAACTGAGGAGGATGTAGGTCGCCTCAGGACCCTGTGATGATTGTGTTAACTGCACAAATTGTAGAGCATGTATGTTTGAACAATATGAAATCTGGGCACCTTGAAAAAAGAACAGGATAACAGCAATATTCAGGGAACAAGAGAGATAACCTTAAACTCTGACCACCGGTGAGCAGGGTGGAACAGAGCCCTATTTCTCTTCTTTGAAAAGCAAATGGGAGAAATATCGCTGAATTCTTTTTCTCAGCAAGGAACATCCCTGAGAAAGAGAATGCGCCCCTGAGGGTAGGTCTCTGAAATGGCCCCTTTGGGTGTGGCCATTTTCTATGATGGAGCTGTAGGGATGAAATAAGCCCCCATCTCCCACAGCGCTCCCAGGCTTATTAGGATGAGGAAATTCCCGCCTAATAAACTTTGGTCCGACCGGTTGCTCTCAAACCCTGTCTCCTGATAAGATGTTATCAATGACAATGGTGCCCAAAACTTCACTAGCAATTTTAATTTCACCCCAGTCTTGTGGTCCTGTGATCTCGCACTGCCTCCATTTGCCTTGTGATATTCTATTACCTTGTGAAGTATGTGATCTCTGTGACCCACACCCTATTCGTACATTCCCTCCCCTCTTGAAAATCCCTAATAAAAACTTGCTGGTTTTGCGGCTTGTGGGGCATCACGGAACCTACCGACATGGGATGTCTCCCCTGGACGCCCAGCTTTAAAATTTCTCTCTTTTGTACTCTGTCCCTTTATTTCTCAACCTGGCTGACACTTAGGGAAAATAGAAAAGAACCTACGTGACTATCAGGGGTTCCCTGATAATCAGTAGCCCTGAGACTATAAGTTGAAGTCTGCTTACTTTGCTATAATTACTATCTGGAGAGCTGACTTGCTATTCTTATAAATATAATCCTAGCATTGCAGTATACCATGGGCCATCATGCCAATCTCCTTGCTGCACAAACTTGCTAAGCCCATTACATATACAAGTTTTATCATCATAATCATCAATACCATTGTGGCTGAGGTTGATGTTATGATTGCCATACATCGAAAAGTAGCTATGTAAGTCACTAAACAAACATTTTATCTGCACTTAAATAAATTTGTTTGTCTGAAATAATTACAGAGAGAATATACATAGATCTATGCGTGGACAAGCCTGTGTACGTGTGTGTGTACATATATTTGTGCACAGGCCTAAACAAATATATATGTATGGATGTACATGAAACTAATATGTAATCAGTTAAAAAGTTAGTTTAATATATATAGGTTAACATGTATGTATATTAAACTAACAGGTTATCATGAATGTGTTATTTGAACTCATAGTCATTAAGAGATGTAAAACTTTTAAGATTTTTCACTGTTGGAAAACATTGGAGAGCCTCAAAATATTTAAACATCTAATCTTTAAGTTGAAATGATTCACACTAAAAGAAAATAAAAATATCTGAGCATATTTATTCAGAAGCAGCAGTAAATTAAGAAACCAAGAGATTTTTTTTAATGAATGTTCACTATATTAATTTCAAGCTATTTATTTTATGGGTTGTTTGTTTTGTTAAAGCCTAATTAATGTAAGTAAAGAAGCCCCAAGTAATCATTAAATATATCACTATGAAATGAATTTTAGATAAAATTACCATTACTTTAAGAGAGAAAAGAACACGTAATTGCCACAGTTGATATTAATTTTAATGTCATGGAAAATTTATTTAGTAGGAAGAAGATGTTTGCAAGTAACATCTGAATTTTTCTCTTTGTTTCAATATCCATGTGAACCTGAGAGAAATTGCCTAGTAGATTTTAGAAATCTATAGTATAGGTGTTCCAATCAGGGGTCTCCAGAGAAACAGAACCAATGAGCCAATTCCTTATAATAAATACATTTTGATATAAAGAATGGCTCACATTATTATGGTGACTGACAAATCCCAAGGTCTACAGGGTGAGGTGGCCAGCTGGAGACCCAGGAGTGCTAATGGTCTAGTTCCTGTCCAAAGGTCAGTAAGTTTGAGTCTCAGGAAGAGCTGATTTTTCAGTTCAAATCAGAAGGCAGAGAAAAGCCAATGTCCCAGTTTGAAGTCAGTAAGGTGGGGGGAAATCTTTCCTTGGAGAAGGTCAGCCAATTTGTCCTATTCAGGCTGTCAACCGCATGAATGAGGCCCATAACATTAGGAAGAGTAATCTGCCTTACTCAGACTACCAATTTAAAGGTAAATCTCAACCTAAAACACCCTCATAGAAATGCTGAGAATGATGTTTAACCTGGGTACCTTGTGGTCCAGTCAAGTTAACACATAAAATGATCACCACAGTAGGTCAACTCTCAGAATGCAGAATGTTTTGCCTTTACTAATACTTCACACTAAAGGAAAAAGTGAACATGAGTAGTTACAGCCACAGATAATGTAAGATATTGTAAGTCTGGTTTCAAAAAGCATTATGTGCATTCTTCACATGTTATTTCCAATGGTCCCCATTATTTAATAGTCTTAATATACACCTGGTATCTGCCATGTCTACTGCAAAGGTAGACAAAATGCTCACTGGGGTCCTAGTCCTTTTTACCTCATGCCTACCTGGCCACCTTATAGCTGCTCTGTCTTCAAGACAATCTACTTTCTACATATTTACTACATAAATATTCCTGGCTGGGTATGGCAGCTCATGCCTGTAATCCTAGCAATTTGAGAGGGAAAGGTGGGCAGATCGCTTGAGTCCAGGAGTTCAAGACTAGCCTGGGCAACATGGCAAAACCCTATCTCTATTTTTTAAAAATGTCTAACGAAAAAGGAAATCCTAAAACACTGCTATTATTACAATGCTCCCCTGCTCAGGAACCTACCATGGCTCACCAGAGAAACAAAGGTAGATTAACTTTCATCTCCACAAAAACGCTATAGCTATTATTGTGTAGAAGTATTTTTTTAAATAAGGCTAAAGTTTCTGCACTGACTTTCAGAATTTCAGAGAGGAGTCCAAGTTGTAAGCCAGCTGGAAACAAGATGACTACTATAATGGCATGAGGGCAAATTGTATTAATATACAATTAAGCAAATACAAGATATAACTAAGCAAATTGTATCTTGCCATAAGGTCTGTATGTGGGGAAGGGGGTGTATAGTATTAGACAATGCTTCATTTAAATAGACTATCTTTTCTTTATCAAATATTTGTTTACTTCTCCAATACTCTAGGTCTACACTAGGCTCAGAGTTTCAACACATTAAAGGCACAGCCCCCTGGCAGAACTAAATAGAGAACCCAGAAATAAACCCATTCATATATGGTCAACTGATATTTAACAATAAGGAAAGAAAGTCTCTTTTATAAATTATGTTTGAAAAACTGAGTACCTACATGAAAATGACATTTGCCCTTTATCTTACACCATACACAAAAATCAACTCAAAATGGATTGAAGATCTAAATGTAAGACTTGAAACCATTAAAAGCCTAGGAAAAAAACATGGAGAAAATCTCCTTGACATTGGTCTTGACTATGCTTTTTTGGCTAGAACACCAAGAGCACAGCAATAAAAGCAAACAATACCAAGTGGGACTATATCAAACTCAAAAGCTTCTGCACAGCAAAGGAAAAAGTCAACAAAATGAAAAGGCAACACATAATGAGAGAAAACATTTGCAAACCATATATCTGATAAGGGGCTAATATTCAAATTATATGAGAAATTCATACAAATAAATAGTAAGAAAACAAAGAATCCAGTTAAAAAATGGACAAAGGACCTGAATAGGCATTTCCAAAAGAAGATATACAGATGTTCAATAGGTATATGAAAAAATGTTCAACATCACTAATCCTCAAATACAAATTAAAATCATAATGAGGTATCACTACACACCTTTTAGAATATCTATTATCAAAAATGAAAGATAAATGCTGTCAGAAATGTGGAAAAATGAAATTTTTGTATATAGTTGGTAGGAATGTAAATTAGTGTAACCATTACAGAAAACAGTAGGGAGGTTTCTCAAAAAATTAAAAATAGAACTACCATATGATCCAACAAATCACTACTAGGTATATTTCCAAAGGAATGAAATCAGTATATTAAATAGATATCTGCACTGTCATGTTCATTGCAGCATTATTCACAATAGTGAAGATATGGACAGCCTAAGTGTCTGTCAATGGATGAATGGATGAAGAAAATGTGACATAAATATATATATCTATATATATGATTCTCTCTCTATATATATCATATACAGATTATATATCATATAGAGAAAACTCCATATATATATATGGAGGCTGAATAGTATATACAGTAGAGTACTATTCTAAAGAAATTCTGTGATTTGCAATAACATGGATGAACATGGAGGACATTAAATGAAATAAGGCAGGCACAAAAAAAAAAGCCTCATAAACTCAGTTATATGTGGAATCTACAAGAGTTGTACTCATGGAGGTAGAGCATACAATGGTGGTTACCAGGGGCTGGAATACTTGGGAAATGAAGGATGTGGGGAGCAGTTGGGGAGATGTCGGTGAGGGGATTCAAAGTTTTAGATAGGAAGAATAAATTTTAAGATGTTTATTGTAAAACATGGTGATATAGTTAATACAATGTATTCTACCCTTGAAAACTCCATAAAAAGTAGAATTTGTGTTCTCACTGCAAAATATGTGAAGTAATGCATATGTTAATTAGCTCAATTTAACCATTCCATGATGTATGTGTATTACAAACAATGTTATACAAAACAAATATATAAAATTTTTTGTCAAATAAAAAGTTTTGAAAAAACAAGGAAAGGCTCTGAATAGACATATTTCCAAAGAAAATAGACAAATTCTAACAGGTACACGAAAAGATGCTCAACATTACTAATCATTAGAGAAATGCAAATTAAAACTGCAATGAAATATCACCTCACACCTATTAAGACAGCTGCTATGAAAAAGACAAGAAGCTAGGTGAGTAGCTCATGCCTGTAATCCCAGCTATGCAGAAGGCTGAAGTGGGAGGATTGTGTCAGCCCAGGAGTTTGAGACCAGCCTAGGCAATATAGCAAGATCTCATCTCTGTTTAAAAATAAATAAATAAAAGAAAAACAAGAGGATGAGGAGGAGGAAGAAGAGGATGAAGAAGAGGAAGAGGAAGAAGGAGGAGGAAGAGGAGGAAGGAGGAGGAGAAATAATAGAAGACATAAGTGTTGCAAAGGGTGTGGAGAAAATGAACCCTTGTACACTGTTGGTGGGAATGTACTGGAACAGCTATTACCGAAAACAGTACAGAGATTCCTTTAAAAATTAAAAACAGAGCTACCATATGAACCAGCACTCCGACTTTGGGTATATATCTAAAAAATAAAATAAATATTTTGGAGAGGTATTCCTCCTTTTCCACTGTAGCATTATTTACAATAGGAACGCTATGGAAACAACCTAAGTGTCCATGGACAGAAGAATGAGTAAAGAAATTGAGGTACATATATACAATGGAATATTATTCAAACATTAAAAAAAGAAAACTTGTCATTTGCAACAACATGGATGAACTCAGGGGATGTTATGCTATGTAAAATAAGTCAGGCACAGAAAGACAAATACCATTATGTTCTCACTTATACAAGCATACCTTGTAAACATTGCAGGTCCAGTTCCAAATCACCACAGTACACTGAATATCACAATACGGTGAGTCACACAAATATTCTGATTTCCCATATAAAAGTTAGTTTTATACTCTATAATCGTCTACTAAGTGTACAGCAGCATTATGTCTAAGAAAGTACATAATTTATTTTAAAAATATTTTATTGCTTAAAATGCTAATTATCATCTGAGCCTTCGGCAAGTCATAATCTTTTGGCTAGTGGAGGGTCTTGCCTCGATGTTGACGGCTGCTGACTGATCAGAGTGGCGGTTGCTGAAGGTTGGAATTGCGTGGCAATTTCATAAACAATACAACAATAAAGTACGGCGTTGATTCACATATCCTTTTATGAAAGATTTCTCTGTAACATGTTATGCTGTTCAACAGCATTTTGCCCAGAGTAGAACTTCTTTCAAAATTGGAGTCAATCCTTTCAAGCCCTGCTGCTGCCTTATTAACTAAGTTTACATAATATTCTAAATCCTTTGTTGTCATTTCAATAACGTTCACAGCACCTTCTACAGGAGTAGATTCTATCTCAAGAAACCACTTTCTTTGATCATCCATAAGAACGTACTCTTCCTCCATTCAAATTTGATTATGGAATTACAGCAATTCAGTCACATCCTCAGGCTCTACTTTCTAATTCTAGATCTCTTGCTATTTTTGCCACATTTGCAGTTACTTCCTCCACTGAAGTCTTGAACCCTTTAAATTCATCCATGAGGGTTGGAATCAATTTCTGCCAAACTTCTGTTAATGTTTATATTTTGGCCTCCTTCCATTAATCGTGAATGTTCTTAATGGCATCTAGAATGGTGAATTTTTTTCAGAAGGTGTTCAATTTCCTTTGCCTGGATCCATAAGAAGAATCACAATCTATGGCAGCTATAGCCTTATAAAATATATTTCTTGGCTGGGTGCATGGCTCATGCCTGTAATCCCAGTACTTTGGGAGGCCAAGGCAGGTGGATCACTTGAGGCCAGGAGTTTGAGACAGGTCTGGCCAACACAGTGAAACCGTCTCTACTAAAAATAGAAAAAAATTACCTGGGCATGGTGATGCATACCTGCAATCCCAGCTACTCAGGAGGCTGAGGCATGAGAATCGCTTGAACCCAGGAGGTGGAGGTTGTGGTGGGCCCAGATTGTGCCACTGCACTCCAGCCTGGACATCACAGTGAGACTGTCTCAAAAACATAAAGTAAAATAAAATATATTTCTTAAATAGTAAGACTTGAAAGTCAAAATACTGCTTGATCCATGGGCTGAAGAACAGATGTTATGTTAGCAGGCATGAAAACAACATTAAACTCCTTGTATATCTTCATCAGATCTTTTGGGTGACCAGGTATATTTTCAATGAGCATTAATGATTTGAAAACAATCTTTTTTTCTGAGCAGTAGGTCTCAACACTAGGCTGAAAATATTCAGTAAACCATGCTATAAACAAATATGATATCAACTAGGCATTGTTTGCACTGACAGACTAGATTTAGCATAATTCTTAAGAGCCCTAGGGTTTTCAGAATAGTCAATGAACATTGGCTTCAATTTAAAGTCACTAGCTGCATTAGCCCCTAACAAAAGAGTCAGACTGTCTTTTGAAGCTTTGAAGCCAGGCACTGACTTCTTTCTGGCTATGAATTTCTAGATGACATCCTCTTCCAATAGAAGGCTGATTCACCTACACTGAAAATCTGTTATTTAGCATGGCCACCTTCATCAATGATCTTCGTTAGATCTTTGGGATAACTTGCTGAAGCTTCTATATCAACATTTGCTGCTCACCTTGCACTTTTATGTTATGGAGATGGCCTTTTTTCTTAAACCTCATGAACCAACCTCTGCAGCTTCCTCTCCACTATCAGCCTTCATAGAATTGAAGAGAGTAGGGCTTGGCTCTGGATTAGGCTTTGGCATAAAGGAATGTTGTGACTGGTTTGATCTTCTATACAGATGAATCAAAACTTTATAAGCAATAAGACTGTTTCACTTTCTCATCATTTGTGTGTTAACTGGAGTAGCACTTTTAATTTAAGAACTTTTCCTTTGCTTTCACAAGTTGGCTAACTGGCACAAGAGGCTTAGCTTTCACCCTGTCTCAGCTTTCAACATGGCTTCCTTACTAAGCTTTTGACTTAAAGTGGTTCTTCCTTTCAATTGAACACTTAGAAGTCATTGTAGGGTTATTAATTAACCTTATTTCAATATTGTGATGGTTTACGGAATACGGAGGCCCAAAGAGAGAAAGAGAGATGGGAGAATAGCAGGTTGGTGGAGAAGTCAGAACACACACAAAATTTATTAAGTTTCCCATCTTATACAGATGGAGTTTATGATGCTCCAAAACAATTATAATAATATCAAAGATCACTGATCACAGGTCACCGTAAGAGATGTAATAATAAAAACTTTTGAAATATTGTGAGAATTACCAAAATGTGAAACAGAGAAACAAAGCAAGCACATGATGTTGGAAAAACAGCACCCACCGACTTGTTTGACATAGAGTTCTCACAAGCCTGCAATTTGTAAGAAACACAGTACCTATGAGGGGCAATAAAACATGGTACACCAAAAGCAATTGCAACAAAAGCCAAAACTGACAAATGGGATCTAATTAAACTAAAGAGCTTCTGCTCAGCAAAGAAAACTATCATCAGAGTGAACAGGCAACCTACAGAATAGGAGAAAAATTTTGCAATCTATCCATCTGATAAAGGTCTAATATCCAGAATCTAAAAGGAATTTAAACAAATTTACAAGAAAAAAAAAACCCATCAAAAAGTGGGCAAAGGATATGAATAGACACTTCTCAAAAGAAGACATTTATGCGGCTAACAAACGTGAAAAAAACCTCATCATCACTGGTCGATAGAGAAATGCAAATCAAAACCACAACGAGACACCATCTCACACCAGTTAGAATAGCGATCATTAAAAAGTCAGGAAACAACAGATGCTGGTGAGGATGTGGAAAAATAGGAATGCCTTTACACTGTTTTGGTGGGAGTGTAAATTAGTTCAACCATTGTGGAAGGCAGTGTGGTGGTTCCTCAAGGATCTAGAACCAGAAATACCATTTGACCCAGTAATCCCATTACTGAATATATACCCAAAGGATTATAAATCATTCTGCTATAAAGACACATGCACGTGCATGTTTATTACAGCATATTCACAATAGCAAAGACTTGGAACCAAACCGAATGCCCATCAATGATAGACTAGATAAAGAAAATGTGGCACATATACACCATGGAACACTATGCAGTCATAAAAAAGAATGAGTTCATATCCTCTGCAGGGACATGGATGAAGCTAGGTACCATCATTCTCAGCAAACTAACACAGGAACAGAAAACCAAACACCGCATGTTCTCACTCATAAGTGGGAGTTGAGCAATGAGAACACATGGACACGGGGAGGGAAACATCACACACCAGGCCTGTTGGCAGGTAGGGAACAAGGGGAGGGAGAGCATTAGGACAAACACCTAATGCATGCAGGGTTTAAAACCTAGCTGATGGGTTGATGGGTGCAGCAAACCACCATGGCACATGTATACTTATGTAACAAACATGCACATTCTGCACATGTATCTAAGAACTTAAAGTAAAAAAATAAATAAATAAATAAATAAAAAAGGTACGCCTGTATGTGAAATCTAAAAATGCTGAGCTCATAGAAGCTGATAATAGAGTGGCATTCTTCAAAGGCTAGTGGGTGGGGAAAATGAGTAGGTGTTAGTCAAAGGATATAAACTTTCAGTTATAATGAATACGTTTGATGATCTAGGGTGCAGCATGGGTGGGGATGGATGTGTTAGTTTAATTGTGATAACCACTACACACTGTATATGTATATCTAATCATCACATTGTACACATTGTACACCTTGAATATATTCAATCTTTGTTAATTAAACATTTTTAAATTAAATAAATAAATGCATAGCCTCTGTCATGAAGCTCAGAAACAAGCAGAAGGTAATTCAATAATGATAGTATTGGCCGGGCACGGTGGCTCACACCTGTAATCTTAGCACTTTGGGAGGTCAAGGCGGGTGGATCACTTGAGGTAAGGAGTCCAAGTACAGCCTGGCCAACATTGTGAAACCTCGTCTTTACTAAAAAAAAAAAAAAAAAAAAAAAATACAAAAATTAGCTGAGTGTGGTGATGTATACCTGTAGTCCCAGCTACTTGGGAGGCTGAGGCAGGGGGATTGCTTGAAGCCAGGAGGCAGAGGTTGTGGTGAGCCTAGATCGAGCCACTCTACTCCAGTCTGGGTGACACAGCAAGACTCCATCTCAAATAATAATAATAATAATAATAATAATAATAATAATAATAATAATAATAGTATCTACCTACAAAGTGCTTACTTTGTGCCAGATGTTGTGCTTGATATTTTACACATTTAAGTCATTTAATTTTCACAATAGTCTTATCAAGTAGGTTCTCTTGTTATCTCCATTTTACACATGGAAAAAACCTAAGTTACAGAAAAGCTGAATAATTTGCTTAATGTCATTCACTAAGTGGTGTAAGCAAACTTTGAACCAGACAGTCTGGCTTCAAATCCTGTGCTTTTAACCATGAGATTCTACTGTAAAATTTACCAAAGAAAGGTTTCCTAGAAGTATATGGGAGCCCAAATGAAATGCAACATAGGCAGTGGCTTCATGGAAGAGATCATCCCCTTTTTCATATATACAGTTGACACTCAAACAATGCAGAAATCTGCATATAACTTTTGGCTCCCCCCAAAGTTAACTACTCGTAGCCTGCTGTTGACCAGAAGCCTTACTGGTAACATATACAGTCGATTAACACATGTTTTATATGATATATATGTGTATATATATATATAAACACACTCTATTCTTACAATAAAGTAAGCTAGAGAAAAAATGGTATTAAGAAAATCATAAGGAAGAGGAAATGCATTCATAGAACTGTATTGTATTTATCGATATCATAAGTGTATGTCATCTGTTGTCAAGATGAATCTTCTGTCTGAAATGGTAGGCAACCATGGCTGCAGATCTCAATCTATGGTACACATCAAGCAAGCCAACTTTTTCCTGTAATGTCATGACTTTCTCTGTTTCTTGGGAGCACTTCAAGCATTACTACTGGCACTTTGTATGGGTCCCATGGTGCTTTCAAGGTTTACAGTATTGCACTAAATGCAATGAAAAATACAAGAACATTGACACATCACTTTTTATTGCTATACACAATTTACTGGAGAGATGAAATTGCTCATGTGGAGATGATTAGCATCACAAGGCATTTTAAGCAGATACTCACAACACTTGAGCTCACCACAATAGCAGCAACAGGTGGTTACAAAATTATTACAGTAGTACATATGTATTACTGTTCATTTCATGCAGTTATGATTTAATACTGCACCCTTAAGTTTGTTTACATTTCTCTCAACTGCAAATGGCACCATGTACGGTCTGAAAGTGTGTAAGTTTTGACGAACTTTTTAATAATAGATTTGTGTATGTTTTATGGCAGTAAATAATAAAATAGGCTAGAATCTACATTTTTTGCATTTACAGTATACCTACCTTTTTAATCTTTTGCTACTTCTAAGCTACACAGTTTATCTGTGAATTACCTCAAATTGTCACACATCTCCAAAAAAATTTCCAATACATTTATTGAAAAAAAATTCATGGATAAATGGATCCATGCAGCTCAAATCCATGTTGTTTAAGGATCTACTGTACTTGTTTGCACCCATCTCTATCTCTCCAACACCAATATTCAAATATAACTAGGCCAGGTTTCTATAGCTAAAATTTTGCTTTTGTAGGCTGAGGTAACCTTACTCCTCTCTTTTCAAATACCTTTTCTATTACTGTCAATGGCTGTTCTTTCCCATTTCCTTTATGGATAATTCCATCCAAAACTGATTTTATTTTTTCTGACCACCATTATAGGTTATTAACTGAGCATATATTTTCACGGTTGCTTATAATTGAACTCTGCTCTCTAATTTTTTTCACATGCATAAGTCCTTTCACCTAAAATAGATTTTATATCACTTAGGCATAAATATATTTGCATCCTCTATAACAGACAGACATATAGTAAGTGCTTAATAATACTCAATTTGACACAATTTAACTGAATTAAGAAGCATTTAAATTTAGGCATGAAAACTGAATAAATATTGAATAAACACTTTTTTTTCTCTCTCTCTAAAATGCTCGTCTGGCTTCTTTTTCAAAATAGTTTTTTTTTTTCCTTGTATATAGTCAGGGTCTTAGACTCCTGAGTTGCAGTCTAATTGGTCTAATTTAAGACTCATGTTGGCAGCAACAATTTCTGTAACTATCTGGAGTTATGAAGCGGTTAGCCAGAGAAGTATATTTGACAGCTAAGTTATTTCTCTACAGAAAAAAAACTATTGAGATTCAGAAAGGGATCAGTTAGGCTTGTAATAGTTACTGTTTTTCTATAACACCCTTTGCTCCCCTGTGGCATCTGCCTATGTCATTCTCCTTGGGTGCTGAAGGTGGGTGCTGCTAGAACGTATGACTTCATAATGCATCACTCAGGATTCCTTTCCTAAATTCCCCTATGAAATGTTGGTTTTCACCTCCACCATCCTGATGCACGCTCTCTTTTGTCCAAAACTTCTATTCTGTTGCGTATTCTATGTGTGCCTGTGCCCAGAAACTTCAAGAGCCAAGAATTTTCATTCTCCCTGAGGATGTTTCTAAGGATCTCTCTACTCTCATGTATGATTTTTCACAATGTTTGTAGGTAGAAGATAAATTATCGGTGAGGAGAGAGAAACTGAAGAAATGGGAGTGATTGAGGGGAAAGCATGAGGGAGAAGAGGGAGAAGAGGAAGAATCATGAACATGAGTGGAGGGGTTATTCTCTAAGAGGCCAGCATGCTCTTCTTTCACCAATAGGGAGGGCTGATAAACATGTCAAGAGGAGCAGAAAAAAAAAGAGTTCCTTAAAATCTTTTGAGGTGGAGAAAAGGAACTACACGAAAGATGACAGTCAAGAGCCAAAAACTTTTCCCTGAAGAAATAGGGAGTAAGATCATTTGCCTGAGAGATGCAGATTATGAAAATGACTTGGGACCATCTTTGTGAGATTTGGGCATCTATTAGAGGGTCATAATTGTGGTGGGCGCCTGAATGAAAGTGGCTGGCACAAATGTATTATGGTATAGTCACTGAAATCTATGGCCCTCAGGCAACTCTGGACGGGGAAGAGAGAGAAAGTATGGACAATGGAGCTGATCCCTGAGGCAAATAATTCTAGAGGGGTGGAGATGGAAAGCATTAGTGTGACTGACAGGGAGGTCAAGGCTTGTGGGGTGGAGGGTGAAACAGGATTTGTGGAGATTTCATGTAACATGCTGTGAGCCATCCAGGGACACAAGTGCTGGGAGTAAGAGGGCTCACCAGACACAGCCATCCTTCACCCTCCTTCACACCAGGAGGGCAGCTCAAACATGTTTGGGACATACAACTATGGACAAAGCTTCCCCAGAGAGAGACAATTAGGAAAAGTAATACAGACCAATAACCACGCTTTCTCTACATACTATTTCAAATAAGTAGACTGTGTAGTGTAACCTGCATTTCTACTTCAAATAATTGTGGAATCTAACATTTTAAAATACATTCCCTTTATATTACATATTACCAATCTACATACTTGTAAAAACATACAAATTTAGGAGGCAATAATTTATTTACTCAAAATTATAACAGGACTTAAATTACCCATTATTTTGGTTAATATCTGAATAATTTTGTGGATAAAAATTCATTTACTTAGAAACCATGCTAAGAACATAAATTTAACATCATCTAAACTCTTTGCTTATTTCTAGAAGTAACTCTTTCATAAGTACATAGTTAGATAGGTTCCTTAGTTTGAATGGTGATGTCTATAATAACTTCAGTGTTGGCCAGGCGCGGTGGCTCACGTCTGTAATCTCAGCACTTCGGGAGGCCGAGGCAGGCGGATCACGAGGTCAGGAGATCGAGACCACCCTGGCCAACACGGTGAAACCCCGTCTCTACTAAAAAAAAAATACAAAAAATTAGCTGAGTGTGGTGGCCGGCACCTGTAGTCCCAGAGCTACTCGGGAGGCTGAGGCAGGAGAACGGCGTGAACTCGGGAGGCGGAGCTTGCAGTGAGCTGAGATTGCGCCACTGTACTCCAGCCTGGGAGACAGAGCAAGACTCCATCTCAAAAATAATAACAACTTCAGTGTTTTTTTTATCTATTTACTGAGTTTTCCAGAGGGAAGGCTAAGCTTGTTCCATATTAGGAGGTTAAAAAAAATGCATACTTCAGTGACCAAGAGTATTTAAACCTGACTATTTTAGGCTCAAGTTCTAGGGTGGGGGTATAGTTGATTCATAGATTTTTGGGATTTTGATTCTGAAATTTTACAACCTGGGGTGAGTCATTTGCAAGAATTTGTAGTGATGAGCTTTTGTCTCCCTGTGCTAGTGAGTTGTTTTGCTGCTGTGCGGTGGAGGCCAGGACTTTTCAGGGTGATGCCTCCACTAGCTACTTTGCACGGGCATCATAGCCAACTGAGAGTCAAAGGTAGATGTAACCACATGTGAACTTCAGACTTTCCATTTGACTTGCATCTCCAGCCCTCTAGAATTATTCGCTGCAGGGATCAGCTCTATTGTTCATGCTTTCTATCTCTTCCATGTCCAGAATGGCCTGAGTGCCACAAAGTTCCAGTTACTGCACTATTATATGTTTGTGTCAGCCACTTTCACTTGGGCTCTCACCATGACTATGAACTCCTTAGAGATACCCAAATACATTTCTCATGAAGCTGGCTCCAAATCATTTTCATAACCTGCCATACTTTCCAGCTAAATAACCTTACTATCTACTTCTTTAAGGAAAAATATTAGGGTCTGTACCATCATCTTTCATAGTTACTTTTATATACTTTGGAAATAATTTAATATATAATCAATACTGCATATTGTGAGATAATGGAATTACCTGGGTTTTGGAGTCAAACACATGTGAGTTCAATTCTTAGATTAGCTACTGAAAAGGTGGGAGGGTTTAGAAAAATTATTAAACCTCTGTGAACTCCAGATCTTTTTTTACGTGTGTATTATAATAATATACACTTTGCAAAGTTACCATAAAATATAAATTAATAAATGAGATAATATTGATGGGATAAAAGTATTTTGCATAATTTTTGGCACACAATCAATAAATTATCACAGTATGCATTATTCGTTTTAACTTACTGAGTGATATAAAAGGATATTTTGAAAGTAGTTGTTATTAACACAAGCATAGATTTCACTTTCTAAACTACATTAAGCAGTCAAAATAAAATGTTTACTCAATAAAGTATTCACCAGTATGTTTTCAAACCTATAGGAATTCTGCTGCAATTATATTCCAGTAACTGGGTAGGTGTGGTTCAGGTATTGTACTAAAAGGAGTCATAGACTAGGTTGTAAATGATTTTGTCAAGGTGTCAGTCATGTCATACATGAAAGTATGCTGTTCTAAGTCTGTGAGAGTCAACATGTGTGACAAATAACAATGAAGGGCCAAGGAACCACCACGACACCTTACAGAGGTGTATTATTGGACAGCCCTGTGATAGCTGAAGTTTGCCCAGGCTGTGATCTACTAGTTTTTAGCAGGGCAATCTTTCTGTGCAAAAATGCCACACAATTCACCAGGCTTCCAGGGAGCTGGCAAATCACAAATAGACAGAGACCTGAAGAGTGGGTGGATTTTTTTTTCTTTAAAGCGGCAGCTGTTAGGTTAAAAGAAAATCTTTAGTCTTGAAAAAAAAAAAGAAATAAAAGGTATTTACTGATTTCTATAGTAAGCTCTATATTTTTCTTTTCCCTTACTTCTTCTAATTCCAATCTTATATTTTTTAAAGTAATAGTGATAATTTTATCAGTGTCTCTAATTTATAATGTCTCCAGTAAGAGTAGCTGTTATATCAATATACTATAAACATACCGTTTCTTACTTCTCACTCCCTCCTCTTCTGCTGCTTCTTACATTCCTTTCTTGTCCTCTCTTCCTGTTCTTCCTTTATTATGTATATTTAACTCATGTTATTCTCACAAGTTTTTGTTTTTGTTTTTTTTTTTTTTTTTTGAGACGGGATCTGGCTCTGTCACCCAGACTGGAGTAGAGTGGCATAATCATTGCAGCCTCAACTTCCTGGGCTCAAGTAATCCTCCTTCTTCGGCCTCCTGAGTAGCTGGGACTATAGGCATGTGCCACCAAACCTGGATAATTTAAAATTTTTTTTTTGTAGAGACAGGGTCTATGTGGCCCAGGCTGTTCTCAAAGTCCCAGGCTCAAGCGATCCTCCCACCTCAGCTGGGATTACAGGTGTGAGCAACTGCGCCCGACCACAAATTGCCTCTTAAATGAATAGGTGGTTATTAGAGCAGTCATCATTCTTCTGACAGAATACCTTCCTGACAAGGGTTTCACATGTGAATATAATAAAAGAAAAATTTAACTTTTAACCAAAAATGTTGCAGTATGTTCATTTGAAAAGGATGACACAGAAAGGATAAGTAGATTATTTCTATGACCCCATACACACTCTCTTTACAATTCCAAGATTCATAATTCTCAGAATATGCTAATAAAATATAAAACTTTTAGTGTTTATAGACAAAAATACATGTGGATCTCTTATACACAACTGAATTTTATATATTAATACTTCTTCGACCAAAGGTATTTCTTTGTAATTTTTGTCTTATTTTTACAAAACAGGAAAATGAGAAAAAAATAAACTTTCACTAGACAGAGGTAGAATTTTCATTGGCATCTCTAAGAAGAGTATGGGGAGACTCGGAGCTTTCAGATGGCTTTTGAGGAAACTGCTTTGTGTTTATTTTGCTGCCTTCCTTCACTTTTTCCCTCTAGCAAACACAGAGATTAAAGATCAGTGTGTTGGCCATTCTACCGTCATCACAACATAAAATGTTTTCTGCTCTCTTGAGCTGACATCTCATCAGCACTAACAGCTTGACCCTACACCCCAATGGTATATAGGATATACCTGTCTTTCAAATGTGTGAACTGAATTTTATCTGCAGTGATTTTTCTTTTTATCCTTTGATCTGTCTCACAATGTCAAAAGCCTCAGGGCTTGGCTTGAATGGTGATCAAACTCAAAGGCACACAATTTTGGGTCTAATCCTGAATCTACACAATCAAAAATCTTTTCAATTCAGACCCAAACCCTGTACTTTGTCTTACAATACTGAAGTGCGGCCATCACTAAAGCACTGCTTTTCCCTTTGAGCTTTTTAAAGAATGAACATAATGAGGTTATAAAGAAATGAAACATTTCTTTTACCAACTGTACATATGTATAATAAACTATTTGCAAAAAAAAAAAAAAGATTTGGGGGCTTTGACTGTTTTAATACATCTCCTGTTATCTTAAAAACTGATTTTAAGCAGCACTTTAAAAAGAAGAGAAAAATCATTGGCTTGGGGAAGAGAAGAAAATGAAATAAACAAGACATCTGAAGTTACTTGAATGGATGCACATTCTTATATATAGCTGGAAACAAATAGTACCTTGTGTCAGGTTTTACAGTCTGTGGGTTCTCTCAGATGAGGTGCATGCTGTGAAAATGAATTGCAAAGGAGATGACAAGAACAGATGTTTGCTCAAGATGACTGAAGATGTTTCTGAAAGTATCAAAGTGCACAGTCTACAAGTTATCAACAGACAGGTAGATTGTGGCCAACTTTTAGATTTGTATTTTCAGACAAAATTGGCTTCTGTAAGGGTAGTTTTATTATACTTGGTAATGAAAGAAAGTGATCTGTTAGATTGTGAATAATCATGTACATAAATACATGTGATGCATGTTTATTTCAACCCAAGGCATCCCTCTTTACAACTGGGCAAAGAATATGCCCTCGTCAGGCCCCAGATCATGATGCTCAATACCTCACAAATAGCAGCAGGAGGCCCTATCTCTTCTTTCCAAGACTTACACTGCCTAGGCCGAAGGTCCACAATCCCTATGTTGACTAATAGTAAGGCTAAAAGTGGAGGGAATACAGAATAATCCAATCTGGTCCACTCCTACTCTAAAGCCCTGACTGTAACAGAATGTCTTCTGGATTCCAATAGAAATAAAGAATGACCTAGAAGCTAAGAATATAAGCTTATGAGGCCGACTTAACCAATTACCAGGTTGGACATTTAAATGTACCTGTGTTATAATGGCTGTTCTTGCATTGCTATAAATAAATACCTGGGATTGGGTAATTTAAAAAGAAAAGGGGTTTTATTGGCTTATATATGCAGGTTATATAAGAAGCATGGCATCAGCATCTGCTCAGCTTCCAGAGAGACCTCAGGAAACTTACAATTATGGCGGAAGGCAAAGTGGGAACAAGCATATCACATGGTCAGAGTAGGAGTAAAGGAGGTTAGGTTGGAGGTGCCACACACTTTTACACAACCAGATATCCTGTGAACTCAAGAGTGAGAGCTCATGTGTTATCAAGGGGATGGCCTAAGCCATTCATGAGGGATCTGCCCCCAGGATGAAAACACCACCCACTAGGCCCCATCTCTAACACTAGAGATTGCATTTCAACAGCAGATTTGGGTGGGGACAAATATCCAAGCTACAGTATCTCTCTGTGTTTCATTTTGAAGAAAATGTTAAATGGAAGTAATAATACTTTCTCACAGCATTTTTTGAGAAGTAATATAATTAATACATGTTAAACTCTTTTAAGAGTGTCTGATGCATAGTAAACTCTATGCCAGCCACTATTATCATTGTCATCATTCATGGATCAGGTTTTTAAAAAAAAAAGGTAGAGGATAAGGAAGTCCCCATTTTAGTGGCAGTCACAGACCCCTTGTTCTATGATTCTTGGAGAGCAGGCAAGCCCCTACACTTCAGTGGCTTGCCTGCTAGATGGACCAGGAGACTTGGAGTCAATAGTTCTTTGATACACTAATCCAGACCCTTCACAAGCATGTGGATCCAGACTCCAAAGGGGTGTTACACCTCTGTGCCTGTGCTGATAAGTGGGTCCCAGCTCTGGCCACTGCTTTGGGATAAGAAGCTTCTCCCAGGCAAGGTGGTCCCAATCCTCCAAGTGGTCAACAATTTCTGTCACTTACTCCCCATCCTGGCCCAGAACAGGGCTTGGACCCTGGTCCTATTGCCATTATCTTCCCCCAAATCCTCCAGAATCTGACGGCCCTTTCCTACTAGTGAGACAGAGTCCATTGTAACTCAGAAAACAAAAGAGGAATTGGGAAGTATCTGCCCCTATCTCCCAGAAAAATCTTCAGATTTTTATAAAAATTAGTATATCTTACTGCAGAGCTATACAAAGATGAAATAAGTGTTTTTTAAAAATCTGAAACTGTAAGCCCAGCAAACCTTCCAATCTAAAGAAAATTCTGACAAAACCAAGATAGGCCACCCAAGATTTGCTCCAAGAAAAAAAACCTATTTCTGGTTTGCATGAGTAATGTGTTATTATTCATAAAAATATTGTCAAGCACTTAATATAAATTTACATATTCTCGATATATCATTTTCCTCTTTAATAAAATAAAATTCACCCAAAGTATATCATAGTTCTCAATTAGCTACGTTCCAATTACTGCATAACTTTTTCATAAATTCTATACATACTTACGTGTATTTAATCATAAAAATAAAATAATTTTAACTATTATCTAAATATATTTAAACCAAATATTTAAGTAGTTAAATGACACAAATATAAAATATTTACATATAATATTAATATATATCAATATATAGGTTCAACAAGACTGCATTTAGAATATCCTATATAATTCTGTGGGTTGGGTATGAGACATTTGAGTGCAGTAAGAACATACTTTTTAAAAAATGCTAATCATTGACATTCATATATTAATATATGAAATCTGTATATATTTAGAAAAAAAATTTGATTCCAAGTTTAATTGCCTCAGAATAATGTAAGATTTTTAAATATAGTACATGACTACATGGGAATTTAATAAGAAACCTATGCTTAATGAATTGGTACAATGAAGATCTCAACAACTCAATGGGATCAGTTTCCATATAGGTAGATGTCCCAGATACAAACTTTTCTAACTTCCCCCTAAAATAACTATAAACACTAAGGAAAACATAAAAAGAAATACCTCACTTAAAGCAGGTACTTACGGTAAGCCTAATTCCAGGATCTGGAAAGAATTTTAAAATGGCTTAAAGCAGATTTTAAAGCATACCTGGTGGATTGCCCAGAAAAGAAAACATTTGCTCATCTGAAATTATACACACACATACACACACACAAACACACACACCCCTAAAAAAAACAAAACTATAGGTCCTCCCCTGCTGTTTGCCTCTCCACACCCTATATCTATCTCCCACAACCTTTAAGACATGATAGAATTTTAACAACCTGAAAACTGCGTAGCAGGGCGTTACAGCCAGCTGGGATGTGTATAGCAAGTAGTTTTTTACTAGTATTATTGTATGTACACTTGAGCATAATTACACATAAGATTACATTATTGGTGCTTACATTCTGACATGATTGACATTCTGAAAGAAAGGGGCGGAGCTACTAAGTCCTATAGACACAAAAGGAAGTGAGTCATGCATGTGAACCTCATTTTAAGAAATGCCAAGAAGAAAATTGTTGAGAACTTGTCTACTCCACAGCCGCTGCTTTCAAAGGCAGCATGAGTAATCCTCTGCCACTATCCGCCGCGCACCCTCCCCACTGCCATTAGTGCTCTCTTCACAGATCCAGTAGGGGACTGCAGCACATGGGTAGCAAATCAAGGAAGGGAGAAACACATGAACTAAGGCCATTCTCACAGTGCTGTGCCACACAAAGCTCCTCCTGTCTATGCCCCTGCCGACAGCGCTGCTTGGAATACTGTCTGTGCAGAACCACTAATTTCCCTTTGCTTCCTGAAGAAATATGGACCCCAGCTGGCTGGCTCACAGTGGGAGTAGAAGGAAAGATCCCACTGCAGAGCAGTAATGATGCAGACAAGGAAAGCCTCCTAGATACTAGGAACTGGGCTTGGAGCTTTGTGCTCCAATTGTCTTCTCAGTCTGTGAAAGACCAAACAAAGGAGCAGAGAAAGAAGCTCAGAAAAGCAGCATACCCACACTGGCTCTGGAGAGGTGGGCCGTCCACACAAATGCACAAACAAGAAAATAAAAACATACAGTAACTTTGAAAAAGACTCGAAGACAAGGAAAACTTGATTCTGAAAAGTCATAGGAAGAGAAGACCTTTGAAAACACTTCAATACAGGAGCTAGAGGAACAACTCAGAAAACTGATCGGCTCAACGGGTGACAAGGAGGGACACTATCCACGATCCAGGGAAGGCTTCCTGCTGGCTTCTGGGCCCTACGTGAGGTAGTCCCAGCTGCTGTCCTTATTCCCTGTTCTGCCCACCCTGGTCTCTTTGCTGTACCTTAAACATGTCAGACATTCTTCTAGCTGGCAAGTTCTTTCCTGAGATAATCGCTGGCCTCACCACTTCATTTCCTTCAGGCCTCTGTTCACACAGGACCTCTTCAGAAAAGCTTTTTCTCTGACCACACTGCTTAAGTAGCAGCTTCCTTCACTCTTTTTCTCCTCACCCTGCCATAAAGGCTTCACAGCCCTTGAGCGCAACGGCAAGCTATCATAGTGATTAAAGACCTGATTCTGTCCCCTCCCGCCTGTATGAAGTTCAGCTAGCTATTCACCCTCCCTTTGCTTCATTTTCTCACGTGGCACCAATTGTAGCCCACATGATTGCTGCCCCACCCTCTCCTCAGTCACCATTCCAGAGTGCTCTGATGGCTTCACACTGATAGTACCTGCAATCTGTAGCCAGAAAATGTCATCTGGCCCCAGGAGCATGTTCAACCTATGTGCTAAGCAGGACAGAAGAGCCAAGGAGTCAAAACTCCAGGGAATGGCCTTCACACTATGGTGAGGGGGAAGATAACTATCTCAGCTTCCTTACCCCCTGGGTGGAAAAATGAAGGCCATGTCGATTCCAGGAGTCTGCAGCCAAACTAAGACCCAGTTGCCCATATCTTATATGCCGTGTAATAGATTTCTTCTCCTTTCTCTCCCTGTCTTAGTTCTCCACTCTTTTACCAGTCCAGCACTGGGGAAGTAGCAAACAGGTAACTTCACTAAGTTCCAAAACATCAATTGTGTTTTCCCATTTAGAAGTTCTACATTTGGCAGATACTGGGTAACTGACTAGGCCTAAATGAAGTGACTTTTGTATGTGGTTACCTTGTGTCTCCTATGACTTCTTTTTCCTCATCTAAGATCTCAGAGAGAGGATCTCAAGCTCTGAAATCCCACTGAAGGCTTAACAACTCAAAATTATTTTTGGGTTTATAAGAATAAGTAAATGTCTCTCAAGCATTGAGGCAAAAGTGAAGACCTTAACTAAAGAGGAATGGACATGAGATTGTCCTAAGCTACCTCTACTACATTAACTGCTGGATGACAAGGTAACAAATCTAAAGAGTTCTGGAGCAAAAGTCTGTGTTCCAAGCTAAGATAACAGAAATATAGTATCAGATATGCAAGAGTTTAGAAAGACGATCTTTTACTGAGAAAGTTCAATTGGAAAAACAAAACACATCAATCAAATAAGAGGGGAATCAAAAGCAACAACTTAGGAATAAAGAAGTAATGTAAGAGTAATGTTTCAGTGTCTTCTATTCAGATCAGACTATAAGACTCATGGAACTAGTTGAAAAGATTAGCAACAGTTCCACACATACACCATAAATGTGTCAAAGAAATAGTACTTAGCAATGCACTGATTTAGAAGTTGAAATAATTTGGGATCATAATGAAGGCTATGAAGCTTGATCAAAGATTTGAAAGAAAAGATGTGTATTTGTATGGATAGGAAAAAAAAATAAAATAAGAGCACTTTTGAAGTTGGAAAATGCCTGAGTAAAGATCCAAGATTAAAGATGCTCAAGGTCAATTTTTGCCACAGTGAATACACCAGCTGGACTGGAAATACAGAAATCACTGTAGGATATCAGGATGTAAATTTGGAAAAGTGAATTTGGGGTAGACTGTGGGGGGACCTGGATGTCAGACCAGGAAATTAAGAAATATTTTACTTTGTAAACAATGTGGAACTGTTGAGAACTTTGACCATGAAAAATCAAGTAGCTAAGGGGCACTAACCTGTATCTGTGGAAGAATGAGGCAGGATAGAAGCCTGTCACAAACATTTGAAAAGAGAGAAGGGAACGTGAAAGATACAGTGTGATAAACAAAACAGCAATAGTTGGCAACTGCTTAAATATGAGGCTCAATATGGAGAAAGTTACTACTTTGATGTATCAAAATCAAGATAATGTTGAGGCATTAATTAAATTAAAAATTAGGGAAACAGGTAGTTTAGATACAGAGCATAGAAGGAATAATGTTATTTACTATCTACATTTAGGGATAATAGTTGGCATTTACTTAGTTATCAAATTCACTTTTTGATAAATATGTATAACATCTCTTCTCGAATATAATTGTTTGGTAAACATTACAGCATTTTATTAACAAACCTTGTTAAAAGTTATAACAAATTATACATGTTTTAAGAATTAATTTGGAATACAATTATATGCTTAAAGGGACCTCAAAGAATGAAGACTTTAGATGAATTTTTCATATTAAGCCAAATTTGTCAATTGGAAAGAAATGTGTATAAAAGATTTTTTTCATCGTTTGTTTTCTCCTGGTGTCCCCATGGTAAAGCTGTAATATTGATTAATTAGAAAGAGATCTCATAGAGAAGCCATTTTATTCACTGTGATACTCTGGCCACTCTCAGGAGGGTGTGAGAGAACCACTCAATACCCTGAGCACTTCCTGTGTAACTGACTTGCCTCTAGACCCAATTTGAATTAAATATTTGCCCTGGAACTTGAATCATGCCAGAAATTTGAAGAATCACCTTTTGCGTTTCCTGATTTTTATTTCCACCTATTCCCTTTCCTATATTTATTTTTAATTTGTAAATTTTCTAAAAGGAGAAATTGAAGTAATATTGGCCGAATATTCCCAATGGTAGTAAATAAAACAGAAACAAAGTACCTACCAGAAACTGACCATCTTAACTTGTGCATTCTGTGACATTTTATTACCAAAATGAACTATTTCTAGGCATCCCAAATCTCCTGCTGACTTCTACAATTAACATATTCCCATATTCCACAATACCACAAGGAATAAGTCAATATTTAGATTAGAATATTTCTCCAGTACATGCACAATTATTACAATGATCATGGTACTATCAATACATATATATATTCATATAATTTATATCATAAATATTTTTCCAGAGACAATGAGACTATATCATTTTATTTCCTCATTTTCTATGATGTCTAATAAATATCCATAAATGGAAAATAAATCTAAGTAATCAATTAAGTATATTATTTGTATTATTAAGGAGTATTTTCCCCTTTTTAAATGAGATGTTCTTAGAGCAGTACTGTAAAGACTTCTAACAGATAATATATATTTCCTATTTTGAGGGTATAACATCATTTGATATTGGAAGAATTGCCATGGGGTAAAAAATGTCTAGAAAGCTACCATATTGACAATCCCTCAGCATGCATCACCAAAACTCTTACTTAAATGTGCCAGTAGTTATTTCTTGTATACAGTCATTAAATTTAGTTTGTAGCCAGAATATTATCATAATATATTTTTTCACCATATTAAATGTTTAATATAATTTCAATAAACTACTTTATACTATACAACTGAAAAACTGCAGGCAGATTATTAATGATGATAAAAGACCAGTTGTAAAAGAACATCTGTTATAAAAGTTAAAAGGCCCATTAAGAAATTATGTAATTCAGTCTTCTATATCCATTCAGAGCAACAGCAAATATCTCTAAGTCATTTAAGAAAAATCCAAAGTCCCCAATTAACACATTATTTTTATTCTTTTGAAATTTGCATCTTGTGTGAATTTTGCCTTAAGAGTTATTAGTAGAATCTATTCATATCCTAAATTAGAGGAAGACATATTAGTGAGGTCAACCTCTCTAGCTGTAATCACTTAGCATATGAAAAAAGAAAACATTTTTCCTGTGTCATTAAAAATGTGAATATGGCGTATAGAGAGCTTTATAAAGCAGATCAAAAAATTCACTTATCCTTATTTGTGCAGTCCATTTGAGCTAGTAATTTCTGCTTAGGTGAAGGTCTGCTCAACTATGTTACAGTGTATCATGAAACCCACATAAGGAAAATACCTTCGTTTATCATTGTTAAATTTTTTCAAGTGTAGAATACTTTCCATTGAATCACTGTCCTCTGTACCAAAATTTCAAGAGATGGAAAATCTGAATGTTCTTAAGAATAGTTTAGGAATAAAAAAATCCTGTTTAGTTTAAAGGCATATTCAAGCTAAATCAGTTATGTTTAGATAACGGTTACCCAACCATGGCCTATGGGCTACACGCATGTGTCCCAGGACAGCTTGGAATGCAGCCCAACACAAATCTGTAAACTTTCTTAAAACATTAGGAAAATTGTTTGCAATTTATTTTTTAAGCTCATCAGCTATCATTGGTGTTAGTGTGTTTTACATGTGGCCCATGACAATTCTTCTTCTTCCAATGTGGCCCAGGGAAGCCAAATGACTGGGCACCCCTGATTTAGATCATGTTAGTCATCGCTTTTTTTTCTTCCTCGCTAACTCACCTATAAAGAGCAATGTCCTTCCTGATAAAGTTATAAAGTGAAAAAAATGTTAGAACTATTAAAGGACATTTTAACATTAATTGATCCATCCTAATGGAAGTTGTAATAAAAGAAAGATTAGCAAAGCACAAATTTTTCTTGCTTTTACTTTGTGAAAGTATTTGTTTACTTTATTATATATAATATATATTAAATTGATAATATAATAATGTATTGTTATTTTACAGGCTATATGTCAGGCTATATGTTTGGAAATGAACAGTGTCTCTTTCTTCCTAATTAAAAAAATAAGTGGCTTGCTCGGAAAAAAAAGAGGAAAAAAAAAATAAAGCCCTGTAACTAAGTCTCATTTATAAATATTAATGCAAAAAGTTCTCAATAAAATACTAAATATTAAGTAAAATTAAATCTAACGTTATATTAAAAAACAATATACAGTATCAAAGAAGTATTTATTCCACAAAAAACTGTGTAGTTAGACATTTGGAAAAAATTGATAAATGCATTAATAATGGACAAAAATATATCATCATGTTGACAGGTGACAAGGCATTTGACAAAATTTATAGTGTATCTATATTTAGTAAAACTTTAAATTAGAAATCATTTTTAGCATGGTCAACAGTAACTATCAGAGATTGGCAGGGATTATTTAAAAATTGCAATATTTGAGGATTAGGGTCAAAACGGGAATGCCCAGCATCACAATCAGTACTCCATGTCATTCCAGATGTGCTAACCAATGCAATTAGACAAGTAAAAGAAATAAGAATATAAATAACTGATAATCTGAAATTCCACTGGAAGCAGTTAGTAAATAAAAAGTGCTACTTAAAAATTATTATTTTAAGCATATCAATAACTTCTTAATATACCTACAATTATCTGAGATGAGAAAAATTTAATTAGCAATTATAACACATTAATAACATCAGCAAATATCAAATCTCCATAAACTTAGTGGGAATTTCCCAGAACTACATTAAAAATTATAATATACTACTGAGAAATAATATGAGTTGAATAAAAACTGTACACATTGCTCCCCTGTACAGATACAGTATTTTTTTGAAGTTTACCTGTAAGTTTATCCTATTCCTAAAAAAATTCCAGTTAAGTGGATAAATTTTAAAACATGTATTTATATGTTCAAAAACAAAGCCAATAAAATTTTGAAACCCATTCTAATGGCAGTGGCTTGCCCTACTAGATATTAACATATATCATGGCAATATTTTAAATAATGATATACTAGCACAAAAAAGATAGCCAGATTAATAAAATAGACAATTCATAAGCAGATCTAGAAAATATAATATTGTATAATAATATATTCTTAATATTTTATATTATTACATTTTAATAATATATTAAAGTGGCCTTCCACATCACTAAAAAAATTTGATGAGTTTTTTGAGAGATAACTTTGGATACTGGCTATTAAAAACTCAAAAATATTAGATGTCTATTTCATATCTTACCATATAAAATGAAGATGAATTAAATGTTTCATTATTAAAATGACATCATGAAAAAGCTACAAGAAAATACATATTTTTAAAAGTCCTGAAAGCGTACTATAGCTATTTTAGTTTAAAACTAATTTCCCAGTTCAAAGATTGACCTGTGAACAAGATATAATAGTAAACATGAACTTATCAGGTAAGAGTAAAACAAAATATTTTATTGACATCTGCACTCTGGAAGCAGTGGTGAGAAAAGAGAAAGGTCTTTAGCACCAGGAAAGAGAGACATTTGGTAGTCAGTAATCAAGGGAGGGTTTGCTTATTTATATTACTCTTATTTAGTAGAGAGTTGGTAGCACAAAAGAAGAGAAACCTTTTTGAGAGTTAATATTTTTGGCCAATCCAGGCCTTTCACAGCAGATCTTCCACAGGACTATTACACATTTCTAGGCATAACATGACAGAAAGTGCAGAGGAGAACCTTGATGGATGGGCCCTCACAATTTGTTTAAATTGCTGTAGGGCGAGTAACACCAAATATGAATAGATGAATTACAGAAATACAATTGTAAAATATATGTCAGACAACAGATTAATGTATGTAGTCTCAAAGAGATTTTGACAATCAAAAGGAAACAGAGGAATATTCTAAAAGAAAAATAGGCAAAGTAATGAACAGGCAATTTGCAAAAGAATAAATACAATGGCTAATTAGTATACAAAAACTCTAAATCTCAGGAATCAATGATATGCAAATTTAAATAATAATAAAATTAAGTTCACCACTGATGTAGATAAAGATGAAAAATAATAATACCCAGTTTTGGTGAATGTGTGGGAAGATACGTAAATTGATATGTTACTATTATGTATATGACTATGAACAGCAATTTGAGAGTAGCTCTCAAGAATCTTAAAGGCAGAGATTACATGCCTAAGAATTTTTCCATGAAAATAATTGAACAAGTAAATTGTCATCTTCTTTATATACAAAGGACACCATATTGTTACCGAGATTAAGATAAATTATTTATTTTTTCAGAATGAAAAGCTATTTACTATTGTAAAGACCCTGTCCTCGCAGTAGACTAAAATCAAGAAAACACAAAGACTCTTTTTTAGACAGCACCCACAACTCAAAAGCTCTAATCACAAGAACAAAGAGAGACACAGAATAAAAGAGACAGATGGAGACAATGTGAGTCCCATTTGAGCACCTGCAGGGAATGGGTTCTCTGAACAGTAAAAAGCTGGAAGCAGAAGCAGGGACACCTGGGCACTACCCATCTTTCTTTCCCTGGATGAGAATGAAGCCTTGCTAATGCTAACTTTAATTCAAGAACCAGAAGAGCCCAATATTTTTATACAATACCTTAAATAGAAGTGCACAGATTGTTAATGTTAAGTTCTTCCAGAAGGCTGATGTAAGCTCTGGGTACAAAAGACTCATGGCTCAGCATAAATGGGGCATTTTCCTATACCACTCTAGTTTGTATGGGCAACACCAACAGCAATTCTGTGATCTATTCCAGAACCAGGGGCCAGGAAATCCTCCAACAAAATGTGCCATGCTAAATCAGAAACTTAACCTAACTTAACACATAGGCACGTATGGTCTCTTCTCACTAATTGGAAATATGCAACACCTTTACAACTATGTACCTATTTAAATTCTGGTTTATTTTTAATTTCTTAAGCCACGTGCAAACATAACCCCCCAAAAGAGGGATCAAAAGTGCTCTAGAGTTTATAAACACAATCTGCTGAACCAAGCAAAAGCATTTCCATTTGTCATGCTTGATATACTCAGCCCATCCTGTAATTTGGACAAGGTTACTCATTAATTATGTGTCAATGTTATGAGTTTATAACTGCAAACTGGATGTTTTTGTGTCCCTCTCCTTACATTTAGGGAAAAAAGTGCTTTAAATATTTCTAACCTTTGCTACTGTATTTCCTCAGAGGCTACATGATGCCAAGATAGCTTAATAGAAATGGAAAAGTGCAGTCAGTACTACTGTAAATAGCTTTTTCATATGAAACAAAATGTGCTTATGTTTGTAAATACCCAAAGATTCATCTCATTGGAAAATCTTTAAGTCAGTATTATTGGCATCACAGTAATACTATTGAGTTTCTAGAGATTCAAAATCATCTCTCAACTTAGTACCATTTCAATAAAATACAGTCTTTCTCATTCTTCCCCTAATAATAACCTTGAAACCACCATTGCAAAATTATAACTGAGACAGTGAAAGAGATCTGACCTAACCAACTCCATCTTGCTTCTAACCTTCAAGCGGTCCTGTTCCTTTGGGAGGAACTGTTTATAGTTTAAATCAAAGATGATAATAGCCCATTCCCAAAACAAACCTGCTTCCTGCCTGGGGACTAGACTGCCTTTGTAGGACTAACAAATTAGCCACAAGATTAGAAACTATGGTTTACGAATCATGCAGCTGGAGACTACAAGATTCCAGCCCTCCCCAAATTGCTCCTGAGGGTAACATCACTATTGTAAAGCCTAAGACCACTGCTTCAGATATTTTCCAGACCCTGCACTTCATGGATCAGCTGGCACCACCCAAGATGGATAAGCTGGTTCATCTGATCTTGTGGTCTCTACCAAGGAACTGACTCAGTGCAAGAAGACAGCTTTGACTCCCTATGATTTCATCTCTGACCTGACCAATCAGTACTTCCAATTTACTGGCACCCCCACCCACCAAATTATTCTTAAAAACTCTGATCCCCGAATGCTCAGAGAGACTGATTTGGGTGGTAATAAAACTCCAGTCTCCTGCACAGCCAGCTCTGCATGAATTACTCTTTAATTGCTCTTTCTCTATCGTAATTCCCCTGTCTTGATAAATCGGCTCTGTCTAGGCAGCGGGCAAGGTGAACCTGCTGGGTGGTTACAACCTCTCTCATGATATTAAATTTAATACTAGACTGAAAATTCACTAGTATGTAATTTCTCCATTCCCTTCCTGAGCAATGTCCAGACTTAGAAAAAGCCATTTCAAATGCCCATTAAGTTTTTCATTCATTCAGCAAACATCTATTGAACACTTCTTAGCTATGCACTAAACTAAGTCCTAAGAATGTAAGGTCAAGTAAGTCAAGACTCCCACTCTTAAAAAGCTGTAGTCTAGGGTGGAGGCAGACAAGTAAATTTGCAATTCAATTGCAGTATGGTAAGTCCTACCTACTGATAAAGGAGCATGTAGGTGGAGCGTCAAAATCAGACTAACACTAATGAGGGTGATCTCAAGCCAGAGAAGCCTTTCTAGAGGTAACTTTTGACCTCAGTTTTGAAAGATAAAGAGTAAAATGTGAAATGCATTTTGAAAAATAAAGAGTAAAAGGTGACATGTCAAAGACAGAAGAGAGAATTATTCAGGAAAAGGAACAACATATGTGCTATCACAAAGATGGGCATGACCCATTTCCAGAATCACAAGTCCAGCATAGCCAGAGAAAAGGGCACATACAGTACAAAGACAGAAAATAAGAACCTTTTCAGAACAGGTATGATGTGTTAAGCCAAGGAGTTGGGGCAGGATGCTGAAAGCTGCAGGGAGCCATTTCATGACTTTAAGCAAGAGGAAAGTATGATGATAGAAGTGTTTTGAAAACAAGCCCTCTGGCTGCTGCACATAGCCCACTAGAGAGAGGGGAATAAAATGTTATTGAAATAATTAAGATAGGAGCAATCTAGTGAGGAAGAACAGCTTTGCAAGATATTTCATTACCGGTGAAATACTGAAAACAAGTTTAGTAGTTTAAACTGGTTCTAGTTTGCTGACTTGGAAGACCAGGTTGGATGCTGTTTAACTCACTAAGATGAGAAACTCAAGAGAAGAAATAGGTGCGAAGTGAGAGTTGATACACCTAATTTTGAACTTGATGAGTTGAACATCCAAGTGAAGGATACAGTTGGAGAAGTGAAAGGTCTGGATCTTTCTAGAGAGATGAGAATCATCTGTATAGAAGAGAAGGCTGAAGCCATAGGAGTGGTCAAGCTTACCAGTAGGGGGGTGGGGGGTGGGGGTTGGGGGATGCAGAAAGAACGGAGGAACCAGCATAGAGCCCTGGGAAATTCTATGTTGAGGAAAGCATGAGTGGTAGATAGACTATAAATATTTAATTGCTGGAAGAGGAGAAGGAAAAGAAGGAAAAAAAGGAGGAGGGGGAGGAAGAGGAGTAGGGGAGGAAGGAAGGAGAAGAAGGGAGAGATCCACAGATGTTGATGAAAAACTCCAAGAAGGTAAAGTGTCTCAGATGCTTTAACAACATAACTTAGGATGAGCAACACAAATGTTCGGAGCCTTCAGCAATGTGCAAATCAGATCTGAAGGAAATGGTGGTACAGGGAGGAAGAAAAGGAGAAGGAACCAGATTCCAGAAGGCTGAAGAGGGAAATGGGCAGTGTGGCTGTAGTGTAGGGCAGTTTTCCAAATAGTTTATTAAAGAAGAGAATGAAGAATGCAGACATCCTCATATCAACCATTACATTTAAAAGGACTAATTATTATCTAATTCTTTCACAAGGCATATGTTGGCAACATCCTTTTCAAGCAGAAATAAGGTCTTTTTAAATCAATTTTAATGGAAGAAAAGATAAACTCCCTTTTCCCATTCTAATCTGATGACAAAAGTTCTAATAAAGTAGCAGCAAGAATAGGAGCAGTAGCTGGGAATTAGAGCGAATCACCTTGAGATTCCATCCAAAGTTACTCAAAATTGTGTTTGCACACACACACACATCACACACAAAACATAGTTTATATTAGAGTATAAATAAATACGTTATATTCACCTCTTAGCATCTTACATTTTTGATAAGACCATGGTGTTACGTTTAGTCACCTAATATTTAATAGCAGTGTTTTAGATCACTTCTTTCCAATAGATTTAAATCAGTATTCTCAATTTTCCTAATGCAATCTTCTCTCATTATTCCTTTTTGAGATTGGTGGTGATCCTCCCACAACCCCTTTGTATAATTATTTCCAGTTATTACTAATGCTTGTTTATAACTCTAACATCAGCTATAAATTACAGTCATGCACCACACATATTTCGGTCAATAACAGACTACATATACATAAGATTATAATACTGAATTTTTACTGTAATTTTCTTTTTTTTTATTATACTTTAAGTTTTAGGGTACATGTGCACAACGTGCAGGTTTGTTACATATGTATACGTATGCCATGTTGGTGTGCTGCACCCATTAACTCGTCATTTAGCATTAGGTATATCTCCTAATGCTATCCCTCCCCCCTCCCCCCACCCCACAACAGTCCCCGGTGTGTTTCTATGTTTAGATAGGTTTAGATACACAAATACCATTGTGATAAAATTGCCTACAGTGTTCAGTACAGTAACATGCTGTACAGATACATAGCCTAGGAGCAATATACACCATATAGCCTAGGTGTGTAGCAGACTATACCATCTAGGTTTGTGTAAATACTTCTATGATGTTTGCACAGTGACGAAATCACCTAAGAACACATTTCTCAGAACATGCCCCCAATGTTGTGACACATGACTGTATCAATAACTATAATGGTCTACATTTATATAGTATTGTTCTGAGAGATCCCAAAGGACCTTTCCAAACAATACATTTTTCACATAAATAAATGCCAGGAAACATTGAGAATGATAAAAGCAACCAGTCACACAATTAACATACTGTTTACCTAGCTCTTGAACAATAAAAATGCTTCTCAAGACTCAAGTTGATACCAATCACAGTAGGTACTCCACTGAACAATATGCCACAAGCTAATACACCTCTGATTATTAACATGGGGCAATTTTTTATTCCCTAGGAGGTAATTTGTATCAAGTCAAATTGAATTAGTTTGTACAAACAGTACAAAGACAGAAAATAAGAACCTTTTCAGGATGGGTATGAAAAGGATCAGTGGCATTTTTTAAAGTCTTGACTAAAATGGTACTTTATGCATAATTTATATACAATCTTTCTTATACTGAGCTTTTTCTGCTAAACAGGGAAATCTGTGCTGATAACTGACACAAAAGGTGGTCCCAAGTCACAAATTGAGACTCAAGTAAGCACTCCTTCCCTGACCTTGAACAAATCATTTATACTGTTGACCTCAGTTTCACTGCTTTGGAAAGAAAACGCTATCATTTCTGACATGAACTCAGCAATTCTTGATTTGAAAGGTCATGAAAATGTGCTGAAAGATTCCTCTTTCCACAGGTGGTTTTGGCAGCAGATTCTTGTCTTAAAGATTCATGTTATTCAGGTATGTTTGTCAACCTGCTATAATAAGTAGTAATGTAGAATTTCAAGACAATACCGAAGCACAGACATTTCCCAACAGAGAAACTCTAACACCTTCCTTCAGTAAACCACATAAGATATTAACAATAGAATAACCCAAAATACATCTTCCCATCTAAAACTTATATTACTATGAAAATGAGAAGTAGAAAGTGGGGGAACTTAAGAATTAGTGATAAATAAAATCAATATGGGCAATTAACTATCCTCTATATAGAAAATGATTGCAAGTGTAAAACTAATACTTGCTTATATGGCTGTGAATAAAACCAGTGAGATGTGGCTACAGAGAGTAGGCTTTCACCATTACACTCTTCTGGTCTGACTCCACTGAAAAGCTTTTAGAAAATAAATAACTGGCAGTACTCGGGATCCACTGAATCAGAATTCCGTAAATCTGTGTGCATACGTGTGTGTGTGTGTGTTCAGTGTTCCTGAGTTGATTCTAATGAGGCTGTTTCCAATACACAGAAATCACTAACCTTGCTTACCTGCAGAAAACAACCACCACCAAAAGTAAAACTGTTTTCAAACAGAGGAAAGGAATCATATTCTCCAAGCACTTGATTTTCCATTGGGAGGACTGTCACATAATAGCTTTTAATTCAGAGATGCACATGATATGTCTGCAAGGGTAGACAATTTTGTAAGCATCAATTGCTCTCCTCTCTGCTTACCCTGGGAACAGGCCAGGATTTTCCCTTGCAACTCTGGTCCTGAAAGTGGGAGAAGAACTGAAATGTCCTCAGGAAGACCGGTCTAACACGAGCTGACAGCATGATGTCATGACAAGAACAAAAGTTCTGAGGAACACCACGAATAGATACTAAAATCCTAGCTTTGTTATTTATGATAGTATAATAATAAGGGAAAATAATTTCCCTTATTAATCTTCCTGAGCCTTCGTTTCCTTCTTTGTAAAATGGAAATAATAGGAGCCACTTTCACAAGATTGTGGGAAGCAGTACAGCATGATGTTTAAGAGTGGATTCAAATCCCAATGCTGTCACCTACTTTTAAAAGACTAAGTTCCTTGCCTGTAAAATGGGGATCCCAAGAGTGCCACCTTCAGAGAGTGATGAGGAGGAGGATTAAATGAGACAACACATCCATTACAGTCATCCGTCTGTATAAGCTTGGAATTGGTTCCAGGACACCCACCCCCCACACCAAAATCTGAGATATTAAACTTCCACACTTGGCCCTGCAAAGCTGCCCACAGGAAAAGTTGGTCTTCAGTACAGGCGCGTTTCATACCTGCAAACCCTGTATTTTCCATCTGCATTCAGGTGAAAAAAAAAATCCATTTGTAAGTAGATCTATACAGTTTAAATCTGTGTTGTTCCAGGGTCAGCTGTATTATTATTATGATTGCTGCAGTAATTAAATTAAAATATTGTAACAAAATTGGGCCAATGTTTAAAACTTATTCTCATATTTTTTAACTTTATATAGGTAGAAAGACATACTGGCTATGCTCAAAAGTCTATATGCCACCAGAAAGACTGAAAAGGCAAGGGAAAAGGCAGCTTGAAGGCATGTTTTAGGACTGCAAAACAGTCCTACAACAGTATCCTATTTCCTTTAATTTGGGACTTTAAAAAAGATCTGGGTAAGCATTTCAAGGATTAACCTCACAGCCCCCACCCCACACCACTTCTCCAAGGCCAGCCCTCACAGCCACCTCTCCTACTGTGCATTGCGGCCAACTCACCATTAATCAACCATGCCAAATATTTTACCCTCAGTGCCCAGACTCTTAGCCTGCCTTCTGCCTGGAATATAACCGACAAACCAAGTCCCCATCCAGCAAAATCTCACTTACTCCCATAAGACCTGACAAAATACTCCTTCCTCTTTCTCTAAGTTTCTCAGTCAGAATACATCATTCCTTCCACTGGACTCCCATAAAACAATCATGTGTATACTTAATTCTAGTCACTAGTTAATTACTAATTCTGGTCAGTAGTTAATTCGGATACATTTTAATAACTGCTTATTTATAAGGCTGGCTTTCCTTTAGATTTCAAGTTTTCTGGGGGAAGGGAGTCTATCTTACATATCTATCTTCATTTCCAGCACTCCCCCAACAGAGGTTGATCCGCTGTCTGGCATATTGCAGGTATTCAACACAAATTTGTTGAAATCATATTTATACACTGGGGACTGCAATGAACGGAGCCCAAAGCTCACCTCAATCACTTGGTACCTCCCCTAATGGCTTTAACTCATTGTATGGTATATACTAAATGAAAGTGCGCTTTGAAAAATAAAGCATAAAGCCATTCATATCTGAAAAGTAGACTAGTGCATAACTGAGCCTAGGACATATGTAGTATGATTTCAGTGAAAGGATACAACTGATTGGCAATTTAAAAAGTCATGTTCCCATATAAAGGTATTATAGTTTAATGTGCTATAATGCAGATCCAATAAAATCTCCACCACTCATTTTTAAATATTTGAAGACATATAAGGTAATGTCTCAGGAACACAGATTGATTTTCAGTGGATGTGCTATTAAAATGATCCACTTTTCATATCATACTCTATGCTGACCCTTTAGACAAGTGTCTTAAACTATACTAAATTATATTTCAATCACAATCCTATAGCAATAAAAAATAAATAAAAAGAATATGCACCTGGAGTGAAAATGGAACAGAAATGTAGCCATTGCTAAACATAACATTTTCTCTATTTTGGTATTACTTTTAAAAACTTAGTATTACTTTTAAAAAATTATACCAAGTGGAGGTATTAAAATTTTCAAACAAAGTAATATTTGAGTCGCTTCTCTAACAGTATACCTTGCTTACATGTTTTTGTAATAGTCTGTTTCTTCTTACTTCATACAATAGTACTTACGGAGAGAAATTATTTAGAATAGTGGCTCTCAATGTAGTCCACAGATCCCTAGGGGGCCCCAAGACCCTTTCCAGTGATCTGCCAGGTGAAAAACATTTTCATAGCAATATTAAAATTGTATTTGCCTTTCCAATGTGTTGACATTTGCACTTATGGTAAAAAAAAAAATAAGAAGAAAAAGAAAAAGCAACAATGGTAAAATCACTGATATTTTACAATGAAGCAGACAGTGGTGCCGAACTATACTAGTAGTCATTATATTCCTCACTGCTACACACTTGCAATGGAAAAAAAAAAATTGCTAGTTTCACTTAAGAATGGCCAAGATGAAGAAGCAAAATTTATTGATTAAAACCTTGACGTGTGAGTAAAAAAGCAGTGAAATGTAGAACTGAGGCACTGCTGTTCCAGACCAAAGCATGATGGTTGACTCAGCAGGGGTGAGGGGAGCATTTATATGATTGAGTTGTGATCTGAATTAGCCATCTTTTTAATGGCATGTTTTTTTCTTGAAGAAACGACTGACATATAAACCATGGTTATTAAGACTTGGGTGTTTGGAAGATTTTTCTTAAAAATGAATAAAGTTAAGCTATTAGCTCAAGAAAAACTGACAGAATTTTTTACCAATGATAAAATTTGGGCCTTCATATAATAATTAATATTCTGGAAAACTAGCATACCCCTCAAATAAAGTCCAGGTTTTCTGATCAGAGTTTTCTGATTACATTGGTGGTGATAACAACTAGTGTAATGTTTTGTTATTATACAATAAAATGTTCCAACATTTAAAATAGATACATAACTCAGTGAATCAATATTTTGCAAATATTTTAAAGCTTCTATGATTAAAATATCTATTTAAAGCACAACATAGACCAATGAATTTTAAGTTTATTGAACAGTCTCAGAAAACTGAAATTAATCTTTATCAAACAATATTTGTCATATTTTGGTGCGATACCAAAGATTATCTGAAAATGTTATGAAAATACTCTTATTTTACAACTAGATATGTGTCAGACCAGATTTCTTTATATTCCTCACCCAGAATTTAACATGGCAACAGATTGAATGCAGTAGAAGACATAAGAATGCAAGCTGTCTTCTAGTAATGTGGACATTAAAGGGATTTGTAAAATTGTCAAACAATATCACTCTTCTCACAATTTTTTATTCTTTTGCAATGGCTATTTTCATTAAAATATGTTATTTATTAACATGTAATTGATTTATTATTAACATATAATTGATTTATTATTTTTAGAATGTAACTTATTATTTTAAAATGAATCAAACACATTTTAAATGTTTCTCACTTTTAATATCTAATATAATCAATGACAATGCACACAAGAGCTTCTTGGAATCCTTAATAATCTTTAAGTGTAAAGGTTTGCTAGGACCAAAATGTTTGAGTTAGAATATAACTGCTGATTTAGAATATATATGTTAGGATTCTCTACAATTTAATAGAAAAAAAAGATCATTTCTCTGGCAATGCTATTTTTCATTCTGTTGAGTTTGATTCTTATCTGTATAGATTCAATGATCTTCATGTCATTTATTCAACATTTTTCAGTCCTTGCTATATGCCAGATATAGTGGAAGAAACCAGGACACAGTTCCTGTTGTCAGGGTACTTACAATTTCCATTGTTATTCATATTAAGACATAGTCATACTTGTTTCTCTTCTGTGTATGTGTGTGTGATGTGTGTGTCTGCATCTGTGTGTATATGTCCAACTCCTTCCTAAATATCTTCACTTGAATATTCCACAGAGAGCTCTCATAGGTCCAAAACTGAAATTATTCAATCACATTTGCTCAATTAATGAAAATGTATTACCTTGTACTTTGCTTTTGGGTTTTCTTCCCCCTAATATTAACACTAGGCTAAAATGTGCATAGTTTGTCTTTTTCTTTTGTGATGATAAATCATAGCTGTGAAGCTTCATTCTTTTTTATTCTGTTCCATTGTACAACCTCTGCTTATAAACATATTCTCCCTAAGTCATGCTTATTGAATTTCTTCTTGTACACTGGATTTTCACAAGATTATTCCTCTTATCTTGTGTTTCTCTCCTTCCAAATATTAAATACCACCCTCACAATAAAAAGCTATTTAGAATTATGTGTATCTGTATTCCATTTACAGCATCTCTATAATTCATAAGCAACTCAGATATATAATAAATTTATATATACAATAGATATATAACAAATTTATATCTTCTGAAAATTCTCTTTTGATTTGGATATATTTATCTGCCCTAAAGAAAGCTAAGAGAATACTGCTTATTAAAGTCACAAAGGGGCCATTATAAAATATTACAACTAGAGTTTTAATGTGATGATTCAAAACAAATGAAGTACATTCATTTTTTCAGCTCACCAGGGAAAATATCAAAATAAAAATTTAGAAGATTCATATCTATTAAAATATCACATTTCCTGTGAATTAGACAAAAATTATACAAATAAACCTTCAATGTATGGCCATGCCAATGGAGACATTTCTATGTTATGCCATAGTACTCATATTATTGAAATTATATTCATAAACTACATGAGTCATTGTATGTTCCCTAAGATTATAAATCTTTAATAGTGGCAGACTATAAATTTATGAATAACCAGGAAATTCATCCATGGTTATCTGGAATATAGAAATGAAATTTTCTGATTCAGATATTATTATTGCTTTATTGAGACCACCATCATAACAGTACCCTAAAAGTTAAAAACTTTTATAATTAGTAACAAAAAGCGAAATTTAAACTTTTTAAATTTAATTTTTAGATAGTATTAAAATGCATTTGCCAGTTTTACACATTTATGTTACCTGTTTGACTAGTCCCTCTAAGAAGATCAAATTCCCTGGTTTTGATAAAGATTTTATAATCAAGACCAAACAATCCATTTGATGGTGAATTACTAGCATATAAGCCTAGTAACACATCAAGAAACTACAATGACTCCCTTTTGCCTACACTACCAAATCTAAATTATTCTATTTGGTTTTTAATTAAATATTAAATTTAAATTTTTAGATATTTAAATTTAAATATCTAAAATTGCTCAATAAAGCAAGAAAAGTCTTGATAACAATGATCTTTCATACAAGGCATATACAACATAAATTACACTTTAATTTTTCAGTTTCATACTTCTATGTAGTTTATAATGACTGAATATAAAAGAAAGAACAGTAAACCACTGTGTAGTTACTGTGTTGTTAATGGTTTCATGCTAATATGTTTTGCTTATTATATTTAAATGTATGTATCTTAACTCCTAATTTTTTTTTTTTTTTGCATGTTTAGGGCAAAGTGTTAGTCAAATGTATCATTGGTGCCCTCCCAACACTATATTACACTATTTTCAACATAGCATATATTCAGTACCATTAAATGTCAAATCACACTTCAATTTACCTTGGAATGCCTGGTTACAAGAGGACAGCCATATATATAGACGTTACTTTCTCAAAGACAGACTACTTGTCTGTAGTTTGCTATTACTGTTTCATGCTTCGTAACTTCAACTACAAAACTATTTTGTTGGACAAAAAAACCACATTTACATTTGAATTTTAGGCATTTAAAGGCATTCATTCCTAGCCACTAGCCCTATTATGCTCTGTGGTCATGCATTCTGCCAGTTTTACACATTTTTGTTACCTGTTTGACTAGTCCCTCTAAGATCAAACTCCCTGGTTTGGATAAAGATTTTATAATCAAGACCAAACAATCCATTTGATGGTGACTTACTAGAATATAATAAGCCTAGTAACACATCAAGAAACTACAATGACTCCCTTTTGCCTACACTATCAAATCTAAATTATTCTATTTGGTTTTAATACTATTCATATTCTGATGCTAACATATTAACCAACTTTATTCTCATTACTAACAAAAATATATACAGTATTCACTGTATCTTCTTTATGCTTACATTTCTCAGGATGCTAATAATATTCTTCCTATTTTCTCCACTTTCATAAATACTACGGATACTTTTTCTTTCAGTTTTGCTTTGAGTAATAAAACCATACAAATACAACTGAAGAATTAAAAATTTTCCTTCAGTCCAATTCTTCTCCATCTCCTTGCTTTCCAGAGACAAACACTACCTCGGTATTTATTATTCCTATGTATATTTTTATTCATTTTGCATATATGTTTCTATCTACAGAAACATATAGTATGTATTAATGTTCATATATTTTATATTATTTTATTGTGTCATATTATCACACTATTCTACAGCTAGCTTGTATCACTCATGTTTTCTAGATTTACCTATATTGGTACATCATACTTAATGGTGAAAAGGTAATTATTTCTGTCTATGACAGGAAAAAAGACAAGGATGTCTTAGTTTATCATTTTCCAGTACAATCCAACATTGCAATGGAAGACCTAACCAGTAGCATAAAGTAGGAAGAAGAATTAAACATCATGCATATTGGAAAGGAAGTAATAAAACTATCTTCATTTATGGATAACAAGATTAAGTCGAAAGGCCTAAGGAGTCTACCAAAAAGCAGCTGAAAAAATATGAGTTAATAAAGATTGTTGGACACAAAGTGAACATACAAAAATAAGTTTTTCCATTACCAAACTAGAAATGGTTATTTTTTAAATAACTGTACTCACAAGACCATCAAAAATATGAAATAAAGAGAAATTTAACAAAATATATGGAACACCTATATGCTGAAAATTTAAAACATTGTGGAGATAAATTTTAAAACACCTAAATAGTGGAAAGATAATGTTTATAGATGGGAAGACTGAACCATAAGATGTCAATTCTCTCCAAATAGATCTATAGATTCAATGCAATACCAACTAAAATCAGAGGAGGTCGGGTTTTTTTTTTTTTTTTTTGTAAAAATTGACAAATGGATTATAAAATTGATACATAGATGCAAAAGTCATAGAATACCAAAGCAATTTTTAAAAAGAAAAACAAAGAGAATTTACACTATTTGATTTCAATTCCTAATATAAAACTATAATAATCTAGACAGTGGGGTATTAGAATACGCACACACATATAGACCTTTAGAACAAGATAGCAAATCCAAAAATAGACTTACACACATGTATTCAACTGATTTACAGCAAAAGTATAAATATAACACAATGGGAAACAGTCTTTTCAAATACTGGTAGTAGAACAATTAATATCGATATTTTTAAGATAAACCTCAAGCTTCACCTCATATTTTAAAATTACCCTTCACCGGCTAGGTACCACAGTACCTCACACCTGTAATCCCAGTATTTTGGGAGGCCAAGGCGGGCGGATCACTTGAGGTCAAGAGTTCGAGACCAGCCTGACCAACATGATGAAACCTCATCTCTAACCAAAAAATGTTTAAAAACTAGCCAGACATGCTGGTGCGTGCCTGTAATCCCAGCTACTCCAGAAGCTGAGGCAGGAGAATCGCTTGAACCCAGAGGGAGAGGTTGCAGTGAGCCAAGATCATGCCACTGCACTCCAGCCTAGGTGAGAGAGTGAGACTCCATCTCAAAAAAAAAAATAAAATAAAATAAAATCACCTTTCTAAGGATCACAGACTTAAATATAAGAGCTAAAACTATAAAACTTTGAGAAGAAACAATGAAAAAAAATTCATAAGCTTGAGTTAGGCACAAATTTCTTAGCTATGAAAAACAAGTAAGATTCATTTTAAAAAGTTGACAAATTAGCCTTCATCAGAATTGAGAATGTTTCTCAAAAGATACCATTATGAAAGTGAAAAGAAAAATATTTGTTAAATATATAAACAAATATTACATATTTTATATAAAATAAATATAAATACTATAATTAATAAAGGTCTAATTTTCAGAATGAATGAAGATTTTTTACAGTTTAAGGGTAAGCCGTAAATAGTTCAGTTTTTAAAAATAGACAAAAGATTTGAAGATACTTGATCAGAGAAGATATAGGAATGGCTAATAAGCTTATAGAAAGATATACAAGATAACTAGTGACCAGAGAAATGCAAATTAGAGCCACAGTGAGTAACGACTATACACTCACGAGAATAGCTAAAATTAAAATGACTGACAATATGACAATATCAACTGTTGGAGAGGAGTACAGCAACTGAAACTGTCATATATTGCTGTTAGTGATGCAAAATGGTATGGTCACTTTAGAAAACAGTTTGTCAGTCTCTTGTACAGTTAAACGTCTTCTTACCATAGAATCTTTAACTTCTATTCCCAAGAATTTAGCCAAGAGAAACAAAAGCATATATTCTCACAAACAGCTGTACTTGAACTTTCATAAAAGCTTTATTCTTCATGGGGAAAACTGGAAACAATCCAAATGTCCATCAACTAATGAACAAATACACAAATTGTGATATGCACAAAGGGAGGTGGGCAATGAATGAACTACCAATAGACACAACACAGGTAAATTTTAAAAACTTTGTGCTAAGTGGAAGAAAGAACACAAAATCTGCAAAATGTGTAACTCCATTCATACTACCTTTTTAAATTAAAAAAATCTAATGATAGAAAGCAATCAGTGATTTCTGAGAAATGGGATTCAGGACACGACACTGCAAAGAGACAGGAGAGAACACTTGAGGTGATAAAAGTGTTCTAAATCATAACTGCAGTGGTGGTTACACCACTGTATATATTTGTTAAAAAAATGAAACCTCAAATTGTACACTTGAAATTGATGGGTTTTACCGTGTCTATATTTCGCCTCAATTAAGCCGACGAAGAAAAAAATAATGGGCTGGAAAGAACCTTAATGTCCACTCCTCAGCCTCAAAAAAGTCATGAATGTTAATATCCAAGCCTCAAATATGACTGTAATGAACTTTCGAAAGATTTATCTTGACTTCATATTTGTTTTAGCCACTATCTTCCAATTCTTTAAAACAACTCTTTTTTTGGCTTTTGCTCCTCAGTTCCTGTTTTCACTTTGCTTCACATAATCTTACACTTAGAGAGAACTAGTCTGACTCTATTAGTCCCAGTGTTCTGTCTAAAGTATAAAGGTTCTTTGCTTTCTCTTTTAGACACATATTTTTTTCACTAATAAGTTTTCCCCTGCTTCTACAAAAGCAGTTATCATTAGAGGTGGTATACCTTAATTACCATAGTGATTACCTTAATCACCCTGTAATTAGGACTACAACTAAGAATGAAGTGATTCTTCAAAGTCACAAATCCTGGCTTCACCACTTAACTTGTATGGGTACTAAATGTATGCTTCAGTTTCCTCATCTGCAGAAATAAGGATAAAAATTATCCCTACTTTATTATTTTGAGGAATAATATAGAAATAATGCCTAGAAATCTACCTGACACATCATAAGGACTCAATAAATGTTAGCACTTGTATCAGTCTCACATTTTCCATTGGAAATTCCAGAAAGAAAGAAAGAAAACCAATGTGACTAAGTCAGTCCACAAAACGAGATTTTAAATCTAGGAATTGTACTTAACATCAATAGTCAACAGAAGAGTCATTTTCTGTGTCTCTTTTTTGTATGGCTTTTTTTTAAAAAAAGGAAAATATTGTTGCATTCCTAAGTTTCTGCTCTGTATTACAATGGAGAGGACAATTTAAACATTATTTCTTAGAAGGATATTTCTTATACCTATTACTAACTTTTCTATTGTGTGTGTGTTTGCCTTGTGCATGTATGTATGTACATGTAGTTAAATTTACCTTGTCTTAAAGTTAATTTGGGGCTCTTTAGAGGACTTGCATTAATTGGGGCTGTGTAAGTGACTTGAATCATTTAGACAGAAAAACTAGGAATACCCAAGTCCCTCCTTGGCTTAGCCAATCCTCCTCCTGTGGAGGTCTCCAAGGAAACATACACACAAAAGAGGCAAAGGAAGGCACCATTGCACTTTATTACTAGCTATGACTATGGCCTGAAACTCCATAGTGAAAATTCATAAACTAGAACAGACAATAAGGAGGGCTCCTTGCCCCTATTTCAGTTAGAAAAGTGACTCAGTTATATAAGCAGGGCCTAATTTTGAGTTGAACTGGACCAATCTGCCCCAGGCCTTCTCAGGCCAGAAGAGTGATCTTTGGTCAGCCACTGTATGTGAGAAAGCACATCCTTAGAAGAAAAGCTAGGAGGCCTGAACTGCTTAGAGAGCGCACTCACCACCTCATTATCATTCCTTTAGGGAATCCTCCAACAAGAGCCTTGCTCACTTGCTTTTAGCCAGGTGATGACTCCACCCAGCAGCAAAGAGTTAAATCTCAAATCTAACCCATCCAATTCAACCTCTTCCTCCTTGCATGGAGTGGGAGGAATTCAATGATAAGATCAAGTGGAGAGCGTTTACTTTCCATAGAAGCTTACAGCAGTCATTAAAATGGCTATATTGGTGGTCACAGTGGCACGTGCCTGTATTCTCAGTTACTCAGAAGGCTGAGGCAGGAGAATCACATGAAGTCTTGAGTTCAAGGCAGTAGTGCACTATAGTATGCCTGTGAAAAGCCACTGCACTCCAATCTGGTCAACAAAGCAAGACCAAGTCTCTAAAAAAAATGACTATGAAAATTAATTAACATTTGACTAGTTGTTATCTGATGTAGTTTGCTATGCTATACTTTCCAGAAGCTGCAATTAAAATCTAGGAGGTATTTGCAAGACAAAATATTTTCAGTGTTCAGTAGTGTCATGTTCACAGCGTGAACTTCAAGAAAACACTTTAAAAATCAGTACTTCCTAACTACAGTAGGGTGTAGTACAGACTCATGTAGAAGACATGCCTGGATGCTAAACACTGTGAGAATAGCTATAAGGATTTCCATGGGTTTCTACAAAGTGTTTACTAGATGATGTGTCATTTTAACTCTAAAGAGCAAATCATACTGTGAGAACTTCAGGAAATAACATACTTTTTAGCACAAAGGGCTCTGACTCCCATGACAGAAGAGAATTTACTATGGTGCTTACACAAATCTCTTTTCTGTCTAAAAGCTTTTGTAACAGCTTTTCCTAGGCTCTTATCCTTCTTACAAATCAGGACTCAGTTCAAATACCTCTATCTTGGTGACATTTTCCTTGACTTCCCTACCTAATTAGTCCCACTCTCCTCCTCTGACAATATCCTGTTTCTGCATGGAAATACTTTACATTTTGTAGTTGCTTGTTAAGTATATGTGTTACTAAACTGCATCCTCCTGAGGACAGGGTTTGTGTTTTGCTTATTCAGCTCCTAACAATGCCTAGTATATAGTAAGCACTGATTAATAATCTGTTCAATGACTAGCTTGAGGAATGAATGCAGATTTAGCAATTTTAATTGGCTATCTTCAGAGCAATGTCCTCTTTTAGCTCCTTTGATACTTGGAGCATTGAACATAGAATTGAAAATTCTGGATCTAGTCCCAATTCCTTGACTATCTGTGAGTCTTAAATATGGTGAAGCATATATCTAGTTCACCTACCTAGTTAAGTGGTAAAGCCAGGATTTGAGCCCTTGAAGAATTATTTATTCTATATTTAAATTTTACATATATATGTATGTTGTCAAATGGCATAATAATGCTCAGTTGCTCTACTAGACAGGACAATTAGGGCTAATGACAGAATATATATATACTCACACACACAGGCATATATACATATATATAGATATACACACATACATATACGTATATATACGCACACATATATACACACATATATGTACACACAAATGTATATACACACACACATATTAAAATTAAAAGCATTAAGATGTCTGAAATTTTTATTGTAATTTGAAAAAATTCAAGATGATTCGCAGTTAAAATGATTTAATATGGTTAAATTTTAAATTTATCACCAAAGAAATTTACCACTGAGTATTGAAATAAGAAAACCTGGGGTACTTATTAGGAGCTTATCATCTTTGTATATATACATACATTAGTTTGAATATAAATCTCAAATGATGAGATTATTTTCCACCTCAGATACTAAAAGAATGTTTATTATTCAAACATGGGATAGCGAAAACAATACAAAATAGGCAGGCAGTTTAAAGCAATTTATTATTTTTCTAAATGCCATATAGTGTATTTTATTCTACCCCTCCGAATCTACATTTTAAGTGATCTGAATCCACACTGGAATGCATCAATCTTTATGTATTTGTGATATCATTGCCTTGCCAGGAAACTGTGCAAAGACTTTTCAATCACGGTGATTAAGTATTCATATTCCCTTGTCTACAAAGAGAAATACTTAAAATCTTAGAGAACCACCGCCGGATAATGATATGGCATTTAACAGTTTTTTTCCTAATTCAGACCAAACATTAGAAATGGATAGGCTAATCAGGTATTATTATTTCAAGGAACGCTTGAAATGCACAGGGTTAATTTTTTATGTTAGATTGAATCTGTGAGCATAGTCCCTTGCATTATCAAATAGAATCACCTAAACTTGCATATGTCAATTAAACACCTTTCCCATGGGGCCATTCAGAATGCAGTATTTAAAAACCTGCAATAAATCGCTAAAGTTTTAAAATAGCTCATTACATTAATCTGCAATAGTATCATGCCTAAATTATGATGCTCTTAAAATGTAGTAAAGAAGATAGATGTTGTCCACAGTACTCTGAGCATATTTGTTTCTTGTTCGATTCTTAAGATTAAAAACAATAATAACAATATAGGTAGTGAACTGGCTCTGGAAACATTTTCTGTAAATGCCAGCCAAAAGCTAACACAAGCTCAAATGTCATTTGGTTTAATCCAGTCACTGTTCAAAGGTATGAAGCAATTCAAAATCTACTTTTACTCAATATCTCTATGAAGTTAGAAAAATTTATCTTGACATTGGCAAGAAAACATATCCTTTCTTTACATATATCATTTTATTCTTTTTATTTCCTCTATTTCTATATAAAGACAGGTAGCTGTGTGTTTATGCGCACACACTCCATTGTAAACTTAAAAGCTCTTGTTATTATAAATTCACTTTCTAGTTAGACCTGTGGTAGGACTTAAAGCTATTCAGCTGAAACCATTCTGGAGTTTGCAAAATATGCTATTTTATTTTCATAAACATTTTGTGTCTGGAGGCTGCTAGAAAATTTATGGACTGGTTATTTTCTGCTTCAGTACCAGTAAAGCACATTGCCATCATGCTCAAAAGCCAAAAGATGGTTTCAATAATGCTAAAAAGAAAAAAAAATCCAACACGAAATGGTGTTTGTTTATTCATATATTAGCATATCATTGTCCAAAGTAGTATCATTTAAACTTTGTATCTGCAGCTCATTTGAAAGGTTCACATAGTGCTAAACTGATGAAGCACATAACCTGTAAAGGTATAAAAAGAAAGTATTATGCTAACATTGCAATAAAAAATCTCATTATTTTTTAACAATATCTGATAGTTTGCGCCTATGCACATAGACTGTTTAAGATGAAACGAAAAACTTTCTCATTTAAATCTACTAGTTAATTGCAGTCTTTAACAGTGAAAATGTCTTTCCGCTCCCTCTCCCCAAGATAGTTTCTGTGTATAAGAAGTGTCAATTCTCTTTATGGTTTTGACTGAAGTTTATCTACAAGGATCAGAGAGATATACCCAAGTAATTCTTATTTAACTACTACCTGGAAAAAATGTCTGAAATGTCAGTCAAAAGCTTTTTTTTTTTTTTTTTTTTTTTTGCAGACGGCTGATGTCATTTCAGAATAAATACGGGGATAGAAAAATCAGAAAGCACTTATTTTTAGAAAAAGGAGCAAAGTACGATCAAGAACACTGCAGTTTTCTCAAATGTCTCTTTAGCACTCTAGAATTTATTCACTCTAGAATGTGTGACAACTCTGACATGCTGTCATTAACAACTAAGTGAAGAAAAGCAAATGTGTTTTCCTCCCTGGTAAAATGAAACAATTACATGCTAAGAGAAAGAAAACGTTGGTAACCTTTTACTGATGTTTTTAGTACTTTGGAAATACCCTGGAGAATTAGCTGGGGGAGTATAATTTTCTTCTCCTCAGTGCCTAGGACAGAGACTGATGGGATTAGATTATTTTCTGATGGTGTCAATTGAAACTGAAACAGATGTAAGAATGCTGTTTCCTGGAAGATGAAATATTTCAGGAATTACATTTAATATCCATACAGATTAATCAAGTGCTCAACAGCCGGCCAATAAATCCTATGCAGTAATATTTTCCCTGGGTAGTTTTTCAGTTCAACCTTATTAGTTTTTATTTATTTCATCATTGTTTAGACAATATTTATGTTCCTTCAGTCCCAACAATCACAAAAATAACAACAACAATGATACATATACACACAATTCTGACTACAAAGAACACTTGACTTCACTTTTAATGACATTTGAACAATTGAGTATGGGCAAAAGTTTCATCCTCAAATCTCAAAGTGGAAAAAAAAGGATGTGTTCAACAAATAGTGCTGGAACAACTGGACAACCCCATGCAAAAAAAATATAAATAAATCTAGGCACAGACCTTATTCTCTTTACACAAACTCAAAATGAATCATATAGACCTAAATGTAAAAGGGAAAACTATTAAAACTATTAGAAGATAATAACATACGAGAAAGTCTAAATAACACTGGGTATGGGGATGCTTTCTAGCTACAGCACCAAAAACACAATTTATAAGAGAAAGAATTGATAAGCTAGGCTTCATTAAAATGAAAAACTTCTGCTCTGGAAAAGATACATTCAAGAGAAGCAGAAGACAAGCCACAGACTGGGAGAAAATATATGGAAAAGACACAACTGATAAAGGACAACTATATTAAAATATACAAAGAGCCCTTAAAATTCAATAATAGTAAGATGAAATGAACTACCAGGCCATAAAAAGACATGGAGAAAGCCCAAACGTATATCAGTAAGTGAAAGAGGCAAATCTGAAAAAGCTAGGTACTGTATAATTCCAACTATATGACATCTGGAAAAGGCAAAACTGTGGAGATAGTTAAAAGATCAGTGGTTGCCAGAGATGAGGTGGGAAGGAAATATAGAGAGGTGGAGGACAGAGGACTTTTAGGTCAGAGAATGCACCTCAACATAGAACTATGGATACTCCTATACATTCCGCTCAGTTTTGCTGTGAGATTAAAACTGCTCTACAAAATGAAGTTTATTATTTAAAAGAATGACGACAACAAAACCAAGACGAGAAGGTTCATGAAGGTAATATTTTCTTTACCAGTTTCAAAGAAATTATGGGTATTGTACTAAAATGTAAACCTTTATAAATTTAAACCTCATTAATAGATATTAAATGTTATTTCATAAAATAATTTCTTCGGCTTTAAAAATTAAATATGAATATCCAACAAAGTAAATTTAAATAATTGAATCTAACATTAATAGAGACAGATAATGGTGGAAATATATTTTATCTTTATTAAAAATTGCTGTGAAATGAAGCCAGACATTTAAAAGTACAGATTATACAATTTTATTTGTATAAAGTTTAAAAGCAGGAACCCCTAGTCTGTGCTATCAAAAGTTAGGAGAGCGACTTCCTGGCACGGGTGTAATGAGGAATAGAGAATCCAGGAGGGTTTTGAGGTGCCGGCTGAGGATTTGGGGGTTTGGTTTGGTGTTCTGGATTCTGTGTGGGGTGCTTTCAGTTTATGAAAATTCACTAAGCTATAGATTTATTGCACTCTTCTGTATGTATTTTATGCTTTCTCTAAAGTTAACAACAATAAAAAGCCCAAGATCTGGGGAAAATTAGAGCTTTCTTAAGCAGGATTAAGTATAAATTGTACTTGCCAAAATGTGTATTTTCATTTCCATTTGAATTACTTTTTTAAATAAATAGGGCATATGACTTTTAACTAGTTCTGTCATGCAGAATCCACTTATCTCTGTTCTGTGAGCATGGACAACTGAGTCAACTGGGCAGTGCTACAAGGGCTTTTCTCTGATTGAGTTGGGTGTGATCAAAGGGCAACAGTTTAACTCTGCAAAGGAAAGAGGGTCTCCTCCCAGGCAACAACTAAGTTTCTGAAGAGACTCTTAACCTAGGAGGTGTATTGTATTCTAGTACACACTCCCTGAACACCTTTTCAACCAACAGCCTCCACCTTCTTATCTATCCTGTCATTTTACTTGAGGCTAGATATATCCATATAGGTTTTAGGTCATTTTACTCCCATATCTTACCCTAAGGTTCTAATAAGAAATCAAGGGTTCAGGAGGTGACTGCAAGAGAAAAAAGAAAGGGCAAACTAAAAAGCCTAACCCTTTTGGGAATAGATGAATAACACCTTGAAGAAATAAGAAATTAAATTCAAACAGCACAATATTACTGATTACAGGAGATTTATCTGATGCTTTGAAATCTAAGGCATGTAAAGGAATTAGTGTGGATGGGCATGTATTTGGTGGGTTTTTATGTGTGTATATTTGAAATTCAGTAAATATATACTGAGGGTTTATTGTCAGGAGCAGAAAAAAATAATAGTTACCATCACTGTGCCAGGCATCGTGTTAAGTTCTTAAGCATGAATTATCTTATTAAATGCTCACGATAACGCTATGAGGTAGGTATTATTATTTTTTCCATCCAAAGATGAGGCCATAAAGGCTTATAAAATATAAATAACTTATCCAAGATCTTTCAACATTAGTGGAAGAGCTAGGATATGAGCTCATGTCTGTCTCTCAAAAGTTCACGATCCTAGCCACTTGCCACTCTCTTGGTTACTGAATGATCACAAGGGCAAACAGAGAAACATTGGGAAGAAAGAGGACAAGAGGAGAGAAGAAGAATTTTAGGATATAAAGGAAGATGAAGTAAAAGAAGTCAGAGATGGAACGGAGAAAAAATACAAATGGCACAGTTGGGCACATAATAGACATTTAATAAATGTTAAATGAATGTTTGTGACATATGAACATAAATACCATAAATGCATACTTACAGATTTTTTTAATTAAAATTGAGTAATTGTTCACTTAGCTACAGACAAGGTGTTTATATGAGTCTAAAGTTATTTTATAATCATTTTTAAACACATCCAAAAGACTGGGAAAACTAAAATCCCAAAAGCATAATAATTAGGCACAAGAATTTAAAGGAATTTTTTCATTAATGTTCCTCACTTTTTCTTTCTTTTTCTTTTTGAGACAGAGTCTCCCTCTATCATCTAGGCTGAAGTGCAGTGGCGGGATCCTGGCTCACTGCAACCTCCACCTCCTGGGTTCAAGCAATTCTCCTGCCTCAGCCTCCCTAGCAGCTGGGATTACAGGTGTGCATCACCACGCCGGGCTAATTTTTGTATTTTTAGTAGAGATGGGGTTTCACCATGTTGGCCAGGCTGGTCTCAAACTCCTGACTTCAAGTGATCCACCAACCTTGGCCTCCCAAATTCTGGGATTACAGGCATAAGCCACAGCGTCCAGCCCCTATCCCTCACTTTCAAACTAATTTTGTGTTTAAACCTTAATGTAATTATAAAGGTTAACAGATTTAAAGAGGAAAAATAATCAAGTCTCCATTATAATTTTTGGGTAGATTCTTTCTGAAGCAAAATACCACTAAGAAAATAATTATCCCTAATAACATGGGCGCAACTCCATTAAATACCATCAATAAAAAAAGTAATATATAATTTTGAAGAAACAAGGACAAATAATGAGAGAATGAACCCCACCTGGTCAATTCTAGATTCATTAGATGCCCATCTCAGCAGTAAAGTACTTTCCTATTTACTTTATGAATGTCATGAAAACATTCACATTTCTGTTCCTATATCCGAGGACCTGGCACTGCTGAAAATACCCTGTTGGTTGGTGCTGTGGCAGAAGCACCCTTTCCAACTCCTGCCTTGTTTTCACCTCCCAAACTGATCCTTATATGTAGTATTTTCTTTTTTTTTTTTTTTTTTTTTTTTGAGACGGAGTCTCGCTCTGTCGCCCAGGCTGGAGTGCAGTGGCGCACTCTCGGCTCACTGCAAGCTCCGCCTCCCGGGTTCACACCATTCTCCTGCCTCAGCCTCCGAGTAGCTGGGACTACAGGCGCCCGCCACCACGCCCGGCTAATTTTTTTTTTTTTGTATTTTTAGTAGAGACGGGGTTTCACTGTGGTCTCGATCTCCTGACCTCGTGATCCGCCCGCCTCGGCCTCCCAAAGTGCTGGGATTACAAGCGTGAGCCACCGCACCCGGCCATATGTAGTACTTTCTAAGTCTGCATCTTTCTAAAGATTCTCAAGTCCTCAGTCCCAACTCAGTCATCTCATCATTTTTGTAAGATGACCCAAGCAGTCTGTCAAATCTCTATTGATAAAATATTCTCCATATTTTGTACAGTTTATATATTTTTAAGTGTTGTCTATGTATCATCACCTTACATTTAAACCTGAGAGGAAACCAAAATAGATATACTATATATATTCTTATCATCTTTTTTTATAAATGAGGAAACAAAAATTTATAGAGGTTTTGTTGCTTGGCCACTGTTACAAGGTGTCGAAAGTTGTAAAGCTAGATTCAAACTGAGTATAAAGTTTGTGTTTCTGGTCGCTAGAAAAAAATACAAACTATTAGATATAAACTCCTTCAGAAACTTTTCCCACCACCTCAGATCCTCTCTGTTCCTACATCTGTTTCCTCATTCTTCATTCAAGGCTCATTACTGCATCCCAGTTTAGACCCAAGGTCAGCCCTCAATTATTAAGCCCATGGTACTCCACCTCTCTCCAGGGTTTATCATTTATCCTGCTTTTTTTCAAATGTGATGAAGACGACCAGGAATTACAAAAATAAAGAATGATAAAAGAAGCCCAACACAGTGGATGAAGTTGAGTAGGACTCTAGGAAGAGCTAGAGTAAAAACTGATTTGCTTCAAGCTTTTCTTCAATGCTGGCTCAGTCTTGGCCCACATGTAAGTCCTTATATTTTAAGGGAGAAATAAGAGATATAAACCTTGTCCTTCAAGACTATACAAGAAATCAGACTTTGAAAACCCCACAGTTTAACACCTCACTCGGTTAGAAAACAGAGGCAGGTAGAATTACAGTGCTAAATTTCATGGTGATTTAATGGGTAAGATTAATACTTTATAGCTAGCTTCATGCCTTCTTCATCAGAAACAAAAAAATTACTTAATTGTGAATCGACCTATTTATTCCTAAAAATATTTATAAATTTTTAAAAAGTGAATGGATATACAGTAATATTGATTATATAGCGATAAGAAGACTTCAAGAATTATATATTTCCAAATTATTAATTTCCTCAATTGTATTTCTGAGACAATTATTAAAAAGGATATTATTTTTAGATCAACAGATAATCAATCTATTTGACTTTATTTCATTTACTAGACAAGTAAATTTAATCATAAGGAAATTATGCACCATAACTTCAAGAGATGACATTTTATGTCAATTTTTCCATATAATGAATTTCTGTCTCATTTTCTACTTATAAAAGTAGATGAGGCCGGGCTCGATGATTCACGCCTGCAATCCTAGCACTTTGGTAGGCCAAGGTGGGCAGATTGCCTGAGCTCAGGAGTTTGAGACCAGCCTGGGCAACACGGTGAAACCCCGTCTTCTACTAAAATACAAAAGAAATTAGCCGGCTTGGTGGCATGCACCTGTAGTCCCAGCCACTGGGGAGGCTGCGGAAGAAGAATTGCTTGAACTCGGGAGGCGGAGGTTGCAGTGAGCCGAGATCACACCACCACTGCACTCCAGCCTGGGTGACAGAGCGAGACTCCGTCTCTCAAAAAAAAAAAAAAAAAAAAAAAAAAAAAAGCCGATGAAACAAAGTAGCGTCAAGTTGATTACATCAATAGTATATTTACTAAAATACTGAATTATCTCCAGTAATGAGGTTGTCACAAACAGTTATAAAGAGAGATCACTGGGGAAGTTAAGATACTTCTTTGGTTTCTAGTCAAAGCACAGTACCTAGAACAGAGTCATTCAAATAATTCTGTATTTCCTTCCTCTATCTTTGACTTCTTTCCATTTCACATGTACCTTTACTTTCCTATTTTAGATACTATTTTCTCATTGTGACTACTGGAACTATCTCTTAAACATACCATCCCTGTCTTTAACCTCACTTGCTTCAGTTTTCAAATTGCTGCCATAGTTACTTTTCTAAAACGCTTACCCCCTAGCACTTCACTGTCCTGCTAAAAAGCTCCATTCCTTTTTCCCTGCTGTGTCAAATTCAAAGCCAAACTTGGCAGAGGTTTCTAAGCAGGCCCAAGCTCATCTTACAGTCTCATCACCTGACTGCCCCCACAACCACTGTGTTACATTCTTCCACAGTGGATGCTCAACTTTCTTAGAATGTGAATGCTCTTCCCAGTCTTCAAGCTATTATTAAACTGCCTTCTCTGTCATGAATACCTTTTCCACATCTTGTCCACCAGAAGAAATGTCACTTTCTATTTGTAACTTAAATTAGATGTCACTTGCTCTGTGTTGTAATCTTTAAGCTTCCCTTATGTAGTTTCTTACTCTCAACCTTATGCTGTGTTTGTAAGTGCTCATTCCTCTATCATATCACTTATCAAATTGAATTATTGTTAGTAACAGGTTTCTGTACCTCCACTGTTAAGCTATGATATTTGGCAACTCACTGATGCACACTGTCTTAATCTGTGTATTCTCAATTTTAAAAGACACAGCACTCTTGTAAAAATTAGGTACCTTAGAAGAGAATCAATAAACTATATGTAAAATAAATAAATGATTTATGAAAGATAAACATGAATATAAACAACTAAAGAAAGACAAGAACACTGATAGGCATCAATTTTTTTTTTTTCTTGTAAAGAACACCTTTGGCTTTAAAAGATTATGTAGAGAATTCAGACCTGGAAGAGAACTCAAATATTAGATCACTTTAGTATAATCTTTCCATTTAAAAGATGAAGTTGAGAGGCTTGGATGGGCTCGCAACACAGAAAAGTGGCAGAACTAGGGAAAAAAACCTAGGATCCCAAATACGCAGTCAACACCATTATATAGTGTTATGCCAACTTTACTGAGAGTCACACAGCATATTTGAAAAAACAGAAAGACATTTGTTGTTTATGGACAGAAGAGCTAAGTATAGGAAAAATGTTAATTCTTTCTGAATAAATCTGTATTAAGGCATATTATAATCCCAGTAGAAATAACTAGGCAGTATTTTCTGGAATTTTCATAGTAATTTAAAATTATGAGAGTAAATGAGCAAAAATAACTAGAGTGATTTTATACTATACAATATATTGTTAGTGGGTTTTAGTTAAAAACAGTGAAATTGTGATTTGTTTTTTTCAATGAATTACTGTAAATATAATTATTGTTAATAATTTTCTTAGAATACATCTCTAGAAATAAGAAAATAAGAATTTGATATGTACACCAGGCAAATGATCTCCAAAAAAACAATGCCGATCAATATAATACATTTTAGTAACTATAAATGTTTAAGTCTTCATAAATTTGATAAGGGGAAAATAGTCTCTCATTGATGAATTGGCTTTTCTTTGATTATAAGTGAGACTTAACATTTTTTCAAATGTTTATTAACATTTACAAGTTTTGTCAATTGATCTCTTAGAGATTGCATAGTTCATATCAATTCATGTGGTTCTTTTAATATTTAGGATATTCATGTTTTGACACAACCCCCCAATGAATCCTTATAATTTCCGTTTTGAAATTATGTTCATGATAATTTTTAATATCCAAGTGTTATACTTTTAAAGAATCAAACATGGCATTTTTTAAAATAATTTCTTTTACTGATTTTAAACTTTCCCATTCAAATCAAATCAACCTTATCCTGCATTTTATTTTCTTTATTCTTTTGCTTCTTTTTCACATAATTCTAAAATAAATTTCAATGGATAATACTTTCTTATGTGGAAAAATCATCTCAGGTGAATCTACTGTAAACTCTTAATAAAATGTTATTTCCCACTGAGTTCTAAAGCCACCATTATCATATGATAAATTGATATATATACACACACACACAATTGTAGAATTATTTACTTATTTATCATCATTACATGTTTCTATTTCTATTTGGATTCACTTATCGCATGTCTATTTTGGTACTAGTTTCATACTGGATTGATTATTGCAGTTTATCACATGTCTGTTCTGGTATTAGTTTCATACTGGATTGATTATTGTAGTTTAACATTATGCTTAAGTGTTAAATGTTTGGTAGGAATATTTTTCCTTAAAATCACTCTAGTAATTTTTGCTCATTTACTCTCATATTTAAAATTTAAAATACTATTAAAATTCCAGAAAATATTGCCTAGTTATTTCTACTGGAATTATAACATGCCTGAATACAGATTTATTCAGAAAGAATTAACGTTTTTCCTATGCTTAGCTCTTCTGTCCATAAACAAGAAATGTCTCTCCGTTTTTTCAAATATGTTGTATGTCTCTCAGTAAAGTTGTCTTCAAACAGGTTCAATTTATTCCAAAATATTTTAAATAATTTTTGCAAAAGAAAACAAGCATTCCAGTTCCCATGTATTAACAATGACTTCTTAATACTATGTAGAAAAGTCTTAATGTTCTAATATTAATGTTAGGTTTTATCTTTCTAAGTATTGTTGAGATCAAATAATTTGAAAATTATCATGAAATAATTTTTTCCTTACAGTAATAATCTTTGTCGTTTTGTTTCATGTTTATCACACTGGTTAAAACTGATAGAATATTAATAACAGTGGTAATAGGTTTAATCCATCTCTTTGATAAGAATAACTATAAATATATAATGTTATAGATTGAGAAAGATGTGCTTTATGTTAAATATTTGTTCAATTTCTAGTTTTTTTGTTTTGTATTTGTAACATAAATTAGGCTAGTATTTTTATCATATGACTTTACACAATCTTATGAAATGTTTATTATTGTCTTATTTGACCTATTAGCATGATTGTAGTATATTTTCTAATGTTAAACTATAATTATTCCTTTCAGATAGCTTAAAGGTATTTTATGCTAACAAATCTCCTTCAAAATCAGACTACAGTGTTCAGAGACTCTCAAATTGCATATTTGGAAATTTTGCATTAACTCTCTGAAATCAATAAGGTTTCTAAAGGGAAGAAGATGCTGATAACTTCTATCTCTGTACTGGTCTCTACAATCTAACAAACATTTCCATATTATTCTTGGAATATTGAGCACTGAAATATTTAGATCACAACTCACTGCTGAGTTTAGGGAAGCTGCTTCCTTCCTCTTGGTGTCAGAGAATTCAATCCCAATACGAGGGTTTGCATTACAAAATTCCGAAGTTGACTCTTCTCTCCAATTATCACAGATGATACCTGATTCCTGTCTCCCTCAGACTAACACAAACTCATCCACCTAAAGAAGCAATGAGATTCACATACCTAGGCATCACCCCTCTCTCCGGTTTCCACCTCCCTGCTTAAGCTTTCCCCATAAGGCACTTATAGAAACTTTCTAAATGTCTCCTTTATCTATAGGGTGTGGTCTGCGACAACCAAGTTTGTACTACTTCCTCCTGTACAACGAAAATCTGGAACAGATCTGACATACAACCTAAGTTTGGCTAATGAGATTCAAGCTTCCAAGAAGTTGACATTGAGACTTAAAAAAAAAAAGTTAGTTTTAACAAGTGTCTTAAAGAATATCTAAACCCTAGAAATGTAGACCCTCTGCTACCCTGTGAACCTAGAAGAAGAGAAAACCAATATAAAGAGAAACAGATAAAGCAGACAGACAGAAAGACAGAGATGCTTTTTTTTTCTTATAGGTTTTTATTTCATAGGACCAGTTCTTTCTTTAGACTCATTTCTATTCCTGCTGTGGGGTTTCCTGATGCACATTCACAAATTCTTCATTTCAGCTTAATTAAGCAAGTTTTAGTTGCTTTCTAAAGTTGGTTGGTTACATACAATCAAACAATTTGGATTAATAGGCCACTGTGCTTGACCTGCCCTGACATGAGCTCAGCTATAGGGCAAGGGAGTAGGGAGATAGCTCTGAAATTCTATCCAACACTTTCTTTATGATAAATAAGGTTCTCATAGCAACAGAAAAATCTTTGATTCTATACAAGATGTACAGAATTAATATTTTATTGCCTATAGATCAGTCTGGAGTAAGAAATTGACAAGTTCCTAAAATACTGACCTCCTTTTCTCTATATTTGTTGATAAATCTTAGGGTTTAAAAATTATAGAAATAACATTTTGTTCAGATAGCAGCAATAAAAGTAACCCTAAAAGGAAAGTCTTTGTTTCCTTCTGGCTTCCCAAGTAGATAAAAGATGTTAAGAAAACTTGTAAGGAAAACATGAGTAATTCTGGATACACTATGATTCAGAATGTGCTTAAAATACAGATGCAGAAGATGGTTCAGGTACCTTTTTTCAGTGATTTAAAAAAATCAGTTTCAGTGATTACATTCAATTAAACCACCATTGTAGCTTATGTCGTTGATGCCAATTAGTACTCTACAGTTCAGCAGTTTGACTGAATATTCCAGCTTTAGTTAGTTATTTTTTAATGAAATAATTCTGGCCTGAAATACTACTCATTTATCACTCTAAATTCTAACATATTCTTTGCTTTGTCAATTAAATGATACACTGGAAGAAGCACAATCTTTTACATATCTTTAAACCATTGCTTAAGTAAGCATACCACATACCTGGTTACAATGTGAGAAAGATTAAATTTTAACAAACAAACAGTTATCTTTATTTTTGTACCAATCATCTGATGAGCTTCCAGTGCTCTGGCTACTTCACCTCCTGCTCCTATAAACTGGAAGCAGAATCTTCCTCCACACCAATAACACAGTTTTACTATCTCAAACTAAAAAGGAGCATACAAAGAAATGTATCCTGATATCTAATTATGTCAAAAAGAACTAATTTAACAAAAATTTTATCTATACAAAAATTACACATTGGGATAGCCACTATTCAATTTTAAATGGGCATTACTAAGTAATTCCATCTAATGGGTCAATTTTTTTAATTCCTTGGAGTACCTTTTGTAGCTCACTGATCCTGGCAGACAATCTAGAAGGCCACACTGTACAAACTTGGCAGTTGCCTTATAAAGCTCATTCTTTGACAACTGGCAATAGCTAGGCTAAAAACCTTCTAATATATAATATTTTTTGTTGTCGTGTATAATAAGCAGCTCTGATTCTAGTCAAGCACATCTGGGTTCTTCAGAAAATTAAAAATTGGTCCTGAGCAAACCTTGTTTTGGCCAATGGCCTCCTTGCACTTTTGGTGTTAGGGAGGTGGGTCAGCTCTCCCACCAGGTGAGAACACTGGCTATCACCAACATAACTAACTCAACTAGTTTCCAATTAACAACATAACATAGCTGTTTTCTAGGTTCCTAACAGCTAACACAAGCTCCAAAAGTCTACTTCCGGCTGCTGTTAAATCCCTGCGAAGAGCAATGATATGTGTAAGTCTGCAGATTGTATGTGTGCTTCATAGAGCCACTGGGACTCTTCAAGGTACTTCCAAGACCAGTAAGCAAGACTAAGGAAGTGGACCAGCCAGGGCTATGCCAATCCCTTCAAGCCAACAGTTCTTGTTTTTTAACAGATTGAAATGTTAGATTTCTGAGTAGGATATTTTTGACGACAGAGTCTTAAAACTAGAGTATAAGGGAGATGTTCTTTATTTATTCTTCAGAGTATGGTACATCCCCATATCATTAGGGCTCAAAAGAGTTATACATCTAAATCAAGGATGATTATCTTCCTCCTCCTTGGAAACATCTTTAATGAAATATACTTCCAGTGTTATAAGAGTTACTTCATTTCTTAACTTTGATTGGGGGTACAAATGCAAAACAGCAAGAGAAGACTTCTGCTTTTGCTGTAAAATTTTGTTAATTAACATTGCTCACTTGGCTGTCAAAGTCGCACATGACACCTTTCTTTTGGAAGTAATTTCCAAGAAAATTTGTTCTCTCTTGAAAAATAGGTAGGCTTGCTTCTATCATATAATGAAAATTATAAATCACATTGTCGGTCCCTTTATGCTTTGACTGCTTAAGAAGCTCAAAAGTTAATGATTTCATCCTTTATTCTGCTTACCGTATTTGTTTCTTCCTCCTTTAGTAGTTTTGATGGTGCTCTTTTATTTGAACGCTTTGTGTGTCATTTTTATCATAAACAGAATGAACATGAATACGTAAGTCAATAATAAAATGTGATGAATATCCTGGAAATTACTGAAAATCAACAGAATTATGTATTCTATGTTCATTTGCTTATCTTCAGGTCTCTTATCATGTATTATCAGTTACTGGAATACAATCAAGACTCAACCCCAGCAAAATCAATCTCCAAAGAGCTCAAAGAGATTGTCTTTTAAGTTCATATAATAAGATTTATTTATTTTCCATAACCCTCATCTGAGATATACGTAGCCTTATATCAGACACAGTTCTATTATGCTCCAATAGGTTCTTGTTGCTTTCGAGATGAAGAACAAACCTTAATAATGGCCTACAAGACCTCACATGGTCTACATGGCCCGGCCTATTGCTCTACCCTTACCTCAGACACCTACTCTCTTCAGATTTCATCTGTTCCTAAATCCCTATATTAGGGAAATGTCCACTATTATAAACTCTAAATCCAGAATACCTCCCTTTTCAGCACTCATTGCAGATTACATAATTACATTTTTGTGTGCTTATTTAATACCTAAGTTCTCCAGGAAACTCTAAGTGCCATGAATGTTTTGTCTATTTTCCCCAGTAAAGTATCATCAGCACCTGTCCTAAAAAGAAGCACAGCAACAGCAACACTTTGATAATGTAAAAAAAAAAAATTATAAAAAGTGGATAGAACTCAAAGATTATTGGAGTCTAGAGGCAAATCCTTTTAATAGCCATTACATTAAGATATTCTTTAAGTCTTTAATAGTATCATTATATTACAGGATGGTATAATAATTATAATAATTGAAGTCATCAAGGAAGGGTTAGGTTTTGATCTACCGTTAAGATGAAAGACAAATTAGTAATTTGCCTTTAAAATGCTTTCTTTGGTGCTTCTTTAAAAGACTTCCCTGTCTTCTGGAGGTGAGCTTCAGTTCTATGGAAACTTCACTTATCTGCGTTATTCTTCCCACCTCTTAACTAGCAATATTAGACAAAGGAAGTGTTCCCCAACCTCAGGTTATGGTAAACAACCTTGTATTGCAATATTCCTCTTTTGATCAATTTCATAATTGCATAAAAATTATTTTCAAACTCCTGTTAGTGTTCATATTCCCAACAAAAAGATTAATGTTATGTAATGTTTCACAAATATTCTGCCACAGACAATGTGTGTTGAATTTAAACCAAATTCTGTCTTAGGTTGCCTTTAAAGGAAAAATGCAAAAAATGCAAAAAAAAAAAAAAAAACGAAGAAGTTTCCACTTGAATTCTAAATTGAAGATGACCTTGTGCTTTTCTGAGAAACGCTGGCAGCTGAGGTCACTGGAGTGTGTTATGATACACGGTGCAGTGCTCTGTGTGTCTCAAGACATGTCCATTGTATAGATTAAAGCCAAACCAAAAGTATTAGACAGCTCAGAGCATTCTATCATTTCATTTGAAAATAATGATCAAAGTCACGGGCAACAACCATTGCAACTCTCATGAAAGAACAGCAGCATTCAATAATTCCATCACTTCAGACAGGCAGTTGGGCTATTCTCAATCAAATACTGTGAATCCAGTATATTCTGTATCAGTTTCTTGTGGCAGTCACAGAAACATTTCTGCTTTTACAGTATAAAAATCCTGTCTACATTGTGTGCATCCCTTTGCTTCCAAAGGACTGAGTCATTGAGAAAAATATAAGGAAACAGAAAACACAGACACTTAACACTCATTGAGTATAAATATATAGCAACTCCAAATCATCCATTTTCTTCAAGTCAACTTACTGTTTCAAAAGTTTAAAATCAGTTTCAAAACAAAATATCTACAATCTCTTCTCTAATAATGGCATGAACAAAATATTTTCAAAGAAATCTAATGTCAGTGGTTTCAAATAAGCCTTCTAAGTGATCTCTTCAATAGTGATATTTAAGTAGAACATTTTGATTGATAGAGGCTTATTTTAAACTTTTGCTTCCTTCACACATAGATTAATGGTAACATAAAAAATGTTTGAGATTTAAAAGCAGGTGGAAAAACTCACACTTCTGATCAAAGAAGAGAACTGCTTCTAATCCTGTGTTTTCCACTCTGCCTGGGTATCTTCTATATATAGGAGGAAAAACACACCCTGTTGCTTTTAATGTATTTAGACACACACACACGCTGTAACTTACCATTAAAATTTACAGCCCGAATATAACCAAGTAGCTCTTTCCCATCAATGGTACTCATTCGTGGACAAAGGCCAATGTATCCAGGGCAGAGATCTTTGTGCATATTGTGCAGGGCGTAAGCCATGGAATATACTGCATCAATTACAAATTGGACCTTTCCTTCCTGTTCGTAAGATGAATCCCGAGCAATTCGCTCCAGCCCTGCAAAATAAAAAAGTAAAAACCATCAGTTGATGTTAGATTCCAATAAAAGACGGCATTAGAGCTAAGATTTCCATCATTTGAGGAACACTTAATGAGACACGACTATTTGATTTCACTTCTGATTAATTCTATACTTACAGGTTTTTAAACTGGATATTGAGTTTATTTGGAAAGAGTAAAACTATTTCATTAGCAACAAAACGATATAAAGTAAATAAAAGATGTATAGTTTCATTATCTTTATTTCCACCTTATTGAGTCCTATTATATCGTGCATTCTAGCAATTACATAACATTTTGGTAGTGGCTTGATCTTTTAAGTAAAATGTGTAGTGTGTCATTCTTGCCATCTATCTCAGCTCCAGGAGTGTCATTTAATTAGTGGCCCAAAGTAAGGTCTTTCACCACCTATCAAATCAGTTCTAATTTTGAACGTGCTCTATTTGGGAGCATTTTTGTAACTATTATATGACAATACTCCCTTAAGTGACCCTGGTTATCTTTATAATAATCATTCAATTTATTTTCTTTTTGAACTCAATTTTCTATTTAGAATTTCTATTAAAAAGATGTAGATACCTCAAAATGAATGTCACTCAGAATAAATGTACCTGTGTTTGGGGCTGATAATTGGCACTGGAGATTACTTTTAGGTTGGTGTTTATAATTTAATATGGAATAGAAATATATTTTAAATGAAATATAAATGAGAGATCAACTATGATCCACCATTATCATTTTAAAAGCAAGGAAACTGAGACTCATGGAGATTATAATTACATGGGGTACACAGGGCAGGTTTGGGAAGCATTCATAGATCTCAGACTGCAAGCCCAAGAAAAATTTGGTAGATGGCAAGAATTTTGGGTATGCAAGAAAAAATTATGAAAGGGACATCAAGAGTTTATTAAGGGAACAAAAAATGATCTCCTATTACTTCTACATCCCTCACCAACCCTTACACAACTGGTAACACTTAGACAAAAGCAAGTATTTTAAACTTTCCATGGATGTTACTAACCTTGAATAAATTGTATTTAAATTCAACAAGTATTTGTTTTCTAAACACCAATGCATATAACCTATTTATTTAGAGAGTTGAATTAAAGTGGTTTATATTTGGATATTTACACTCTGAAAAACTAGTGTTTTTTTTTCTAAACAAAAATAGTGGTCAGTTTTATTTTTATTCATCCAATTATTGTTTTTGTTTTTCCTCTGGTCTTAATCACTTGTGATACTCTGTTCTTTTAGATGCTCTTGGTTGGTATTCTGGTCTCTGTGGTCCATCATGATGCTGAATTCTGCTCCTCCCTGTTTGGCATGGGTTTCCTGATTTTCTCACATCTCAACTTTTCATTCTCCAAGGCTGAGTTTCTTCACCTCCAACCTCAGAATCTGCTCATTGTCAATTTTGTCAACTACTAAAATTTCTACAGTCTAGAAATATAAATTGGACTATAAAATGTTGGCTACAGAGTCCAGAACATTAGATCAATTTATAATAATTAGTTTAATTCATTTTGGAAGTTAGCTTTTGGAAAATTAGTTTTCTAAACCTTTCTTGCTGTCTAACTGCTATCGTCCCATATTTCCAATGGCCTACCATATCTCTATGTAGTCTGCTGCTTCCATATCAAACAATATATGTAAAACGAGGCTATCTCTGCAGGGGATTCCCTAAAATATCCTACTGAAAGTTTTGCAAGTTTGTGAGCACAGTCAGAGAAGACTACTTCTCAAAAGGTATATTTTCTCCTTCAACCTACTTTAGCTGCATGATCTAAGCTAAGATCCACAAGACATGGGGACTATGCTCTCTCCCTATCTCTAGGTTATACTTTTGTCTCCTGAGTCTTAGGACAACACTGCTTGTTCCCAGAATCACTCATCAAGTTTCCTGTGAAAACGACCCTTTCCCCTTCTGCCTAAAATTTCTCTCCCATGGCTTTAACCACAAAGTAGAGCATTCGTAAAAAAAATATTGAAGGATGGTTACAGCAACCAAATAGATGCTATTATTTCCTTACCGATTCTAGTCTGGTGACTATCCCCTCTTGTTAGTCCAGGACCGAGGGGCTTCTCAGGACCTAGGACCAAAACCTGAAGAACCCTAGGAAAACCAGGATGGTTGCTTATGAACAAAGACGCAAGTGATGAGGAAATTTCAGAGAGAAGACCCAATAACGACTTTGAGGATTAGTCGCTAGGTCTGGATGGATATCCCTGTGTTTCATTTATTTTGCATCCCTGAACTTGATAACGGAAAATGAAGACAGTGAGGTTTAGGGCAGTTGTTTCCACATTTGGTTCTCTCCATAAGTACAGATTTCTCAGCACCACCCCAGACTTGCTGGGTCAGAATCTCCCTACTTGGGACATGAAGGATCTGTCATTTCAACAACTCGCCAAGAGATTCTGGTGCAACCAGCTGAGTCTGTGGGCCAGCTTTAGGAAATTTCTGCTCTTCCATACAGCAATCCTCAAAAATATCACTATAGATCTATTGTTTAGAGAATTTTATGGTACTGAAGTGTGAAAATAAAAATAATTCTTTCATGATATGCACAACCTGAAGAAAATCTAATCAAATTCTTCCCCTTTCCTCACTAGATGAAGAGTCAAAGAACACAATTCCCAATATTTACCCATTTCAAAGCTTCCACCATGTCCTTAGACACACAGGGAGGCCTGGAGCTGATGACAAGGGTAGAAGCCAGAAAGACAAGAAAGATCTGCAAATAAGAAAGAATTTCCCATTTCTCAGGATAGAGTTAAAATGTCAGAAGGCTAATTTAATTGTCCTGAAATTAGGCATATAAAACTTCTAACATCAATGCAATGATGGTCCAATAAGCAGGAATTGAATGTGTTCCTCCTGAAAGGGTGGAAACAGAAAATAGAAAGCAGTAGGAAGAAAAAGATAGAGAGGAGGGAAAGGAGGATGCAGCAACACAGAGAAAGGCTTGAGCCTAAGGTACAATAATGGCAGGGGGAAATCTAACATTCCAGGTTGTTTGTATTGCTGCTCTGTAAACAACTCTGCTGCAGACACATACACACACACACACACACACACACACACACACACACACGCCTCACACACCTCTTCTGTAAATATTATTTGTTTTTAATCTAATTATTTTTTATTTTGTGGGCTTTAAAGAAAAGGGAGGACTTCTACATTTCCATTACTGCAGGATGGTGAAGGGTGGAGAGTGGACACAGAACTGGCAGAAAATGCCTAAGCCAAATGGCTTCAAATGAAGCAATGACTACAAGACCATTAAGGAATTTGGAAATTTTTTACAACCCATGGAATTCATGTAACAGCTAGACATGTGTGAATGTTTTATAGTTTCAAACTTACTCTATCCTAAAACGTTCTTAATTTAACATATTATCATTTTAGTGCCAGTCCAACCTCAATTTAATATATTATTTTATTATATTTAATATATTATCACTTTATTTTAATGCCAGTGCAACTTCCCTGTCAATTTATAAAGATACTCCTCAGCGTTCAATAATTTCCTGATAAACTGTAATCGACATGCTCCAATTTAATACATACACTCTTCCTCAGCATTTCTTAAAAAATAAACAGCCTGGTGTGGTAGCTCACAGCTGTAATCCCAAGATTTCGAAAGGCTGAGGTGGGAGGATTGCTTGATGTCAGGAGTTCAAGACCAGCCTGGGCAGCAGAGTGAGACCCTGTCCCTACCAAAAAATAAAACTAAAAATTCAACTTTATATACAATAGCTCTAAATGAACAATCAAATACACATAATCTTATTAAAGAAACATTTAAAATTTTACTATTCAAATTATTCATTTTCTTTTCTAGTTATAAACTCCAATTATTTTGACTGTTGATTAAACATATTCAACTTCGTACATTTTTGTTCTTTTAAAGAGTTCAGAAGTCTGCCTAGTAACTGGTGCCACATGTGAATCAATGAACACTGTAAGAATGTCCCCATAAATCAATGTAAGCATATGGTGACAAACTGAAAGACTGAACACTATTACCATTTCTAAACTTAAAAGTGAATCATTTGATTTCTTTTCAGGCTGTTTAGACAATGTGTTTTTCTGTTCCTTAACACTTCAACCTCATGATGACACTTAAGATTTTACAGCAGCTAGAATTTGCTCCTCACTTCCCATATTTGATTCTCTCATTCGTCTAAAAGAGGAGTTTAGGAAGCTGACAGTGACTCATCAACCTAATTGGCTGTAAAATTTCATTATGCTATAGTTTCTAAAGTTAGTGTTAACGTATTGCTATGAAGTGCTAAATATTGTCAAAGGCTGTATGTCAGCTAACCATTTTAAATATCACTGATTGTAAAGTTGCGATGTGTTTTAGTGTATAGCTTAAAATTAACAACATATAGCAAAGTGTTTGCATGGCAAGAGAGGAAGTCAGCCTCCTAAATTGTATGGGAAGATTGTTTTACATCTTCATTAATGAAATCTAAATCTTGTGACTGGATCTCAGTTTCCTGGAAAATAATAAATTCTTATTGGTCTAAAAAATATCACACGTACTTTAGTTAAGGTCTTTCACACTTTGTGGTATATATTCTTGGGTTTTGTTCCTTTCAGTAAAAAAGGCAAATTGGCTTAAGCTGGCAAAACATTGTATATGTTACAATGTAAGTTCCTAAGATGAGCCTAAGAGAAATTTCAGACTCTTTGATGCATTGTGGTTGCAAAGCATTGCTTTCTAAGAATTTCCCATTTCTCAGGATAGAGTTCAGTTTTATAAGTTAAAATGTCAGAGGGCTAATTTAATTGTCCTGAAATTAGGCATATAAAACTTCTAACATCAATGCAATGATGGTCCAATAAGCAGTTGGTCAATTCAAGTTAAAAAACAAATGGAAGTCATACCAGTTGCTTAATTCCAGGGAAATCAAACATCCAATTGGTTGCCTTTTTTTAACAACCATCTCAGCTTGGAGTATAAATAATCCCACAATCTAAATTTGTAGATTAAGAAGTATTTTTTAAAGTTTCTCCCTGAATTTTTCTGAATTATGAAGCAACTATTTTAAATAATTAAGTCAGTTTCTTGGAGTTGCTGCAGAGAGAATGGCAAAGAGGAAGAAGGGAATTTGTGAACCTGCTATGAATAAATATATTCATGCATCTAGGCCCAGATTTCAAAGTCATTCTGAATTTCACAGGAGCTTCTCTGCCTATTGATAACCAGGAACAAGACTGACATGCTTTACATTGTGCTTTTCCCAATGTGACACAGATACATTATTACTGTATAGTGCGGTGACTTTTAAATCCATGAGAACCATGCCAAGAACCACATCACACACTAAAGAGTAAGCGCTATCAAGATGACAAATAGGTTTTGTTTTTTTTTTGTTTTTTTTTACTGAATTTAAACTGATTTGGGGTCCAGGATACAATAGGGGGAACATAAGGTAGAAATACAAGCATGTTCAATTATACAGGAATATCTCCAGAGCACTAGGATCCACACATGAAAGTATGCACCTCCCATACTGAAGACAGATGAAAACATGAACCCTGAGGTGAGACAGAAAGGCAAACTGACTGATAGAAGCAGCTGGCTAGGGGAGAGAGAGGATCAGTCAGGTAGATCGGGATCCAGGTCCCAGCTGGACAGCTTAGAAGGCGAGTGGCCTTGGACACCTTCCTGAACCATGTCACTAATCTTGGGCCTTCAGCTGGCATTGCTGCTCTTAGGGACCTGTGTAATGGGGCTCCTCATCCCTCCAGCTTCATGTGCTGCACCACCCATCTCTCTGCTCCACTCTTAGGTCCTTGAATATTACATAAGATCTCCAAATGCAGGCCTTTATTCAACTGCTCACTCTCTTCATTCCTTGCCTAGATGTTTCCAAACCTCAGGGGAGACGTCACCTCAAATTAGTTAATACTTAATGATTTTCTTCCCAAATGTAGCCTAGATTAGATTATAGAGCATCTTAAATACTAGGCTTAAATACTGAATATTGTTCACTTGAAATGGAGAACTATGATCAATATTTAAAATTATTGCTGAGAATAATGTGTAAAATCAATTGAAGCAAGCATAGGTTGAAGGTAGAGATAAGTTGGGAGGCAGGTTATGCAGAAAGTGGAAACAGGATGACCCAGGGAAATGAAAACAAAGGAGTGAGAGAAAATATGTTTTAGATGCCAAATTGACAGAATCTAACTATCTGATTAAATATGGCAGTAAAGATCAGGAGGCAATGAACAACTCAGGGTTCTGATGCTAGGTAGTAGACAATTGGCACCATGAACAGTTTGAAAAATCAGGTGAAGATTTGGTTAATGGTATCTTCCTAAGGGCATCAAGACCTCAATAAAAAGGACGATTTTTAATGTTCTGTGCTATTTATTATATCCTCTAACAGAGTATAGACTTTACATAGATGTTTAATTATTAAAAGAATAAAAGGCCCAAATGTTTAGAGTAATCACATACCAACAACGTGGTTGATCATTTATTTGCAACACTGGCATAATCGAAGAAGCTACGTTGGAGTAGAGCACCTTATGCAGTGTTGCAGTAAAACCAATGGCCTGAGAAGCCAGACTTGCATTCTAGTTCTAACACCACAACCAATTAACTTTGTGGCCTTGGGCAAAACATGATCTCTCTGGCTTTTGGTTACTTCTCGGTAAAAATTAGAGAACTGAACAAGATGCTCTGTCAGGGCCCCTCCAGCTCTGAAGTTCTGGATTTTAAGGCATGTTCTCTTATTTCTAACTGCTTCCTCCTTATACTCTCTAAGATCCCTTGAAGATTATTTAAGTAATCTTCAAGTAAGTGTGATGGAATAAACCCAGTTCTCCAAAACAGTATGAAGTATACGGTAACTGGGCTACTGCTGAGACCTGGAAATTCTGCACTAACAAAAATACCAAACGTCAACCTGGATTAATTTTTTCCTGCCTTCAGAGTTTTCGTTCACTGTGTCACCACATTTCCATTATTCTTAGACTTAGAGCCATTGACCAGATCTGGTTCCTCAAAAAAGAGAAGTTTTTAGGTCTCTTCTTTTTCTGATACGCTGGCTAAATGAATCAATTATGGAAAATAAGGTCAGACAAGTGAAAGGGAAGAGGCAGGATACAAATAATTAAAATAAGAGCACTTCACAAATAGTATCCCTTTAATTCTAAATTATTATTACTACTCTTCTACAAATAGAAGAACTGAGATTCAAAAAGTCAAATAATTTACCCAAGATTGCAAAGTAATGGCAGTAAATGGTAATTTAAAATCAGGTCTACATGACTCAAAACCTCTGCCATTACCGCTATTCCTTCTCCTCTGTGAAATTTCCTTTGATTCTTCCAGTTCAGGTTTATATTTTGCTTCTCCAAACTCCCCTTTCACTTACACCTACCAGACCAATGATTAGCTTGTCTCTTAAATTAACTGTAAATGCAGGTTCTCTATGTGTAATGTGTTCATGCACTTGCGTTAATCTTTAAAGACAATAGTGTAGCAGGAGTCAAAAAATATTATAAAATATAAACTTTTACAGAAATACTGACAATAAGTATTAACAAATACTAACAAAAATGCCAATACTTATATTGAACTACACTTAAAAAGGAAAAAAGTTTCTATAACATTTTAAGCATTTTTCTGAACTGTTAAACAAAAAAAACTTCTTGTGAATTTCAGCCATCCACTTATGGAAAAGTTGTCATAAAATGGCTGAAATTCCCAAGCAAAAGGACTGGACATGTGTGATAAAGACCAACGCTAATAAAGCTTATACATTTATATTTATAAAAATGACTAAAGTATTTTAGTCTTGGAAGGTGGTGTGTCTGAGTCTATGCCTCTATGTGATTTTTCTTAAAATATAACATCAAACTCAAAAGAGAATTTCACACCCAAGATTCTGCTTTGTGGATTCTTCAGCTGGCTCTGTCAAGGACCTGTAGAGACAGATGTATTGGACTAATGAAGTAATTTGAGCCACTACCTTATCTATTTACAAAGAGCAGAGAAAATTAGAAGACAAGGGTCCTTTGCTGAAAATCACCTGCTCTCTATCTTCTTCTGTAATTTAAATGTAGCAGCAAGAACTGAAGGCTCTTAGCTGCCTGAGGACACATGAGGAGACACTTGTAAATCAACCACTGAAGAGCTCTAGATCAGCTCACAATAACATCTCTCCTTTGTGCCCCGCAGGAAATAGAAAGTGCTTCAGGCAGGTGCCAGGTGTCCCCTTCAGGTATTAAAAATTTCCATGCAATGCCCTAGGGTTTCTAAAACACTGAAAAACCTAAGGTAAGTGGCAAATAAGATTAAGAGTGTATCTTCAGGCAAAACAACCAGTTTAAAAGAAAGACTTTCAGAAAAGCAAATTATTTCATAGATACATCCCTAAGTCCCTGAACAAAGAAAAGCCTGTTTGATTAAATTCAATTATTTTCATTTTTCTACATAATTATCTTAGATCATACACATGAGAGACAAATTTTGATTTAAAATAATTTATAAAACTTGATATATCATAGTTAATGTTTCTCTTTTTAAGGCATATTAAAGACAATCCTCCCCATACAATTCAAATTTGGGCCTTGAAATTACCACTTCAGCAGATAGGACTTCTAATTCTCCCCCCATCCCCAATATGTTACAGTCATTTCAGACCCCATGACTTGGCTCAGGATTTACCTTTTAAAAATATAGTCTATTTTTTAAATTACAAAAGTAATACATATTAATACTAGAAATATGGAAAATAAAAGCGTAGAAAGAAAATAAAAAAAAAAACATCTATTAGCCTCCCAGCTTAATGACCATTTGTGTACTGGTGTGGTGTCTTACAACATTTCTCTCTTTGCCTCTTTATTTTTAAACATGAAAGTGATACACTCTTTTTAATATGCTATATTCACTTCACCTATAACGAGAATTTCCCTATGTTATAGAAAAGCATGGTTTTTTATCTTGTCCTTAATCTTTCATTAAGATTCTTATCTAATCTTTAATCATTCAACAGATTAATATTTTTGCGATTAATTCTTTTGTTATATTCAATGTGATATTTGGGTTAAGGATCATAACTTTTACATTTTCCAAATTGTGAACCAATTCTCCCAGTGTTATTTATTACATGTATATTAATTTCCCAAATAATTTATATAACATTACTTGTAACATATCAAATTTTTATATATTCTTGAACACCTCTCTGGATTTTCTGCTCTAGGCCATTTTTCTCTTAATATGCCAATGCTACATTTTTATGATTATTATGTGTTTATGTTATACCATTGGTTCATGTTGTACTCTATCATACTCTTTTTAAAAATTTCTGATTAGTCTAATAGTCTTTATAACTAATTAAACCAGTTCAAAAAGTTAGAACTTTTATTAGTCACATCAATTTTTAAAATTAATTATGAAAGACATAGCTACAATACTAAGCCTCCATTTGCTAACATAGAGTCTGTTTATTCAAATCTTCTTTAGGAATCCTTAATAAAGATATGTCACTCACATATTTCTTTTTAAGTTAATTCTTCAATATTTTATGTTTTGTAGCTTTATAAAATGATTTAGTTTCATTAACTGGTATAATTTATAAATATCTATTTTTAATGCTCAACATTTTTCTCTCATTTAAATTCTACACATCCTAGCAAGCCCAGATTTAAGTCCTATCTCTTCTACACAACAAGGAAAAATATAAAATAGCGTGGGTTTTGAGACCAGATTAAGATTTTAGGCTCTGCCTCCAAGTCTCTGAATTCTTCACTCATAAAATAGGAATTTATGACCTATGTTGCACGGCTGCTGTGAGGATTAAATGAGATAATGTAAGGCATCTGGCACCTTATGTAGTAAATAAATGAACATCACTATTTGATATGTGAAGCTATAAAATACTTAATCTTCTATAACATACAACACTTTTTCAATTATACAAATGAAAGAGATTACAACAGAAAGTTAAACTCAGTATATATTCATATATTCAATTACTAAGCATGAGAAAGGTAATTTAGTTCTGTGATTGAGACCAACCACCCTGCTTCCAATCTGCCTGGGTTCAAATCTCAATACCACCATTTACTAGTTATGAGGCTTTGAGTAAGCCCTTTAACCTCCTATGCATCTTATCTGTAAAATGGGGATAACAATAATATCTCCCCCATAGGGTTGTTGTCATAATTATATGAGTTAGTATATATATTAGGCAGTCAGAAGAATGTTGAAAAGAATAGGCACTATATAAGATGATATTATTATCTTTATTATTATCATTCACTAAGCTTGTGTGATATACTAAGCAATGAGCAGGATACAATGGTAAACAAAAACTGACCTACTCCTTGCTGTCATAGAGTGACACTACAACTACGATCTGAAAGATAAATGGGAGTGAATTAGGTGGGCAAGGGAAGTAGAGAGGAGCACAGGATGACAGCAGTGGCAAAAGCCCATTGATGGGGGCAGCAGAAGAGTACAAGGATTGAGGCTCAGCCAGTGAGGCTGCAGCAGGGGAAGAAAGAGGGAGACACAGGTGAGGCCTGATGGGGGCAGGGCCAGATTATGGGACAATGCAAATGACCTGGAGTCTGTCTTCTTTCTAAAAGCAGAGGGAAGCCATCAAAAGGTAACATAACCAGATTTCCAGTTCTAAAAGAGCACTGAGTCAAGAGAACAAATAGGAAGGAGGGAAGAGCAAATGGAGTAGGCAGATTGGGAGGTGATTTTATAGTTCAGAAAGGAGCATATGGTGTCATGGGCTAAGGTGGTGATGAAGGTGGAGAAATGTGATTGCACTAGACAAAACAGAGGATAAAAACAACAGGATTTGGCTATGGGCACTATAGCAAAGAGTGGTACCCAACGGTGACTTCTAGGTTCTTGGCTTAAGTATCTGGACAGATGCCAGTGCTGCTCAATTAGATGGGCAACTGTGTCTAGGCCAGAAATATCATGTCCTGCCAGCCAGATAACTGCACATTTACCTAATGCACGGTCAACATGGTGAGTTTGTTCCTGTTATGACAGGTCAGGGGAATCCCACTAGCCTGCACCTCCTAAAAATTGTATACTCACTTGCCACTATGAGAATGTAATCTGCCTTATTTGTAGCATGAATATGTCCAAGTTCAAGGTTCCAACACTGGGTTATCATTATTTTTATTACTTACAATCTCCCTAGGTTATAAATTCCAACCCAGGAACAGAGAAAGAGATGGCATCAGAATTGTTTTCAAGAATGTGTCACCATTCAACAACTGACTTCATTCTATTTGCAAGTTACTAATAGTACTCTCTCAGGTATTCCCTTTTAAGCAAAAAGCTGAATAGTCAATGTGATGACCTGCTTTAAATATAAACATAGAAAAATAAAACATTTCCCCTTTCCATTCTCTTTTTAAGATTTTGTCAACAATGAAGTAATATTATCACGGGAACACATGTTATGATACCTTAAAATTGTAATTAATAGAAATGCTTATGTTAAAATAATCTCATCCTATCTGCCTTTTTCTAAAAATTTATTTATTTATTTTGAGACAGGGTCTCACTCTGTCACCCAGACTGGAGTGCAGTGGCGTGATCAAGGCTCACTGTAGCCTTGACCTCCTGGGCTCAGGACATCATCCCATTTCAGCCTCCCCAGTAGAATGGACCATGGGCATGAGCCACCACGACCAGCTAATTTTTAAATTTTTTGTAGAGATGGGGTCTCCTCATGTTGCTCAGGCTGGTCTTAACTGGCCTCAAGCAATCTTCCCATCTTGGCCTCTCAGTGTTGGAATTATAGGCGTGAGCCACTGCACCCAGCCGTATCTGCTTTTTTCTAAGCTATCATGACCTATTAGTGATAATAAAATCAATGTAGTTGGTCACACACAGCGTATTTCCAAAATAAAGAAAACAGGTAGAAATCAAGTTCATTGCAAATAGTAACAGGAAGTATTGTTTCTTGAGTCTTTGTTTCAGTTGAAAGGTGGGTTTGTATACTGTGTTGCCATAAACAATATATTATTAATCTGGAGTGAAGTAAAAAAAATTGAAACTCATTAACCTAGTCCAATTCTATTATTTCACAAATAGTGAAACTGAGACAGAGGAACTGAGTGATTTTTTTTCCAGGTCTGATAACCTGTGAAGAGGCACAGCCAGGAATAGAACCCTAATCACTTAATTCCATGACTCTTGTTTTATATCATGTCTCTTTTCAGCTGCATTTTCTCTCCCATTGTAATTAAGTTCTATTGAGGGCAACTAAAACTGAAGGAAATCACTGAATGAGTTTGCCCATGAGGAATTAAAAGCATTGAAAGAATAATGAAGTATGAAAATAAATGAATAACAAGAAAGTATGAGTAATGGGCAGATTCTCTCTTACCTCCAAAGGGAAACTGTATCAGCGAAAACCAACAACAAAGAACCACAGCATTTGGTTTTGAAATGGCAAAAAAATCTAAACACAAACGATTTTATAACAGAAACTTAAATTTGTAAATAAAGGCCCAAAAGTGCCTGAAGTTTATGATGCATATCCTTTAAGTGAAAATTTTAGGGTGTCTGTGTGTAGTATTGGACCACCCAGATGAAAAATGAAAACAATTCTTGCCTCTGCACAATGCGGTCAATCCTCTGGATGACTGACTAGGTCTTTCACTTTTCTTCCCAATTTTAGGGGTCACAGCACAGGCATTAGGTATAGTGCCAGTGGCTGATTAAAGCAGGTTGCAATCTGTCTGGGAGAGTTTCTGTGCCATTCTTCATAGGGACAGGGACCAGACAAGATGACCTCTCTTGCTGCCTTCCAATTAATTCAATCAACCTCTGCTTCTATCGGACATCTTCAGAGATGCAAACTGTACACTCGCTCCAACTCCTCACCAGGAATCAGTAAACACAGAGGCTGCAGACTGTGTTTAATGAATAAGCAGGATTCATCTTTCAGTCATCATTTTTATTTACAGCTTGTTTCCAGGTATTATTTTCTCCCCCAATGATCTAAAATCCTATGGAAGACCAGGGCTGGACCTAACTTCTCTGAGCTCCTGCTGGGGCTAATCTGGTACCCAAATACATCTTAGGTTAATATCAATGTTGTTAAACCAACCTAACCTGAGTTTCTTTCTCAAGAAGGATGTATAAGTAAGATAATCCCAATTAGCTCTCCATAAATCTTTTTACTTTAATATTCTATGAAGAGCCACTCTAGGAAACTATTATGAGATACAGTAAAGTGCAGTAAGGAAAACATTGTCAAACAAACTAAATCTATGCCTTCTATTTCTGAAGGCATATATTTACTCAGCCACTGCACCCAGCCCTACCTGCTTTTTTCTAAGCTTCATATAGGCCATGGCCTGTTAGTGATAATAAAATCAATGTAGTTGGTCACAAACAGTGTATTTCCAAAATGAAGAAAACATGCAGAAATCAAGTTCATTGCAAATAGTAACAAATTGAACATTGCAAACGTTCAAATAAATATACATAAAAGGTAGAGTTGGTATGGGGTGTTTGCTTTTTGTTTCTCTTCACATGGACTGGCAGGATAATTTCCATAATAGAGGAAATAGATCATCTGAGACTAACTATATTAGACAATGTTGGTACAACAGATCCAAGATGAGGTAAGTGCTCACATGACAGCTCATTTCAAACCCTTCATAAATCAGGAACCTGTGGCTATATTTCAACACTTCCTATACAATCAATAAAACATCAGTGTTCATTAGGCAGACCTCATCTATAGCCTCAGATCAAAAACTGTGGTTTTTGACTACAAACCTACCTTACAATAAAAAGGGAGTGAAATTTAACACATCTTTTCTTTAAAAAAAATAATCTAATATAAAATGTGATGTCCTTCAACATTACATATAAGCTAAATTACAGCACATGGTTTGTGTGAGCTTTAGTGGGCCGCATCAGGACCTGGAAAACATTCCAAAACTAAAGTGGAATTTTGGCCCAGTAAGAACTAAATCATTAAGGAACAAACCCTGGTTTCACCTTGAGAGATAATGCATGACCTACTAAATCTCTCATTATTACCCTTGTGTACAAAAACAAAAAAAAAAAAATCGAAAACATTTTCATCTTTAAACTTTCAATGCTTGCACATGCAAAAAAAGAATTAAAAATATTTTCATCTTTAAACTTTCGTTGCGTGCTTTGAATATCAAAACATATTTTGTGAGAAAAATTATAAATAGAAATTTGATAAATTTAGAACCAATGTGAAAATCATAGCCTGAGATGCACTTTAAACTTATTTCTAACAAATCTGCTTTTCTCAGTGATTTATTTTTGCTCCCCAAATTATGTTACTGGCACCAAGGACTTGGAGAGAAAACAGGTATGATAAAGAGAACATTCAGACATAATGGTGCAAATGTACACATGTTCATAAATAGCCTTCTTCACAGAAGCTGAAAGGGAAAGACCTAAGCATTTATTGGGATCTATTACGAGCCTACCACCATGCTAGACAAGTTGGGCAGATTGTTACATAATGCTTGTAATCACTCTATGAGGCAAGTATTACTGTTTTTTAGGAAAACTGAAGCTCAGGTGAAATAACCTGCCCATTATTGTAGATTTAGTAAGTGATAAGCCAAGAATCCCAACTCTGCCTGTCTATTCAAAGTGATCTATCTCTTTTTATTACAACTCAGGTCTAAACAATAAAGAACATGACCATGTACAGTGTAATGAATTTAGATGAAGATATAAACATGTTACCAGATCCTAGGAAAGACCAGTTTCAACTAACACTAGTACTGTAAGCACATAGTAACCATTTGGCCTTTGACTTTTTATCACAAGTTTGCGTTCAGCTTCTATATGAGGTGACTTTTCCAGGCTGGAGTGCAGTAGCTACTCACAGGCATGATCATAGCACACCTCAGCCATGGACTCCTGGGCTCAAGCAATCGTCTTGCCTCAGCCTCTCAAGTAACTAAGACTATAGGTGAATGCCACTGTGCCTGGCTTAACGTGTCATTTTTTAATATGTGAGTTTTCTAATAGTCTTCCAATGATTTTAGGAACAAGATAGACTCAGGTATTGCAGCAATCTGGTGAAACACCCTCTCTTTCAGTCAAGCTCTTTAGAAGAGCCTTTATGCTTCTACTTCCTCATTGCAATGCACATCTTGGCTGCTGCAATTTGACTTCTATCCCAACCACACACCAATGCTACCTAGGCAGAGACCATTAGTTGTACCTCATACCAATTCACCACTTCTTACATAGTATTAGAACCCACGATTTTTAGGAAGGCATGACTTGGTCAGAATAAAGACTTTATTTTCCAGTCTCCTTTGCAGCCAAATTTAGCTGCCGCCAATAGGATGTAGGCAAATGTAGAGCGTGGTAATTTTTAGGAACCTTTCTTAAAAGACCCAGGTACATGTCTTTTGCTTCTTTATCCTTTTTCATCCTGTTCTCCATCCTGCCACCTAAATGGCAGATGTAATCACTGGAGCTCTACCTGTCACCTGGAACCACGAGGAATTAGAGCCACAATGTGGAGATGGCAGAGTAATAAACTAGAAGGAGTCTAGGTCACTACAGCCTGGGTAAAGCAGCGCCGCTGCACCCTTCCTGCACCACCTCCTCTAGATTTTACCCGACACAAAAATGGGGTTTTATATCTCATTGAAACAAATGTTATTTCCACTCTCTGTTACTTTTAGCTGGACACAATCTTATATGATATATAACTATGATCTCCTTGTGTCTAAACCCAAGGATACTAAACATACTCCACCACATTTTGACTTTTAATTTTACCAGTCTTTTGAGGTTTTCTGGAGCACTAGGAAAACCGTAAAATTTATAAGAAAAATCCCTCCTCTTACTAACTCTGTTATCTATGGCAAATAACAACCTCTTTTGCTTTCACTGTCTCCATCTGTGGTGAAAGAGAGAATAATGACCTCCTACTTCAAAGTGTTGTAAGGAATCAATCAAATAAAAACTACAATTTCTACAGTTTTCTTGTGCCCCTTTTCAGAGGACAAGTCACTTAAGATTCAAAATTTTTACATTTGACTTTAAAATACCTATTTACCTGAGTACCTCTTTTCTAGTTTCACCTACTCACCAAATTAATGAACTTTTTAATGAACCAATTACTGTTTACAAAATAAACAAGGAAAAAATAAAAGCCTTTAAAGACATTCTGTTATCTGTTGTTTTTAAATTCATCCTGCTTTCCTATCTAATTTTAAGACAATTTCATTCATGGTTCACAAGGGCAGGGATCATGTTTATTTTCATTCATCATTTTATTTCCAGTGCACATGGTAACATCTCAAAAAACGTGAGTGTCCTCTATCCCAGCCTTCTATGTCAGCCATTCCTGCAGTGAGGGGTCATTTCCACTGCCATGTTACAAAAAGTTATAAGTAGATTTATGTCCTACCTGTACAGGCCGCCTCATGGCATCCCCTTGTCCTTTATTTTTAGTACAATTCTATAACCCATCATGTTCCTTAATAAGAACTAGTTGTTCTACTCTATACTCTTATACTCTAATAATATTATAAATTGATAAGACAAATTCAAAAGTTATTATAGTTACCATGTATGAACTTTTTGTCCATTAGCTAGATGTGCCAATCTAATTTAGAAGATCTGATTAATCTGACAAAGGGTTTCTGAACTGTATGACTATTTTTTACTCTTAGTTAAGCTCACAGAGTTATTTTCAGCATCATATTGTTTTCATTTTGCAAATGTTTTTCTGGGTCACAATGCTGGCTCTGTTCTGCACCCATGCGTAGTACACATCTAACCTAGTAATGAGGGAGGCTAAATTAGTCTCCAGTGCTTCTTGCTTTTGCAGTTCTAGATCATTATCTCCTCTAAATAGCCATCCTTCTTTCTCCACATCTCTGCCCAGCAAGTGCCCAATACCAGCAAAAGAAACTGCTTCACACAGAAATATTAATGACTGATAATGCCCGGGTGTGACCACTCTGAGTGCATTTTGTCAACATGTTATCACTTCTGGAATTTATGTCACCAACAAGTTTCATGTGGGCGAGAATCAACAAATTTAGATGGCCATTTATTTCAACTATCCCAAAGTCCTCTTCTCAGATTTCCAGAATTCAACAAAAAGAGGAGAGGGAGTAATAATAATTCCAACTAAATCCCACAGTGTTACTTTTGTTATCAAAGTAGCAAAGGCCTAGTTTCCTTTCGATACTAGTCATTTGAAATTAAATATGAAAACTCATTTACCCTTAAAACAACTTGCTATGTATTACTCTATTAATGAAGTCTTTCTTCAAAAGTACAAATCTTCCATTGTAAAATACATGTGAAAAATATTATTAAATCAATTCTTTCTCAACCTATGAGAAAAATTCTCAAACTTCCTCTATTCCTATTATATTTACAAAATATTTTCTATTCTCCTTGATCACTTTTCCAAATAGCATCCCATTTTATTTATTTGCTGCTATGTTTCTGTTCTTTTTTACTTCATAACCTTCTCTTGCCTTGACTTGCTGTGGTCGATATTGTATACTTCAATAATCTGATCTTCATCTTTTATTTCTATTTCTGGATATTCAATATCATCTTACATATTTGTAGATCATCATGCCTCAATATGAGAATTCATTAACTAGGGTAAATTCTACTGAAATGTAATTTTTAGTTAATTTCACTAATATTCAGAGAAATTCCTAAAACTTTTCGTTTGCGATCTGTTTCATTCTCTTCGACAAAAAATGTCACCTAAAAATTAAATATATCACAAATGGCTAAAGGGGAAAATCTCCATCTAATTATTTCTGTTTGAAAGTACCACATTAAAAAATGCAACTCCTTTATTTTCCTCAGTGAATCTTTGATCAAATCCGACAAAAATGACGAGTTACCTGAAAAATGTAGATTTCTATCATTAAAACAATCTGGCCGGTGTGATGGCTCATGCTTGTAATCCTAGCACTTTGGGAGGCCAAGGAGGGAGGATTACCTGAGGTCAGGATTTTGAGACCAGTCTAGCCAACATGACAAAACCCCATCTCTAAGAAAAATACAAAAATTAGCTGGGCCTGGTGGTGGGCACCTGTAAACCCAGCTACTTGAGAGGCTGAGACAGGAGAATTGCTTGAACCCGGGAAGTGAAGGTTGCAGTGAGCCGAGAGTATACCACTGCACTTTAGCCTGGGTAGCAGAGCAAGACTCCATCTCAAAAAACAAAAACAAAAACAAAAACAAAAAAAACTCTTTCAGATATCTTTAACATTTATGCCTTGTTCACTCAAAATTGTATGTGCTTTTTAACACCTCCCATCCTACTTATACTACATCTTCTTTATATTTTTATATTTTCTTTTTTTCAGAGTCACTCAAATATCTCCTATGCCCTAGAATGTGATTCTTCCCCCATCTTTTGAAATGGTAAAATAAAATACAATTGTGTTAAATGACATGAAGAATGAATTCTGTTTCCTCTACAAATGGACTCTATCATAACTTTATAGTTGAACATACAATTAGTAGCAAACCATGAGAGCATTTAATTAGACCTAGACTCTAGGAGTTGAGTTTGCAGATTGTGCCTATGAGAAAGCAATTAGAGGTAGATTTGGTCAGTTAAAAAAAAAAAAAAAACAAACCTCAGAGACAGAAAAAAAAAGTCCATTGTTTTGTCTTCAGTGGATGTAAATTCAGCCTTAATGAAAGATAAGCTATTTTCACAGAGAAACAGATTTTTCATATTGCTCAGAGTGTATTTGAAATCTTATAACATATGGCATTGACTTTGATATGACTTTTGCTGAGCTACCTATATATTATCAAGGAAGAGAAAGGAGAAATAGAGCAAACAGCAAAGACCACATCAAACGTATTACAAATGACTATAGATAGGAAAGCAAGACGGTTTTTCATAGCATAGACTTAATTTGTCTACAATACGATACATAACATGCAATAAGATAATCACTATAAACATCTTATGTATATTACACTTATTTTGCATTTCCTGCTTGCCAGAAGCCATACTGAAATCCAAGATATACTAATAATGTTCAAAAGACTAACCAAAAAAAAGACACAATGAAGCACAATACAGAGTAATTACTATTCTGTGAAAGAACAACAAAGGCATTTTTTTTTTCCTCTAGCTGTAATCAGTTTATAATTATGGCCCGGCAAACAAGGCAACACAAAAAGAAACAGTAAGAAACTCGTCGTCAGCTTCCATGTTATAAATTTATGGTGTCTTCAAGCTTTTTATCTTCGCTGCCCTGACAGATGACAGGGACTCCGCAATTCTTAAGCGGCTGTGGCCTTCATCAGTACCAGCATCCATATGTACAGGTTAATGTTCCACAGCCGCTAATTTATTTTTTTAATGTTAAAACCCCATAGAGCATGACAAATAACACAGGTTTAAAATATAAACATCTAAAACTCAGCAACAGGAGAAAGTAGCTTCTTATTTGCCAATGACAAATAACAAGCCTGCAGAAATATGAAAAATGCTCTCCGAAAAATATATGGATATTATCTGATACGGTGACTTGGTAAAAATTATTTCATTCTAGTAAAATAGAAAGTGCAAGCTGCTTTTTGCTACTCCATCCATTTACACTTTCCATTAAGTCCCTTTCTATAGAAGGTTTGCTATATAAGTTATGTCGTATATTCTCAGGTATAGATATATCTGGAAAAGGAGAACGACAAAGACTCTTGATTTTTTTCAGAGTTGAATCTCTAAACTGTTTTCCAACTGGCATGTTGGAGTATGAAATCCAACTATTTTATTTGCTTAATTCCAGAACTGGTCTCTATGTGAAAACACATTCTCTCTCTCTCTCTCTCTCTCTTTTTTTTTGGACAGAGTTTCGCTCTTGTCGCCCAGGCTGGAGTTCAATGGCACAATCTCGGCTCACTGCAACCTCTGCCTCCCAGGTTCAAACGATTCTCCTGCCTCAGCCTCCTGAGTAGCTGGGATTACAGGTGTGTGCCACAATGCTCGGCTAATTTTTGTATTTTTAGTAGAGACAGGGCTTCACCATGTTGCCCAGGCTGGTCTCAAAGTTCTGGGCTCAAGTGGTCCACCCGCCTCAGCCTCCCGAAGTGCTGGAATTACAGGCATGAGCCACCACACCTGGCCAAGAACACATTCTTAATGACATTGTTAAAGATATTCTACTTTTTAAAAAATGCATAATACTAGCTAAAGTGTGTATTGAAATTTTCTGTCATTTGATATAGAGATACTCTACTTCCCAAGAAGTTTACCTTCATGTAGCTTCATAAAGATGCAATAGATAATATACCCATTCACACCAACATTTTAAATTAAATGTCAGGAATTTTGTTTGGTATTTGTAATTATTCATGTCGTTGCATTAGCCATTGTATTAGCATTTTATTTAAAAGTTTACTTTTTTTCATTAAGGATTATGATTGTAAGTCCTAGAGGTGAATCCGCTTTGTTTTCTTATGGTTGTGCCAAGGCAGTCAGAGGGTGAAGAGGTTTTTGCCAAGTCAGAGACCAGCCCTGGAGCCAGGGCTGCACTTATGATGGCAGGAACATATGATAAAATCAATCCAGAGTCGAAACAAGCGAAGGTGAATGAGGAAGGGCAGCAGTGATGCTCCATAAAGTGTGGATGCAGACAGGAATGCCTGGTGACTGGGTCGGTGAGAATCTAGGGCTCTGGGTAGGATGACTTGGCATGAATGTCAGAAAGTGCCAACTGCTCTCCTAGACTGAAGAATGGGAGTCAGATATCTTTCCTGTGGAGCATTTGGTAGGAAATTTGAGATCCTCATTAACTCTTTGATACCACTAGGGGGCCATTTGATAAATGACAGTGCCAGTGTTCTAAATGGAGTCTAAGCATCTGTTGGAATAAATGTACATCCTAAAGTGCCTAGCTTATGAATAGAGTGTCACTCCCACCCAAACAATGTGCAATAATGACTTGTACATCTCATACATGCAGTTATTACACCAGGGAGAGAGACAGGGACCTATTCAGGCATAGCACACAGTTCTTACGAATATTACATTATTACATTTTTTTAAAAAGACAATTTGAGATGTCGTGCTTAGATAATTGAATATCTTCTCTTGCTACTAGCATTCTTTGCCTACCTTTGTGACTTGCTTTCACAAAACAGAACTTCTTTCAGAGTTGCTATAATCTTTCTACCTTCTGCACTATTTTCATATTTTAAATGCAAAGCATTGTCTACATTGTCTTATATGAGGCAGCTTTCCCAGACTTTTTGTTTTGCAAAGTCCTGCTGTAACGAGGGAGGCTGCCAACTTGAGGTGGTGACTCACACTCTGAGTTCTGCACACATTCGACTACAGAGTCAAGGAGGAGACATTCTCTCTTTCCCTTGCTTAGGAAATCTGAAGGGGAAACTGACTTGTAATGTCTATTGCAAGTGCAACAGGACTGTGTTCAAAAGCATAGGCCTTAAATGATCTTTCAAAGTAATTTGCTCATAGTCATTATTTTGTTGCCAACTCTTGGTCACAGCTTGTGGGTAAAAGAACCATAGGGGTGGTTAACTGGATTCCATTTTTTAAAAAATGCAACCCTAAAACAGATAAACATCAATATTAATCAGGCTATTAATCTCTATACTGAAACTGGACATGTAATTGCAGTGAAACAAGTTTCTCAGAAAGATGGAGACAGATACACCGAACAGGCACACCTGAGTACTCTGCATTCCTCAGTGAGAAGGTGGGCTTACTGATGCTGAGTTTGCTTCTGAAATCAGGAGTGCCTGGTATTTGGAAACATCCGTTCAGTGGAAGGTCACAGATTATAAGTGAAATGGTTTCAGAGTGGTGATTTTAAATGCCTGTGGTACATGCAAAATGCTGCTGTTATCCCAGTATCTGGAGAGCAAGGCCCACGGTGCCAGGATGCCCCTCAGCAAAAAACGCTAGGAGAGGTCAGCAGGAGGATCTGAGCTTCCTCCAGTCCTGGGTGGCCTCTCCATGTCTGGTCACTCTTTGTATTCTTGATGGAAATTTAAAAGAACATCATGGTGAATGCTTGTGTTCTCTTTTAACCAATATCTATTGCTCCTGGAAACCTAATCAAAGCAGTATCTAAACCAAAAGTTAGCAATGTGTGGTCTCTGTACTAGCAACAGCGGCATCACCTTGTCAGGAAACTTATTAGAAAAGTAAATTCTCCAGTCTCTCCCCAGCCCTGCTTAAGTAGAACCTCTTGGCTAGGGCCCAATAATCTATACTCTAATAAAGTGATTCTGATTTCTCCTAAAGTTTGAGGGCCCACTGGCTTAAACTGTAAGCAATTAGGTACTGTTACTCTAAATTAACTCTCAGCTTTAATCATGAATTAATCTGAACTTGGTTGTCTCCCCTGACTTCACTACCACAGCCCTACAATTCAAGCAGTTTCAATCTGCAACACATCTACAGTTCCAGAAAATAAAGCCATTGTTTTTCCAATGAAAGAGAAAAAGGCCTCTATGTAGGTTACGGGGTGCTTTTTTTCCATCCCAGCCATGAATAGTGTATTCACTTTGTTGAAGCTTTTTCTGTGACTATGGGAAACAGAAGTAGCTGCACTTTCTAACAGTTTTGAACACTTGCCAACCATCAGTATGGTGACTGGCCACAGCAGGATCCCATTTCTTCTTTGGCTCCTCCTGCACCGCCCGTCAGCCACAAAAGATACATGTTCCTTCAACATTCTGTCTTTCATTTTCTCCTTCTCTACTGACGTCTACTGTAAAGATTGTACATCAGATTCTTCCCTGCAATACAACTTAAACTGCAGAACACTCTTTTATGTTTGTGCTAAGCCCCTGTACCTTCTTTTCCCTTCCAGAAACAGAAAAGAGTTGGAAGAGTGTGTTGAACATGATCATGCTGCTATGTGAAGATTTTTTTTTTTTTTAATTATACTTTAGGTTTTAGGGTACATGTGCACAATGTGCAGGTTTGTTACATATGTATCCATGTGACATGTTGTTGTGCTGCACCCATTAACTCATCATTTAGCATTAGGTATATCTCCTAATGCTGTCCCTCCCCCCTCCCCCCACCCCACAACAGTCCCTGGAGTGTGATGTTCCCCTTCCTGTGTCCATGAGTTCTCACTGTTCAATTCACACCTATGAGTGAGAACATGCGGTGTTTGGTTTTTTGTCCTTGCGATAGTTTACTGAGAATGATGGTTTCCAGTTTCATCCATGTCCCTACAAAGGACATGAACTCATCATTTTTTATGGCTGCATAGTATTCCATGATGTATATGTGCCACATTTTCTTAATCCAGTCTATCGTTGTTGGACATTTGGGTTGGTTCCAAGTCTTTGCTATTGTGAATAGTGCTGCAACAAACATACGTGTGCATGTGTCTTTATAGCAGCATGATTTACAGTCCTTTGGGTATATACCCAGTAATGGGATGGCTGCATCAAATGGTATTGGTACCACAACAGAGACATAGATCAATGGAACAGAACAGAGCCCTCAGAAATAATGCCACATATCTACAACTATCTGATCTTTGACAAACCTGACAAAAACAGGAAATGGGGAAAGGATTCCCTATTTAATAAATGGTGCTGGGAAAACTGGCTAGCCAAATGGAGAAAGCTGAAACTGGATCCCTTCCTTACACCTTATACAGAAATTGATTTGAGATGGATTAAAGACTTACATGTTAGACATAAAACCATAAAAACCCTAGAAGAAAACCTAGGCAATACCATTCAGGACATAGGCATGGGCAAGGACTTCATGTCTAAAACACCAAAAGCAATGGCAACAAAAGCCAAAATTGACAAATGGGATCTAATTAAACTAAAGAGCTTCTGCACAGCAAAAGAAACTACCATCAGAGTGAACAGGCAACCTACAGAATGGGAGAAAATTTTCACAACCTACTCATCCCACAAAGGGCTAATATCCAGAATCTACAATGAACTCAAACAAATTTACAAGAAAAAAACAACCTCATCGAAAAGCGGGTGAAGGATGTGAACAGACACTTCTCAAAAGAAGACATTTATGCAGCCAAAAAACACATGAAAAAATGCTCATCATCATTGGCCATCAGAGAAATGCAAATCAAAACCACAATGAGATACCATCTCACACCAGTTAGAATGGCCATCATTAAAAAGAAACAACAGGTGCTGGAGAGGATGTGGAGAAATAGGAACACTTTCACACTGTTGGTGGGACCGTAAAGTAGTTCAACCATTGTGGAAGTCAGTGTGGCGATTCCTCAGGGATCTAGAACTATGTGAAGATTTTTCATGACAGTTTTCCTATCAGCTTGTTTTCAAATCTTTACTTACGTGTTTTCTTTTTCTACTTGTGATAAAGTCTCCTCTTTTTCTACCTCCTTTCTGATCAATACTTTGAAAAAATTAAGTAATCGTTGCTATGTGAACCAATATCTACCAACTGCACTTTATCATTTTGCTTAGTTCGGTTTGCTCTAATAAGAGAAGGTTATGATAGAGTGGAAAGGGCACTGCGGTCAGAAGGTCCACATTTAAGGAAAAATTCCAGCACTTCCAGACTTATCAGTACAGGCCACTTAAAATTCTAAGCTTGAGTCTCCTGATTTGAAAAGTGGGATTCATAATTACTCCTGCCCTGCAGACCCCACACAACTCCTGAGAGGACCAAATTTTAAAAATGCATGTGAAGTCATTGTGAAAACTGTAAAGAGTTGTATAAACCTGATTTCCTAGTTTCTGTGCGAGGATTTACTAGACTCAAAGTTAACAAAACAAACAGAACTAGGACTTGAAAGCAATCACAAGTCTCCTTAGAATAATAGTAGCCTTTTAACCTATAGAGTCACAATACCACAAAGAATTTAGACAGGTTGATCCAATTGAGTAGCCAGTAAACGTTTGTAATAACAAGCAAATAGCAATTGTTCAGTTTTGCTAAAGCAGAGAAACTTAGAAAATATATCCTATTTCCATATTTGAAGGAAATTGGAACAAAAGGAATAAATAACAACAAAGACCACACTAACTAAAAGAACCATGGAAGGGGATGTGAGGTCAATGATGGCATATAGAAACGTCTACTAATATAAAATGGGCTTTGTGGTTAATCAATAATGTCTTAATAAATTATGGGAAATAATCACACCAATAAGGAATTACTCTGGATCATTAACAGCAGTAGAGATTTCCATCCATTTAAATGGCCCTTGAAAATAACACACAATATTTACTTGCCTGGGTTTTCTTTAAGAAAAATATCGATTTGAAACTCAGAAATCACAAAAATAAAGAGGCTAAAATCAGACAGAATGTCTTTGCTCTCTTTATTACTGAAACCACATAAGAAATAGAAGAAAAAAAATAGCCCTTAGCACTAGTAGTATTATCCACATTATTTATCCTGATAGACAATCTTGAAAAAAATCTGACTGTTAACCTTGTGGAATGCATTCTCACAGCCATTTTGCTCAGCAGGAGCTTACAACCAGTCCTAAATTGTTAGTGGCAATTCCCAGGTTTAGTGTCTCCAAAGGTCATTTTCTCCAGTTACCAAAGATTAGAGTCTTCAGAAAAATGGGGTCCTTAAAGTTAACATACTGTCATCACAGACCCATTTTTCAATTCAGAAGATAAATGTATTTTATTTGCTAAGTAATGACAGCAAACAACAGGACACAATTCATATTGATTTTTCTTCTGAAAAACATCTTCCTAATCAATATCATTTATTCTAATATATAAAAATAGTGTTCATACTTAACCAGTGCATTATGCTGTACCCTGGTATTTTATTATTCTGAGTTTTAAAAAATAACAAGACCACAACACTAATTTAAAAATAAAAGAAACAGCAGTGCTTGTTAATATGCCCTAAAATGGTGTTTGTCAAAGTGTGGTGGTTCACACACCTGTAACTAGAATTAACCAGGATGCTTGTTAACGTTCTGTAACTCCACCTTAGTGAATTAACTGGAGGGGAATTTGGAAACTGCATTTTCACAAATATTTCTGGTGATTCCTGTGCACACTACAGTTTGTGAAACACTGCCAAGCTAGCTAGTGGTTCCCAAGTCGGCTGTACATTATACTCACCTGGAAAATTTATAAAAACACCAATGGTCAGACCTCAGCCCAGAGCAATTAAGCCAGAATCTATGGGCCATGGGCAGTGTTGCCAAATAAAATACAGAAGGTATTTCTTTAACATGCTCATACTAACAAAATAATTGTTGTTTATCTGAAATTTGAATCTAACTAAACATCCCATGTTCTTATTTATTACATTTGGCAACCCAAGTTATAAAGCTCAGGCACAACAAGATTTTTAAAAAGCTTTCCTTTTTGAGTCAACTGGGCAGTTGAGATGGAAAACTGATACTAAAACTAGGCTCTAAAGATATCGAAAGACATGACTACACAGAGACTCTCAGGTATTAGGCGCAGAGTTGAATCAATCTAGCTCAGAAGCAAATAAAGTGAAGTACCCATCACAGCTCCACTATTTCATACACTCATTTGTTTTCCCCAAAATTTCACAGGTGTTGACTGATTTTTAGGTAAGTTTATAATAAATGAAAAGTATCAACATAAGACTCATCTTTTTAAAATAAAATATCATTTTTAGAAAATACTAAATAAAACGAGAGTTTCCAAAAAGTTGGTGTCCATGATCAGCTAAATTCTTTTATAATTGGAAAATTGGCTTCTACAGTCACAAATCCCTCTTTTTGGATCACCAGAATTCCCATTAGCAGAGGAGTCATGAGTAACAACCACCTGTCTCAATGCCATTCAGTCTGCCTTGAAGCGTTCACCTGGCAGCAGAAAATTAACAGTATTACCTCCTTGCGAAAAAGTTAGGAGCCTTTAGACATTATCCAATTGTCCAATGAATGGGGATCCATGTGGATAAACACAAGCACAAAATCATCCACAGTTTTACACAGTAAGGGAGAAGATTAAGGTTACTGGATGTATGTTGCTGCAGCCAGTGAAGTTAGAATAAAATAAGACTGGAAAAACAAAAGCCCAAAATTTTTGGAAAGGCAGTTTCCCCATTACAGTCACCCCACATTTAAAACATCAACATAGTCTACACATAAAAATAATTTACAATAAAATAAAACATCAATATATGACCCTTAAAATAACATTTTCTCAAGAAGAATTTCAGCTTCTAATTTTCCTTAATATATATGAGTTAAGATTTTAAAGATGAAATTAAAACAAAGCTGAATTCTAATCAGATAACTGATTTCAGGAGTTACTAAATAAATTTTAACAAGAATATATCTTTGTAACGTACCTTTGTAAATGAAGAAAGAACACAAATTAATTAATATGAGAAAAGTACATGCCCATTTAAGCCTTTTTTATATAATTTATCTCTGTCATCCATGATTTCAGATTTCCTGATATTTCCTTAAAAGGTATATTCCCAGTATCACATCAACACATCATATCATATCAAACACTTAGCCATCATCTTGCTTCCGAAAAAAAAATGAAATTCTAAAATTATCTTGATATCTATTAGCATATATCTCTAGATTTTGATAATTAATCCACTTCTTTAAAATGTGGTGTTTACCAAAGAGGGAAACATAAATGGCCGGTGGATGACTTAAATGACCTTCACTGAGTTAACATGGCACTCCTAATGACCATTTGTCATGGCTCCTGGTAAATTATTTCTCACTAATAATGATAGTAGAGTGGCTCATAGGAACCTGGTGATTTAGTGTTTACACACTAAATCCCTTTAAATTAAAAATAAACTAAGCACAAGATGCCACGTCATTTGAGGTTCACAGTGTGCCCATTCCTCCCTTTTGGTCTAGTAGAACACTAGCCCTCTGTGAATGCATGGCATAGACTCCTCTGGCTAAGATCCTCTAGTTAAAGCAGCCTCCAAAAAGAATAGCCCTCCTCTCATGGATATTATATTATTAGCAAATAAAGATCATTATTCCCAGAAACAATTTTGGAGGACCCACTGGGGCTTGTCTCAATTCAAGGCATTATAAAATTCAGTCCTACACTGAGCTCATCATCTTATCTCTCTTTGGGATAAATAAATGTGGGTTGCCAGATTTAAGAAATAAATATGCAAGATGCCCAGTTAAATTCAAATTTCAGGATCAGAAGTGCGCTGTTCTCTCCTTTTGAAAGGGAGAGTCTAATTGGACATTTTACAATTATAATCCATTTACTGAAAATAAAAATAAAAGTTCAAACTGAACTCCAGACTACAGAAATGGTCATTAAATGTGAAAGCTTCCTATCCCCACCCTATGAGTTATTATCAGACTTGCAGTTCATTAATTCTTGAGATATTCATGGCTTATAATTCTCCTAGCTTTTCTGTCAGTATAAAGGTTAGAATTTAATCAGTTACCATGCTAAATCTCTTAATTTTTATAAATACTTCATCTGTGCTGTGAATAGCATTAGTAAAGGTGGCTTAAACTGAATGGCCTAAGAACATCATTTGTGGTTTATCATCTATTATTTACATTTTTAACATTTAATCTGGAATTAAAAGTAAAATAGCACACATTCTTGTTATTTTTTTAAAATACTAAATCACCAATAACATTTCCAACTCTATTTAAAAAAAAATCATATTTTGGATTTCTCTAAATACCAAGCCATGCTCCATGGTCCATGAATATATTCATTAGGACTGCAGCCAGCAGTGTGCAAATTTATCAATAACTCGCAAGTAACAGAATAGAAAGACTGCTCCAATCTGAAGTCTACTGACAATTCTCTGAAGCTAAAACCTTTTAGTCTATCAAGCATGGATTTATTCATGATCTTTGACCTTAAAAACTTTAGGGGGAGAGTGTTGAAAAATTTAAAGGTCTAATCATTGGATAAAAATTACTCTTAGAACATGAAATATTATTCTAAAATCTGTACCTAGGACTAAGATTGTGTAAAACAACAAAGGAGCTTAAAATTGACTGCTCCCTCTCTTCTCCCTTACACAGCAACATGAACTTTTGTCTGGCTCAAGCCCAATGCTATCTAAAGATATATTTTGATGTTCCCATTAAAAGTAAGATTAAGGAGAAAACAAATATTGAGCAAGCCTATTTAATGCATAGAAGTGTATCTAACCACTGATAGTATTTGAAAAATGATTCGAGATTGTCTTATTTGGGGATAAGTTTACATCCCCAGGAAAACTGCAAGAAGAGAATGCCTCTAAGAGAAGGGCCAAATGACATCAAGATGCTCTAAATTCTGCACTAAAGAAAGTCTCAGAATTCTTTCCCATATTTACACGTTGCCAAGTCCACTGTCTTCAACTTGTCTTGCATTATATTGGGATTAACACTTTAGAGCATTTTTTTCCATCGTGTAGTGTGCATTACCTTCATAGGGGCAAAGAGAATGCCCAAAAGCAGATTCAAAGTGTATAACTCAGGATTAAGAAAAAAGGCTTCAACATTTGCATTTTACCAAGATAGAACAAAGACATCAAGGAGAGTCCTGATGGGGAAAAATTACAGATCCAGATGAAATAGTCCAGAAGTCTAAGGCAAAGAAAAACTCGGTAAAAATATGAATATTTTTCTTTACGTTTAGAGAAGGGGAGGAAGACATGGCCATGGCCACCTCATAGTGATAGGGGTGCTTCAGTATGTCCTCAGGGCCACACCCTGGATCATTCTGAATCATCAGCACATATCCGAGATAATCACAGGGATGGTCCAGCAAGACCATCCTGTGCATCCAGTAAAGAGACAGTAAAGAGAAATAGGGCTGAGCTGTCTCCATGTCAGCCTTGGCTCCTGCCTAGTAGCAGGCCTGTGTAGAAAATCAAAAGGGAAAATGGGACAGTTTCCTTCAACAAGACGTTTTACTCAACTGAACTTCTCATACGTCCAAGAGTGAAGTTCTGAGACTTGCTGCTCCTGACACATCCCTGAGGACAGATGACTGGCATTTGCACAGGAGGTCAGAGAGCAGGAAGCATTAGAGGGCTGGGGCTGTTGGAAAAAGCCTTACCTATCAGATGAGACTGGGAAAGTCTCCCAAGAAGTGTCTGTGTTTGATGAATGCGGATCAGAAACAACAACAGTGATAATAACTTGGAGCAAAAGTTCCAAGGCAGGGCCTAGGTAGCACTATTGGAGAACACTCCAGAGCCTGGTTTGACTGCCTCAGAGACATTATATAAGGAGCTTAGAGAACTCATTTGGGGAGTTGAAAATGGGCCAAAGATATAGAGGGACTAAAATGCCATAGTAACTAGTGTAGACACTCTCATCTCTTGCTGCCCAAAGTGTGATCTATGGACCAGCAGCATCAACATCATCTGGGAACAGATAGAAATGCAGACTCTCAGGGCCCACTCCAACCTCTTGAATCAGATTCTTCATTTTGACAAGATCCCCATAGGATTCTTGAACACACTGATAATTGGAGAAGTACCACTCCAGCATTTAGTGGAAACACCTGGTACTAAAACTGAAGGCAAGCTCAGGAATCTCCATTTTCAACAAACATCCCACGTGAGACAAATAAGAAGATGGCAAATACCAATCAGTAATGAGGAGCACGTTGGTCTGATGAAGATTAGTAGGGTGGATGTAAGAGACAAGCAGAAATCATTTAAAATACAGTAACAATAGTGTAGACATGATGATATTTATGCGTAAGGTCACACAACCGATTTTAAACAACCTCTTTGATTCTCAGCTTGGCACACAGGAACACAGGATAGATTAAGTATCAAGAATCCCTCCTTGTACCTAGAAAATTCATTCCAAAGATAGTACCTCCATTCCTTCTTCCTCCATCCCTAGACTGTAGGAAGCAGATTCCCCAGCTGGGGCACTCAGCTATTAGTAACCAAAGTACTGCTCATAGAGTACAAGAAATAGTGGCTGAAGTGTGGCAGGCATTCTATAAATGTGGTTCATGTTCTTGCTATAATAGCAACAATTATTACTAATACCTTTGCTATGCCTCCTCACCTGTCCAATCTGCTCCCTCTAAGTTGGGTTTACTTAGCTCATTGAGACTTCTAAGAACCTGGATGAGACAGGCCTGGATTTGAGGCAAATCAGCACAAAACTTCAGAATCCAGTAATCTCCTCCTCATCCCAAGGAAACTGAAGCCAGGAAAAGGAGCTGATGAGTTCCAATGCCTTTTCAGAAGACAGTTAGAATAGGAATAATCATCTTACTTTACAAAATCAGAAAGTATATACATCCTCTTTTTTCAAGTATGATGACATGGTTATTCTCCAACACAAGCTCTAACTTTCAAGATTTTTTTTTAGATGACAATGATATTAATAATGATGAATGCTGATACAAATATTCTACTTTGCCAAATTACTTTGTGGTTCCTTAAAAACCATAAGCTCTACGAATCTCATCATATCCTAATGCATTGCTTTGTACAGACCCAGGAAGGAGACCAGCCTCTATCATTCATCAAAGTGTCCTTCCTAATGCAGTCTACGCTCCCTTTAGAAGTCCATCTGCACACCCATCAGGCTTCCTTCTCACTCCTGTACTATGAAAGTGCTGCCTTCAGTAGACTTTCCCATTTTTCCCATTTAAATATTTATAACTGTAATGCAGCCATGCCCTAGTTCATCAATAGTGATTCTTCTTATATTCAATGACAAAGAAATGTAGAACATTAGTGAGTTAGAGGTTGGTCTCTCTTGCTACATGCTAATTTGTTTCTTTGACCAGCCTATGAGCTTGCAGCTCACATCATCCCAACTGTGCCACTTGGAGGGCATGAAGTTTCAAAGAATATCCAGCCCTCTAGGATCCTTTATGTGGTATCCCAGCCAATAATTTGGGGAGAAAAAGTGTTCAATCCTTTTCTCAAATGTACACCAAAATAAATTCTAGATTAATTAACTTTTAAAATAAAGTGTTTAAAAGAAAATAGAGCACTAATATTTCCCCGCCTTGAGAAAGAACTTTAAGGAATAATACTAGTCAGAAGCCTTAAAAAGAATGATTAATATGTTTAACTGAATAAAAATATAAAACTTGTAAAATATTTTTAAAGCCATGTATTATTAGTACTATTAAAAAGCAAATAAATATCTTGGATAAATATTTGTAATATCTGATGAACAAATATGTAACACTGTATATGGAAAAAGCTGCTTAAAATAAATAAGAAAAATGAGAAATATTTGAAATAAATTTTTAAAATCTAAATGGCCAAGCTTATAAATAGGATATTCAAAAAAAAGGAAATACAATCAACCAATATGCACGTGAAAAGTGTTAACCTCACTTGTGTCAAATACAAATCAAAGCCATGCTATAACACTTATTTTTCACCCACTGATGTCTTATATACTGCTAGTGATAAGTTGATTCCCATTCTCTAGATAACCATTTGCCAACATTTAAAAGAACTTTAAAAATGTGTATATGCTTCATGCCGCAATGCCACTTGTAGAAATATATCTTAATTAGAGGTAGAGGTGATGTCTATTAAAGCAACCAACAATAATGAACATGTATATAATGGAATGCTTTGTGACCATAAAAATTTATGATCTAGATCTATAATTATTAACTTAAAGGTTGTTTTTGACATATTGCTATAATAGAAACAACAAGTTTAATGAATACTATTTTTCTTATAATTTATTTAGGGTAAAATGAAAATGATGATATGCTTATGTTTGCAGAGGGCACCAAAATAGTCAGTATTATTATGTGGCTGGTATTTAATAGGTTATTAATTAAATATTTTCTTGTCTGTATATAATTTTCTATAATATGTATGTATTATTGTAATGCATGTTGGTTAAAAATAAAAAAATATGTAAATATTTACAATGCAGAGGGGAGGGAGAGGGAGAGAGTCAGCAAACAAAATATTCAGAAGGGGTCCCCTCTCATAGGAAGAAGGTAAGTAGAGAGGGCTCACCCTTTCCGAGCGACTAGTTACAGAGGGAAGATAGGCCATAGTGGGTTGTCTGTCTCCTTTGTGGGTTGTCTGTCTCCTTTGCTTTGAGTCAGATTTTATTGCTTTGTACACTTTCTCAACTATACAAGGAACTATTAATAAAAAGAGTTAAACATCAACATTGGTTACATTGGACTTCCAGCAAGTGAGTTGCCTAATGGTTTATTTAGCTAACATAAGTAATGTGTCACTATATTACTGATGCAATATTCTGAAGAACAGTGATAGCTCTACGTTTGCCTTGTTATGTTAGAAGCACTTTTAAAATTAGCAAATAAAAACTATATATTTATGGTGTACAAAATGATGTTTTGGTATTTTATACATTGTGGAATGGTTAAATCAAGCTATTTCACACATGCATTACCTCACATATGTATGTCTTTTTTGTGGTTAGAACACTTAAAATATACTCTCTTGGCAATTTTCTAGTATACAATATATTGCTTCTAACTGTAGTCAGGGTGATGTACCATAGATGTTTTGAACTTACTTTGCCATATCTAACTTTGTATCCTTTGGCTAATATCTTCCCAATCTCCCTTCTCCAAGACTGTGGTAATCACTATTCTACTTTCTGCTTCTATGAACTCAACTTTTTAAGATTCCATATAAAAGTGAGATTATTCAGTATTTGTCTTTCTGTGCCTGGCTTATTTTACTAACCAAAGTGTTCATCAGTGGATGAATGGATAAAGAAAACGTGGCATATATACACAAGGGAATGATATTCAGCCTTAAAAAAAGGAGTTCCTGTCATTTGAAATAACATAGTTGAAAGGCATTTTGCTAAGTGGAAAAGTTAGAAGAATTTTTGAGTGAACCCCACACCTGTGATTTTTCTGGCCAGTCTCTTCGTTTGGCCTTCTAGAATACTCCATCAGAACACATTATCCTAACCATGCCTATTTTCCTTAAGAGCTGCAGCATAAATGGCAGAATCACTAGAAGCCATGCCACAAACTGGAATAAAGCCACAAAACTAAAGTTTTAAATTAGGAAAGAAAAATCTTCATCCTTTGGAAGCACAAAGGTCAAAATGCACTGAGAATATCATGGAGACAATGACTACTTGGTTCAAGGAAATGGTGTTCATTCACATAATCACAGCATCATATGGATAAGCTAATAGACTGTGGACCATAAACCTGGTGAACAGGCATAAATGTACAGGTCGTCCTTAGCAGAATTTACTGACCTTGAAAGTGAGATGGAGGCTGATTTAACAGAGGCAGGTCAAAGAGATCAGTTTCCAAACAGTCAATTATCTATTCGTAAATGAAAATCGTCTTTGAATAAATTAGTGATTCTCTTGGTGCCTGTGAGGCCCCAAATTATTCTGGCTTTTCATTGTAAATGTTTTGGGTGCCATGATTTCACTTCCCTTTAAAATACATCCTTTACTAGCAAGGACTTTGGAACCTTGTGTCTGAAGTTCAGAGAAGCTACCAGCAGGGGGCAATATTGGTTTATTGAGTAGCATCACAGGTACATGTGGGCACAGACTGCGGGTAGCTCCATAGATACTCTCCCTAAGATGTGTAGTTTAATACTTTCAAAATACAAAACTACTTACAAAGCCTCCAGCACTTAGTGGAGAGGAGGGAACTCTAATCATAAACGTACATACTTATATAGAAAGGTAATGAGAAGCAAGGTTCTCTTTGCAAATATAAATCAAAGTCAAAAAAAATTATAGGTAGTTTGAGTCTCATGGTTAGCTGTCTTATTATCAATGTTTTCATAAATTCTATAATGAGTTTACATTCTTCCACATCCTCAGAGATGATCTTTGCCTTTCTTCCAGTCCTGCACATTCTAGTTATTGTGAGATTTAAGCATTGTTCTATGACCCCACAAACCAAGTAAACAAAGTCCTTAATTATCTCTAAGCAAGGGTGCTGACTACAATGGTCAAGAACTCCAGCCCCAGTATCAAACAGCCATGAATTTAAGTTGTTCACCACTTACTTGGGCAGAGTATTTATTCTCGTTAAACCTAACTGTCTTGACCTGTAACATAGTGTTAAGGATACACCTGCCTCGTAGGATTAAATGAGAGATCATGTGTTTAAAGTGCTAAGTTTAAGGCAGTATGCCTGGCACATAGTAAATTGTCATTAATTCTATTATCATGACTTAATGCAAGTCCCTGACTGAGTACCTTTTCTTTTAATGGTCAGATTTTAAAAATGGAATAGTTAACTTACCATTGCTTGTACCCTAATCACAAAAGATGCAGAAGGGTAATTATCAAAGGGATACACTCTCTCTTCTAAAACTGATTTCAATCTCCTCTCCTAACTGTCCTCTCAGTCTGCACTTTTGCAATTACAGCTCTTATCAATGTTGTATTCCATTGGCCTGATTCACCAGCCACTTGGCTTTTCCTACAGCTGTCTGGCAGCTTAGCTTTTTTCCCTTATCTCTACTACTTTAAGGAAATCTCTCACTTAGCAGGATCACTTCTTTTCGTTATCTTTCCAAATATTCCAAACATAACCAAGATATACTGAAATGACTGCACACAATCATTTTATTTTCTACAAATCCCCTCCAACTCTATCCCGCCTCATTGTCTGATTCCTTTGTTTATTCTCCTGCCATAATTGGCCAGGCCAGGCAGCCAGTTGAAGTAAACATTTTGCCATTAACCTATTGACCTCAGAATTTTCTGTGTGAAAAACCTGGCTTGAGAGCTCCCTCCTCTCCTCTCTCTTCTCTGCATCCTTCTCCCTGCTTCCACCTTTAACAGATGCAGCTTAAACAAAACCTAGTTATAATTCCACTTCAAGATCCATTCAACAAAGACACCTGCATTTTATCTTCATTAAGGATGTTCTACAGGCTGAAAACATTACAGCCTGAACTAAAAATAGTGCCCCTTTCTTTTTTTTTTTTTTTTTTTTTTTTTATTTTATTATTTTTTTTTTTTTATTATTATTATACTTTAGGGTTTTAGGGTACATGTGCACAATGTGCAGGTTTGTTACATATGTATCCATGTGCCATGTTGATTTCCTGCACCCATTAACTCGTCATTTAGCATTAGGTGTATCTCCTAATGCTGTCCCTCCCCCCTCCCCCCACCCCACAACAGTCCCCGGAGTGTGATGTTCCCCTTCCTGTGTCCATGAGTTCTCATTGTTCAATTCCCACCTATGAGTGAGAACATGCGGTGTTTGGTTTTTTGTCCTTGCGATAGTTTACTGAGAATGATGTTTTCCAGTTTCATCCATGTCCCTACAAAGGACACGAACTCATCATTTTTTATGGCTGCATAGTATTCCATGGTGTATATGTGCCATATTTTCTTAATCCAGTCTATCGTTGTTGGACATTTGGGTTGGTTCCAACTCTTTGCTATTGTGAATAGTGCCGCAATAAACATACGTGTGCATGTGTCTTTATAGCAGCATGATTTATAGTCCTTTGGGTATATACCCAGTAATGGGATGGCTGGGTCAAATGGTATTTCTAGTTCGAGATCCCTGAGGAATCGCCACACTGACTTCCACAATGGTTGAACTAGTTTACAGTCCCACCAACAGTGTAAAAGTGTTCCTATTTCTCCACATCCTCTCCAGCACCTGTTGTTTCCTGATTTTTTAATGATGGCCATTCTAACTGGTGTGAGATGGTATCTCACTGTGGTTTTGATTTGCATTTCTCTGATGGCCAGTGATGATGAGCATTTCTTCATGTGTTTTCTGGCTGCATAAATGTCTTCTTTTGAGAAGTGTCTGTTCATGTCCTCTCCCCACTTTTTGATGGGGTTGTTTGTTTTTTTCTTGTAAATTTGTTTGAGTTCATTATAGATTCTGGATATTAGCCCTTTGTCAGATGAGTAGGTTGCAAAAATTTTCTCCCATTCTGTAGGTTGCCTGTTAATTCTGATGATAGTTTCTTTTGCTGTGCAGAAGCTCTTTAGTTTAATGAGATCCCATTTGTCGATTTTGGCTTTTGTTGCCATTGCTTTTGGTGTTTTAGACATGAAGTCCTTGCCCACGCCTATGTCCTGAATGGTATTGCCTAGGTTTTCTTGTAGGATTTTAATGGTTTTAGGTCTAACATATAAGTCTTTAATCCATCTTGAATTAATTTTTGTATAAGGTGTAAGGAAGGGATCCAGTTTCAGCTTTCTACATATGGCTAGCCAGTTTTCCCAGCACCATTTATTAAATAGGGAATCCTTTCCCCATTTCTTGTTTTTGTCAGGTTTGTCAAAGATCAGATAGTTGTAGCTATGCGGCATCATTTCTGAGGGCTCTGTTCTGTTCCATTGATCTATGTCTCTGTTGTGGTACCAGTACCATGCTGTTTTGGTTACTGTAGCCTTGTAGTATAGTTTAAAGTCAGGTAGCGTGATGCCTCCAGCTTTGTTCTTTTGGCTTACGATTGACTTGGCGATGCGGGCTCTTTTTTGGTTCCATATGAACTTTAAAGTAGTTTTTTCCAATTCTGTGAAGAAAGTCATTGGTAGCTTGATGGGGATGGCATTGAATCTATAAATTACCTTGGGCAGTATGGCCATTTTCACGATATTGATTCTTCCAACCCATGAGCATGGAATGTTCTTCCATTTGTTTGTATCCTCTTTTATTTCATTGAGCAGTGGTTTGTAGTTCTCCTTGAAGAGGTCCTTCACATCCCTTGTAAGTTGGATTCCTAGGTATTTTATTCTCTTTGAAGCAATTGTGAATGGGAGTTCACTCATGATTTGGCTCTCTGTTTGTCTGTTATTGGTGTACAAGAATGCTTGTGATTTTTGTACATTAATTTTGTATCCTGAGACTTCGCTGAAATTGCTAATCAGCTTAAGGAGATTTTGGGCTGAGACAATGGGGTTTTCTAGATATACAATCATGTCATCTGCAAACAGGGACAATTTGACTTCCTCTTTTCCTAATTGAATACCTTTTATTTCCTTCTCCTGCCTGATTGCTCTGGCCAGAACTTCCAGCACTATGTTGAATAGGAGCGGTGAGAGAGGGCATCCCTGTCTTGTGCCAGTTTTCAGAGGGAATGCTTCCAGTTTTTGCCCATTTCTTTAGGGCTGATTACAGCAACTTGGGTGTGGTAGCTGATACGCCTCTGTATAACAAACGATATGAGATGGAATTAACTATATCTAGCTTCTGTTATGATTTATTCTACCTATGCTCAGGCTTGTTAATAATTTGTAGGACTTTTAGAATCTTTAACCAACTCTATCTTGCTCTGCTAGAAACTATTCTACAAGAAACTTCACCCTCTGCTCCAAATAAATAAATCAACAGCAGGGGGAAATTCCTTGCCCAGACCGTGCTCCTCTTACCACTCGATATTCTCCATGAACCTATTGTGACACTTTCCTTCCATCTGAGATGCTGAGTATACCAATCCCAATGGTCAGCCCATGAATCGTAATAGAACTCTCACTCATGATCCCTCTCATAAGCCTAGAAAGCCAAACCATAACTCCTAAAGAAATTGGCTCAGAAAGGTCAGGACTTGACCTACTCAATGACTGTCAGCTTCCCTATTTTTTGTCCCCACTCTTGCAACTTGGGACCAATTCAAAATGCCAAAAATGATCCCCCAAACCCATCACATAAGATGCCCCACCTCTGGTTAACCTACCTTCAGCTTCCCCCTGGCAATAATGTCCAATCAGAGCATACCTGGAACTATTTAATACGCATATATTTGTTGAATAAAGCTTCCGCATCCCCCTGCCGGTCTTGGAATCAGGCAAGTGATGGTAGCCGATTCCCTTGCTGTAGCAAGTTCTGCGTGAATACCTCCACTTATTCTCGTTTGAGTAGTCTTTGTTATTCCCCCAGTATTCCTAGATGTTCCACTGAGACATGGTCTGCACTGCCCATTGTTTCTGTCCCTAGGTTTCAATCAGGTGCAGTACCCATGGATACCTCTTACAGCTTGCTGCTTGTGGCTTGCATCCATGCAGATGTGGAAAGTCAGCATGAGGTCTGAACTCAGCTATCTTTTCACTGAGTTCCTTAGCTGTTTATTCTGTTTGGTATCCAAGTTTTGTTACTGTCTCCCATTTGTTTGACATCCTTGGCAGGCCTTTCCTACACACCCTCTTTGCTTTCTTTTGTTCTTCTGTGTCAGACTGTCTGAAAGTGTTTATCATTAGAAGGAGAATCCCAGGGGAGAGCACAGGCATGAGTCCTATAAGCCTACAGTTTGAGCCGGTCTCATAGACTTTCGGTTCTCACCAGACCAGTTTCCATTTGTACAAACTTTGCTGCGAGTCACCAATAAAACTGGACGAGGTCTTTCTTCTACTCTATTTTGTTTTTGGGGTCCTGAAGTTTTGTTTCATTCAGACAGTTTTGTCCCTGATGATCAGCCTACTGTGTCCAGAATTGGTGGGTTCTTGGTCTCGCTGACTTCAAGAATGAAGCTGCAGACCCCCGCAGTGAGTGTTAAAGTTCTTAAAGATGGTGTGTCCAGAGTTTGTTCCTTCAGATGTGTCCAGAGTTTATTCCTTCTGGTGGGTTCGTGGTCTCGCTGCCTTCAGGAGTGAAGCTGCAGACCTTTGCCGTGTTGCAGCTCAGAAAGGTGGCATGGACCCAAAGAGTGAGCAGCAGCAAGATTTACTGCAAAGAGCAAAATGACAAAACCTCCAAACCTCGGAAGAAGACCCGAGCGCGTTGTCGCTGCTGGCGCCCGTCGCCTGCTTTTATTCCCTTATCTGGCCCCACCCACATCCTGATTGGTCCATTTTACAGAGAGATGATTGGTCCGTTTTGACAGAGTGCTGATTGGTGCATTTACAAACCTTTGGCTAGACACAGAGTGCTGATTGGTGTGTTTACAATCCTTTAGCTAGACAGAAAAGTTCTCCAAGTCCCCACCCATCCCAGAAACCCAGCCGGCTTCACCTCTCACTGGCAGGCGCGCCGCGGGACTTTGCGGCACCTAGCCGGCCACTTTGGCAGCCCAGAGGGAGCTCCTCTCCCAGTCAAGCCCAGCAGGTGCCGGCCGGCTGTGCCGCGGAGTGCGGGGCTTGCGGAGCCCGCGCCTATCCGGAACCTGCAACGGTGGCCACGCGCAGCCCCAGCTCCCGCCCGCGCGTCTCCCTCCACACTTCCCCGCCAGCAGAGGGAGCGCGGCGGGCTGACTCGCTCCTCGAGCCCAGCCAGAGCGGACACCGAGGCCGACGAGGATCCGAGAGTGAGCGAGGGCTGCTAGCATGTTGTCACCTCCCACTACCAGGGGATATATATTGTCAGGTCTGCATTTATAGGCAGCTGACTTGTTGAGGACCTGAGACATGAAGTACACAAGCATTACTTTTGACTAATTTTTGGCAGGTCTCCTGAGGTTAAGACTAGGTCTTCTCCTCCAAGAAAAACTTCTGCTTCTTTTATGTACTGTCATTGCAGTCCTAACTCTTGAGCATAGCTCCCTAAATGGCACAAGTTCACGAAAAAAAATATTGAGACCAAAGGCTACTTTGACTTGAAAAAAAATGTTCATTTGAGAGGTGCCTTAGGAAAAAAAAAGGAGTAAGATTTCTCAGGCCTAAGGAGCAGCGTTTTTCTCTTATGCAGAGGCCTCCAAATGAAATTCTGATTTAAAAACTTCTTCACTAAAAGATGCTTTGGTCTAGGCTAACCCTCGGTTTGACAAACTTAAAAATCAAGCGAGATGCACTTCCCTAGTAAATTCCTCCCTTTCTAGTCCTTCAGTTGCCTCCTTATATCCAGGTTTCCCTTTTCCCTTTTCCCCCTTCATTATTATCTCTCCTGCCACTCTTCCATCATCTCCTCCCTTCACTTCTCCTTGTCTGGACTCCCTACCTTTTCCAAATGATTCTCCTAAAACCCTAAAATCCCAGTTGCCTCTAAAGACCCAACCTTCCTAGTCCCAAGTGGTCCCAGGCATGTAGGCAATTCTAGAATTTAGGCCTCAGATCTGAGCTGAATTAAAAGCTATAATTAAGGATTCTTGTAACTCCACACAAGACTAGCACGTATTCATGGAATAATTTAGAATATTTTGAGTGCATACAACCCATACATGCTTGACCTATGACAACTTAAATGTACGTTGGTTGGAACCTCAGACACTAAATCCTAAATGGCAAAAATGGACTGGACTGACTCAAAAAAGAGACCTAGATGATCCCTCTTTCCACAATAAACCTCAGGGTAGAAAAAAATATCCTAGTCCTGAAACAGCTACAGTAAAAATAGATTGGGCTATAATTCAGTCATGCAAACAGAGAAAAGATGACACTATAGGATATTTGTCAATGAATTACACGTGAAATTGGAGACTCAATTTAGCAACAGAAATTAGCATAAGAAGTAGCCCCTTTTACCTGAATTACAATATCGTACAGAACATTTTTAAAGGGCTTCAGAACCCAAACAAGACAAGACCCAAAATAAACTTAGAGACCTGCATATCAAACAGCTAGGTAGCTCACTTTCTGACCCATCACCTACTGAAAAGGATACTTGCAAGTATTAAAAACAGAAGAGATACTGGAAAAAAAGATTGTCCCATCATGCAAAATAAATACCAAGTCAAAGAAAAATCTCTCAATTCAGATCTGTGAGGGTAATCTGAAGAAAGAAAAAGCACCCAATATCCTACCTTACTTTAAACACTCAAGATGAACTAACTGTAATATAGATGGTCAACCTGCTGGCAGGTACAAGAGCTACTCTTCATTAAATCCTGTCACCTTTGTTCAGCCTCTTCCTTACAGCAAACATACAACATATGTGGTAGGTTTTTCAAATAATGCACAGATTGTTCCTATATCTCAATCTTTAACTGTAATCCTTGGGCTCTTGAGTAAAAAACATTCCTTCCTTCTCTGTGATACCATCCCTGAAATTTTAATAGGAAGTGACTTACTTTGCAAATGAAACTGTATCATGAAATGCAAACCAGAAGAACTATTTCTTGAGGTTCCAGAGTCCTCCTCTATTCATTATGAAATTGTGTCTGCTCTGGTATATCTTTGCCTCCTCCATTACATTTGATGCCTACTGCAGATAAAGCTCCTGATACATGGATTAGTTTCCTATTGAAACTGTAACAAATTACCACAAACATAGTGGCTTAAAACAACACATATTTATTATTTTACAGTTCTGTAGGTCATAAGTGCAAAATGGGTCTAACTGGGCTAAAATCAAGGGTCACCAGATTTGCATTACTCCTAGAATCTCAAAGGGAGAATCTGTTGCCTTGCGTATTTTAGCTTTTAAAAGCCACCTAAATTCCATGGCTCATGGGCTCTTCCTCCACTTTCAAAAGAAGCAGTGGGGCATCTTGAAATCTCTCTAATACCAGCCTTCTTCTTCTACTTATAAGGACCACTGTGATTATATTGGGCCCACCTGGATAATGTAAAAGTCAACTAATTAGCGATCTTAATTCCATCTACAAACTGAACCCCCTTTGACATATAGGATGACATAGTTTCTGGACAGTAGGATGTGAACATCTTTGAGGGACTGTTATTCTGCTTACCACAACATTTTACCTGACACTCCATGGGCTAAACTTTCTAATGACATAGGAAAAATAATTAGAGGAAAATCTGTTAAACTTCAGAAAGATTCTACCAGTTATCCAAACTCCCCCAATATCCAAAACGCAAAGGAATGACTTAAACCTATAGATAAAAGCCTTATATCGAAGGCCTGCCCATACTCTACACTAGCCTTTGTAACACTCCCGTTCTGCCAGTAAAGAAACCAAACAAGTGAGAATATTGATTTATTCAAGACCTCAGGGCCATCCACAAAATTATTATCCTTAATTTCCCCATAGAACGTAACCTACCATCCTCTCATCAATTCCAAATGCCAGCCACTTGCTGCACTGGAACAGATCTCTGCTCTGCCCTTCTCAGAGTGTCTGTAGTGAAGTCAATGCTTTTATACCTTCACCTGGGGAGTGCAACAATATACTCAGACAGTCACGCCTTAGGCATTCACTAAAGACCCTCCTATTTTCCTAGATTCTCAAATAAGACTTAAAAGACATAGGTTTCCCTTCTGATTCAGTTTTGATACAGTATGTAGATAATCTCTTACTTTGTTCAGAGGACAACAAAGCCTGTAGGAGGTATTCCACTTACTTACTCTCAGTCTTAGCAGAAAACGACATAACATTTCAAAAAATAAATTATAATTATGCCAAAATAGAGTCAATTATTTAGGATATGACCTATATACAAAGGGGAAAACATAATCTCATGATAAAGACAATTCAACTTGTCCTGGCCCTCTAAACTTAGAGAAATTCTAAGTTTAATTGATACTGAAGATAATGTGTGCCAAACTTTTCTGGGAATGCAACATCTCTTTATGAATTGACTAGGGCTTCAATAAAAGATACTCTCCTCTGAGAGGAAAAACATGAACAGGGCTTCTGTAATCCAAAGAAGGCTCTTTAAGAGCCTCATCTTCTCTAAGAACCCTTAACTACAAAAAGCTCTTTTACCTATTTGTGCATGAGTAATCTGGACAGGTTGAGGTTCAAACTCAAATTCAAGAGAAGCAACAGAAACACACTGCTTACTATAACTGCACCCATGACCTGGTTGCACAGACTTAGCCTCCTCGTCTCAGGACAATAGCCATTGCTGCAAAAATTGTCAATGCTTCTGCTGAATTAGTTCTTAGCTTCCCACTTGACTTCATGGTTCCTTACACAGTACAGACATTGCTACTGACTAAGAGCAAACAATGCTTTTCAGCCAGTTAGTTAACCTCTTATGAGACTCTGTTACTCTCTCCCTCCCACATTACTAAAAGTCACCACTACAGTACCCTAAGTCCTCTCACTCTCCTGCTCCTACCAAAAGAAGGGAAACTTTACAATTATCTTACCTAAGTGAAGGAACTTTATGTACCTCACTCAGATTTATTAGAGATTCCCATTGGAATGACCCTCACCTAATATTATTTGTTGGTGGATGCCTCAAAACAGAAACTCGAGGTTATCAAACAGGATATGTTATCCCTCGCTAATTTAAGCTCTCCTTTAGAGTACACTTGGCCCTCCACATCTGTAGGCTCCTCAACCAAGAATTCCACCAACCACAGATAGAAAATATTCAGGAGAGTTTTCCCTAGGTTTTCTTCAAGTATTGTTATAGTATCAGGTCTCACATTTAAATCTTTAATCCATCTTGAGTTGATATTTGTATATGGTGAGAGATAGAGGCCCAGTTTCATTCTTCTGCATATGGCTATCCAATTTTCCTAGCGTCATTTATGGAAAAGCGTGTTCATTCCCAATGTATGTTCTTGTAGACTTTGTCAAAGATTGATTGGCTGTAAGTACGTGGCTTTATTTCTGGCTACTCTATTCTGTTTATTGATCTATATGTCTGTTTTTATACTAGTACCATGCTGTTTTGGTTACTATAGCCTTGTAGTATAATTTGAATTCAGGTAATTTGATACCTTCTGCTTTGTTCTTTTTGCTTGCTTTGGGTATTCGGGATTTTTTTTTCTTTGGTTTCATACAGATTTTAGGATTTTTTTCTAATTTCATGAAAAAATACACTGGTATTTTGGTAGGAAGTGCATTGAATCTTTATATAGTTTTGGGCAGTATGGTCATTTTAATGATATTAATTCTTCTGAATCATGAGAATAGGATGTTGTTCCATTTTTTAATGTCATCTACAATTTCTTCATTAGTGTTTTGTAGTTTTCCTTGTAGAAATCGTTCACTTCCTTGGTTAAATATATTCCTAGGTATTTTGGGGTTTTCTGTGGCTATAATAAATGGGGTTACCTTCTTGATTTGGTTCTCAGCTAGATGATTATTGGTGTATACAAAGGTTACTTATTTTTATTTGTTGATTTTGTACCCTGAAACTTTACTGGATTCATTTATCAAATCTAGTCTTTTGGTAGAGTCTTCAGGGTTTATTAGATATAAGATTATATCATTAGTGAATAGGGATAATTTGACATCCTTTTTTTTCTAGTTTGGATGTCTTTTCTTTCTTCTTGCCTAATTGCTCTGGCTAGGACTTCCAGTACTATATTGAATAGGAGTGGTGAAAGTGGGCATATTTGTATTGTTCCAGTTCTTAGAAGAAATGATAGGCAACGAAGGTTTTGAAGGGTGGAGGGGTGAGAGGGGTGAAGATGAAAAATCACTTAATAGGTACAATATGCATTATTCTGGTGAAGGATACACTAAAAACCCTGAGTTCACCACTATGCAATATATCCATGTAACCAAATTACACTTGTACCCCATAAATTTATACAAGTAGCTTTTTTAAAAAATTAGAAAAAATAACACAAAAATACAGTAAACAACCATTTGCATAGCATTTACATATATTAGGTATTTTAAGCAATCATGAGATGATTTAAAGTATAGTCATGCATTAATTAATGAGGGGGGATACTTTATGAGAAATGCATTGTTAGATAATTTTATCATTGTGTGAACATTGCAGACTGTACTTACACAAACCTAGGTGGTATAGCTTACTACACTCCTAGGCTATATGGTATACCCTAGCGCTCCTAGGCTGTAAAGATATACAACATGTTACTATACTGAATAGTGTAAGTAATTTAACACAATGGCAAGTACATAGGAGAGGTACAGTAAAAGTATGGTATTATAATCTTAGGGTATCACTGTTGCAAATGAAGTCTGTCATTGACCAAAACATTGTTATGTGGCCCATGACTGCATACAGGAGGATATGTGTAGATTATATGCAAATATTACATTTTATATAGGAAACTCGAGTGTACTTGAATTTTGGTATCTGTAGGAGGAGTCCTGAAACTAATCCCCTGCAGATCCCAAGGGAGGACACTCTATACTCCTCCAACTGAGGTACCATCAGCTCAGGTGGCAGAATATATTATGCTTACTAGAGCTTACCATCTAGCAAAACCCTAGAAAGTAAACATGCATACATAGAGCAGGTATGCTTTTGCAGTAGTACATGACTTTGGGATGCTTTGCAACCAAGGAGGTTTCTCATCTCTGCTGGAACTTCCATCAAAAACAGACAAGAAACTTTTATGCAGTCTACCACCAACGGGCATTTAGGTTGATTTCATGGCTTTGCTATTGTGAATAGTGCTGCAGTGAACATTTACCTGCATGTGTTTTTATGCCTACCAGGGGGCGGAGGGTGGGAGGAGTGAGAGAATCTATAAAAATAACTAAAGGGAACTAAGCTTAATACCTGGGTGATGAAATAATCTGCACAACAAACCCCTATGACCCAGGTTTACCTATATAACAAACCTACGCATGTACCCCTGAACTTAAAAGTTTAAAAAAAGAAACTTTTAGATGCTTCCTAGGGAGGTGGCTCTTACAAAGGTTGAAGCCCATGCAAAAACTGATAGTACGAAAGTTTGGGGAAAATGCTATAGCAGATCATTCTGCCAATAAGCAGGCTTCACCAAGGTTATGAGCCGAATTAAATCCTCAAAGAATAAATCCCTTGAAATATTCAAAAAGTCATTATGAAATAGCAATGTTAAGTTCCTAAAATCCTAAAAAGGAAGAATGGAAAAACTCTGGCTGCACATTTCACACAGATCATCTCTGGCACCCCCAATGAGCACACTGGAGACATGAGTAACTTCCAATGTATATGAACAAAATTTCTCTATAAAACTACTCATCATGGTGCAGACAAATTTGTTACTATCTTAAATCAACATTGGTGGGGAAGATTTACGGACTGATGAGGCTATTTTTAGATCATGTGTCACCTGTCAACCCAACAGCATCTTGGAGAAACTATAAAAGTGGATGTGAAACCTCAAGAACACTTAACACCTTCAGATAGGTTTTGTCCAGTTTCCATTCTCCATGAAACTCGTATGTCTATTTTCAGGATTGGTTGAAACATCTCCTTGCTGAAAAGCTACAGCCTTCACAATCACTACAAAGCTCCTTGATAATGCATTTCTAATTTGGGGCATACCAACTTTTATAACAAGTAACCAAGGCTCATGTTTTATTGGAGCCATTGTAAAAGAAATCTGTAATGCATTGTCCCTTACTCAGAAACGACACTGCCTTTATTACTCACAATCTTCTAGAAAAGTTGCAAGAACCAATAGCATCATTAAAATTAGCAAGCTTTCTGAAGGATGTGAGCCTCCTTTGGGAGGCCAAAGTTATTTCCACCAGCACTTATGGCCATATGGTCCACCTGCTTAGAGAATTATTGGTTATCTACCTATGAACTGGTAACTGGAAGGCCCCTTCATTTATGGACACCACCTACGGTATTAGACTACCCTGCTACACAAAAATATGACAAAATATCAAAAGAGGCTCATGTAGTATACTCAGTTTTATCACCAATAAGACTGACTTCTTAACTTGTTTACGACCCCTTCCTACACAGCCTCTTTATGATCTTCAACAGGAGATCCTGATGATTGGAACAGACGTTAGAAAAAACTGTTCTTGAACCTCCCCTGTAAGGGACTTTATCGGATACTTTTAACAACAAATACATCATTGAAACTCCAGAGATCAATCCTTGGATTCATGTTTCAAAACTAAAGAAGCAAGCCAATATTCTACACAACTGGAAGGCTACTCCAACAGAAAAACTTAAACAGAATTCTTAGAGATATTATAGAAATAGTTGGTCTTCAGAAGCAGATGGCTGATCCAAAACCTCCAGAAAAAGATGATTTCAGACAGTAGACAGCTTGCACCCAATACATCAAACCTAAAACCCCTGTTAGTTTGCTTTTTGCATACTTGTTTGTTTTTTAATCTTCTTACCTGTTACCACTCTTCCTCATTTTCCATAGAGCCCTGATTGTCATCCACTAATAATGGTTCTTTTTCTCTTTTTTTGTCTATTATAATTAAGTCAGAACATACTCATTCCAATGCCATTCTTATATTTTTTTTCCAAAAATTAGCCACTGCCCTCAATATTACAGACTGCTGTATAGGTCAACCAGAACCAGAAGCCCTGATAAAAAACCTCTGAGCAATCCTAGTCTCATCAAATGATACCCCAGCAAATTATAATCAGTGACATTTCCACTTGTACCTACATGGACAAATGACTTTAAACAAATCAACCTATGACTTTGCTGTTGTCTCTCTATACCAGAAAAAGAACCAATTCTTACTGCCTGTTTATCAGACTCTACATAATTCTAAATTTGAATTCCATAATCTTCACTGGACAATGGGCCAATTACTTCATGCCAGGAAGACAGTAATAGAGATTCAAATATGTAACTCAGCTAATGTGAGGCCTTGGTTCGAACCTCATGTCATAAATAATTCTTTTTGTCCATGGCTGTCCAGTTCGTGACAAAAATTCCTGGTCTCATTTGCCTCAGGCTAACACCTCAAGTTTTTGGGACACAGAGACCCTGATTTTATAAATCATCAAGGCTGGAAATTCTGACTCAAATACAAGTTCCAAAATGAGGCCACCTTTGAAGCATTTTATCAGGGAGAATTACTGACTCATTGTTTATATGAATAATAGAACAGTGTTCCCAACACCAGAAATCGTATACATAGAAAAGACTAAGAAATTTAACATTAACTCTAACAGAAGTTATTAACAGTACCAACTCTGCCCTAGATGTAATACACATCAGTCTTAACTCATCAGCAGTAGTAATGCATAATCTCATTGCACTAATTTCTTGTTGGCTAGCCATGGTGGAATCTGTGCCAATGCTAATACTTCTTGCTGTACATGAATTAATAAAACAGGCAAGGTAGAACAGGCTATATGCTACCTTACAAAAAAGCTACCTAAATCTCTAAGGCGATCCTCATGCCCTGTAGAAATTTTTCTCACAGCCTCAATTGGGCAATTTAGGTTCTTGGACCCAAAACGTCTTGTAAGGACTATAAACTATTCTTTTTGTCATAGTGCTCATGATGCTGATCTGTTGCATTCTATCTAGAGTCTTAGATACTTCTGTGCAGCCACTCTCTTATCAGATGATAGCCATGATGATAACACAACAAAAAGGTCAAGATCTTGGGAAATGATGACTATATGTACAACTGAACAATCCCTAAATGGTGAAGGTCTCAAGCCTTCCATGAGAATGATGCAAAGGTGAGACTGAGACTAAACATACAAATAGACAATGGCCAGATATTTTATATATATAAATATAGTCACAATATATGACAGTAGCACTCTGATGCACAATCTCCACAGCAATGAGCCTGGGAAACCAAACCACAGTCTGCAAGCTTCAGCCAGCTTCCCTACATTTTGTCCCTATTCTCAACTCAGGGCCAAAAGAAAAATCCAAATATGCATCCCAAACCAAACACGTAAGATGCCCCACTTCCAGGTAGCTTACCTCCAGCTTTCCCATGCCAAGAATGTCCTATCAGAGCATGTATAGTATCTTTGCTTTTTTAATTCAATATAAGGCTTTACCACTCTCCTGCCTATCTCTGAATCTCCGAAAAGTGCAAGTGATGTTATCTGGAACTATAACAAGCTCTGAATAAATAGTTTGTTATCATTTAGGTAGTTTTAATTTATTTTCACACATCCTTGTACGATGTCCACAGGCAACCCAGAATACTAAACTCTAGCAAGTGTACTAATAATGTAGGAAAGTAAATAGACCTTAAAATCACCAGTTCTGATATTCAATAGATATCTACCTTGGAAAAGATTGTTAATATCTCTAAGTCCTAGTTTCCGCTTCTGAAAAATAAGAGTAGTGTAATCACCTAAATGGATTTGGTGTAATGATTAAATGTGAGGATGATGATGATGATGATGATGATGGTTTCTGATAATAGCTATGTTCTTCAGATGGGATGGTAACTGTATCTTGCTGTTTGCTACCTAATATGAGATAGTATATGATTTTGTGTGTGTGTGTGTGTGTGTGTAGTGTAGTGTAGTGTATAATTTCAAGCATATACAGAGGTACACAAATAGTATGACAAATCTCAATGTATTCATCACCCAGTTTCACAAATTGTCAACTCATGGGCAATCTTTTTTATCCATAGTCCTTCTATTCACGCTTCCATTATATTTTATTTGAAGAAAATCCCAAACATCATTATTTCATTTGTAATATTTCATTATATATCTTTAAGAAATAAAGACTCTGTTATGAAATATAACCACATTGTTATACTCCTTTAAAAATCCTTAATATCTAATACCAATTTCTCATGCTATGAATCTAATATGATGAAAAGTTCAACATTGATTTATATACATTTCAATTGTTTCCACACATTTATTGCCCCCTTTTTTCATTTCTATTTTTCTTTAAAATGGTGTTCGTAAAACTATATGGTTACTAACTGGATTACTTATATATTTTTGACAAGGGGTAGAATTTGGAATACAACTAAATTTTGTCTCCATTAATACTTATCTTCACTACCTTTGGTGAATATTCCTTATATCTTATAATTTCTTGCTATTTTAATATCTAAACAACCTAGAGTAGGCTGTGTAATATTTACTATTTAGCTCCTTCTAGTACAGTGAAGGGAATTACAATAAAATGATACTATGGAGAATATGCATGTGTCTTCACTTAATCAATGTCATAAATATCCATTTAAATATTTTCAAAATATTTACCAGTTCCTTTAGAAATAATTTACTTGAGGGGTGACGAGTTTTGCTTGTCTGATTCATTTGTAAGGTTCAGTTTATTTACTGAGGATTATCGACGTACAGTTGCCAGTAAATTTAGAAAGTATCCTGTAGGTTGCATATTTATGAAAAGTCCTTCCCTATCATTTATCATCCTCTAAACACATCCTGACCACTTTTGCTATCATCAGTTTTGAGCAATTGATTTTCAGAAGCAGACATTTGAGGGGAGTGGTTGAAGGGGAGGTCGTTTGAGCATTGCTGTTTTATGAGTCAATAACTCACCTCAATGAAAAAGAATTAATTTCACTGAGGTAAGTAAAACGTCCTTTTAAAAGGATAAAATGAAAATATCATACATTCATTCTGTATAGTTATATCGTTAGATTTTCTATTTTTAAAAATTTCCTCTGGACACACTTTATTTTCCCAAACTATAGTAAATACCACAGCAAACAAAAATTTTTGCAAACCTTATGGAATCAAAAAAACAACACTTAGAATCAAAGGACATTCAACTAGTGAATTATTGCACATAAGTCTTAAACTTCTTTGACTCTTTTTGGTGAACAGCAAGAACAGTGAAATTAAACAAAAAATTATTAAAGGATTTGTTTCCAACTGGATAAAAAGGAAGATGGTAAAGGAAAAGGAATCTTCTAAGAAAACTGTGACTTTTTAACATCTTAACAGAACATATATTAGTCAAATGTAATATTAACAGAAATGTCTCATTTTTACCAGTCAAACAATAAAATTGGCTTCTAGACAAGATATTTTCATTCCATAAATCTTAGGAAACACAACTTGAGATATTTAGTAAAAGCATGCCCTAAAACCCGTTAAATCTAAATTTAATTTTCTGTGGTATTGGCTAAGGGTTTGATTATCTTCTTTAAGTGAATAAAATCAACTGTTCTGTTAAATATTTTCCAGGAAGGAAAACCAGAAGATATAATTGCAGGAAACAAGGATAACCTCTTCTTGCTTACTGTCATTAAGTTTTAGACCCTCAATGCAATAAAAAAATCAAATGTCAAATCTTTCAACTATAATAATTTTATTCTTCCTGGCTTATTCGGTCTGCCTCAGATAAGTTCTGTAAAAGGGAAAATGCTGAGTCATACATTTAAAATTTTAAAAGTTGTAACCACATCACTCTTATCAGAATTAATCTTGGCACTGTGATGAACAAAGGTAAGTAATTTTTCTCTAGCATTAAGATTCTCTTCCATGCTAAATTCCGGCTATGTTCAAACATAAGGAAATCACATCTAATTATTAAAACTTTGACGAGGAAATGATAGTAGTAAGGTGAATGACTCATTGCCTAATACTCAGCTGTCCCATGTCAACAAACCGATTCATTCTTGGCAGAACCGGAGGCATACTTCAGTCTACAGGTATACCTTGGAATATCAATCAATTAGAGATTTCTTCCAAATCCAATTATTACCAACCCATCACTTCCACCTTCTGAGAGACTCTCTAATCCATCCCACTGCTAATATCCCAGTTCAGGCCCCCTTCAGCTCTCACCTGAACTGCAACTAGGGTGGCCATCTGAGGGATCTCCCTGTTTCTGTGTCTACCCAGCCAGCAACTGATCCTTAACTGAAGAGGAGATCTGTCTTCCCAGAGAACAAATCTTTGGATGGCTAACAAGCCAGAGAGTCACACACAAAATATTTCACAATTTAGTTTCACCATAGTTTATCGTATTACTGTCCCCTCACGCTCCCCTTTCTCACTCCCTTCCTATTCAGACAGACACACATACACACACAGAAACACACACATGTGCATGCTCATATTCCACATTAACCCTAATCTCACAACTTCCCAAATATAGAGCCACTTTAATAACCTTTGAAACCACATTGGACTCATTTTCACATTCTTACAAATACACTCACATAGCATTGTAAATATTTGTTGTGTCTATTGCCTCCCTGCTAAACTATGAATTTCATGGGGGAAGTAATCGTGTCTTAGTCTTCATCATATTAATCTCTTTGATGAATATTCATCAAAGTGAAACTAATTCTAACAGACAAATCAATATAATAAATATTCAATAAATAAACTATGAATATTTAAGTATTCATTAAATGTTAAAGATGCCATTTTGACTTCATTTAATTTTATTGGGATATATGTTAAAATTTTTTAAATATGAGTAAGACCTCAGCTCGTTCAATACAAAAAAATACATTCTAGAAATATTAACAATGTAAATAGATTTTTTTAAAGACTATAGAAATACTAGTAGGAAATAAAAAGTCACATTTATATCATGTTGGGGAATGGAAAAGACCTTTCTAAGCATGAATCCGAAGGCAACCATCAATAAAAAGAAAGCAATATCAGCTTTTCCAACTAAAAAAAAATTCCATAGCAGAGTTATAGCAATATAACCTTCAGCAATGATGGAAAAATTTTATAGGTACACTGTCTAATACAGTAGCTTCTACCCACACATAACTACCGGTTGCTTGAAATTTAGCTAGTGAGACTTCCTAACTAAATTTTTAATTTTATTTCATTTTAGCAATTTTATTTCATTTAAACACAATTCAAATTACATTTAAATTTCATAGCCACTTGTTAATGGCTTTTTTTTGAACTGTGTGGGTCTATTGGTTTAAATAAAATCTTCTAGAAAGAAAGTAAAAATGCAAAACACAAAACTGAAAATATTTGAAATATACCTGTTGAATAAATACATTATATCTTTAAAACATAAACTGTTCTTACATATTCCTCAAAAAATTATCTTTTGGAAAAGATGATATACAAAATGAGAAATATAGATGGCTAATAAATATATGAAAAGCATTCACCACTCACTACTAATCAAAGAAATCCAAATTGAAACAATATACTGACTGCCGTCACTTCTTCAGCACCACCCTGTCTTCACCTCATTTCCATTGGTTAGATTTGAGTCTATCTATTCTACCTTTTCTTTACAACATCTTTCTCTTCCTTAATCATTATTTTTCTGGCACCCACCTGACAAAAACTGAACCTTGGATAAATTCAACAGTCCACGCCATGAACTAGAGATCACATAATAGAAAGCCATATGAGACAGTGAAACCACGGATAGGTGTGGTCTTGCCACCTCATTCTCAGCACAGCCTGGACCTCCTCTGCATGTTCTTTACCAGTTCTTTCTCTGTTTCTCCACACTGGCTGCTTAAACCCTTTCTGCTCACTCAAATTTCCAACCCTGCCATCTTCCTCCTATGAGCTGAAGGCCTCACTACTGCTTCACAAAGAAATTAAAGACCATCCTAGGGCATGGTGGCTCATGCCTGTAATCACAGCACTTTGAGAGGCCAAGGTGGGCGGATCACTTGAGGCCGGGAGTTTGAGAGCAGCCTGGGCAAAATGGCGAAAGCCTGTCTCTGCAAAAACTACAGAAATTAGCCGGGCATGGTGGCGCACACCTGTAGTCCCAACTACCTCAGGAGGCTGAGGCAGGAGAACTGCTTGAACCTGGGAGGCAGAGGTTGCAGTGAGCTGAGATTGTGCCACTGCACTTCAGCCTGGGCAACGGAGCAAGACTCTGTCTCAATCTCCGACCAGTATAAATGACACACAGTTGTTACCTTTCTACTGATCCCTTAAACTTCCCCAACTATTACCACAGATGCAATGTCAATATTTATTTCACCGTTTGCTGGATTTCACCCTTTGTTTCCTATCTCCTCTTTTCCTTGTGTTTTCTATTCTCTTCATCTAATGCACCCATCCTTCAAGCATTTAAATACACCTAATTCTCTCCTGTTTTGAAAAGACATATACTGCAGTGCCTTAGGAAATCAGCCTCAAAATCCGAGCTCTACCACTTACTGCTGTGTGATCATGTTTGGCCCCCTTCATGTTTCCCTTTCCGTATCTACAAAAGTGGAATAACAACAACATTCCATCCATAGTATGGTTATGAACAGGGAATGAATAAGTTTCCACAAAGCACTTAGCATGGTCCCTCGCACATGATAACCTTTTGGAAAACATCAGCAATCATTTTCACTACTATTGATAATTTTGAGCTCTCCTCAGCTTCATATTCTTTCCAGCCATCCCCCATCACTCTCCTTCCCTTCAGAGCAATTCTTTTTTCTTAGCTAATTTTAGATTTAAAGAAAAGTTTCCAGATACTACAAAGAGTTCCCATATTCCCCTTATCCTGCTTCCTCTAAAGTTAACACATTGCATAACCATGGTACAATTATCAAAACTAGGAAATTACCATCAGTGCAATACTATATTAAACTACAGGCCTTTTCCGGATCTGACCAGTTTTTTCATAATGTAATTTTCTGTTCCAGGATCCAGTCCAGAATCCCACATTGCAACTGTGATTTCTCCTTAGTCTCCTATAATCTATAGTAATTCCTTTGTCTTTCCCAGTCATGATCTCAACACCTTTGAAAATAACTAATCAGTTATTTGGTAGACTGCTCTTCATTGGGGGTTTGTCTGATATTTATTCATTATGAAATTTTGAAAACTTCTTACATTTTTTAGTAAGAATGCCACAGAGCTGACACTGTGTCCTTCTCAAGGCATCATATCAAGAGATCATGATAGCAGTATGTCGCAGGAAAGTGTTTTGTAAGAATTATATCCTCTCACTGACTGCATTTCATTTCCTCTTGCTTCTCAATCTACTGTTCACTGGCCTCAGTCTCCATCAGTCCATTGAAACTGCTCTGGTTAAGGACACCAAGAACTCTCTTGTCATTTAAAGTTTCTTTAAAAGAAACTTCTCAAGCCTTTACTCCTAGACCACGTAGTATTTTTGTCACTGCTGAGGACTATCTTCTTTACACACGCATTTAGCTGCCACAACACATTTGCATGATTTACCTCTGATTTTTTATTTTCTGAGTGCTTACCTGCACTCAGGCCCTTCCTTCCTTCCTTTCCTTCCTCTTTTATTTTTCTTTCTTTTCCTTTGTCTTTCTCCTTCTCTCCTTTCTTCCATTCCCTTCCTTCTCTGTCTCTCTCTTTGTCTCTTTCTTTCCCTCCTTCATTCTCTCCCTTTCTTTAGAGATGGGATCTCACTATGTTGCCCAGGCTGGAGTGCAGTGTCTATTCACAGGCATGATCATAGCACACTACAGCCTCAGACTCCTGCGGCTCAAGTGATCCTCCTGCCTCAGCCTCAAAGTATCTGGAACTATAGGCTCCTATCTCTTAGTGCTTTCCTCAGTCCCCTTTCCTGGCTCCTTTGATGATAAACTACCTCCAAACGTTGAGAGTGCTTATCTCTGACTACACACTCTTCTTAGATTAATGCATCTGCATATCTGGTTTTACTTGCTATCCAGATGCAGACAACTCCCACATCAATGCCTTCAACACATTTCTGTCTCCTAGTCTTCATCCCATATACACAACTGTATTCCAAACATCTCTAAGGGATATCCTACATGAATTACAAATGGAACAGATCCCCCAACCAACTCTACTATGATTCTAAAGTTGAGCCTTCTAAAGTATGATTTATTTTATGCCACCAAACCTACTAAGCCACTATACATATAAACACAACAAAGTAGACAGTAGGTAAAGAATGTCATATGGTCTTTGAAATAAGATTTTATTAATGCAGTCTAAGCCTGCAATTAAATTTTGTGGTAGTCACATCATATAACTGACACATTAGCTGACCACAAAAGAAAAGCTTCTATTTTAAAAATAAATATATAGCCGTAGCTGTTTTTCCAATCCTGTAATTGTATGGGTAAAATTTAGGACATGCTACATCACTCTGTTTAATTTTGTCCTCACTCCAGTCTGACACAATTTGGGATCCAAATGCAGTTATCCAACCAGCTGTTAAATTAAGATACACTGAGCAAACACTACTAGAGATACAGAAGTGAGGCAGAGTATTAGTTGTCCCTTCAATCCATTCTTCTCTTTATCCATAGTATTGGAGTTTAATCTAGGTCCCTGGCCATTAGCTAGATGTGATCCTATCTAAGATAAATATAATAGGGGCCACATATGTTATTTTAAAATTTACGATTGCCACATTAAGTAAAAAGAGGTGAAATTAACTTCAGTTACATATCTGGTTTAGCCAATACATCCAAAATATTATCATTTCCAAATGTTATCAATATTAAAAATATTTAGATATTATGCATTCTTTTTTTCATTCTAAGTTTCTGCAATCAATGTGTATGTTACACTCAGAACATATGTTAATCCAGAGCAGCCACATTTCAAGGGCTCAGTAGGCTCATTTGAATAGTTTAGAGGTAGAGAGACTGCATTTCTGATACAGCAGCTTAAACCTTAACTCAATGTACACAAGAGTTGAACAAGCAACCACATTCCAGGTCCTAAATTTGCCTTCTCTCCTATCTGCAAATTTGGTGGCTGGTGGATTTCCAGGATTTCCATATATAAGATCATGTGTGTGTGTGTTTGTGTGTGCACGCACGTGCGTGTGTGTGTCAGAGCAGAGGTTCGGGGAGAGAGAAGGGAATCTCTCTTAAATCTGTATTTGCATAAAAATAACACTTTTGTTTAGATTCCATGTTACCAGTCAATAAATATAGGATTATCTAAAAATTATTTTATTGATTTTTACATAAAACTAAAGAAACTGTTATTCATATTAAAATATAGTCATCACTGTTATTGTTATTATTTCTTAGGTTGAAATAAGCATTGTTTATCCCTCAATTAGTCATTTCATGTTCTCCAGTGGCAGACAGCCTGGGTGAATTTACAGCAATGGGATGTTGCCAAGTTTGTTTCAATTGCTCCCTTAGCATTGTGTCACAAAAAAAGTATGTATTTTTATGTCTGTATCAAAGTGCACAAGAGAAAGAGTCAAAGTCAATGGTAAATAAGAAACCAATAAATAAAATGTACTGTGCTTTAAAAGTTTGTTGATCCACTTCCCAGGAAGTCATTAGTGCCTAATAATGGCAGGTTTCTCCCCACTGCCCATTCCTGTTGACTGGGGGAAGGCAGCCTTGTGAGTGGAGAAGAGGATATGCTACCTACAGAACTGTGTTCACAGTGTTGGCATACTTATGTGTCCTACCAACTGTGGCTAAGGCCATGGCAGGCTCCAAGGTGTGGATCATTTTATCTTTCTATTTGTCAGGTCACAGTCATGACCACTAATGGCACCCATCCCAAAAGTATATGATTCTTCAGGAAATACAGCTTGAGATACCAATGGAAGTATCTTTTTAAGCAAAAATAGGGATATAAGATTTTAAAAATTATTTTCTTCACCTTCTTGGTTAGTGACTAACAAATTTTTTGGAATCTTTTGGCTTTCATGAACTGTTAGCAGTCCCATTATACTGGCTCTTTCCTCTCTAACTCATATGTGGTAAAATTAAAGTAGGCAGCAAAGGAGGCTGAATGACCATTAGTCATGAAAACCTCAATACTGCAAAACTCTTTCAAAAAGCCTCTCTTCCTCAGGAGAGTAATTTGAAAACAGAAAATTTGGGAAGGCCACTTGGGATAATCTTTGGTGTCTGTTGCTGCATCAGCGTTTACAAAGTGAGTATCCAAACATGTACTTTTTTTTTTTTTTTTGAGACAGTCCCGCTCTGTCACCCAGGCTGGAGTGCAGTGGCGCGATCTCGGCTCACTGCAACCTCCACCTCCTGGGTTCAAATGATTCTCCTGCCCCAGCCTCCCAAGTAGCTGGGACTACAGATGCGTGCCACCGTGCCTGGCTAGTTTTTTGTATTTTTAGTAGAGACAGAGTTTCACCATGTTAGCCAGGATGGCCTCAATCTCCTGACCTCGTGATCCGCCCGTCTTGGCCTCCCAAAGTGCTGAGATTACAGGCATGAGCCACTGCACCCGGCCCCAAACATGTACTTCTTTAAAATGCATAAACACTCAATGAGTGTTATTTTCCTTATTACTATTGTTATACCTAACTAACAGTGAGGAAATCTAAGGTGTAGAGACATTAAATGACTTGTCCAGAGTCAAAGGCTAATCAGTGGCAGATTACCAAGTTTTCTCAATTCAAGTCCAGAGTTTCCACCATGAATAGCCTCAGAATATTGCAAAAGGCTATGCTTTGGGAATGGTACTTAATACTGTTAAAGGACTGGGTAAAATAAGATAACCATACCAAGAAAAATAGTCCTGACTGTAATTGACAACTTATGATATGAAAAACCTAAACACTGTTTAAAAAAAGGAAACCGTGAAACTCTTACAGGCAAATAACATGTCTATAAGTAAATTAATTTCTTGAATGTTACACATTTGAACTGTTAAACTTGTTTTCTGTTTCATTTTAAGAGTTTACATCTCTGAAAGTTTGGTAGAATATATCGTCTATTTTCATTTTCAAGTGTGAAAGCTGTATCAATAAATAAGTGCAGACTTATATAACTGCAAAAATGCATCTTCAAGCATTTATTGTGTACCTACTATGTGCCAAAAGCTCAGTGAGCCTCAAGCTTGGGGGCAGAATCATGGCTAGAACTCAGATCATTTTCCAAGAGTTAGTATGCAACACAATGCCATCTTCCAAAAAAAAAAAAAAAAAGAAAAGGAAAAGAAAGAAAGAAGTGCCATAGTGGACTAGATCCCTTATCTACTCAGGCCTGTGATCTAGAATGACAATAGTACACACTGGTAGCAATGATTGTTTTATGATATCAATTTTATAAAGCTAGGAATGTGCATTCAAACATCGTCTTACTTGTCTTAACAACTCATTGTAAACACCTTTTCTTTGAATTCATTTAAGCCACACTTAAACCTATTTATATATTGTGCATCTAAACTCACTCTCTATTCAGATAAAGCCAGAAAAAAAACACCCCAATATACATAATAAAACACTATAAAGTTGAGTTAAAATAGCAACTTTTTTCTATACTATAATTAATTTGCCTACTTTTTAAAAATTGTTTAACCTAGACTTGCACATTATGTCATCAAACATAGTCATAGTACTAAGAAGATATTCAATATAAAGCTACTGTTACAAAAAGGGATGAGAGAGTAGCTGCAGGCTTTCATTTTGCTAAACCACGTGACTAACCTTCTCAACAAAATGTAGAAACCTGTACTTTTGGTACTTTTATTTTAGATAAAACATTCTTCTATTAGTTTATTTTTCTAAAGCATTTTGCAGTTATTCTCTGGCTAATAGTAATAACCAAGAATTAAAAGCTACAGCATATGTTGAATAGCTATATTACACCATAAATCACATTTACTACCATTTGTTAACATGCTGTTTTAATTTCAGAAAATTCAATGACAGATCATGAATTTTGAAGAATCTCAAAAATAATGACACGATTTTATGTTGAAGACTAAAGGGATGTTTTCAATTTTAATGTGTACTGGGAGGTCACATGGTATTCTCAAATTTAATCGTAAAGCAAATTTAGTTAACTCTGCAGAAACATAAGGAGTCTTGCACAATCAGTCTCTTGGCTAGCCAAGGGCAAATTAGGAATGAAGACACTTACAAGTTTAAATCCAACACCTGAGGGCTCTTTGAAAACTTTTCTGCACCAAATGCAGCTGTTGGAAAGAGATACTCGAACGGTAAGGAAGAGGTGGTACAAAGATACCTGATAAAAGGCAACAGTCACAGCAGTAGAAAAATTTAGACAACTATTTGCGAGAACTTATCATCTGAGTAATCACTCTTTGCACCCCAGGTCTTTATTCCCACCCTCAAGAATAAAGTTAACTCCAGCTATGTCCAGATACAGGTAGTTTTGCCTAGGATACTAGTTATCTTAGTTTGTTCAGTCTGCTATAACAAAATGCCATAGATCAGATGGCTTAAATAACAGACATATATTTCTTACAGTTCTGGAGGCTGGGAAGTCCAAGATCAGGGTGCCAGTATGGTCAGGTTCTAACCTGATCTGCTCTTTCTAGCTTGCAGATGGCTGCCTTCTTGCTTTATCACATGAGAGACAGAGAGGAAGCCAGTGTGTCTCTTTCTCGTCTTATAAGGGCACTAATCCCATCATGGAGCTCCACCTTCATGACTTCAGCTAAACCTAAACCTCCCAAAGACCCTGCCTCCTAATCCTATCACTTGAGGATTATGGCTTCAACATACAAATTTGGGATCAGGGAGGACATAAACATTCAGTACATAACAATGGTCGTCAAGCTTTAGGGTGCCTAAGAACCACTTGGGGAGATTTAGGAAAAATGCAGATTACTCATCCTTCAACATTTGTGATTCTGATTCATTCCATCTGGGAGGTGGACAGAAAACACTTTCAAAAGCAGTCCAGGAAGTTCTGTTGTAAGGGTCCACTGGCCACATTGTGAGAAATTCTGTCCTGGCTTAGCTTCAAGCAGAAGAGATTGCTTTCAAGTGCCTGTGCTGTGCCTCAATGACTGAAAGAAGTGTATTCAGAGATCAGACTGTCCTATGGATGGTAAAAGCCAGAACCAGGAGGTGCCAACAGAGGTGCTCCCACATAAATGTCAACCAAATGGTGCTAGGTAATATAGATGTACTCACTGTCCAATTCCCATCCTTTCCCCCATTGCCATGGCCTTTAGAAAACTATCTTTGATAGGGAGGACACAAAAAGAAAACACCTGGCGAGAATCCTCATATCCAATCTAAAAATAAGATTTTAAGATAGATTTTAAGGGGAAACAATACATGGGAATTCAATTGTGCATATCGTAGTGGAGTCACTCTGGCCAATGAGCACTCACCCTGAGAAAGAGGGCATCTCCCTTACAATATAACAAGGAAAAGTCTTTTGAAATAAACAATAATAGTAATAACAACAATAACAATCCTATGAGGATTATATTGAAGTCCAAGTAATGTTTTTCCATTTATCGGTTCATTTTGTCTTCTGTGATAAACATGAAGGAAAATGTATGGTTGTAAATGGTTCCAACTAACAAAACAATAACATCCAGAAAAAAGTCATAAGGAGAACCGATTTTTCAGTTGTCCTAAAGATAATGCAGTGTAGTCAGATTAAAAACCCTGAATGGACAAGGCTTTAATAGATTTAATTTCTGGGGCTTATTTTTTAAAATACTGAAATCACAAACTTAACAGCTTCAAAGTGTTTTGCAACACACATATAATGATTATTCTAAAAACGATTATTGTTTATAAGCTTAAAAAGGAAGCACCAAAAGAAACAGCATTATAGGCTGGGCTGGGGCTCACACTGTAATCCCAGCACTTTGGGAGGCCACACTGAGAGGATTGCTTGAGCTTAGGAGTTTGAGACCCTGTCTCTAAAAAATAACTAAAAAATTAGCCAGGTGTGGTGGTGTGTGCCTGTAGTCCCAGCTACTTGGGAGGCTAAGGTGGGAGGGTTGCTTGAGCCCAGGAGGTTGAGGCTTCAGTGAGCCATGCTTGTACCACTGCACTCCAGCCTGGGTGACAGAGCAAAACTCTATCTCAAAAAAAAAAAAAAAAAGAAAGAAAAGAAAAATAAAACAGAATTACAACGCTGAGAATTAAAATTACTTTTACCGTGTAGCGTATTTCCCTACAAAAATTCAAGTTGTCCTTTAAATACAAATACATGAAACTACTGATGTTTCAAGTAAAATAAAAATGAATGTCTTCATAGCACTGTTTATTATTAAGCTATTTCTATACTGGATTTATGCAAGTTATGTTTTACTAAAAGAATAAGCAAGTAGAAAATAATGCATAATTCCTACAGGCCACTCTTCTTTAAAGATGAGGACCTTCTTAATACCAACTGAAATTGCCTGTGTCAGTGATTCTGGTGAAATGTGCCTCAGTAAAGATGGGACTCGGGAAATATAATAAAAATCTGTCGACCAAGTTCCAAGTGCCTAGGAACTTGTCATCATTGGCACATTGTAGAGCAGTTTGATAAGCATAAAAAAAAGTTTGTAGTGATAAATGATTAACTATTGTTGAAATTAAATTGAATACTTATATCTTTAAAATCCATTTAATTTCTTTAACGCCATAAGGTTTTTCAAAGGTTAAGGTTTATTATGGATTTTGGTTTCAAGTGATTGGTAAGTACTGGTCTCAGAATGCCATTTGGCACACAAATTGATTCCCTCAGGAAAACTAAAATTATGTGGATAATCCCATCTCTATGTCCTGTCTCTCAAAAACTTTAGAAAATTAATTCAAAGGACAGAAGTGTAGGTGGTTTTCAAGCAAACAACTTCAAAGTGAGTATATTTCTCTCCTTTAAAATACAAACACAAACTCTAAAAGGGTCAAGCCATCTTCAAGGGCAGAATACTTGTTCAACATCTAGATATAGGCTGCCAAGGCTGATGAATGAGAATGGAAGTAAGAGAAAAAGCTGACAGTCAAGGGCATCATCCCATATTTTAAAAAAATTCCTTCTTTGGGCAGTTCATTCCATTTTGATCAAAAGCATCAAGCAACCACTTCTTTAACATAAGAAAAAATTATCTCAAAATATAAGATGAATTCCACATTACTGAAGCTCACAGAGAATGAAATACAGTTTTTCTAGAACCTTACATTAATTTCTTGGCCAAAATTAAGTCCTCTCAAAGGCTAAAAAATTTGCAAGACTCATCAGTTATGGCAGCCAACAGATCAAATACTCATATACTCATTGTATATAAGAAAATGGTGTATTTAAACATTCAATAAATAAATACAGACAAGAAAATAAAAATTTCCTGGGAGCACCACCAGAAGAATGATGATGTATGTTGGTGATAGCCACTGAACTTGCAGCTGAATACCTGGTTCAAGGTGGATCATGCCATTCTCCTACCTTCTGTGTCACTTAAATTCAAATTCCATAACATAGCCGACAATATTCTGCTGAGCTGCCTCCTGCCTCTCTTTTCAGTCTCATCACCTATTCTCTCCTCCTCATTCACACTGGCCTCCCTTCAATCTCTCCAGTTCAGCAAGCTTCATCCTACTTATCTAGCACTCTCTGGCTCCTCCCCTGCCTCATACTCACCTGCTGTCTCCTGCTCATCTTTCAGGTCTCAGACTGCATGTCACCCCTTAAATTCAGTCATTGCCTGTCCCACATTCTTAATCAGGTGCTCTATTTTCTTTCAGAGCATGCTCTATGCTTCCTTTGAAACATTTGAATCATCAACATAGATGATTATATATTTGTGTAATTATTCATCTAATTTCTCTTTCCCTCATTAGACCATAAGATTTCTGAAGTCTTATACATGGTAACTAGCATGCAGTACAAACTAAACAAATAATATTAAATTAATAAAATCCCAGTTCTGACAATTATATTATCTTAGGTAAGTCACCCAATTTCTCTGAGCTTTATTTTATCTATAAATATGGGCATTAATCTAATAATTTTATATATTTTAACATAATAGGAATATATTCACTTTTGCAAATTGGAAAGCACCACTCAGATTTAAGACATTATTTTCTTTCTTAGGTCAAGATTATGAACCAAGGAACTTTTAAATTGATCATTATAGTCTTCATTTAGTCAGCATAGGCATATCCAGAAAGGCCTCACATTTAGTACTGATAAAGCTTGGTATTTAAAGAATATTATAGACAATGAATAACAATGATTCCTTATAATTTACAACTAAAGTTGATGCCACATCAGGTATATCAAAATCTTCATTAAGACTATTTCCTTTAATACAGTTTATGCTACTATGTTACATAAAAAGGAATCAATTGGTATTATTTAGTTGTTCTATTTATATGGACTATTTTAGTAATTTAGAAAAGATGTAGGGTACATGCCACTTTATATGCAAATATGCCTTGACAACTGTATGAATAAACAAGAAAACTGTAAATATACTTTAAAAGCCAAGATGATACAAATGGCCATTCATGAGTGGACTTACTGTCTAAGTTATTTTTCCAAGAGTGGAAATTCATTCATGTTGATACGCACAATTCTCACTTCATTCCCTCTTCCAATGACAAGGTGAGAAGATCTATGTCTAGAGCACTTTTTATCTAAGTGAAAGGAGCCAACAAGTGCCAGATGAACATGACTGTGGTCTCATCTTTTTTCACCTTAACCCACTGGCCTAACGAGCATGGACAGCAGAAGATTTGTGATGCTAAAAGAATTTACTTCTGCCTGGATATTTTAGGGATTTGACTCCTGTCAGGTATTGCAACAAAGTCAAGTGATTTCAATTTACCAGGCAAGGACAAGAAATGGTTTCAGGAAAAACCAAGGTGATGAACTATTGAGCATCCAGTTCATTAGCTGTCATCCATCTTGACATCTTCATCTTTCAAGCAGTACTGCAGAAAATCAAAGTCGTATAGTGCTTCCCTTAAAAAATCTGAGAAGGAAAACATATCCTCTTAAAGTTAAAGAGACCGTGAAGGCTATTTCAAATGGATTATGAAAGATAACCATTGCCTCAAGTCTGAAAATCTTGAGAGATACTCCATTGTAAATACTATCTGTGCCCTTAAACACACTAATCGTAAAAATAATATCATTAAAATATGTACTGCATGAACTGCTAGAGTATTTTTAGCTTATTCTAATTTGATGCATTGTGCATTTTAATATGCAGTAGTAGTTACATGACAAATAACTGACCTTTTAGAAATAGTATCTTGGGGGGAAAAAAAAGACTCAAGAAAAAAAGTGTTTCCCTGAAACATCAGCCAATAAAACATGGGCAGTAAGACTCCAGTGACATAGCCAAGTATTGGTAATATCACCTTCCTTCTTTTGTTTCTCTGCTCTGCTTGTTCAGCACTGAAGTATTGAAACTCTGGGTTTTTTGCACTTATATGCAGAGTTTCCTGGAATTAAAGAGTAATGTAAGCAACCAAAGACATTAAAGAAGTGATTCATAACCTTCCCCACCTACTATTCTTTATCAAGGGGAAAGTTTCATTTCAAGTTCTTGAAGCCCCCTAGAGGTAAAGGTGAGGTGAAAATCATGCTTTACTTCTATATCCCACATACTGTTTTATTAATGCTAAGAAGCACTGTAATGTTGCCTTTTAATTCTCCGCTTTCCGAAACACTCAGTGAAGATTATTCCAGATCTGTAGTTACTAACAAACAAAATAAAATGAAACAAAGACTCTTACATTGTTCCCTCCTGAATTTGCCATTTAAAACATCTAAGTCAGGCTGTGAAAGAAAATGTTAACTCACGGCTCACATCATATAAGCGACTAGACCACAAAACCTAAAAGATTACCATGGACTCTCAGAAGCCTCTGTAGTCTTAAATTATTGGAGGACAACTAAGGAACTATTCAGGTGTATGCTTTGCCCATCAGGGAAAGCCTTAGGTGCAGGTGACTGAATGGCTGCTTCTGAAGAATGGCATTTGGTATCTGAGTAAGTTCCTATACCTAAAAATTACTTGCAAGGCCTTCAGCCTGAAATTTCCCAATATATTATTAAAACTCTAATTATCTCCACACTACGTGCTGCTACCACCACTACCACCATACACTGCATGATTCTTGGCCGGGAACTATACCAGGCACTTTACATAAGGCACACATGTAACACCCGCATCAACTGTAGGAAGTAGGGGCAGTATTATATTCAGTTGATAGAAAACAGAGGCAGGTAAGATGTTCTAGGCTTCTGCTAAGCAAAACATGGTCCATGGAATAGCAGCTACAACATCACCCGACAGCTCGTCTGAAATGCAGAATCTCAGGCTCAAGTCCCTGATCTAATGAATTAGGATCTGGATTTTAATAAGATATCCAAGTGATTTATATGCACATGAATATTGAGAAGCAGTGCTTTGGGTAAATGGAATCACTCAGACTCAAACTCGGGGGTCTCTAGCTCAAAGATACAGATATTAAAATAGTCAGCTCTTCCTGATGATGCAAGACATCTAAAGAATGTAAAACACTGAATACATTCACATTTAGGACCAAGTTTTTCATCAGCTGACAAAATCTGATATGGAGAATTACAAATTTGAGAGGAGAAAACGATGACCTGGGAATAACAGAGGAAGGAGATACCTGGTAGGGGAATAGAAGAGAGCCACTGGGAAAAGAAATTGGGCTAAAAACACTTTGTGCCTTTCAGTTTGTCCATTTCAGTTTGGTTAAGGGAGTTCTTAGCCAAACTGAACAGAGTTTTGACTCTGTTCCCAAAACTCTCGGCTCACCTGAAGTGGTGCTTGATATCAGATAACCTTACTGGGGAGCTCAAGAGTGCTTAATTGAATTATTCACAAGATGACTTTCTCATGAACCAACCACTCCATATCCAGACATCCCTTTGCTGAATGTACATACTTATTCTTCAAGTTCTTACATCAATCAGCCCAATATGGAGCTTTCTAGAGATACTAACTGCTTCACTAAGTCTGATAAATGAAAACATCTGTATGAGTGACTTTTTTAATGCAATTTTAGTTGTTTTTTCACCACCATATATAATAAATCAAACTATATTAATCCATCAGTTATCCATCTGGGATCAGTTTTGATGGTATTCAAGCCTGATAAGTAATTAAAATGTTATTTCCATGCAAATTGCATCTGATCTTGAAAACAGTTTCCCTTAACCTGAAATTGGTTGAACATTTCTCTGCAGTCTTAAATTATCCAAATTTCCAAGCAAATATTTTTGTTTCCATAAATAGAAAGATAAACTGCAGGTCATTCATGAATCAAGTTATCATAATTAATTAGGTTTAGCTCTATTGCCTTTTTATTTAAAAACTAACTGGATACTACTATTTTTCCTTCCTTTTGTATACAGTATTTCATAACTGACTTTCATTGTATCCACTCTAAAATTTTTTAACACTTTGATGATACAGCATTTTCATCTTTTATTGGAAAAGAATTTATTGCTACTTTCAAGCATAGTTTTTTTCTCATTCATTATATTGTTATCATAACCACATGGCTTATAAAGATATGCAGATACTCATGTTATATCAATACTTGTGTCTTTGGGCTTTTTATTTAAAAATTAATTGTTGATTATGTATTTTTTTATTGCGAAAACTTTCTCAAATTCCACACCACAGCATGACTTGCTAATGAATATATTTACACCAAGAAAATAAAATGAACTTTGTGTAAGTTTCTAATATAAAAGGGAATACTTACTTTTGAAAGAAAGATAATTTCCTATCAATTTAATAATTTCCTTTCATTTTAATGGTAGAAAGTATATACCAATTTTATGTCACAAAATAGGTTAGAGCTTGTTTTCATAAACAATGTTTGTTAGATTACTCTTGCCCCTATCAGAGGAAGATCTGAAAATGTAACAAAGAAGATATATTTCATTTTTGTGCAAATAGATATGTATATAAAGATTAAAGGCTCTGACTGAGCCTAAAAATGAAGTCCTTTATTTAATGTACTGGAATAATGCATGCATTGGCCATATGCCAGCTTTAAAATTGACATAGAATGAGCCTTAACTTTTCCTGCATGATTCACTATCAGGACCAGAGAGCCATTCAGTAATGCTTGTCATCTCTTGCTATATAACAAAATAGCCCCCAAATTTTGTGACTTATAATAACGACAACCATCTTATCATCTGTTATAAATGTGTGGGTCAAGAATTCAGGAAGGGCCTGCCTAAGAAATTATCTGTGTCATATGGCATTAACAGAAGTCACTTGGTGGTATTCTGCTGGTGGTTGGGCTGCTCCAGAGAGCTCAAGTCAGCTTTACTTACATTTCTGCAGTCTTGGTGGTAATGGCTAGAAGAATGGGCTCAGCTGGACAATTGACCATAGCACCTATGCTAGCCCCTCTGATATGGTGGTCTCAGAGAGTGGGGTGTCTTTTCATAGAGTCTTGGAGAGAAGGTATAAGTCTTCTTCTGACTTAGCATCAGAAGTCCCAGAATGTCACTTTCACTGCATTTACTGACTAAATGTAACATAGATCCCAAGACAGAAAATGAACATGCATTAGGTAAAAATCAAAGAAATCTGAATGAAGTCTGGCCTTTATTTTATTTATTTATTTTTTGAGATGGACTCTTGCTCTGTCACCTGGACTGGAGTGCAGTGGCGCAATCTCGGCTTACTGCAAGCTCCGCGTCCCAGATTCACCCCATCCTCCTGACTCAGCTTCCCAAGTAGCTGAGACTACAGGTGACCACCACCATGCCTGGCTAACTTTTTTTTTTTTTTTTTTGTATTTTTAGTAGAGATGGGGTTTCACCGTGTTAGCAGGGATGGTCTCGATCTCCTGACCTCGTGATCTGCCCGCCTTGGCCCCCTAAAATGCTGGGATTACAGGCGTGAGCCACCGCAACCAGCCCTGGCCTTTATTTTCAAACAAATGTTGTTGGGAGGCATAAATATGACAGTGTGGAATAAAACAGAAGCTCATACATCTACATTGGCAGAAAAAGTTAGATATGATCAATAAATTGTTAAACCATTTAATGTTTTTGCCAAAGAAAGAACACAATAATTTGAAGAAAAAATTTAAATATGGTTTATCTGCCTATAATAAAATGGAATAGAGAAGAGAATACTCACTAAAGAGAACAAAGGTCAAATAACAAGGGAAAAATACAAAGGCACAGCCAGCTGTAGATCCAGGAGGACAACGGGAGGGCCTTGAGCAGAAGGATACTAGAAAGGGATGTTTAAGAGGCAATAGGATACTGCAAACCAGGTAAGTCTTTATAGTTTGTGTAGCTGACCCTGAAAGCAAGTGATTTCTAAGTCACAAACTGCCGAAGAGAAGAGGAACTCCCACCCAAAACTGTATAGTAAGAAGAAAAAGACTTACTAAATATCATTTAACTTCTGAAACAGGAAAGAATCACTACATATTTGTGATAGGCAGACTTATGCCTGCCACCAAAGATGTTCATGTCTTTCCCTCTTGAACGTGTGAATGTATTATTTGCATAGGAGAATTAAGGTTGGAGATGGGATTAAGATGGCTGATCAACTGGATTTAAAATAAGAAGATTAACCCTGGATTATCTCAGAAGACCCAATATGATCACAAAGCTGCTTTAATGAGGAAGAGGGAGGCAGAAGAGCCAGACCAGAGAGAAGGTATAATCAGAAAGACTCCACTGGTCATTGCTGGCTTTGAAGATAGAAGGTGTCCATAAGCCAATGAATGGAAGCAGCTTCTAGAAGCTGAAAAGGGCAAGATAACAGATTCTCCCTAGAGCCTTCAGAAAAGAATGCAGTCCTGCTGATACCTTGATTTTAGTCCAGAGAGACCCATTTCAAACATCTAACCTCCAGAACTGTAAGACAATACGCTTGTGTTCTTTTAAGACACTAAATTTGTGGTAATTTGTTACAGCAGCAATAGGGAACTAATACAATTGTGAAAAATGTTGGAGGGGAATTGGAAGGGAAAAAATTAAAGCATTTAATTTGCAAACAACTGTTCAAACATGATAAAAATGATAATGAGACTTACAAAATATCTTACAAATGAAAGAAGATAACTTTCCTGAAAGAAGATAACTATCCATAACACATAATGATTGACATAATTCTGAGGGTCATGACAAATATGCTCTATGAAGTGTTGGGATTTCAGCCTCCTGTTTTATTTCATGTCAGTTTTGGCAGATCTGGACTTCAGTAACTAGCAGTGTGCCTAGTACATGGTAGAAGCTCAATAAGGACTAAATCCATTATATAAACTAAAGGGGACTATAAAATAGAAAAAAAACTTATTATCACATATGGCTTGTGAGATTAGGCACATAGAAAAGGAAGGAAGAGAGAAGAGAGCTAAAATTATTTGGAATAAAAAAAGAAATCAAATTGAGATCCAAGTGAAATGCAAATACATTTCTAGTGAGACATTTTTAACCATTGACGAAGCTTCTTAGTTTCAGTTGGGTCTTCATAGCATCCTGCAAAAATGCATGGCAAAGATACAGCTGAACACCCACCAGCTGAAGCTGGGCTGTGATTGTTCTGGCAAACACATAACCCAGAGTAAATATTGTCTTGCACGAAGAAGTGAGGAGGTGGATTAGGCATTGTAATTACCATTTGCTGGGTATTTGGCATTCTTTTTAAAGATTTAATCATTTAGATGAGACTTAGTATCACTAAAAAAGGAGTCAATATTTCTGTGAGCCAGGGAGGAACAGCGCTGCTGTTTTCCTTCTGCTCAGTTGTTACGTGTGCCTACAGAAGACAACTTCACCTGCTACTTTTTTATTCAAGACAGCACAGATAAAGAATCATGAGCAGTAACTTCTTTCAGTTCTTTTTTTCTCCCTGAACACACTGTGTTCTCATATATAATTGATCAGAAAGTGATATTTAAATAGGGTGGCAATTTATAAAATTGCACAGGGATCTTATTACATTATCTTAATTAATTTTACAACCAGCACTCACTCACTGTCCTTTATAGTACATCTAAAGAATTCATGTGCTGATTAACAATAGCCAAGCAGACTCAGATAGTAGCTTTCAGACAATAACTTCTGTTAATCTTCTGCTTGTTGATTGGAATCTACTGACATAAACTGCTTTAATCTGAGTTCCTGGCATTAAGCATTTACAGAACAACATTTTGAGACACTGATTATTGTACCATTCCTTTGGGGCAGTGCCCCTAAATTTTAGTGTACAAAAGATCATCTGGAATTTGTTAAAATCCAAATTATTTAGCCCTTTCAGAGAGATTCTAATTCTTTAGGTCTAACGTGGGTCCAAGAATCTATATTTTAACAAGCATTCTGAAAGTGTCTGAGCCATGGGGCGAGGGGTATGTAACCAAACTTGTTTTGCAATCATATATAAATATGGACAATATTTTTGCTGAAACTTTTCTTCTTTTCTTTAAATGTCCAAGTCCTTATGTACATGATCTCTTTTAGTCCTCACAATGATCTTGTGAAGTAGGTATTATTATTTCTATTGTAACAAAGAGACAAAGGGTTAAGTCACTTTTTGTCTGTTTGCTCAGGCTGCCATAATAAAATACTATAGATTGAGTGGCTAAAGAACAGCAGTGTATTCTCTAACAGTTTTGGAGGCTGGAAGTCCAACATCAGGGTGCCAGCATGGTCAGGTTCTGGGGAGAGCTCTCTTTCTGGTTTGCAAATGGCTGCCTTCTTGCTGTGTGCTTACGTGGCATTTCCTCTGCGCATGCATGGAGAGACAGAGAAAATGATCTTTTCTTCTTATAAAGCCACCAATACCATTGGATTAGCACTTCACTCTTACACTGTCGTTTAACCTTAATAAGCTCCTAAAAGCCCTATCTCCAAATAGTCACATTGGAGGTTAGGGCTCCAACATATGAACTTATTTGTGAGAGGGGGTGGAATTTAGTCCTTAGCCCTTGTATAGTATCACAACTATACACAAATAGTAAGTGGGATCCAGGATTTGCACCCTAATTGCCCTGACTCCAAGCCCACACCATCTCTACCTTACCTTGCCCCTCTTGCCCTCTGGGCCATTGGCAAGAAGTAGTGATGGGCTACTCAGCAACAGAGGCATGGAGGTTGGTTAGATGCATATTCAGTCTTCCATTAACTGAGAATTGACTTTAATGTAATCAGACCACTTTAAACTTTAACGGCCGCCTTATATCTGGTGACTATGACTATTTTATTCCTGCAGCTTTATTACTAGTGACATATTTGTGCTCTTGGAGAAAAATAGTTCAAGAAATCCCTTCCAGACAGGGATATTCAGCAGTTTAAAAGAGGGTATTGGACAAGGCTGAGGAGGTTACATATGCTTCTATGAGCAGTTGTTCCATCTTCCCTTTCAATGCTAGATGCCTTAGCTCAACCTAGGCCAACTTAGTCTTATCCTTTTTCTTATCCCAAAGGAGTAAAAATAAAGTATACTTATCAGCATTTTTCCATCTCACAATCTGCACAGAAATGAATCATTCATTACTAAACTTCCTTTACATACCATAGCCTGATGAGAAAACAAATAAAGCTTAAAGAAAAATATTAAAATACATTTGTACAATCTCATACCAATAGCCAGGCAAAGTCAAGTCAAAAAAGCATATATTTAAAGAATCCTTTCTTGTGAGTGTATAAATATTTGTATCTTTGTTGGGAACTTATATATTCAAAAATAATATACACTACAAAAATTATATTACTTACATAAGATCATGGAGAGAAGGAAATTCCATTAAAACAAGGAACTAATATCTTTTTGTAAGGATGAGTTCCTGTCCTAGGGTTTGAAGTCTAGATATCATGTCAGGGAAGGCATGTGTGGGAGAGAGGGTCAGGGTGAGTTCCTTAGAGTGATGCAGAGAAGGAGATGGGAAAAAAATGTGCAGGGGAGTGGGGCTAGATGGATGTTGGGAAGGGTAGATTATCATCACTGATTCTATTCTTCCTATAAAAAATGGAAATAACAATAATTAATTCCTATTATATTTCCAGCAATATAAAATATATATAATAGTATAAAATATATCTTTCATAAAAATTCTGAATATTATACACATATTTGGGGCTCAGTAAGATCAGTTAAGTTGCACAAGTCATATAGATACTAAATGTGGAGCCAGGAAATGCAGCAAATTCAGGAGAAGTGGAATATGACATTCTAGATTTAAGAGTTTGTCAAGGAAACTTTGGAAATCTACTGTTAAAACTCAAACTAAAAATTAAACTCCTTCACTCAAAAATGTAACTACATAAGATGCAAAAGCATTTATCAATAAAACCAAATGTAGGAGAAGATGATCCCCTCTCGCCCACCACAAATTCCTACTTGAGGTGACAAAATCATTTTGTCCACAAAATAATCACACAGTGTGAACTTCAGTGTAATGGTATCTTATCTTTAGAACGTTGTCTAAGTAACATTACAGGAGGGAAACTTTGGTTACTGAAAGATATAGCCCAAAGGGCTATGTTATTCTAAGAAAAGAACAAAATTTTCTGTAATGAGTTTTCTGGTAAGCACAGACATTTGTAACCCTGGAGTTGAATAATATGTCCCATTTGTACGTAGCTGATATTCAAAAAATTCAATAATAGATTCTGCTTTATGGACATTAATACCATGACATTTGACTTCCCAACTATTTATTAACAAAAAATATAAAAATCCACAAATATGTTATAAAGCAAAAAAATAAAGAAGGAAGAGAGAAGGAAGAAAGAAGGTTAAAATAAAAGAGAGTAGAAACAAAAAAGACTATAGCAGTTTAGTTCTAAAACAGAGGGAGAGCTTTATCAATTATTGAGTTCACTCTCTCATGTTACCCAGTGTGGGCCAGGGCCAGAACACACATCAAAAACACAATTCCTACCCTGGTATTTTTCCTATTGCACTATAGTATAAAATGCAAGAAACCATATTCTCCATTTATTAAATATAATCCTAAGAAAGGCATGACTTATGTCTATTTTTAAAATTATCTCTATACAATTAGTTTGCAGCATTCTTTATATTTTAAAATGAGTTTACTTTGGATGTGTGGTTAAGGTAAGTAATATAAAATTGATAGTATCTTTCACAGCTCAGTTGACATTCACAGAAGCTATCCTTACTTTGTCTAATATAGCCCAAGCCTCATTTTCTATGCAACACAAGTAAGAGACTAGAATGAGGTGAAAGGCAACTGTTAATCAATTTGTTCTTATAGAACAACACTAGCTTTTTCCAGTTTTTGTATGTGTGTGCCAAAGACTTATTCTTATCACCTTGAGTACATAATGAAACTCCTAGGATTAGGCAGGTGGATGATATACAAAGAAAAAAAGTGAGAAGTGACAAGTGTTCTAGATATCTAATGCTGTGTAACAAAATGCCCCAAACTGAATGAGCAACAGCAAAATTTATTTTGCGTATGACCCTGCAATCTGGGTAGGATGTAAAGTAGATAGCTCATCCCTGTTCCACTCAGCATCCACTGATGCCCCTTGAGGTGTAGGGGCTGGTGTCATCTTAAGTACCAAACAAATAGTATTAGAGTTGGGGATCCCTAGACATCTCTGTCTCCATGTGGTCTCCCCACATGATTTCTCTTACATGGTAGCTTCAGAATAGCTGAGCTTTTTGCATTTCAGCTCAGGGATCCCAAGACATGAGCCCAAGAGAGAGAATCAGGTGAAAGCCATTATTGCTTTTTATGACCTAACTCAGAAGTTTTGCAACTTTGCATCTGTTTTGATCACAAGCCTTCCCAGATTCAAGGGGAGAGAATATGGACCTCATCTCCACGTAGACAAGTATCAACTGTACGTTGTATGAGGAGAAAATGTGGGATAGATATATTGGTGGATCCACTTTGGGAACTAAAATCTGCACCAATGTCCTTCCAGCAAGACTTAAAGTGACATCATGAAACCTGAGATCAAGAGGGATTTCTCCTGAAGCAAAGCATAAAATGGAGAGGAGATTACAAATGGAGAGACCAGTTAGGAGGTTATTGCAATTGTCAAGGTAGAAATTATCATGGTGAGAACTAGTGTGATGATAGGAACAGAAAGGAGACTTCCAAGAGCACTTGTTCTGACCCTTTTCTCAATGGAAAATGAGAGAGGACAAAATAAAATAGAAATTTAATAAAGACAGGAAGAGGAACAGATCTGAGCAGATAGGATTAATTTGGCTTAGAAAATTTTCAGTTGTTCTTGTGGGATATCGAGGCAGAAGTGTCCAGTGGTCATTGGAAAATGAGAGTCTAGAGCTGTACTGTTCATTAAGACCACATATGGCTATTGCATTATTGAAATGTGGCTGGTTTGAATTGAGAAGTGCTCTAAGAAAAAGTACACACTGAATTTTGAACACTTAGCACAAAAAAATGTAAAATATCTCAATATTGTTTATCTTATTTCTTGAAATAATATTTCAGATAGTTGGGTTAAATAAAATATATTAAAATTAGTTTTACCTTGTGTCTTTTTACTTTTATTAATGTGGCTGCTAGAAAATTTTAAATGACAGGTTGGGCATGATGACTCACACCTGTAATCCCAGCACCGGGGCAGATCACTTGAGGCCAGAAATTCGAGACCAGCCTGGGCAACATGGCGAAAGTCAATCTCTACAAAAAAAATACAAAATTATCTGGGCATGGTGGTGCATGCCTGTAGTCCCAGCTATATGGGAAGCTGAGGTAGGAGGATCACTTGAGCTCAGGAGGTCGAGGCTGCCATGAATCAAGATTGCACCACTGTACTCCAGCCTGGGCAACAGAACAAAACCCTGTGTATTAGTCTGTTTTCACACTGCTGATAAAGACATACCCAAGACTGGGCAATTTACAAAAGGAAGAGGTTTAATGGACTTACAGTTACATATGGCTAGGGAAGCCTCACAATCATGGTGGAAGGCGAGGAGGAGTAAGTCACATCTTACATGGGTGGAAGCAGCCACAGAGAGAGAGCTTATGCAGGGAAACTCCCCCTTATAAAACCATCAGATCTCATGAGACTCCTTCACTATTATGAGAACAGCATAGGAACAACCTGCCCCTATGATTCAGTTACCTCCCACCAGGTCACTCCCACAACACATGGGAATTCAAGATGAGATTTGGATGGGGACACAGCCAAACCATATCACCCTGTCTCAAAAGAAAAAAACAGAAAGAAAGAAAATTTAAAACGATAAATAGTTGTCCCACTATAATTTTACTGGACAGTTGGTCTAGTTTTGATGAGAAAGCATATATTTGGGAATACTTTACCCTAGGCTCTACACTATACCTGAAAGCATGGGATTGAATGATGTCTCAAAGGAGGGAATTTTAAAAGGGAAAAAAGAGGAACTGAGAAGATAACCTTAGGAATTCTCACAATTAGAGAGGAGAGAAGGTAATAAGCAGAGGAGTTCATAGCTTCATATCCTACATTTCCTATTATATGTTTATGTAAATATTTACTGAAAGAATAAGTACATGGAAAATGAATTGTTTGCTTAATTTAAGAGAGTTCTTTATGCTGCTCAGCAATCATTCTTTATTTCCCTAAACCCCCATCTACTTTCGTTCTCCTAAACAACTATTTCCTTCTGTCTCCTCAAACCTTGAACCTCAAATATTTCCTCCTATCCTCACTGTCAGCTGATGATCTTGCATCCCCATTCTCTAAGAACTAGAAGCAATTACAAGGGAAGGAACCTCTTCCCTAAGCTTTGCTCCCACCCACCTCATCTGGTCTGCATACCTGCATACCCATCTCCTCTCCCTTTACCATGCTCCCACTTAGCCAACCCTTCCACTTGTACAATAGGTCCCAGCTCCATTCAAAAAAGAACATGGCCCCAGCAGTACTTTCTCTCCTGCACCATAATGTCCCCTCTCTACTGGATTGTTTGTCCAATCAATGTAGAAAAGTGCTATTTCTCGAATCTTAATGCAGCCCTCTTTTGATCCCACTTCACCCTCCAGTTATTGCTTTTTCTCTCCTTCCCTTTGCATCAAGATATTTTAAAAGAGTTGTCTATGCATGCTGCCTCCAGTTTCTCTTCCTTATTCTCTCCTGAATCTACATCAATCATAATTTCCACCATCCAGTTGTCCTTGTCAAGGTCACTAATAAAGTTGCCAAATCGGCTCTCAGTCCTTGTCTTACTTGACCGCTCTAAAGCAATTGATGCAGTTGGTCATTTTCATCTACACTTGGCTTCCAGAACAGCATACATTCCTGGTTTACCTTTTATGCCCCTGACTGTTCTTTTCAGTATCCTTAATTGACCCTTTTCATCTCCCTGTCCTTTACGTGTTGGAGTGCTTCAGGGCCCAGTCCTTAGAGCTCTTAAATTGTTTATGTATTTTCTAAGTCAATTCCTTCCATCCAAACACACCTGGAACACACCTGTAGTTGAGAAAGTTGGGTTTATTACTCACTACAACAGGGAGAACACATACTCATACATAGGTAACCATGACAGTTTTAGTAAGATGGGGTTAGAAAGGATTATTACAAGGTTTAGAATTTGGTTGGATGATTTTGGAGAAAGTCCAAGGAAGGGAAGTTTCCCTCTGGATTGAGGGCTGTCTGAAACTTCTATGATTATCTCAATATATCTATAGAGAAGGGCAGACTAGAGCAAAGCTACAACTGTAACTAGCAAAGAAGCAACAGTCAATAATTGAAATAGGAAGATAGTTGATCTTCTTTAAAAAATGTTCATGTTTTGTCTGTGTCTTTTTTCTTGATTCACTGTGGTCAGAGTGGCCTTGCCCAGTGTTGGTGTTCAATGCAATTGTTTATGGGCAACAGGGGAACACCAGGGCTTAGGTGATAGCGCGAGGCAGGCTCCTGAATGTCAGGGGTTGCTTTTGTCTAATCTCATTTAATCCCACGACTTTAAATTCCATCAATATGCTGAATATTCTCAAATTTATATCCCTAGTTCTTATAGCCATGAATGGCCATGACAGCCAAAAAGTCTTCATCTACATGGCTTTTCATACTGAACATATCTAAATCTAGTGTCCTGATGGTCCCCTCCCAATCTGCTTATTGGGGTACACTTCCCCATCGTTGTTTAGGTAACTCCATCCTTTCCATTTATTCAGACCCCAAACCTTTCTTGACTCATACATACTTTATCTATCATACATCTGATATTTGGCAAATCCTGATGGCTGCACTTACGAAATGTACCCAGAATTTGAGAACTTGTCACCTCTCCAGGGCTATCCCTCTGTTCCAAGTCACCATCATGCCCCTCCTGGACTACTGGAATAACTCCTAACTGCCCCCACCCTGATTCTACCCTTTCTCCACTTAAGTGGATTCTCAACTCAGCAGCCAGAATAATCCTGTTAGAAAGTAAGTCAGATCATGCCACCCATCTGTGGAAAACCCTCGCATAACTTCCCATCTCAGAGTAAGAGAGCCAAGAGCCTTTCTATGATGTGCTTGGTCTGGATCTTCTATCTGACCTCATCTCCTGTTATCCCCACCCTAACCCACACTGTTTTAGCTACACCTCCTTGTTGTCCTTTGAACACCTAGAAAATCACCCATTTGCAATGGTCTTCTCTGCCCAGATGACTGTTCAGGGCCTTTGCAATGGTCTTCTCTGCCCAGAAAACTTTTTCCCCAGCTATCTCCATGTATTCCTTCCTCCCTTCCCCCAGGGTTTTACTTGAATGTCACCTCAGGGTGTTCCTCCCCAGCCTTTCTGTCTAAAATGGTAACCTCCCACACCTGACATTTCCCCTCCACATTTCCCTGCTTTATTTTTCCCCTTAGCACTTACATTACTTTCTAGCTAATATACTATATATTTACCATTTTAGTTAATTCTTTCTCTCCTAACCCCCATAGGGACAAGACTTTTGGGTTTTTTACAGCTGTATAAAGAGTACTCAGTACGTATTTGTTGCATGAGTGCTGTATTGCCATGCCAGAGACAGTAGATACTGAGACTGAGGAGGATGGCTGCCTGGCAGAGCAGTCTAGCCCATATCTCCACTGGCTGGAGGGGTTGGTGTTAAATATGCATAGGTGTGATGCTGTTTCTGGTTCCGATCTCCTTCGTGGATGGAGATGTCTACCTGTTGTGTATGCTCAAGCCAGTGGCACTGTATCCATCTGAGTCATCCCTCCCTGCCCAGAGAGTGCCCCGCTCCAGCCATTCTTTGTGCCTGTTTCTGTGTATCCCAGATCCTAGGCAGCCAGGCCCAGCATGAGCCATAACATTATGCTTTGGGCTAGACAGCAGTGCCTGACATGTTTTTCCCTTCTTAGATATCATTAGACAAAAGCTTAGCTAGGGAGTTGGAGGAATGTATCATTACAAACAAACAAACAAAAAATCGAAGACAGTAGCAGTTCCTCAGTTAGTAGCTGGAAGGGCCACAAGTTGTCAATAGCAGGATGGTATTCAGTGATCATTACCCTTCTCTTTTATCCTAATTAAATTATCCTAGTCCTAACAAAAGGAATAAATGAAAAGAAAGAGCTGACAGTAAATAGGTTTATAGAACTGAACTAGAAAGATTAGAAATTGCTTTTGTGCCAAATTGGAACATTTAATAAACCTTCTTAGAAATCTTAAAATGTATTGAGAGTATTTTAAGAGAATTTTCAAGTGTTGTATTTTCAAAATCTAGTGATGTGTGACTTATTCCTCACATAATCCAGCCTGTGTAATTAATCTTGGATCAAAATATGTGCATGTTATATACTTTTATATGTTTATATTTATTTCTGTATATTTATTTTCATATATTTGTATGCTTAAATATATGTATTTATAAAAAATGGATAAAAATTCACCTTTTTCAGTATTTGTAAGTTTTGGGTTGTCCTTGATCATAATAGATTAACATTTTTAATTTAGTTTTGTTCAAATGACCTAGTGTTGCTCCAAGCAGTTCAGAAGTAAACAGTAACTTTGCTAGCATCCTCATTATTTTCAAAGTTCAGAGAAAACAATTTTGTGATGGGTGGAATGTTTCATAAATACAGGCCACAAGTCCAGGGTTTTCAAAGAAGGATGTATTAGATGGAGTAATACCAGTACTACTTGCCTCCTCTGTTTCTTTCAGCCGTTTTATGTTAACAGTGATGTTACTCGACTGGCCTTAGAGGATGAAAGAATCAGATCACTGGAGACAGAGCATGCTGAATTTGGCATCTGCTTTTCTCTGCATCATCAGTTACTAGGGTTTTGTTTGATCTGTAACGTGTAAAAATTGATGATGGAGGTCGCAAGGTGTTTTTTTTTTTTAAAGTCTTTGTTCTCTTTATTTTGCTGTGTTAAATTTTGCACTTACTTTAAGAGGCTCCAGGTCATAGAAAGAATAGGTGAGCCTCTGATGCACAAGTCTTGCAGAGGCTGCCTTCTAGAGACAGGAAGCCTGGTTTCTAACTTAACCTATGAAGCAGTTAGGACTCTTTCTGGACCCAGAAAAACATACAAGTTAACCAAGTCTTTTTATGCATGACCCACTCTACATAAGTAATCTTTGACACAAGATTATGTATACATATAGACTTAAATTCGATATCATTGCACCTTGATAAGCAGCAAGTAGCTTAAGCAAAAAAGGGACTTTACTGTAAGGATACAGTGGCAGTACCTGGAACCTAAGGCACCTATGAATGGTGCTGGGCCTCAGGAATGGGCAGGACCCAGGTGCCATATGCCTGGAGGTGTGCTCCTGTTCTCTCCCACTCCTCTCTTCACTTGCTCTCCAACTTCTCCGTTATTTGCTTTTCCTCTTTCCTCTCTCTCCTTTGCTTTCTCCCAGTTATAGAATCTCCTTTTCACTATGCAGTAAAAAGGAATGGATCCTTATTGGCTCTGGCTGAGTCAGGTACCCATGCTTGCCCATCAGTGGAGGTTGTGGTCAACTGGGAAAACACAGCTGGAAGGAGGCTCACAGCTGTAAAGATTGGTACATGAACATCAGGGTGGGAGAAGTGGGGGTGGGGTACGGATGCTTCCCAGAAAGGGAACTGGGAAAACCATTTAATGTGTCTACTGTAATTCTTTCTGGTTCAGTGAGCCTTTTAGTGGGCAGAAAATGAGTTGCTCTCAAGTTTTAAAATCTCTCACAGTGCTTTGTCCCTGTTCCCTCAACAGCCTTTTCCATGGTTCCCCTCCACCAGTGGAATAAAGCCAAAACTAGCTTAAATGTAACAGGGAAATCCTTCATTTAGATTACATCAACCTAGCTTTTTCTTTTGCCACTGCCTCTCTTACACCATAAAGTCCAGAAAAATTGAACTATCTTCCATCCCCTGAAATGGCTTTATCTTTCCCAGCTCTTACTTTCACTTGGATGGTTTAATCTAGTGGATATAATTTTAGTATGCATCAGAATCACCTGGAAGGCTTGTTAAAACTCATGTCATCGGAAGAATCCACAGAATTTCTGACTCACTAGGTCTGGGGTGGAACACAAAATCTTACATTTCTCACAAATTCCCAGGTGATGCAGAAGCAGCTGGTGCTGGGATCATGCCTTGAGAATCTTTAATTTCTCAGGAGTGCTCTTCCATGCATCTACATTTATGCAAATGTTAAGGTTACTTCATTCTTAGCTATTATGTCTTATTTTGTCTTCCTTAGTTGTTAAACCAAAAGTAATTTCTGTCTTTACTGTGCTTCTGTAGCTTGTTGGAATTCTCTTAAACCATTACCTACCTTGCATTACAATTTGTATATGAATATTCCTTATGGGTAATAATAACTTACCTATTTTTGCATTATCCATAGTGCATGTCAAAAACATTTTCTAGGCATATCACTGGTGAACAGCAACAGTTTTTACTTTCTCTTTACTGATTTGGATGCCCTTTATTTCTTTCTCTTGTCTGATTGCTCTGGCTAGGACTTCCAGTACTATGTTGAATAGAAGTGGTGAAAGTGGGCATCCTTGTCTTGTTCCAGTTCTCAGGGGGAATGCTTTCAGTTTTTCCCTGTTCAGTATAATGTTGGCTGTGGGTTTGTCATAGATGGTAATAACCTTAAGAATATTTTCTATATATTTTTAATTGAATTACAGATGTAGACCATAACCTCAGGAAATATGAATCCTTTTATAAGAAACTGGAGAGTATTTCTTTTTTTTCTTACTCATAATAGTTGTACCTTAATTCTTGACTTACATGGTCCATGAACTACGGTTTGTGAAGAGGTGAGTGGCTACCACTTTTGGATCATCTACATTGTGCTAGCTAACTTGCATATTTTATTTTAAATTCTGTCAGCAACCCTGAAGATATATACTGTTAATCTCATTCTACAGATGATAAAACTAAGTCTCAGAACAGCTAAGAAACTTGCCCAAAGTCACCCTAGGAAGTCACAGAACCAGAATTTGTAAAGGGCAGCCCTTACGATTTTTTTTTTTTTTTTTAAACGGAGTCTCGCTCTATCCCCCAGGCTGGAGTGCAATAGAGCGATCTTGGCTCGCTGCAACCTCTGCCTCTCAGGTTCAAGCAATTCGCCTGTCTCAGCCTCCTCAGTAGCTGGGATTACAGGCATGTACTACCATGCCTGGCTAATTTTTGTATTTTTAGTAGAGATTGGGTTTCACCGTGTTGGCAAGGCTGGTCTCAAACTCCTGACCTGAAGCGATCCACCCGCCTTGGTCTCCCAAAGTGCTGAGATTACAGGTGTGAGCCACCATGCCCAGCCCTCTTATGATTTTTTTTATATCCCACACTTCCTTCCCATGGAGAATATACTTAACACTGATCATGAAGTGAACTGCCAGCAATCAAAGAGGTGATAAAGTCCCTGGAACACAGCAGGTGTCCAGGAGAAGATGGCCCAACCAGGCTGTCAGGAAAACACTCCTGGCTTCCTGATGCCATTTGCCATGTGAAGCTCTATGCCAGATGCTGGATTGTGAGAATGGAGAGTCTTTCCTTAAAGGAGAAAAGTGGCTTCAATGATTAAGAAGCATGAACTTTCATCAGCTTTTTGTACTTCTTCTCACATATTACTAAAAATCTACATTTTTTTTCCAAAAGTAAATTCCGTCTATTTTATTCCTGAACTCAAATAATTAACAAAAGAACAGGCTTATATGCAAAATGTTACAACTACAGACCTTACTGGTGCAAGTAATTACTTGAAGAAATATCATATCTTAAAATATTTCCACCCAGTGCATCCTTTTTGTTAGCACTCTATAAATTTGCTGTCACTGTGATATCTGCAGGGAATGCTTATAAATTAAAAAATCAAATAACAAAAATAACATCGCTACATTTATTTTTTCAACAATCTGTGCTGAAGGATCTGAGTAGATGCAGTTGAAATATGGACATAGAGTTTGAGTGATTAGAATTTATAGGGGAAACAGTACTATTTCTACATGACTTTCATTTGCATTTATTTGTTATTCTCCTAATTTTGTCTGGAGTAGCCTTGGGGATGAGTTCTGTTACACGGTGATATCTTCCTTTATATAACTAAGTTTAGAGGTCAATCAGACCACTGAATAAATTCATAATATCTAGTCCCATGATGTACATAAAGCAGGAAATATTTTAGCTAATTCACTTGGGGGAGATTTCTTGATGCAGGAATTGGAAATGGGGGCAAATATACAACAATGCTAAGTCATCACCTAAACCAAGCAATGATAAAACTTTGAAGCCCTTAGGTCAGGGAAAAGTTAGTAAGTTACACATTGCTGTTTAATTCTTGTTATGGGGAACACCCATGAAAGTGAAGTATTATCCACTGGAAGATTCGTGCATTCTTTCCTTCTGCCCTGTAGGTGGCAGACTTCTTGGCTGGGACAATTACCTCTTCTTTTGTGGCATTTGGGGAATTAGTGTACCTTTCTTCCAGTCCTTTGAGAAAGTTCTCTGAGACTAGATTCTTGATGCAAACGTCTTAATGATAAAAAAGTTCTTTGTAATTGCATGGTACATTTACTCTGCGGCAAAAGCAAAATAAACATTCTTTTCCATGAATAGGAAGATCTTTACTCAAAGGATCTTAAAAATTGACCTAATTACTCACTAGAGAAACTATGTCTATTCTAGAAGGGACAAGGGAGAGATTCAAATAGTAGGGAAAATTCTGCGTACTACCACAACAACTACACAGGAGGGTATCTTTGCTTTTATTCATGCCTAGAGGAGTCTGTCTATGCTTTATAAAACCTCTTAACCAAATGGTGTTATTGCCTGTGATTCTGCAGGCAGGGGTGGCAGCTGCATTTATAAGCAACTATTTTCCACTGAGTTACCCAAGTAAAGAAAGGAAGTTGAATATCTGACCTATGGATAGAAGACATGTCTCAACCCTTAATCCTCACAATTGCAGTGAGCCATCTTCTCCTGGCATCATCATTTACTCCCTAAAACTGGATCACTTCCATTCATAAACAAATATGTTCTAAAAAAAGTTCATCTTAATAAAAAAAAAAGAAGAGAAATCCTCCCAGGCTTGACTCAACTCCCACTTGTGGCTACAAAATAATTTCTATGCTTTCTCTTGGAGCAACACGTGTCAGGTGAGATGAACTGCCTACCCAGGTCTTCTTTACTTCTCTGTCTTATTCATCCTGTGGTTAAAACAGCCTTTGTATATTGTTGATTCTCAATCTTCATCTCAAGGCTGCACAGTTCCTCTGCACTTTAGACTCCTATATTCTATTATATTACTGGATGTTTACTAGGTACCTAAAACTTGATATATTGAAAATAGAGAACATCTGTGATGGCAGATGCCTGTAGTCACAGCCACTTAGGAGGCTGAGGTGGGAGGATCTCTTGAGCCCAGAAGTTCAAGGCTGCAGTGAGCTACAATCCTGCCACTACATTTCCAGCCTGGGCAAACAGTGAGAACCTGTCTAAAGAAGGGGAAGGAAGGAAAAAAGGAAGGAAGGAAGAGAGGAAGGAAGGGAGAGGAAGAAACAATTTTCCACTCTCCACACACTAAAATCTGAGACTTCCTAGTCTTTCTCATCAAAGAAAATAATAACCCCATTCACCTAGTTATTCAAGCCAAGAACTTGGTAATTAACCCCTTCCCTTCAACCCTACACTGCCAAAGAAGAGGCTGGATCTGAGATATACATTTGGAAGTGATAGAACTTGGAAGATATCTTGACAGTTTTGATCTAGGGGGACTCCCTATATCTACATTGACCCCTATAGTCCCTTTTCCAAGGATCACCGGGAGTCATAGTTTAAACACTTAAATCAGGTCACTCCTTCTACTCAGAATTTTTAAATTTACTCCTATTTCTCTTACAGAAAAACCCAAATTCCCAAACCTGGCCTATAAGCATTGGTATGATCGGACTCCTGCCTGCCCCTCCAACCTTACTGCTTACCTGTCTCCCTCACACAGGATGCTCAAGCCACACTGGCTTCCGTTAAATAAAAATTATAGAAGGCCATTGTTTTGAACTAAGCTCCTGCACTCAGCTCCAACAGATAAAGGGCTGAAAGATAAAAACCCACACCAAAGTTCTGTCACCAAACAACCAATTGATGAAACAGGCCAGTTTCAATCTTCCATCGGCATGATAATGAAGTTCCCTCTGCTTTAAGTTATGTTTCCACTGTTCTGTCTCCCTACTCCCACCCTGCAAGAAAAGTAATGCTGAAATGACCCTCTACTTCATGTTCCTTGTTTCTGTTTTTTTCCAGTCCTGTTAAAACTAACCCCCTCTGATCAACTCATTGGAACACTTACATTTTATGGATTCTAGATTTGCAAATAATGCCAATTAAGGTCTTTAAATTTGTTATAATTTTGTCTTTTGACACTCCTTTCTGTTCCTTGAACAGGACATACCTTTTCCCAATTACCTGAGGCCTCTGCCTTGTTATTGGTTTTCCTTGCTCTTTTCTTGGCAGTCCCAGTCTAATGTGTCCCTCCACCCCCCACTCCACACACACCACCTTCCAAGACCTTCCCAGACCACCACATGATAAAACAGCCCCCCTAAAGGCAGCAGGGTTGGTTTCCATCAGGGCACATATACCTCTCCCTACACATCCCCACACCCCTGTCCCCACCCCCAGTCCCCTGCCCCTGTACTTTAAGATGCAAAAATCCTCAATAAAATACTGGCGAACCGAAACCAGCAGCACATTAAAAAGGTTATCCACCATGATCAAGTGGGCTTCATCCCTGGGATGCAAGGCTGGTTCAACATACGCAAATCAATAAATGTAATCCAGCATATAAACAGAACCAAAGACAAAAACCACATGATTATCTCAATAGATGCAGAAAAGGCCTTTGACAAAATTCAACAACCCTTCATGCTAAAAACTCTCAATAAATTAGGTATTGATGGGACATATCTCAAAATAATAAGAGCTATCTGTGACAGACCCACAGCCAATATCATACTGAACAGGCAAAAACTGGAAGCATTCCCTTCGAAAACTGGCACAAGACAGGGATGCCCTCTCTCACCACTCCTATTCAACATAGTGCTGGAAGTTCTGGCCAAGGCAATCAGGCAGGAGAAGGAAATAAAGGGTATTCAATCAGGAAAACAGGAAGTCAAATTGTCCCTGTTTGCAGATGACATGATTGTATATCTAGAAAACCCCATTGTCTCAGCCCAAAATCTCCTTAAGCTGATTAGCAACTTCAGCAAAGTCTCAGGATACAAAATCAATGTACAAAAATCACAAGCATTCTTATACACCAATAACAGACAGAGAGCCAAATCATGAGTGAACTCCCATTCACAATTGCTTCAAAGAGAATAAAATACCTAGGAATCCAACTTACAAGGGACGTGAAGGACCTCTTCAAGGAGAACTACAAAGCACTGCTCAATGAAATAAAAGAGGACACAAATAAATGGAAGAACATTCCATGCTCATGGGTTGGAAGAATCAATATCATGAAAATGGCCACACTGCCCAAGGTAATTTATAGATTCAATGCCATCCCCATCAAGCTACCAATGACTTTCTTCACAAAATTGGAAAAAGCTACTTTAAAGTTCATATGGAACCAAAAAAGAGCCCACATCGTCAAGTCAATCTTAAGCCAAAAGAACAAAGCTGGAGGCATCACAATACCTGACTTCAAACTATACTACAAGGCTACAGTAACCAAAACAGCATGGTACTGGTACCAAAACAGAGATATAGATCAATGGAACAGAACAGAGCCCTCAGAAATAACGCCGCATATCTACAACCATCTGATCTTTGACAAACCTGACAAAAACAAGCAATGGGGAAAGGATTCCCTATTTAATAAATGGTGCTGGGAAAACTGGCTAGTCATATGGAGAAAGCTGAAACTGGATCCCTTCCTTACACCTTATACAAAAATTAATTCAAGATGGATTAAAGACTTACCTGTTAGACCTAAAGCTATAAAAACCCTAGAAGAAAACCTAGGCATTACCATTCAGGACATAGGCATGGGCAAGGACTTCATGTCTAAAACACCAAAAGCAATGGCAACAAAAGCCAAAATTGACAAATGGGATCTAATTAAACTAAAGAGCTTCTGCACAGCAAAAGAAACTACCATCAGAGTGAACAGGCAACCTACAAAATGGGAGAAAATTTTCACAAACTACTCATCTGACAAAGGGCTAACATCCAGAATCTACAATGAACCCAAACAAATTTACAAGAAAAAAAACAAACAACCCCATCAAAAAGTGGGTGAAGGACATGAACAGACACCTCTCAAAAGAAGACATTTATGCAGCCAAAAAACACATGAAAAAATGCTTGTCATCACTGGCCATCAGAGAAATGCAAATCAAAACCACAATGAGATACCATCTCACACCAGTTAGAATGGCCATCATTAAAAAGTCAGGAAACAACAGGTGCTGGAGAGGATGTGGAGAAATAGGAACACTTTTACACTGTTGGTGGGACTGTAAACTAGTTCAACTATTGTGGAAGTCAGTGTGGCAATTCCTCAGGGATCTAGAAATAGAAATACCATTTGACCCAGCCATCCCATTACTGGGTATATATCCAAAGGACTATAAATCATGCTGCTATAAAGACACATGCACATGTATGTTTATCGCGGCACTATTCACAATAGCAAAGACTTGGAACCAACCCAAATGTCCAACAACGATAGACTGGATTAAGAAAATGTGGCACATATACACCATGGAATACTATGCAGCCATAAAAAATGATGAGTTCATGTCCTTTGTAGGGACATGGATGAAATTGGAAATCATCATTCTCAGTAAACTATCACAAGGACAAAAAATCAAACACCGCATGTTCTCACTCATAGGTGGGAATTGAACAATGAGAACACATGGACACAGGAAGGGGAACATCACACTGCGGGGACTGTTGTGGGGTGGGGGGGGTGGGGGGAGGGATAGCATTAGGAGATATACCTAATGCTAAATGACGAGTTAATGGGTGCAGCACACCAACATGGCACATGGATACATACGTAACAAACCTGCACATTGTGCACATGTACCCTAAAACTTAAAGTATAATAATAATAAAAAATAATAATAAAAATAAAAAATAAATAAAATAAAATAAAATAAAATCTCCTTGCTGGTTTGTTTGCTTACTTCCCTCTCTGGTTCACCAAGACAGGTCGAGTACCTGGCGCAGCTTGTGGCACACAGTAAGTTTTTAATTGAAATTTATTAAATGTGAATAGATAAAAGCTGGGCTTGCCCCTACTAAATTTGACAAAGTGAAGTCAACTCCATGTTAGAAGCCCTTTATCACCCCACCTCATATTCCCAGGGAATTAACTCATCTTGAGGTATGATGGACGAAGATCAGATCTGTTGCACTTTCCCCAAGCTATTTGAATTTAATGGAGAGGGAAAGAGAAAGGAACAAGAATTTTTGGTGTATGTGCAGTTCACATTTTGAAAGTGAAGCAAATGCGCTTATCCAAATGTGAAAAGTAGCCTGGATGATCCTCAGTATCATTCTGTTTTATAAAGGATGTACCATTCATATTTAAGAGCCAGCGCATGCTAATATTTCAGAGGAGATGGGTACTTTGAGAGTCTGATGCAAGTTTAGACAGAAATCTAAATGAAATGCATATACATAAAGATAATTACATACAATTTGAGTGGTGCATGGGCCTCCAGAAGCCTATCCATTATGCATCCTGAAGATTCTAAACAAATCATGCTTCTATTTTACTATGTGAACAAGATTCCACTTTCTTTCATGGTAAATCCTGGGTCATTGATTTTGTTTATAGCTCTTCCTAAAGCAATTTGAACTTCCCCACTGCCCTTATAGCTTGAAGAGAATATGTTAATTGAGAAGAGTGAAAGGAAGGAATACTAATATGTGTTAGACACGAATATGTATCCAGCATTCTGCAATATAAATTCTGAGGAATTTATTTCTCAAATTTAATTCTCGTATTTACTACAGAATTAAGTTATCACATTTAACTATCAAAACAATCCAGTAACACTGTGAGTCCCATTTTTGCAGACTGAAAAACTGAGGGAACAAAAGGACAAATAACTTACAAAAAGACGTTTATGATGGAACCTAGATTCCTATCCAGATTATAAATTCATTTTCTCAATCTTATACTACATATTCATATTTTAAAAGTGGCTGATTCACTCTTTCATTTAACTAATGATCTGGACACCTCCTCCTCAACTCTCTGACTTCATCTTCTGTTACTCTTCCCTTTGCTACTTTTATGCAAGCCACATTGGCCTTAATCTAAGATCCTTAAGGAAAAGTCTGCTATAGAAGCTATTAATAGACTATTGGTGGTGAGTCTGTAAAATATACGAATAAGAATCTATATCTTCTTAAGAAACGTATTTTGGTAAAAATTATTTAGAAGATGATTGCCTCTACTAAGATACTTGCAATATAGATATATTTGTGAAATTAAAGCATATTATCCATTCTAAAGAAACAAATACTAATTAAAATGGTTACAGAACAAATCGTTTTACAATAAAAGCATAAACGAAATCTCATTAAAAATGTGCTAATATTTTACCCAGTTTGTAGATATTAACTCCAATTCTTTTAAACAGCAGCAGATTTATTTATGGAAACTGCAAGCATAATGTGTTCAAATATTCTACTACATTCTACATAACACATTTACTGGCCAAAACATGGATTTTAAATTGGGAATATTGGAAAAATACTGCACATTTTTTATATATTCATGTCCTTTTGCTTTTCTAAATATACTTTTTATATATTCATGTTCTGTTGCTTTTCTGGAAATAAAATCACTCTCTTGACCTGTGAATATTAGTATATAACTGAGAAGACTTATAAATAATGAAGAATCCATTTAGTATGGTGAACATATTAAAATTGTTGTATGGTTTGTGACTCCCACAATCACTGTAAATCTTTCATGGGTGAATTTTCCTCTGTGGCCTTCAGCCATGCTCAGACATGCATTTCCCATTCCATATCAGCCAGCTATTCTCCTGTTAGATCACATACCACCAAAAATTAATTCTCCTACCCAGGCATTATTATAATACTGCAGTTGCTGTGAATCCTTCCCCATCCACATTTTTATCTTCCCTCATATGTATCTATTTATAAAGAGCGTATTATAGCATGCTTTTATTTGTTTCTATCACCACTATGCTCTCAATATTTGGCCAATGTTAGTACATGAAGATACAGTGCGTTTATTTTAACTCTTACATAATATGTCATATATAAGTGGTAATCTACATTGTTTCCAATTTTTCACTATTAAAATCAATGCAGCTATTAACATCCATGGCACATATATGAGAATTTCCCTACTATTACTTGTATAAAATGCAAATTTTCAACATTACTAGATATTGCTAAATTGCCCTCTAAAGTAGTTTTACCAATTTATTCTCCCACCACTAGTATTTGATAATTTCCAATTCCCTGTAACTTCTCCCATATTTGGTATGGCCAGATATTTTCATTTTTTTTCTTACCTGATGAGACATAAAATTTTATGTCCTTGATTTTTTTTAAACTTGTATGATCTTGATTACTGGTAAGCTTGAACATTTTCTTATTTATTGACCATTTTCTTATGCCTTGTTATAAATTCCTTGTTTCCATTCTTGGGTTTTTATTCTATTCAGTAAACTGGTTTTCATTTCTTACTAATTCGTTGGAGTTATAGGCCTGGAACCTAATCTTTTTTTGTTTTGTTATATAAAAAGACTCAAGTATATATAACACAATTATCATTTTTTGATCTGTAACTGCCCTTTTAGCTTTTTATTTTGATATACTACAGCTTTTAAGTAGTTGTGGTGTAGTTAAATTGATCTGTCTTCTCCTTTTTGGCTTGTTTTTGTTTTGTTTTGGTTTGCGTTTTTTGGGTTTTGTTTGTTTTTGTATGCTTTTAAAGAAATCTCTTGGTATTCCAAGGCAGAATATATATGTATAGATTCCCCTATATTTTCTACAAAATTTAAACTATGTTTGCTTCAATATCTATGTGTTTAAATTTGTCTACATTTTAGTTTGTTTTAAATGTCAGCTACAAACCCAATTTATCTTTGTATAGCTTATTACTTCAATGTCATCAACAATCTATCCTCTCCTCACTGATTTTTAATGCCATCCAATTAATTTGATGTTTTATATGGTCAGTTTCTGAGATCTCTATTCCGTTTTGTAATAAAGGTACAAAAATAATACCTAGATCTCTTATAGGCATTTTATGGCTATCATTGCTACTTCGATTTTTTAAATGTAATATTTTTCTTTGTTTCTGTATTATAAAAATATTCTTAAATGATTCTTATATACAACAAAATTATTACTTCTAAAATCTGTCAGTAAGTGCTCTTGGATTTTCTATGTACATACTTATGCAACCAAACACTTTGTTCTTTATTTTCCATTTCCATTCTTTATTTTCTTAACTTTATTGCATAGGCTAGGACCTAGCTACAATAAATACTAACTTACAGCATGCATCCTTGTGGAAGAAAGCAGCATTTTTACTATTAATTTAACGCTTTAAATTATAATATTAGTATATTTAGATGTTCTCTTCCTATGTTGATATTGAAAATTTATATTTAGAAAATTGTTCAGTTAGTCTAAGATTGCAGGTTATTTAGCATAACATGTTCAAATTCTTCTCTCAGAATTTAAAAATCTTCACTAGATCTGAAATGATATTTTGATTTCTCATATTGCCTGTATGTGTTAATGTGTGCTTTTTAAATTGATCGATTTTGCCATGGGCTTGTCTATTTCAACATCCTTTTCAAAAATCCATCTTTTGTATTTTGTTAGTAATTTCTCCATTCTTTCTGTTTGCTATTTTATTACTTTGTGCTTCTTGTATGCTTTTCCCCTTCCCACTTTCATTAGAGGTTCTCTGCTATTCCTTCTCTAACTGCTTGGGTTGAACCTTCTTTTATTTAGTTCCAAATGACTTATTTTCTGATATGAACAGTCATTTTTGGAAACTTCAATTTAAGTGATCACTGTATGCCACAAGTTTTTATATATACTATGTTCACTGATTTAGTTACAAATATTGTTTGATAGCTATTTAACTTTCTTCATTAACTCATGAATTATTTAGAAGTCTATTTTTCAATTTCCAGCTATATGGGGAAGTGGGGACTATTTTTTATAGTTGGTGCCACATTTTATTACATTTATTTCATGGAATTTCGTGCTTCTTCTTTTGCAGTCATCGAGAGTAATAATACCAACTCACATTTTTCAAGTATTTACCATGTGTTAGGCACTATTCTAAACAGTTAATATGTTTCAACTTGTTAAAGCTCACAAACGCACAAGGTACTATGATGATCAGTAATTTACGAATGAAGCATCTGAGCCACAGCAAGATAAACTAACTTAACCAAGTAACACAGCTGCCAAGCCGCAGTGCTAAGACAAGCTTAGTCAAACCCCATAGTCTGCTCTTAACAACCACCACAAAAAAAACCTGCCTCTGAATTTAGCATGCTTGAGAATAGATATTTGCATTTGCAGAGCATGCAGTCATACATGCATCTGTCATATCAGCTTCAGTGAGTTATTGAAGTCTATATTTTTTCTAAATATTTTCATCTAATTTATTAATTTCTGAGGTAATGTGTTAACATCTCCTATTTGGATAATTTCATCTTATTTTGTTAATGTTTTGCTTTGTAAATTCATTTTATTTCATAATGCATATTTTGATATCTTTATTAATATTTCTCTTTATCTTTACTAATGGTTAACTACAAATTCTATTTTGTCTGATATTTACTATACACTATACACCGTTTTTTCTTTTTGTTCTAATTTACCTGATATATTTTTCATTTTTATTATATAGATATATAAACATATACAAATACATGCTTGGTTAAGTTACTTCATTTTGCTATGTGTGGCTTTTTTTTTTTTTTTTTTTTGTAGTGACAAAGTCTTGTTATGTTTTCCAGGCTGTTCTTGAACACCTGGCCTCAAGCAATCCTCCTGCCTCAGCCTCCCAAAGTGTTGGGATTACAGGTATGAGCCACTATGCCCAGGACATCAGTATCTTTAAAGATTTCCTTTCCATTTCATTCCTATCCATTTCACAGTTTCACTGTGATGTTTCTAAGTGGGCCTGGTTGTTGCATCAGTCTGGGGATTCACTTTTCTACTATATACAGTTACCTACTTGGCTATTGCCTCTCCTTCATTCTTCCTATACTCTTATTCTGGAATTCCTGCTTTAGATTTTTTTAATTCTATCCTTGACTTCTCTATTTCCATATTTCTAGGTCTATGTATTCCATCATGGGTGATTTCTTTATAATTAACTTCAAACTCACTAATTATCTAATTAGTTGTCTGGTCCACTGTTTATCCAATCTATTGATAATTTTATTTCTAGAAATTTCATTTTAGTTCATAACTGCCTACAAACCTGTAAGTCTATACTTATATACATATATACCTATGTATACATGCCTATATATCTATATGCCTATATAGCTTTAAGTCTATACCTTTTAAGATATCAAATTTATTTTTTAATGTCTCAGATTATTCTATATTTCTAGACTTATTTGCTGATTCTACTTCAGGCTGATTCATTTTCTGATATTGCAATTTTTTTACTATGAGCTGCTGTGTTTTTGTTTTGTTTTGGCAGTTGTTTTGCATGAAACCATCCCTACAAGAAATCACTTCTATAGTACAATCAGTGGTCTCTTCTGCTGAGACCCCATACATGTTAGCAATTATAGGCCAATTTTTGCATTATTTTCTCTGTTTGGGATTCCTATACACTACTGTGAGCGTAGTGTAAATTCAGGGCCTACTCTGGTACAGGGCACAGATGTGGTCTTGCCAACCCACAGCCCTGGACAAATAACCAGTTTTCTTTTGGCTTCCTAAGGCTGTGGAGACTTTTTAGTACTGTGTTTGTGAGCTAAGCAGAATCCTAGCTCTGAGATTTGTTCAAGGAGCTTGGCTCCAATTCCAAACCCAGCTTCAGTATCCAGTATTGATTTCTCATGTCAAGTTTTGATACTTCCTGAGCTCTCTTCACTGTGTTTCTTCTTTGTTTATAAAACTTGGTCATTTGTCTTAGTTTCAGCCTTTCTTGGTATAGGAATTTTTAAAATTATGCTTTTTCCAGTGTTTATATAATTTTGGCATGGAACAAAGAACCTTTGATGTCACCTCAGTTCTTCATATCACTTTTGGTGTTTCCGAAGATCTTCCTTAGGCTTTATTCTTCTAATCAACAAAGAACTTTCAGTTTGGTAACAGCTTTATTGAGATATACTTCACATGTCACACAATTCACCCATTTAAAATGAACAATTCAATGGCTTTTAATATATACACAGCACAGCTCATCTATCAACCTATTTTAGAAGATTTTTATTACCCAAAAAGAAGCCCTATTCCCCTTACATACCACTCTTTAATCATCCTGTTCCCGTCCCTTCACCACCCAACCCTAGGCGATCACTAATTTACTTTTCCTTTTTATAGATGCACCCATTCTGGATATTCCATATAAATGGACTCATAACAGGTGGTCCTTTGCGACTGGTTTGCTTTCACTTAGCATCATGCTTTCAAGGTTTATCAACGGTGTAGCATCTATGAGTAATTTATTTTTATTGCCAAATAATATTCCATTGTACGGGTATGCCACATTTTATTTACCTGTTCATTAATTGATGGATATTTGACTTGTTTCCACTTTTTGGCTAATATAAATGATGCTGTCATGAATATTCACATACAAATTTTTGTGTGTATGTGTGGTTTCAATTCTCTTAGGTACATAGCTAAGAGTAGAACTGGTGGAATATATGGTAACTTTACTTAACTGTTTGGGAAATTGCCAGACTGTTTTTCAAACTGGCTATAGCATCTTCCATTCCTGCCAGCAACGTAGGACATTTCCAATTTTTCCACATCCTTGCCAAAACTCGTTATCTGTCTTTTTTATAACAGCCATCCTGGTGGGTGTGAAGTGGTATCTAATTATGGTTTTGATTTTTCAGTTCCCTGGTGACTAATGGTGTTGAGCATCTTTTCAGGTTCTTATTGGCCATTTCTATACTTTTCTTTGGAGAAATGTCTGTTTAAATCTTTTATCCATTTTTAGTTGGGTTGTCTTTTATTGAGTTGTAATAGTTCTTTATATTTTAGCTACAAATGCCTTATCAGATATGTGATTTGCAAATATCTTCTCTTATTCCATGGGTTGTTCTTTCACTTTCTTGGTGGTTTCCTTTGAAGCATGAAAGTTTTTAATTTCAATGTCCCATTTATCTATTTTTCGCTTTTATTTCTTACGTTTTTTGGTGGCATGTCTAAGAAACCATTGCCTAATCCAACATCACTTCTGTGAAGAAAGTCATTGGTAGCTTGATGGGGATGGCATTGAATCTATAAATTACCTTGGGCAGTGTGGCCATTTTCACGATACTGATTCTTCCAACCCATGAGCATGGAATGTTCTTCCATTTGTTTGTATCCTCTTTTATTTCATTGAGCAGTGGTTTGTAGTTCTCCTTGAAGAGATCCTTCACGTCCCTTGTAAGTTGGATTCCTAGGTATTTTATTCTCTTTGAAGCAATTGTGAACGGGAGTTCACTCATGATTTGGCTCTGTTTGCCTGTGATTGGTGTACAAGAATGCTTGTGATTTTTGTACATTGATTTTGTATCCTGAGACTTTGCTGAAGTTGCCTATCAGCTTAAGGAGATTTTGGGCTGAGACATACAGATATACAATCATGTCATCTGCAAACAGGGACAATTTGACTTCCTCTTTTCCTAATTAAATACCCTTTATTTCCTTCTCCTGCCTGATTGCTCTGGCCAGAACTTCCAGCACTATGTTGAATAGGAGTGGTGAGAGAGGGCATCCCTGTCTTGTGCCAGTTTTCAAAGGGAATGCTTCCAGTTTTTGCCAATTCAGTATGATATTGACTGTGGGTTTGTCATAGATAGCTCTTATGATTTTGAGATACGTCCCGTTAATACCTAATTTATTGAGAGTTTTTAGCATGAAGGGTTGTTGAATTTTGTCAAAGGCCTTTTCTGCATCTATTGAGATAATCATGTGGTTTTTGTCTTTGGTTCTGTTTATATGCTGGATTACATTTATTGATTTGCGTATGTTGAACCAGCCTTGCATCCCAGGGATGACGCCCACTTGATCATGGTGGATGAGCTTTTTGATGTGCTGCTGGATTCGGTTTGCCAGTATTTTATTGAGGATTTTTGCATCAATTGTTCATCAAGGATATTGGTCTGAAATTCTCGTTTTTGGTTGTATCTCTGCCAGGCTTTGGTATCAGGACGATGCTGGCTTCATAAAATGTGTTAGGGAGGATTCCCTCTTTTTCTATGGATTGGAATAGTTTCAGAAGGAATGGTACCAGTTCCTCCTTGTACCTCTGGTAGAATTCGGCTGTGAATCCATCAGGTCCTGGACTCTTTTTGGTTGGTAAGCTATTGATTATTGCCACAATTTCAGAGCCTGTTATTGGTCTATTCAGAGATTCAACTTCTTCCTGGTTTAGTCTTGGGAGGGTGTATTTGTCGAGGAATTTATCCATTTCTTCTAGATTTTCTAGTTTATTTGCCTAGAGGTGTTTGTAGTATTCTCTGATGGTAGATTGTGTTTCTGTGGGATCGGTGGTGATATCCCCTTTATCATTTTTTATTGTGTCTATTTGATTCTTCTCTTTTCTAAATGTTAATCAGAGGAAAAATGAAGTATGAAAATGAAGGTGTGAGTTCTAGCAGAGAGCACGGTAAGACATAGAGCTTGGCTGGCACCCTCTGGGCCCCTAGCTCTCAGGCTGCTGGGTGAGCTGAGTGCTCTCAGGCACAGGGCCAGGCTTAGGCCCTGATGGCAGCAATCCCCATCCTGCCTGTGACCTCTCCAAGCCAGACCCACTGGGCCCCAGCTCTGCAGGTCACAGCTGAGCCCCCACCATGCCCAGAGTAAACAACACTACTGTGTGAAGGACATGGAAGGCTGGGAGGAACACGGCAACCCCAACCCAAGAGGGGAATCGGGAGTTGAAAGAGTGGGCCAGTGTGGACTCGAGCTCAAGATGCTCAGCCTCAGGCTAAGAAGCTGTACAGATCCCAGATCTGAGGTGACCACTGTGTCCCTAGTGAACAAGATGCTACTCTGTACTGGCCCTTAAGGGACCTGGAAAATGAGCTGAGGCTAGAATAGTTGGTTAATCAGAACCAGACCTTGATGTGGGAAGAGAGAAATGGTAAAACAATGGGCCGCCACATTTGGCCAACAGGATGTGTCTGCCATCCTTTGGGAAGATTAAGTAGCCATTAATAGAAGACCAGTGTATATACAGATATCTCAGAGATATTGCATGTTTTGTTCTACACTACCACAATGAAGTGAGACCCATGAAATTTTTGGTTTCCCAGTGTGCATATGAATTATGTTTACGCTCTACTATATTAGTGTGTGATAGCATTATATCAGAAAAACAAGGTACATACGTGATTTTAAAAATACTTTGTTGCTAAAAATGCTTTCAGCATGAGCTTCAGCAAGTCACCTTTCTGCTGGTGGAGGGTCTTGCCTCCATGTTGATGGAAGCTGAATCATCAGGGTGGTGGTTGCTGAAGGTTGGGCTGCTTGTGGCAATTTATTAAAATAAGACAACAATGAAGTTTGCTGCATTGATTGACTCTTCCTTTCACAGAAGATTTCTCTGTAGTATGCGATGCTGTTTGATAGCATTTTACCTACAGAAAAACTTTTCAAAATTGGAGTTCAATCCTCTCAAATCTTGCCACTGCTTTATCAACTAAGCTTATATGAAATTATAAGTCTTTGTCGACATCTCAACAATGTTTGAAGCATCTTCATGAGAAATAGATTCCATGTCAAGAAACTACTTTCTTTGCTCATCCATAAGAAGCAACTCCTCATCTGTTCAAGTTTGATAATATTGCAGCAATCCAGTCACATCTTCAGACTTTACTTCTAATTCTAGTTCTCTTGCTATTTCTACCACAACTGCAGTTACTTCTTCCCTTGAAATCTTGAAACCCTCGAAGACATTTACAAGGGATGAAATCAATTTCTTCTAAGTCTGTTTTGCCCTCCTCCCATTATATATTGGCTTATTTCCATGCATCACGATTGTTCTTAATGGCATCTAGAATTATGATTTTCTAGAATGTTTTCAGTGTACTTTTCTCAGATTCATCAGAGAAGTCACTATGTATGGGAGCTATAACCTTATGAAATGTACTTTTGTAACAATCAGGTTTGAAAGTCAAAATCACTCCTTGATCCATGGGTTGCAGAATGGATGCTATGTTAGCAGATATGAAAATAGCATTAATCACTTTGTACACTTCCATCAGAGCTCTTGAGTGACCAGGTACATTGTCAATGAGCAGTTATACTTTGAAAGAAACCTTTTCTTTCTGGGTAGTAGGTTTCAATAGTGGGCTTAAAGTATTCAGTAAACAATGCTGTAAGCAGATGTGCTGTCATCCAGGCTTTGTTATTCCATTTATAGAGCACAGGCAGAGGAGATTTAGCATAATTCTTAAGGGCTCTACGATTTTCAGAATGGTCAATGAGCATACACTTTCACTTAAATAGATTTTCAGATTTTCACTTCTACGATTTTCAGAATGGTCAATGAGCATACGCTTTCACCAGCCGCATTAGCCCCTGACAAGAAGGTCAGCTTGTCCTTTGGAGATGTGAAGCCAGGTATTGACTTTTCCTCATAGATTAAAAAAAAAAACAAAACAGTCCTAGATGGAATCTTCTTCTACATTGAAAATCTAATGTTTAGTGTATCCACCTTGATCAATGCTCCTGGCTAGGTCTTCTGGATAACTTGCTGAAGTTTGTACATCAGCACTTGCTGCTTCACCTTGTGCTTTTCTGTTATGTAGATGATGACTTTACTTAAACCTCATGAAGTAACTTCTGCTAGTTATTTTCTTCGGCAGCTTCCTCACCTCGATCAGCCCTCAAGAAACTGGAGAGAATTAGGGTCTTGCTCTTTATTAGGCTTTGGCTTAAGGGAACGTTGTGGCTTATTTGATCTTCTATCCAGACCACTCAAACTTTCTCCATATCAGCAGTAAGCATGGTTCACTTGCTTATCATTTGCCTGTTCCTTGGAGTACCACTTTTAATTTTCAAGAATTTTCCCTTTGCATCTACAGCTTGGCTCTCTGCTTGGCGCAAGAGGCCTACATTTCAGCCTACATCAGCTTTCCATGTGCCTTCCTCACTGATCTTCATCTTTTCTAGTTTTTTATTTAAAGTGAGAGATACATGACTCTTCCTTTCACTTGAAGATTTAGAGGTCATTGTAGGGTTATTAATTGGCCAAATTCCAATATTATTGTGGCTCAGGGACTAGGAAAGCCTGAAAAAAGGGAAAGCAATGGGGGAACAGCAGGTTGCTGAAGCAGTCAGAAGACACACAAAATTTCTCAATCAGAGATAGGGTTTGTAGTGCCCCCAAACAATTACAACAGTAACATCAAAGACTCCTGAAAACAGATCACTGTAACAGATATTACAATAAAGAAGTTTGAAGTATTGTGCGAATTAACAAAATGTGAAATCAAAACACTGAGCGAGCACCATGCCATTAGAAAGTTGGCACTGATAGACTTGCTTGATGTAGGGTTGCCACAGCTCTGCAATTTGTAAAAAATGCAAAAACTGCAAAGTACAATAAAACAAGGCATGCCTGTAGCATATGAAAGAGCTGCACTCAAGTTTCCCCCCATTTTTTGAGAGGAAAACTTATTTTGCTATATCTTGGCCTTCTGTTTGTAAAGAAGTTCTAAGGTATGCTAGAAAATCCCACATCTTGTAAATGTCTTATTTAAAAAGAGGAAGAAAGAAGAAATCATAGGAAAGACATGTCTTCTGAAAATGACTTTTGACTTTTGGATATGGAATTGTGAGACCACCTCTAGAAGTGACAACAAGAGCCACATAAGTCCATGTTCACTCAGTGGGTTTTAGAGGAGATGGAGCAGAAGTCCACAAAAATGAATAGAATCGTTCTCTATAAGCCTATGACAAACTGGTCACACTTTGAAGACTTTTTATTACACTTATTGTTCTGTGTATGCATTTTATTCCTAATAAGTGTACAAATAGTTAACAACGTTAAGTACTTTTCTGAAATATTGAATCTTTATAGATGTTCTGGAATGCCTTATACATGTTTAAGGTAGTAATAAAAGAGCACGTTTTATAAATATCCTTGATAAAATTCATACGACATTTGTCTTTTGGAAATGAAATAACCAAATCGCCTTTTTGAGCAGTATACATTGTATGTGTGCACTGGTTCAGGGAACAAGGCGGAAGAAAGAAGAGGAACGGGCTCCACGCCAGTCATTTTATAGTAAGCCAAGATTAGCCGTCTTATCCTGAATGTTCTGTGCATTTTATTTTACTTTGTTCTCTATGTGGTATACATAATGAACAAATGAGTCAATTTTACATCTTGTCTTTCTAGTTGTTAAAGAGCCTGCCAATATATGACAAAAGTAGAGTTTGTAAACTATTTTGTACATTTTGCGTTATATGGTAAAGACTGGCTTCTGAAAACAACTTGAGAATATGAAATTAAATCCATCTATAAGCATTATAGATACTTGTACACACAGTAAATACTAGAACTGTTAAATTAAAAGCAAAGTGTTCAATAAAAGAGACAACTTTGTGGTTGATCATAAACTAAAATACTTTTAATACATATGATTCATAAGATGTGTTATGTTTGTGGGTTCTAAACATCCTTTATATTTTATCATTTGCATGAAGAATGTGCAGATATTGCCAGTCCACACACAGGGACCCTCACAGAGTAAACTTGTGTATGTCTATAAGTGATCTGGGTGTCTTGGCATGAAAGCTACTTCTGCTCTTGATCTTTGCATGTGCATAGGATGGAAGGAAGCGAAGGGACTCTGCTGTTCTCAGGACAACTTCAACTCTATGTCTTTATTTTTGAGGATGAGCAAACTCTTCAAAGGGCTGTTCTGCCCTATCTCTTATTTTCTGCTTTCCTAACCTTTCCCCGTTTTCCTCTTCATTCTGAAGTGCTAAGAACATTTGGGAAGCTGGAGGACACATGCTTAGAACCATAGGGAAAAAGCCATTCACATTCCATTGTGTTATCAGTCCATACCTCTTTGTCTTACCCGGAGGCCATTTCCCAGCACCAAAAGGAATATTAGGAGTATTAATTCTTTCCGCTACTAAGATGTTGTTTAGGATACCCTAAATAGCAGTCATCTAAATAAATGAAGCCTCTATTTTAAAGTTAAAGGGACACTAGCAGTTTAAGCTGTTTGGTACAGTGTTTTTAAAGTATGGAAGATAACACTCACCTTTTTTTGAGATCATGTTAACATTTTCAAAACTGTGCATTGTTCTTTTCAGTAGATAATACATTTAAGGTCAGAACTATGCTAGAATATCCAGATTCCCTGCAGTTGGTGTTCTGCCACTGAAACCTCAAAACCAGATACTCTCAGCAGTGTACTGCATATATTACACAGGTGCATCAAAGATTTATCACTCCTCTTGGTCCACCTCCGGGGAGCATTTCATCATCGAAGAAAATAACTAAACTCATTTGAGCCGCTCTTTAATTTTTAAAATGAAAATCTATATCCATCAGGCATATGTCATAGTTTCAGAGTAAAAAAAAGAAGATAACTTTTGTGAAATGTCTTTTTTTCCTATAAACACAATTACAAAGCACTCAACTTATAACATTTATTTTATATTAATAAAAAGAATTTAGCAAATTCCCAGTATTATGCTAGATGTTCATACTCTCTACTATAGTTTAAAACACACACCCACACATACATACACACACATACAGTTTTAAAGATGCAGTTTTCCTCTTCTGGAATGTGTTACTATTGCTTCACCTTTGATAACTTTCATTGGGGAGCACTTTTCAACTTAAATTGTGTCTGCACAGTACATTCAATCTGGCTTTCTGATGAAATTGACAGGTCAATTCAAAAACAACCATATTCATTGCAATTTTTTTCTATTCCGAACATGACCAAATCCACTAAGCACATTAGTTTCCCTTAAAACTAAAGAACTTTTTAAAATTTAGCCTTGAGAGAGGCGAAACTTATTTTAATAACTGAAGGAAAAAATGGTTGATGCTTATAAACTGTGTATCAGATTTTGGCCTAAGTGTTCCATATCTATATTATCTAATTTCACTCTCACAAACCCTTAGATAATAGGTACTAATATTAATTCCTGCCTGTGGAACCTACCATTCAGAGTAAAATAACTTCCCTAAAGTTACCTCAACCCAGGAAATCTAGCTCCAAAATCAAATGCCCAATCCCTATCCTATACAACCTCTCGAGAATGAGCACATGTAGAGGAGAATAAGCAGAAAAGTATCATTAGTTCAAATTAACTGGATGTAATTGAGGGTGAATAAGCCAAAAATGTGAATCTCTAAGTTCCTGGCTTTACCTTTTCTAGAGTTTTCTTTGTCTTAAGCCATATTCTATGTTCAGGCTCTCAACATGGCAACCTATCGGGCTGAGACACATAGAAAATGCATCCATGATCTCAAAAAGTAATTGGCCTCACCTATCCCGAATGCATCAAAAATCTGCTAATTATCATGACAGAATTATGTGGACATTCAAATTGTTTTTTAGATTTTATATTCTAAGTCAATATTTTGTAAACATTTTAGAATTAAGAAGTAGTGTTATTCTTAATGGGTTACCCCTGCTATGAATATTAGGAAAAATATATATAAATGTAAAATTTGCCTGCATACATTTTTGTTTCTGAGGAAGTGTTAGTCACTTTCATTCTTTAAATATCATTTGTGTTGTCAAATTCCCATGTTTTTTAGCTCTACCTTCTTTCCTGAGTTTCTTCTCTAACTGCCTGATGGAATTCTTCACCAAGATACCCATCATGCTTTTAGAATCAACATTCCTGCAGCCTCTAAATCATTTTGGATTAAATGCATTCTCAATGATTATAAAGGAGGTGCATGACTGGGGTAAAATAAAACTTTTTATTTAATAAATTTTCTGACACAAGTTCAGATGTGACTCATATAAGTCATTGAATCCTAACTTTAGTCATCAAATATGGAATTCATCCAGTCTATTAGCTTCATTTTACAAATGAAGAGGCTCAGATCCTGACAGAAACTGTGACTTGTTCAAGATCATCATGAATTTGTAGCTGGACTGCAACTAGAATCTTTAATCCTGATTTTTTTAAATAATAGTGATTGCTGTTATTTTTCCACTGGGCATACCATGACTCAGATGCCATACTGACATTTTACTTTCGTTATCTCATTTAATCCTCAACACAACCCTGTAAGTAAGCATTTTTATTCCCATATTACAATTGAGGAAAGGGAAGCTATGGGAGGTGAACCCATTCATTAAGGTTCACAAAGCTAGAAGAGTCAGAATCCCAAACCATGCCTATCTCACTCCAAATTCCCTTGCTTCAGTAAGCTTCTCTAGGCCAATGTTCCTTCTGCATTACCCATTTTCTTCCTATGAATGCAAATTGCATAAACATGGAAGTACATTTGACCATTTTAATTGTTCAACACTCCATATCACAGGACCTTCCACAATAGAATCAATGTATTAAAATGTGTTAACGACCACACATTTTACACAAATGCTATGAATCCTTAAGGTGTTCCAATTTATAAAATATGTCTGCAAAGCATACTTTATGATGCTTTGTATTCTGTCAGTAATTGGATGTCATATATTTAAATTCTATTAAACTGCTTATTGAAACGTCCAGTGCCTCTTTTCCTGCATGGCCACAAATATTGTCACTATAAATCACCATCTTTCAAAGTTAGTTTCATGACAACTCAAGATACTTTATTTTAGAAAGTCTCAAAATAATTCAAAAATAATTCATTTAGTTAACATATTTTGTAAATATACATATTCTATATATTAATTTGAATTTGGAATAAGTCAAGGAAGAGATATAAAATGTTTTTAAAAGGTATTACAACTGTAAGTAATCAAAGAAGGAAAAAAAACCAAACAGAATAAACTGTTAAAGGGCCAGAATACTAGGAAGAACTTAAATAGGTAGTAAGCAGTACATACTTCCTCACCTATATAATATCAAAGAGTTTGGGATACCCACAGAAGCAACTGTGAAAACCTCTTAGACCATCCTCTGCGTTGGTGTCTCCTTAAATCAATGGGATAAATACTGAAAATCTTGTCCAATAGCAATCCAATTTAAGAAGTCACCATAGGTATGAATAGCAAACAATTATATGTTCCCCATCATGGCTAAATGTATCATGTGAGCCATATGTGAGCCATCTACAAAATCAATTATTCAGCAATTCAGTTCATTTCATTGCGACAATATTAATAAAAAGATCAAAATAACTACCGTCTGATTATGTCATACGTAATAAATCACCAACTATTTATCAAAAACTGTTCTTTCCATTCTACCTCTGTGGTTATTGCCTTAGGTCAGACAGCATCACCTCTCACCTGAATTAATGTATTAAGTTTTTAATGGGTCTCCCTCTCTCCAATCTCACCAACCCCAGATTACCCTTTAATGATTTCACATTACCTTGAAAATAACTAGGCACTTATTTTTGTGCTCTGGTACAAAAATGCCTTTGTCTGTTGCCGCACAGGCCATTATCTCATGGAAAACCTGTTTTCCAGCTGTGTTGAATTCAGTAGTATTCATAGACCCAACACAATCTCTTCTTGTCTTTAATGTGACATTTATCCTGAAAAGAGTGCTTTTCTCTCGCACTCCCTGTGTATCTGGTTGGCTTATCCTTGAACATCCTACTCAAACTTTATCTTCCCCAAGCACAGCTTTCCATGGTCTCCCCAGTGCTGAGCTGCCCTTCTCTGTGCTTCTTTTGCAACAGCTACCAAACCATTTCTTACATGGCATTTACTGTCTCCTCTTCCAGAACAATTTCTTGAGGCTAGAAATCACATCTTAATTATCTTTGTGTCCTAGTATCTCAATGTCTGCAATATGGAAAAAACACTCCATTGGTGTTTGTTGAAAGGATGAATAAATAAACATTTCCTAAAATTGTCTGATACTAAGAATCGCTCAGGTGCTAATTAAAAATTCAGATCCCCAAGCTAAGATTTATATTGACCAGTATGAATTGAGGCAGAAGATTTTATACATTTATCAAGTATCCCAAATGATTTTCATAATGAGGAAACTGAGAGAATTTAATCATAAGAGATAGGAAAATCTGTCTTTGCATGAAATTTCTCTGTCCTCTGTCCATGGGTTACTTGTCTTTGAGGTATCCATGAGGATACTCCTCCCCCTTTTTCTGATACCTAACTGTGCTGTGCAAGAAAAACAAAACAGTTTTTCATCATATAAGGGCATGAGGCTAATCTATCCTTAGCTCAGAATATAAACTCAGCAAGGGGCTTAGATATGATTTCAACATTGTTTGTATTCTTTCAGCTACTGTTTTCAATGTGGCCTAAAAATGTCATGACTCAGAGTACTTATTTGTAGAATTGCTTCAAAATTTTATCTAAACCACTATAATTTCACACCTGGCATTGAAACTACCTAGTTTGCCTGCAAGAACTCCACTTACTTGGCATATATACAGTACTTGCTGGGACTAACTTAGTGTGTAATGCTTTATCCTATAACTCTAGGAATACAAACTTTTTTTTTTTTTTTTTTTAAAAAGGCTGTTCCATGTTGCCTCTATTCAGCCTAACTTACTCCTAATTTCCTGCAATATTCTTTTCACCTCTACCACTCAGGGGAAACTTTTTTTCTGAAAGTCACAAAGAAGTTCTGAATTACCAAATCTAACAAATTTTTTTCCTATACCCATTGGCTTCTAACTAACAGTACGAGGCAAGCCTTTCTTCAATGCCCATTCCTTGTTGGATTCCTGGCCTTCCTATTTCTCTCTCTGCAATTTTTCGGTCTCCTTCATAAACGTATTCTTTTGTTTTGCCTGCTTCTAAATATGTTTGTTCTATTTTGGAATCTAAACTTGTTGGCCTAGCAGTTAAGTTCTTCAAAATTTGCCAATCTGTTTGGATCTTATCACACTAAACTCCTCTCCGTGTATCCTATGGTTTGAGCTGGCACTCGTCAGATGTGGTTTTAAAATGTATACTAATTAAAATAAAATAAAAAATTCAACTCCTCAGTCACACTATCCACATGTCAAGTGTTCAACAGCTGCTAGTGGCTACCATATTGGACAGAACGTTCATACAACATTGCCTTCATGGACAGAAGTTCTATTGGACAGTGCTAGTGTAGATAACTGGACTACTCAAATGTCTCATCTCTACACTTTAGCTCATTCTATTCTCTGTCTACCTGAAATGCTGTCCACCAACCATATCTCTTCCTATTGAGATATGACTCATTCTTCAAGATTTATTCTTAATATTTACCTGTCTCCAAAGTCTTTACTTATCACTCTAGCTGAAAGTATGGCAGCCCACCTATGAACTCTCAAAGTTGTTTATACTACTACTCTCCCATGTTGTTTTGTTCTGTCATTACTGGTGCAAATGCCTGCTTTCCTTGATTAGAGATATAACGTTTGAAGAGTTGATTGATAGTTGCCAACTGTCATTGAGCACTTTGAACATATGAAGTGCTTGATCATAGTTCTCACATCCTCATAACTCCCCTGTGAAATATATGATGTTTTTTCATATCCACGTTAAAGAAACTGGGATTTACAATGATGAAACATTGGACAAATTAAGGTCTCAGGACAGGAGGTCACGGAGTGATGAGCCCTGAATTACTCTGGGTGGGTTTAACTCCAAAGCCCATGCCCTTACCCAGGGGAACACACTGCTTCTCGAGATCTCATTCACCATGTTAATGACACCCCCAACCCCACCACGTGCCTCCTAACGCTAGGCATGCTCTATTTGCAAATGAGTGAATAGATGACTAATACTTTATATGCTTAAGGTCATTTACAATTCACAAAACTTGTTGACAGCCATACTTGATTTCCATATGATTTCCCCAACATCTCTGAGGCAGCTCCACATGAAATGTTATCTCCATTTCACAGAGGCTGAGAGAGTTCAGAATCCTCCAGAAGCTCACACTGCTATTTAGTAACAGGCATAGACAAGACTTCAGCCCGTGTGTTCTGACAGCCTTTCTTCAAAACCCTCTGTGAGTTTGAAACTCATCAACAATCAGCAAAGGCTCAAAGTGTTGTTGTATCTTAATATATTGCCTTTTTTTTTTTTTTTTTTTGAGACAGAGTCTTGTTCTGTCACACAGGCTGGAGTGCAGTGGCGCCATCTCGGCTCACTGCAACCTCCACTTCCTGGGTTCAAGCGATTCTCCAGCTTCAGCCTCCCGAATAGCTGGGACTATGGGCACCTGCCATCATGCCTGGCTAATTTATTTGTGCTTTCAGCAGAGATGGGATAGGGTTTCACCATGTTGGTCAGGCTGTTCCCGAACTCCTGACCTCAAGTTATCCACCCATTTTGGCCTCCCAAAGTGCTGGGATTACAGGCATGAGCCACCGCACCCAGCCTTAAGACACTGTCTTCTAAAACTTGCCCTTTTTATTATTTAAAAAATATGATGAGGCCGGGCACAGTGGCTTATGCCTGTAATCCTAGCACTTTGGGAGGTGGAGGCAGGTGGATCACCTGAGGTCGGGAGTTCGAGACCAGCCTGGCCAATATGACAGGAAACCCCGTCTCTACTAAAAATACAAAAATTAGCCAGGCACAGTGGCAGGCCCCTGTAATCTCAGCTACTCAGGAGGCTAAGACAGGAGAATTGCTTGAACTCAGAAGGCGGAGGTTGCAGTGAGCCAAGACGGTGCCATTGCACTCCAGCCTGGGCCACAGAGTAGTGAGACTCTGTCTTGGGGTGGGGTGGGGGGAGGGGGTGGGAGGGAAGAAAAAAGAAACATGATGAGGCTTAATTGTTTATGTCTAAGGGAGGGGGAGGGGCAATTTAGTCAAGTTTTCAGTGCTTTTAAATAGCCACATATTTCAATCTTTATCATATTGTTTTTGCCCTAACCCTATTAGGATAACTTGCTTACATTAAACAAAATTCTGAGAATGTTAATTAGCAATTTAGCTATAAATATGCATGATTATTTTTAAGTCCACTAATATTATGCATAGGTCTCATCTGTAATTATATCTAAATGTTCTCTTTTTTTCTCTCCCTCTCTCTTTCTCCTTCAGGAAAGCCATTTAAAACACATTTGGGAAATGTTTGAAAAAATTAATTCTATTACTCTTATTTCCAGAATTTTCTTAAATATTTTATGGCTATAATTATTTTTTTCTTCTCAAGGCAAAGCAGTACATCACCACATACATTATCATATTTGTTGACAAAATATGAGAGTCAAGGAATTAATTTTACACCAGTTAAATAACAGAAGGAAAAGTTATTCTGTATTTTCTTCTTTATTGTACTAATTTTCTCACATCCTTAAATGGTTTTCCATTTTGTGGCTATCTGCAACTATATTTAAGAGCGAGTATTATACTACCATTTGTTTCACATCCAACTTGGAGCATTGTGTATTTGTGTATACATATAAGGTTAGTCAGGGGTGAGAGATAGGAGGATTAAACTCATCTAGTTTGCGTGCCCTTTCTCAGTCACAATGCAGTCTTTACAAACAATTTTTCCTTTAACAGAAAAACTGAAAAGGTGTCTAAAAAAATAATTTGCCTTAAAACAACCCTTCTACGAAATGGCAAAGATCTGTTTCAAACCCAGGCCTGCCTCATGCCAAAGCCTATGACCTTTTCACTATTAATGACCAAATGGTTGAATGACTGTTAAATAAGTCTCTTGGGTAAAACATAAATGTGCCTGATATCCATTCATTAAAATGTTTATTAGATGAATAAATAAATTGGTGGATAGAGCTCAATATAATCAGCTCATTTGCCTCCACACCAAAAGAGAACATTTTCAAATGAACATGCAGGAGGAATACATGATTACAAAAATGCTTCAGCAATGATTTCGCTTTTATAGGATTACTCGTCCCAAGTTCAATAGTCTTAATGCACATGCAATTTGCTTGAAGTCTATAATGCCCTTGGATTTCCAGCTGAGGAGTCTGATCATCTGGAAACTAAAAATTAAGGATCTGAAATATTGTTAACTAAATAGATTGAATTAAAATTAGCCTCTTAGGACTTAAAGTGCTTCCACATAAAGTCCAAGAGCTAGAAACGAGAATGATGTTCTCTACAATCAAATATTGCCTTAATTCCAAATTTAGCTTCTGCCACTTGATCTAATGTTACATCAAGGCATATGGGCCCTCTGCATGTGAAGAGCTTACACCAATTTAAAGCAAATGCATCACATGGGCAAGAATGCAAATTCCAATAGTAATAATGTTTCTTTCACTATTTATTTCATTCCTTATTTTTCATACTTGTTGCCACTTTGTGAACCTGCCTCCAATCACTTTACACTGGCTTAGTTTAAAAGCCTTTTAACTGTCCTCCTTACTGTCACCCTTTTTTCCTAATTCCACTGTTCCTACAAATGGTTGCTAGAAAAATCTTCCCCAAACACAGCTTTTATCACAGGCTCAAAAACCTATCACAATTCTCTAATGCCTGGTCTATAAGACTCTTAAAGTCTTTCCCCCTTCTCACCAGCCTAGTCTCTCCCTGAGGCAGGTTCTTTATTAAGAAGAAACAATATTTTGCTATGCCCTGTATTTTCTTATCTGTGCCTTTTGGCATGCTAGTGCTAGTGATCCTAATGTAGAGCTTTCAAACATGCTTTGCAAATTATCTTTGATATATTTTCATGTGGGTGTAGAATCAGCCTCTGTATTAGTCATGGTCCCAGAAAAGAAAAACAGAATTCATCCCAGAGTGTTCAACTAAAGAGATTTTAATAAAGGATTTATTTGCATAAATTGTAGACAGACTTAAGGAGCAAACAAGATGGCAGGGCACCCAAAGGATAGCAATGGTGAGAATATAATACTACCCCTACGGATAAACAGTCAAGGAAAAGGAGCAGTGTTTCCTTAGGAGCCCTGCTTCAGAAGAGGTACAGAGGAGAACAGGGTAAAGGGAGTTATATCCTGAAAGGACATGATCACGGCCAGCACACAGGGCCGAAGTAGGATATGAAGAAGAAATATCCTGACTTCTTTCTCTTCCTGCCCTCCAATATCCTGCTAGAGCCTTCCACAGGCCTCACCCAAGATAAACACAGAGAGCAGAGTCCCAGTCATGCAAATGACAAGGGTCAGCTTCCCAGAGCACAGGGAAGACATGGAATAGTGTTGAGTGCATGGGGGCATGGCAAATGGAGAACAATTTGCACAGTCTGAACTACACTGTAGCCTTCTGAAGGATGGCAATTTCTGAGATACCCCACATTTGGAGTAAGAGAACAGCCACAGACCTCAGTCTATGTGTCACTTTGAGCAAGTTTGCTTAGTTAGAAGCTATTTCCTTACCTTTAATATAAGAGTAATACTCAGTTTGTATAATAGTCCTGGATATCCAGTGAAAAAATGTGTATAAAATATCTTGTCCCATAAGTGGTAAATAAATTGTAATTACTGCTGTGACTAAATAAAAATTATATGTGTATAAGTATAAAACCTCTTACAAAACATGTAATAATAAAAGAATGAGTCATAAAAGACAAGAATCAAACAGTATCACCTTTGTTGCTCACCTCTACCCTCCATCCCCTGGCCTTAACAAATATGGCAGGACATCTTCAGGATTTGGCAGGCAGACGATTTTATTTTACACTAGTGACTTGGATGCCATTCCTCTTCCTTCCACTCAGTAACAGACGGTGCCCTGGACAGCAGTGACATCTGCAGCCCCAAGGGAGAGGGGTCAGCACAAATTTTAATTTTGCTTTTGGTTTGGGGCTTTAAGTACACAAACAGGTTTTTTTATTTTTTCCCTGTCAGTTTGCATCTAGCTTCGCATCTGACATTTTTTAATGCTTTATGTATTTGGATTGACCTAGAAATTTATAGCTTCAGGTTTTTGCTTATTCTGCTCTGTCTCTAATTCAACCTCCTTGATTTAAAAATAAAAGGCAAAATATAACATGAACAAATACTCTATTTGTCTGTATCACTAAGGGGGTAAGGAAGAGGTCATTCTGCTCTTTTTGAGCTTCTTATTACAATATATTAACATTTGAATATCTTCAATAACAAGAAACAAGAATACTAGGGATAACCTATAAAAATCTGAGTATAATTTGACTCATCGCTAAAAAAAATCTTAAAAGCTAAGAGGAGAACATTTACAAAAATTGTTATGTTCACTGACAAGGCATTAGATTTCAGACTAATTGCTGCTATGAGAAAAATAGATACATACATACATACATACAGCTTTATTTTTAGAAGGTCAAGTATCTACACCAAATGTTTCATCCTCCAGAGTTCAGTTTCAGGGAAATCTCTACAACAGGAGAGCCTCCTGATGTTGTGGCCACATTTGGAGCCATCAGAATTTCCTACTCAGGCATCCCACAGAGAAAAAGCATCTACACCTAAGAATGTGAAATAGTATCCTCATTACTGAGTTGATTACTCATCAAGCTTAATAGTATTTGTAATTCGCCTTTACCCTGGGGCAGTTTTCAAAGGTCACAGAGAAGGCTGAAGGCTGTGTCTATAAGACAGTTTGATCAAAATAGAACTAAAGGCTGGCCTCAGGTAGCTATTTCTAATCTGAGTTGGTCAGAGGACAATGAAAACTACAGTTCATGCCCAAATGTTCTCCTTGGTCAAGGGGAGACTGGCTAGACAGAGTCAAATCTTAAGGGTCATTTCTGATTGGCCTCCATCCAGAGTATGACAACAAAACTCGAGAAGCTTCACAGATAAATCATGATGTAACTAATTTAGGTGTTTAGATAAATCATTCGAAGTCTCCTTTGTCTGCTTAGGCCTGATTTTCCTGGGCTAGGTAAACACCCTGAATTTACAAGACAATGTTCAACCTCATTTTAACTATGCAACTGGTAGAAGAAGAAGAAATAGGCCTTCTTTTATTTTGATGCTAGAAAGACAAATAAAACGGCATGCATAAGTCATTTAGAATAGTAAAGCAAATAATCAACAATTCACAGGATTGAATTGTATGATAAGAAGACATATGGAATTTCTCATCCTGGTTCTTTTCTTTGTCCCTTTTGTAAGTTACTTACTCCAATTGATTCCAGCTTTTCAGTCTGTAAAAAAGGGATATAAGATAAATAATCTCTAATATTCCTTCTAACTCTATAAAAATAGCTATTGTTTTATGTATCAAGAATAATCAAAGTATATTTTTTTAGATTGTAGACCTATGTTCTCATGAGACTGCATTTCAGATGGATTGGAAGCAGCCCTAATATGTATTCAAAAACTAGCACCAGATGAAAGGACTCAGCCAGAATCATGCAAAGCAGAAGAATCAAATTCACAGAGACAGACCAAACTTTTTAACTGAGACTATCATGCAATTATATTGTTGGTATATCCCACATCTATTGGTTGTATATGTATCCAAAAATTAGGTTTAGAGATGGATGACAGATACACAGATTAGATAAATTGATCATCAATGGAGAAATGGAAAAATAGACATTTTTTCCAAGCACATTTTCTAAAATATCAGATGTATAAAATATGTGTATTCAATGAAAGAAATAAAATTAGACAGGAGACAATACAGATAATTTAGCAAGAAGTTATCAAGGGTGAATAATAGTATTCAGATATATCTGTCATAAGGCCCTACAAATACTAAAATTAGCTGTGATTTTTTTCTGTTGGTTCCCTAGGATTCTGCTAAAATCAGCATCCTCATGAGCACTAGTTAACACTATGGTGTAAATCATTCGCTGATGCCATAAATTAAAAACAAAACAAAAAACTATATTCAAAGTAACTGAGATATAGGAACATCTCCTTAAAAGATAGAGGCATTAAGAGCATTTTCCACAACCGAGAACTAAATGTCATTCACCTGTCAATTAAAAAAAGGAAATCAAGGGGGAAAAATGAGCAGCCAGATCAATTGCATAAACCTTTGTCAAAGATAGAAATGTTTATATGGGAGTTCCGTGGCTAACAAAATGCAAACAGCCACATATTTTTTCAACCAACAACTGGATATCAGTAGCTTAAATAACCTCTTTCATCTTTTTATTTTTTTCATCCTTATCCTTGCTTTAAAAAAATGGAACGCAGTATTTGTTGAAGATTTTATGCACATATTGCGTCATAGCCCAATTTCTCAACCTCAAAGTCAATTTAGCAAATAGAAATGATAGTAGAAAAAACATATAATGTCCTGTTGGGAAGAACTGTCTTTCATTGTAGTGTGAACTTAATGACTGCATCACCTACCTTGAAGTATTTTTTAGGTCTAGTTATTCATTTAACAAAGGATTATTCAGTGCCTTCTATGTGGCAGGCACAGTGGCCACAAAGGTAAGCAAAAAGATATGCTCCTTATCTTCATGGAGCTTACAATTTAATAAGAGATAAATATCCATCAAACAACCCCACAAATAAATGTACAACTGTAACCATAATAAAAGCTAAAATGAGTATGGTGCACTACGGGCATACAGTAGGGAGATCTGACCTAATCAGAGAGTTAAAACAAGTTAGGGGCCTTGTATCCTATTCCTGGAGTCTTGCTCATCAGCAAACAGGTAAAGGAAGTATTTGTAAGGATAGTATATCCTTCTGTACATCCCAAAGTCCTGTCCTGTGCACAGCCACTGACTACGTACCTCTGCATCCAAAGCAGACTCAGCTTTCAGCTGGCCTTGCTGAGTGAGCCCAGCATATCATGGAAAATGAATTCACCACACTGTGGCACAAACCCCATATCATCCAACAGCTTTTTCAACCAGAGCAGCCCAGTCTTGGTCCTTATCCATGAATGATGGTTGCAGAACCACGCTGGCGTTACAGGGATCTAGGTAGGATCCATTGCCCCCACCCTGAATGTATTCATAGTGATGTGCTATATGGTTTAGGAGCCTTGGTAAATAAGTCAAGGTAGAACTGTACAAACCCAGACCTTTATTCAGGTAAGAAGTATGCTTCCAACAGAAGTTCCTAACAGGAAGCAGCTGTCAACATCAAAGGGGAATACAGAAATCAATCCAAGACTAACCCCACAGTCTACTCTTTTCTTCCCTATCATCTGTGCCCCTAAAGCAGTCAGGGGAGTTCCCTAGCCAGACCTAACTCAGTACTTAAATATCTTTGATAGGCCTGGGAAACAGAACACAGGAAGAAAAGTCGTGGCTTTTCACCCCAGCAGTGGAATCTATTCTTGTTTTTTGTAGCATGAGATTTTTACACCTAAGGAACAGAAAGTGAACTTACAATGCCTTTAATTAAGAAATTAGGTTTAAATGATTCCGTATAACAAATCTGATTTAATTTTAAATTTTTGAATACATTTACTCATTCAAGAATGGTTTCAAACCCTCCGGGGGTGAGAGAAAGGGCAATTCTAGCTATCTTCTACCTTCAAATATAACTTTCCTGAAATAAAAACAGGAAATCCAATTTGTAGTCACAATAAAGTTTCTTATCTAAATCCAAAGGCCAGTTTTTTTCCCCTTGGAAACATAAGCCCCTGAAGCAGGGGCTGCATTTTGATATTCTTTGTGGCACTTGGCACAGTATCATTTCTGTGAAGGTGCCTTGTAAGTAGCCTGGGGTGATTATGGTGGTGTAATTTTCATCACAACCACAGATAACCCAGGTAACTGTGCAGGTACAATGATGTTCAGCTTAACTTAAGTGGCTTTGTTCCAAACAAGGGCCTCTATTGTAAAAACAAAGCAGGTGTTAAAATGTAGAGATATTGAAGATAGGGGTCATTTTACATACTAAAAAGTAAATCTGAAATGAAAAGTAAATCTGAGCTTCCCCACATTATTGCCAGGAATTACTGTATACTTAAGATGAATCCATTAAGTACACAACTGGACAAACGATGAAATTTTATGTTAGCAAAATTCCTGACATATTTCACACCTCTTACTCTATTAAATTACACTTTTTTTTAACAAAGAAAAGCTTGCCTACTTCTACACATTTTCAATTTTTTCTCCTATGTATTTCATATTAAAATTTCAAAATAATTTGATCAGAGATCCAGCGCACAAAGGTGCCTAAGTGAATAATAATCACCAAAAACACTTGCAATGGCTGCAGCAGTGGGATTCCCACCAGTGATGTCAACAGTGATGCCAAGAAGACAAAAGAAGAGGGAAGGAGCTAATAAGAAAATCCATAGAATAAACAGGCTTCATTAATTTCTGAACAGGCTACATAAATCCATTAATGCCTATAGATTAATAACATGGTCATATAAATGAAGTTACTGCATACATGTTTTCTGAAAAACATCATTGCTAATTCATCTTATACTGTTAAAATTTCATTATCCAAAATGTATATATTTTTGAGTAATATCTTCTCAAGAAAGTAATACCCTCAATTCCCAAGTACTATAGTTTATATGTGACCAGTTTTTGATATAATAAAATATATAAAATGTAAAGTTAAACCTTAGATGTCTGTCTAGTGCTTATTCTGAGTGGCAATGAAATAATGTAACAGAACACAGCAAAAGGCCAAAAGAAGGAAGAGCTGCATTTTGGGAGTACAGAGAAGCATTACTTCAGAAATGTGTCCAGACAAAGAAAACTCATTCAAGGGACGTGGATAAGGGCCAGGTGGACTAAGGAAGAGGTAGTCTATCTCAAAAAGGAAGTTTTCATTCTGGAATCTGAAAAGAGGATGAATGTACCTGAAAATCAAACCAGCAGAGAGTGTTTCAAGAACTAGAGTTAGAGAGAAAGAATCAACTAGAGATAGATACATCAGACATAGGAAAGGAAACCTGTAGCTAACTGATAGTTTCCATAAAGACAAATTGAATAATAAGAGTGTGTATGGTTTACAAATGCAGGCAGTATTTTTCTCGAGGTGTCCTTGTAGTGAATCTGCTATCTTTATATTTGCCATGTTAAAGATACTACTGAGCTGCCCAGAGAGCAGTCAAGGAAAAAAGATTTCTGGCCACAGGGCTGTGGTCCTTGAGAAATCCTGGAGCTCCTGTGTGATTAGGAAGTTATCAGAAACAGAACATGCTGTGAGTGTCTGTGTTTGAAGTGAAAGAAGGGAGATATTGAGAACAGTGATGAGTTTGCCCCTTTTTGACAAATCTTACTCTCTGCTTATTTATATCCAATTACCATCATCATCACCCTCATCTCCAGTGATTACCCATCTCTTGTCCACATTCCTCCAAACTGTCTACATATACCTCCCCCTACAAATACACACTGAAGTTATTAAGAATTGAAAGAACAAATTGTTTGCCCATCCTCATAATCATCTGTCCTAAAAGGTCATTTAAACATTTAATCAAACCTGCAGTCCTCCAGGGGAACGTGTGAGTCATGCCGTTCATCCCACACGCTCAAGCGGGGCTTTGTGTCAGTCTTAGGAATGATGCAGACTGGTCCCACAAAGAAATCAGTAACAGGGGACATTTTCTGTCATTAGGCAGAGACAAAAAGCTAACAGTTTCCTGGACTCTACTGAAATAAACTTTCACACCAGTTAATGAAACCCCTATGGAAAGCATCATGCCAGAATCCAAGGAGGCTGGCCATGTATTGACATGCAAACTAACACTCCTGCAGAAGAGGGGGTAGGTGAGCATCCTAGGTCAATATGAATTATTTGTTCTTCTGCTACTTTGGATCAGCTATACCACTGCTCCCTTTCACAGGTACAAATACACAAAAGAGGGCTTCTGTTTCATAAAAGTGGATCCGACAAATGACACTCCTCAGGGTGCTGAACCCAACACTGGCAGACAGCCCGTTCTGTGCCCTCAGTCTGCCAGCACTTTTCACTTCCAAAGCTATCAGCCTGCTTCAGACCTATGCCTTCACTCTGACTAGGGACAAAGAAAAGATCACAGTGGAAATCCTTCTGCGTGCTGCTAATAACCCTATTTAGAGTCAATGAGAGAGCCTCATTTTGCACCACCAATAAAGGCCTTCAAGAGTACTACCGAATCAGAAAAACCAAAATGTTTCTATGTACTCCCTGTCCTCATTTTACATCAGCCTGAGAGGTGACGCTCAGCAAAATATCGGACACGATGACCTCCAAGTTTCCTTCCTTCTCTAATGTCCTCTCATTCTCTTTTGGCCAGTAGGATTTAAATTTTATTTAAATTATCTCATATTCTGATGGATTCCTGAGCCCTTTTTCAGTTTTAGATAATCTCCCTGTGGTTTGCTGAATTGGCATATCTGGAGTCTAGGATCTCTCTTGGCAAAGGACTGAATATTGCTCCCATCCAACAGCTTAGCTAGCACTGCCTATTTTCTTTCTGAAAGAGATCTGGGTAGGAGGCAGGTGAAGAGCATCTTTCCACCTCCCACAGAAGGGCTAGGGAAAGCTTTGTTGTGCATGAACAAAAGGATAATTCAAACCAGCAATAACGTCCTTAATAAAAAATAATAATCATTTTCCCAAATGAAAATCTACAATTCTAACCATTTGATCACAGTGATGTAAGCAAACAAACCTGCCGCTAAAGGTTATATATGGGTCAAAGATTTAATGGAAAGTGGTACATGGGTGGAATGACATCACCTATTTGTCAGAATACTAACTCCTCTACCACATCCTATGTCGGCCCACCATTGGGGTGTAAGGGAAAGGTGCATAAAGAGATAAGTACCCATTTCTAAACATAATGCAAGTTTGACATTTAAGCTCAACAGTTTAGCTACAGAGCATTTTGGTAACATAAAAAGAAACCAGAGCAATTTGAGTGACCTTTGTGAAAGACAGGCATAGAGGTAGCAACCACCACTCTCACCACCAAAATCTAAAAACACGGAAAATTAGCATTTATCAAAATTTCTCAGAGATTACGTTACCTACCCAAGATTCAACAGCTAGGATGCAGTGTTTGAGTGTCTACTAACAAGGCTGGGAATTATTAGACACAGAAAGCATAACAGAAACACTTAGTTCCTCTTGGGTCTTATGGTCCAGTTGATAAACCTTCTAGCACTTTGAACAGATTTTCACTTACTGCAAAGAAAAATGCTCAGCTGAATTACTGTCTATCTGGGTTGCAAGTAGCACACCCCCACCATCTGTAAAATAATATTTTGGTAGACTAGAGGGCATGTTGTTAAAGGAACCCAAAGGAGAATTATTTTGATAAAGTTAGGGACAATCTCTAATATGTGTGTTTTATAATTCTGCAACTTATGTAGAAATACATCTGAATGAAAAGTTGTTGAAAAGCTGTATATCACTTTAATTTTAATAAATCAAACCACATTTTATATTCACTGACCAGGAAGTCAGTACTTAGGAAACCTGTGAGAAATTAGTTTAATATAAATAATTTGTGTGTATTGCAAATATTCATCTCCTGACTTAATTCAGAATTTCTATATAAAAACAAAAATTTAATTCTTTAATATCATCTTAAAATGAGGGATGTTCATGCCATGTTAAATAAATCATTTCCACTTATTTTTAATACATTGTATTAGTTAGGATGCTTGCAGCTGCAAATGATAGAAAATCCAACCCAAATGGCTTTAAAAATTGTTGTTCTATAGGTCTATCACCCTAGACTTCTGCTGTCCAATATGAGTCATTAGCCACATTTAAATGTAAAGAAATCAAAGTTACATTTACATTTAAGAGTAAAGTAATTAAAGTTAAATACAATTTGAAATTCTATTTTTTCAGTTTGCACTAGCCATATTCCATCAAGTGACCAATAGCCACATGTCACTAATGGCTGCTCTATTGAACAATACAGATATGGAAAAATCTTCTTCACCTCAGAAAGTTCTATTAGACAGTGCTGCCTTCAAAGAAAAGGAAGTTGTTAAATCAGTAAGCAACAGTATCTGTTATATTCCCTAAGTAGCAGGCAATAATCTTTATGCATATTATTTCCTTTAACTTCCCAACTGCTCTATGAGGCAAGTATTATTATAATGTATTAGTCTGGACTCTAGGTTGCTAGCTAAAAATGAGAAAACATAATTAGGAGAACCTTGAACTATCTCACATATCTACAAGAAGAGCCTGGTTAAGGTCCTCATCACCATCAGAACTCTTTCCATCTGTCACCTTTATTCTGTTGCACAAGTCAATATTATTCTTCCAGGTCAGCTTCCCCCTTGTGGTGGAAACTTTCTAGCCTCATATCTCACAGCCTCAAACTACTGCCTCCCACCCCCTGAGAGAGAATGATCCTCCTCCTTTCACTCCCATTTTAGATATTACTCAGAAGGATTCTGATAATTTAGCTTTGGTGAAGAGCTCAGTGTTAAATCAATCAGTTGTAGCTGAAGAGACACCAGGGAGAGGATCAGGGTTGTAGAATAGACATATGGCCAGAGGGGCTCCACTTATGGACAGGGAAAACAATTTCTAGAGAAACTGGAATGCCAGGGTCCTCTCCTTCAACACATTTCTGAGTCCTCAAGGCTCTATCTCAGGCCCTCTGCAATTTCCACTCCACATACTTTCTGGGTCTGTCCCACCAAGTCCCATTAATATACTAGTGAGGCCCCAATTCTCTGTCTCAGCAAGACCTTGTATTCTTAGCTTCAGACTCACATAAGCAACTAACACTTCCCAGACATCTGCAGCTGTATATCTCACAGGCTCCTTAAACTCAGTATACCCCACAAAATTCATCATCCTCCTTCCCCCTCTTCCCCAATCACTCATTATATCAGGAATGCTCTTTCAATCAATGACCAAATTTCCCATTCCAAGAATCAAGGCATCATCCATGATTTGTCCTCTCCTTAAACATCCAATTAAGTGCCGAGCCCTACACATATCCCTAAAATGTCTTTTTATTACTATATCCATCTACTTCTGTCCATTCCTAGTACAGTGCAACCATCACAGGCTGGGCCGCTATCATTTCTGGAAAATCACTGTAGTATCTCATGGGTCTCCCTTCCTCCAGTGTTATGCCTCACCAATACATTGTCCATACTACAGCCAGAATAATCTTTCTAAGATGGTGATTCTATTATTCTGCTTAAAACCTTCTGGTGCCCATTCATTGACTTTCAAAACATTTTTCAACTGCCTCTTGAGGCATATAAAGTCTTATATGATCTGTCCCTTGCCTAGGTCTCTATCCTTACTCTCTTACTATCCCCTTCTCCTAGTCTCTACAACTGCCATCCTTTCTCTTGTCCACTGGTCTTTGTGCCACCCTTTGGTTAAAATAATACTACTACTTATAACCTCTTTTTCTTAATTCTGCTCATATTTTAGTCTCAACTTCAATGATACCAATCTTCTCCCTTAGGCTACATCAGTTCTCCCTGCTATATGCTGGCTATTCACTTAACATAACACATTGCATTGCAGGAACTGGGCTAAATTATTCACTTTCCCAATTAGACTGTAAGACCCATGAGGACAAGAACCATTTTCATTTTGCTCACGAACATGTCCTTGACATCTAATAGCTAGTGCTTGACAAAGAGCAGAAAATAAGCTGAATTTAATTCTTTCATTTATTCCACAAATATTTTAAGGAAGCCTATTTGTGCCAGATGCCACCCAAGGCACCGAGACGCAGCTATGAATGAAACAAAATCTCTTCCTACATGAAGCTCATGTTCTTGCAGGGTAAAAAAAAAAAAAAAAAAAAGAAACCCTAATAAACTAATAATTTTTTAGAAAATGCTTAAATTGTATAAATAAATACAGTTTTAACATTTGTATAACTTTTTACATTTTAAAAATTGTATAAATGAAACCTTTTTAAATGAAATTTTCCATTATGTACTCCAAGTTGTCTTTTCATTATTCTGTTACCTCATTAGAGGTAGTATGGAAATAAAGTGCTTTCCCCTCAAATAGTATAAATGTAATTTTTTTTTTTTAGAAAAACAAAACACTATGGAGTCATGGCATTTATAATGACCAATTAAATATTCAGGTAACCAAATATTCCAGTTAAATATTCAGGTAACCAAATATTCCAATTAAAATTTGACTGATTTTATAGGACACAGGCCTATATGTGTTTCTAGAATCATATTCCCATTTAAATTAGCATCGCAGTTAGGAATTTAAAGACAAACTATCAGAATAGTATATTTTCTTCTTAAATTACAGTAAAAGCCCTTTTATAACTATGTTGAGCTTTTTCTTTTATTAAAAAACATCATTCCAACAATTAAACTATTTATCAAATGCATGCCAAGCTAGGCACCATGCATCATATCTACATCACTATAATGAAGAACAGGAGGACTATTTGGCCATACATTATAGATCAATTAATTAACTTAACAGATATATAATGCTAAGCATATGCTAAGTCCTGAGGATACAGACCCTGCTTACTAGCAACTTACAAACTATTGTCTGACTATTATCTTCCCCACAAAATATAAGCTCCTTGAGGGCAGATGTTTAGCACAATATAGAGTTTAACAAATGTCATAAGTAATCAAAAAATAATCAAGACTCTTCAGTAGGTTTTCTCAATTAGCCTTAGTAAGCTCTAATCACACTTTATGTCTCCTTTGCCCTACTGTATCCAATCCTTTGTTCAGCTAGTTCTTTTGTTTAGCTATGTTCCTAAGAGTTTATGGTAATTCTCTTGTATTTCAGCAAATCATATCTATGAGACTCTGAAATCCTCTGAGTTAAAAAGAATCCCAAGATAAAACATAGAGAATAAATTTTATTTTTGAAATATAGTCTCCTGTATTTATCTGCTTTGTATCATTTTTGAAAAGAGGAGAAATCAAGTTTTCCTGATACTGAATCATCCATACATTGTTCCTTTTTAAAATTTTGTTTGGTTTTAATGAATGGTTCCCTCAACTGAAGTTTAACAGCCATTTAAAGGAAGACAATTTATCCTACTGTTTCTGTATTTTTCTAAACTTTCTCATCCTCTCTGGCCCAAGCCTTACCTAGTTTTTCAAATAATTGGTGATCAAAAGTGCTGAACTGTCACCTGTTTGCCTATATTCTCTTTTCCATTTCTGAGTTCTTCAGTGTAATATTCCAGAGATTGTGTTTATTCAGATACATTCATCTTCCAATCAATCAAGCTAATGCCAGCTTCTGTTGTGGGTTTTGCAGAAAGGATTTCCCGGACTCCTGAACTTATTTTTTCTCTGTAGGATGAGCATTTTTCTGCTTTAAATTATTGTCTGAAAAAATGTGAGCATTTAAATACTCGAAATTTTAACTAGAATTGCTTCCCTTCTAAAAATGTTAGGTTCTCAGACCAAATGTATCAATCTGACCCTCTTAGAAGTCAGGCGCTTCACAAAGAGGGAATACTTAACCTTAGGTGCCCAACAAAAAAACATACTGGCCCATATACCAGGAAAAATAGTAGAATGGGTCACTGCAACTCAGCCCCACTTTGGTAAAGGTCTTCAGAGCAGGAAAGGATGAAGGAAAGAAGCAAGTATCAAATCAGACTTTAGTCCTATCATCGTTAGGTAGCTACAGGGATTTAGACAACTAACTTGACCAGATGAGCCTCAATTTCCCTTACTGCAAAGTGAGGAAACTGAGCTAAATAATTTCTAAGGACCTCTTCAACTCCTCCACTCTATGGGTATTCACAATCGACAGTACAGTTTTTTAAGTTTTCAGAATATTTTTTGTTTCTGATGGAAAACTTTACAATCTGCAGACTTTGAAGATACAGATGCATCTGTGTACGTTTATTTAAATTTAGTAATTTAGTAATTAAGCTTCCCACTTTCAAATTTACTAATGAGAAAAACACGCGCACACACACATATACATATTACTCTGTCATTATACTTTACTGATTTGAATACATACTCAAGTAAGTATATAAAGCTGGATACTGATTACATGTCTTTGCATTGACAATGTATAAGTCAAGTCTTGTTTAGACTATCTTCTGTAAGACACCTTGAGTTTATCAATAACCTTTAGCACAGTTGAATGTTTATTTTTCTCATTTAGCTTCACGTGCTATGGTTATCATTATAAACTAACTCTAATATTCTCTGTTACTCAAAGTATACCCTAGAGCTCACCAGGATCCACGTCACCTGGAACTGGTCAGAAATGCAGAATGCCTACCTCCAGAGCTACAAAATCAAAATCTGCATGTTAACAAGGTACTCAAGTGATTTGTGTGCATGCTAACGTTCTAGAAATGCTGTTAGACATAGTGCTTCCCATATTGCTTTAAAATAGATTTTTTTTCTTTAAGAGAATGAATAAATGAGTAAACTAACTATAATTTAGCAACGTGAACTGCTATAATTCAATGTCATTGGACTTAGAGTTATAGAAACTTCTAGTTGATAGTTTCTCCTATTTTGTTTTTTGCTTAATGTAGTCATAGGTCTACTCTTATACAAGGCAAGGGGCCAGGGAACTGGATGTAAAGGTTTATTCTGTTCAAGACCCACTAGCAAAAACTACATGTATAACTGAAAATCAATGTGAAGAATATTAAAATATTTACTACTTTATAAAGGATTAGGTAATAACCAATATGTTATTTTTGCTTCACTTTATAGTTGGTGATTAAAATTCCAAAATGTATTGCATCACACATACGGTATCATAAAGAGCAAAACAGGAAAATATTTTTCAACTATGTGGTAAAATGTCTAATATAAGTAAATAATAAATGGAGGATATAAATGTCAAGGACAAATCCAAATAAAAGAAACCAGGATCCTGGCTGCAGCTCTGAGATTAACACTGTGATTTGTCAATAATTCACTTTACTTCTCTGGGTTCTAGTTTCTTCACTAGAAAACAAGAGATTGATTCTTATTTTACATCCCAGCTCTAAATTCTGAAATCCAGTATGGCTGAAATCAATGCCTGTTTTGTCATCTCAGATGGATCTATTGAAATTCAACATGAAATCTCAGAAACAGCATAAATAAGTCATCCTTGGATTTCTGCTATTTTACTTGCAAAGAACAAGAGCATATGGATGGCTACCTCATAGTGCTAATGTAAAGGCATTCTCCCCTAACAGAGTTTTACTCTAGGCAAGGGGACAAATGGGTATGGCAGAACACATTTTAATTCAGGGGAACCTACCTGGGTTATCTTTCACTCTCAATCACCAAATCAAATTATGTAAATTCATCCCCCTTGATGACTACCTACTTCCTTCATATGGTCTCTATGCATCCTGAGTGAATACAGGAGAGCTTATACCTTTCATAACTTCACAAAACAAACAGAGGACTGCTGAGAGGTAGTTATACCTGAAAAGTTACATAGTTAATCTAGCACCAGAAAATAAACTGACAGGTCTTTCAGGGAGCTAATTATTGAGCCTGCTATTTGGTTCACTGACAGGATTGCTTGTTTGTGGGAAGAAACATATTTGTGCATTGCTTTTTCCATTACCGCTATTTCTATCATCATAAATAAGAATCAATAGGCCATTTTGCATAGCATATGCTCCCACTATTTAGTATCTGAGTGTCAGCTGTATGCAGGCTAAGCAGCAGTGCCCCAGCCTCCTGGCTGAGAATTAAAACCCAGCAAAGAAAACACCTCAAATTCCACAAGATAGTGTATATGTCTTTATGAGCTCCTTGAGAGCAAGGGAGGTCTGTTGTTTGTCTCTCTATCTGAAGCATAGTGCCTGGCACATGGTGAGATTCAAAATGTATAAACAACTAAATGAATAATGAATGAATGGATGGATGAATGAAACAAAGGAAGGTTTTAAGATAGGATATGGAATCAACTGTATTTACTGGGTCAGTCAAGGGATGTTGTTTCGATAAGGGCAGAGCTATTTACAATTCGTGATGGAGGCAGGAAGGAAAAGACCCGGCCTGAGTCCAGAGGGAGCTGGCTTTTGTTTAGCAGCTTAACCCACATACTCAGGTCTCTGCAATATTCACTATCGAGTCCTCACTATAGAAGACAAGAAATCAGAATGACAGTCATTTAAAAAGTAAAGCAAAACCTCTGAAGAAAGACTCTCTATTGCCAGTGAGAATATTGCTAGACAAAACAAGGTCAAGGAAGGGACTGATCAGAGAAAAGGTAGGAATGAGAAAAAATGAGATGAAGGGAGAGGAATTGTGGCAGAGGCCTGAGTGGGGAAATAAGTGTGTAAAATGTGTAAAGACAGGGAGAGGATGAAGATGCAATTCTCAAGACAGTCTGTGGGTGTCTGGGTTTTGGAGAGTGGAAAGACATTAAGCCTGAGAGTACAATGAGGGAGGAAGGGAGGGAGGGAGAGGTCAGATAAAAGTCTATAAAATAACACCCATCACCACTGATAACAAGTATAAAAGAGTCCTTTTTTCTTGAGAAAGACAAAGGGAATTTTAAGTAGGATTAAGTAGTAGTAGCTTTCAGAACTCAGCAGCTCTCAGAAGCAATAATAACTACATAAATAGCTAAGTGGATGGTAGGAATTACCTCACTTGGAATTTGGCCAGCAAATCAAAAGTTAGCAGTAATATCACATCTTTTTGAAAGCTTCCCTGAGATTCTAGAGGGGAAAATTATCTCAGAAAACTGTTTCTACTGAGTAAATTTCAGGAAGAAATGCTCCTCACTGCTTGAAGATGTTCTAGCTCTGGAAAATTGGTAGGACAGAAGCCCCTCCCTGCTAGGAAGCACTCTCTCATCCATGTAAATACATTGCCAATATTGCCCCCAACGGAAGCAAATAATTACATTCACAGATTACCGTCGCCTAAGTAAAATGTTACTCAACACGTATAACCTAACCTACCAATGATATTCTGAATGCACAAAAAGGGCCTCATGGATATCTCACTTTCAGAGTGCCTTAACTTTTTAACTCATTGCACGTAGTTAAAATGTAAACTTTTTAAGGCCACATTTTAAAACACTTTGCAAACACTGGACACCTCTACTCGTGAATATCCTATAAATTTTTCCTTTCAAGTACATTTGACCACTAACATGCCAGATCATCTCCCCTTCTCCCCTAAAACAGAAATGAAAACTGGGTAAAATGGTAATTTGGGGGAGAAATATCTTCTCTCATCATCTGAAAACTGTCATATGTTGCTTTTTTAAAAAATTAAATTAGTGTTGTATTCTACCCAGAGACAAGTTATTTTGGTATCACCCACAATGGAATTTGCATGAAAATCTGTTTACTGACCCAGTTCCCTAGGGGTGCATTTGCCCTAGCACTTGGAGTAAACACCATTTTCATTGCACTAGAAATAGTTCTAATTAGACAAATTGTTATAATTTTAGCAACACCCAAATAAATCAAAGGATTTGGAGGCAGACATGCCACAGAATCTGGATTCGGCCACAAACCAGTTCAGTATTTGTGCCTGAAATAAAAGTCTAGTCATACACTATCTACAGATGCTAAAGGAACAGCTACATACCTCGACTGAACTTAGAAAATATGATTTTTGTTATTGTACTTTAAGCTCTGGGATGCATGTGTAGAACGTGCAGGTTTGTTACATAGGTATACATGTGCCATGGTGGTTTGCTGCGCCCATCAACCCATCATCTAGGTTTTAAGCCCTGCATGCATTAGGTATTTGGCCTAATTCTCTCTCTGCTTTTGCCCTCAACTCCCTGACAGGCCCCACTGTGTGATGTTCCCCTCCCTGTGTCCATATGTTCTCATTGTTCAACTCCCACTTATGAGTTTAAAAAAAATAAAATATGAGTTTGGAGAAACTGGTTATTCTGAAAACAGCCTATTAAAAAATTATGTGGTTAAGAGAGAGAGAGAGAGAGAGAGAGTGTGTGTGTGTATGTGTGTGTGTGTGTGTGTGTGTGTGTGTGTGTGTGTGTGTGTATGAGTCTATCCATTTCATTAACTGGGGTATTTTCACTAATGCAGTCTAAATAACAGGAAATGAATTTAAAGAGAATCAAACAGTAACATTCAGAACTCAAAGTTAAGCATAGTGTAAAATATATCTCAGTGGAAAGCATGTAAGTGTCTAAACTCTCCTTCCAAACCCTTCTATAAACTGCCACTTTGTATTTTCCATTCATGTATCCTCCTGTCCAAAGACCTGGACCTTTTTACTGCTGTTCACGCACCTACACATCACGCCCTACTCCATGCCTTTGTCCTGCTGACTCCCCATTTCTTCTCATCTTGGATGTCTTTCCCAAATCCTTCTTGTCATCAAACACTCATCTCATCCACAGAGCTTTGGATTTTACAATATGAACTTACATACATTTTCTGAACTTCCCTAATTATCTATATCCAAATTTAGCATTTAATCATAGAACTTTCCTCTCTGATTACATATATGTTTGTGTGTATCTTTTTTCCCCCAACCAAATCACATGATTTAAAGGTAACATTGGTCTTTAATGCCTCTCCTTAAAATTTCCATCAAGATCCTACTCTGCATTTATTCTCTTTCACTAGTTATCCCTTCTCTTTTTTTTTTTTTGAAAACATGCTTAAATGCGCCCTATCCTAAAGAAATCTCCAATTCTTTCTCAAGCTCTCCCACCATATCTACTTTCTTTCTCTCAAAACTTCTTGAAACAGCATCCCTTCCTCCACTTCTATTCTGTTCTCTCTCAACCCCTCTAATTTGGTTACCCAGGCACACCCTTATCTCTCAGCTGCAGGTCCCTGCCACACTGAAACCTCACGCACCTGTCTTTCTCCTGGAGACTGAGACAACCTTGACTCCCGGTTCATCTCCTTCCCCCAAGCCCAGCATTCTCAGTGTCCTTTCCTGGTTCCTGCCCTTGAATTCTCAGTCATCACTCCTTATCTTTCCTCAGTCTCCCATGGCAATGGCATCTCTGCTTTTGTCTTTAACTTCAAAATATCCAAGACTCTCTAATCTCAAATTTTAGTGAACTGTCTATGGGGTCCCAGACCTTATGCTGCCACCTGCTGGCCAGTTTCATGGGGCTATCTCAGAACAAAATTCAAGTTTATTCCCAAACACCTAACCATTCTATTTATTTTATTTTTCCTCTGTTAATTAATTACATCACCATTTTCCTAGACCTCCCTGATAGAGGTTTAACATCAGCATCCTCCATGATTTAACGATCTTCGCCCCAGCATCAACCACTCAGCTGGTTGTTATATAAATATAACACTATATAGCGTTAGATAAATATAACACTACCTACCAGAGCGTCTGTCCTGTGTGTTACATCCCTAGCTAGCTTTTTTTTTTTTTTTTTTTTTTGAGATGGAGTCTCACTCTGTCGCCCAGGCTGGAGTGCAGTGGCACAATCTTGGCTCACTGCAACCTCCACCTCCCGGGTTCAAGCAATTCTCCTGCCTCAGCCTCCCAAGTAGCTGGGACTATAGGCGCCCGCCACCACGCCGGGCTAATTTTTGTATTTTTAGTAGAGATGGATTTTCACCATGTTGCCCAGGCTGGTCTCAAACTCCTGAGCTCAGGCAATACGCCCACCTCGGCCTTCCAAAGTGCTAGGATTACAGGTGTGCACCACCGTGCCCGGCCCCTAGTTAGCTCTTCTTAGACCATGACGGCCTGTCCCCAGGATACTGGATGAGTCCTCATTGACCTGCCTCCATTTTCTCCCCTGAACCCCAATCCTCCTCACACTTTTGCCAGGCAAATCTTCTTGAACCGAGTGCCTGAGCAATTCTCTAAGAAGAGCCTCAAGACATTGTGTCCTACTGGTAGAATAAAGCCCAAATTCCTCAACTCTGGAACTTCTGGAAAGAACTTCAAGATCGTGCATGATCTGGCTCCAGACTATCACCAAAGCCTCAGCTGTCATCACGCTTCCTCTCGCGATATTCACTCTTGCTCCAAACTCCCTGAACTATTTTTTTTTTCCTGTACTTTGAACAAAAGAGCCTTACTCTGGCGCTAGAGCTTGTCATGCACTCCTGTCATATCTTTACACAACTGACCACTTCTTGTCACTCAGGTCTTATCTCAAATGTCACCTCCTCTGGCGAGGCATACTCAGACCACAAAGTCTAATTACCTTCCTCCTCCTAATACCCAGGTTAGTCTTTCACAGTTAATCTGTTGTATTTCTTCTAAGCACATCTCAGCATCTGAACACATGTGTTCATTTATGTTTATTATGGAGTGTCCATCTCCCCACACTCAAATGTAAGCCCCGTCAGCATGAATATTGCCTTTCTTCACTCAACTCAGCTCCTGGAAAAGTGCCTGGCACATAGAAGCCTGAAATCAGATTCTTCCACAGCGTGGCACCCATTTCCACCTCCTTGTTCTGTCTCTGTTTATACGTCTGTGCTAGCTGTTAGTATATTACATCTTTTACTTGAACAGCTATTTCCAAAGAAAGTGAGGAGGAGGGAAAGGAGGACATATCAAAGTCTGGGGGTGGTGGGGTAGAAGAAGGAATGAATCATTTCTAAAACACACATTCAAGTTGTGTAGTTTTCAGTGTAAAGGATTCGTGCATTTTTTGTAAAATTGACCCTTATGTTGTATGTTTTTGATCCTACTATCAGCAGTATTCTTTAAATTTCATTTTCTATGTGTTAGTTTCTAATATATATATTAAAAATGAATGTTTATATTGACCTCATATCTGTAACCTTGCTAAATTTACTACTCAGTTCTAAGTAACTTTTTAAATTATGTGGTTTTGGGCCAGGCATGGTGGCTCACGCCTGTAATCCCAGCACTTTGGGAGGCCAAGGTGGGTGGATCACGAGGTCAGGAGTTTGAGACCAGCCTGGCCAACATGGTGAAACCCCGTCTCTACTAAAAATACAAAAATTAGCCAGGAGTTGTGGCACGCACGTGTAGTCCCAGCTACTCAGGAGGCTGAGGCAGAAGAATCGCTTGAAACCAAAAGGTGGAGGTTGCAATGAGCCAAGATTGTGCCACTGCACTCCACCCTGGGCGAAAGAGCAAAACTCTGTCTCAAAAAGAAAAAAAAAATTATGCTTTTTTTTCTATGTGCACAATCATCTGAAAATAAATATAGTTTTAATCATATATTCAAAAATGCATATTCAATATCATTATTATTTTTAAGCACAAGCTACGGAAAGTAAAGCATCAAAAAAATCATACATGTTCCAGGATAGCTGCTATGCAGGATTTAAGAAAATAATAGTATTATAGGGGACAGGGATTAAAATAGTTGAAAAATACTGTCTTATAGCAACTTATTATGATATATATTACATTTTGAACCCCTGGAGAGCAATACCATGTCTTATTTGTCTGTATTCCATCAAACCTAATAAAGTACATTTTCCAAAGTAGACAATAAATGTTTCCCAGATACCCCAGTACTGTATGCATGGTATATGTTCAATAAAAACTTGCTGATCAATTGAAAGAACCAATAAACAAATTTAAGTTTGTTGAATGATCAGTGTATTCTCAGCCCTGAGACACTATAACAAAAAGACACAAAAAATAGAAAATACACTCATCATTATCCATATAGTAAAACGTAATTTATCAAGTAATGAAAACAAGTGAAAATGAAACAAATGCACCACAGGAAACATTTGAGTGGTTACCTGTGCATTTCTTTATATGACTGTTCCTTTTCCCATGTGATCCTAACTTACAGCCAAAATTCTCCTCCCAAAATTCTGCAAACCACACATTTCTTCGATTATTGGCAAGAGTTCGGCTTCTAAAGTATCGATCAAATCCTATTTCAAAGGAGAAAGGTATGATTTTAACATTCTTTCAAAATTAAATATTGTCAGAACTTTCAAATGGACATTATATTCTGATCACTGCATGAGAAGAAAAAAAAACACATAATAAATGAGAGAAAGCCAGTAGCCCATAAATAAGGCCTCTCTTACGGCAAACGTCAAGGAGGATCAATGGACAATCCCCCCACACCACCACCAGTACTCAAGCACCTGGCTCTATGAATAAGTACAACAGGAAAGCCTGGTGTCAGCGTCCTTCTTATACCCTCTCCTACTCTACTTCTCCCAGAGGCAGCAACCAGTGACTTCATGCTGAATCCTGAATACTCAGAACCCAACTTCAACTTCCCTCATTCTTTTCTCTTTCCTAGCATGGAACAATGTTTCAGACTTTCCTGTGTTTCCACATACTTCAAAATTTCTCCGTCCTATATGTTCTGTTTTCAGCTAATTCAATAAAGCAATCATGTTAATGTCATCTTATGGAGTCATGAACTCAAGTGTCGGTTTGCTCAGGTAACTGCTTTATTGAAGGGAGATCCCCTGGAAATAATGCCTTACTCCAGAGGATAATGTTAAGATGAGAATTTCAGTTACTGTCAAACCGACTGGAAAAGATGTTTAGAAGATAGACTGCCTTTCAGGATGCTCCAAGTCTTTCCTGTTGCATTTATTTATCCATATGATAAGCCCAGCATCATATATTCATTTTCTATAAATCAAGCATTTCCCTCCAACAATGCTATAACCACCATAAATACCCATGGAAATATGCAAACTCAAACTCAAAATGCAATTACTAACATAATGGAAATAACTGACTATGGTCTTTTTCTTAAAAAAATATAATGGGTCCTCTTTCCTAAATACACACACACACACACACACGCACACAATACATATATACATATATAGGTATATATATATATATATATATATATATATATATATGCATATGCATGCTGGTTTAAATACTGGTCTTGACAATTCTGCCACCAAAGCTAAAATTTGTATCAATCCATCAGTAATGAGTGCATTTCCTCATATTATGATACTCCAGTTTTGCCTTTGAGTTCAGATCCAACTGGAATAAAACAAATTCTCTACGGTGCATTCTTACCATCAATTGATGCTCGTTTGGGCAAAATTGTCACAGCCCCTTCTGCAATCTCCTCTTGCTGATAGACAGGTGCTATTTTGGATCCCCAACTATCTGAGCCAATCCAGAGAAAATGCCCACTTTGGTTTAGTTTTTTTGCTGCTTCCAATATCCTCCTATAGGAATAAAAATAAATAATGCATATCACATGTATTAAAAATACCACAATTATGAATATTACAAGACCAGCTTTAGGAAGTTGTATACACTCGGTAGGTCACTGTTTAACAATTAAGATGATCATTCTAACTGCCCAAGTCTTATCATCTCCTAAAAGCAAGATAGCAGAGACTAACTCCAACATATGTTAATTAGCCTTATCCTTAACCTCATTCACATCATTCTGTCTATCATCTTTGTTTGTCTTATCTCATTTAGTCCCCAAGTTTTACTCTGTAGGTATTTCAGATTTACAAACTAGAAGGCAGCAGAAGGCAGTCTGTTATTGGAAGGGAATTACAAGCTTTTATGTTGAACATGAAATATGTTAGAAAGAGGATATGGGACTCAAATCTGACCCTACATACAGAAGAAAAGTAATCAGCACCTGATGTCATCCTCATTGGCAAACATAATCACTGCTCGAGCATTAGGTGTTTCTAGCAGGCGTTTGATAATTTTTTCAAATTCTCCAGGTCTTGGTTCACGTGGGATTTTCTGTGACTGAGCAATGCAAACACCACCTATTTAAAAAAGAAGGGAGGGGGTGATTCAGAAAGACCATTTATTTAATTAGCAAACCCAATTAGCTACTTTATAAAAGCACATACTTCTGTATGAATATTATTTCTCAAAATATGTGTCACTCTCACCTATTAAGAGCAATTGTGTTTGTTTGCATTATAATATATTCACCAAATAAATGACAACAATTATTAATCAGACATGGGTTTGTTTCCCAAAATTTAAACATAATTTTTGTGGATATAGCTAAGAAAACCAAGGTGTATAAGATGTGTGATGAGAGTCAAAAGGTGGAAAGAAGAAGGGCTCTTTTGATTTATGCAACATAAGCCAAAGGACAAGTGACAGAATTAATAAAAGTATGAGTATGTCTTATAGTTGAGACCCTTATTAAGTAGCAAGGTCCTTTTGTTACTTTTATTTACTAGTAGACTTCTTTTAAAGTTAATTTCATTGTATAGCTAATAGAACTGCAGCAAGGTCCTCACACATCAGCATAGCAATGTCTTATGAGACAAGTGGTCTTCAAGACTATGTAAGACACAGGCAAACCCCAAAGATGCCAACTTTGGATTGACATACATCTCCACTGTGAAAATAGAAATGGCAGAAATACCATCTCATTTTCACTGCAAGTAAAATGAAAGAATCTTCTTTTGGCCTCTCCTTCTTAGGCAATGAGGGACAAAAGAGAAAAGTAGAGAAAAGATCTCTGCCTCTGGGCTGGGGTAGGAGGAGAAGAAAGAGGTTCCCCTAATTGCAGTGAAACAGAGAGATAACATTCTGAAACTAGATGAGAAAGCAATATTAGCAATAGGTTTCAATTGCATTATGGTATAAACAGTATTTTTTTTTCAGTCAGCTAAGAATTAAATCACCATTTATAGCATTGCTTCAGTAGGCAAAGGCATTTTTACTTCCAAACAACTCATAATGCACTCAGTCATCCAACTGTTATTGGATGCCATTATATTCTATGCACTGGGCTCAACATTGGAAATGCACAGTCTAATCCAGGAGTTACCACCTAGTCTGGGAAATAGGCATTTGAATAAGTTACCATGGAATAGATAATAAAGTATATAATTAATAGGATACTGAATACAATGAGAACACAGAAGGAGGAGTAACTAAAGTGCTTGAGAGAGCTGAATTTTAAAGAGCAAATATACATCCATTTGGGGACAAAAGTGGAACATGTCTGGTGGAGGCCAAAGTATGTAAAAACCTAGCATGATCATGGCCTATGGTAGAGACTGGCTGGGTTTGAAGTTGGAAACAATGACCAGGTCCAGCTTGAGGATGGCTTTGTTAGACAAGCCAAATTCTGTAGGCTGAGTGTTCATATGTTAAAACTTAATCCCCAGTGTGAAAGGATTAGGAGATGGGACTGTTGGGAGGTGATTAGGTCATGAGAGTGGAGTCCTTATGAATGGGATTAGTGCCCTTATAAAAAAGACTCCAGAGAGATTTCTTGCACCATCTGCCATGTGAGGGCACAGCAAAAAGACACTGAACCAGGAAGAGGGCCCTCATCAGCTCTTGACCATGCTGGCACCTTGCTCTCTGACCTTCAGCCTCCAGAACTGTAAAAATAAATTACTATTGATTAAGCCATCCAGTATATGATAATTTTTATTTTTTATTTTTTAGATATGGGGGTGTCACTCTGTCACCCAAGCTGGAGTGCAGTGGCCAGATCATAGCTCACTGTAGCCTCAAAGCCCTAGGCTCCAGTGATTTGCCCACCTCATCCTCCGGAGTAACTGGGATTACAGGCACATGCCACCAACACCGCACTGGTCTCCTATAATAATTTATTATGGCATCCCAAAGAGACTAAGACATCAAATAACTTGGACTTTATCCTGAAAACAATGGGAATCCATTAGGTTCATCAGCAGGAGAAGTACATGCCGAGCTTTATGCTTTAGTAGACTTTCAAAGAAGAAACGTCTGGTAGCCAAATGATAGATTTCCAGGGCACTGTGATCGGACCTAATATGTACAGCAGATGTATGACTAACTGGTGCTGGTATATAAAACTATTTTTCTCATAAGTTAGAGAACATTCAGAATTATGCCTGTAATAGCAGGACTCTTAGTAACCTTATAATATGCATCCCAGGGGTGGGAATTGCCCATAATACACAGATTGGGCTGTGTCACTACCTGCAGTTAGCTGGTCTACTGATATACCACCACTAGTTGTGATAATTGATTCATTCCTTCAGTAAATATTTCTTGAATGCCCAGTATCTGCTAGATACTGTGTGGGTGCTGTGGACACAATGGTGAATAAAAGAAATTCTTTAAGTTCACAGAATTCAGAAATATTGTGGGTAAATCAGGCTTAATGCAAAATAAAAAGAAAGAAGAAGGAGAGAAAAAGAACGGAGAGGAGAAAGAAGAGCAGGAGAAGGAGGAGGAGAAGGAGGAGGAGAAGGAGAAGGAGGAGGAGGAGAAGGGGGAGGAGAAAGGGGAGGAGAAGGGGGAGGAGAAGGAGGGGGAGGAGAAGGAGGAAGAGAAGGAGGAGGAGAAAGAGGAAGAGGAAGAAGGAGGAAGAGGAAGGAGGAGGAAGAGGAGAAAGAAGAGGAGGAAATGGAAGGAGGAGGAGGAAATGGAAGGAGGAGGAGCAAATGGGAGGAGGAGGAAGAGACAGAGGAGGAGACGGAGGAGGAGGAGAGGAGGAGGAGGAGACGGAGGAGGAGGAGGAGGAGGAGGAAGAGACAGAGGAGGAGACGGAGGAGGAGGAGGAAGAGGAGGAAGAGATGGAGGAGGAGGAGGAGGAAGAGATGGAGGAGGAGGAGGAGGAGTAGGAAGAAGAGATGGAGGAGGAGTAGGAGAAAGAGATGGAGGAGGAGTAGGAGAAAGAGATGGAGGAGGAGGAGGAGGAAGAGATGGAGGAGGAGTAGGAGGAAGAGAAAGAAGGAGGAGGAGGAAGAGAAAGAAGGAGGAGGAGGAAGAAGAAAGAAGGAGGAGAAGGAAGAAGAAAGAGGAGGAGGAGGAAGAAGAGGAGGAGGAGGACGAAGAAAGAGGAGGAGGAAGAGGGAGGAGGAGGAAGAGGGAGGAGGAGGAAGAGGGAGGAGGAGGAGGAAGAGGAGGAGGAAGAGGGAGGAGGAGGAGGAGGAAGAAGAGGGAGGAGGAAGAGGAGGAGGAGGAAGAGGGAGGAGGAGGAAGAGGGAGGAGGAGGAGGAGGAAGAGGGAGGAGGAGGAGGAAGAGGGAGGAGGAGGAGGAGGAAGAGGGAGGAGGAGGAGGAGGAAGAGGAGGGGGAGGAGGAAGAGGGAGGAGGAAGAAAGAGGAGGAGGAAGAAAGAGGAGGAAGAAGGGGAAGGAGGAGGAGGAGGAAGCAGAAGAGGCAGAAGAAGAAGAAGAAATAATACATAATTATAAATTATAATGAGCCCTGTGAGGAAGAGCAAAGGAATTTAATTTAGATTGAGGACTGCTCAGGGAAAGCCACCCTAAAGTGATGTAATGTAGTTGAGATCAAAAGCATGAGAGCATGGGAAAGGGTGGGAAAGGGCAGGAAAGGGCCAGGGGCGTCAATGAATGAGGGTGAGAGGAGTGGGCAACAAAAATGAGATGGAGATAAGGGTCCGATTGCATGTGGCTCTGCAGGGCCTATGGAAGACTATGAATAATTAAATGCTTAACTTTCTCACTAAATGTTTCTATTTCTTCGATCTTTGAGTGGCCCATAGGAATATGTCTCATGTATGAGCTTTGCACTCCACGGAAGAAAAATGGATGAGGATCGCTGATACAGAGGGCAGCCTGAAGTGGGATGAACAGGAGGCAACGAGCCCAGCAAGGAGGTATTGGAATAGGCAGTGGGAAATGATGACTGAGCCAGCACTACCGGTGCTGGGGAGGAGCAGCTGGAGTTAAGGCAGAATCTCTGAGTCAGAATCAATGGGGCTTTGTGTTGATTTGATGTAAGTAGCGAAGCAATGGGAAACCACTAAGTATGACTCCAAGGATTTGGTCTTTGTGACCAGTTATGTGATGGTATCATTAAACAAGTGGGAAATCCAGGAGGATAAGGAGGAGGAAAGAATTATTTTGATTGGAGGCCGGTTGTCTTCAAAGTATGCATGGAATGTCAAACTGAAAAAGTGAATCTGGAGCTAAAGAGAGAGAAGGGAATTGTAATGCTTTCCTCAGGGGCTGATAGGTATTTGAAGTGTTGTGGGGCAAAGAGGTCACTGATAGAGAATATTTAAATCAGCAATAGAAAAGGTGAATTATAGAACTCTGAAAAAAATCAGGTTTGGAGAAGGAGGAAAGGAGTGATTACATATTTTGAGAAAACTTTTGGAATGAAGTCTAGAGGTAAGTTGAAGACTATGTATAATTTCTTTAAAATGCAAACAAACAAACCTCCGTGAGTGGAAACGTTAGGTAACTGCAAAAATGTAACATGAAGTAACACACTCTAGGGAACAATAGCTGTTTCAAAAGATGACTGCCCTTTTAATTAAATTGCCATGATTACTTAAGCATCCCATTAAAGACATGTTATATGCTGAGTATCATTCTGAGACTGTTACTGACTCTGTAGCCATAAAAAATTAAGTTCTGAAAATTTTTATTATTACTGTTTCAGAATAAGCAAACAAGCAATCCAAACATAGTTTAATCTGAATTCATTATTTATTCACCATGGACCTATTAAACATTTTTGTTTGTAAAGAGCTGAGTTAGCTGAGTTGAATTTTAACATAGCTTAAATCCATTTCACTTTTTGCTATTCCTGTACCTCACCTCATATCTTTCAACCTGGTCAGTTTGAATTTTCCTGGAAAGAGGCACTGAACTATTAATCTATTTAAGCTGAACAAATGCTTGTAGAGAACCTGTTCCACATGGCATTGTGCTGTTTGGTGCCTGTGGATATTTTATTAAAGTGCAGATTAATTATTTCTCAAATGATTGTAGTTAGAAGACTGGGATTATTTCCTTAACCCTGATACCCATTCACACTTTCTTTCTTTATATCAGTTAAAAAGCCAGACAGCTAATCTGTTCATAAGCACTCATGGTCTACTATGTTTCAGGAGCTACAGACAAAGACTGCCAGTCCTCAGCAGTTATGATATAATTGAATGACAATACGTACACATAAGAAATGTCAGACAAGGGTGTAAATTAGGTAACACAGATAACAGCATAAGATATACCACAGTTCAGTCATAAATGACAAATAGATCATCCCCTAAAATAGTCCTATGACTTCATAAGAGGAAGAGGTCATTATATACTGTTAGAATTTGGTTTTAAAAATAAAATGAAATTCAAAGATTCAGACCTCAAAGATACGTTTTCCATACGATACTCCACATCCATTGCTTGACTTTTTAAAGAGACTCTGTGTCCTGATTTAAATTCCTGGGGTGGGTGAGAGGAAGAGAAGTTGCCCTTCATCAAAGAATGTGTCCACCACATCTATTCTTCCATGTCTCAGTCTGAAAGATTACTAATTGTGTACAATTCAAGGGACATTAACTTTCCTATTCTGCAGGGGTGTTCCTGTTCTGTAATTTTTAAAGCTTAGTATTTACAGGCAAAATGTTGTATGAAGGAGTTTATAACTGGCTGTTTTCTAGAATTTCCTGGCTCGTTTCCTTGCAGCCTGTGTATTTTTTTTCCTTCTGGTTACTTAACAATAATTTAAAGATCATTTGTTGAATTTAACACTTTATGTATACTTTACAATACACATGATCACTCCTTTCCAGTCTCATTTACTCAATGACACCATCTCTATTCCTAATGGCAGAACTTGAAAGTTTGTATCATGACCATCTTTCTGATAAGGAAAATGAGAAACAGGGGTACCAACAGCTTGCAAGATACTGAAATCCAGGTTCAAAGCCAGATTTATCTGCCTCTAAGTCTAGACTTCTTCCATCATCTTGCCCATCCACAATTGACTATACCTGTGGCTTAATGGCTTAGTGACTGCAAATGACTGATGGATAAGATAAAGCAAATTTAAAGACTCTTTTTTTAAAACCCTGCCAGTTGTCCCTTGTAAATCTAGTTGACAGCTACATAAATACAGTCCTTCTGTTATCCTAAATAAGAGCTTAATTAAAATACTTGGAATCCATGCAGATTATAGAAGTGACTTAAAGCTCTTCAGCATATAGTCAGTCTACCCTCCAAACTTTCCAATTGTTTCTATTGATGCATGTTCTCAGGAAGACTTTTCTGAGGTTCTTGTCTTCCACTTCTTTTGTACTGCAGCAATCATAATAATTTTAATTTTACTTGTTTTTTTTTTTTGTTACTTCTTTTTCTTTTTCTTCTTTGGTTAGAAATCCATGAGTATTGAACCTTGTCTTTCAAATTTATCAGTATACCCCAACACGTATCACTGTGTTTGGTACATAGACTTCAACAAATATTTGTTGAATGAATAAATGGAAGAGTTGTGACAGGTACTACTAGGACAGAGAAACAGAAATGAGACACTGCTGCTTTCAAAGACTTCTCCATCAAGTAGGGCTACATGTAAATATATGCTTAAAAGTAGCTGTCATTAAAAGAAGTAAAAAAAAAAATTTGGCCATGACAATTCAGAGGAAGTTGTCACTGAAATGGGATCTGCCTCCAAAAATAGTTTTTATTAGGGTGCCATGAATTAGAATACTACCTAAGCCTTAGTGTATTCATCTGTAGAGTGGCATTAGAATTTCCTCATATTGATACAAGAGCAAATTTGTAAATAATGCCACTTCAGAATTTTTACCTCTTTAGAAGGCTGAGACTTGTGGGTGAGTGTTCAGTTGTCTCAGATATGAGAGATAAAAGGCTTGTATGTATTGATTTGCTAGTGCAGAGAGATGGTGGAATGAGAAAGAAAATAGACTTGTCAGAAGATCTGAGGGTGGCCCCATGTAATCTTGAAAAGTCTCTCATCTCTCAGTTTCCTCATCTCTGTAATGAGGTTCATAATAACTATCTCTCAGGTATACTGTGAGAATCCAATTATAAAGGGTAAATTCCTATGCCAATGTAGCACATTATTATTAGTGTTAATAACAGTAATAATCATAATCAGACAAGAATCATCACCAACACTGAGAGATACTTGATATTCAGCCCTAAAATAAGGGTTTTTCAACAGATCATATTTTTGAAACTTCACCATTTTATGGGTAATATTATCAAACATCCTAAATTCTGAAAAGTGATACTTGCTCACTTGCCTGTGCCAATAGATGAAATGACTAGATTTCACTCTTCATCATTGTTGATTACAATGTGGTCGGGGCAATTTTAAGGTGAGAGAATGAGAAAAGTTATTTACATTCTTCTCCCATCCCCCAGTTCCTACCCCCAAGAATTAATTCTCCTTTCAAATGGATTCCATAAGTAGCAAAAATTTGGCTCCAATATCTGAGTTGACATTAGAATTTAACTCTTTAATAAAATGGTTAAAACAATTAAAATATTAACGGGTGCCAATTGTTAAGCAAAAGTTGTTATGGAAACAACCACATGTTCTGTTTCATTCAAACATTTGTGCTATCTTTTTAAGAGGCTGGAATCTAATGTGTTGAGATAATACTGTTGGACTCTCCTAGAAGCAGACCTCAGAAGGAGTTTGAAATGCACAAAATTTGCTCTTGGCATCTACCTGATGGAGGGCTCAGGGGAAGCAGAGAAATCCAGGCAGAGAAATCCAGCTGGCTGTGGCCCAGTGACAGGCTGCTGACACCACAAGAAGTTCTGAGACAAGAATGGCCTTCAGAGTTGCTTTAAAACAGGCCACAAAGGCCAGGCCATTATACCTCCACATCAATCAGTGTGATGATTCATTTTATGTATCAGTTTGACTGAGCCACAAGCTGCCCACATAGCTGGTTAAATATTATTTCTAGGTGTGTCAGAAAAGATTGGCTGGGCGGGGTGGCTCATGCCTGTAATTCCAGCACTTTGGGAGGCCAAGGTGGGCAGATCATGAGGTCAGGAGATCAAGACCATCCTGGCTAACATGGTGAAACCCCGTCTCTACTAAAAATACAAAAAAAAAAAAAAAATTAGCCGGGCGTGGTGGCGGGCACCCGTAGTCCCAGATACCTGGGAGGCTGAAGCAGGAGAATGGCGTGAACCTGGGAGGCAGAGCTTGCAGTGAGCTGAGATCATGCCACTGCACTCCAGTCTGGGCGACAGAGCGAGACTCTGTCTCAAAAACAAACAAACAAATAAAAAAAGAGAGAAAAAATTAGCACTTGAATTAGTGGACTGAGTAAAGCAGATTACCTTCTCCAATGCAGGCTGGGATCATTGAGGGCCTAAATGGAACAAAAATGTAGACGAAGGCTGAATGAACTCAGCCTGACTGCTTGAGCTGGGACATTGATCTTCTGCTCTCAGTGCCTCTGGCTCTGAGGCATTCAAATTACACCACTGGTTTTCTTGGGTCTCCAATTTGCAGACAGCAGATTGTAAAACTTTTCAGCCTCCATAATTATGTAAGCCAGTATCTGACAAAAAATCTCTTTGGTTCTGTTTCTCTGGAGAACCCTGACCAATACAATGAGTCATCAGATTTGGGCCACTCTGGAAGAGGGGAAGGTGACCTTGGGCAAGGCAGCTCTCTGTAGCCAGGGCACTCCCTCACGGGGTTCAGAGCTGAAGGCTGTCTGCCTATAGCACTCCCAGAAATAGGAATAACAGGTCATGCACTGATGGGATCTTGAAGGTCAATTCACCATATGTACATTAGTGTTAATAACGTATAATTGAAATTTATACAAAAATGCAGATATTTTTCTGAAACAATAGTATACTATTGTTTGCCATATAAGGCAAATAATTAATAGAATGTTATTGTTTAATGTTAAAACTTCCTTTCAAAGACGTCTTGTTGCACAAAGAAAGGCAATCTATACAAATGGTAGAAAACTGGAATTGTAGTCAGCACGAGTAGGAGAAATAGGATCTTAATTCTTTCTGGTATTTCAATAAAGAAGTTTTGTTAAACCAATCTAAAAGGATAAAGAATTATGTTTTTAGTTGATCATTTATAAGACAAAAATCACTATTAATAATAATAGGAGAAAAATAAAACAAGAAACAATGTCACAGCACCAAGTTCCAACTGTGATGGAAATTGAGGATTAACTTATTGGGATGAAATTACTTACAAAGCTGTGTATAGAATACTAAGTGAGCTTTTTAAAAAAACAACATGACTACAGTAGTATCAGTATCTCAAGTTGGTTCACAATTTCCATCAAATTAAATTCTTCCTAAGTCAACTCAAGCCTCTGGTTACATAATTTGTTAGAGCTACATGACAGACCTTGGTTTTGGTGTACAAATAAGCAAACAAAATTACCATTTTATCGATCGTTAAGGAGAATGACTAGACTATTGGTTAAAAATGATTAGACTTACAGTTTGACGATAAGAAATTTGCCTAGAATTAAACATTCTTTGATCTAATAAAAATGTGATACAGCCCATCCACCATTATTTATTTCTTATGAACATGCCTTCAGATAATAGCAAGGAGCAAAACAAAATGACCAGGTGTCTTTTTTTAAGGCAACAGAAACACATAAACTCTCTACCCTAAATATCCTTAGCATCATTTATATTTCCATCTTTCTGAAAACGTAAGTAAACTAACAATTTGGCCTAAAGTAATTGGTCCTTTAGTGGTAGCTGAGTAAAATTTATTCTATGGTTTAAATAAGTGTAATCACGCCTCCTGTAACAATATTTTCACCTCCTCATGTGGTGTACAACTGGGACTTAGCAGGAAAGTGCACAACATGAAGCTGTAAGTTTATCAGCTTAAAGTGTACTTTGCAAAAGGGAAGATTTATCTCGCACATCACTGTAAAGAAAAAGTGTTATCTCTACCAACACGGATTAAAAGAGCAAAACTGCACTTATATTTATGTTCATTTTCTCTTTCTCACTTTCAAACATTTTATACTTTTTCCTCTATCAAATGCCATGTGGAATCTTAAAGGGACTCTGAAAAGCAATGCAATGAAGGAATGGTACAGAAGAAGCATGTGCTACCATGCATAGGGAAATAAAGACAATCCACTATGAAACGAGACTGCAACAGAAGCAGACACTTCTCAAAAGAAGACGTACAGGTGGCTAACAAACATATGAAAAAAAAATGCTCAACATCACTAGTCACAGAGAAATGCAGGTCAAAACCACTATGAGACATCATCACACACCAGTCAGAATGACTATTATTAAAAGTCAAAAAATAACGTGTTGATGAGGCTACAGAGAAAAAGGAAGACTTACACACTGTTGGTGGGAATGTAAATTAGTTCAGCCACCGTGGAAAGAAGTATGAAGATTTCTCAAAGAACCAAAAACAGAACTACCACTCAACCCAGCAACCCCATTACTTGGTATCTACCCAAAGGAAAAGAAATTGTTCTACCAAAAAGACACATGTACCTATATGTTCCTCATAGCACTATTACAATAGCAAAGACGTGGAAACAACCTAGGTGCCCATCAGCAGTGGACTGGATAAAGAAAATGTGGTAGATATACAATGTGTAATGCTATACAGCCATAAAAAAGTGAAATCTTGTCCTTTGCAGCAATGTGGATGCAGCCAGAGGCCATAATCCTAAGCAAATTAATGCAGAAACAGAAAACAAAATATTTCATGTTCTTACTTATAAGTGTGAGCTAAATCTTGGGTACACACAGACATAAAGATGGGAACAATAGACATTGGAAACTCCACAAGGATGGAGGGAGTGGGGCAAGGGCTGAAAACTTCCTATTGGGTACTATGTTCATCATCTGGGTGATGGGATCAACAGAAACCCGATCCTCAGCATCACACAATATAACCTTGTAACAAACCTGCACATGTATTCCCCCAAATCCAAAATAAAAATAGATACTTTTTTAAAAAAAGAAAATCATAATTAAAAAGAAAAGAAAAGGACCGTGGCACAGAGAGTCCCTCTCCTGCCTGTCTGCAGATGTACTCTCAGACAGATGCTGTGATTTGGAGGTGGATCAGGTCTAGGTAGATTCACAGGGTCAGTGTCCACGCTGGGCTCTCACTCAGCCACAACTCACCACAGATCTGGAGGTCTGCTCAGAGGAACAGAGGAGTGGAGTGAACATGAATCTCATCTCTAGGGTCAGACTTCCTAGGTCCAAATCCTGGCCCTTCTCTTCTTAGCTATGTGAGACTGGGTAAGTGAGGTGGCTTCTTTGTACCTCTGTCCCTCATCTGAAGATTGAGAAGATGCTCCCCAAATGGGCTTTGTGAAGAGATTCAATAGACACTCAACACATTATGTTTGCCTAAGAAAACACCTGCTAGTTGTAAATTGTTTAAAATCAAAATCAACAGCCCCCACACAGAAACAGTGATTGCCTTTCATCAAGTGATATTCACCTGCATTATTTCTAGAAACCTCAAATTTCATTCCCCAAGTATACACAGAATCACAGCTCACACTAGAGATTCCTCAAGGGGGATACAGAGTCGGCTGCAGAAAGCTGTATAGTTAGAAGAAAAACTTACGCTCACCACAATAGAAATGAATGTCTGATATGTTGCCTCTTCTTACCTCTTCCTTTGAATTAGAAATGTCTAAGGAGACATGGGTACAGGAACTGGGAAAGATTCAGAGAAACAAAGAAAGAAATATAAAAGAAGAGAACTAGGAAGGGGAAAGGGGAGAAGAGAAATGGTGTCCGGGGAGAATGAAAGAGAACAAGAGTAGAAAGAGGAGAGCTGAGAGAGAACACCCAGTCCAGAGGTATCTATGGAACTGGGCAGAAAAGGAATTCTCTGTAGGGTCAAAAAAGCAAGTGTGGGGTGAGAAACAATTGGAGAAGGAGCACTCGACAAGGTTTAAATGAATTTCATTAATGTGCTTGTGCATTTGTATTCTTTTTTGGATTATTTTTTGGTGAGTGATTTGTGATCTTTATTTTGTTCTATCTATTTGTTTTTGCCATTTCAAATGAGTTTCCCAGAATCTGCAGCAAAAAATATGACAGGAAAGTTTCAAAAGAGAAAACTAACTCCCTCTAAATGCTCAAATGACCGATATGAACAGACTCTCTGACGTATTTTCCAGCCCACTGCCTGGAAAAACCATTATGACAAAGGCGATATTGAAATCAAAGTGAGCACTGTTTAAATTTCTTACCTGTTCTGGACTTTAAAAAAAAAAACAGCATTAGACTTTGCATTAAGCCCATTACAGAATTAATAATTTCATTACAGAATTGCACCAATTAAACACCCCAGTGTATCTCTAAGTCTAGCGAAGCCTGATAGCTGTGAACACTCATTGGATGTGTGACAAATACGTGAATAAATAAGAAGCCACTGTTTCCTGATACAGTGAAATTATCTAATAAATAGATAAGCATATCCATGTTTTAAAACCACCATCATTCAGAAAAAGGCAAAGTATCTTGGTGTCTGTGTTATATGTGTACATATCATAAAATCATTTCCAAATACCTTCTGCAGATAGGACATTCTCAACAGTACATCAACAGCAGCTATTAGAGCTTATAATCTATGTGCACTCTTCTACTCAGCACCAAGTAATATCTGATTCTACTTATCAGCATTACCCGAATTCTGCTATGTATTAGCTTTCAAACAGTGAGGGGTCTTTGCTCAAAGCAGCATTTTCAACAGATACAATGGCTGAGATTCTCAATTTAAGAAAGAAGAAACTGATAGCAGAAAGGTCATTATTATTTTAGCCAAATAACCCTTCTGAGCAAGGGTTGTACAGTGACCAATGTATGGCAGTAACCAAACTAGGAAATGAACTTCAGAGAACAAACATCAGCACCCAAAGCATTTAAAAACTCAGTCTTTCAAGGAGATACAAGTAACGTGTAGTGTTTCCCTAGGTAATGCAAGATCATTCCCTATAGGAGGATTTGATCCATGTATTTAGTACATAAGAAGGTTAAAAATGCAGTTATGTTTTTAACTTTTTGGATTCAGATAGTACTAAAAAGAAAGGATAGTGAATACATATGTTTTGGATAGCAAGCCATCTAACATTTTCTTGGGCTCCAGGGACAATCCTACCCTGGCCTCTCAAGTAGCTAGGACTACAGTTGTGTGCCACCATGCCTGGCTAATGTTTTTGTTTTTTGTGGAGATAGAGGTCTTGCTATGTTGGCCAGCTCCTGGCCTCAAGCAATACTACTGCCTCTGCCTCCGAAAGTGCTGGGATTACAGGTGGAAGCTACCATGCCCAGCATAATTCTTTGAAGGACTCTTGTCAAAATACATTTTGGATTAGATGTTATTCAAAATAGAAGACAGTTAGTAGCTTGAGATGCAAGAACCTCCTCCAACCACACACACACAAACACACACACACACACACACGATTCTATCACCTTTTCCTTAATGAAAGATCTACTTTTAGAACAAACAGCAAATAATAATATATTTAAACAGAAAAATACAATTTCACTAATGTTTTAATATCTAATTTCAGCCTCATAATATCCTAATGCTATCAAGTTAGTAGGGTAAACATTATAAATTTCTTTTTACATGGAAAAAACTGTCCCCAAGATCACACGGCTATTGAGGAGTCAAATGCAAACCTTGTCAACCTAATCCTAATAGCAAATAATTACTGTACTTTGCTATTATCTCTCAATAATTGTCTCCTTGGTCATTAGGTCACCTCAATGTTCATAATTAAATACAACATCAACAGGTAAGGTGGTATATTCAAAATGTGAACTTCAAAGTTTTACATCATCAAGGCTGCACAGTTTAGATAAATGTGTTTTGGTCTGGTTCAAGTTGGACAGAAATTTCATTGACTGACATCCTCTCAAAAGAGCCTATTGCAAGCTATTTTCTCCATAAACCCAGGTCTGCCTGTCATCACTCATGGAGCATTAACTGAGCTCTGGCTACATGCTGAGCTCTCTGTTAGAATCTGGAGTTACATGAATGAATAAGAAGACACAGTCTCTCATCTTCAGGAGATAACAGTAAACAACACAATATGTAAACAAATATTACAATTTGATGTGAGAAATGCTATCATATAGGGCAGCCTAGGGACAAAAGACCAAGAAAATGGAATTTGGCAACTGTAAGTAAGATTTACTGGCTCTTGCCAGCGGCCTTGGAATTACGTGGTTAGAGAAGCATAAAAAATAGTTGTATGATACATTGATATGCATCAGAATCAACAAGTCAGAAAACATTTCAGAAGTGAGATTATGCTTGATTCAGCCAGCCAAAAACCAGCAAAATCTATTTCTAATGGATACTACCATTCCACAGAGATGCATATTTCCTTTGACAATGTTGTCATTAAATATGATGTAATAAACACCCTGCTTTATGTACAAAAGGAGACTTAATCTCACTTTTCCACAATAAGAAGCAGACAACTCATGTTACTGTAGAAGGAATACAGAAAAAAATCAAGTTAACCATTAAAATGACCACTGGAAGAGGAAATAGCAACACATCAATCCTAAGAACGAAGGATTTCAGCTGGACTCAATAAAATGTAATCACAACTAATCAAACAGCTATCTACAAGGCTTTATTTTAATGTTAAAACACATCAGAACTTGTGAGAATAGGTTTTTAAAAATTTATTCCTATTATTGGAAATTCTGAAAATGTGCAAGCCAGGTCAATATTGCATAATTTAAAGATGCATTGTCAAACAATCTTTTACTGAAACCAAAAACATCTACATTCTCAGTGTTATAGGAAATATAGCAGGTGTTTTATAACATTCTGCATTAAATGGTATTGTTTATCTACGGGGGTTCTTAGAAAAGAACATTAAGCTTTCAACAATCCCAACATCATCCAAGCACAAAAATGAAAACCAATCAGAACTGCAAATGACAAAAGAATAACAATTTGTTACTTCATAAATTTCTGTGATATAATTTCTACAATTTCCGTTGATGCAGTGACTTCTAGATAAAACTCATTCTCCTTGCAAATGCATTATAGCTTAACCATATATAACATGTAAATATCTACAAATGAAAAGCAGCTTAGCTTGTTTAAAAAAAAAAGATCCTGGAATATAAACAGAGTAACAGAAGCACTCGTTCAAGTTCACTCATGGCATGCTATCCTCTTCTCATCCCTGCAATGGAGCACACCCATGTTCCCTCTGCATGACCCTGGGCAAGATGTGTAACATTTGTGGCTATCAGTTCCTTCATTTGTAAAAAGAAGGGTGCTTGACAGGATGATCTCAAGATGCCTTTGAATTTCAACATTTTGTGTTTCTATGAATATACCACATAGCTGCCTCCCATGAGTACTGTGAATTATGTAAGTTCTAATATGGGAATAGAACATCATGTAAAATACAATAAATTGCTTTTTGAAAAGCCTACAGGAGATGAACTAGAGGGTACATCAGAAAACTTTTCCAATTCAAAATTATAAATCCTGACTTCACAAGTCGAAGCATGACTGGGGATCTTAAAAACTTATTTTTTGTTAGAGTATTGACGCCTTGGTCAGGTGGTAGGGGTCTGATGACCAGTTCATTGAAGCATTATAGTTCTCTTGTCAGTTCAAAAAAAAGAAAATGAAAGGAGTGTTGGGGATGGGCTGAAGATGAAGACAACAATGGCTTCCATTTTACTATTCAATAATAGCCTTGCTTTTCCTCTCCTCGTCCATTTCTCTCTCCTATTTCTTGATCCTGCTCAACTTTCCCTTTCTCTCCCTTCCCTTTCCCTTCTCTTACTCTGTCTTTCCCATTTTAAAAACCTGAAAATGGAGATGAGCCACCTGATACAGCACCCTTTCAATTACTTCCATCCTGTTACTCTTGAGACTCACTAATAGCAGCAGCAAAAAAAAAGGACTGTTGCATGGCCTGGCCTCTTGTTCAGCATAGAAAATAGAACACATTTATTTACCTCCATGTTATAAACTGAATGTCTGTATACCCTTAAAATTCACATGTTGAAGCCCTACCCCTCTGATGTAATAGTATTACCTTTAGGAGGTAATGAGGTTTAGATGAAGTCATGAGAGTAAGACTCCCACATGGGATTAGTGTCCTTAATAGAAGAGGAAAGATCAGACTGATCTCTCTCTGTCTCTGTCTCCATTCACCATGTGAGAACACAGTCAGAAGGCCATCATCTGCAAGCCAGGAAGACAGCCCTCACCAAGAACCCAACCAGGCTAACATCCTAATCTCAGACTTTCCAGCCTCCAGAACTGTGATAAATAAATGTCTCTTCTTTAAGCTACTCAGTTTATGGTATTTTGATTTAGCAACCTGAGCTAAGACACTCTAATTCCTCCAAATACCCAACTAAGTTGTCTACTGTAAAAAAGGCGGGGAAAAGAGGAGAGAAATGTCATCAATGTTTTGAAAGCTGAAAAGCAGATGATTACCAAGTTGCAATTGACTTACCAGAATAGAAAAAGCTCAGTGAGAGCCCACAAGGAGTGGGGCTGTGGATGAGGCCAACAGAAAGAAAGCTGGTGTTCCACTTAACATGATGAAGGCCCTGGAGTGGAGGTACCAGAGGCTCCAGAAGGTGCGGTTGAAAATGGAGTTGGTTGAAAATCTCTAAAGTCCCTTCCCTCAACTCCAGTCCCTCTGCACAGAAGATCAGAGAGTCATTTTCTATAGAGGATGAACTCAGGGACATCAAACACAGCTGAAGACATAGCGAGTTTCTACAGAATAAAAGTCTGCACACTGAATGGATAGTCCCTGGTCCCCTCTCCCTATTTAGCATCCAGACTGCAGTAGCCTAACTTATCTCCCCCCACCCACCCCTGCCCCCACTAAACCCCATACGGAAAATTGGAAGAGTCTTCTCTGGAGAATCTGGTCCAAGGGTAATGACATACTGATACTTATATGGATGCTTCCCAACTAAATGACTAATTCCACCTGCTCGAGCTAAAGTAAAGCCCACTGGCCAATGAATTTGTCCTCACTTCCAAGGCTCACAAACACCATGTCAGCACCTCACTCTTAATATCATAGCAGACATTTGAGAGGAGCCTCTACTGTGAAAGTCAGGCACCGAAACAAACAGAAGAGATAAACTTAGAGGACATAGAAATAAGACATACACAGATAACTTCAAGATTATTAATATCCTCAGAGACAAGAAGTGTGTCCATGCAACAAGAATAGGAGGCTAAAAGAATAGAAACATTCAGAGGGCAAGAAACAGCTCCTAGAAATTAAAAAGGAAAAGACAAAAATATCTCAATAGATAAGGTATAAGAGCAAGTTGAGAAAATATTTCAGAAAGTAAAACAAATGAAAATGACCATAAAATTGGAGAATTCATTCAAGAGGCTTAACTTTCCAATTTTGAAATCCCCAAAAGAGAAAATAAAAAGAGGCCATTACCAAAGAAAAATTTAAGAATATTTCTCGGAACTGAAGAACAAGAACTTTTGGATTGAAAATACATGTAAAGTGCCAGCAAAAAGAAAAGGGAAGGAAGGGGAAGGAAGAAAACCCTATAGGAAGGAACATTAACACAAAATTTTAAAACACTTGTGAGTAAAAACCGATTACAGAGAGGGATTAAGGCTCAGAATGGTTTCAGGATTTTCACAGCAATAATGTGAAGTCAGAAGAAAATGGAGCAACACCTTCAAAATTGTAAGAAAAAATGAGTTTTATTTGAAATGAAAAGAAAGCAAGCCAAACTATATATCAAGTGTGTGGGTAGAATAAAGTCTATTTAAAATATGACGAAAACTAAAAAAAAAGTCATTTACCTTCCATACATACCTTTTTTAGGAAGCTTCTCAGGGATGGAAGGAAGCTTTCCAATCAAGAAAGGAAACAAGAACGAACAAGACCCAGAATCCAAGTAGCAGGGAATTCAGCACAGGAGAAGGAAAGGGGATTTCTCAAAGTGATGATGAAGAGAAGCAGAGTTAACAGCCATCAAAGGTCCAAAGATCATACCACCCAGATTAGAGCAGGGAAATGGAAGCCTCCAGAAGAATCTCCAAGAAGAAAAGAAACTGAGGTGTTTGAGGTGGATATACTGAAAGGATATGTACAGTTCTGTCAAAGTTTGAGGATGAATTGGTAAGTTATATAGAAATCTTAGCATATGACAAAGCAAGAAATGATTAATTTCAGGAAAAACAAAATGTTTAAGAATAGAAATGGTATTTTAGTACACTAGATTAACTCCAACATCAAATGCAGAATCATGATAATACAAGCACTGAATACTAACTAAATCAGAATTATGATACAATCCTACTGGAAAGATTGGAGGAAAGGAAGTGTATGTGTGTTCATACACACATCCATGTGCAATGTGTGCACTGTGGGGAGTTAAGTCATCATCTTCCGTAGTAGACAATCAAAATGAAAGCTAAAAAAAAAAAAAATCAAGAAATAGCAACATAAAAATGTTATGTGAAAAATGGAGACAAATACCAGAAAAAGAGCTAAAGAGGTTGGAAACAATTGTTCTTGGGGATCAAGATTCAAAAGTACAGGGAGGGCAGTGGGTTTTTGTTAAGTCCAGTAGCACTATATACAATACCACTTGGGTAAAATACATGTTTGGGGCCCTGATTTTTAAGGTCATTAAGTGAGAGTGGGGATGATATGGTTTGGATGTGTCCTCATCCAAATCTCATATTGAAATGTAATCCCCAATGCTGGAGGTGGGGCCTGGTGGGAGGTGATTGGATCATGGGGGCAGAGTTCTCATGAATGGTTTAGCACCGTCCACCCTTGCTACTGTACAGTAAGTGAGTTCTCACAAGATCTGGTTGTTTAAATGTAGCACCTCCCCCTCCCTCTCTTGGTCCTGCCCCTGCCATGTAAGACACCTGTTCCCACTTTGCCTTCCACCATGAGTAAAAGCTCCCTGAGGCCTCCCCAGAAGCAGATGCCACTATGCTTCCTGTTCAGCCTGCAGAATCATGAGCCAATTAAACCTCTTGTCTTTATAAATTACCCAGTCTCAGGTATTTCTTTATACCAATGCGAGAACAAACTAATACAGAGGAAAAAAGAGTTTAAAGATAGTAAGATAATTTTAGTCCTATATGTTAGGGAAGCATCTTCTGTAACCAGGTTTCTCTTTAAAACATTTCTGCACCTTTATGCCTGTGCCTGTATTAACTTATGCTGATTGTTTGTTTTGTGGCATAACAGGTACTTGTTTAATATTTTTAGGAACAAAATCCAGAAAACAACATGCATTGATTAAAATAATAAGGACCACATGAAAATCCATGTTGCCTGGGTTTAAAGCATCTGCTTTTCATGTAAGTCAACACTAACCTACTAATCTGTCTCTAATTGGTCTGATATCCAAATGTCAAAAGTTCTTTTCAGATATATCAGTAATTGGTTTTAATAACAAATAAGACCTATGATTTAATCAAAACAACTACTGACACTTTATCTGGATATTGTTTGCAATATAATATTATGTTTGTTGCTATAATAAAGAAAATAAGAGTTCTCTCACATACAGACATAATTATTACCCAAGTAATCTTTTTTAAGCACTTCAAGGGCCATAAGAAAATGAAATTCAGTGGACAAAACGGCTTCAGAGAACAGGCAAACACGTGAGAACCCAGAGGTAGGTATTTGCAGTCATGTACCTTGGCAGAGTTTAGTGTCCTAGCTATGAAGTATGCGAGTTTATAACTTTGGTAGGTGTTCAGTAGTGTTTCATAAGGAAAGGGAGTAGAGTGTGAAATATATCAGTGGCTGTCTTCCAACTCCTCCAGATAGAGCTTGAAACTCTGGCATGAGTGCTTTTAGGAAGAGAAGAGGTTTGAGAAAGCTTCTTGGCAAAGTCTGAACTAACCCATTCAGATTGAAACTTGATGAGTTCTATTTGAGAAATAAATCACAGATTCCATTAATCTGTGATTCAAATACATCTACATGTATTTTTTAATATATGGTAGACACTGAAGCTCTAGAATTAATTACCTCACAGTTCTCCAGAAAGGATCTGAGTGGTTTCTTTTCCAACAGCAAATGGGCCACCTACGTCTAGACTCCTTGCTGAATGAAGAGACTCCTTTCTCCCCCGTCACTTACACAAGAGAAAGGAGAATCAAACATCAGCAATAGGGGGAAAGGTCTCACACTGAGGCGCATGCCCAGCAAGGGGACTGTATCCCAACTGACAGATAATTTGGGATCCAAGTGATGAAAGAAATAAAAGGTATTGGATTCATAGGGCATTCCTTCATTTTAATACCAAATAATAAATATTCATTTTAAATCTCATGGATTTCAAACATCACTTGGGCATAGACTTGGGAACGATCATGTAACTCAAAAGATGTTAAGTTATTTTCCTGCATTATGTCATTCTACAACAGGGATTAGACTGCATAATCCCTCTGGATCTCATGGATGTCCCAGATATAGTAACTCGTGTGATATCAGGTTGGCACATTGTCTTCTAGTAACAGGTTTTTCTCACCCTCCACCAACTCATATCCACAATCCTCACATGCATGATACTGCCTGCCTTTTTGCTTTTCTTTCTTTCCTTCCTCCTTTTCTTTCCTTCCTTTTTCCTTCCTTCCTTCTTCCCTTCCTTCTGATTCTCTCTTTATAGAAAAATATACTAATCTTAGAAGCTGATGATGTCAGTAAGAATCAGGTTCTTATCTGGCTCTAATTGTACACAGCATCATGCAAAAGAATTTAATGAACTTAGGAGCCTCTCTGAGCTTATAATGTATATAAGAAGTTGAATGAGGAAAATGAAGGAGAAAGAGGTCACTGGCCCTTATAAGAACCAAATCCATAGGCAGATAAATGCTGCTTCACAATACTCCAGGAAAACAAGACCCCAGTGAACGTCCTAGAAACTCAGCAGGCAAGAAAATTTATGTGAGACCAAGAGAAAAACAGGCAAAGAAGACACACACACACACACACACACACACACACACAGAGAGAGAGAGAGAGACAGAGAGAGAGAGAAAATATATAGAAATGGAGGGAAAGGAGATAGTGGTTAATAACTTCAGGTAGAGTGTGACAGAAGAGAGCAAGACCTCAAAACAGGAACTTTTTCTTCATGTTTTCCATTTATTATTATTAAACATGAAAAACTCCCCAAAATGGCACTTGATTCATCATTTTCAGAGCTATCACAAAGATTTCTTCTATTTTTCTGCCGAATGGTTACCATTCAAGTTATTTTTGCATGGGTGCCATAGCACAACATGGGCATAAAACTGTGAAAAATTAGATAGCTCAAACGTGTAGGTGGGCTTCTGTGAAATTTGTGCTGAATGAATTTTTAGAAAGCAGAATGCAGTACTAGAATTGCTGCACATGTGTTCTATTATTAAATATCTAACTCTTCTAAATTGGGAAGGATAATAACAAGCAATCTGTGGGAAAGCTGAAGATCTAAACAATACAATTCTGAAACCAAAATAAAACTGATTTGGTATTTTTTTACTTTTTTAATTGTTAAAACATCATTGTGGAGTAATAGCACAAAGACATAAAGAAAAATTTCTAACTAAAAATATTGTCCATATTCCTACCATCCTAGCACTAAAAATTATTTCTTTCAGTCTTTATCCACAAAAATCCATAAATTATTAATGTGCATGTACTTTTTGTGTTTGGTTTCCCACTGAGCATTATCATGCTATCGCAAGAGAAGCAACAGAAAGAACATTTGATTTTGAACCTAAGATGTGGTTTAAGTCTTGGCACACAGTCGTTCCTTGTATAGTCCTCATAGTCATCATTTTCCTAGCTACCTAATATCCCACAGAATTGATGTAACCAATTTTACTTACTCTTCTCCTTCTTCTTGGACATTTAGGTCATGACCAATATTTCACAGTTCTAAATATCACCGCAATACATACTTCCCTGATATAGCTTTCTTCTTCTATTCTGTTTTCTGTATCCTTGATATAAATTCATGGCAGGTTGAATGTATTTATAGCTTTTGGTACATAGTGCCAAATTGTTTTCCAAAAGATTTATACCAATTTATACTTTTATTAGAAATATATGATTATATAGCAGACTTGCCAATATTGAATACTATATGGTTAGTGTTCTCCTAATGTAATATATGGAAAATGATATCCCATCATACTATGTAAGTGTTATATGTTAGCTGTATTACATTTTAAATTATTAGTGTAAGCTGTCAGGAGCTCTGAAAGTTAATAAAATTTTAAATTATAGCTCATAGACCTGTAAAAGACTATAGATATTATTTAACCTAGTCTTTCATCCATGGAGAAATTTTTGCAGCAATATCTTTGATGGAGACCTGATAATTATCTTACACCCCTCACTGTGCTTAATTGCCCTCATTCAATGAGTCACTAAGTCCTACTGTTTCAAACCCCAAATCCCTCTTAAGTCTACTCCAGCCATCATTTCTTTCTCCTCACTGCCACGGCCTTAGTTCAAGTCCTCCTTACCTCTCACCTGGGTTACTGTAATAACCTCTTTGCCAGTATTTCTGCCTCTGGTTCAATAGTTGACATACTGTATGTGGTCTAAAATTTCAATCTGATGTTGAACGCTACTTCTCTGTTTAAATACTTCAATAGCATGTTTTCTTCCAGGACAAAATCTGAACTTCATGGCATAGCACACAAGGCTCTTCATAATTTAGCTCAGACTTCAGTCTGATCTCACATCAGTAACTCCACAACCATCTGCCACCAACTAATTTCATGCTCTTACAAACCTTCATCTGGACATGTCCTGCAAGATGCCTTTCAAGGGTCCACTCCTCCAAGACACCTTCCCAACTTGTCTTCCCAGCATTGGTTGGACATTCATAATCTCATTCAAACAGGTTATAAACCTCTAATTGGAGCATTTATTCCATTGCACTGTGTTTGTCTAGTTCCACATTTTCCCAATCAGCCTATTGATTAAGGTTAGAAATGTGCTTTTAACTCTGCATCTTCAGTGTCCTGCAGAGTGTGAGCCCTTAGTGGTGGTAAATACATGTTTGTTGGATTAACAAATAAATAAATGAATGCTCCAGTCTCTGTTCAATGTCTTCTAGTGGTAGTACCTTATCAAACAGTCCATCTCAATTTTTATTTTTATTATATTTAAAAACAAAAATTTTTAGAAGCAAGGTCTCACTCCGTCACCCAGGCTAGAATGCAGTGGTGCTTTCACAGTTCACTGTAATCTCAAACTCCTAGGCTCAACTGATCTTACTACATCAGCTTCCCAAGTAGCTAGGACTACAGCCATATGCCATCACACTCGGCAGTATGTATTTTTTTCTTTAGAGACAAGGTCTCACTATGTTGACCAGGCTGGTTTTGAACTCCTGGCTTCAAGTAATCCTCCCTACTCAGGCTCCCAAAGTGGTGGGATTATAGGTGTGAGCCACCATGCCCAGCCCTGTTTATCATGACTTTAAAAATCAAAGGGTCTCTTTTAAATTTCTGCTATTTGTGACTGGGCAAATGGTCTGTTAAACAAATTTAAAAGAAAAAAACAACCCCATCAAAAAGTGGGAGAAGGATATGAACAGACACTTCTCAAAAGAAGACATTTATGCAGCCAACAAACATATGAAAAAAAGCTCATCATCACTGGTCATCAGAGAAATGCAAATCAAAACCACAATGAGATACCATCTGATGCCAGTTAGAATGGTGATCATTAAAAAGTCAAGAAACAACAGATACTGGAGAGGATGTGGAGAAATAGGAATGCTTTTACACTGTTGGTGGGAGTGTAAATTAGTTCAACCATTGTGGAAGACAGTGGATCTATATCTAGAAATACCATTACTGGGTATATACCCAAAGGATTATAAATCATTCTACTATAAAGACACATGCACATGTATGTTTACTGTGGCACTGTTCACATTAGCAAAGATGTGAAACCAACCCAAATGTCCATCAATGATAGACTGGATTAAGAAAATGTGGTACATACACATTATGGAATACTATGCAGCCTTAAAAAAAGCATGAGTTCATGTCCTTTGCAGGGACATGGATGAAGCTGGAAATCATCATTCTCAGAAAACTAACACAAGGACAGGAAACCAAACACTGCATGTTCTCACTCATAAGTGGGAGTTGAACAATGAGAACACATGGACACAGGGAGGAGAACATCACACACTGGGGCCTGTTCGGGGGTGGGGGGCAAGGGGAGGGATAGCATTAGGAGAAATACCTAATGTAGATGATGGAGTGATAGGTGCAGCAAACCACCATGGCACATGTATACCTATGTAACAAACCTGCACATTCTGCACATGTGCCTGAACTTAAAGTATAAATAATAATAACAATGTGCAAGGCGCCCAGGCGTGGTAACTCACACCTGTAATCCTAGCACTTTGGGAGGCCAAGGTGGGTGAATGGCTTTAGCTCAGGGGTTCGAGACCAGCCTGGGCAACGTGATGAAACCCTATCTCTACAAAAAGAGACACAAAAATTAGCTGGATATGGTGGCTTGCACCCGTAGTACCAGATATTTGCGGGGCTGACGTGGGAGGATCACTTGAGCCCAGGAGGCGGAGGATGCAGTGAGCCAAGATCATGCCAGTGTACTCCAGCATGGGCGACACAGTTAGATCCTGCCTCAAAAAAAACAAAATGAAACAAAACAAAAAAAAGTGCAAGGCACTGTTAAAGCATTTGCTGGCCTAAAAGATACATAAAATTGTTCATCTTGTGTGACTTACTAAATATAATATGGATACCATCTTTGACAAGTACATTAAATATGAGGCCTACCCTTATAATAATAGGAGGAACTACAAAACTATTTTAAAAAGAAAGTGTGAACACTTTTAAGGAAAAAAAATACATATTCAAGGGTGATGCAGAACCTCAGGTCCAATCTGGCTGTATCAGAGAATCCTCTTGCAGGTCAGAAAAGGTTGTCTGAAGAAGCAAGGCTGCAAGCAGACTGCCCACAGGCAAAGGTGTTGATGCATTTAATGGGCTCTGGCAGCTGCTTTCACACATACTCAGTATGGAAGAAGGAGTTGAAGTAGAAAAAAGGAGGAAAACAAAAGGAACAAGAACAAGGAAATTTGCTTAAAGGAATTAATAAGTAAGCAAGAAGACCGAGGGGGAAGAGACATTATATCATATTAATTCTATAAGCATAAAAAAGCTTAAAAATAAGATAGTCCAATGCCAATGTGATTTAATTATTATGTTGCCTCATTTGAAAGGAAATACTGCCTTTTGTAATCTGTCTAGTGCTGGCCAGTGGAACTTTCTGCTATGATGACCACATTTTATAGCTGTGCTGTTGAAGACAGCAGCCACTAGCACAACATAGGACAATTGAGAATACGAAATACAGCTAGAGTGACTAAGAAACTGAGTTTTAAATTTATTTTTATTTTTTATTTTATTTTTTTTTTTGAGGCAGAGTCTCGCTCTGTCACCCAGGCTGGAGTGCAGTGACGCGACCCCGGCTCACCGCAACTTCTGCCTCCCAGGGTCAAGCAATTCTCCTGCCTCAGCCTCCTGCATAGCTGGGACTGCAGGCGCATGCCACTATGCCCGGCTAATTTTTATATTTTTAGTAGAGACGGAGTTTCACCATGTTGGCCAGGCTGGTCTTGAACTCCTGAACTCAGGTGATCCACCCCCCTCAGCCTCCCAAAGTGCTGGGATTACAGGCATGAGCCACCGTGTCCAGCCTTTAATTTAAATTTGAATAGCCACATGTGGCTAGTGTCTACCCTTTTTGGTAGAGCAGAATTCTGTACTCATACAAGATTTAAAATATAAAGAAACTTAAATTTGAGGAGGACCTAAGGGACAAATTCCCCTGTTTGGGAGATAATTAAATATTTGTATTGGTCTTTGCAATTTATACTGTACTTTCATGTATTTCATTGAATTAACAAGAATATAGAAGCTAAAGATGAATGTGGAGTCTCCATCAACAGAGGCTTAAGACAGGAATCATAGCCCTGTGTCTTCACCAATTAGAATGTGATTCTTGTGGAGCAAAGCCCTTACTGAGCTATATTAGATAGGAAGGAGACAGCAGTGATTAAGAATGAAGACTCTAGAGCCAGACTGCGTGTGCTTCAAACCCAGTTCCTATTTCCTGGCTGTGTGATCTTACTGAAGCTACTTAACTTCTCTGTGCCTGTTTTCTCCTTATTTTAATGGCAATAGTAGTAGTACTGACCTCATAGAGTTGATATGAGCTATATGAGCTAGCACATGCAGAACAGCTAGAACAGTGGCTGGCATACAAAATAAATTGCTCAGTGTGGGTTAGAAATTAACCAAGGGATCGGCAGTCCTACAAACGCATGGGAAAACCTCTCTGGGGAAGACACACTGCTCTGGTCTTGCCCAGTCCTCCTCCTGACTGTGATATGTTTTTGCCTCAGGAATGTCAGATGAGGTCTCAGACAAGGTTCTAGACAAGGGAAAGCACAACATTAAACAAATGATAATGATGGGTCTTCAACCAAGTTTTCATTTCCTCTGATAATCCAGTTCCATCATCCTATCAGCCTAATTGTTATCCTATTTAGTTTTCATGGCCACTCTTCCTTCTAACTTCTAATGGGTTACAAAACATAGTTAGATTATGAGCTGATAATCCCTCTCAATTATTAAATGTTTTCATGTGAGCCGAGTATTATAAGTGATATTCATAGTCAGAATTCTTGGAGACCCCTACTTTTCGCCTTGCAACTGAGGTGTATTTTGTATTCATAATCCCTGCTCTTTGTTATACCCTGGCCTGTTCCTGAACTCTATCTTTCTCTGCTTTTCCAAGCCTCCTGTGTCCCCATCCATCTGGCACTCACATACCCCCTCACTTCTCCTTCCACCTCTCTCCAGCAGGCTCATTGCTTGGTGCAGATGGACAGATACTTTTGAAGTTTTCAGGAAATCCTCTCAAGGGCAGTGAAACAATTTGTCTGTATCAGCAGAGCTGATACTGAATGCATTGGAATGGAGGTAAAATTTAGAATATGCAAGGGAAAAAAAGCATTAGTTAAAATAGAGGACGATTTTTAAAATAATTTTCAGGAGTAATGGAAAATAAAGATTTTCAAGGTGTGCCAGAGCTAACAAGCCACAGCATATGACAAGAGCTCCTATAATTGCTAAGAAATAAAATGCAAGAATATATTTTATTCTCTTCCAAATACAAATTCAATGATGTGCTTTGAATCAGTACATGAAAACACTCAGGTTGCAAAGATTCTATGAAAAATGGTAATCTCTAGGGGCTTACGGATTAATCCTTACCTGAGGCATGCTTTTGCATGCTTAGTATAAATTATTCTTTATAAAATTGCAGTGAGCATAATAGAACATGTAGGTTGTAACTAGGTTAACAAACAATAGATTAATAGCATTTCATATCATTCACAGATAACTAAAACGTCAAAAGCCCAAAATATTAATCAAGAATTTATAAAACATTGTTTCAAATAGAAGTCAAATTCATGTTTCGGAAAATACTGGTATTATCTCAATAATTTCAGAGGGCAGAAGTCTCACCAAGCCAACTGAACAATGTAAATATGTCTTTATAATTCTTCATTTTCTAGTTTGAAGTTGTAAAAAAAAAAAAACCTTATAGGAAGAAAAACACAGTCTCCTGCAACAATCTGAGTTACTAATGAGTCCACTGCTTCCTCAATCTCACACAACATTCTAGACAAATGCCTCAGCCAGTGCTATTTAGTGACATCAGCTCACATTGCAATATATTTTCTGATGTGTATAATAAATTACAAATACTTAATAATTTATCATGGTTGCTTTGAGAGCATCACACAGCACTCAGCATCTAACTCAAAATAACTATTGCCCTTCTCACAACAAACTCCAAAGCCCTCATTTTTCTACTTACTATGCTAACTAACATTCCTTTTAATCATCTTCTTCAATTTATCCTGTAAATTTTAAAATAGCATCTTAGAAAGAAACTTAAGGGTAATCTTGGGTCAACCTTACCAATGCAGGAATCTCACTAGCACCTCTAAAAGATGCCCATAAATGATTTTTTCTATTCTCAAGACTGTTTTATGTTGGTTGGTAGGTTGACTACTTTGTTTAGTTTGCCTTTGCTATGAGTCTTTCTTAAGAATCTATTAAGTTAATTGCGGCATTCTGACATTTACTTAAAGGGCAGTGGAAACCAAAGTGTGTAAAGGCTAATACTCCTCAATGCCAAAAGTAAGACAGTTAAGAAAGGTCAATCAATGATTAAATTGTTTATCCTTAGTTAATGTAAAATAAAGGATGTATTTTTAGCTGACAAACTAAATTCAAGGTTGGCACTACACAAAAATAATCACAGATAATTGAGTAAAGAATTACCACAGTATTAGTTATTTAAGACACGTACTTGTGTATCCATGGTTGATCAACATACAGGATTCTGTGAAAAATTATTTTATAAAAGCATAGTGCTCACCTTAAAGAGTACACTATCTTGCTAGAGAAAATAGACATACATATTAAGGCATATTATTGCATTCAAAGGATAGCAGGTAAATAATATACAAATATGCCTGGAGACTACAAATTAAGTTTAATGAAATGAGTTAAGCACTTTCTTCTCTCCACTTTCTTGGAGAGGTTCAGGTCTTACAAATTAGGATATGTGAAAAAAGAATAATAGTGCCTTATAGCCAGGCAGGAGTGAATATTATCAGGTCACATAAAGAAGAAAAATTCTAAAGAACTGTCAGAAATGAATTTGTGCGATTCAGATTGTGGAGGCAAGAAAGACAGAGATAGATGGATTCCCTCAAATGTCCGATTAAGACCAGATTGGCTATGAAATGAAGTAGAGAAGATCTCAGGTTGTGGAGTTATATCATATCAAGAAGCAATAAGTTAAGAGAGCTGTCAGAGTTCTAGTGGCTGAAACCTATCCCTATCCAGGAAAGGCTAAAACCAGAATGAGGATGACTCTGATAGTGAAAAGCCCGAGATTCTTTCTCTAAGGAATTATGTGTGCTGACTCCTAGAAAGACCCATCCTCTCACAGTTACAAGAATGACGCCTTCAGCATCACAAACACAGCTGCAATGTGGCTTAGTCCCCAGCAGAATGCAATTGACAGAACACATTTATCTTCCTCTTCTCCAGAAAATGTTTTTAAAGGGACTGGATTCAAAGTTACAGAAAAGCAAGGGGAGGGCTCCTTTAGGTTGTACAGTCAGGGGCGAAGAGCAATGCAGGCAAATAGTACATCCTGGAAAGAGTGAAGAACATAGATTAAGGATTGGATGAACGTTATCTGGAAATTTCCTCTAGTCAGGTAAAAGCTGAACACACCAAGTGCTGTGACTTGGTCCAGTCTCTGTACCATTTACACTTCACTGGCTACTTTTAACTATTCTCTATGTAGTCTTCTCTGAACCCACATTTACCAATCCCAATTAAATTCTCACAGTACCTGGTGTTCTTAGCACTAATCACAGCTTACAGGTCGATAACTCTGGACATACTGGCTGATTATGTAGGAGGACAGTGGGGAAGTCAAGGGCCATGGAGAGAAATGCTAGGGTTCAAATCTTGGTTCCAACAACTCCTAGTTGTAAATAAATGTATTTCATACCTCATAATGTTATTGTAAAGATTAACAACTAGTACATGTAAAGGATGCAGAAAAATGTCTGTCATGTAATATGTGCTGAATAAATATAGGGTACATCATCCATGGACCCATGAGAGCAGGAACCATGTCTGTTTCATTCTCTATCACCTCTCTGGGACTAGCACAATGTTTGGGAAGCAGCAGAGCTCAGTGAATACACGTGGAGGGCATGGATACTTAATCACTTCATTCTTTGCTACCCATTAAGCCCTTAATATATTTGTTGATACATGTTTACTGTGTCCCCTTATGCCCCACTTGCTAGGGGTAAGACATTTTTCCTTTTGTATACCCCATACAACTCTTCATGATGTTGATACTTAAACTTAACGAAGTACTTTCCCAAATACTTAAGGAGTCAGACTTAGAGAAATGTGGATGGAGGCAAAATTCCCCGGAGTTCTCAACTATGATATCAAGATGCTTCTACATTATAAAATGGATCTAAAAATACATAGTTCTAGTATATATTTAAGAAGGCAAAGAAATGGATTAGCCCTCTAACTTATCAACTGAGAGTCTTTCAGCCACAAAATGTAATTATTTAGCCCCACTCTAAATCATTCATAAAAATGTTCAGTGATGGGTCTCCACAGTATGCTTATGACTTTTTAAAATTGATTTTAATAATGGTGTACATGGAGGTTAAACCACAGAGTTAAAAATGAACATACTGGCAATATCTAGGCCAGAGAAATAGCAATACAAAAAAATTGAAAGGCAAATGAATAAAACATATCTTCAAATGACTGGCAATATTAAAGTCAAAAAACACTAAATAGTATGAGGTTACACTTAAGGGTCAGAGACAGAAATCTCAGATACTTTGTACTTGTAGTTAGGGTCAAAAGAGAGGCAGTAAACACTTACATGGGTCAAATGAGACATGGGCAGAAACTAGAATGGTTGGTTGGTAGGACTGGATCTAAAGGAGGTAGTCTTTTCTGTGATATGATTTCTGGCTTTCTGAGAGAGTCTTTACTTTCATAAACAATATTCCTTAGCATAAATCTCACAGAGCTTAATTTCTTTGACTAAGATAGTATATGTTTCTCAAAGAGGAATACTTTGACTCCTTGGAGGTTTGGAGCCACGTGTCAAAAAGATTGTGCAAAGCCACAGGATAAACAAGTTTATTTTCCTGCAAATTATGTTTTTCTTAAATATTGGAAGCATAGGGAGATGAACGTTCTAACTGGTAGTAATTTAGATCATTTGTTTATTTAACAAATGAATAAATTGTGCTGTAGAATCCAAGATTGGCATTCTACATTTTTAAAAACAAAGCATGAAACTACAGAGAGGCATCATGCTTGTGTAGATCACTTTAGGCTACCTAGGGCTTTGGGTTGAAGAGGGAAACTTAAATGGCAAAGACGCAAAAACAAGAGGGAAAGGAAATGAAGGACACAAAGACACAGTTAACTGTTTTGGCTGAGACCCAGAACTCCTTAGCTCAGAACTACTAACAGCAAAAGTTGCAGAGATACCATGGTAGAGTCTGTAAAACGCAAACTTACTGGAACTGGCAATCTTCAACATCCAGGCAGGATGGCAGCAACTAAAGCTGACAAAACACTAGAAAAGTATGTTATCAGAGTTGAGGAGATGCTATGTGGACATGGGGGAGGAGAACAACAATTTCAAGGTCAGAATGAGACAAAGGCCACAGCATCAGAACTGCAGTTACTTGTCAACTTACTGAATGGTGAGGGATGCAAAGGCACAGGTGTGCACACTAGCAAGGTTCAGAAGTGAATTTTGACAATTGTGTGTTAGAGATGATAACAGTTCAACTGAGATGACAAGGAAATTGCTTATAGATGTCCACATGAACTTACCACATCAGAAAACAATACATACGTATACCTTTCAAACCACATTTTCCAACCCTACTCACTTTCCCAGGCTTGATGCCACCTCTGTGTTTTCCTCCTCCTCTCATCCTAAATAAATCTTGCTCCTCAATGTAAACTCAGAAAGCAGTTTCGTCTACAGTTTCAGTGTTCTCAGGGGCAGCAGAGATTCAGACAGGGTAAGCTCATCATTTTTACATCTTCATTCACCAGCATAAGTGTGCTTGCTCTCAGACAGACATTACCACTACCAAGCCTGAATTACTCTATCTGGGCTGGCAACAATGGCAGTATTAAGAAAAGATAAAAACCATCTAAATCATGCTGCTTGGAACTAGTTATAACCACCTTTCCAGACACACAGATACGTTTCCGTGATTAAATTATAATGTGGTTGGCTGAAAGGAACTCAGAAAATGATGGATATTCGAACTTAAAACGTTTGATCACTTATCCTGTGATTTTTTTTCTTAAAACTCAACTCACATTGTATTTGTAAGAACACAGGGAGAGAGCTGAGTAACAGGACCAAGAGGAGATTTTTCTTTCCTATCACTTTTCATGATGGATAGACTCCTTAGGAAAGAGAAAGTATTTAAGGGCCTGCCACGACTTCAGTCATGTTTTAACCTCATTTTATAATCCGTCAATAGGATTGTGTTAGAGACTATTTGACTCCCCCCACTATCCACTCTTCACTCTCCCTTTCAGTTATAGAATTCCCTGAATTTTATTTAGGCAAATGGCTATCCCACTAGAGACTACACCTCCCTACTTCCACCAGCCTTCTTTGCACCTTGGAGTGGTTAAAGGACTAAGTTTTGGCCAATAAGGTATAACTAGGAAGGATGTGTATACTTTTCAGCTCATGTTTCCTAAGGACAATATTCACCCTCCACTTTCTCTCCCACTTGCCCCTTCCTGCAGACTGGAATGTGAGCAGGATTGTGGGAACCAGTTTCAGTGCTGCAGCTGAGAGCAACTCCCGGGGACTCAGCAGAGTAACAAATAGAAGGAATCGGGGCTTTCTCTAATCAATGTTGCAGAGCAGAAGTACCGACCCATCCTGGGCCACCTACCCGCCTTGACTGAGATGATTGGGCAAAAAAGAAAGAAATTTCTAGCTTGTTTAAGCTACTTTCACAAATCTCTGTTACAGCAGTTTAGCCTGTATTCTAATATAGAGTTTCTACCTAGAAGTGGGTATTGCCATAACAATATCTGAGACCAGGGTCACAGGCTGTAAGGACAGAGATACAGATATTGATGGCTGGAAAGCTGAGGACTCCTGCTAGAAAAGCCAACTTTTTCTGTTCCCTAAGCAGTACAAGGGAAGATTGTTGCTCAGAGCATCCTTCAGAACCTCCTGTATTCTCCTAGGCCACACAATGGGAGCCAGTTCAAACACTCAGGTAGGGCAGGCCTGGATTTCCCATTCGAGCCTATTGCTTCAGATGACCTCAAGGAAGAAGCCCTTAAACTGAGGGAGTTAGGAGTGGGCTACCAAGCCGATAAATAAGCTACGAAGCCAATAAATCAAAAGGTAGTTAAAAACTCTAACCAAAGGCTACTTTAATGTGGAACTGGAAGCAGACAGACTGGAATTTTTGTGGGTATTACATTGCCAAAGAAAACAAAAACCCGGCTGACAGAGCTAGTGACTGTTTAATCACTAAACCAAATCTCAGTTTCCCAGGCCTGCACCAGTAGAAAGCAAGCTGTACAAGGGGGGAAGCTACCAATGAGGGCATATTCTCTAACACCCACCACAGATGTGGCCACAAAAGACAGAGGCCATCAGGGAAAATGGACAGGGAGTTATACCCAGAGAGTGAGTCTGGAGTGGCCAAGATGACCTAATAAAGACTGCCAAATAGTTCTTGCCCAGAGAAATGTAATAACAACAACAACAAAGTGTTAACTCCTACTGACCAGATTCTGCTGTTGGCTTCCTATTTTCCCTTTCCAAGTAGGGATTTCATAGCAGATAACTCATCCTTTAGTGCCAGGGTCACTGGAGGCACATCCATCCTGATAGAGAGACCTAGACATATCCCAGAGACCTGGACTCTCAGCTGGGTGCAGTAAATAAATGGGCTTTGGTTTGCCTCTTTGGGAAGAAGGTGGGCATATCCTCTACGTGGGATGAAGGGTAGGAAGGGATACTTGGATTCTAGAGAGACAAGTTGGGAACAGAGACTGTTCGTTATCTCCCATGTCCATTCCTCTCTTGTCCTTTTAGATAAGAAAGGTGGCTCAGCCAGAGCCTACATTTCACAATCCCCTCTTGTAGCTAACTAGACATGGTCATATAACTAGATTTTGGCCAATAAAATATGAATTTTAGCCAATGATATACATGTTTATAAAGGAAATTTTTTGTCCTTAACTTTCTCTGTTCCTTCCCCCTTCTCATGGGCCAGAATGCAGATGTGAAGGAGGGTGCCACCACTGAGCACATGGATGGGGACAGTTGCCCGGGGGTGCAGAGCAATAAGACAGAACCTGAGTTTCTGGTGACTTCATGGAGCCAAGCTGCCTACCCTCCCTGAAATGCCTTCCTAAACAACGTCTATGTTGTTTGAAGTATTACATTTTGACATCTAATTTTACAGCTGCCAAACCTGTACCCTAATTAATATAGGAGAAAATTGGAAAGCAAAGTGGTTTGAGTGCAAAGTCTACATATTGTGTATACATATGCATGAGCTAAAGGTGAGGACCTAAAAACTGTCACTTTAGAAAGAAGAGGTGGTTATAAGATAAAGTAGTAAGTGCATTAAAATCCAGCATCCCTCACCAAAGCACAGCTAAGAAAATTCATTTGAATAAGTAAAACTATATTCAATTTGAAAACACTTTATCTTAAAAAAAGAATTGTAAAGTTAAGGCAATTTTCTTCTTTTTCAATAGTTTAAAGCTAATAATAAACTATCACTTGATCAACTCAAGAAGGAATCCCATAAAGGAAAGTTATCTCAACTGATAAATGGTTACATGTGCAAATATTAACAAATATCAGAAAATAAAATCACATAGTATACAGGCAGTGAAGTGGTCTGATCCTGAAAATAGATGGATCGTTTATACATCCTAATTCCCCCAATTACAGGCTGCCTGACCTTCAGCTACTTACCTAGACTCTCTAAGCCTCAGCTGTCTGTGCTTCAGTTTCCTGTGGATCAAATGAGATAATGTACAAAGCACTTGGGGCAGTGCCCAGTTCATAGTACAATTTCAATTAATTTTGTCTAAAATCATTGCCACCTGATTGTAAAAATACCTCTGTCAATCAGAAGACAGGCATCTTAACCATCAGTGTTCTATGAGACTGACCTCCTTCTCAGGTTGGCAAGCCACAAAATGCCCAGTGCCTTGGGTTTTAAGGAAAGACACGAATTCAATCAGGGCATTCACTCATTTACCACGTGTGTTGATACCTTAGCATGAAAAGCACGATCTATGTGATAAAATAAAAATATACTTCTAGGTTTGAGAAGCTAATTCCCATGTCACCCTTATTTAGCTGAGTCCACCTAAATAAGAACAAGTCTTTGAATTATCACTCCCTAATTGACTGATATTGGACAAGTCTCCACACATCTGTGAGACTAGGTTTCCTCCTCTATAACATGGAGAAACAATATCTCCCTCATGGACTGCTATGAGTATTAAATGAGGAAATTCAAACACCTGGTTACTACTACGCCTAGAAAGAGTAAGCATTCAGATAATAGATGACGGAAAGTTTATTACTGCTATAGTTATGGCTACATAAAATAGTAAAATACCTTATCATAAGAAAATTGTGCCTGCATGTATTTGAGACCCACTGGTTGTAGGGTAAATGCTTTGTGCTATCTGTCTCATCATACTAATGGCCCATACTGACCACACATATTCATTCTCTCCCAATCTCGATCGATACCAAAATGTTATTTTTGCAGGCCTGTTGTCCAGAGATGGGATGTATTCATGAAACACAGACTTCTCCCACTCTGTGAAGTCAAAGAGCTTGCATGAGATTGTATCCACAACATTGTTTCTTATTAGTGTCACATTCTGTTCAACTAAGTTGACCACTCCAGGCTAAGTGATAATTACAGCAATGTGTGTCATCCAGTATCCTCCAAAACTTAATGATTTTACAAACTAAAAGTATATCTGCAAAGTAAATGTTATCTTAACCTTCAGGGAGCTGATTGGGACAATTAGTGTAATCATTTTACCCAACATCCAGGGTGGACCAGGGGCCTTTATCTTTTACCTGTAACATGAAGATGAATCTGAAACTAAAGCACATGCTTGAAACTGAAGGGAAAATGAGTCTTTTTCTTCTCTGGATTAAAATAGAACCCTCCCACTACCCCCCACCTGCAATTCCAATTATTTATCCCGTTTCTATCAGGGCAGAAGCTATTTAGCATGGCTTATTTAATCCATTGTTTTATCTTTATTTTTTAAATAATCAATTTTGCCCTGGCTAATGCATTTACAGTGTTTCCTCTTGCAGGTTTCTGATATAGTCACCACCCAGGTCTGACCCAGTTTTCTAAGCTGATTTTTCTCAGCCATGGAGCCTCTTGCTGAGTGGCTACAGGGTTCATCTGCTTCCATTCCCTAATGCCATGGTCCCTGCGACCATCTTGGCTGCATATGGTGGGCACTCACTGGAATGGTTAAAATTGCTACCCTCTTCACTGAGGCCTCAGAGGAGTATGTAGGCCCAACTCACACTGCTCAGCGGTGTCAGAGCTAAGACCAGAATCCATCAACTTTGTTGTCACCACGTAGACAAGAGCCCTTGATCCTCCATCACTCAAAACAAAAGATGAGCTCCCAATTGAAGTGTTCTACTGGTAACCTCACATAGGCACAGACTTATTCCAGAACTCCTGGTTATGCTATAATATCCCTTGCAAAGTTTTGGATGTCTTCTATGATTGTCATTTTGGGTCAATTTTTTGTTGTTGTTGTTCCTTCTCTTCCTTTGAGGATGCTTTTGGATTTGTCCAGCTGGATTGTTTGGTCCTTGGCTGGTTGTCCCGGCTAAGAGCCCAGCCTAGAGCCAGTGCCCACTGTGTAAGCAATGCAGATGACGTTGTTGAAAAAGGGACTCTGTAGAGCATTGTTTGCTTAGTTGGCCCCTTTCTAGCTATCTGTTTGCATCTACCTTGATAAAAAGGTGCTGATAATGAGGGACAGAGTTTTATACATTTTAGTTAAATCATCTCCGCAGCAGGTTTTTATACAGGATGGTGATCAGAGTTGAAATTCTACCTATCTGCCCACACTGACTCATTAGTCATGAGCATTTGTCATCATACATGGGGACTTCCCAGTGCCTTGCACTGCTTTGGCCATGTGCTTAGGAAACACTGGGCCAAAGGACGTCTATCCAGTGGACATTTTCAATCTCAGCAGAAACAATTCTAATTCTGCACTTCCTGAAATCAAATCTTGCCATAATCAAAGCAAGAAAATTAAATCCCTTCCTAGAAATAAAATATATTTATTTGAAAGTGTTTCAGGCTGGGCACTGTGGCTCACGCCTGTAATCCCAGTACTTTGGGAGGCTGAGGCAGGTGGATCACAAGGTCAGGAGATCAAGACCATCCTGGCCAACACAGTGAAACCCCGTCTCTCTAAAAAAAAAAAAAAAAAATACAAAAAATTAGCTGGGCATGGTGACGGGTGCCTGTGGTCCCAGCTACTTGGGAGGCTGAGGCAGAAGAATGGCGTGAACCCAGGAGGTGGAGCCTACAGTGAGCCGAGATCACGCCACTGCACTCTAGCCTGGGCAACAGAGCAAGACTGTCTCAAAAAAAACAAAAAAAGAAAGTGTTTAATTAGTAAGGCAAGTTCGTGTCATTTTTAAAACTAGTTAACTTTTACTTCCAGAAAAATAGCAAACAAGATAATACTCAAATGCAACCGTGGTTGCAGAATCTATAAACCCAAAAGTCTGAGAGATTTACAAATAATCAATGTTATAAACAAAAATCACATCTACCTAGAAACATTTCTTTTAAAAAAATCTGCTGGCAAGTCCCCCCACTCTTACCTCAGGTGGGCCATAAATATTTTCTTCCAAATATATAGGATAACCAGAAACTTTCTCTTTCTTTAAACAACAAAAATTGGTTTACAATTAAAATACACTTTGGCATATCTTTCTGCAATATTTTCCTCACTTGAGTTGGAGTAAAAATTTGAGAGAATTAGCAAAGCCTGTTAACCTCATGAATTGTTTTCTGGGTAGTGAATTTGGCAAGGTGACTTCTCCAGACTTTCAAAAAGAATCAGGCAGGAAAACTACCTTCTGGATGTTTGATTACATAAGCAAGCAAATTTCCAAGCATCTACATTCCCAATAATCAAGTCGTAGTATGGAAGGCTGTCGTTACTATATTGAGAACGTATCTATTTTTTAAGTGTCAAAACTACCTGATAATGAAATACCATGTGGTCCAAGATAACCACCTGGCAGGCCTACATGCTATTATTTGTTTTTCCATTCTGCATGTCTTTTGTCCTCTCTTCTTTATATCATTTCCCCACTTCAGACTGTGAAAGTTGCTTGAAGGCTGAGCCCATATTGCCAATAATTCATTATAATTGGAAGCAGTGGGTGCTTAAGCACTCATTACCTGACAAGGAATGTTGCAATAACAAGCTCAGTTTAGAGGTCAGTGTTAACAAGGCCAAGGTCCTAGACCTGACATGGGTGGATGTGGACGTTTGCTCTGTTCCATGACAATAAGCCAAATACCTTGGTCTGTGCTACTGCTCGCCCAGCATGCAGCAGGGAGGTGCAGAGCATGAGGAGTATGTGAATGTCCCAGTCCAAGTCTCCAGCGCAACTAGGACTGGAGAAGTATAATCAAATATTGCTCAGCCCAGAAGAATCAGGGTGTGGTCCAGGTCAGAAACAGGCAGAGTGAAGATGAGACACACTGGTTCTAACCTTTGTTTCCTTTGCTAACACATTCAAGTGACAGCCACACTTCCATCAGCAGCACAGACTCATGAGAACTGGTCATTCAACAGAGAGTACTCTGTTTAATTGGGCAGGTGAAGGGGGATATGTCCATTATTGTGAGGGGTTCATGTTTTGACAAAAGGATCCTGATACTGATACCCAATACTGAGTTGAAATTCAGTCAAGTAGAGCAGCACATATGAATCACTTGGGAATCTTATTAGAATACAAATTCTGCTCAATATGTCTCAGGTGGGACCTGACTAATAAGCTCCCAAGCGATGCCAAACCTGCTGGGCCTTTGGCTCTCACTTTGAAAAGCAAGATTCTAGATTTTATCAGATCATCAGGTGTATGGGAATCCTGGACCTCATGAAACTGGAGGTTCAGAAACATCTGAAGAAACTGAGAAATCACTAATGGTCAGAGTCACCAAGTTTTCAGGAATCCAGAGATCAGACCAGTCACAATCACTCAAAAGATGCCAGAATTCAGTCGCAACCAGTGCCCTGGCTTCTGAGTCCCTTGTTTCTGTCTCCACTACCCAGAGCAAGCAGCCAGGGACTGTGGGACACGTGGCAGAGCCCTGATCTTGTGGGCACAGGCAGATCAAAGTAGCTGCAGATGACGATAAAGAGACAGGTGTGGTAGGCACCAGTAGGAGGCTAGGAAGTCAAGGTCCTCCAATTTCAGATCCTTGTCTTAAGGGTAAGATCAAAGGCTGGCACAACGCTTACAGATCATTTTATATGAAAGTTGGTATATGCTTGGGGCCTTGCGGGACATCTTCTCCATATCAAATCCATTAAATCATTGGCCCAGACTCCATTTGTTTTTAACAGGAAGGAATAGCTCTTGGGGTGATTCAAGGTGAAACCTTATCCATTTCTTCCCTCTTTCTCATTGACGCCGTGTATGTGCAAGGTGGTGAGGGAGCCGAAATTAGGACTATAGAGTCCTTCATGTTCACAGAACAAGCGCTGCAAATGGGTGTGAGTCAGCCTTGAGCTCAATCGAGAGTAAACAGACAAATTTACATTCATATATGGATTGATTTAGACATTTGTCAAATATTTGCTAAAAGAGCTTTTCACTTGTCTAAGGAAGGCATAGCCTTATTATTTTTCTTTGTTTCTAAACAACTCATTTCACCCACGTGCTTGATGAAAGTTTAAATATAAAATGCCTGAGATGAAAATGTATATTAATATTTTCTGTCTTTCCAGGTAGATCTGCTGACCTCCTTCTTGTGCTAAATCTGTTAATGAGCAAATAAAGCTCAGGTCCTTAGATCAGTACTGTAGCCAAGAGATACTAATAGTACCCGTCAGAATCAGATGTTAAGCCTCTCCAGAGAGCTCCTGGCAACCTGAGAGACTAAGCTCACATGGGCATTCCTCTGACTACCAACAATGGAACACAGAATCAAACATATACACAATAAATCTTATAATGTGATCTGAAATTAAGAGAAAGATAGGAGGTTCTCAGAAGCCATGAATAAATACAGAAGTAAAAGTCAGGAATATGAGGTGGACCTGGGCTGCATGCAATATCCCAGAGGTGTATTTTTCAAGAATACAGGTCCTAGAGGCTGGGCCTGGAGTCCTGGCCTTGGGCCGTGGCCCAGCAGAGAACTTAAACTAGATACTTGGCCCACGAGGGCTGCACAGGCTTTGAGGAGAGGATTGGGAAACCCCCAACACAGCCCAGGGGGCTGAAGCAAAGCTTAGTTTCTACTGTAAATATATAAAGTATTAAAGATGTTAAACAGTAGTCAAAAAGAGGTTTAGAAGTGAGATTTGCCAGAATCCATCTTAAATTTCAACTGTTCCAGAAAATAGAAAAACAAATTAGCCAAAGTTTCTATTATGACCTCAGTACCCAAAAGATAACATAAACTAAGCAAAAAGACAAACCACAGACTGAAAAGAGGATAAGTGAATGTAGGTAAGACACAAATAATTAGTCTCCAAAATATAAAAAGGACTTACAAAAGTCAGGAAAAGAAAGCCAAACAATCCCATATAAAAATGAACAAAGGATATATATTAATACTTCACTAGCAAAATGATTCTAAAATCTAGTAAGTATATTAGAAGATGCTCAATTTCAATAATAATCAGAGAAATGTAAAATGACTAACAATGTGATGTCATTTCACATCCATCAGGCTGAGAAGTATTAATAACTCAATTGTGAGTTAAGATATGGGGAAACTTTTATATCCTGCTGGTGGGTGAGGAAGTTGGTACCAACCTTTTGGGGAAGAGAACGAAAATATCTAGTAAAGGTGAAGATGCAGAGGCCGTAGATCCATAAATTACATATGTAGATGTTTACTCTAGGGAAACCCTGACAAATGTACACAGGGAGCCATGCAAGAATGTTCCCTGCAGAAATATTCACAATGGCAAAAAAAAATACAAAACCTAAATATTAGTAAATAAGCAATTAATAAATACATGGTGGTATATTCCAATTTATAGCATTTTATTTCTTTATAAAGGGAAAATCTCTAAATTATGTTACAAATATTTCTATTACTTAATCAGAGTGATGGATATAGAAGTTTTTATTTTATTTGTGTTTTCTGTATTTTAAAACATTATTTTATACAGGTTGAGCATCCCTGATCTGAAAGTTTGAAATCCAAAACTCTCAAATTCAAAACTTTTTGATTGCCATCATGGTGCCACAAGTAGAAAATTCCACACCTGAAATGTGACAGGTTGCAGTCAAAACACAGTCAAAACTTTGTTTCATGCCCAAAATTGTTAAAACATATTGTATAAAACTGCCTTCAGTCTATACATATAAGATGGACATGAAACAAATGAATTTCATGTTTATACTTATGTCCCATCCCCAAGACATGTCATTATGTATATGCAAATATTCTAACATTTGAAAGAAATTGAAATCCAAAACACTTCTGGTCCCAGGCATTTTGGATAAGGGATATACAACCTATAATTAACATTTAAATCAAAATGTATTATAAAGTCTCCCTAGAGCTATACATTTTGTCAGGGGAAGTTATATTTCCCCATCCCTATGTAGAGATACACATGTAAAGGCCTGGAAGAATACACAGAATTATTAATAGTGTAACTTAGGGAAGAAAATAGAACAGTAGAAGACCAAAGAGGAAATTTTCCCTTTACTATGCCTAATTCTGTGTTTTTCACATATTTATGAACACATATTCATGTGTTCAATGTGATTGCAGTGAAGCCTCAATTAATGTCCTTCCTATATCTATACCCTTTGCCCTGTAATTTTGCATTCTTCCTTCTGATTCTGGCTGGCCCTGTGAGTTGGTTTGGCCTATAGAATACAAATGAAATGATGATGTGCCAACTACAAGGTTAGGTCTCAAGAGACTGTCGTGGTTTTCCTTGATCTCCCTCTTGCAGTTAGACTTAAACACTCTTAGAAAAAGCCTGGACTTGGCTAGGCACAGTGGCTCATGCCTGTAATCCAGAACACTGGGAGGCCAAGGTAGGAGGTTCACTTGAGTCCAGGAGTTCAAGACCAGCCTAAGCAACATAGCGAGACCCCACTCTCTACAAAATATTACAAATGTAGCCCAGTGTGGTGCCACCTGCAGTCGGAGCTACTTGGGAGACTGAGATCGGAGGATCGCTTGGGCCTAATAAATTGAGGCTCCGATGAGCCTGAGCTGTGTGCCACTGTACTTCAGCCTGGGTGACAGAGCAAAACTCAGAAAGGGAGGGGAGGGGAGGGGAGGGGAGGGAGAAAAGGAAAGAAAAAGTCAAAAGAAAAGAAAGACCAGGACTTGCCGGCTGGATAGTGATAAACCATGTTCAGGAGAGGCTAGTTATCCTAGCCCAAGCTATTCTATACTAACCTGTAGATACAAGAGTGCCAAGTCATGATCAACAGATCTGCCTACCTGACCCACAGTGACTACAGACCCAAGCTGAGATCAGAGAAATATGCAGCAGACCTATAAACTCATGAGCAATAGTAAATGCTTATTATGTTAAGCCACTGAGTTTTGGGATGGTTTTGTTATGCCTCAATAGTTAATTGATACAAACATTCATCAGATGTAAAATTTTTAAGAGTGGAAAACAGGTCCATCCATTTGAGAAAAGGTGACCTGCTGATTCATACCTAGACACAATATATAACAATTCCAAGTCTTTATGATTCATGTCATCATTAGAGTTTGACATCAGAACTTGCTCTATATTGCCCACAAACTGTCCAGTTTCTTATCTGGAAGATATGTCCTTCATCTTCCATGAAGCTGGAGCCCCACTAACTGAGGCTTAAGTGGGTTATTTTAGCATATCTTCTACCATGGTGTGTCCTGTCAAGTACCCTTTATGAGGCTTCATTTACTCTTCATTTACCCTTTGTGATGCTATTCAAATTGATGTGGGAAAAAAGACAACAAACAACAAATTGTTCATTAATTTGTGCTGCATTTGGCAGGAAAGTCCAAGCCAATATGAACATAAAGAGAAATCAAAGGTGTTTAATATGTCATTAAGTCTTCTCTGTACTGAGCCAACTGTGAAACAGAAGCTTGGAGAGTAACATTAATACTTTGCCCCTTGTACATATTACCAGTCAATATTATTCAACATATTTAGTTGTAGAGACCAAATGCTTGGTGCAGTAGAAGGGTACAAACTGGCGACTCCAGAGGCTGCATTCTGCTTCAGACCAGTGCTGGGATTTTGAGCAAGTAACTTAATTTATATTTTAAGTATAACTTGTTTATCTTAATTTGTATATATCACATATATATATGCACTCACATACACACACACATATATATGCATATATATACATATATATGTGTATATGAAGTAAAGAGGCTATTGGACTTATTTCTTAGGTTCCTCCCAATATGAACATTCCAAGAGCCTGTGACAGTGAAACAAGCCCTGAGGCCTTCCTATTATAAAAACAACCTTTTCATTCCATTTTGGTCTCCATAGATTTCAGTGTCCTTTCTCTCAGTCCAAATCACTCACTTCAAAAACTTGGACTAAAATCAAGATTTTAGCCAAAAGCAAGCTGACAAGTAGTTGCCATTGGAGACTCCTTAATACCTCATTGTTAAACTGGCTAATGGTGCTCCAAGGATGAGCCGTTAGAGGAAATGGTCAAGATCTTCATCTCAAGGATGAGGAAGCTAAGGTCCTGAAAGGTCCTGTGATTCACCAAATGTCAGACAGCATCCTAGCAAAAAGGGTAAGTTCTGCTTTTAAGTTTTGTGATTCCAGATCCATCCGTTAACCCACTCATGTAAGACTTATCGAACACTTACAGACACTATGCTGGGCACTAGGGATGCATAGTTCCAAGACAAACCCGTTGCCCTCATGGAGGTCACAGCCCGGTAGAAGTGAAAACTAAGATAAACACTATTGAATCTTGTCACACATGATTAGACAGGAATTTATAGGATGCTCTGAGAATCCAGAGGAAGGAATACCTTACTCTGCATGAAGAGACAGGGAATTTTTCATGGAGGAGGATACAATTGAGCTGCATTTTGAAAAATAAGGAGTTTTGAGGCACACAAGACATGAGAGGAAAGGGCACAGAACACAGGATATGCAAAGGCATTTAAACACACAAATGCACACACAGATGTGTTTGGGAGACTGTAAGCAGCTGGATATGCTTCCACCTAGGATGCAGGCTGGGAATGTCAGGAGGCATAAATGAAGAAATAGGCAAGAACAGATGATGCCAAGGAAAGGAGTTTTGACTTTTGTCTAGGGAGATGAAGAAGGAGCCACTAAAAGACAGGTAATGGGCATGGCTGTCCTTGCTTTCAACAGACAGCATGTCCCTAAAGAAGAGAAGATGAGAGGGCCCACTTAGGAAAGGAAGGACAGCAGTGGGAGGCTAGTCCATGCCTGCTGCTCTTTCCTCTAGTCTCTGTTGGATTTCCTTCACTCCAGCCTCAATGTGCCATTCATCATCAATGACCCCATCCCCTGGGGAAGGCACTGGAGACATTCAGGATTCTCAGATGGGCCAGCCCAAGGACCACAGCCAACTGCCACTCATGGCTGGCTCAGTGCGTAAAGGCTGCTCTGAACCCAAGAGAAGCATGAACTTGGGGGAACCCCAGAGACCCACAGTAAGATTCAACCACAGATGATTGTGTGACATTAAGGTAGTAAAGTTGAGTGACACTAAGGTAGTAAAGATTCTAACAGACATTGGTTAAATTTCAACAGGTGGCTTACTAACTTGGTAACTGTGTGACTTCAACAAGGTTATTTCACTTCTCCAAGCCTGAGGGTCCTCACCTATCAAATGGAGATACCACTAACACTTACCTTGTATCCTGTATTTATTCGAAGAAATTATACAATTAATTATATTTCATCTGTGCACTCCTGGAACATGGCAAATACTCAGCAATCCACAATTATAATTATTAACATTTAGCATCATGCAGTAAAGCACCTTGCCTATTTCTAGAGAAGCTTGGAACCTGAGACACAGTCCTAAAAGAACTCTCCTCAATATCACATTCCCATTCTCTTCCCTCCAGAGACCTCGAAGACAAAACATTACATTTAAAGGCCTCTTCCCTGATCCACAGCAGCATTTCTTAGATTCTTATGAAGCATAATTAGGTTAAGATAAATAAAATATCAGATCTACCCTTGGAGTAGATAATAAAAAGTTGTAAGTGATTTTCCTCCTTCTACCTCTAAGAAGACCCTCTTTTAAAAGGTGCAATGAGTATCAGAATCAACTTACAAGGGATGTGAAGGACCTCTTCAAGGAGAACTACAAACCACTGCTCAATGAAATAAAAGAGGATACAAACAAATGGAAGAACATTCCATGCTCAGGGGTTGGAAGAATCAATATCATGAAAATGGCCATACTGCCCAAGGTAATTTATAGATTCAATGCCATCCCCATCAAGCTACCAATGACTTTCTTCACAGAATTGAAAAAACTACTTTAAAGTTCATATGGAACCAAAAAAGAGCCTGCATCGCCAGGTCGATCCTAAGCCAAAACAACAAAGCTGGAGGCATCACGCTACCTGACTTCAAACTATACTACAAGGCTACAGTAACCAAAACAGCATGGTACTGGTACCACAACAGAGACATAGATCAATGGAACAGAACAGAGCCCTCAGAAATAATGCTGCATATCTACAACTATCTGATCTTTGACAAACCTGACAAAAACAAGAAATGGGGAAAGGATTCCCTATTTAATAAATGGTGCTGGGAAAACTGGCTAGCCAAATGGAGAAAGCTGAAACTGGATCCCTTCCTTACACCTTATACAAAAATTAATTCAAGATGGATTAAAGACTTACATGTTAGACCTAAAACCATAAAAACCCTAGAAGAAAACCTAGGCAATACCATTCAGGACATAGGCGTGGGCAAGGACTTCATGTCTAAAACACCAAAAGCAATGGCAACAAAAGCCAAAATTGACAAATGGGATCTAATTAAACTAAAGAGCTTCTGCACAGCAGAAGAAACTACCATCAGAGTGAACAGGCAACCTATAGAATGGGAGACAATTTTTGCAACCTACTCATCTGACAGAGGGCTAATATCCAGAATCTACAATGAACTCAAACAAATTTACAAGAAAAAACAAACAACCCCATCAAAAAGTGGGCGAAGGACATGAACAGACACTTCTCAAAAGAAGACATTTATGCAGCCAAAAAACACATGAAAAATGCTCATCATCACTGGCCATCAGAGAAACGCAAGTCAAAATCACAATGAGATACCATCTCACACCAGTTAGAATGGCCATCATTAAAAAGTCAGGAAACAACAGGTGCTGGAGAGGATGTGGAGAAATAGGAACACTTTTACACTGTTGGTGGGACTGTAAATTAGTTCAACCATTGTGGAAGTCAGTGTGGCGATTCCTCAGGGATCTAGAACTAGAAATACCATTTGACCCAGCCATCCCATTACTGGGTATATACCCAAAGGACTATAAATCATGCTGCTATAAAGACACATGCACACGTATGTTTATTGCGGCACTATTCACAATAGCAAAGACTTGGAACCAACCCAAATGTCCAACAACGATAGACTGGATTAAGAAAATGTGGCACATATACACCATGGAATACTATGCAGCCATAAAAAATGATGAGTTCATGTCCTTTGTAGGGACATGGATGAAACTGGAAACCATCATTCTCAGTAAACTATCGCAAGGACAAAAAACCAAACACCGCATGTTCCACTCATAGGTGGGAATTGAACAATGAGAACTCATGGACACAGGAAGGGGAACATCACACTCTGGGGACTGTTGTGGGGTGGGGGGAGTGGGGAGGGACAGCATTAGGAGATATACCTAATGCTAAATGACGAGTTAATGGGTGCAGCAAACCAACATGGCACATGGATACATATGTAACAAACCTGCACATTGTGCATATGTACCCTAAAACCTAAAGTATAATAAAAAAAAATATATATATATATATATATATATATATATATATTACAGGTTTATTTTTCATATGGCAAAAGCAGTATGCCTATCTCTATCCTCAAATATCTCCATGGTTTTGTGAGTTAAGAATCGGAGTTAAGAATGTCCCTTTAGATGGAAACTTTGCTGAAATTTTATCCACTCATTGCTTGCCCACATGAGTTTAAAAATGAGAATAAAGCTAGATCTTTTTACATCACTGGAAATTTTCTTATGTCTCAGCACCATCCAAAACGTTGGCAATATTAACAGACCAGCAATACTTCTTGCATAATGGAGCCAGAGGAATAAGGAAGGGTGGAGAGGAGGAAGGGAGCAGCGGGGAGCTTTGGGAGACTTTCCCTGACTAATTCTTCTTCAAAACTGTGAAACTTACAATTTCTAAAAACCATAGTCATGATGAAAATGCCTTCTTTAAAACTGCAGCCTTAGAGGAAGCCTGTAGGCTTCTGTCGAGTATTTTAGATCAAAGACGTGGGTTTGAAGTTAAGGTTAATTCCCTCACTTTGCAGTACTACTAAAATGAACGTCACAAACAAAGCCTGAAAAGCAGTGGCTCAATTCTTTGAATTAACTCTATCTTTTCTAGGTAAGTACTTGGAAAACACTGCATTTACAAAATATATAGCTGGTTGAGGACCCAGGTGATTCAAACATTAAAATTTACTGAGATTTCTGCTTAGTTTGCCTGTCTGCTTATTCAATTTTGTTTCACACTTGATTAATCAGACCTTAGGTTGGAATAACCAAATGATCTGATAGAGCTTTCTGGTAAGAAGAATAACACTGCAGAAAAATATTCACAATAAAAATTGAGATGAATGATTCAGGTATGTGGAATATAACATTCTGTTTAAACTATATATCTGTTGTCAAAAGATACATACTTTGTAAATAAGTATAGAAAATTATCTGGAAGAATTGATACTAGTATATTAACAGCAACTTTCTCTGGTTAGTAAAATTGGGGATAATTTTCATTTTATTTTTATCTATTTCTCTCTCTTTCTCAGTATTGCTTTGATATAAAGACAGCTATTTTTTTAATTCCAAGTGTTTTCAATTGTGTATATAAACCAAACCATCAAAAACTTCAGCTTAGAGTAAAAATTAGTACATTTAGGAGCAAATGGCAACACAATAATGATTATAGCCAGCTTTAGCTTCCATGTTCCATACCCCATGCTAAGCATTTCCCATGGCTTATCTGTAACCCTATGAGGTAAGTATTCTTATCATGCCTAATGTATAAATTGGAGAAACTTAGGCATGAGGATGTTAAATAACTTACCCAAATTCACAGTACTAGTAAGTTGTAAAAGTCAAAAACTTTTGGTGGTACAGACCATCTGATTAACTTCTGTTTTGTTCTACCTGGATTGATCCTAAATGCAGCAGCTACATGTAGCAGCTTTGTCCAAGTCTTTTTTTTTTTTTAACTGTCTTATTCTTGCTTCTTTTATAATAATATTAAACTTCCTTAGTCTGTTAACTGGCACACTTATCTGCAAGGGAAAGTGGTACATAAAGAAGATATTGTCATACATCTCCAAAATGGAGTACAATAATGCTGTAAAAAAGATTAATGAAGATCTCTTTGAATTGATACAGGCTAACTTCCAGGATGTACTGTTAAGGCAAAAAAAAGCTAAGTGCAAAAGAGTATCTATATTATGTTACTCTTTGTATAGGAAAAGTGATTATAAGAAAACACATATGTAACTGCCCATTTGTACAAAGAAAATATGGAAGGAATTCACCAGAAACTAAAGAAACTATCTACAGAGGGCAGGTGTCAAAGAGCTGGAAAGAAGACGGAAATGGTTATGTGTATCAAGACAGGATGGAGTGACAGATACTGTCCTGGGTGTATAATTTTGTAAAGCTCTGGCTCTTAGAACCACAGTTATGATTCACATTTTTCACATGCCCCTAAGCAATCAACAAGTAAAACTAACCATGATGAGGATCCAAAATGCAATACAAAATTAACAAATAAGCCTATTACAAGTGAGTTACAAAACTACACTGAAAGGATGGGGAATAGTAACACTAACCTAAATAACTACAGAAAACAGTATCTTGACTGGATACCATGAAGCTAAAGACAAATATAAATGCATAAATGCTAGAATTTAGTCAGTAAATATGTTTCTCACAGGGGTATGGGATAGCAATTCTGAAAGTATGTGTTCACTAGAATCAGACAAAGAAGTAAACATATCACGGAAAATAAGCAGATTTCTCACTATTTGAGAAATAAATTACAAATAAAGACAGGAAAAAGCTAAAAGTGAACCCTGAGTTTACAGTATTTAGTATAAATTGTATGGTACAAATGGCTTTAAATATCTATATAGACAGAAAGATATAGAAATATAGAGGTGTGTATATGTGCAGGCTATTTGTATGCATATATTTCCTGGCTCTGCCTGCTGAGAGGGCTTAGAGCAATGACATCCCAGTAGTAATAAGCACATCCAGCATGAAGATCTCAGTTTCTAAACACCATTCTCTGATTAAAAAAAAGAAAGAAAGAAAGAAAAAAGCTTGGACAAGTGATTGATTTCAGGACTAGAGCAGGATGAAAAAAATAAGCTTAGAATATAGTGTGAAGCAAAAAAGTAAGAAAGTGTTCAAACAAAATAAATAAGGGCTTAATAAGAGAGCACAAATACTAAATGAAAAGAAGCTCCTAACAGCCAAAGCTGGAACAAATTAAACAAGTTAAATAATAATATTAGAATATGACCCATGAAACCAAATAAATATCTATAAGTTCATACTCATGGATATAAATAATCTATTATCTAAATAGGAGAGAAAGACAGCTCTTCCATGGCTGTAGAATTCCAATTAATAAATGTCGAAAGAAAGAGGGAAGTGGAAAACCACCATTAAGCAAACACCATAATAACAATTGTAACTAGAATCAAGATCCATGGATGTATGCTGAAATAATTTGTTCACAGTCTAAAGAAAAACAGGATTTGCACAGTCTTAAAGCATGTCCCCCAAGATCTTTTTTAACAATAGGAGAAAAGACAGTAACTATAAAGTGGAGAACCCAGCAGAAACCACCTTAACCAAGTGGTCATGATCAACACCACCAGTAATAAAAAATATTGGCATCACAAATCCCATGACATGATGCGCTGAGAAGACCACATCATTTCTGTGGAATTCTTGCCAAAAACACATAACCTCAAACCAAACATGAGAAAACATCAGACAAGCCCAAATTGAGGGGAATTTGGGAAAATAAGTATTCTATACTCTTCAAAAACATGAAGGCCTTAAAAGTTAAGGAAAGATGAGAAACTGTTACAGATTTCAGGAGACTAAGGAGAAATAACAACAAAATGCGACGTGGGATCCTGAACAGAATCCTGGAAAATAACAACAACGAAACATTGATGAAAAAACCGGTAGAATTTGAATAAGATTTTTGTTTAATTATTGGTATTATATCAATGTTAATTTCTTGGTTCTGATAATTGCACTTTGGTTAAGTAAGATTTTAATATTGAGGGAGGCTAGGGCAGGGATATGTGAAAACTCTCTGTTCCATTTTTGCAACTTTTCTTTAAAGGTAGTTTGAAATTTAAAGTTAAAAGAAAATGTATTGCCTTTACTTCAACATAATTAAAAATGTTTTTAGGAAAAGTAAATCTCCTTTGAAGAGAAAGACCACGTTGGGGGAGAAAAAAAACCACTGATGTGAAAATTATACCAGGGAAACCACACTTTGCTAAGTTTCCACTTTTTGATACTTATTATGACTTAAGAATCTATTATCAACAATTCTGTCCCTTGAATTCAACACACTGAGGTTTTATTCCTCAGCTATAATCGATCTTAATTTTTCAGTTTCGACAGAAAGACATCTTTCCCTCTTGCAAAGACCGTGGCCTTAAAAAGCTTTTGTCATTTCTCAGTTGTTTGCAACTCCGACAGTGAAACACCGCCACTACATTTGATTTTTGGCTTAAAGAAACTCTATTGCTAAGACGGACAATTTGGGCAGTGTATTTCACTTTTGTTTGCTGATGTGTTGCATTTATTTGCTTTCACTCATCAAGAAAAGAGCCAGGTTTTTTTTTTTGCTTCTTCTTCTTTTTCTTTTCTACTCCTCCACCTCTTTCCTATTTAACCATGTCTGTCAGAAGGAAAGCTATCAAGAGGAAGCTATGCAAGTTAATCAGTCAGGGCCTGAGAGTGCCCAGGAACTGTTTGCTACAACAGCAAAGGGAATGAAGCATATATAATGAAGCCTCCAAGCAACAAACTAATTAATACCTCTCTCTTCTTTGAAGAAAATGACCCAATATTGAACTCCAGTGGATTATACAACATTTTAATTTACTATCTGCTAAATGGATGACTACTTTATAATATGCATTTCTACTTATTCATTTACTGATAACACCAGTAGTCATTCAAATTGAACCCCCTGGCCAAGGTCTAAGAGAAACCTAACTATGACTAGAAGATATTTAATATACACTATTATATACTCCTGCCTCTTGTTTCTACCAAACGAGATGCCATATGGAAAGGATGTTGCCCAATGCTGGCACACAGAGCGGCCAGGAACTTTTCCTTGTTGCTTTATTCTTCCCTGCCTCTACTTTTCTTCATGTTGTTATTGGTAAACTGTTTCCTAAGATGTACTTTCCAGATAACACTTCAGAAAACAGGTAGGAGACACACACCCTTAGAAATATCAAAGGCAAACTTTCTCGGAAGTCAAATGAAAAACTGCTGAGGAGTTAAAAAGGCAGAATGGCAAGGTCATAAATCTCACTTTATTGCCAGTCATGGGGACATGAAAATCTGAAGACCCCTAAGCCTTTCCCCTGGATCCTAAAACAGTAGGGCTACATGCCCTTGAAAGAACTTCTGGCTCAAAATTAACTCTGCAAATAATCCAATGTGTTCCTAGGGTTGCTAAATCTAGCAAATAGCAATATAGGATGTCCATGTCCCAGGCAATATTTGGGACATACTTATACTAAAAGTTATGTGTTGTTTATCTGAAATTCAAATGTAACCTGTATTTTAATTGGTATTTCCCTTCCCCCTTCTGAGAAATAGGTAAGTAATGCTACAATTTAATTTCCAGACCTGGACTTTTATATAGATTCATTACTTTCTAACTGTGCTACTGAAGCAATTTAATGTCCTTACTGTACATGTCCTCATCTGTCAACTGAGATAATAATAACAATAACTTTCTCATAGAGTGGTTGTGAAGAGTAAGTCAAATAATCTATACAGTACCTGGAATATACTATGTATTCAATACATGCTTGCTTTTATTGTAATTACTTTAGTATTACTCTTTGCATTAAAAATATTTGTTGAAAGAGGAAACAGGTTAATAAACAAAGTTTAGATTTTATCGGAAAGACAGTATCTTTGCTAAGCAAGGTAGAGAAAGAAGAAGAGTCTGACTAAATTAAGAATCTCTAAATTACACTGTAAGATTTTCCTGTAATCCCCAAATAATAATTACTATCAGGCTTCAGAATGAGGAGAGCTTACAGAATTTTCTTGCAGTGTTTTACACATTTAATTTTTCATTTCAATTCAAAATAAAAGGCAAAAGAATAAGAGTGAAACAACTAAGATAAGCCCAAACAAAAATGAGGAAAAGGTGTATATGTAAATTAAGAACACATTTATTACTAGCCTTTTTTAAAAAAGGAATAACAGTGACCTCTAGTAAAATATTTCTGTCTAGAGGCAAGATTACCCATGCCTGGATAACAGCCAATGTTTAAGCTCTTCTCTTAGAAGTGTCCTATCTACCTCTCCCACCTTCATTTCTTCAAGAAGTCAGCTAAGAACTCATCAACACCAACACAAAGGCTGTAAAATAACATTTTCCTCTTGACTGGATGCAAAAACTAGAACTGCAGAAAAGTTCTCAATAAAAATTGTTTGAATCACTATCAACTCATTCTTTCTGCTGACCAGGAAGTTAAATAAATAAAAGGGACTCCAAGTCACCAGTTACGCCAGCAGTTTCCAAAAACTATTCTCTCTTTCCCAGGAGCATGGGTCAACATAAATGATTTATTTTCTTTATAACTAGTATTTATAGGTATTTGAGGGTGTTCCATAGACTCAAATGGGTTCCTTTTCTTTATCTGGCCTCAAGAGATTAATTATTTCTGTCAATTCAACTCTATCTTCCTGTTAACAAATCCCAATGGGTCTTTTCCCCTACTCAATCAGATAAACTCCAGATTCTAACATTTTAATGATTTTTTTTCTGCATTACAGTGCTGCTTAATTGTATAGCATTTAAAGAATTTGTGGATCTCGATAGGAGTTTATTTCCTTAATAAGAGAACAGCCTGACAAGTTTGTCAACTTAATGAGTACACACTGATGTTTGCTATGGGGGATTTTCCTAGTGATTGTAGGACTTCTTTTCTAGGGATTATATTCCCATTTGAAATGTTTTTTTTTAAAAAGGAAATTGGATGGTCAAGTTCAAATTAAATGGCATCCTTTGCACATGTATATGTGATGTGCCCAACAGAAAGCACCAATTTGACGTGTCCAATAGAGAGGAACCAATTTTGGTATATTATCAACTACCTAAAATATAAACAGCACTTTAAAGCCTTGGGAACAAAAATATGTATGTAAAATATTTTAATCTATGTTTATCACTCTAAAATTGGGATACTGTCAGTTTTAAGAAAAAGGAGAAGAAACATGCATATACGACCACCTTTAATGTTTGAAGGTGTCCAAAGAGGCAATGAGAAAAAAGATCATGTATTGTGGAATTAGAAGGATCCACTATAGCACTTACTATTATTTTATTTCTCTGAGCCTCAGTTTCATTGGAAAAAGGCAAATAACCAAGCCTACCTCACCAGTTTTGTTTGATTACACACAGCATTGTGAATAAGAATAGTGTCTGACAGTTAGTAGGTGTTCAATAAATGCTAAGTCTCAATTTGCTCTTTTTCAACATTCCCTTTTTTATTATACTTTAAGTTTTAGGGTACATGTGCACAACATGCAGGTCTGTTACATGTATATACATGTGCCATGTTGGTGTGCTGCACCCATTAACTCATCATTTAACATTAGGTATATCTCCTAATGCTATCCCTCCCCTCACCCCTTAAAATGAAGAGAACTGAAGAGGATACAACTTGATTTCTTTATTACTTTCTAATACTTTCATTATTAACCTGACAGGAACATGAGCAGGGAAAAACAGTAAGCACAAAATAGGAAGAGATCAATAGCTTCTGATGAGAAGACATGAATCTTGTCAGAATTCACCACAGAACACATGAGAAGCAAACTTTATTCTTTCAACTGATAAAATTTATCTTTTCTTCTCTCTGATAATGGAATATTTCACTCAATACAGAGCCCACTATTACCATGAATGAGTTATAAAGACAGATGTAGAAAAAGAAAAATAATCTATGCAATGAAAGACCTTCTAATGAGTACATGAATGTTTTTTCAACTCTGGATAACAAATCAGAAGCCCAGGGACAGGACCACGGTGTGAACACTTTTTTAAAGTTCCACAGCTGATGCTGGAGCCTAATAAAGTTAGACTACTACATTGGTGCAGCCATAGATGCTGCAATATGTCTACTACATTGATGTAGAAGGAGCTTGTGCCTGGAAGGTAAGGAAGATCTCAATCGGAGAGTTGAAAAAAAATAAACACTAAAGCATGGTAACTGGAAAAAAAGTCAAAAACCTGTAATATAAAAGTCTCTTCCACTTCCCCACAACAATTAGATAACCATGAGGTCTCTTCCTGATGGCAGCAGCAGCCTGTCTGGAGCAGCTGTGGCAGGGACACCAGCTGCAGTGGGGAAGGCTCCGCAGGAATAGGTGGGAGCCCCACCCCCTACCGAATTGAAGTCCCACGCTTCTGGGCGTGGGAATCCCGCACTGCCGCCGCAGGCTCAGAAGTGCCTGCTCCTGATCCCTGGCCTCTCTCTGCTCCCAGCACCCGCTCGAGTGCAGAGTAAATTTGTAGCTGAGCCCAGGCACTGTTACAACTCAGCTGGGTATGCGCGCACTGAAAGCAGCACTGACATGCCAGGCCCCTGCTGCCTCAGCCCCCTCTGGACTTTGGGCACCAACAAGCATAGGAGGGAGGCTGAGGGATGGGCGTGGCTCAGTGTGGGCCTGCAGGCACCCCTCGGCATGAACAGCCTGGGCACCATGAACAGAGGCAGGAAGTAGACAGGCTGAGAGCAGAAAAAGGTGTGTCCTCGCCCACTTATGGCCTGAAGCCAGGAGGCAGGGCTGCCCATTCCAGGTGGAGTCTGCAGCCAGAAGTGAGAACTTAGGTCCTTTTTCCGGGCCCACCCATGGCCACCCATGGACCAATCAGCACACACTTCCTCCCTTTTGAGCCCATAAAAACTCCTGGACTCAGCCAGTCTTAGACAGACACTGGGATTACCAACTGCAGGAAGGGGCCACCTACTTGGTGTCTCGGGTCTCAGGGGTCTCCTCAACTTGTTGGGGTGACCTGCCTGCAGAAAGGAGCTACCCTCCTGAGAGCTGTTTTGTTGCTCAGTGAAGCTCCTCTCTGCCTTGCTCATCCTCCAGTAGTCCACATACTTCATTCTTCCTGGATGTGGGACAAGAACTCAGGACCCACCAAATGGTGGGACTGAAAGAGCTATACCACAAACAGGGCTGAAAAACGCCCCCCGCTCACCACATTGCAGGCAATGAGAAGGTGAGAAGAGCTGCAGCCCTTCGGGGAGCCCAGACCTAGGGGCTCCCTGAGCCAGGAGCTCTGAGTTCCTGGCTCAGGGCTCTGCAGTTCCTAGTGTCTCCAAGCTTTAAAGTGCCACCACGTTCCACTTGCCCAAATACCAGTGCCCACAGCAGAAGACGCTTGCGGTATATCTGGTCCAGCCACAGGCTTGCACAGACTGGCGCCTGGAGCTGCCTGCCCCACTGCAGCAGCCAGTGCGCCTGGCTGTGTGCAGTGGCTGGACCCAGTGCTCGCTTGTTCACACACCCCCTGCCACTCCTCACCTGGCCCGCCCTTAGCAGGTGTGGGATCCAGACTGGTAGCGTGGGCTGAGCTCAGCCTGTCAGGACAAGTGGGCATAACAGGCCCTGTGGGAGCGAGTAATACTCAGGCAGAAGGCGCCACCCACCACTGAGGCTTCCAGCTGGCAAAGTGACACCCCAAGGATCCTGTGACATTCCCTTAAAGAATAATCTATATGGAAAAGATCCAAATCTATTATTATATTAAGGGTTTTCTCTACTTCTTCCCCGCTCTCAACCTCATGTGCAGATATACCAAATAATTCAACACTCTACCCAGTTTATTTCATACATAAGTAAATTCAGTAAAGCTGCCCAATGTTATCAAAATTGTGAGGGAGTAACCATCACAGAGGATATACTTAAACTCATATTTCATTTTGTTGACTCCCTAACAAGCTTCAGAAACATGGAAAAAATTTAACCTGGGTAGAGGGAAGGAGAAATCTGGAAGATAAAAGGAGATGAGGCAAATGACCTTTAACAGAGTAACCCTGGGAAAAAGACTTTGAAGCAGAGAGTGAAGGCTCTTAGCTCTAATTCACAGCGTCTTGTGAATCCACAAAAATTTTAAGGACTGACTTGGTAGAACCTATAATTGAAAGAAAAACACCACAATAATAAGAGGCAATAAGGACAGTCTACAGAAAGTAGTGCCCAATACTACAATACTACAGAAAGAAAACTACAATTGACCAAACCAGACATGGAAAGTCCCCAAGCTAAAGCCACATTAGAGAACTAGAAAAGAGGGATAGAGGAAGTGTTTAGAAGCAAAATTTAGCAACAGTGAACTTGAGGAATAAAGGAGATGATTTAAAGACTATTTTTGATTGCTTATTTGAGAGATAATAACATTGTACAGGGAACAGAAGAAAGTCATGGAAATTTATATATTCATCATACTCAGCTTGAACAATGGAAATGGGACTCATCTTTTACAAGGAAAATGTATACTTTCTGGGGTTGAAAGGTACAGAGATTTCAAGCAAAAAGGGCTACCTTCAAGGGAAAAAAATCTAAAGCTCACCTGCAAAAATTTGCTTACCAATTATTACTTATTTGCACACATTTATTTTTTCCTTTAAAGGACTCTAAATTCCTTGTGGTCTTTGCATCCTCCATGATTCCTAGTAAAGCAGTAGGCTCAGATATCTTGAATTTAATTTGATCCTAAGTCATAATTTGATCAGAAGCCACCTGGCCTGGGTTCTGATGTCAGATAAACCTAAGGCAAAATCAGTTTCATCACTTGTTAGCTGCATGGCACTGAATAAATCAATTATCCTCTCTAAACTCAGCTTCCTCATCTGTAAGAGCCAGTTCTTGCAAAGATTAAAAGAGATAATGTGTATGAAGTAATTATTACAATGCCTATCAAACTGTAAGCATTAGAAAGGGTAGAATTTATTATTTTTGTTATTGAGCTCTTTATTTTTTCTTCACACACACATAATCCACAGCACCTGATGCTACACATTCATCAGCCAGCCAGAAACCCAGGTAAATCAATGAAAAAGAAAAGGACACCAATCAATCTTCCAATTTTTCTACTCTGACAAGATTCTGGCAACTAGTGGTGAGGGAAAAAAAAGAAATCTCCTGCAAATATATATCATCTTTGTCATCAAAATAGACTCAGGTAAAGTCACAATTAGCAGAAGTCTGTAAACATGAAAACCAATTTACTAATGCAATACTGTTTTATTCAGGCTTCTTCGAAAATCCAGGGGAAAAAAAACACTCCCTCTAAAAAACACAATTCAGATGACTTGGGTTTTGAAACTATGCAGAAAACAGAAAATAGTTTTTATTATCAAAAGGTAGACAATGTTTTGTTTCAACAAGAATGAACAAACAATAAACTAACATTATGGCCCAAAGACTACACTATTCTGAGAAGATTGGTTTAGAATTGAAGAAAACTTATTGTATTAAGTCATATGTTCAAAGGAGATTCTATCAGGGGAGAAGGAGAGGCAGTCATCTTTATTTTGGGCAGACATAAGAAAATAATTTTGGAGCCTTAGACTAATACCTAGATTTGGCTTTGTTCTAGACCCAGAAAAACTATTTTTGGATGCTGTTTCCCCAGATACATATAAAAAAGGATTTGAATTCAAATATGCAAATGGTATTGGACTATGCCATTTTGAAGCAGGTAAGTTTTTAAAATCCAGGCTATTCCTGTTTTGAAAGCAGTGCCATTTAATTTTGTTCTTTTCTTGCTATTCCCACTTTCTATATGAATTGAGTGGGATCTCAAATCTCCTTGCTAAATGGTTTAGCAATACTTAAAATTCAGCAAAGAACATTCCCACCTTCAGGAGACACCTCTCCTTCATCATTATGGATGACTGACATATAAACAAATGTGATGCCCAGAACTGGAGTCAGTTCTGCTCTTGAAAATATTCATACATCAAACAATTCTCCTTCTTCATTTTCATAAAGACAGTTCTGACGGTATTATCATAGCTAAAGGACAAAGTGTATAGCTCTCAAAACTCAATTGATCTTAGTTATCTAAGTCTTACTTTAAATGAAGATAACAGAAATCCTTTCTGTATGTAAAAAGGTTAAGCTTAGGAAAAAAAAAAGTGAAAGATTTTCTGGTTCATCCTAAATAGGCTTTGGAGAAAGAATTGCTAAGTGTGAAACTCCTCACCTACTGCATTTCATTGATCAAAGTGTTTTGTAAAACAAGCAAAGGCAGAATTTTGAGAGGCATTTAAAGGGCTTGTCTTTTGGAAGTTAATACCCTTTGCTTAATTTATCATTGATTTCCATTCTCTTTTCTTCTCTCATACCATCACTGTGTGTAAGTGAATATAACAAGAGTCTCATTTGTCTAGAATAAAGCTTGAATTGTTTATGCTGCAGATACTCATGGGGCCTGTAAACTGTGGGATGTGTGCATTCATTCTAGTCCTGTCAGCACCATGGGATCCTACTATGTGCCACACTCTGCTTAAGCTGGCTCTACTCCTGCCTCACCACAGAGCAGGTGCCCTCAGACACAGCAGATCCCAAGAACGGATGCTATGTACATGTTCTGTTTTCATACTGTCTCTCCGGCAGCATATGAATAGAGGCCCAGGAGCCTGAAGGAAAGCACGTGTCCCCATCACAAGCCTCATGGGAGGAGAGAGAGCAGTGCTTATTTCTTCACCCCCTTTTTGATTGGACATCTGCTAGTCAGGCAAATCTGAGGCCTGTTCTCCCGTCAGAAGAGAATCACCCAGTACTGCTGTTCCTCCTCTCTCAACTGTACTGGTTCTAAGTATTTCTCTGTATCCAACATAGAACAGACTTGATCCCTCCAATGGCTCCAGTGAGAAACGAAGCAGCTTTCTTTGCTGTTGCCATGGGCTCCCTTCTCCCCTCTCCTAACCTTCTTCCCTACACTCTTTCTCTCCTCCTTCTAAACCTTGGGACCAGAAGAATAACATTGTTCATATATACAATGTTCATTTTAATTACATTTTCTATTACACGAAACTAACTGTCCTGCTCAGAATGCTTTTCAACCTTGTAAAAAAAATAAAACAACAATTATGTGCTAAGCAATACATTTTATATTTTCTCCCCTAACATCCCTGTAAGGGTAGGTATTAGGGCCAAGAAAATTGAGGCTTGGATAGATTAAGTGACTTGGCCAAAGTCAAACAATCAGTAGTAGAGACACTATTCAGACCAGGTATGTTCAAATGCCAAAGCCCAGCTTTTTACAATGCCCCCATGCTGCTGCATAGGGTCAAGATGTGAAAAGCAAAGCAAAAATAAGATTATAGCACCAGGAATTTGTTGAATACAAATTTGTTTCCCTTCAAGCTTATCAGAAAATTATTTCACTTTATTTCAACAAAAAACAAACACTATAAAATTAGTTAAAGTAGCTTAAACATTTGATTTGTATTACTGTGAGTGGAACACACAGAAGTTTATGTTTAAATGAATACTGGCAATGGAGTAGAATATAATGCAACTTAATTGATTTATAGATACTGTGCCTCTTAATAGCTCAGTTAGCAATTTCCAATTTTAACCAATCCTCTTCAAAAAGAGCTTGCTCAAAACACTTAACATTGTTTTCTTTGAATACCTACAGCTAGAGCAAATGTTGCCCACCATGATAACACGATCAGCTTAGCCCACAGTAAATGATTTACTACACAACCCACATATTTGCTCTGGCCAGTGGTTTGCCCTATAGGTCAGATTGTTCCAATGCACTTACCCTCAAAAACTAAGTTTTGTGCTTAGTACTCAAGACAGTTATGTTCTCTAAAGTCTTCAATTCTGTAGTCACCTCTCCACTAATGAAAACTTAGAGATCTTTGACCCTAACTTCTCTTCCTGTATGTCTCTGTCCAACTTTGTAAATATACATATACATTGCCTATGTTTATATCAATGAATTTATTCCACTATTCTGCATGCAAACCAAATAACTCACTAAGTTTTGTTTGTTTGTTTTTCAAGACAGAATAGACTCTAGTTTAGAAAAAAAATATTTTTACTTGCCTTATCATGAGACCATAATGACAAAAATAAGGCTCTCTATATTATCAATTTCTCTTTATTTTGGCCAGATTCAAGTGACTATTCATTTCCAATTGCATATTCTATTTCATTTTTGCATATCTGATACCATACAATCACCAGTTTATTTCTGTTTCCATAATGAACATTATTTCTCTTCTTAGCCCAGTAATTTCCCCAACACATGCAATCAATAACTATCAACTGAATCTGAATTATTTTAAATACACATAACTAGAAAGAGATGACATGATTGTATATTTAGAAAACCCCTTTGTCTCAGCTTAAAATCTCCTTAAGCTGATAAGCAACTTCAGCAGTCTCAGGATACAAAATCAACGTGCAAAAATCACAAGCATTCCTATATACCAATAACAGACAGAGAGCCAAAACATGAGTGAACTCCCACTCACAATTGCTACACAGAAAATAAAATACCTAGGAATACAACTTACAAGGGATGTGAAGGACCTCTTCAAGGAGAAAAACCAATGCTCAAGGAAATAAGAGAGGACACAAATAAATGGAAAGACATTCCATGCTCATGGATAGGAAGAATCAATATCATGAAAATGGCCATACTGTCCAAAGTAATTTATAGATTCAATGCTATCCCCATTAAACTATCACATTGACTTTCTTCACAGAATTGGAGAAAACTACTGTTAATTTCATACGGAACCAAAAAAGAGCCCACATAGCCAAGACAATCTGAAGCAAAAAGAACAAAGCTGGAGGCATCACACTGCCTGACTTCAAACTATACTACAAGGATACAGGAACCAAAACAACATGGTACTAGTACTAAAACAGATATATAGACCAATGGAACAGTACAGAGGCCTCAGAAATAACACCACACATCTACGACCATCAGGTCTTTGACAAACCTGACAAAAACAAGAAATGGGGAAAGAATTCCCTATTTAATAAATGGTGCTGGGAAAACTGGCTAGCCATATGCAGAAAACTGAAACTGGACCCCTTCATTACACCTTATACAAAAATCTACTCAAGATGGATTAAAGACTTAAATGTAAGACCTAAAACCATAAAAACTCTAGAAGAAAACCTAGGCAATACCATTGAGGACATAGGTATGGGCAAAGACTTCATGACTAAAACACCAAAAGCAATAGCAACAAAAGCCAAAATTGACAAATGAAATCTAATTAAACTAAAGAGCTTCTGCACAGCAAAAGAAACTATCATCAGAGTGAACAGGCAGCCTACAGAATGGAAAAAAAATTTTTGCAATCTACTCATCTAACAAAGGGCTAATATCCAGAATCTACAAAGAACTTAAACAAATTTACAAGAAAACAAACAACCCCTTCAAAAAGTGGGCAAATGATACGAACAGACAATTCTCAAAAGAAGACATTTATGCAGCCAACAAACATATGAAAAAAAGCTCATCATCACTGGTCATTAGAGAAATGCAAATCAAAACCACAGTGAGATACCATCTCACGCTAGTTGGAATGGCCATCATTAAAAAGTCAGGAAACAACAGATGCTGGAAAAGATGTGGAGAAATAGGAATGCTTTTACACTGTTAGTGGGAATGTAAATTAGTTCAACCATTGTGGAAGACAGTGTGGCAATTCCTCAAGGATCTAGAACCAGAAATATCATTTGACCCAGCAATTCCATTACTAGGTATATACCCAAACGATTATAAATCATTCTACTATAAAGACACATGCACACATGTGTTTAATGTGGTAGTATTCCCAATAGCAAAGACTTGGAACCAACCCAAATGCCCATCAATGACAGATTGGATTAAGAAAATGTGGCACATATACACCATGGAATACTATGCAGCCATAAAAAGGATGAGTTCATGTCTTTGGCAGGGACATGGATGAACCTGGAAACCATCATTCTCAGCAAACTAACACAAGAACAGAAAACCAAACACCACATGTTCTCACTCATAAATGGGAGTAGAACAATGAGAACACATGGACACGTGGGGGGAACATCACACACCAGGTCCTGTCAGGGGGTTGGGGGGCCAGAGGAGGGATAGCATTAGGATAAATACTTAATTTAGATGACAGGGTGATGGGTACAGCAAACCACCATGACACGAATATACCTATGTAACAAATCTGTACATTCTGCACATGTACCCGAGAACTTAAATTTTAAAAAAAGAGGAAACATTTGTACCAAATATTATACAAAACATAGACACTATCAATTAATTTGTCAGAAAGTATTTGTTAAGCATTTATTTTGTTAAACACTGTCCCCTCCATTAAAAATATATCTAGACAAGTGTTCCGCAATAGCAATCTGATACAAGCCATGTATGTAACTTTATATTTCCTAGTAGTCACATTTTAAGAAGTTTTTAAAAAGGTTAAAAGTTTTCATTATTTAAAATTTTAATATAATAAAGTTATTTGACCCAAGATACCTGAAATATCACTTTAATATGTAATAATTATGAAACTATTATTGACAGGAGTTCCTACACCCTCACTACCATAAGGGTTTTTTCCCTAATATATCCTTATTCACTTATTTTCTCAAAAAAATTCAGTAAAGTTCAGTATACTCCTCCTCTATGAAGCCTTGCCTGACCACTGGCATCCCCACTGACCCCACACTCTGAGTCACTTGGCACACTCTGGACATTAGTAATTACACGTAAGTGTAATTAGCTTCTCATTACACTTATGCATATAAATAAGCAGAAAATTGAGTGATTTTTTTTTCTTGCCAGACTGTGAGCTACCTAAAGGCGAGTCCATGTCTTTTCATCTTCCTGTCTCCAGTCCCTAGCACAATGTGTGGCCATAGGAAGTATTCAAAAAATATCATTCAAATTATATAAAAACAGAAGAAATAGCACTCTCTAAAACCAAAAGAGAGCCAAAATATATCTCCATAAGAATATAAGAAAGGATTTATGGGTATAGGAGGAGGTACAGAGATTTCTTTTGTTGTTGTTCTTTTTTTTGTTTTGAGGCAAAGTCTGGCTCTATCTTCCAGGCCGGAGTGCAGTGGCATGATCTTGGTTCACTGCAACTTCTGCCTCCTGGGTTCAAGCCATCCTCCCACCTCAGCCCCACAAGTACCTGGGACTACAGGCATGTACCACCACACCCAGTTAATTTTTGTATTTTTAGTAGAGATGGGGCCTCGCTATGTTGTCCAGGCTGCTCTAGAACTCATAAGTTCAAGTGATCCACCCGCCTTGGCCTCCCAAAGTGCTGGGATTACAGTCATGAGCCACTGCGCCTGGCCAGAGATTTCCTAAAGTTGTTTGCAATTATTTCACCTTAAAAGGAAAGGAAACCAATAGTAGGTATCAGCTTGCATGCTGGAAATTTTTATATAGAATAATATTATGATGACCTTCCCATAAAAGAGAGAAAGAGAGAAATATATATATAGTGATATATGTATAATGACTTCTATACTTAGATTTAGGGAGTAGACATGTTTTATTCTAGTAGCAAAGTAATTAAAGATACTGTTATACTGGTCAGCATGACCCAGCCAGAAAACGTTTTATTTAGTAAACTCATCTTCTCAATGAAACAAAACAACTGGGCCAACAGAAATAATTTGCTACTCAACTCGCTCCTAGATTTCGGAAAAAAATAAGTCAATGAAAAACAGAATTGTATTTGGAAAGGATAGTGATGGACCAGGATTGTGATTCTGGTCTGGTCTGATGGACTAAAGTCATGGGGCAGGCACAGCGGTAGAGAGGGAAGGTGAAGCACCCATTGTTCAAAAACTGGGGCTGCTAGCTTTGTAATACAATATTTTAATGTCCGCTTTAGGCCCAACCCCACCTTCTCTGATCTCCCCAGGACAGAAAAAGATAAGGACTCTGCATCTATTGTTAGATTTATTCATCCTGAGAGATAGAATGCCTAGGCCATAACATAACCTATATTGGGATCATGGGTGACAGATGGGTTTCTGGTAGTTGTTGGCACTGCCTTGTTTACTCTGTGTGTGTGTGTGTGTGTGTGTGTGTGTGTGTGTGTGTGTGTGTATACACCTTTCTCCCTTTATATATCATGTATCAAGATTTTTGGATTTGATCAAATACATGGTTAGACCAGGAAAGATTTGAATAAACTTATAAACTTGACTTAAATTCCAAATCCATTTAACAGCAATGGAAGATGAAATTCTTCTACTTTTTACTTTGTTCATGTCAATTCAGAGATACCACTGATTATTAAGACTTCCTCCTATGACTCACATCATCAAAGCTACATATTCACACACATTTTTCAAAGGGAAAATAACCCACACTTTATTTCTGTAAAGTCAATGGATAACAGTAATCTGTGCCAGAATAAATGCCTCACAAGCTTGGATTATGTGAAAACCTCTTAAATCTACATCCCTTGAGAAAAAAAAAAAGTACAGCACTCTCAGATGCATTACATGGACCTTGTTTCTTCATTTTTGACTTTCATTAGGAAATCGTCTCTTCCATTTGCCCCCAAATGCAAATGCTTCTTCAAAAACACTTTAAAATGTTCAATCACATAAAACAGAAAGCAGCCTTCATGATTAGAAACTTACAAGGTTGCAGATGTTATTTCTTTAATCCAATTCATCAAATCTTAAATAGGTCCAAAATTCATATACAGTCCTAATAAGCTTTGAAAAGAATAGTCCTCGCTTCAAAGAAAACAGTACTATTAATATATAACTGGTTAAGTTTAAACCAATAAGTCATAATGAAGCAAAAGTAGGTTTTGAGGAAACTGCCTTAAGCCTCCATGACTTTACAATTCCATATTGAGCACTAATAATAAATCCCAATTCATATGTGTGACTACATAAATATTCATGCAGAGTTAAATGTGCACCTATAAATGTACACGATATGTATGCAGATGTAAATGCGTTTTATGACTTCAGCTTATGAAAATGTCTTATCTGTTGGTTTTGGAGAAACTATCACTTTGATATCCATTAGATGTAATATATGAGTTTATCATTGTATCACCATCATGTTATAATGCCATTGTCTAAGATTTATCTATTAAACAACTCAGAAGTATGTAAATGGTCTTAAAATGAAAAGAAAATTGTGAAGCTATTAAATCATGGTCAATAAAATATTTCTATGCCAGTCATTATCTAATCATCTGACTCTATCAAGTCTTAACTGCAATGATTTCCAAACCCACTTAAGTACTTTTGCCTCTTCCTCTGCATCTTTGTTATAAGAATGGTAAATTGCTTAGATTAGTTGACTGCTGCTGTAAGGCCAAGCAACAGCCAAGCTTTGAAGCCAAACCAATGATTATGTCTATAAAGTTGCCCTAATTAACAAGGAAGCAATCCTAAGCATTAAATGGTTAAGCTTTAGTATTACCTGAGTTCTGCTATTTACTCAAATTAGGAAGTCAGAACCATGGAATTAAACATTTGTATTTTGATACAGTTTCTTCCATAAAAATCATCACAAAATTTTAGGAGAAAGACTCCTAAAAAGCTTTTTCTTATTGCATAAGATTAAGGAAACCATTTGATTCAAAGGCTCAATGCTGATAAGCTTTAGCATATAATAATAAACTCTCTAAAGAAATTATTTGATTCATACTAATTTCATTGGTCTTATAAATGGCAGGATATGGATGGTTGTGGGATGGAAGTAGCCAAGACTAGCCAATAGGGAAACTGTTAAGTGTATAAAGGAATGCATATGTTAAATAGCTTGATTTAGTCACCCCACAATGTATACAGGCATAGCTCAGAGATGTCACAGGTTCTATTTCAGACCACTGCAATTAAGTGAATATTGCAATAAAATGAATCATATGAACTTTATTTCCTAGTGCATATAAAAGTAATGTTTAGGCTATATTGTAGTCCACTGAGTATGCAACAGCACTGTATCAAAAAATGTACACATATTAATTTTAAAATATTTTATTGCTAAAAATGCAAAGGATCATCTGAACCTTCAGAAAATCATAATATTTTTGCTGGTGGAGGGTCTTGTCCTGATGTTGATGGCTGCTGACTGATCAGGGTGGTGGTTGCTGATAAATGGAGTGGCTGTGGCAATTTTGTAAAATAAAACAACAATAAAGCTTACTTCATTGACTGACTCTTCCTTTCACAAGAAATTTCTTGGTAGCATGCGATGCTGTTATAGCATTTTACCCACAGTAAAAGTTCTTTCAAAATTGGAATCACTCCTTTCAGACTCTGCCACTGCTTCATCAATTAAGTTTATGTAATATTCTAAATCCTTTGTTATTTCAACAATGTTCACAGCATCTTCACCAGGAGTAGATTCCACCTCAAGAAATTACTTTCTTTGCTCATCCATAAGAAATAACTCTTCATCCATTCAAGTTTTATGAGATTGAAGCAATTCAGTCATATCATCAAATTCCACTTCTAATTCTAGTTCTCTTATTTCCATCACATCTGCAGTTATTTCCTCTACTACAGTCTTGAACACCTCAAAGCCATCCCTAAAGGTTGGCATCGACTTCTTCCAAACTTCCTGTTAATGTTGATATTTCTCCCTTCTCCCATGAATCACAAATGTTCTTACTGGCATTTAGAATGATGAATTTTTTCCAGGAGTCTTCATTTACTTTGCCCAGATACATACAGGTATCACTATCTAGGAAACCTATATCCTTAAAAAAAAAGTATTTCCTAAATAATGAGACTTGAGAGGTTAAGTTACTCCTTGATCCATGGGCTGCAGAATGGATGTTGTGTTAGTTGGCATAAAAACATTAATTTCCTTGTGTATGTCCATCTGAGCCCTTGGAAGACTAGGTGTGTTGTCAAGAGCAGTACTATTTTGAAAGGAATCTTTTTTTTTTCTGAGCAGTAGGTCTCAAGAGTGAGCATAAAATATTCATTAAACCATGCTATAAAGACATGTACTGTAATCCAAGCTTTGTTGTTCTAATTATAGGGCATAAGCAGAGTAGATTTAACATACTTCTTAAGGGCCCCAGGGTTTTCAAGATGGCAAATGAGCATTGGCTTCCACTTAAAGTCATCAGCTGCATTAGCACCTAACAAGAGGGTCAGCCTGGCCAGGCGCAGTGGCTCACGCTTGTAATCCCAGCACTTTGGGAGGCCGAAGCAGGCGGATCACGAGGTCAGGAGATCGAGACCACGGTGAAACCCCGTCTCTGCTAAAAATACAAAAAATTAGCCGGGCGCGGTGGCGGGCGCCTGTAGTCCCAGCTACTCGGAGAGGCTGAGGCAGGAGAATGGCGTGAACCCGGGAGGCGGAGCTTGCAGTGAGCCGAGATCATGCCACTGCAATCCAGCCTGGGTGACAGAGCGAGACTCCGTCTCGAAAAAAAAAAGAGGGTCAGCCTGTCCTGTGAAGCCAGGCATTGACTTCTCCTCCCTAGCTATCAAAGTCCTAGACAACGTCTTCCAATAGAAGGCTGCTTTGTCTACATTAAAAACCTCTTGTTTAATGTAGCCACCTTCATCAATGCTCTTCACTAAATCTCCTAGATAAGTTGCTTCAGCTTCTACATTAGCACCTTCTGCTTTACTTGGCACTTCCGGTTATGGAAACAGCTTCTTTCCTGAAACCTCAGATTCTTTTTCTGCAGCTTCTTCACCTATCTCTGCCTTTACAGAATTGAGGAGAGTCAGGGCCTTGCTCTGGATTAGGTTTTAGCTTATGGGAATGTTGTGGCTGGTTTGAGCTTCTATCCAAACCACAAAAACTTTCTCTATATCAGCAGTAAGGCTGTTTTTCTTTCTTATCATTCATGTGTTCACTGGAGTAGCATTTTCAATTCCCTTCAAGAACTTTCCAGTTGCATTCACAATTTGGCTGTTTGGCATAAGAGGCTTAGCTTTCAGTCTGTCTCAGCTTTCGACCTGCTTTCCTCACCAAGCTTCATCATTTCTAGCTTTTAATTGAAAGACAGAGGTATGAATCTTCCTTCCACTTGATAACCTAGGGACCACTGTAGGGTTATTAATTGACCTAATTCCAATATTGTTGTGTCTCAGGGCATAGGGAGGTCCAAAAAGAGGGACAGAGATAAGAGAATGCCTGGTCAGTGTAGTAGTAAGAAAACATATAACATTTTTCAATCAAGTTCACTGTCTAAACAATCACAATAGTAACATCAAAGATCACCATAACAGATATAATAATAGTAAAAATAATTTGAAATATCAGGAAAATTACCAAAATGTGACACAGAGATACTAAGTGAACACACGCTGTTGGAAAAATGTCACCAATAGACTTGTTCAATGTAGGGTTGCCACAAACTTTCAATTTGTAAAAAAAAAAAAAACAAAACACTATCTGTAAAGTACAATAAAGCGAGGTATGCCTGTACATATAAACATCATGTTGTACATAATAAACATACAATTTTTACAGATCCAGACCAGTTTATATATACAGGGACTGAGTGGTAACAATATTAAAAACAAATAACCAAAGAATAGGAGGGAAATAATAATAACAATGGTAAAAATATGTTGAACTCTATCCTTGCATTAGGCTTTGCTAACTGCCTTAAACATATCCTATTTTATGTTCGTCAGCATTTCACTCATTCAAATATATTCATATACATCTCACTGAATATAAAGTAGATAAGGAAACTGAAGCCCAGAAAGTTACTCCAGATTTTACAATCACTGAATTGTTGATAGGGGCTTCAATTAAAGGCCAGTCTTACGAATGCACTTAACTATTACACTACAATGGTAGCCACCTTCATCAATGATCTTAGCTGAATCTTCTAGGAGGGCTATGAGTCCATGAGGAGAACTAATAACCATTTGGAAGAGATTAGTTAAAATGGAGGTTGTCGGCAGGTTTTGAGTTTGGACAGGTGGTTTAGACTCCCAGTATAGAGACCAAATAGCAACAGGAGCACAGGCAGCAATAAGATCCGGGTGTATAAGGCAAAAATCCAAAGATTTATTCAAGGCAGAAAGACCCAGGAGGAAATAGCTTTTGGGTATAAATCAGGTAACATTTTGAAATTCAAGCCACACATCAGAAACAGGTATCACAAAGAAAGCATTTCAAGATCTGCAACAAGGCCTTCAATCCCTTTGCCCTATTTATAAGACACCAATCTGCACTAATAAGTGTGCACAATTCTGTGGAGGTAGAGACAGGGTCTGCAGGTCACTGTAGCCGAATAACAGGTCCCTAGGCTGAGTAGTGCTCATGCTTCTAAAATTTCCACTTCCAAGTTCCAAATGCTATGCTTTCCCCTTTTCCAATTACCCCTATCTTCATCCCCATACATGTCTATTAGGAAAAGACAACAGTAAGACATCTACTTAGTTCAGTCATCTGGGAAATGCTGTGGATAATACGGTACTGTGGGTCAAATAACACATTCAAGAACCAGTCAATTTGGTGAAAAAAGAAAAATCAAATTGCTTATTTTGCATCATGCAGAGCAAAAAAATTACTATTTGAATGTTGTGCTTTTCAAATAGTTGTACTGATGTTGAGTAGACACAATCATATTCACCAGGCATCTCTACACTGTCACTTTGGTATATTATTTTTTACACTGCCTTTTCTCTTCTTGGAATCAAATTTAGTTATCCTTTGGGGATGCTTAATTCCTAATGTCAATCACCTTTTTTTTTTTTAACTAAGCAAGCAGGTTATTTTTTCAACTAAATTCTTTAATCAGCTTTTGTTCAGAAACTGTTTATTTCTATCTGCATTACAAATGCTAGATTTAACCAATCTATCAATCCAGGATAATACAAGGAAGGATCTTGTCAGTTCATCCTTTCCTCTTAGGAACAAAGATGCCATATTTTGTACTTTAAAAGAAAAGAAATAATAGGATTAGACTAAGATTGAGGACAAGAGGATGTCAAACCAAAGAAAAGCATGTGGTCCTTCTAAAGCTTTCCCAACTAGTATGGGGAATTGTAATCCATTCATGCTAAGTGTTTTGACTATGCTCATTATGCAAAAAACATTAGAGCCTAGTATATTTTGTTACCATAGTTCTGCCTACTGGGAACTATAATTAAAGCACATTTGAGCAAATGCAATTTTATTTGTTATTAAGCAACTAAAAGCTTAGTCAACCTTGCAAATATGGCATTATCTTAAAATTACAATATGAGCCAGACAGCTATCCAATAAAATTTATTAGGTCCTATCTTTATTAGCTATGTCTTATATTCCTATTGCAGGAGCATTGTACGCTATACAACAGAGGTCTTAATAGTTCTAATAGTTTAGGATGCACCAGAATCACCTGGAAAAGCTTGTAAAAACACATTACTGGGCCCCACTCTCAGAGTTTCTCATACCTTAGGTCTGCAGTAGGGCCCCAAAATTTGCATTTCTAACACATCCCCAGAGGATGCTGATGCTGCTGGTCTGCAAACCACACTTTACAAACGATTGCTTTGCTATATAACTAGTGGTTAGAGCTTTGGAGTGAAACCCACCTGGGCTCATGTACTTGCTCTTCTACTAATATGTACATGTCCTTGGACAGGTTACTTCATCTCTCTAAGCCTGTATCTTAATCCATATAGTAGGGATAATAACACCTATCCAATAGGTTTGTTGGGATAATTAAATAAGATTAAAAGTATAGAAAGTGCTTAGCCCAGGTCCTGGCAACAGAGAAACCAATGAATGTCAGTGATAAGTTTATTATTGTTGTTAATTTTAAAAATATGCCAAGATCTAGTTCAACATATTTATAACCAATGGTGTGCATCAGACCCAACTGTAGAGCTTTTGTAAAATTCACACAGTGAGACACCATCCCCCTCAGAGATGTTGATGCAATCAATATTTCATTGATTCTGAGATGCCACTGATCATAAGATACACCATTATTTTATGTATCACTAAGGAAGATAAGGCAGAAATTAAACCATGATTATTCTAAGTGAAATAAATGAAACATAGAAAAATATTCCATAATCTCTCTCATATGTAGAGTCTAAATAAAAAACGTCAACTATACAGAGATAGAGAATAAAAGGATAGAGTAGCAGTTACTTAGGATGCACAGGTCCAGAAATATAATGAACAACATGAGGATTATGTAGGTTGAGTACCCATAATCCAAAGATCTAAAATCCAAAATGCTCCAAAATCTGGAACTTTCTGAGCACAGACATGATGCTACACGGGTACCTGAGATAGTGGCAACATTGCCTTCTGATCATTCGACATACACAAACTTTGTTTCATGAACAAAATTATTTAAGATATTGAATAAAATTACTTTTAGGCTATATGTATAAAGTGTAATAAAGCATAAATTTTGTGTTTAGGCTTGGATCCCATCCCCCAGATATCTCATTATGTACGTGTAAATATTCCAAAATCCAGAAAAAGGCCCAAATCTGAAACACTTCTGGCCTCAAGTATTTTGGATAAAAGATACACAACGTGTAGTTAATAAAATTGTATTGTATTGGGCATTTGCGTTAAATAAGTAGATTTAGTTGCCTGCTTTTGTCACCAAAAAAGTAACTCCAAGAGATGATAGATATGTTAGTTTGCTTCACTATAGGAAACACCTGTCTACATGTGTCCCATAACATCATGTTGTAAGCCTCACATATGCACAATAAAATTTATAATTCAACTGAAGACAGACAGCAAAGATAGAAGATATATACAGCCAAATTGAAGATTTATGTTGTTATCAACATTAATTTCATCATGTTTTCTAATTTGGTTACTACATATGTAAATTTTGACATGTACAGTTTTTATTTGGATTTATCAAAAATAAATTATGTCTCTACCATGAAAAAAAAAAACTTTTATCAAACTAATGTAAAGCACATCCAGATTTCAAAAATGAGAAAATATGGGGAAAAAAGTACATACTGGAACTGATGAAATAAGGTAGCTGGAGATATAAGTTTGGGCTTGCTTCCCTGGTTATTGTGATGTGCAATTCTGATTAAAAACCACTAACTTGGCCGGCCACAGTGGCTCACACCTATAATTAATCCCAGCACTTTGGGAGGCCTAGATGGGCAGATCACAAGGTCAGGATATTGAGACCATCCTGGCTAACATGGTGAAACCCCGTCTCTACTAAAAATATCAAAAAAAATTAGCCAGGCATGGTGGCAGGCACCTGTAGTCCCAGCTACTCAGGAGGCTGAGGCAGGAGAATGGTGTGGACCCGGAAGGTGGAGCTTGCCGTCAGCCAAAATTGCGCCACTGCGCTCCAGCCTGGGTGACAGAGCGAGACTCTGTCTCAAAAAAAAAAAACACTTACTTAGTCAATGTGACAGCTGCAAGTGGGACTCAAAGTTCAGATGCCTCAAAGCTGAGAGAGCTCATAGGCTGGAATCCCCATTCTTAGAACAAGAATATAACCCAATATCATAATCAACCATCTAATTCCATAGACTGTTTATGAAACAAAAAATATTTCCTCTTGGTGTAAGAGCACCCACCCTCTAAACTTAGAAGAAGACTTCTCCCACTGAATAGCAGTTACCCACATGAACTGGTCATGTTCATGACCAGAACACATCAGTCAATCAGATCAAAGGAGAGTATAGCACAGTTAGCTGGAAGGTGTCAAGGTGTTAGACCAAGATAGGTTTTTCTTCTTAAACATGAATTCCAATCTTGAGATTTGAGGATTATTTAGGGAGACAAAACATGATTTACATTTCAGGGAGAAGGGAGGATGATGAAGGTCACATATGTTACCAGGACGTGGCCCTAGTAGGCTTCTATTTTCCATCTTGAGTTTTAAACTGCAGTTTGTAATTTGTTTCAAAACAAAGAAAGTAGATTTTGTATAATATGATTGTCTTATCAAGTTTATGGCCACTCCCATTTGCCTTCACTCTGGGAATCCTGAATGAAGGTGGGGAAGGCATGGGCCTACCCTCAACTTTATGCTAACAGTCCTGCCCATAGGAAATGCATTAATTCTGTAAGCCATCACAGAACAGGACAAGATCTTATGACAGTTTTATTTGGGAGCTCAGAATTTCTAATAACTTCAATAATTATCTCTGGTAGTCTCCATGCACATGAGTTAATTATAACAAGAAAATAAAATAATACTTATTTCAGCTTCCAAAAATTCTAAGAATGTAAATCTCTAATGAAGTGTTGAAATAATTCATAGCTGTTTTTATAAACTTTCAACTAAGAAAATTTCATTTTAACTCCTGCCTCCCTCATGACCACCCTGGCCTCTCTTATTACCTATGTTAATATTAATTTAATTATTATTAATTTTCTAACGAGGGCTCAACCCAGATGGACAAACATGAAATCAGGGACTGCCAAGGACATTTCTTCAAGGTCCAAATAGTTACAAATTATAGTGATAATGAAGTTGAAAAACATGGATATGGATGACTTTCTCATTTTCTCACTGTACTGGAAACACAGACATACACTATCAATGAAATCTATACTTCGAAAAATATATTTTCATACCTTAGAAACCTCTTCTGGTCCTGGTCCATATTGAATTCCTTTCTAAAATCAGAAATTAAAGCTTTATCATAATACTCTTTTTAAAACTATGATGTTCTTAAATTTTTATGTTTCCAGTTGGAGAATGGAAAATACAAAGTATTGGCCGGGTGCAGTGGCTATCGCCTATAATCCCAGCACTTTGGGAGGCCAAAGGGGGCGGATCACAAGGTCAGGATATTAAGACCATCCTGGCTAATATGGTGAAACCCGTCTCTACTAAAAATACAAAAATTTAGCTGAGCGTGGTGGTGGGCACCTGTGGTCCCAGCTGCTCGGGAGGCTGAGGCAGGAGAATCGCTTGAACCTAAGAGGCGGAGCTTGCAGTGAACCGAGATGGCGCCGCTGCACTCCAGCCTGGGCAACAGAGTGAGACTCTGTCTCAAAACAACGACAAAAAAAACGAAAATACAAGTATCATGAAATTTAACAAAAAAATGGTCTTATGTTTCCAAAAGGATAACACTGATTTTATTAAAATGTCTACATAATTTAAACGACTGCACATGTGGAATAAAATTTAATATAAAACTCAGTCACCTGAATAATGACAACTTAGAAACAGTCACATTGGTCATACAGAGTATCTGTTGACTTGAATGAGAAGGAAACAGCCATGTCTTTATAGGAAACTAGTTCCTGTTTTACTGTAGAGATGACAGGGGGTTGGGGTTTTATTTTCTTTTTTTTTTTTTTTTTTTTTTTTTACAGATTTTACCTTGATTTAGTTGCATAATGAATGCAACACCTATTTTCCACATAAGAAGATAAAGACTGATTTGAAATTTTTCAATTCTGTCCATCACTGTTGTATCCAACTAACTCATTAGCACACACCTTGCTGCAAGGGTTTTATTTTTACTGAGGGATTCTTTGTGTGCCTCTTCTATTTTGACCAAAATGTATATAAATCTCCTGAATTTTCATGACACTGATGTGGCTAAAAAATTTAAATATTTTAAGTTCTTTGAAAATACAAGAAAAACCTTAAGAAATAAGAATTAGCCATGGTTCAGAGGTTCTGATTTTTTTTAACAAAAACATCAATTATTTCAAGTTCTCTGCTGACTAGAAAATAGTGGATTTCATTTGATATGGCAAAGCAACTTGTTATGTTTTGTGCTACCATCAAATGCATCACAATTTATAATAATTACCTGAATATTCAATTGTTTCTGGTATCCTCCTCTCAGTCCTACGTGTCTGTTAGAGAATCAAAGGGTACTGCCTGTCTAAGAAATATGCTAAAGAGAGGACAACACAACATCTGGAGAAGGAAATAAGAATCATCAAATGCCCTTTCCTTCTTTGATATAATTCCTAAGATTACAGAAATTGAAGATAACCTAGCACACATCACCTCCAAAGAGAACAGAAGGTCTTTTAACTTCATCTTGTAGACAAAATGGATTACAGGAGCTGAGTGCCCAGACAGTGAGGCAGATCAGTAACAGTTTCAACAGCTATATCCAAACGGTGTTAACTAGTAGACCAACATCAATCTAGTTCTAAATTTCAGAATCATAGAATTCTTTTCTGGGTTCCACTTGTTTCACCATGTTACTCAATGTCCTGGAAGAAAATAGAGTGGACATCATAAAATTTGTAGAAGGGAGAGTGGCCATGTGGATGACTGAATGGGGTTGGAAGCTGACAGGTTGGAGACAAGGACTATATCTTAAATTAATAAAAATAAATTTTAAAGTACTTATAGAAATGAATTATCCACAAATGAAAAGTATTAATAGAAATAAATTGAAAAGAAATAGAAGTAAATGTAAAATGATGTGATTAACTCCGAAAGGACAATTGTTTTCTACAGAATGGAGAAGATGTGGCACAGTAGCAATATAGGCAACTAAGGCTTAAAGATTTTAGCCTACAGAAAGGTTAATGTGAATCAACAGTAAACGGAATATTTTTGAGTGAATGAATAAATGTAATGTATTATAGGAGGGGAGAGGAAAGAAGGAGAAAAAGAGCAGGGGAGCGGAGGGGAGGAAAAGACAGGAGAGGAGAGGAAGGAGAGGAAAAGGAGGAGAGAATCTGTATAAAAGGAAGCAAAAGCCCCACTTATCTCTGTATAGCCCGGACAACCCATGAAGTACTGCAATACAAGCATGGAGAAACTGAGCACATTCAAGCGTGACCTGAGATGTACAAACAATCAAATCAATAATATCCAAGAATTCCTCAAAGTACTTAAGCATATTTACCCTGGAGATCTGATCAGCATGCTCAAATATCCTAATAACTTCACTGGGAAAAAGAATTAGAGGTGTTGTGTTTGACCCCAGTGGTTACAAGTAGGACAGATGAATTAGACTCTCTAAGGTTACCTCGGTGTCAAAGTCCTCTAAGGACAGAATGGCTCAGCTTGGGAGCCACTGATCACTCTCCCGAAGATGCTGAAACCCTGATTGGATGACCCTTGGCAAGACTTTTCCAAAACCAAGTCAAGCGTTAGATAGGTGCCAGGGTTAGATGATCTTTGAAAGTCCCTCCAAACCTTAAGATTCCAATATGTAAACATTTTCCTGTGGTGCAAATTAAATCCTTACAAAAGACTTTCTCTCATAAAGACAATGAAAACAAATGGTTAGCCTAAGGGAGGTGAACCAATCTTCAGGAAACCCTGAGAGACTCCCCTGTTTTCTTGCTTGTTTGCTCGTTAGAGAACTAATCTTCTATAAAACAGGAACGTATTAATATTTCTTTGTCCTCTGCTATACTGGCAGACTTTGGGAATTTGCACACAGCACACTTTCTCTTGCTAAATATAATAGTCTGTCCGGCATTCTTCCTTTGTGAGAAATCCTTATTCACTTGCATAAATTTTGTGTAAAGATCTGAAGCATACTTTCCTTTCTTCAATACAGACTATTCCCAGAAGTAGCCTGAAACATGCCAAACATCTGCTCCTACATGCAGCTCAATACATGATATTGATATGTATTATCACTGGGTGAATTCTAAATACAAAGCCAATTTAGCACACTCCTGAACAACTCCCTCCTCCTCTCCCGGCCAAGCTGCAGGGAGCTCAAGGAAATCAGAATAATTCTAATACTTGCCTAAGCAAGCTATAACTAACCAGGTAAATCTGCTAAAACAAAAACCACAGTAGAGTATTTCAAAATCTAATAAAAATTAGATATACATGATAAATATAAATGTTCATCTAAATGAATACATAGCTAAATATATAGAAGTATTTTTTAGTATCTGCTACACTTACAGTATTGAAAGATGTTGCTTTCCCCAACTGTGAATTCCTGGGTGTCTGAGTGTTTGTTAAGCATTTATATGAGCCTAGTCCATCTTTTAGTGATCGAATGCAATTATCATTCATGTGGTACAAAGAAAGGTGACCAGAATCCCTAAATCTTAAAGTTTTTCTAGTCATCTGTGAAAGCCTCTAGTTCTCTAACAGGTATTTTCACAAAGACCTTCAGAGTAAATTCATTTTTACTGCTAACTAGGGCTTTGGACCCAAACACCTCTCTGCTCTCTTTCCTTGGTGAAGTAACCTGGATCTCACATAAACTTGGCAGACAGCTCCTATCCCTTGGGCTAAGGATTAATAAAACCAGCCCCAGCAGTGAATCCGTTATTTCCTTCCCAAGTCCCACACTGCTTCTGGCCCCTGGCAAAGCCACTACCCTGGCACAGGTTACATTTGCCCAGAAGAGGCAGGTTTCCTAACTGGTGAAGTCATTATACACATCTGCATTGCCCAATACAGTAGTCACAAGCTGCATGTGGCGATTAGTTCCTCAGATGTACAAGCCACATTTCAACTGCTCCATAGCCATATGTGGCTAGTATACAGAACATTTTCATCATGCGCTACTGGACAGTGTGCCCTTTTGCGCTACTGGACAGTGTGCCATTTTGTTTTCAATTTGGGCAAACATTGTTCTTGGACTTGGGCAGACTTTATCTCCCACTTAAGGTCAGAGTATGCAACGGTTTATTCATTTATTCATTCAACAAATATTTATCAATCCCTTGTCTAGCTACCAAACATATGACCACAAGTAAAACAGACATGGCACCTACTCTCATGGAGCTTACATTCTGATGGGAAAAAAATTAACAATAAAGAAGTCAACACCTAATGGAAATGATTCTTTCAGTTATGAATTTCAGTATTAGTTTATATCATTTTTAGCTTCATGGTAACAAAATATTTTGGTTTCATTCAAGTGGATCCATCCCCACAGCAGTTGGCCTGCTTTCTCTTGATTTTCTTCAGATAACAGTAACTAATGGTTTTAATATTTACTTGAATCTAGAGTTTCTTCAGCCTTTGTTTCTTTAGAACTTTTACTCAAAGCTTAATTCTTGCCTCTGTCCTTGATTCTGTCTTGAAATGTTCTCCAAACTTTAACTTTTCAATCATCAGTTTTAAATGTAACTCTTAACTATTTATATTCTCAAATAGTACAACAAACTACAAGGCATTTGCCCTTGGAAGACACCACTTCCTCAGCTCCTTAACCTTGGCGATAGATCTTCAGAATTTCTCTTGAACTATTACCTTTCTTTCATTCCCAGCAGGCCATACTAACTAAGCTGTCATTTCTCATACATGACTCTCTAAAACAACCTCCCCAAAAGGTTTATTGTCTCAATTTTGTCTCCTTACAATTGGTCATGCACACTAAATCACAACTACTTTAAAAACTACTTTTAAAAGAGCCAGTCATTGCCTCTCTCAACCTTCTCTGAACTAGGGAAGCTCCCTTGCCCCAGTCTTTCACCCCCAAAAATGTACACCTGTGCCAAGTGTCTTCCCACCTTTCTCTGTTTGAGAGCACCTGTCAGGTGCTAAGCCCACCACTCTCTGCAGCGGTTCTCAAACAACCAGAGACACTAACAGATGAGAGCTTCAGCAGTTTGGCAGCCCCACATCCCCTGACCTCACTTAACCCTAGTCACAGCTTCCAAACCAGCACCACTTCAAGGGATATTGGCATAGCAGCCAAGTTCACTGGGGCTAGGACTTCCAAAGTCAGGACAGCTGGCTCCAGGGCTAAAATTGCAGCTGTGTTTTGGAGCCTCACCATTGATTATGCCAAGAACCCTGTCTGAAGCAACAAGTCTTCTCCTATGCCATTCTGGGGCTCTGCACTCTATATATAAGTCAGTTTTTTGCTGCTTAGAATATCTGAAAATGGGTGATTTATTTTTAAATAATTTATTTCTTGTATATGGAGACCTTGAAGTCCAAAGTTAAGAGACCATATGTGGTGAGAGCCTTTTTGCTGGTGGACACTCTCTACAGTCCTAAGGTAGTACAAGGTATCACATAGCGAGGAAGTTGAGCATGCTAAAGTGCTAGCTCAAGTCACTCTTCCTCTTCTTATAATGCCACCAGTTAATCCATTAACTCATTAATCCATGAATAGACTAATCTATTCCTATGGACAGATCTCTCATGAGCCAATCACCTCTTAAAGTCCCTACTTCTCAATACCAACACACTGGGCATTAAGTTTCAACTTTGGAAGGAAAAAATATTTAAACCATAGCACCCTCTTAGATGCCATGGAGTTCTTTTGCCTAAGGGTGGCTTTTCTCATCCTCTTCACCATGTAAAGAAGCTGTCTTCACCAATAATAGTTCTTTTCTCCATGTCTCATCTATCTTGTATGTTCTTTTCTCTATATCTTCTCAGGCAATCTGAGAAAAGTGGTTGGCTCAAGGTTTGACAGAGGGAAGACAAATAAATACTGCCTCTTATTAGTCGGGGTTCTCTAGAGTGACAAAACTAATAGGATAAATACATCTATATCTATATCTATCTATTTATCTATCTAGGGAGTTTATTAAGTAGTATTAACTCACATGATCACAAGGTCCCACAATAGGCTGTCTGCAAGCTGAGGAGCAAGGAAGCCCGTCCGAGTCCCAAAGCTGAAGAATTTGGAGTCCAATGTTCAAGGGCAGGAAGCATCCAGTATGGGAGAAAGATGTAGGCTGGGAGGCTAAGCCAGTCTAACCTTTTCACACTTTTCTGCCCACTTTATATTCTTGCCATGCTGGCAGCTGATTAGATGGTGCCTATCCAGATTAGGGTGGGTCTCTCCTTCCCAGCCCACTGACTCAAATGTTAACCTCCTTTGGCAACACCCTCACAGACACACCCAGAATCAATACTTTGAGTCCTTCAATCCAATCAAGTTGACACTCAGTATTAACCATCACAAGTCCACCCCTTGACAACTTGAATCTATACACATCTCCTGAGATCATACATAATCTTCAAATAAAGACAATAATAAGGTCATAATTATGCCTAACATAATACAACTATCCTTTATACAACTGGAAACGCACCAATCCCCAAACCAAATGCTATTCCATAGAGTTAACAATACTTAAATACTGATATGAAGTCAATAAATCTTATGTCACATGATAAAGGAAAAAGGAAATAAAATGAAGATCTTTTCTTAGTACAAGTGTATACATGCACAAACATGTTTTTAATAAAAGAAGGAAGAAATACTCATGACAATTAGTCCTCATTTCTGCAACTGGTCACGTGGTCATAGCTGGTACTGATGACTAACTTCTACTACCCATTCTGTATTCCCTTTGCCTTTAGCAAGCACCTCAGCAGGTCATGGTTTTTTTCCTGGAGTGACCCAAACCTTCATTCCTGAAGGGTCTGAGCCATCTGTAGTCCTGCCTGGATTGGGCTGTTGTAGTTTCCCATTGACCTTAATCACAGGGCATGGTAATACTAAGAGATGCCCTAATGTATCTCCTATATTCCATGCATAGTCTTCCTTACCTCTGTTGTGTAGTAGAAGACTGATTTCATCTTGATAGTCTGGGTCAATCACCCCAGCCAACACTGTAACTCCCTTCTTAGCCTGTTGACTTAAAGGTAGGAGGAGCCCAAAGTGTCCAGGTGGCAATCTTCACTTCCAGTTTAAAGGAATAATTGTTGTGTCTCTTGGTGTTCCTCCCTCTGGAACTAAGACCTCTGGGCCAGCAGAACATAATATTGTGGGAACAGGAAGCAAAATTTTGCTAGTGGGTCATTAGGAGTGATGGTGAGTGGTGCCATCAAAAGGCCATTCTGAAGCAGCTGGATTGAAAGGATAATAGAATTGCCTTTGGAAGTCACAATTAAAATGCCAACTAGGTGACAATACTTTTCAGGGCTGGGGCAAAGTTCTCCAGAAGGCTGTGTATGCTCTGAACCAGCATCCAATATATGGTACTGTTTCTCCCACAGCCAGAATATGCAGGGTCCAGGAATCAGGGGTGGAAGTGGAAGTGGCACCTCTTATTATCACCCTTGGTGACCCACTAGCAAAATTTTTGCCACCTGGACACTTGGGGTTTCTCTTACCTTTAAGTCAACAGGCTAAGAAGGGAGTTACAATGTTGGCTGGGGTGACTGACCCAGACTATCAAGATGAAATCAGTCTACTACTCCACAACAGAGGTAAGGAAGAGTATGCATGGAATACAGGAGATCCATTAGGGCATCTCTTAGTATTACCATGCCCTCTGATTAAGGTTAATGGGAAACTACAATAGCCCAATCCAGGCAGGACTACAAATGGCCCAGACTCTTCAGGAATAAAGGTTTGGGTCACTCCACCAGGGAAAAAACCCACTGCCTGCTAAGGTGCTTGCTAAAGGCAAAGGGAATACAGAATGGGTAGGAGAAGAGTGTAGTCATCAATACTAGCTATGACCACATGACCAATTGCAGAAACAAGGACTGTAATTGTCATGAGTATTTCCTCCTCCTCTTGTTAAAAACATGTTTGTGCAGGTATACAGAAAATATCTTCATTTGTACTAAGAAAATATCTTCCTTTTATTTCCTTTTTCCTTTATCATGTGACATAAGATTTATTGACTTCATACCCATATCAGTATTTAAGTATTGTTAACTCTATGGAATAGCATTTGGCTTGGGAATTGGTGTGTTTCCAGTTGCATGAAGGATAGTTGTATTATATTAGGCATAATTATGACCTTATTATTGTCTTTATTTGAAGATTACATATGATCTCAGGATGTGTATGGATTCAAGTTGGCAAGGGTGGACTTGTGATGGTTGATACTGAGTGTCAACTTGATGGGATTGAAGGACTCAAAGTATTGATCCTGGGTTTGTCTGTGAGGGTGTTGCCAAAGATTAACATTTGAGTCAGTGGGCTGGGAAAGGCAGACCCACCCTTAATCAGGGGACCACCTAATTAGCTGCTAGCTAATTAGGTCAGAATATAAAGTCGGCAGAAAAACGTGAAAAGGCTAGAGTGGCCTAGCCTCCCAGCCTGTATCTTTCTGCTGTGCTAGATGCTTCCTGCCCTTGAACACCAGACTCCAATTTCTTCAGCTTTGGGACTCGGACTGGCTTCCTTGCTCCTCAGCTTGCAGACAGCCTATTGTCAGCCCTTGTGATCATGTGAGTTAATACTAATTAATAAACTCCCCTTTACATATATATAGACAGACAGATATAAATATATCCTATTAGTTCTGTCACTCTAGAGAACCCTGCCTAATATAGATTTTGTCATTACCCTACTCCGTAATCCATTATGACTCCCTATTATCTATGGAATCAAGTTTCTTTTTCATGAAGTTATTGCCTTGAAAATATAACCCTAAAATTGAATAATTGTTATTAAAATACCATTTTACTTAGGAGTAAGAATTATAAACTGTTTGGTTCTGAAAATGATTTTAGATTTTTCAGGCTGATGCACCTTTTGGTTCATGTGATATATACCTGCATATGACTCATTTTATGTAATTAAAAGTTTCCTGATTATTATGCTCCTACAGTTTCCAATAAATTCTTCCACCATACACACACACAGCACACACACACAGCACACACACACACGCATGAAGTAGAAAAAAAGCTTTTAGAGATCATTTACTGAGCTTATTGATACAAATGAAAGTTTTAAGAAGCACAAGTGAACTATTTTAGCATATTTTGGCCAACTTTACATATATTAATATTTCCCATTTCCTTGTCACGTGCATGAAGCCCACATTATGTCTTTTTCCACAGGGTATAGGGCCCCATGATCAATAGCTTGAATTAGTCACAGAATGTCTTTCTGTTGGCAACTTTTGGATTAACATCCACAAACTAAAATTAGCTCAACCTCAAACTAAAGTATCTGGTTATCATTAATAACTTCACCACCGGACAGAATGATAAAAAATAAAAAGAGAAAACTCATTAATTTATTATGATCTCAAACTAAATGTTTTTCTCTTATGTATTTTAAAGATCTGAGAAGCAAAATTACAATTTGAGTTAATTAGTAACTATCTGAGTCCACCTTCTGTTGCTTATAACAGAATACCTGAAACTGGTTAATTTATATGGAAAATAATTTATTTCTTACAGTTATGGAGGCTGAGAAGTCTCCAAAGTCAAGGGACCACATCTGGTGAGAGCCATCTTGCTGGCAGGGACTCTCTGTGGGGTCTCAAGGCAGTGCAGGGCCGGGTATCACATGGGGAGGAAGCTGAGCATGCTTACTCAGGTCTCTCTTCCTCTTCTGATAAAACCATCAATCACTTCTGATGATAACCCATTTATCTATTCAGCCATGAATACACTAATCAGTTCATAAAGGCAGGTTCCTCACTATCCAATCATCTCTTAAAGGCCCCACCTCTCAATACTGCCATACTGGGGATTAAGTTTCAACATAAGTTTTGGAGGGGACATTTAAATCATAGCAGTAACTGAAGCAGAACTACTAAAAGATTGCTAAAATGTTCTAATCACCTTTTCAAAAATATATAATTCCTTTTCCATGAGGGTTAAATGTATAAAAATTCAAAAATTCAAGTCATTTTTTTTTTTTTAGACAGGGTCTTGTTCTATTGTCCCAGCTGGAGTCCTGTGGTACAATCATTAGTCTCTGCAGCCTCCACCTCATGAGCTCAAGTGATCCTTCCACCTCAACTTCCTGAGTAGCTGGGACTACAAGCATGTGCCACCACCCCTGACTACTTTTTTTTAAACATTTTTTGTAGAGACAGGGTCTTTCAACCCTGGTCTCAAACTTCTAAGCTCAAATGATCCTCCTGCCTCCGCCTCCCAAAGTGCTGGGATTACAGGCTTGAGTCACCACACACAGCCTGTAATCCCAAGTCACTTTTATTATCATAACCTGCTTTAGTAATCAAGAGAAAGAAAATTCTTTTTATCCTTATGTCATATTTTATTATGGCTGAATTAATTCTTGTAGTTAGAGTACATCTTAAATACAACTAAAGAAGTTAACTGATGCTTAAAGTTACTAAAGTCCAAATTATTTTTACTTTTCTTCATAATAATCTCTGTTTCCGTTATCATAAATGTAGTGGTCTCTGAGAAGCTATGCACTTTTATATTTGTTACTCAGACCTCTTGAAAAATGTTCAAAATTATTAATATACACAAATGTATAGAAAATATCCATATACATTAATATACAGAAATAATTTCCTCTCAGTAGAGGAGACTAGATCATAGCGAATCAATGTTTAACCCATTTCCTGATACCATTTAACATGAGCTTCAGGCCACCAGAATTACCTCCACTGACTTAGAAAAGTACAGAAGACATAAGTCATATCAAAGACAACAGGAAAATGTTTAATTGTGTTTAAGTGCTTCTATATTTGTACAACAATATTTACTTAACAAACATTGATACAGCACTTGCTACATCAGGCAATGTTTCAAGCTTTTTAAATAAATATTAATTCATTTAATCCTCATAACAACCTTATGAGTCAGGTAATATCATCCCTATTTTTCAAATGGGAAAACTGCATGTAAGAGAAGTATCTTGCCTAAGTCCCTAGAATCAATAAATGGCAAAGTCAGAATTTGAACCTATGAGTCTGGCTCCAGAGCCTGAGCTTTTAAGCACTCCATTAGGCTACCTCTCAATATTCTAAATCATTTCCATATTTGGAATCTAATTTAATATAAAGGTGTTATAGTTTTTAGTCGTGTAAAAAACTTTTCTTTTTGAGATCTGAAAGTGACTTCAGATCTCAAACACCTAAGGAGACGTGCGCTGGTAGAGATCTGAAAGTGATTTCACTATGTGGCTGCTGCTATGCGAACACCCAACGTCTCCTTGACTCTCATCCCACTAGCTCATGTACCTCCTGCTCTGCATCCACCAAACTCTATGTTTTCTCCTATAGCAACGCCTACCACAATATTTGCATATTAAGTGTTAACGTTCTTTAAGGGCAAGAAGCAGATCTTGTTCACAGGTTTGTTTGTTTTTTTGTTTGTTTTTTGAGACAGAGTCTCGCTCTGTCACCCAGGCTGGAGTGCAGTGGCGTGATCTCGGCTCACTGCAAGCTCCGCCTCCCAGGTTCACGCCATTCTCCTGCCTCAGCCTCCCGAGTAGCTGGGACTACAGGCGCCTGCCACCACGCACGGCTAATTTTTTGTATTTTTTTTTTTAGTAGAGATGGGGTTTCACCGTGTTAGCCACGATGATCTCGATCTCCTGACCTCGTGATTCGCCTGCCTCGGCCTTCCAAAGTGCTGGGATTACAGGCGTGAGCCACCGTGCCCGGCCTTCTTGTTCACAGTTTTATCTCCAACACATGTACCTGAGCAGACAAAGCATGACTATAAATTATTCAACAGCCAGAGAGTTAAACTAACTTCTTATCAAATTACAACACCTGAAATAAATAGGTTTCTTCTCTTTACCTATGGGAGTAGGTACTCATTCCAATTTTAAAATTAGTATGTGTGTGGAAATAATCTTGTGATTTAAAGAAAATGACACTGCAGAAAAATACATTAAGGAATGGTCCTCTCCATCTTGGCACAGAGATTTAAAATTTGGGTGTTTCAAAATTAAAGACACTAAAGCTCTTCGTTTAAAAAAAAAATGACAACACAGATGCACTGAGCTTTTCAAACTAAAAGTCAGGAATATATACCAAGCTACTATCACAAAACATTTCCATCAAAACCCTGCAGGAAGCAAACAACTGCCAGCTAGCACATCGCTCTTCGTGCGAAATGCGTGCGTCATTTTGTGCAAAGGACATCAGAAGAACTTGTCAGTTAAACAGAGGATTTAGATATACCATGAGAAAACTTTCATGCACCACTTTACATATTTCCAGCAAAATTGCTATAGAAGCTCTTAAGACACAATAATTTGAACCTAACTTGACTTAAGTAACCAACACAAACTACTTTTCTAAAATGTCTCCTATTTTCATAAGTGACAGAATTTAGTTATAAAAGTCCTACTAACTCTTGAAAAATAATCTACAGAGACATGGTGATTCATTTGCTTTCATTTAGCAGCATTCACTTGTCAAATTGTTAATTATGTGCCTATTATGTGCTAGGTACTCTATTGGGTGTTCTTGTACAAATCATTTTTCTGCCAGTAAAGCCATATTTTTTTGAGTTAGTAATTCCCAGATTTTTGTCAAATTCAACAGCATTATTCAATGAGTTCTTAGTATGTACAGTAAGGAAGAGCAGAATTTTAGTTGACATAAGTAATTCTACATTTTATTTTGGATAACAGGAAGATACAAACTATATACATACAACCTGAGTATTCTTATTAACTGTTCATTTTGCATTTTTGTCCAACTTGACCAGTCAATTCACTCAAATAGTCAAGTTGGCTTTGGCGTTTAGGTAGGACCAGTAGGTCCATAAAGTGAGAGAGTCAAATGGGTACTGGAAGACAAACTCCCTCCTAGATCAAAAGCTCCTGAGAATAAGAACTGTGACTTCTATAGCACTGGGGCTAAATGTATTTCCTGGCACAGACTATGCATTAATATATGATTGTTTGAATGAATGATGTCACTAAACTTCTCGCAGACATATAAAACTATATCCCATCTGTAAAAATTTCCAGAGGGACCAGACATGATGATGGTCATTTGGTCATTATCCTTATTAATATTAACCTCCCTAAGTACAGAGATCCCAAAGAGGCTCTTAGGGTACAATAAATCAAACCTAACTACATTAATTAACCAACACAAGTTATAACTTTACTAACAGTTATTATTTTCAGTTAAATTTCCTAAATTCTCTTAATCTTTTATCACTGAACCTGTTTTTTAAACTTTTTTCTTATCTTTTAAATTATTCTGATTATTAAGTTAAAGGTTAACAAGATAATAAATCATAACTCTGCTTCGAAGCTTACCAGCTTAAATTCTATTAACAATGCCTGATTATTCAAGCTTATCTCCTTTTTATAACTTTGAAAATAAGCTGAAATCTGCACCTCTAATCACAGTGTCCTGTACACTTTCAACTATATGTTTGCCTTGTCTTCCACTAAATCCTAAGCTAGAGCAGGGGTCAGGTTCTTGTTCCTCTTTCTTGCCATCCTCCCACCCTGACACACACTACTGTATCCACTTCAAGGGCATGTTCAGGAAAGATAATATAGTACTGCAAAAATGGGGTATTGGGGCTGGGCACGGTGGCTCATGCTTATGATCTCAGCACTTTGGGAGGCCAAGGCAGGCAGGTTGCTTGAACCCAGATGTTTGAGACCAGCCTGGGCAACATGGCAAAACCCCATCTTCACAAAATATACAGAAAATAAAAATAAATAGCCAGGCATGGTGGTGCGTGCCTGTGGTCCCAGCTACTTGGGAGGCTGAGGTGGGAGGATCACCTGAGCCCAGGAGGTAGAGATTGCAGTGAGCTGAGATCCAGCCACTGCACTCCAGCCTGGGTGACAGAGCGTGACCCTGACTCAAAAAAAAAAAAAAATGGGGGATAGGAAGGCAGAGAAAAGCACCCCAAAGCCCTCTGGTGGAAAATTGGATTAAAACCTTAAAGAGAAGTAAAATATTCCTTTACTTACCATTCATCATGCTTAATGACAATGAAAATATATCACTAGTGCTAAACTAAGAGAATCAGCATTATGTAATATTCATTGCCTCAGACACTGTTGTTTGGCCAACGATAGTCATTCCCAGGCCCCAGCCACCTTCTTCTGTGGCTAGGAACACTAAATGCTTATTTTCCTGTTTCTTGAGCTAAGAATGCCTTGAATATTTGGCTATGAATAAGCAAACCAGAGGTTCTTGAAAGATTTGCTTCGTATAAAAAAAAAAAAAAGACAATGGCATGCACTTCTCCCTTCATCATGTCCTGAACATACAATACCTAGGCCTGCATTATGTATTTGCAAAAAAAAAAAAAAAAAAAAAAAAAAAAAAAAAAAAAAAAAAAAAAAAAAAATATTTCAGATAATTAAAAAAATTTGAAGTTACTTACAGACAAATGCTTTCCAATGCAGATGCTACTTAAGACAGCCATGGTTTAAATCCTGGTTCTGCCTTTTACTGTGTGACCTTGGGCAAGTTAATAAACTTTTCCAAGCCTCCATTTCTCATCTGTAAATGGGCATAAGTGAAATTGCTACAATAGCATTGTTGTGAAAAATATAAAACAATGCATTTAAAGTACTTGGCATTGAATTTGGCACAAAGTATTTCTCTCAAACATTAAAGGCACACTTTAATACTAAATACAAAGAGAAATGTTTTGAAAATAAATGTTGCTTTTTTCTCCAAATAATTACATATAAAAATTAAACATTTAGGGTGTCAGAGAAGTCAATTCTTTATTTTTAAAATCATCATTATATATAGTTTAACTGAAGACAATTTACAATAAGAAAATGTATAATGTAAATGTAAAATGTACATTTGTGTGATTAAATTAGGTAGCACAAATGTCAACTAATAATTGCTATGTGGTTTAAATTTTTTATATTATTCTAATTATTGTGATACAAAACAAGCCATTTCCTCCAGCACAAGATAGACTGAAATGACTAGCAGTAACCTCATAACTTCTTGTTGCCATACCACCCAGAAACCTGAGACAGGTGAATCTTTACTGTTCCACTTATTAGGTTATTTTCAGGACATTCAATCATTTCTCTTTAATCACTGAAGGAAACAGCAGATCTCTGTTGTTTTGCTTTGTTTTAGTCAGAAGCATTTTTGCTTCACTTCAACAAGATCATCACTCCAATTGTTTCTCTTTAGCAGCTTATCTTACAAGGCCAGTAAAAGCCTGTGTTCCAAAGCCTAGAGACTTTCCATTTATAGCTTTCCATTAAGCCTCTTAAAAGTAGGTATTTATGCCAATTAATTATTTAAAAGGTAGGGCCTTTTATGAAATAGCTTTTTTATTAATTCAAAGAGATAATTTTTAATCTAAACCTTTTTAAAAAGGATTTGAGTTGACTTACAACAAAAGACATAAATAGATTAAGATTGTTAAAATAAATCAAAACATATGCAAATACTGGGAAAAAAGGATGCAAATAAAAAAATCATCATGGCCACAATTATGCAAAACATTTAACTGTGAACTTCTACTAAAGCAAAAATGGAAACAGAGTTGATTTTAAAAATCTCATTATTTTAGAGGGAAGGTGTATGGTCTATATTTTTATATGCTGATACTGAGTGTAGCCTTAGTACTAAATTTCAGTAGGAATTTGTCTCATGGCCCTTCCCCAAGAAAAATTAAGTTCCATAATACACAGTGTTTTCACTGGCGAGGCTCAGTGGCTGTTTTGAACTTTAATAAAAGTCAATAGCATGACATTATACCAGTAATTTTAAAATGATTTTAAGTTATGGAATCTGAAAAAAATATGCAGCAGCTAAATATATAAAATTATAGATAAATAAGAACTTGTCTAATTGAAACAGAGTTAAAGTGCCTAAAGCTACCATAACCAGTGATTACAGAATCTGAGTAAGGAAAAAAACCGTAGCCAATAAACTGATCACAGTGCCTTGCTTAGTTACAAATATACAAATGCCAATACAATGTCCTAAGCTCCTATGCTCTCCTGACAAGGTTGGGGATGAGGCAAGAATGTCTACTCTCATTGCTCTTATTGAATATTATACTGCAAGTCCCAGTTCAATAAAGCAAAAAGAAAAAAATGATACATGAGGAAGACAGACAGGAAGAAATAAAAGTGTCTTTATTCAGAAAGAGTGTATTGTGCATGTAGAAAATCTTAAAAATCTACAAAAAGAAAGCCACTAAATCTAATAAGTTAATTGAGCAATATTGCAGGATACAAGTTCAATAAACAACAATCATTTGTATTTCTATATATTAACAATAGGCAATTGGAAATAAAACAAAATGTATTCACAACAGCGTCAAAAATCGTGTAAAACTAAGGATTAAATCTAACAACATGTGAGCACAGGCAGTTCATTAAAAATTACAAATTATTACCAACAAAAATTAAAGAAAAATTAAATAAGGACATTTCTATGGAGTGAATTGTGTCCCCTTCTCTACTCAGTTTATATGTTGAAACCCTAACACTCAATGTGACAGTATTATAAATGGGTACTTTGATAGGTAATTGGGTTTACATGAGGCAATGAGGATGGGCCCTCATAATTCAATTAGTGTCTTTATAAGAAGAAACACCAGAGAGCGTGCCATCTCTCTCTCCGTGTGTGTGTGTGTGTACACAAACAAGAGGTCATGTGAGCACACAGATGGTGGCCACCTGCAAGCCAAGAGAAGGGACTTCAAAATAAAACTTACCTTCCCAGCATCTTTATCTTGGACTTCCCAACATCCATAACTATGAGAAAATAAATTTCTATTATTTCAGCTACCCAGTCTATGATATTTTGTTATGGCATCCCAAGCTGACTAAGAGAGAGATATACAGTGCTCATGGATCAGAAGACTTGAGGTTAAAATTTAAGATAACAATTCACTCCAAATTTTTCTATAAACTCAGTATAATCAGAAATAAAATCCCACTAGGCCTATATGACGCAGGAATTCCATTTGTAGGCATATACTTAATATAATAAAAAACACGGACTCATACAGATATTTTTATCATTGCTGGATAATTCACAATAGGCAAAAGTTAAAAACAACCCAAGAGTCAATCAACAGGTGAATGGATAAAAAAATGTGGTATATACATACAGTAGAATATTATTCATCCACGAAAAGGAATGGAGTTCTGATATATGCTACAACATAGATGAATCTTGAAAACATTATGCTGAAGGTGGAGCAAGATGGCCAAATAAAAGTCTCCACAAATTGTCTCACCTAAAAGGAACACCACATTTTAACAACTGACTACACACAATAAAAGCACCTTCATAAAAAACAAAAATCAGGTAAGCAATCACAGTACCTGGTTTTAACTTTATATTGCTGACAGAGGAAATAAATGGGTAGGAAAGACAGGCTTAAATCACTGAGACCACCCCTCTCACATTCCCCAGAAATGATTACATGGCATAGAAAGAGAATCTGTACACTCGGGGGAGGGAGAGCACAGTGACTGGGGGACTTTGCATTGAACTGAGTGTTGCCCTGTCACAGTGGAAAGCAAAAGCGTGATGAACTCAGCCAGTGCCCACACATGAAGGGAGCATTTGGACCAGACCTAACCAGAGAGGAAGTGCCCATATCAATGGTCTGAACCTGAGTTTCTCTGCAAGTCTTGCTACTGCAGACTAAACTGCTCTGGGATACTAGGTGAACTTGAAAGGCAGTCTAGGACACAAGGACTGCAATTCTTAGGGAAGTCCTGATGCTGTGCTGGACTTAGAGCCAGTGGATTGGGGGGGCACATGGCCTAGAAAGACACCAGATGGGCCAGCTAGGGGAGTGCTTGTGCAACTCCTCCCACAACCACAGGCAGCAAAGCTTGCAGCAGTAAAAGGACTCCTTCCTTCTACCTGAGGAGAGGAGACAGAAGAGCAAAGAGACTTTGTCTTGTACCTTGGATGCCAGCTAAACCAACATAGGGTAGGTCAGTGGGCAGAGTAGTGAGGCCTGCATCCTCAGCCCTACTTCCCAGATAACATTTCTAGACACACTCTTGGCCAGAAGAAAAACTTCTTCCTTGAAGGGAATGAACAAGTACTGGCAGAATTCATCACCTTCTGACTAAAGAGCCCCCGAACCCTGAATCACCAACAGCAATACCCAGGTGGTATACCATTGGCCTTGGGTAAGACTCTGAGAGTGCTGGCTTCAGCTACCAGCTCAGCCACAGTAGCGCAGAGCACCAAGTGGGCTCTCAGGGATCCCTGAATCCAGGAATAGGCTATTGGATGGCACTGACAGACCTGCCCTGGGCCAAAGGGGAGCCCACTTCCCTGAAGAGTGAGCCCCAGGCCTGGCAGCATTGACCACTAGCTGACTGAAGAGCCCCTGGGCCTTAAGTGAACCTTAGTGGTGGCCTGGAAAAACTCCCTATGGACTAGTGGTGGTGGTGGCAACAGGGAAAGGCTTCTCCGCCTGTGGAAAGGGGAAAGAAGAATGGAAAGAGCTTTGTCTTGTGGTCTGAGTACCAGCTTAGCCACAATGCAACAGAACATCAGGTAGATTTCTAAGTTTTTTTTTTTTTTATTCTAATCCCGGGCTCCCAGATAGCATCTCTAGAACTGCATGGGTTCTGCGGAAACTGACTGCCCTGAACGAAATGACAAAATCTGTGGCTTCCCCACCTACTGACTGTAGATCCCTAGAATCTTGAGAGAACATAGGTGGTAGTCAGGTAGCAAATATAGTGGACGTTGTGTGAGACTCAGTACTGTGCTGGCTTCAGGTCTGACCTGGGATAGTCCCAGTGGTGGTGGCCACAGGGGTGCTTGAATCATGCCATCCCCAGATCCAGGCGGTTGAGCACAGAAAGAAAGACTTCATTTGTTTAAAAGAAAGTAGGAGAAGATAACGAGAATTTCTTCCTGGTAATCCAGGGAATTCTTCCAGACCTTATCTAAGACCACCTAGGTGGTATCTTTATGAGTCTGTATTACTGGGCTTGGAACCCAAGTCTCTTTTGAATATCTAGAAAGCCTTCCCAAGAAGAATGAGCATAGAGTATAGACAAGCTCAGACTGAGAAGACTACAATAAATACCCAACTCTTTAATGTCCAGACACAGACAAACATCCAGAAGCATCAAGACCATCTAGGAAAACATGACCTCACCATACAAACTAAATAAGGGACCAGGGACCAATCCTGGAGAAACAGAGATACGTGGCCTTTCAGGCAGAGAATTCAAAATAGCTCTTTCGAGGAAACTCAAAGAAATTCAACATAACACAAAGAAGAATTCAGAATTCTATCAGATAAATTTAACAAAGAGATTGAAATAATAAGAATCAAGCAGAAATTCTATAGTTGAAAATGCAACTGATGTATTGAAGAATGCCTTAGAGTCTCTTAATGACATAACTGATCAACAAAAAGAAAGAATTAATGAGCTTGAAGACAGGCTTCTTGGTAATACACTGTCAAAGGAGACAAAAAAGAATAAAAAATAATAATGTAAGCCTACAGAATCTAGAAAATAGCTTCAAAAGGGCAAATCTAAGAGTTCTTGGCCCTAAAGAGGAAGTAGAGAAAGAGATGAGGGTAGCAAGTTTATTCAATGGGATAATATCAAAGAACTTCCAAACTTAGAGAAATACATAAATATTCAAGTACAAGAAGGTTATAGAACACCAAGCAGATTTTACCCAAAGAATACTACCTAAAGGCATTTAATACTCAAATTCAAAGATAAAGAATCCTAAAAGCAGCAAGAGAGAAAAAAAACAACAACACACAATAGAACTTTAATGCATCTGTAGGCAGAGTTTTCAGTAGAAACCTTACTGGCCAGAAGAGAGTGACATGACATACTGAAAGTACAGAAGGATAAAAACGTTTTACCCTAGAATAGTATATTCTGTGAAAATATCCTTCAAGCATGAAGGAGAAATAAAGACTTTCCTAGACAAACAAAAGCTGAAGGATTTCATCAATACCAGACCTGCCCTAAAAGAAAGGTTAATGGGAGTTCTTCAGTCTGAAAGAGAAGGACAATAAGCAATAAGAAATCATTTGAAGGTACAAAAATCAGACAGTAGAAAGCAGACAGAAAAACAGAGAATACTATAACACTGTAATTGTGGTGTGTAAACTATGTTTATCTTAAGTCAAAAGACTAAATGATGAACCAATCAAAAATAACTACAACTTTTTAAGACACAGACAGTACAACAAGACAAACAACAGAAAGTCCTTACTTGTCAATAACAACATAAAATGTAAATGAACTAAACTCTGTAATCAAAAAGCATAGAATGGCTGAATGAATTTTTAAAAAAAGACCCAAAGATCTGTTGCTTATAAAAAACACACTTCAACTATAAAGATACACATAGACTAAAAAGAAAGAAATGGAATATTTAATGGCAATGCAAACCAAAAAAGAACAGGAGTAGCTACAGTTATATCTCACAAAATAAATTTAAAGACAAAAACTCTAAGAAGAGACAACATTATTATATAATGGCAAGTGGGTCAATTCAGCAAGAGGATATAACAATTGTAAATAGATATGTACCCAACACTTGAACACCCAGATATATAAAGTATTATTAGAGCTAAGGAGAGAGACAGACCTCAGTACAATAGTAGCTGGAGATTTCAACACCCCACTTTCAACATTGTTGATTTTCTGCCTGGAAAATCTGTCCAAAGAAACATCAGACTTAATCTGGACTATAGAACGAATGCATCTAATAGATATTTAAAGAATGTTTCAACCAATGGCTACAGAATACAAATTCTTCAACTCAGCATCATTCTCACAGGCAGACCATAAGTCAGGCTACAAAACAAGTCTTAAAACATTCAAAAACAATTGAAATTGAAATAATATAAAACATCTTCTCTGACCACAATGAAATTAAGCTACCCATCAGTAACAAGAGGAATTTTGTACACTAAAAACACACATGAAAATTGAATCATATGCTCCTGAATGACCAGTGGGTCAATGAAGAAATAAAGAAGGAAACTGAAAAATTTCTTGAAATAAATGATAATGGAAACACAACATACCACAACTCATAAGATACAGCAAAAGCAATACTAAGAGGAAAATATATACCTTTAAGTGCCTATATCAAAAAAGAAACACTTAAAATAAACAGCCTAATAATGCATCTTAAAAAATTAGAAAAGCTAGAACAAACCAAACCCCAAATTATTAGAAGAAAAAAATAAACATCAGAGCAGAAATAAATGAAATTGAAAGGAAGAAAACAACATAAAAGATAAATAAAACCAGAAGTTTGTTTTTTTAAAAAAGATAAGCAAAATTGGCAAACCTTTAGCCAGACTAAGAAAAAAAAGACGATCCAAATAAAATCAGAGAGAAAAAAGAAGACATTACAACTGATACAGCAGAAATTTAAAGGATCATTAGTGACTACTATAAGCAATTATATGCTAATAAATTGGAACATGTGGAGGAAATGGATAAATTCCTAGACACAAACAACCTATTCAGATTGAACCATGAAGAAACCCAAAAATGGAACAGACCAATAACAAAGTAACAAGATTGAAGCTATAGTAAAAAGCCTGCCAGTAAAGAAAAGCCTGGGAACCAATGGCTTCAGTGCTGAATTCCACAAGACATGTTAAGGACTAATACCAATCTTACTCAAACTATTTTAAAAATGGAAGAATAAATACTTCCAAATTCATTCCATAAATCCAGTATTATCCTGATACCAAAACCAGACAAAGACACATCAAAAAAGAAAACTATAGGCCAATATCCCCGATGAATATTGATAGAAAAATCCTCACAAAATACTAGCAAGCTGAATTCAACAATACATTAAAAAGATCATTCGTCGTGACCAAGTGGGGTTTATCCCAGTTTCAACATATGCCAATCAATCAATGTGATATATCATATCAACAGAATGAAGGATAAAAACTATATGATCATTTCGATTGATGCTGAAAAACCTTTTGCTAAAATTTAACATCTTCTTATGATTAAAACCCTCAAGAACTGTATATAGAAAGAACATACCTCAACAGAGTAAAATCCATATATAACAGACCTACAGTTAGTGTTATACAGAATGGGAAAAAACTGAAAGCCTTTCCTCTAAGCTCTAGAACACAACAAAGACTCCAGTGTCACCACTGGTATTCAACATAGTACTGAAGTCCTAGCTAGAGCAAACAGAAAAGAGAAAGAAATACATGGTGTCCAAATTGGAAAGGAAAAAATCAAATTATCCTTATTTGCAGATGGTATTATATTATATTTGGTAAAGCCTAAACACTCCACCATAAAACTGTTAGAACTGATAAACAAATTCAGTAAAGATGCAGAATAAAAAATCAATATGAAAAGTTAGTAGCATTTGTGTATGCCAACATGAAATGATCTGAAAAAGAAATAAAAAAAGGTATTCCATTTAATATAGCTACAAATAAAATGAAATACAAAGGAATTAAGTTAAAAAACTCTACAATGAAAATTATAAAACCCTGATACAAGACATTGAAGACACAAAAAAAATGAAGACATTCCATGTTCAAGGATTGAAGGAATCAATATTGTTAAAATGTCCATACTACCCAAAGCAATCTACAGATTCAATGTAATCCTTGTCAAAATACCAATGACATTATTTACAGAAATAAAAAAGTAATCCTATGATTTACATGGAACTACAAAAGACCCCAACTAGCCAAAGATATCTTGAGCAAAAAGAACAGAACTGGAGAAACCACATTACCTGATTTTAAATTATACTACAGGGCAATAACAAATAAAACAGCAGGGTACTGGCATACAAACAGATACCTAGACCAATGGAACAGAATAGATAACCCAGAAACAAATCCTCATTTTCAACAAAGCTGCCAAGAACATACATTGGAGAAAAATCATCTCTTCAATAAATGATGCTGGGAAAACTGGATATCCATATGCAGAAGAATGAAACTAGACCCCTATCTCTCGCCATATGCAAAAATCAAATCAAAGTGGATTAAAAACTTAAATCTAAGACCTCAAACCATGAAATTACTACAACAAAACATTGGGGAAAATCTTCAGGACATTGGACTAGGCAAAGATTTTTTGAATAATACTGCACAAGCAAAGGCAACCAAAGCAAAAACAGGCAAATGGGATCACATCAGTTAAAAAGCTTCTGCATAGTAAAGGAAACAATCAACAAAGTGAAAAGATAACCCACAGAATAGGAGAAAATATTTGTAAACTACCCATCTGATGAGAAACTAATAACCAAAATATAGCAGTAGCTATAAAAACTCTATAGGAAAAAAACACAATAATCTGATTTTAAAAAGGGGAAAATATCTGAACAGACATTTCTCAAAAGAAGACAAATGGCAGACGGGCATATGAAAAGGTGCTCAATGTTACCGATCATCAGAGAAATGTAAATCAAAACTGCAATGATATATCATCTCACCCCAGTTAAAATGGCTTATATCCAAAAGACAAGCAGTAACAAATGCTGGAGAGAATGTCGAGAAAAGGGAGCCCTGGTACACTGTTGGTGAGAATGTGAATTATTACAACCAATATAGAGAACAGTGTGAAAGTTCCTCAAAAACTAAAAATAGAGTGACTATGCGATCTAGAAATCCAACCCCTGAGTATATACCCAAAAGAAAAGAAATCAGTATATCAAAGGGATCACTTCACTCCCATGTTTGTTGCAGCACTGTTCACAATAGCCAATAGCCAATATCCGGAAGCAACCGAAGTGTCCATCAACAGATGAATGAAGAAAGAAAATGTGGTACACATACACAATGGAGTACTGGAGCCATAAGAAAGAATAAGATCCTGTCATTTGCAGCAACATGGATGAGACTGGAGGTCATTATGTTAAGTGAAATAAGCCAGGCACAGAAATACAAACTTTGCATGTTCCCACTTATTTGTGGGAACTAAAAATTAAAACAATTGAACTCATGGAGATAGCAGAAGGATGGTTACCAGAAACTGGGAACAGTAGTGGGGATGTGGTGGGGCAGGGAGTGGGAATTGTTAATGGGTGAAAAAAATAATTAGAAACAATGAATAAGACCTAGTATTTGATAGCACAAAAGGGTGACTATAGTCAATAATAACTTAATTGTACATTGTTAAATAACTAAAAGAATGTAATTGGATTGTTTCTAACACAAAGGATAACTCTTAAGGGGATGGATATCCCATTTACTATGATGATATACATTGCATGCCCGTATCAAAGTATTTCACATGCCCCATAAATATATACACTTACTATGTACCTACAAAAATTAAAAATAAAAAACATTTTAAGAACCATTACACTCAGTGACATACACCAGATGCAAAAAGAAAATATAGTATGATTCCACTTATATGGTGTATAAATACCTAGAATTGGAAAATTTCCCTAGAGTAGGCTCATTCACAGAAATAAAGTAGATTACAGATTACCAGGGGCTGGAGGGAATGAGGAGTTATTGCTTAATATGTACAAAGTTTCTATATGGGGTGATGGAAAATTTGGAAATATTGGTGACATGACAATGCAAACGTAATTAATGCCACTGAACTGAATAAAAATGGTTAAAATAGCAAATTTTATATATTTTTTATATAAATAAAACATTTTGTAAATAAAACACCCTTATTTAATTTTGTAAATAAAACACCCTTATTTACAAAACAAAATCCTAGGAGACTTTTTTATGAAATCTACAAATTGATTGTGAAATACATATTAAAATGTAAAGGACCCACAATAGCCAAAATCATTTTGAAAAGAACTAAGTTGGATGATTTCCCATTATCTGATCTGAAGACTCACAGAAACGCTACAATAATCAAGACAGCATAGTATTGGTGTTAACGGTAGATATATTGATCAATAGATGACAGAATGTCAGAAATAGACACATATATGATCAATTAGTTTCTGACAAAGTGCCAAGATAATTTAACAGGAAGAAAAATGTTTTCAACAAATTGTATGGAACATCGAGATATGCATATGAATACATAAACTCTGACCTTTCCTCAGATCATACACAAAATTAACTTATCAATTACAGACCTAAATGTAAAAAATCTCCTAAAAGGAGAAAACTTTGCAAAAAAACCCAAAAGTGATAAATTATATCAATTCATTAATATAAAAATATAGACTATAATTATATATGTGTGTGTATACATACAGGTGTCCAGAACTTAATAACCTGAATCTTAGCAACAAGAGGACAAAAACTCATTTAAAAAACTGTCAAAAGATTTGAACAGACACTTCGTAAAAATACAAAGGCCACTAAGTACATCAAAAAATGCACATTTTAAGCCACATTTAGTTACCATTACAAAGTCATTAGAATGGCTAAAAATTAAAAGGCTAGAACGAGTGGAATTCTCATACAACGCTAGTTGCAAAGTAAAATATTGCCACTACTTTGTAAATCTGTTTGGCAGATTCTTACAATGTTAAACACATGTCTGCCATATGACCCAACAATTCCAAGAGAAATAATCATATGCCAACCCTGCAACAATAACCATATCAGATTTATTCATAGTAGCCACAAAACTGGAAAATAACCCAACTATCCATCAATATGTCAATGGATAGCCCAATTGTGACACATCCTTTCAATGGAATACTACTAGGCAACGATAAGAGAATAGAGTATTGTTATTATCATTACATGCAGTTACATGAATGAATTTCAAAGACATTTTTCTGAGCAAAAGAAGGAAGGCACACTGTGTCATTCCATTTATATGAAACTCTAAAATAAGCAAAACTAATCTGTAATGACAGAGCACACATCATTGATTGCCTGGGGTTGTGGCTGGTAGGAGAGAGGTGTGACTACAAAGTGGCAGAAAGAACATTTTTGGATAATAAAAACGGTCTATATCTTTATAGTGGTGGTGGTTACATAAGTGTATACATTTGTCAAAACTCATCAAACTAGAATGGATGCATGTTGTTAGATGTAAATCATGCCTCAGTAAAGAAGAGTAGAAATAAGGATCTATACCCATTACTGAATCTACATTATATACTTGCTGAGGCTGTGACAGAATGCATCGTCGATGCAATATGGCTAAACTTACCCACAAGTAAGCTGGAATGTGGGTATAAATTAAGTTTAAGGATAAGCAGAATACCAGGTAACTGGCAACACCAGAAAAAATTTCTTCCTCATACCCAGCTGGGAAATATCCACAGTCTTTTCTACTACAATGTACGTATCCCAGATTAAACAGTTTGAGAGTCAGGAGAACACTATATGGCATCTTCCTCCTAAAAAATGACAACTGCTCTTGGCAGTGGGTGCTTGAGACAGAATTTAGGAAACCTCTGCCATGGCTAGCTCTCAAGAAGTACATTAATTAGTAAACCACTTTATCTGGGAACGATAAGATTTTGTGCATTTTTGTTACTGCCATTGCCTCCTTGACCAGGACAGTCCACTAATACTCAGTCTTCCACCTCCAAGGTAGTCCTTTAAGAATTTTTTCAGAAACCCTAGGTATTCAGCCAGGAATGATTTTAAAACATTGAAAGCATAACCAAGTGATGGTGTATATATTCTTCTTTGCACAGATATAAATTTATTGTGCAGTTTTTCTATGTTGTTTAATAAAGTTCACTTTCTCTGGTGATCTTACAGGCAACTTCTAATACTACTACTACTACTAATATTAATACTAATACTATGGTTCTCAAACACTGCATGTTCTTAAGTCAAATTCCCAGAGGTCTGGGGAATGGGGGTCTAAGATCTGGTCTAACCTCTCTCTGGTGATCCTAGTACAGATAGCCTTCAAACAATTTGAGAAACACTGCACTAATGGGTTCACTGTTCCACTGCTCTGCCAGGGACACTTAACTTTTTAGTCCTCCAGTTAGGTGGGAGTGAGTTGACTGACAGGCTAGATAACAACCAAATACATAATCAAAATCAAATGTATCATAATGTACTTTCTACAAGTTGTCCCTCATGAAGACATAGCATGATTATTTTTGCAAGGGACACTTTACAACTGATGGTTGATGTTTACTTCTGTTAAATGAATTTTAAATACAAGTGGCATTGATTCTATAAACAGCAACATCTTAGGAAAACATCCTGTAAAGAATCTCCACACTTAGCTCCTAGAGAATGGTGACAAGGACTGCTTAAAAGAACATGAAATAGTTTGCTGCTATAGATTAAATTTCTTCTGAGAAAAAGTGTGAACTTTTACAGGTGGCATCCAGATGGAGAATTAGTCCCTTCCCACCCACAGGAAGAAAGTCTATAAAACCTCTTCCACAACAGGAGAAGAAAGAGAGGACATTTTGTGCCAAGAAATTTTTGCAATTTGTGCACTAGAAGAGTACTGCAACTCTCTGGAGCACTCCATATTATGTGTAGCTGTGTCATGTCAAATAGGACAGACACTAAACTACAGAAATTGAGTTAATGAAGAGGTAATATGTCAAAGTCTAAACTTAAACAATGGTAGACAGACTAATTGTTTTCTACAATTATATCTGCTTTTAGTTTTGAAAGTGACCAATCCAACATGAGCCAGCATGGGTCAGCATAGAATACAAAAGATTACTAAATAAATGGGAACTAAGACCATAACAAAGAGATAATCCAACTACAACCAGCTAGAGATATTCTCTTAGAATCTTGTGGTTAAGGGTCTTACCAACACCTTGACAATTAACTCCAAAACAATATGTAGATATATCTGTATACAATCTGTTTATGAATTTTTCTGTATATATACTTACATTAATTAATTGTTTAGTTTAATTTTAACAATTCATTTTGCTGAGTGGAGCCCTTCATTCTCAGTAAATCTTTTTAAGGACTTTATAAACACATACATTATTAATAAAAAGTACTCAAACTAGGTGAATCCAATCAATAGTTGCAATTATGATCAGATAAGAGCACTTATTTAAATCGTGTCTCTCACCTTTTAAAAATATTTTTATGAAAATTCACCACAAATACTTTATTTTAATAAAATGAGTTATATGGATATGAATTCAATTACTATAGCTCTAGAACCAGGTGATGAAACAACAAAATGAATCAGAAAGATTGCAGAAGTAATAAAACAGAGTGGCAAAAGAATATCATTAATAAAATAATAAGATCAAAGAAATGAATAGACAAGGTTGAAAACTAAATTACTCACTAGAGGAAACATTTGAGAGACATCACAGTAATGCAGATAAAAGACACAGAAACAAAAACAATTATTTAAAAGTAATATATAGAGAAGATAGAAAAGATAGGTAACACAATAAATGTGACAGAAAATGTATTAAAAGATATGGTACAACAAAGCTTCACTGATATTAAGGTAAAAAATAAACTTGTATATTGAAAGGACACGAGAAATTCCTGGAAAAATTTATAAATGATCATCTGTAAGAAAGTGCTTTAGTGAAATTGTTTTTCAACAACTTTAAGAATGAAGAAAAATAACGTGGCTATCAGTTCTTGCTATCCATCCTTTTACCTATAAACACAGAGAGATTTCCAGAATCATAACCTTCAAAATTATAATGATTATGTCTAGTAGGTGAAATTTGAGTTATTACATGTTTCTTTGGACTTTCCTCTATTGCTTGTATATTTATAATGAACATATAGTCACTTTTATAAAAGCAATACAGTCATTAATACTAAAAAATTAAAGAAGGAAAGAAAGGGATGAAGAAGGAAAGAAGGAAACAGACTATTACTGATTTGCCAAGATACTATTTTATCACTTTCCTAGTTACCTAATCATTACAAAAGAGGAAGAAAAGGAGGAGAAAGAAGAAGAAGATAAAGAGGAAAAAACCATCATTTTGTGCTGATTACAGATTATGTATGTGAAGTCTTGGGAATTTCTGCTTATGTCTGATATATGACAACTTTACTGCCAGGAACTTTTTTTTTTTTTTGCCTGGTATTTGTCTCTAATTGAAGTATCTGAAAGAGAACTCCATATTTGTAGAGGCCCAACTGTGCTACTGTTAAAAGGGGTTTATATTCCATAAATATTTACATTCTGCTCTACAAGAGCTGAGAAACAACTTGATGTGCCTGTTGTTCCCACTTAAACAACAACAACAAAAAATAAATTGTGAATCATTTTTCTACATCTAGTATCTTTTCTACCAGGTCTCTTGTAGAATGTCAATTCCCTAAAAACACAGACTGTGCTTTTACTTTGTTCCAGACAATATATGTCTTTTTAGGGTAGAAGTACTAAAAAATGAAAAATAAAATGCTAATTGATGGTTACGATATATTGTTTCAATCCCCCTAAGGGCAGGCTGTGAACTATTTCAACCAGACACAATCTCCACAAAGTTGTAGATCTGAGTAACTCTGCCAAGCATGATTCTATTTGCAATAAGTGTTTTACAGTTATCTACTATTTTCTCAATCACTCCCTTGCATTTGATTTAAGGTTTAGCAACTAGTTCACTGTATACCTCTCCACGACTACTCCATGCACTAGCTTTAGTAACTCCAATATTCCTTATCCTCTTTTTCTCCTGTGTTCACCTAGCAAACTCAAACTCTGTTAAAACCCAACTTTCTATCTGCTCCCTACCTGCACCTCAGCAGCTGGAAGTAGTCGAAGAAAAACATTCATGTGAATTAACTGATTTTGTGTAAACTTTAGGAAAGAATTTTAAGAAATGCCTTCATTTTCTTAAATTTATGACCACAAATCTTAAAAAGACCTCCCCACCACCAAGCATCGTTCTATGTTTCCATAATAAATTCATTTTCCCACTCTCTCAAAAATTTGTTTTACGTATTTTCCTCCGGCCTCAAAGCCTCCTTCAATACTCCCTCCTTCCACTGTCCTTCACTCTCAGATGATGACCTTGACTTCTGTTTAACTGAAAAACTAAAAGTAATCAGAAGAAAATCTCCTCATTTTCCCATCACCAAATCTTCTAACTTACTTGTAACTGACCCATTCACTTTATTTGTCCTCCTAATATGAGGGATGAAATCTCCTTGGTCCGTCTAAACCAACTCTTCACAGTGCACTGAATTCCAGCACCAACATTTAAGAACTCTGGAACCGGAATTTTCCCCTCCTTTGCTGCTTTCTCTGCAGTTTTCCTCTCTCAACTGGATCATTTCCATTTGCATGTAAACATGTTATAAAAAGCCTCTCACCTTTAAAAGCAAACAAACAAAACAAACTTCCTTAATTCTATTTGCCCCTTCAGCTTCCGTCCATTTCTCTGCTTCTTTGGCAAAGGGTATCTACTCCACCCGCTTTTTCTTTAATCCACTCCAATCAGACACCTGTCTCCACTACTCCCATGAACTGTTTGAATCAAGGTCATTAACAACCTCTATCTTGCCATATTTGTGTCTCAATTATTCAGTCTCTCAAGAGTATTAACTTAATGGAGAATAGCATTGTTGTCAAACACTAGCTTTGCTTGACTTCATGCGAACAGTGCTTTACTGGTTTTCCTCTTCATTCTCTGGCAGTTTTTTTTCCTCAGTTTCCATTGCTGGATCCTCCTTCTCAACATCCTCCAGAGTTCAGCCCTTGAACATCTTCTCTTCTTTATACTTAGTTCTCACCAGATAATCTCAAGTTCCATTGTACTATATGATATATATGCATCCCCTATTTGATCTATTTCCCTGAGGAGCCCTCACTAATACAATAACCTTTCCTCTGTCTCCTATGGAGCTCTGGAATCAACTCAATGTGGAAGATGTCTCACCAGTGTCAATCCTTTCCTTCTTTCTTAGTAACAGTCTTTTATTTTACGGAGCCAGCCTCAGTCTGTCAACTGAAGTCGAGTAGACACTGGGATCCTTGGTGGAAGGTGGAACCCATCTTTCCCTAAAATTCTGTGTTGGAGAGAAACAATTCCAATTCCTCCCTCTAGCAAAGGCAAAGAGCTGCAAACTCCTTATCCCTTTCTTTCAGGGCCATCATTTTCCCCACGTAATCTCAGAACTATTTATATATAAAATTAACACAAATTGCTGGTTGACATGGTGGATATAGTACTTGTTTTCACTTATGCTAATAAGCTGCCATTTTTGTTTAATTACCCCTCACGTTTTTAAAACTAGAGAATACATTCATCACTCATGACTGTAGGAGAGATTTTTATCTTTATATGGGAGGTAAAAATATAAGGGTTTCTCGTCTGTTTTATGCTCTACTTCTTTAAAAATTTTAATTCTCCCATAAGAAAACATGTTACCCCTTAGGTAAAAATCCTTGATTCTTCCCATCACTCTGCTTTACTTTATATTAATAACTTCTTTCATTAACTTTTACTATTAACGTTTGACTTCTAGCAATGTTTTATCACTAGTGGATTCTTTCAGACCACCATAGGGTAATGTGGTAAGGATTAACATCTTAATAAAAGAGAGTAACTTTTTTGCATTTTTTGAAAGTTCAAGGCCAAGATAAATTTCATGCAATCATAGTGAGTGAAAGCTTTTTCATCTGGCTTTTATAAAGATGCCAAGTGAAACTCTATATTAAAATGTTATCAGGATGGAGCCAAGATGGCCGAATAGAAACAGCTCTGGTCTGCAGCTCCCAGTGTGAGCAACACAGAAGACAGGTGATTTCTGCATTTCCATCTGAGGTACCGGGTTCATCTCAGTAGGGAGTGCCAGACAGTGGGCGCAGGACAGTGGGTGCAGCGCACCGTGCGCGAGCCAAAGCAGGGTGAGGCATTGCCTCACTCGGGAAGCACAAGGGGTCAGAGAGTTCCCTTTCCTAGTCAAAGAAAGGGATGACAGATGGCACCTGGAAAATCTGCTCACTCCCACCCTAATACTGCGCTTTACCGACAGGCTTAAAAAACGGCACACCAGGAGATTATATCCCGCATCTGGCTCGGAGGGTCCTACGCCCACAGAGTCTCACTGATTGCTAGCACAGCAGTCTGAGATTAAACTGCAAGGTGGCAGCGAGGCTGCGGGAGGGGCATCCGCCATTGCCCAGGCTTGATTAGGTAAACAAAGCAGCCAGGAAGCTCCAACTGGATGGAACCCACCACAGCTCAAGGAGGCCTGCCTGCCTCTGTAGGTTCCACCTCTGGGGGCAGGGCACAGACAAACAAAAAGACAGCAGGAACCTCTGCAGACTAAAATGTCCCTGTCTGACAGCTTTGAAGAGACTAGTGGTTCTCCCAGCACACAGCTGGAGATCTGAGAACAGGCAGACTGCCTCCTCGAGTGGGCCCCTGACCCCCGAGCAGCCTAACTGGGACGCAACCCCCAGGAGGGGCACACTGACACCTCACACGGCCAGGTACTCCTCTGAGACAAAACTTCCAGAGGAACGATCAGGCAGCAGCATTCGCAATCCACGAAAATCCGCTGTTCTGCAGCCACCGCTGCTGACACCCAGGCAAACAGGGTCTGGAGTGGACCTCTGGCAAACTTCAACAGACCTGCAGCTGAGGGTCCTGTCTGTTAGAAGGAAAACTAACAAACAGAAAGGACATCCACACCAAAAACCCATCTGTACATCACCATCATCAAAGACCTAAAGTAGATAAAACCACAAAGATGGGGAGAAAACTGAGCAGACAAACTGGAAACTCTAAAAAGCAGAGCACCTCTCCTCCTCCAAAGGAACGCAGTTCCTCACCAGCAACGGAACAAAGCTGGACGCAGAATGACTTTGACGAGTTGAGAGAAGGCTTCAGACGATCAAACTACTCTGAGCTACAGGAAGAAATTCAAGCCAAAGGCAAAGAAGTTAGAATCTTTGAAAAAGAATTAGACAAATGTATAACTAGAATAACCAATACACAGAAGTGCTTAAAGGAGCTGATGGAGCTGAAAGCCAAGGCTGGAGAACTACATGAAGAATGCAGAAGCCTCAGGAGCCAATGCGATCAACTGGAAGAAAGGGTATCAGAGATCGAAGATGAAATGAATGAAATGAAGCGAGAAGGGAAGTCTAGAGAAAAAAGAATAAAAAGAAATGAACAAAGCCTCCAAGAAATATGGGACTATGTGAAAAGACCAAATCTACATCTGATTGGTGTACCTGAAAGTGACGGGGAGAATGGAACCAAGTTGGAAAACACTCTGCAGGACATTATCCAGGAGAACTTCCCCAATCTAGCAAGACAGGCCAACATTCAGATTCAGGAAATACAGAGAACGCCACAAAGATACTCCTCGAGAAGAGCAACTCCAAGACACGTAATTGTCAGATTCACCAAAGTTGAAATGAAGGAAAAAATGTTAAGGGCAGCCAGAGAGAAAGGTTGGGTTACCCACAAAGGGAGGCCCATCAGACTAACAGCGGCACTCTCGGCAGAAACTCTACAAGCCAGAAGAGAGTGGGGGCCGATATTCAACATTCTTAAAGAAAAGAATTTTCAACCCAGAACTTCATATCCAGCCAAACTAAGCTTCATAAGTGAAGGAGAAATAAAATCGTTACAGACAAGCAAATGCTGAGAGATTTTGTCACCACCAGGCCTGCCCTAAAAGAGCTCCTGAAGGAAGCACTAAACATGGAAAGGAACAACCGGTACCAGCCACTGCAAAATCATGCCAAATTGTAAAGACCATCAAGTCTAGGAAGAAACTGCATCAACTAACGAGCAAAATAACCAGCTAACATCATAATGACAGGATCAAATTCACACATAACAATATTAACTTTAAATGTAAATGGAATAAATGCTGCAATTAAAAGACACAGACTGGCAAAGTGGATAAAGAGTCAAGACCCATCAGTGTGCTGTATTCAGGAAACCCATCTCACATGCAGAGACACACACAGGCTCAAAATAAAAGCATGGAGGAAGATCTACCAAGCAAATGGAAAACAAAAAAAGGCAGGGGTTGCAATCCTAGTCCCTGATAAAACAGACTTTAAACCAACAAAGATCAAAAGAGACAAAGAAGGCCATTACATAATGGTAAAGGGATCAATTCAACAAGAAGAGCTAACTATCCTAAATATATATGCACCCAATACAGGAGCACCCAGATTCATAAAGCAAGTCCTGACCTAGAAAGAGACTTAGACTCCCACACAATAATAATGGGAGATTTTAACACCCCACTGTCAACATTAGACAGACAAACAAGACAGAAAGTTAACAAAGATACCCAGGAATTGAACTCAGCTCTGCACCAAGTGGACCTAATAGACATCTACAGAACTCTCCACCCCAAATCAACAGAATATACATTTTTTTTCAGCACCACACCACATCTATTCCAAAATTGACCACATAGTTGGAAGTAAAGCTCTCCTCAGCAAATGTAAAAGAACAGAAACTATAACAAATTGTCTCTCAGACCACAGTGCAATCAAACTAGAACTCAGGATTAAGAAACTCACTCAAAACCACTCAACTACATGGAAACTGAACAACCTGCTCCTGAAATGACTACTGGGTACATAACAAAACAAAGGTGGAAATAAAGATGTTCTTTGAAACCAACGAGAACAAAGACACAACATACCAGAATCTCTGGGACACATTCAAAGCAGTGTGTAGAGGGAAATTTATAGCACTAAATGCCCACAAGAGAAAGCAGGAAAGATCCAAAATTGACACCCTAACATCACAATTAAAAGAACTAGAAAAGCAAGAACAAACACATTCAAAAGCTAGCAGAAGGCAAGAAATAACTAAAATCAGAGCAGAACTGAAAGAAATAGAGACACAAAAAGCCCTTCAAAAAATTAATGAATCCAGGAGCTGGTTTTTTGAGAAGATCAACAAAATTGATCGACTGCTAGCAAGACTAATAAAGAAGAAAAGAGAGAAGAATCAAATAGATGCAATAAAAAATGATAAAGGGGATATCACCGCCGATCCCACAGAAATACAAACTACCATCAGAGAATACTACAAACACCTCTAGGCAAATAAACTAGAAAATCTAGAAGAAATGGATAAATTCCTCGACACATACACCCTCCCAAGACTAAACCAGGAAGAAGGTGAATCTCTGAATAGACCAATAACAGGCTCTGAAATTGTGGCAATTATCAATAGCTTACCCACCAAAAAGAGTCCAGGACCTGATGGATTCACAGCTGAATTCTACCAGAGGTACAAGGAGGAACTGGTACCATTCCTTCTGAAACTATTCCAATCCATAGAAAAAGAGGGAATCCTCCCTAACTCATTTTATGAGGCCAGCATCATCCTGATACCAAAGCCGGGCAGAGATACAACCAAAAAAGAGAATTTCAGACCAATATCCTTGATGAACATTGATGCAAATATCCTCAATAAAATACTGGCAAACTGAATCCAGCAGCACATCAAAAAGCTTATCCACTATGATCAAGTGGGCTTCATCCCTGGGATGCAAGGCTGGTTCAACATACGCAAATCAATAAATGTAATCCAGCATATAAACAGAACCAAAGACAAAAACCACATGATTATCTCAATAGATGCAGAAAAGGCCTCTGACAAAATTCAACAACGCTTCATGCTAAAAACTCTCAATAAATTAGGTATTGGTGGGACATATCTCAAAATAGTAAGAGCTATCTATGACAGACCCACAGCCAATATCATACTGAATGGGCAAAAACTGGAAGCATTCCCTTTGAAAACTGGCACAAGACAGGGATGCCCTATATCACCACTCCTATTCAACATAGTGTTGGAAGTTCTGGCCAGGGCAATTAGGCAGGAGAAGGAAATAAAGGGTATTCGATTAGAAGAAGAGGAAGTCAAATTGTCCCTGTTTGCAGATGACATGACTGTATATCTAGAAAACCCAACTGTCTCAGCCCAATATCTCCTTAAGCTGATAAGCAACTTCAGCAAAGTCTCAGGATACAAAATCAATGTACAAAAATCACAAGCATTCTTATACACCAATAACAGACAAACAGAGAACCAAATCATGAGTGAACTCCCATTCACAATTGCTTCAAAGAGAATAAAATACCTAGGAATCCAACTTACAAGGGATGTGAAGGATCTCTTCAAGGAGAACTACAAACCACTGCTCAATGAAATAAAAGAGGATACAAACAAATGGAAGAACATTCCATGTTCATGGGTTGGAAGAATCAATATCATGAAAATGGCCATACTACCCAAGGTAATTTATAGACTTAATGCCATCCCCATCAAGCTACCAATGACTTTCTTCACAGAATTGGAAAAAACTACTTTAAAGTTCATATGGAACCAAAAAAGAGCCTGCATCGCCAAGCCAATCCTAAGCCAAAATAACAAAGCTGGAGGCATCATGCTACCTGACTTCAAACTATACTACAAGGCTACCATAATCAAAACAGCATGGTACTGGTACCAAAACAGAGATATAGATCAATGAAACAGAACAGAGCCCTCAGAAATAACACCACATATCTACAACTATCTGATCTTTGACAAACCTGACAAAAACAAGCAATGGGATAAGGATTCCCTATTTAATAAATGGTGCTGGGAAAACTGGCTAGCCATATGTAGAAAGCTGAAACTGGATGCCTTCCTTACACCTTATACAAAACTTAATTCAAGATGGATTAAAGACTTACATGTTAGACCTAAAACCACAAAAACCCTAGAAGAAAACCTAGGCAATACCATTCAGGACATAGGTATGAGCAAGGACTTCATGTCTAAAGCACCAAAAGCAATGGCAACAAAAGCCAAAATTGACAAATGGGATCTAATTAAACTACAGAGCTTCTGCACAGGCAAAAGAAACTACCATCAGAGCGAACAGGCAACTTACAAAATGGGAGAAAATTTTCACAAACTACTCATCTGACAAAGGGCTAATATCCAGAATCTACTATGAACTCAAACAAATTTACAAGAAAAAAACAAATAATCCCATCAAAAAGTGGGCAAAGGACATGAACAGACACTTCTCAAAGGAAGACATTTATGCAGCCAAAAAACACATGAAAAAATGCTCATCATCACTGGCCATCAGAGAAATGCAAATCAAAACCACAATGAGATACCATCTCACACCAGTTAGAATGGCCATCATTAAAAAGTCAGGAAACAACAGGTGCTGGAGAGGATGTGGAGAAATAGGAACACTTTTACACTGTTGGTGGGACTGTAAACTAGTTCAACCATTGTGGAAGTCAGTGTGGTGATTCCTCAGGGATCTAGAACTAGAAATATCATTTGACCCAGCCATCCCATTACTGGGTATATATCCAAAGGACTATAAATCATGCTGCTATAAAGACACATGCACATGTATGTTTATCGCGGCACTATTCACAATAGCAAAGACTTGGAACCAACCCAAATGTCCAACAACGATAGACTGGATTAAGAAAATGTGGCACATATACACCATGGAATACTATGCAGCCATAAAAAATGATGAGTTCATGTCCTTTGTAGGGACATAGATGAAACTGGAAATCATCATTCTCAGTAAACTGTCGCAAGGACAAAAATCCAAACACCACATGTTCTCACTTATAGGTGGGAATTGAACAATGAGAACACATGGACACAGGAAGGGGAACGTCACACTCCGGGACTGTTGTGGGGTTGGGGGAACGGGGAGGGATAGCATTAGGAGATACACCAAATGCAAAATGACGAGTTAATGGGTGCAGCACACCAACATGTCACATGGATACATATGTAACAAACCTGCACATTGTCCACATGTACCCTAAAACTTAAAGTACAAGAATAAAAAATAAAAAATTTAAAAAAGAAGAAAAAAATAAAATATGTTATCAAGTATCTCCTTAACTTAAACTGATACACGTAGCTGTTACTTAAGAACTCCAACAGAATTGTAGGACTCAGAAGTCAAAGATGCCCCACTCTAGAAGTCATTGTAACAGAGCTCCTGTTAAAGCTCCTAACTTCCAGTAGCTATTGCAGATTAACAATGTTCAGAGCATTGCCAAGCTTCTACATTGCCATAAAATGCTGTATTTATACCTAAAAGAGTCAATTTACCAGATCCTCTTACATTTACAGTAGGCACTCAGATCCTGAAAATCACCCACACTACTTGTCAGGATTAATTGTTTCTTTGGCTTTGATATGAAAGTGTAAAAACAATGAAACAAAGAAAGACAGGCAAGTAGAGGAAAGTCAGACTAAGAGGTACAGTCTCTACCAGTTGCTCCATTTTTATCTTTCTGGCAGAGGCTTTAAATAGGTATTTGATTACATGATACAAAGAGTAAAGGGTTCTTTCTAGAATTTCTCATGTAGACCCAAATATCCAGCCAGGGTTGAACACAATCTTTTCAATATTAACATGATAGGTAGAATTTTAACCATAACCCTCATGTTGCACCACTTAGCATCTGACTGATTCAAATAATGAGCTTCCTTTTAGAAAATCTTAGAAACACTTGGATATAAGAATATGAAAGAAGAAGAAAACATGCCAAATTTCAACCATCTATATTTTAAAGTAAATTCATGCTTATAAATATACACTATTAAAATTCTCCCTCATGCCTCAGGACCTGGGTACTAAATTGTTTGAAATGCATTTGTGAAAAGTATGTGCTGTTCTCTAAATTATTTCAAACTATTTATGTTTTTATGTTGAAATTTAATCTCTCAATGTTTGTTCAGACAAACTATTAAAAGTAAAACATTTACCTAAGCCTTGTTTTTGTCTTGTAATGGCATTTCTGCTTGATTTAATTTAAATCTGTTATTTTTAAGTCAATTAGTAGTAAAAAAACAATATTCAAAAATTCCATGGCCATTTTAAAAACAGCCTCTGTTCCCAGGATTATAAAGCATCAATCATTGGTCATGACAGTATATTCTATATATTTGAAGGCTGCTTTCTATATAGTGAAAGTAAAATATATATCCGTTGCTCATCGAAGATGTCAACTGCTTTGACTTTTCCACTTTTCAAATATATTTTTACCTACATCAGTGTAATAAATCATTTATAAAATTCTCATTAAGAAGCATTACATAACACATGCCACCATCTTATCTAACATTTCTAAATCATACACTTCATTTGCATTCTTTCTTCTTTTAGTTTGCCAGGCTGTGTTGAGCCACATAACTTTTCCTCTAGTGACAGGGGAAACCAATGATCCAGTTGTTTTTTTTTTTTCCATCTCTGCACAAAATCAGTTTGACTTTGATTAATGTGACACCACTAGGGGCTTGACTAAATTAACTATTACTTTACTTGTTAAGAAATCAATTCTTTCAGCTGAGAGTCAAACGGATTGTGTTTCAAGTATGACCTAGAATGATCTTTATCAACGTTAAGAGATCCAGTCCAAAGCAATAGCTAAAGAATAAAGTATTTTAAAAGTGGCATAAAAACTCATTAGCTGTATTTACATTAATTTGGAATTTTGATCATTTATACCTATGCTCTTCTGAGTTTGTTCCATAAGACGCTAAAGTGTTAATGAAACACTTTACTCACATGTGTATTGTAACTATGTGGGCACTGCCTAGAATGACATTCTTTACAAAGCATTAATTATACAGAAAGTATAAACCTGACTGAGTAAGTGGTACCTCATAGAAAACCTCAACATTGCTCATGTAACCCACTGAGCAGGAAATAAATGCACCGCAGGAAAATGGAAGCTTCACTCTAACCTATGTTCTTAATTTTGAGTATGTTTTAAAGAAAAGTAAAAATGAACAGAAAATTTTTACTTTATCACAAAAATTACAGAGTGCTAAAATGTCACGAATTACAGCCCTACTGATTTGGAATTGTGAAAAATCTAGATTTTTTTTTCTTTGTTGAAGTTTGTATTTGATCCAGTAGAGAAAGAAGTCATTCTCCTTTAAATTCTTTTCAACCCTTATAGCATGGTCAGAAATAAGGCTTAGTTTAGTATCTATATGTCTTTTTTTTTTCTTTTTGCCATGGAGTCTCGCTCTGTCACCCAGGCTGGACTGCAGTGGCGTGATCTTGGCTCACTGCAACCTCTGCCTCCTGGGTTCAAGGATCCCCCTGCCTCAGCCTCCCAAGTAGCTGGGACTACAGGCATGCACCATCACACCCAACTAATTTTTTTATTTTTAGTAGTGTCAGGGTTACACCATGTTGGTCAGGCTGGTCTCGAACTCCTGACCTGAAGTGATCCAACTGCCTCAGCCTCCCAAAGTGCTGGGATTATAGGCATGAGCCACCGCACCTGGCCTATATGTCTTTTATATTAATATTTCTCTAATAGTTGCCAAACTCTCTTTAAGAAAATTTATCTCAGGCTCAATCTCCCTCAAGGCAACAGAACTGGCCAAAATTTAATAATGTCATTTTCATCACACTGTATTTATTTCTATAGTTGCCTTCTGTTTGCAACAGAGAATACTGGTTTTCTGTTCACGGTACTAATGTAAGTTTTCTCTTTAAATGAATTTAGATTGCAAAGTGAATCAATTTAAAGAGAATATTGGGAAATAACTGTACAGGTGGTAAGCAAGTATGTCAAAAAATCATGAAAATGGTAAAAATGGCTGGATGTCAGGAACTATATATAAAACCAAAACAAGAAAAATGATATACAAAACTGTAAAGAAAAAATCTATTTGAACAAATTAATTTCAATCCTTTTCCCAGTATTTACATAATGTCATGTTTAATTCTAAATGATGTATTTATTAAAGTGGGACCATTAAAACCTTTACCCAACAACACTGTGATAATTTCTCACTCAGTACAATATAAACGCAAAAACTGTAAAATTCAGCTTAGTGAAAAAATTCTGGAATTCAAAAACTTCATTGAACAAATGCTTATCAATCACTCAGTATACCCAACATAGTGAGCCAGATTTGAGGAGGGATAAAAACATTTAGGTATCCACTCATTAATTCAAAAGCTGTTTTTTGAGTAGATATGATATTCAAAGCCACTTGTGTAGGATTTAATGAAAGGAAGAGAAGGAGGAGCAGAAAGAGGAAGAGGAAGAGAATGAGGAGGAAAGTAATTATTAAATAAGGGTCCTGAGCTCAAAGAGATTACCATCTAGTTCATTATTACTTATTATTGTCCTTGAGTTTTACTTATTATACTACATCATTTTCTCACATATTATCTCTTTTTTAAAATCCATGTATTACTCAGTCTGTGGTAATATTTAGGAGACATTTCTTTTGACCATCAGATTCTATGAAACTCAGTAACAAATTCATGGAATACAAAATAGCACAACCTTAAAACTCATAGCAATACTTACGAAATTGGACAGCCTTGGCCTTTCACATATTCTTTGTGAAAGGGGAGATGTTACTCCAGAAAAAGGAGTCAACATTCAGTAAAACAAAGTCACTGTGCTAACTTGAACATATGCATTCAATGAGAATCCACATGCAAAGCATAACTTGAGGTTTAACTACATAAATTAAAATTGTTCTAAGCTGTTATCCTTCACAAATATAGTGCTTCCAATTTTTACTAAATTTATATGTCTCACTTAGGATGTGGAGTTGTGATCATGATATATAATGTTTATTAAACTACTTGCATATATAGCCTTCTCTTCTTCCTCTTTACTCTGTGCCTGAAGCCCAATGAAGACTTCTACAAAAAGACAAAACCTATTGTGTTCTAAGGAATAGTTGTAGTTTTTTAAAATATGAAAATAGGTTGTGATGTTCAACACTTAAAGCAAATTTTCATTTCTGATTTACTGAAGACACATTTCCAACAAAAGCTTTATACCATATGTACTCACATATCACTATTTTTAAAAATCAAAATCTTACAGAAAGATTACAAGAGTTCCTTCATACCCTAAACTTTGTGTGATAGTACTTTCTTACCTTCTCGGCCTAGAATGCCTTCCTTCTGCATTTTAAGTGGATGATGCAACTGGCATGAACGCTACAGCTGCTCTCTAATCCAGCCTCTCATTTGAATTAACTCTGTACCTTCCACACCAAAAAACTTGAGCTGGCAAATACTAATATCAGCCACCTGCGAATCGACATTAATCATTTCATAACTTAATTGTCACCAACAGTATTGAAGGAAAAATAACATTTGGTGTCAAAGAGATTGAACCAGAAAACTGGCCCTAAGGAAATGTGAGTGTAGTGATCCTAGCTGGGAAGCTCTCTGCACTTAACTGGATTCTGGGCTAACTCTGTTTCCTCTGCAGAAAATGAAATAATGAGATCCAAACACGTGCAACTCCTCAAATCCACCTGAAGCCAATCCATCTGTGTTCCAATAACCCAGGCCTAGGTTTCCTTCTGACCAGACCAATTTCTACTTGGTACTATAGTTCTACTACATGCATCCTTTACTGTCTTTTCACTCATTCTGTATACCCGGTGTGCCCAATACTGTGCTAGCAATAAGAAACAAAGAAGAGCAAGTCTCTCAGAGCAGGGATGCACACTAATTCCTAGGATTTCAGTATCTTATGTGACAGCTTTATCTAATTTTCCTTCCCATAAAAGTATAAATATTTTAATTTTTTGCAAAGTGAAAAAAATTTAAATACTCCATAATTGCAGGCATTTGGGCCTTCCACTCTACTTAAATAGCATTTTTACTGCCTTGGATGTCATAATGAAAGCATTTGCTTATTTTTCTTGCAATGTTTTTCCTTCAGTTCACATCACAGCTTCTATGATGGTCTTGGGTTGCTGGCTTCCTTAATGGCCCATCATACAGACTCACTGGAGTTTCCTGCTAATTGGAAATAAATACTTCAAAATTATTTTACCATGAAGCTATTTTTAATATTCTGTAAGATTTGCCACTTCCCTTTTATTCCTGTTACACCTTATTTAAGGAGAAAATAATATCCTTGCTTCAGGAAAAAGAAAAAAGAGAAGATTTCCATTGTTTCTATCACAAATCCAAAATATTCTCAAGAGTTTGGAAGGTGTGTTAGCATCTTATTGTTTAGTCCTACTCCAGCCTTCTTGCAGCCAGAAGCAGAAACACTATTCACACACGGAGGGTGGCAGAGAGGGGATGAGAAACAGCTTGGGGTCATTGAGGCCATTGCTAAGGCAGTGAACCAACTCCGGGCCTCTTATTTCTAGAACTTCTGTTAAGTAAATAACGATCCTTGTGGTTGAAACCACTTTTAATCAGGAATGTTTTTACGTGATACCCAAAGTTACCCTGATATCCCTATAAACACAGCTTGATCAGTTAACTAGTTCAGTCAAGGATGGGTGGAAGGACTCACAGGCTGGAGCAGAGAGGCAGCCAGTTTCAAGTGATGCCCATTCTGGGCTTCCCAATCCAGTTTTCTCTGAGCTGTTTTCTGTAGTTTGGTTTTCTACAGTGAACATAAACTGTCATCCTCTGCTCAGAGAGTCATGACAGCAGAGGCATGGAGACCAACAGAGTGACCCCACCTCCACCTTCTCCCCTAGTGTAAACACTAGACCCACGGCTACTAGCTAATCCACAAAGGAGAAAGAAAGGCAGGTGCCTATGGACCACATTTCCTATGGAAATGCTATAAACAGGAGTGTCCTGGCTAACTGGCTCTCTGGTGGGGATGGGGGCAGTGGGCAGGGATGAAGAGTTACCCTGATGTGTAGCCTTTCCCAAGTTTTGTGGTATAAGTAATCTTACCATAGATGTCAAACTGCTAATAGATTAATAACCTGCTGACAATATTCCTGAACATTTAACTATTGACTCTGGAAAGCCAGATATTAATTTAATGAGTTCTTTTTCAGGGGCTGTTTTTGTTTTTGAGAGAATCCTGTGAACTAAGAGGGAACTCTATCAAAGGAATGTCAAGCATAAAACCTATAATCAAATCCTCTCTTCATGGAGCTTATAGTCCAGCTGCAAGTTCAGCAACATGCAATACAGAAGAATCACTTGCTTATAAGGTAAGATGATTATAAATGCAAATTAACATAAAGCAAATTGACATATAAGCACCTAAGACAAAGTGCATCAGCCCATCTCATAAGGTGGCTGAAAGGCCCAAATGAGATTGTAGATGAGAAGACTCTTGGTGAGTTATGGGCCACAGCAGAAATGTAAAGGATCATTCCTCTTGGTGTGCAGTGAGGCTAATCAGACAAGGCACCATCTGGATTCCCAGAACATGGTAATTGATAATGACAAGGTCAAAGATGGAAAGGCAGAATGCCTGGGGATACTGAGAAGACAGAGAAGCAAATAGGGGCCGCTGACCTCAAAGACAGTGGAGTAAATTGTGTTCACCAATCCAAATTATTTTCTAGCACACCATCGCTGCCTTTTTCATCCCATTTGTTATATAACCATGACCAAGACTTTAACTTATCTGGTACTCAAAAGCTCCACCTGTGAAAGTGTCTTCAAGGGGCTGCTTTTAGGATATTCAGGATGAAGACCTAAATGATCTTCAGAATAGCCTTCTACAAATTCAACGTCTCATCATGGCTTAGTAGGTTAGCAGCATGGCCTTTGGGACCGAATTCTGACTCTGCCACTTGCTAGCTGTGTGCCTTGTGTAAGTAACTTAAATTCTCAGTGCCTCAGTTTCCTCATCTGTAAATGGAGATGGTAATATTTAACTCATACTATGGTTGTGCAGATTAAACAAACATATAAATATAAATTACCTAGGACAATGCCTAGCACACAGTAACAACTCTATTGCTGATAGGTATTATTAGTATTGACTTTAAGAGTACAACATTCAAGATTTGGCTTAAAATTCTTAAATGGTAAAGAAATTATAGGCAATTAAATTAGTTTTGCCACCTGCCTTTAAATGGGATGGTTCTAAATTGGCTAGGATGCTTTCTTTCTGCCACTTAGAGTGTCAACTTCAGCTTAAGTGTGGCCTTCCTGTGAAGCAAAGTCAGTTGACCAGTAGCAAGAACCGCTTCATACTTCAGGCACATCCAACATAGGAGGGGAGAAAGGAAAGAGAAGGAGAGAGAGAGAAGAGAGAGAGAGAGAGAGACAATGAACACGAACCAAAGAAGAAAGAGAAAGAGTCATTCTGATCGTCCAATATATGTGTCCTCCTATTACATCACATAGACCAAACCACTGTGTCCAGAGATTTGTGATATGCTGATAGGATGGAGCTGGAATGTTTCTTTGGGAAAACAGAGGTTCAAGTGGGAAGAGAAAAAGGTAAGGAGATGGATACTAGGCTGTTAACCTACAAACGGCGAGTATAGTTTTAAAGCCATTTTCTGTATTCATCTGTTGACCTTAAACCATAAGGTACAGGCTATTCAACAATAGGCATGATTTTTACTTTCACTGTTTGCAATTCGACCACTACCCTATTACATCTAAAACATGAATGTGGCTGCTTACCCTTGGATTTTCCACCTCCATAAAATGATAAAGAGAATGTTCCTTGTATACAGAATACCTGAGCTTTACTAGCACCAGGACTGGTTGTTACTGTATGTTTTTGATAGAGCTGATTTTCCTACTTCATTAGAGCGACATATATCAACACACAGAAGGTTGATGTATAAAAAAGAAATAAGCCCAACCACCTGAAAGAGGAAGAACTTAATTTATTGCTGAATAGTGACAATCAATTCAAATGATTTTAGTTGAACTGACATTAAATTATAACCTCTTGGGTTAAGACATTTGAGAGAATGAGATCCAAAGAAAAAGATTGGGCATATTTTAAAAAATTCCTTGAATATCTTTTATTCACTGTTTTTGCCATACAAACAAGCTTAGCTATTTGACTTAACACTGCCCTAATTCTCAAGCCTCTAGTTTCTCTTCATGACAGTAGCTTTCTATTATGATAGATGAAAACCCAAATAACATTTATTCTACCCTATTGGAAAACAGATGAAAATGTCCAGAGGAGAAGCATCTCTAAAAATAATAAATGAAATACATCCACCAATAAAGAGGAATAGAATCATGGTCTCTGATCTCCTTTTTGAGGCACTATTCCTCCCACGGGAGTTAGACTGTAGCAGAAATCTAAGCATGGCCCTAATTCCTATATTCGAATCCTAGATACACTAAAAGGACCAGAACTAGGTGAAGTAAACTTAAAAGGAAACAAAGTCTTTATGCATTCCAAAAACAACACTTTTCTCTGTGTGTAGTCCCCATAATCAAATTGATGCTTGAATGACAAAGCAAGAAAAATGATATAAAATCAGGGAAATTAAGAACGATGTAATCGTGTTACTGCCTCTGTGCCCTATATATCTAAATATGTATCTATCAAAAAACCTCTCCCACAGAACATGGTGACAGAGATAAATTTCAATTTGACAAATGCACCAAACAAAAAATGAAATGTATCATAAACCATTGCTCTTTCTCAATCCAAACACAAAAAAATTCCTAGAGAAACCTGCATTCTTTATAACAACTGGGGTAATGTATGACATATTCTCTCAATTTCTGAAACACTACGTAAGTCACGAATCTAAAGCCATGCAAAAGTTATACATTCACGAGATGCTTTTAGAAGATTCATGTTAAATGTGGCTTTGCTCATGGTTTTTTTTACAACTGGTTTTTATTTTAGTATTTTTTACAAATACTAAAATAAAGTTTATTAAAATTTTTTCACTTTTCAAACAGTCATCTTAGTATAGAGACACTGCCTTATTCATTTATTCATTCAATATATTCAGATAATTCACTACTTTCTATAAAAGAAAAATGTACATCTTGATTAATGAGATCTATGAAGCAATTGTGCTAACTTTCCTAAATTTCATACCTATTAATTTCAAAAAATTACCACTAATTTCTGCATTATGAGATTGATTGAGTGGGAACATCTAATCTGTCTTTACAAAACCCTTTATTACTGCAATTATAATCTGCAGACTTTAATACTGTTTTCCGATCTTTTCATCAATACCGCAAAAGTTGTCCATATCTACCATCATAAAATTCACTACCTATTTTAAGTAGCTAAGTCCTCTTAAATTCTACGAAGTAATCCCAAATTATCTAAATTGATTATTCCATGAGTCATGAGCACCAAAACATGGTATATAAATGAGCGTACTGGGGTGGTGAATTGGCAAAGCTTGATGGGGAACATTGGTCAGCTGACTCCTGTCACCCTTGATCTTGCCATCCCACAGGTACCAGCACCCAAAGCACCCACAGCCCTACACACTGTACCCCTATGTGATGGCAATAAGAATACAGAACAGCTAGAGCTATTGGCCAAGCTGCAGAAATAGCCCTTAGTGATATAAATAAATGATGTCACAAATGACACCAAGTTTTCAAGCTTAAGTAGCTAGAAGAAGGTGTCATCATTTTCAAAGAAGAAGGTGTCATCTTTTTCAGAGGCTAGAAAATTGAGATGGGGAGCTGATGCATGTCATTTGGAACTTGTTGAGTGTGGGGTGATGGAGAGGCATTCCAGTTAAAAAGCAGTAGGCAGTCAGATGTGTGATAACTGAAATCTGAGTAAGAAAACTGGTATGGAAATGTAAAGATAATACTCATCTGAGAGAGGGGAAGATTAACCAAGAGAGAGGAAAGCAGGGACAGAGAAAAAGAAATATAAATGAATGAATATTAATGAAAATACTTAAATAATGCTTAAAGTGGGAACAGAGTAACAGGATGAAAAGAAATGCATTTTTTAAAAAAGAAAAAACAGGAAAGAAAAGCCAACAAAATATATTCATTATTAATTTATTCAAATATTTATTGAGAATCCACTTTATCCTAGGCACCATGTTAGACACTGGGGAGAGGAGGCATATACAGATTCAAAGTAAATATGGCCGCTGGCCTCAAGGAATTTATAGCCTAGTGAAGAACAGAGCAAAGCACTGGACAAGTAACACACACATACACACATACAGACCAATAAGTGTAATTGTAATAAATCCGCAAAAAAGAAAAAATCAAAAACAAAAACAAGGTCCAGGTGCTGGGCATATATAAATGGCAGCTGCCTCACTATGCCTGGAGTGTTAGAGAAGGTTACACTAAGAAAATGACATACCTGGCAAATGAGTAATAAAAAAAATAATAATAAGGAAAAGTGATCACCAAAGTCAGAGAGAGCAGAGACAGCAAAACACCAAGGAAGAGAAGAAAACACACAATGGAGAGCAATAAAGAGCCCCCTGAAAATCTTAAAGCGGCCTCTTTTTTCTCTCTCTCTCTCTCTTTTTTTTTTTTTTTTTTTTTTTTTTTTTTTTTTTTTTTTTTTTTTTTTTACCATTTCCTCCTCCATTTTCCATCCTACTCCGAAAGCCAAGTGTAAGCAGGCAGTTCAGGGCTAGGGTTTGGGTCAGGGTGGACACTGCTAACTTGTTACCCAATACACATTCACCAGTTCTACCTACTAACAGAACCCCACATTTTTTAGGGTAGCAATGAGCCTAGATAAATAACTAATTTTGCCAGCCTGCCCTGTAGCTAGGGGTGACTATGACAATTCGGACCAGTAAGTCATATGCAGGAGGCTGCTAAGGATTACCAGGAAGTTTTGCTTTCCCAGTGGTAACACAGCCCCTTCCTGCTTGACACCTGATTTTCTTTTTCTTACCTTGAACAACAGGTTGGAAGTAGATCAGTCATCTTGTAACATGAGGCAACCATAAGAATGAAAGCCACGTACTAAAGAAGACACAAGAGAAAAACAGATGACACTAGAGCTTTGAGGGCATCTTGGAGCCACTGCATCAGTTCCAGACTGTCTAGCTGTACACTTTGTTACGTGAGAAAAGCAGACTCCTATATGGTTAAGCCAACGTAGACTAGTTTCTTTTACTTGAAATCAAATACAATCCCTAGTTGATACAGGGTTGTAGTGGGGTGGGAGGAGGAGTTATTATTGTTAAGGAAGTGATCAAAGTAGGGATGACATATACAGAAACAAAAATAGAAACCATTTAAAGTCCCTTTTTACAATGTAGACACACTACACAAACACATGGGATAATCAAACTATACAATGAATGTGTTACCTTATTTAGGATAAGGTTTTGGAATTGTAAACGTTATCTCTCGGAAGCTTTTTAGCTTTAAACTATTGAAAACTGGTATATTTAAAGACACAGTTGTCACATCATAACATTCTCCTTAAACACAAACTTTCTCCATTGCTGTATATGACTCAAGACCATCTGAGGAAGTAATGGGAGTGTTGGTCTGAGAGCTCAGCCAGGTGCTACAGCAAATGGCTAGACATTTAAATAGCATTATTTATCATAAGTAACAAGAAAGAATTATCTTACAGTCTGATTCCAAAATGTATGTCGATTTGGCAGAAAACCAGTGCCTTTTTAATTATTAAAGCATAAATAGATTTCTAACATTTTCCTTTTCCTAATTATACACATTGATTTGTCATGACACTGCCATTTTGCAGGATATGTAAAAATCAGCTCTCGCCAGCTTGAACAAGTATTACAAACACCAAGAATCATTACACGGGCACACTCTATAACATTGTCCATTGCCACACAGATTTCACTGTAAGGTGTGTCCAATCTGATACAGCTTTGAAGCCAAAAACCTTAAGATTTGAATCTTATCTCTATTGAATGCTAATTATGTTACCCAAAGCAAGTCACCCAATCTGTCTGAGCTTTGGTTTCCTGAATACCTATATTTTGTGAGTATTAAATGAGATCCTTTATAAACAAACACAATGAGCACAAAGGCCTATCTACACCACTGCAAGCTCTCTGCAAACATTATCTCCTTTCTCTTTTGCCCTTTCTCTACACTGAACTACATTTGAGGAATTTTCATTAAAAGAAACAGAAGTAAAAGCTAGTAAAATTCATTGCTACAGAACAGATCCCAACCTAATTAAGTGTAACACGAAAAGAGCGTTTCTACTTAAATTCTGAGGCAAAGATTATAAATACACAGAAACCCAAATGTGGCAATTGTGCCCATTATCAGAATAGCATGCAGACCACAAAAAGAATATTTTAAGGACTGTTTCCATTTTCAAAAGGCTAATAAGTTAGTATTATGTAATCACAAAGCTATACTAGAAAAGAACTTTCAGCAGTCACTCTCATTTTCCCAAAAATACAGTGTGGGTCATATGCCTGGGCACAGCCCTGAGCAGAGAGAGGTTGCACTTGGGGTAGTGCTCCCTGATGAATTCACCCTGCTCTCATCTTTCTGTGACCCCTCACATTCACAGCTGTCCGTCTCCCACACCTTGAACCAGCACAGAAATAAAGAAAACAAACATCTCCCCTAGGAGAGCAGCCGGAATCCCCTTACCAAGCATCACCTCCCTGATGAGTTGTCTTTCTGACTATGTCACTTCTTTTAGGGCAGTCTGGCAGGCAAGGGACAGTAAGAACAAAATGTTTATAACTCTAGTGATAAAACAGTAGCCACAATTATGGATACTTAGAATTCATATTTTCCTGCAGGAACTAGGTGTGAATGGTATCATCATCTTGGCCAAGCTCAAAAATGCCCATTCATTTAATACAAATGTGTTGCCTCACTGCTTCCCTCCTAAGAAGGTGCGGGGAAGAACCATCATCACCTAGCCTTGTAATTATTCAGATTACATTTCGTTTTATTTTATGTGACAGTGGCCAAATTTGTATTATTCTTCTGTTGCCCTAATTATCATCATAAATCAGGAAACAAGAATCTCAATGTCCAATTATCTGAGATAGGAAATTAAAGCTCTTTTTAAGTGGGAGAAAGGGCAATTCCACAGAGCTTCCCTTCACTCAGGGAATGGATACTGTGCTGAACAGTACATTATTGAAGAAGAGATAAGCGATTGTGTGATGTGCAATTGCCAACACTTTCTATTCTTTCAACTTCAGTTTTAAATGCTTACAAGGAATAACATCTTCACATTTTTCAAAAGGCTGCTACAGGAGAAAGCCACTTACGCTCACTTATATTCACAAGTATTGCAAATACAGCAATTATTTTCTAAAGAAGAGAGAGGAAGAGAGACAGAGACCAAAAGAGACAGAAAGACTCTGAAGTCTTGGCTTCCACACTGTAGAGGACTTTGGCCAGGAATGTTTTCCACTGAAACCCTGCCCTCACTACTATCCTACACCTCCCCAGCTGCTTCCTGTAAGGAACTGAAGCCAGAAAGGTACTGCAGAGGGAAAATTTTTTTAAAGAAATCAACTTCTCAGAAATATAATAAGCCCAAACCCAAACTGTTGTTTTCTCTCCTTGGTAATTTTTATTTTTCTAATAATAAAAGTGGGTACTAAGTGATGATACTAATTTCCAGCAAGTTAACTATATGTTACTTCTCAATGTAATCATTACAGCTATGTCACTGTAGGTAGTATAAAAAGGTGAGTCAATCCAGTTGTTTGAACAGTTCAATCAATGACTCAAAGTGGTAGATCTTCTAACTCTGTTTAATTACACCTAAATTAAATATCCCTAGTAGACTTTATTCAGAAAAAGACAATATATATCTGTGATGTCACTAGAAAAATCTACTTGCCGTGGTCTTTTAAAACAGGGACCTCAGCTATTGACATAAAAACATTTTTAGAAAAAAGATTAATTTAGCCACACAACTAGTAATAGTTATTAAGTTTGTTAGACCGAACCCAACCATTTTTAAAGTGGTAAATACAAGATGAGATTCAGATTAGAAATGATACTAGAAAATACAATGAAAAGATATGAGCAATTTTTATGTCTCTGATTTTAGAGGATTTTTAAACAATTTTGTGTCCTTCCATTTCAGTTTTATAATTGAGTTGAATCCGATGAAACAATATGGCATCCAAACCTAAGTCCTATGTCGTAGGTGACTAATAATTGACAACAATATTAAAACTGTTGTTATCACTTCTAACTTTTCTGGCTAGGAACTAGCTGGCTCACAGCCCAAACATGATAGTAAGCCATAGTTAAAACTGCCTTTGGATCTTATTAGAATAACGCCACTTATTTTCTCCCTTTGAACTGATAATGTTTCTTTTTTTTTTCCAATACAAATTTTATTATGGCAGCACAGGTCACTGTGTGGTAACTGTCTGAACTCTAAGCAATCTGGGAAGCAGTAGTTCTTCAAGTATAGTTCCAATGTGGTCTGTAAGGATCTTCTAGATGTTTGAAGGATTTGTCTAAAATTTAATTCATTTAAAAATGGAGATGTATTTAAATATATAAATCAGTTTCCATTGCAAATGTCAACTTATAAAAGACAAAATTTTTTTAATGACTATAATAATTCTTTACCCTACCCAAAGCACCACAGACCACTCATGCACCCAACCCTGACAGGGGAAGAGAGACGGAGAGGCATGGGGGTGGGGGGAGGAACGGGGTGGGGAACAAAGGGGGAATAAGGGATTTCGTTTCAGGCCAAAAGGTAAATAAGAAGAGGTTGGGTCCACAGTTCCCAAGATCATGACTTCTAGGAAGAAGCATGTGAATCAGGAAAGAAAGACATCAGAGACAGAAAGAGAATACTTTTTACTAATCAAAAAAATCTCATTAATTGTAATGCAAGAGTATTATACTTTTCTGTACATTTTGTTTCACCAATCACCTAAATTTTACAGCTTTTTACAATAACTAGAAGGCAGTCTAGCATAGTGACCTCAATTCAAAACCCAGTTCTCCCACTTAATTTCTCTAAAACAGTTGCCCCATCTATAAAATGAGAGCAAGATCTATATTATGAGAACATGTTTTTAAATGCCTAGCAAAATGCTCAATTGACAGTAGTAACATAGTAAATTGAGTAGGTGACTTTCTAGAAACCCAGCTGTGCCCCCCGCCCCGCACCGCTTAGTCTTGTGTGTCTAGCATTGGTGTGAAGTAACTGCACACTTCCACTTACAGGGTGTTTTTTCTAATACCCTGAAAGGATACTTTTATGTTTTCGGTAGTACTTTGGTTTTCCAAACTGTTTTCTTCATAACAGGTTTTCTCGGCTTTTATCACAGGTGTTTTTTCTTTATTTAGATGAAAATTTAAACAATTATAAACATTGTTTATTCATCCATTATTTATAGTTTATTATTATGGCAAACCTATTTTTAAGGCTTTGTTATCAATTAGTGCCAACAACCCTCAGAACAAAATTTAAACAATTATAAAATGTTCTTTATTCATCCATTATTTATAGTTTATTATTATGGCAAAACCTATTTTTAAGTCTTTGTTATCAATTAGTGCCAACAACCCTCATGTTATTCATAGAACCACACAGTATGCAAAAGGAACAAACACTGAAAATACTTTCCAACTGTACATAAAAGAGGTTAATTTTCAAACCTGGACAGTGGTATTTAAGGAGAAAATTTGGCTCTAAATAGTCACAACAGCTAGTCATATTCTAAAACCTAAAACCATGATTATTTCTCCTCTAAGTTTTAAACTATTAATTTTACTTTTCAAAGGGATGTTAGCTTAGAGCCAAAAGGTTTTGATCATTGCATCAAGTAAAAATTGTAAAACTGAATTCATGGAAACAAACCCCCCAAAAAACTCCTTGGCTGACAAAAATTTCCAATTTCAAATCCACAGTCATCCTTCATTCAGTGTTTGCACAGCTCCAGGGAATCTTGTTTGCTCATTAAAGTGAGGCCCTCCATAAATAGAAAAACTACATTGGAACCTACTATGTAACATAAAATTTCTAAATATTAAAAGCCATACCATCTGAAGGGCATTTTAGAAAATGATCAGTAATTTTTCTGAGATGTATTCCTGACACTGCCTGTAACTTCAAAATATCTCTGCATGTAGGGAGGACTATTTCACGTGTTCTTTTTGATATTAAAGTCTTTTCTCCAAGGCTAGGCCTGTAAATAAAGTAATAAAGTAGCTTTTGTTAAAAGAGGGAATTTAGTCAAATATGGAATTGGTTTTACATCACTGCACTGCTAATCATTTGCTCAACGAAATTGATAGCTTGTCAAGTCTTGTATTTGGCTATTAACAGCTGCCACCTCTTCTACAGCATTGCTGGTGCATATTCTTATGAAGATTAAATAAGGTAAGATTAATTAATATGCCTGGCCCAGGGCATGGCACTTAGTGAGCACTAAGGATATGACAGCTGTTAATACTTTAATAGCAATTATTTCACAGTTGCTATGAAGCTAAGGGAGACAGAAAGAGACTTGTCCAGCATTTGCCATCAGGGGTTTCCACTGTTTTCTGGGGGCTATTCTGTATTCATCATTAACAATGACAACAATTGAGATGTTAATACGATAGTCGGAAAATACAGCTAGTTACTGTGGTTTCCACACTCGTCCTGTCCTCTCCATTCTTCATACATCACTCAAAAGCATCCTTCTAACACACAAGAGACAACGTCCCTTTTCTGACTAAAACCCTCCAGAGACTTCACACTGAGAATAAAATAAAATGCAAACTTTCCTGTGGCTCACAAGGCCTCCCAGAAATTGATCCCCAACCTCATCACATACCAGGTCTTCCCTCCTTCGAGTCACACTGGACTCATGTTCCTGGTTTTAGCACCTGCTGTTGCCTTTGCCTGCAGAGCTCACTCATGTTTTCAAACAGCTGGGTCCTTCTTTTCATGCAGACATCAGCTCCAAAAGGCCACCTCCTTGGGGCAACCCCACACACCCTACCTAGAAAAGCTTCATCCCTCCCACTCCACTGCCCTCCCCCCCTTCATACGATCTCACCAATTCCATTTTATTTCCTTCACTTCGTATGTTTTTGTTGTTTTTCTTTATTTATGTAATAATTTTATGGAAAAATCTCTGCTTATGAGGACATAAACATAAGGCTACTTCCCCTAACAGTACTATGTCAACTCCCCCTTCTTGAGAGGAATCAGCTCCTTTGTAGAAACTTGGCCAAATTCTACAGCTTTTCAGCCACTTCAGCCTAAGAGCAGTCCCACTTTGACATTTAAGACTTGGCCCTATTCATTTTAAAATATCCATCTCAAAATTTATTCAAATCTAGGCTCTTCCTGTTCCCAGAACAAGGTAGACTACAGGGTCTTTTGATAGAGAGTGGAGTGAAATCCCCTCTTTTTACACACTTCTTTACATTATCTCCTTAAACTTCTTACTCTTCTTTCCGCAGACACTAGACCCTTGGGGAACATCAATACCAGCCACCATACCCAGGAGAAAAGCTGCATGAAGGGAGAGACTCTTTATTTTCTATTTTGCTTGACTGTTATGAAACAACAATATTGTCCCCCATCCTTTTCCTTGCCAAAGTGCAGTGTTTTAGCTCCACTATGTGCTAGTTTAGAGATTGGGAGCTGCCTCTCTTTTAGTCCCACAGTCCATTTGTTCATTTATTTATATGAATAAACATGTACTGGATGCTTTGTATGTGCCAGGTGCTGTGCTAGGTGCAGGAACAAACATTTCTTAGAGTTTCCTTTATCCTCAATATTTACATTTTTTTTCAAGTTATGTACAACTCACTGGAAGTCAATATCCTGTCCAGAGACAGTCCACAAGGGAGCTGGCCAAAAGCAGCCTCTATTTTCTCTATTAGCTAAATCTTTGTCATTCTGAAAAATAGAGGAGCTAGGCTTGCTCCCAGTAGAAGCAGCTAGAGCTACTTTAACAATTAGAATCATATCATTTCTAGGTGATTTTTATATATATATATATGTATATATATACACTTTTAAGTTCTAGGGTACATGGGCACAAGGTGAAGGTTTGTTACATAAGTATACATGTGCCATGTTGGTTTGCTGCACCCATCAACTCATCATTTACATTAGGTATTTCTCCTAATGTTATCCCTCCCCCAGCCCCCTTCCCCCCCCCGACAGGCCCTGATGTGTGATGTTCCCCTCCCTGTGTCCTTCTGTTCTCATTGTTCAACTCCCACTTATGAATGAGAACATGTGGTGTTTGGTTTTCTGTCCTTGTGATATTTTGCTGAGAATGGTTTCCAGCTCCATCCATGTCCGTGCAAAAAACATGAACTCATCCTTTTATATGGCTGCATAGTATTCCATGGTGTATATGTGCCACATTTTCTTTATCCAGTCTATCATTGATGGACATTTGGCTAGGTTCCAAGTCTTTGCTATTGGGAATAGTGCCACAACAAACATACGTGTGCATGTGTCTTTATAGAATGATTTATAATCCTTTGGGTATATACCCAGTAATGATATTGCTGGGCCAAATGGTATTTCTAGTTCTAGATCCCTGAGGAATCACCACACTGTCTTCCACAATGGTTGAACTAACTTACACTCCCACCAACAGTGTAAAAGCATTCCTATTTCTCCACATTCTCTCCAGCATCTGTGTTTCCTGACTTTTTAATGATTGCCATTCTAACTGGTGTGAGATGGTATCTCACTGTGGTTTTGATTTCCCTTTCTCTGATGACCAGTGATGATGAGCATTTTTTCATGTCTGTTGGCTGCATAAATGTCTTCTTTTGAGAAGTGTCTGTTCATATCCTTTGCCCACTTTTTGATGGATTTTTTCTTGTAAATTTAAGTTCTTTGTAGATTCTGCATATTAGCCCTTTGTCAGATGGGTGGATTGCAAAAATTTTCTCCCATTCTGTAGGCTGCCTGTTCACTCTGATGATAGTTTCTTTTGCTGTGCAGAAGCGCTTTAGTTTAATTAGATCCCATTGGTCAATTTTGGCTTTTGTCATCATTGCTTTTGGTGTTTTAGTCATGAAGTCTTTGCCCATGCCTATGTCCTGAATGGTATTGTCTAGGTTTTCTTCTAGGGTTTTTATGGTTTTAGGTCTTACATTTAAGTCTTTAATCCATCTTGAGTTAATTTTTGTATAAGGTATAACGAAGGAATCCAGTTTCAGCTTTCTACATATGGCTAGCCAGTTTTCCCAGCACCATTTATTAAAATAGGGAATCCTTTCCCCATTGCTTGTTTTTGTCAGGTTTGTCAAAGATCAGATGGTTGTAGATGTGTGGTGTTATTTCTGAGGCCTCTGTTCTGTTCCATTGGTCTATATATCTGTTTTGGTATCAGTTCCATGCTGTTTTGTTTACTATAGCCTTGTAGTGTAGTTTGAAGTCAGGTAGTGTGATGCCTCCAGCTTTGTTCTTTTGGCTTAGGATTGTCTTGGCTATGCAGGCTCTTTTTTTGTTCCATATGAACTTTAAAGTAGTTTTTTCCAATTCTTTGAAGAAAGTCATTGGTAGCTTGATGGGGATAGCATTGAATCTATAAATTACCTTGGGTAGTATGGCCATTTTCACAATATTGATTCTTCCAACCCATGAGCATGGAATGTTCTTCCATTTGTTTGTGTTCTCTTTTATTTCATTGAGCAGTGGTTTATAATTCTCCTTGAAGAAGTCCTTCATATTCCTAGTAAGTTGGATTCCTAGGTATTTTATTCTCTTTGAAGCAATTGCGAATGGGAGTTCACTCATGATTTGGCTCTCTGTTTTTCTGTTATTGGTTTATAGGAATGCTTGTGATTTTTGCACACTGATTATGTATCCTGAGACTTTGCTGAAGTTGCTTATCAGCTTAAGGAGATTTTGGGCTGAGACTATGGGGTTTTCTAAATATACAGTCATATCATCTGCAAACAGAGACAAATTGACTTCCTCTTTTCCTAATTGAATACCCTTTATTTCTTTCTCTTGCCTGATTGCCCTGGCCAGAACTTCCATTACTATGTTGAATATGAGTGGTGAAAGAGGTCATCCTTGTCTTGTGCCGGTTTTCAAAGGGAATGCCTCCAGTTTTTGCCCATTCACTACAATATTGGCTGTGGGTTTGTCATAAATAGCTTTTATTTTGAGATACATTACCTCCATACCTAGTTTATGGAGAATTTTTAGCATGAAAGACTGTTGAATTTTGTCAAAGGCCTTTTCTGCATCTACTGAGATAATCATGTGGTTTTTGTCATTGGTTCTGTTTATGTGACAGATTACGATTATTGATTTTTGAATGTTGAACCAGCCTTGCTTGCATCCCAGGGATGAAGCCAACTTGATCATGGTAGATAAGCTTTTTGATGTGCTGCTGGATTCAGTTTGCCAGTATTAAGGATTTTTGCATTGATGTTCATCAGGGATATTGGCCTAAAATTCTCTTTTTTTGTTGTGTCTCTGCCAGGCTTTGTTGTCAGGATGATGCTGGCCTCATAAAATGAGTTAGGGAGGAGTCCCTCTTTTTCTATTGATTGCAATAGTTTCAGAAGGAGTGATACCAGCTCTTCTTTGTACCTGTGGTAGAATTTGGCTGTGAATCTGTCTGGTCCTGGACGTTTTTTGGTTGGTAGGCTATTAATGATTGCCTCAAATTCAGAACCTGTTATTGGTCTATTCAGAGATTCAGCTTCTTCCTGGTTTAGTCTTGGGAAGGTATATGTGTCCAGGAATTTATCGATTTCTTCTAGATTTTCTAGTTTATTTGCACAGAGGTGTTTATAGTATTCTCTGATGGTAGTTTGTATTTCTGTGGGATTGGTGGTGATATCCCCTTTTATCATTTTTTATTGCATCTATTTGATTCTTCTCTCTTATTAGTCTTGCTAGCAGTCTATCAATTTTGTTGATCTTTTCAAAAAACCAGCTCCTGGATTCGTTGATTTTTTGAAGATTTTTTTTTTGGGTGTCTCTATCTCCTTCAGTTCTGCTCTGATCTTAGTTATTTCCTGTCTTCTGCTAGCTTTTGAATTTGTTTGCTCTTGCTTCTCTAGTTCTTTTGATTGTGATGTTAGGGTGTCAGTTTTAGATCTTTCCTGCTTTCTCTTATGGGCATTTAGTGCTATAAATTTCCCTCTACACACTGCTTTAAATGTGTCCCAGAGATTCTGATATGTTGTGTCTTTGTTCTCATTGGTTTCAAAGAATATCTTTATTTCTGCCTTCATTTCGTTATGTACCCAGTAGTTATTCAGGAGCAGGTTGTTCAGTTTCCACGTATCTGTGTGGTTTTGAGTGAGTTTCTTAATCCTGAGTTCTAATTTGATTGAACTGTGGTCAGAGAGACAGTTTGTTATGATTTCTCTTCTTCTGCATTTGCTGAGGAGTGTTTTACTTCCAATTATGTGGTCAATATTAGAATAAGTGCAATGTGGTGCTGAGAATGTATATTCTGTTGATTTGAGGTGGAGAGGTCTGTAGATGTCTATTAGGTCTGCTTGGTGCAGAGCTGAGTTCAAGTCCTGGATATCCTTGTTAATTTTCTGTCTCATTGATCTGTCTAACATTGACAGTGGGGCGTTAAAGTCTCCCATTATTATTGTGTGGGAGTCTAAGTCTCTTTGTAGGTCTCTAAGAACTTGCTTTATGAATCTGGGTGCTCCTGTATTGGGTGCATATATATTTAGGATAGTTAGCTCTTCTTGTTGAATGGATCCCTTTACCATTATTTAATGCCCTTTGCCTCTTTTGATCTTTGTTGGTTTAAACTCCGTTTTATCAGAGACCAGGATTGCAACCTCTACTTTTTTTTTTCTTTCCATTTGCTTGGTAGATCTTCCTCCATCCCTTTATGTTGAGCCTAGGTTTGTCTTTGCATTTGAGATGGGTCTCCTGAATACAGCACACAAATGGGTCTTGACTCTTTATGCAATTTGCCAGGCTGAGAGATAGGGAGCCTCCTTGTTAGATAAAGTTCCATTTTTAATAGACTTTATTTTTTAGAGTTTTAGTTTTACAGCACAACTGATCAAAAAGTACAGAGTTCTTATATGCCCTCTGCCCCCAAACCTCACCATACAACATACACACAACCTCCCCCATTATCAACACTCAAGAGATTCTTTTTATGTGCCTGGTGAATAAAAGGTGTTCAAGGTTTTATGCTGAGTCAGTATAGTCTTGACCAAGAAATCTGCCCAGGTAAGGAGTGGGATTTTCTGAAGGCAGCACCCTCTCTGCTACCTTTCCAGGGGGTGACCATGACACTTTTGCCTTTCCTCAAATTGAGTGCTTCAAACTCCTACTCCTACACCTTGGTCCAGCTCCTGCACCTTGGCCACTCCCCAGATGCCTACAAGTGGAGCTGCTCTAACACCTGAGGTCTTCTCCCTCATGGGAGGAAAGGGGATAGCTCAGCTCTGAAAAAGCACTCCCCAGAAGGTTCACCCCTCCCAGTCTTCTTACACTGACTGGTGCAGGTGGGCTTAGTGGTGAGGTTGGTTCTTACCCAGTGCCTCTCAATAAGTACTTCAAGAGAGCTATTCCAGGGGCCAGTAGCACCTTCAACTTAGAAAAAGGGGCACTTAATTTTCTGGTCCTCAACTTTGAGCCAAAGCCCCAGTTGTAGGACTAACAGGGGAAATACCATTGATATGTATCAGTTTACTCTCCGTTTACGTCAACTCATTCTTTTCTTAATCTTCACCATCTCAGTCTATCCTCAGAACCTAGAACAGTGTCTGACACATAATGGTACTCATTAAAGATCTGTTAAATGAATTCTATCTGGAACACTTCTAAACCAGGGAATTAACTACATCCTAATGAAACCCATAACATTCTGAATAGGACTGGTAGTTCAAAATAAAAAGAATCTTGTGTCCATTTAGCTAAAATGTGCATCTATTTATCCTATTTCTGCCAACTTAACAACAGGAAAACTACTTTTTTCCTGAATGACATCCCTTTTAAATGTTCTTGGATAGAAAGGATGTTCCTGACTCCTCTTTTTCACAAGACTTCTAATGTTACATGGTTTCCAGACCCACTGACCATCTTGGCTGACCGTCTCTGAAGCATTAATATTACTTTTAAGCTGTGGTCTACCAGTGAAGAGCAGTTGGACTATAACTTCCTAAGAGCCGGACAATCCTCTTCTGTTAATGCAGGTTACACTTGCATTAGGTTTGGGGCATTTGTTATATAGAATTAATTTCTTCAGCAGAGGAACCACACAGTTGGTTCACATCAAGCCAACTGTGTAGTCAACACAAACCCCAGGTTTTCTTTATGTAGACTACTGTCAAATCAGACCTCCACATCCTGTATTGGTTCAAGTCACTTCTTGAAACATAAATGCTGAATCTTATATTTAGCTCCATTACATTTCTTCCTTTTGTTTTTTTCCCCTGATTTCAGTATCTAGAGGCTTTAAAAATGTTGATGTCATATTGTCATTATCTGCAAACTTGACAAACATTTTTCTATGTCTCTACTTACACTATTTTTTTAAAATTATTTATTTTCAATTAACTGAAGAGAATGGAGCCAATGAAGAGCCCTGAAATGTTCTAGAGACCTCCACCTGGATTGGTCCTTTTTGAACATAGCTTCTCCTCCCACTGCAAATCCACCTAAATCCATCTAATGGTGCCCTCATGCAGTTCATATTCTTATTGTATCTCTCTGTTACAATCTCTAAAGCTTTTAAGAAATACTCTGTTGAAATAAAAACACAGTACATCAACAAATTAATAAGATCACCTTATTCTCAAAAGTATGTTTATGTTAGTGCAATATATGTATATAGTTCACTTATTTTCTTCATAAAAAAGTCATTGAGTTATCTGCTAAAGCACTACAAACTATCCAAACATCAATACTGTTGTTCTGAACTTCCAAAAATCTTTGTACCTTTGTTGAAAATCTCAATACCTCTCCATCTTCAGATTCTTCTTAAGCTCCATAAGTGCCTGCAGAACTCCACCATTTCCAGGGCCAAATCTTCACATTCCTTTAATACCTAAGAAGTTCTACATCTGTGCCTGGGGCAGTGACAGTGCCTAGACCTTCTATTTTCTCCTCATCTACCTTAGGAATTAGTTGTTCATATTCATATTTCTTGTCCTCCCCTGTCCCAATTTGAAGATTATTAGCTCTTCTAGAAAGAAAAAAATAGAAGTAAATGAAGATGTGAATTGGTCTTTCTTTTCTCCATATCTATGCTATCACACCATCATGTCCAAGTGGTGAACCTATTCTTTTACTATTCCTGTTATTCCGAACGTAAATCTAAAATATATTTCATGGTTCAGCACTTTTCAAAGCTACAGTTTGTTCTCTTTTTGAGCCCCAATGACACCACTGTGCTCATCTCAGGAACTTAATCCTCGCAGACATGCTCCAACAGCTCTCACACTTTCTACTTTAGCGTTTCCTGTAATTGTGCATTGCTATTTCCCTCAGTACTCCTGCTCCAGGACACTGTCACATTCAACTCACTTTCACTGATTGGGTGACTGGCCTCTAGCAGCATTTCAGAGGAGTGAGCTCTTTTTGCTCACCCTTCCCCACCCCCCTCAGGCCACACTCCTGGGACACTCAAATTGTGCAGTCTACCACCAAAGATTATTCCAACCATCTTTCGAGCAATGCTCTGCTCCTTATAGAAAATTGAAGCCCTGTACTTTGTAAAGGTTCATTTACTGCCTCAATTTGGGGTACTTAAAAAATCAATAGCAATCTTAATTCCCACCAGAGATAAATAGCCCAAATCTTTAACTATGCATGAACATGGGAAATTTAAGAAAATATAAAAAGACCACTTAGCCCTCAAATCATCCATTCCCTTCGCAAAACTCCAACTCTCCCCAGTATGGATCTCCTCCAGATTTGGGTACAAGAGGGGATGACTAAGAGCTTGTGGTTTTTTTCTATAAGAAGGATAAAAGTTTTCTATTTTTAAATTTTATTTTTGCTTTTTGTTGTTGTTATTTCTACTAAATGCTGAACTGAAAAGCATCTTTTGCTGTACAATCTAGAGAGAAGGGCTTCTATCTAAAACTTCTCCCAAAGGCCATTCTAGATATCCTTAATCAGTGGATCTCCAGAAACTACCCTGAGGCCTTTCGTTTCTTTTCCTTTTTTTTTTTTCTAACATGGCATCTTGTTTTAATAATATTTTCTTGAGCATAGCGACAAGAATTTTTTCAGATGTTATTTTTGTCTCCTGGTCTGTTGCTTTATTTTTTTAACTTTATTTACAATGTTTCCTCCACTTAAAAATTATAAAAATCTTCTGCTATGTTAACTTCTAATTCTTTTCATCTACAGACCTAAGTAACATATGCTTTAATCAGATTGAATAGCAATATTCCGTTTCTTCGGCTTCATTTCTCCAGCCTAAAAATCTTCAGCTTTTAATTTTTTTAAGTTTTTCCCAATGTTCCATATTACAAGCCTTACATTATTATTGAGACTTACTCAAAATAACCTCCATGGCCCCTATGTCAGATTAGAACACCTGTATCTCTAGTAATAATGTTAATTATAATTGTAAGTAGTAGAAATATCTAAACATTTATTGAGCACCTATGTACCATGAACTGATCAGCTCATTTTACCTGTACCACTTCATTTAAGCCTTACGAAAATTTTATTTTGCAGATGAGAAAACTGAAGATTTAAAAGGTTAAGTAGTTTGCTCAAAGTTATAGAAATCATATATGTTAGAACCAGAATTCAAACCTGGGAAGCTGGATTCTTTCTCCAAATCTCATACACCTCATCATGGCTTTCCATTGATTATGCAAAACATTATACACACTTTTCCCACAAATCTTTAGATAGAAGGGACTTTCCTAAGTATTAAACCACAACTCCTATGTTTTAAGAGATATAGAGAACAATCACCCTCATATAAATTCTGGACACATACATTAAAAAGAGTAGACTCCATTAATAATGAAAGCTGAAATCACATGTGTAAACACATTGCTTTTAATCTATTCAATTATTTCCCCATAAGCACTAACTGTGCATCACAAATTATGCTGTCTAGAAGACATACCACAAGAGTTAAAGCTGGGAAGATTCATTGTCATACTCTAATGGAATAGTTTTCTGAAAGAATGAAAATTCTGAATCTCCAAGATGGAATGCCTCCATCCACTGTTTCTTTATCCTGTTTATCAAATTGTAGAAGGACATATAAGACAAACTACACAGTGATATCACTGCATAATTAATTGGCACATCTCTACCAGTTACATATAAATACATTTTCTTCTCATGTACTTTTAGCAGTTGCAAACCAACCATGCTAAGTGGCCAAATTCAGCCTGCAGAAAAGCCTTAACTGTCTTACACAAATGCATGGACAGTCTCCAGTTTGCCATTGGCAATATTATTCCCTATTGTGTCACAGCTGGCCTGTTATGTTTATATAGCTTGGACCAACAATTATAGGCATTTGAGTTTATGACCCTTGAACAGATCAAATGACTACAGACAGTAAGATAAAAGCCCATATTACACACCTCATTATCTGTACTACAGGTACACTGCCCCAAAATAAACTTAAGACGTAAAGCAGCTAATCCACTGCACAAAAAACCAACAGTTGCTCTGTTATACTAACCTTATTCTCCCTGTTCCTTCCCTTTTCCCTCTTCATATCCAGACCTAAATGGCAAAGTTTATCTGTTTTTTTTTTCTTTTTCTTTTCTTTTTTTATTATACTTTAGGTTTTAGGGTACATGTGCGCAATGTGCAGGTTTGTTACATATGTATCCATGTGCCATGTTGTTTTGCTGCACCCATTAACTCGTCATTTAGCATTAGGTATATCTCCTAATGCTGTCCCTCCCCCCTCCCCCCACCCCACAACAGTCCCCAGAGTGTGATGTTCCCCTTCCTGTGTCCATGAGTTCTCATTGTTCAATTCCCCCTATGAGTGAGAACGTGAGAACATATGGTGTTTGGGTTTTTGTCCTTGCGATAGTTTACTGAGAATGATGGTTTCCAGTTTCATCCATGTCCCTACAAAGGACATGAACTCATCATTTTTTATGGCTGCCTAGTATTCCATGGTGTATATGTGCCACATTTTCTTAATCCAGTCTATCGTTGTTGGACATTTGGGTTGGTTCCAACTCTTTGCTATTGTGAATAGTGCCGCAATAAACATACGTGTGCATGTGTCTTTATAGCAGCATGATTTATAGTCCTTTGGGTATACACCCAGTAATGGGATGGCTGGGTCAAATGGTATTTCTAGTTCTAGATCCCTGAGGAATCACCACACTGACTTCCACAATGGTTGAACTAGTTTACAGTCCCACCAACAGTGTAAAAGTGTTCCTATTTCTCCACATCCTCTCCAGCACCTGTTGTTTCCTGACTTTTTAATGATGGCCATTCTAACTGGTGTGAGATGGTATCTCATTGTGGTTTCGATTTGCATTTCTCTGATGGCCAGTGATGATGAGCATTTTTTCATGTGTTTTTTGGCTGCATAAATGTCTTCTTTTGAGAAGTGTCTGTTCATATCCTTCACCCACTTTTTGATGGGGTTGTTTGTTTTTTTCTTGTAAATTTGTTTGAGTTCATTGTAGATTCTGGATATTAGCTCTTTGACACACAGTGCAATCAAACTAGAACTCAGGATTAAGAAACTCACTCAAAACCACTCAACTACATGGAAACTGAACAACCTGCTCCTGAATGACTATTGGGTACATAACAAAATGAAGGCAGAAATAAAGATGTTCTTTGAAACCAACGAGAACAAAGACACAACATACCAGAATCTCTGGGACACATTCAAAGCAGTGTGTAGAGGGAAATTTATAGCACTAAATGCCCACAAGAGAAAGCAGGAAAGATCCAAAATTGACACCCTAACATCACAATTAAAAGAACTAGAAAAGCAAGAACAAACACATTCAAAAGCTAGCAGAAGGCCAGAAGTAACTAAAATCAGAGCAGAACTGAAGGAAATAGAGAGCAAAAAACCCTTCAAAAAATTAATGAATCCAGGAGCTGGTTTTTTGAAAAGATCAGCAAAATTGATGGACCGCTAGCAAGACTAACAAAGAAGAAAAGAGAGAAGAATCAAATAGATGAAATAAAAAATGAAAAAGGGGATATCACCACCAATCCCACAGAAATACAATCTACCATCAGAGAATACTACAAACACCTCTATGCAAATAAACTAGGAAATCTAGAAGAAATGGATAAATTCCTCGACACATACACCCTCCCAAGACTAAACCAGGAAGAAGTTGAATCTCTGAATAGACCAATAACAGGCTTTGAAATTGTGGCAATAATCAATAGCTTACCAACCAAAAAGAGTCCAGGACCTGATGGATTCACAGCCGAATTCTACCAGAGGTACAAGGAGCAACTGGTACCTTTCCTTCTGAAACTATTCCAATCGATAGAAAAAAAGGGAATCCTCCCTAACACATTTTATGAGGCCAGCATCGTCCTGATACCAAAGCCTGGCAGAGACATAACCAAAAAATAGAATTTCAGACCAATATCCTTGATGAACATTGATGCAAAAATTCTCAATAAAATACTGGCAAAACGAATCCAGCAGCACATCAAAAAGCTTATCCACCATGATCAAGTGGGCTTCATCCCTGGGATGCAAGGCTGGTTCAACATACGCAAATCAATAAATGTAATCCAGCATATAAACAGAACCAAAGACAAAAACCACATGATTATCTCAATAGATGCAGAAAAGGCCTCTGACAAAATTCAACAACCCTTCATGCTAAAAACTCTCAATAAATTAGGTATTGATGGGACATATCTCAAAATAATAAGAGCTATCTATGACAAACCCACAGCCAATATCATACTGAATGGGCAAAAACTGGAAGCATTCCCTTTGAAAACTGGCACAAGACAGGGATGCTCTCTCTCACCACTCCTATTAAACATAGTGCTGGAAGTTCTCGCCAGAGCAATCAGGCAGGAGATGGAAATAAAGGGTATTCAATTAGGAAAAGAGGAAGTCAAATTGTCCCTGTTTGCAGATGGCATGATTGTATATCTAGAAAACCCCATCGTCTCAGCCCAAAATCTCCTTAAGCTGATTAGCAACTTCAGCAAAGTCTCAGGATACAAAATCAATGTACAAAAATCACAAGCATTCTTGTACACCAATCACAGACAAACAGAGAGCCAAATCATGAGTGAACTCCCATTCACAATTGCTTCAAAGAGAATAAAATACCTAGGAATCCAACTTACAAGGGATGTGAAGGACCTCTTCAAGGAGAACTACAAACCACTGCTCAATGAAATAAAAGAGGATACAAACAAATGGAAGAACATTCCATGCTCATGGGTTGGAAGAATCAATATCGTGAAAATGGCCATACTGCCCAAGGTAATTTATAGATTTAATGCCATCCCCATCAAGCTACCAGTGACTTTCTTCACAGAATTGGAAAAAACTACTTTAAAGTTCATATGGAACCAAAAAAGAGCCCGCATCGCCAAGTCAATCCTAAGCCAAAAGAACAAAGCTGGAGGCATCACGCTACCTGACTTCAAACTACACTACAAGGCTACAGTAACCAAAACAGCATGGTACTGGTACCACAACAGAGACATAGATCAATGGAACAGAACAGAGCCCTCAGAAATAATGCCACATATCTACAACTACCTGATCTTTGACAAACCTGACAAAAACAAGCAATGGGGAAAGGATTCCCTATTTAATAAATGGTGCTGGGAAAACTGGCTAGCCATATGTAGAAAGCTGAAACTGGATCCCTTCCTTACACCTTATACAAAAATTAATTCAAGATGGATTAAAGACTTACATGTTAGACCTAAAACCATTAAAATCCTACAGGAAAACCTAGGCAATACCATTCAGGACATAGGCGTGGGCAAGGACTTCATGTCTAAAACACCAAAAGCAATGGCAACAAAAGCCAAAATTGACAAATGGGATCTAATTAAACTAAAGAGCTTCTGCACAGCAAAAGAAACTACCATCAGAGTGAACAGGCAACCTACAGAATGGCAGAAAATTTTTGCAACCTACTCATCTGACAAAGGGTCAAAGTTTATCTTTGTGCTTGTTGTTGACTGAAGTTCAGACTAGGAGGCTGCAGTCAGATTACAGAATTGGTTATACAATCTATGTCACAGAGGTACATCCCTGACCTTATACAAATTCAGTGTTTTCACTAATACAAGCTCCAGGGGTAAAAGCAAAATTGTATTCACTTTATCCCTCAAATAACTCTGAACATTGCTGTAGAGTAGATCACGGAGACAAAATTGGTTTTTTGGAAAAGAAAAAAACTAAATATCATTCTTTCCTTCCTAAAAATAGCACTACTGTAGGAAAGCTCATAAAACTCTGAACTTTCACTCAAGCCATTTCAAAAGTGATTGGCTGGGGTGGGCATGAAAAAAAATATCTGCAGAGCTTTAAAAGCAAATACTTTTAAAAGCTAGGAAAGTGAGCATGGTCATAAACGAAAGCAGCTCAGTTTAGATTGGTTGCCAGTAAACAGCCAGAAAAAGAACTTTAGCCTTCAAAGAGATTTCAAACACATCTTTGTATCACTGAAATAATGCCAGCATTGGAAATATTTGAAAATATTTGCAGAGCTGTATTTCAGATGATGAATGATACTCCATAAAAAATAATTCTTTTCCCACTGTGGGGCAGAATGTCAAAACATGACAAGATCACTAGCCCAGATCCCCTGGAAAACACCATAGAATCATTTCAAAGGCAAGAGATTACAGTGATATTTGCCTTGTTAAGGCTGTGTCTATACAATGCCAGCAAACACTTGAGTAGGTTGATTCACTAAAGCAACCAGTCAATGTCGTGAAACATTTACTCAGGCCTGTGTAGTTTGCATAAATTAACCAAGTGATTGACTGGCTGGTTGGATTGGTTGGATACTTGGCTGGACTTCAACTGACTGCTCTCCCACCTCCACTTCGGCCACTTGGAGCGCCCAACCGCAGTAGCCGCTTCCCAATTCCACTCTCCACACGGTTATTACTTGTTTCTCAGCTTATCTCTCTAACTAAACACTGAGCTCCTCAAAAGGCAGGGGCAGCTTCCTCTCTATCTTCCACCTTCAGCACGTTGATGAGCATCAGAGTCCACATAGTGTGAGAAATCAGTCAATGGTGTGGCAATTTACAAGCTGCCTTTTGACATAATGGTAATCTGTGATGTTTCTTAATCCCCACAGATTTCATCATGCCTAGAGGGACCTATTAAAAAATGTTAGTTAATTCTTCCCGTAGAGGAGCCACACAGGCTCCCATCCCATACTGCTTCCCTCTCAGATGGCTTTTTTCACTCTGTTCTCCTCTTGAGCCTCTTCCTCTTTTAATTCCACATCACGCCTTCCACCAAGCGTTCCCTGACAATATGACAGGTATTTCTCTCTTCTGACTTCCGCTGTTACTTGCCCCCAACATTTGGGCTTTTAATTACAAACTACTGGCTTGCTCTATATTTATCAGTATTTTTTATTTTTTTTTTTGAGACGGAGTCTCGCTCTGTCGCCCAGGCTGGAGTGCAGTGGCGCAATCTCGGCTCACTGCAAGCTCCGCCTCCCGGGCTCACGCCATTCTCCTGCCTCAGCCTCTCCGAGAAGCTAGGACTACAGGCGCCCGCCACCACGCCCGGCTAATTTTTTTTTGTATTTTTTAGTAGAGACGGGGTTTCACCGTGGTCTCGATCTCCTGACCTCGTGATCCGCCCGCCTCGGCCTCCCAAAGTGCTGGGATTACAAGCGTGAGCCACCGCGCCCGGCCTTATCAGTATTACTGCGTTTCACTCACCTCAAAGATTATGAAGCCCTTTGAGATTTGGACCAGTATATTTGTTAAGCTAATTCCAGTTGGCTTTCTTGTGAATAATTAACAAGTCATAACTATCAGTTGTCCAGTGTTCTACACTTTATTTCACTCAATTGGTGTAAGTGCAGTTCTAATTCTTATACCTACCATATTAAAAAAAACTGAGGTATAGAGGAGTTAAGGAATCTGCTTATGATACAACTAGTAAATCTCCCTTGTACCCTTCTTTTTTTATTATTATTATACTTTAAGTTTTAGGGTACATGTGCACAATGTGCAGGTTTGTTACATACGTATCCATGTGGCATGTTGGTTTGCTGCACCCATTAACTCGTCATTTAGCATTAGGTATATCTCCTAATGCTGTCCCTCCCCCCTCCCCCCTCCCCCCACCCCACAACAGTCCCTGGAGTGTGATGTTCCCCTTCCTGTGTCCATGAGTTCTCATTGTTCAATTCCCACCTATGAGTGAGAACATGTGGTGTTTGGTTTTTTGTCCTTGCGATAGTTTACTGAGAATGATGGTTTCCAGTTTCATCCATGTCCCTACAAAGGACATGAACTCATCATTTTTTATGGCTGCATAGTATTCCATGGTGTATATATGCCACAGTTTCTTAATCCAGTCTATCGTTGTTGGACATTTGGGTTGGTTCCAACTCTTTGCTATTGTGAATAGTGCCGCAATAAACGTACGTGTGCATGTGTCTTTATAGCAGCATGATTTATAGTCCTTTGGGTATATACCCAGTAATGGGATGGCTGGGTCAAATGGTATTTCTAGTTCTAGATCCCTGAAGAATCGCCACACTGACTTCCACAATGGTTGAACTAGTTTACAGTCCCACCAACAGTGTAAAAGTATTCCTATTTCTCCACATTCTCTCCAGCACCTGTTGTTTCCTAATGGAAGTGGGGTATCTTTCTGTTCAGTCACATATCCTAACAAAAACTCTTCAGTTTCCCTGCAAGAAAACTGCAACCCTTTCTCCAGCATTACTGTTAAGGCAGATGAGTGTTAACACAGAATCCACAATTTTAATGCAAACTCATGGCTACCCAGTCTGTATCCTCAACTAGGTGGAAGGAATCCTTTGTATTTGATGGCCTGCCTGGAGCACCTATATATTGCCCAAATACTCAAAACTCTAATGCCCATTTTGCAAGGAAGAGCAGCAGATCCTCACCCTTGGATCCCCATAGTATTGGCCCTAATAGGATTGCTTGTACTGAGTTGCTACTTCGAAAGTTGCCATTTGGTTTGGTCAGTCGTAGAGACAAGTCTGTGGGGTTTGACCATGGGTTCATGGCTAGGAGATTGTAAGGACACTGCTTGTTACACTAAAGAGTGCCCTTCATTATGATTCTGGGGAGAGAGCCCTGTCTGGTTTTAGTACTAAGGACTAAACTAAACTTTAGTACTAAGGACTAAGACTTTTCCCAAAGCAATTGTTCTGCCTTTTCTTTTGGATCCTACGGCATTTTCAACTAGCCAGGTTACTCTTTTTGGTTAGAACCAAATTTATGACCTATCCTAAGCAAGTAAACAGGTTTTATTGGCATCTTAATCTTGCTCCTGATTCTATTTCATGACCCACATTTACCTTTCCTGTTAATTTTCTCCTGCTTTTAATTTAAAATAGACAAACAGAAGGATAAGAGCCAGAGAGACAGAATACTCTTACCCCTCAGCTTCTCTCAGTTCCTTTGCTCAACCCCACACTTCCTCCCACATAATCAGCTCAAAAAACTGATTTAAGAGAATCATTTTACATGATGGTGAAATGATTTTTAACCAATGTTTGAATCACAGATCCCTTTGCTAAGGGTATAGATCTTCTCACTAGGAAAAAAGTATACAATGCTATCCAAAATCTTCCAGGAACTCATGGATCTCTGAGACTGAAGCCATGTCTATAGATTCCAGAGAACAAACCCTTGCTTGGGTGAATACACAAGGCTTCTGGAATCCCCGATTTGCCTCCCAGGACTTGCTCCAAGCCCAGCAAACTTGGGGGAATTTTCCAAGCTACTGTCAACCAAGGTAGAGCCCAGGTCTCTCACCTGTCTGAGCCTCTCCCTCCCCCAACCTCACTTCTTTCCTCTCTGACCAAAGACTGTGAATGCTGGTCCCTCCTGCTCTGTTCCTGCCCCCACTTTATGCCATAACTTACCTGGCATTCTGGACACTCATCTGCTTCCTTTCTCTCAAAGTATTACCATCCTGCTGCATCCATCAGCCCAGGCTGCAAACCCCAAAGTTTTTCTGTCTCACAATTTCAAAGGAGGATAGAGGGAGCAAGGAGTGGGGGCTACGAGGACCTTTTAAATTAGAGGACAAAGAGGTGAAAGGAGGAGCCTGCAGAACCACGAACAATAGCAGAGATATCTCAGCCCTGCAGAACACAGGATCACAAGGAGTCATAGCTAGTCAGATGCTGAATTCCAGACATGTGCATGCGCGTGCATGCACATCCGTGTGTGTGTGTGTGTGTGTGTGTGTGTGTGTGGTGTGTGTGTGTTTAGTTACACTATATATAGTGTCAGGAAAAAACTGCCAACTTGGATGCTTTTAATGTATACCTCAGAATTAATGAAGAAAAATTGAAAACATGGTTTGACTATGTAAAAGAAATGCCAATTACAGTTACATATGAAATACCTGTATCATTTTTGTCTATTAATTCGTATGGCAGTATACATATCTATCACTAATTTTTATTATAAATTGCACTTGATTTGCATACTGAATGTTGTTTTCTGTCAGTTGAGCCTCAAAATTTGCTGCTCACAATTTCCAACATTAAAGGAGACATTCACAGGAACCATATCTTATACTCTTTTTGTTTTTCCCTTAGCATCTAAATAACACAGCAAGATATGCCTGGAAATTGATAATCTAGCTCTGGGGACCAGAGTTTGTACACATACCTGAAGCCACTGAAGAAAAATATAAGACAAGACGTAAGAAAGTTACAGTACACATGATTTATAGAAAAATACGAGAGGAGAGGATGGGCCAAAGTAAGAAACCAACCTGAAGAAAATGAGATTTGAACTTAGCCTTAATATAGGATATAAATTTGGTGAAAGGACATTCCAGTCCAGGCAGAAAAATTGTTTTCTCTGACACAGAAGATATTTAAGATCTTAACTCTTTATTTCATATTAATGTGCTCATTACATTATAATAAGCTTTGAGTGAACTCATATAAAGAACATAAAAAGATTATCTACAAGAATATATATTCTTGACTGTCAGTTAAAAGAAAGAGCAAATAAAAAATTCAGAAGCCAGAAACCTACCTATAAAACTTAAATAAAAATAATCCATTGTAAAAATGGAAAAATAAAATCTCCACCAGTGGATGACATACAAAACTTTACATTACCTGCTAAAATGGAGTGGTAGGTATTTCTTTATCTTCTTGGTTTGAACCTAATAAAACAATGGCTGTATCTGACCAACTAACAACTAGAAATAATGACAGTGGATAGTGAATTCACTTAATCATGGTAACCATAGCCAAACTTACTATAGCATATAAAGTGAAATGTCTGAAAGACAAAGTTAAAGCTAAAGACTTTGGGAACCCTCCAAAACAGGTAGGAGGTCAAAGAGATCCCTCACCCCACAGTTGTCTCTGAGGCTTAGCAAACTTAGTGCACTGCAATCTGAAATCAGAGGGACCCATTAGGGAGGCTGGGTGTATTGGCCCACTTCCTCTAAAAAGTAAAGGTTAATACAGGATTAAACATGAAAGAAGTTTAGTAGGTGTTATGGGATGCACTAAACATTCATATGTTGTCCCAACCTCCAGTAGCTCAGAAGTGGCTGTATTTAGTGACAAGGTCTTTAGAAAGGTTAAAGGACCAACAAGTTAAAATGCAGTCATTATGATGGGCCCAGTCCAATAGGACTGGTGTTCTTATAAGAACAGGAAATTAGGACACAGACACAGAAGACCAACCGAAGACACAGGGAGAAAAGAGCCATCTAAAAGCCAAAGAGGGAGGCCTCAGAAAAAAGCAACCCTGCCAACACCTTGATCTCAGGCTTTTAACATCTAGAATTTTGGGAAAATGAATTTCTGTTCCTTAAGCCACTGAGTCTGTAGTATTTGTTGTGGTAGTCCCAGCAGATTAATTTATTTGGGGAAACTCCTATGGGAGGAAATGAGGAGGGAGTCTGTGGAGGCTGGGAAAACTGTGAGTCCACAATGCTGGTCTGGTCTGCTCCCCAGTGAGAAGGGGAAGGGCAAGAGAGGGGAAGGGGAAGGGCAAGAGAGGGGAAGGGGAAGGGCAAGAGACTGGAGGGGGGATGGGAGGGGGAGGGGGAAGGGGAAGGGGATGGGAGGGGGAAGGGGAAGGGGAAGGGGAAGGGGAGGGAGGGGAAGGGGAAGGGGAAGGGGAAGGGAGGGGAGGGGGAGGGGAAGGGGAAGGGGAAGGGAGGGGAGGGGGAAGGGAAGGGAAGGGGAAGGGGAAGGGAGGGGAGGGGGGAGGGGAAGGGGAAGGGAGGGGAGGGGGAGGGGAGGGGGAAGGGGAGGGGAGGGGAAGGGAGGGGAAGGGGAAGGGAAGGGAGGGGGAAGGGGAAGGGAAGGGAGGGGAAAGGGGAAGGGGAAGGGAGGGGAGGGGGAAGGGAAAGGGGAAGGGGAAGGAGGGGAAGGGGAAGGGAGGGGAGGGGGAAGGGAAAGGGGAAGGGGAAGGGGAGGGGAAGGGGAAGGGAGGGAGGGGGAAGGGGAAGGGGAAGGGAGGGGAGGGGAAGGGGGAAGGGAGGGAGGGGGAAGGGGAAGGGGGGAAGGGGAAGGGAGGGAAGGGGAAGGGAGGGGAAGGGGAAGGGAGGGGAGGGGGAAGGGGAAGGGGAAGGGAGGGGAGGGGAAGGGGAAGGGGAAGGGAGGGGAGGGGGAAGGGGAAGGGGAAGGGAGGGGAGGGGGAAGGGGAAGGGAGGGAGGGGGAAGGGGAAGGGAAGGGAGGGGAGGGGGAAGGGGAAGGGGAAGGGAGGGGAGGGGGAAGGGAAGGGGAAGGGGAAGGGAGGGGAGGGGGAAGGGGAAGGGAGGGGAGGGGGAAGGGGAAGGGGAGGGGAGGGGGAGGGGAGGGGGAAGGGGAAGGGAGGGGAGGGGGAGGGGAGGGGAAGGGGAAGGGAGGGGGAGGGGAGGGGAGGGGAGAGGAGGGGGAGGGAGGGGAGGGGGAAGGGAAGGGAGGGGAGGGGAAGGGAAGGGAGGGATGGGGAGGGGAAGGGAAGGGAGGGAAGGGGAGGGGGGAAGGGAAGGGAGGGGAGGGGGAAAGGGGAAGGAAGGGGAAGGGAGGGGAAAGGGGAGGGGAAAAGGGGAAGGAAGGGGAAGGGAGGGGGAAGGGGAAGGACGGGGGAAGGAAGGGGAAAGGGGAAGGACGGGGGAAGGGAGGGGAAGGGGAAAGGGGAAAGGGGAAGGGTGGGGGGAAGGGAAGGGTGGGGGGAAGGGAAGGGAGGGGGAGGGCAGGGGGAAGGGAAGGTGGGGAAGGGGAAGGGAGGGAGAAGGGGAAGGGAAAGGAAGGGGAAGGGAAAGGAAGGGGAAGGGAAAGGAAGGGGAAGGGAAAGGAGGGGAAGGGAAAGGGAGGGGAAGGGAAAGGGAGGGGAAGGGAAAGGAAGGGGAAGGGAAAGGGAGGGGAAGGGAAAGGGAGGGGAAGGGAAAGGGAGGGAGGGGAAAGGGAGGGGAGGGGAAAGGGAGGGGAGGGGAAGGGAAAGGGAGGGGAGGGGACAGGGAGGGGAGGGAAGGGAAAGGGAGGGGAGGGGAAAGGGAGGGAAGGGGAAGGAAGGGATGGGTAAGGGGAAGGAAGGGGGTGAAGGGGAAGGAAGGGGGAAGGGGAAGGGAAGGGAGGGGGAAGGGAGGGGAAGGGAGGGGAGGAAGGGAGGGGAGGAAGGGAAGGGAGGGGAGGAAGGGAAGGGAGGGGGGAAGGGAAGGGAGGGGGGAAGGGAAGGGAGGGGAACAGGAAGGGAAGGGAGGGGAGGGGAGGGAGGGGAGGAGGAAGGTGAAGGGAGGGGAGGGGAGGGGAGGAGGAAGGTGAAGGGAGGGGAGGGGGAAGGAGAAGGGAGGGGAGGGCGAAGGAGAAGGGAGGGAGGGGGAAGGAGAAGAAGGGAGGGGAAGGAGAAGGAGAAGGGAGGGGAGGGGAGCAGGAAGGAGAAGGAGAAGGGAAGGGAGGGGAGGGGAAGGAGAAGGAGAAGGGAGGGGAGGGGAGGGGGAAGGAGAAGGAGAAGCAAGGGGAGGAGTAAGGCAAAGGGGAAGGGAGGGGAGGGGGAAGGGAAGGTGAAGGGGAACGGAGGGGAGGGGGAAAGGGGAAAGGGAAGGGGAAGGGGAAAGGACGGGGGGAAGGGGAAAGGACGGGGGGAAGGGGAAAGGAGGGAGGGGAAAGGAGGGGAGGGGAGGGGAGGGGAAAGGAGGAAAGGGTGGAGAGGGTGAGAGGGAGGGGAGGGTGGGGAGGGTGAGAGGGGAGGGGAGGGTGGGGAGGATGGGGAGGGTGGGACGGGGGAGGGAGGGGAGGGGGGAGGGAGGGAAGGAGGGGAGATAGGTAGGGGAGGGGGAGGGAGGGAAGGAGGGGAGATGGGTAGGGGAAGGGGGAGGGAGGGAAGGAGGGGAGATGGGTAGGGGAGGAGGGATATTATAGTCCAGGTCTAAGGCAAGTTTTGCAAGACTATAGAGGAGTCCTGTATCTCCAGGAATGGGATGCTTTAGTCGCCCTGCTATGCTGAGTCACCAGCCAAGAACAGTTCATGGGCAGCACTGGTGATGGATTTCAGAGCAGAGCTGTTGGGTTTGTCAGTTTATTATATTCCAATACCTGAGAGACACATTCTCATGGCCACCTCACTGGAAGACCTCCATCACTGCGGACAGTGCCCAGCAAGGACTTTACGCTCAGATGCCACAAATGCCCATCCAAATTTCCACTGAATGAACCATGCTTCCTATTCAGTTACCAAAGTGAAACTACAGAATCATCTCATTTTCTCTCGCACACAAATATTTCATGCTCTATAAGAGTAAAACCAGTGTAACCAAACCCCAATGATTGAAGAATTATAGCTACATAGAAGATAACTGTCCTGCAAGTTACTTTATATTCCTTGTGGAAAAAAAAAAAAAGAGACTACCCAAATTAATAATGTAAATAAGGACAGTGATGACCCCACTGAGGCTTGTCCAAAGCAAAGCCCAGTTTGCTAACCCCAGAATGGGAAGATCAAACGTGGTGTTGGGAGTTTGGTCCCAAGTTACCACACAAACTCATTCTGCTTCTCACCTTTCAAGCCTACCTTCTTTCCTTTGGATGGGGAATCAAAATGCCTCCTTCTTAAAGCTATGAGCTGTCTAACATGCTACATCAGGAAGAGAAGGGGAAAAACAAACAGTACATGAATAGAAAAATGTGCCAGATTTAAAGCAAAAAGATATAACTAATCTGACATGTAAGTCCAATCCTTGCATCTCCAATACGTAGCATAGTGGTTGACAGCAGGTGTTCAATTCATGTTTGAGAAATAAATAATGGAAAACACATTGAATTAGAGTTTTATAGTGATTAATAATAAATGAAAGTAGTTCCTTTAAATGATAGTAATTAGCATGTCTGTGGTCAGGCAAGGAGGGGGTAAATTACCCAGAGCATAAAGTGGCAGTGAGGCTCTTCTTAAGTTCTCTGAATCAAGGGCCAGTCCCAAAAGCAGGGGAACAAAATGGGGCATAGACAGTGGGCTGGGATCAGCAGGTTTCAGGGCAGGGTTGCATCTGTAGGAGAGAGGAGGCTGAGGTGTTTCATTTTACTTCCTTTACAATGCCGGTGCAGGGTAATGTTCAGGCAGAGAAGGCTGAAATATATGACATATGGGCTCCCACAAATCATCATCACCTCAACCCAAAATTTATCAGTGTCTTCCTTGGACTTATAAAATAGAAGTTTCCATTCACTCATTAATTAATTAATTCATTTAGTGCCAATGATCAGACACTACGCTATTTGGGGAAACACAAATTATCAAAATGTATTCTCTACCATTTAAGAGGAAGATAAATGTACCAACAGGCAGTTATAGTACAATGTATTAGATATGCTGACAGAGATTATGTTCTATGAACAAAAGTTCTCTACAGGAATATGGAGGAAAGAGACTTTATTCCAGTGAACAGTTTGGAAATCAGAGAGACACACCCTGCTGTGTAAAATGAAGTTATGTTCCGGAGAACAATGAGAGTGTTGTGTTTTATAGAAAAACCTCCTACCCAGGTTTCCAGTCAGGTTGGTTTATGCAAATGAACGACGGAAACTAGCTTAGTGCTAGTTGGCTGGCACAGCTGAGTTTTGATTGATCAATACAGCTTAGCCCTGCTTGGTTGATACAGCTGAGCTCTGTTTCATCCAGTCGATTCAAGGGAGCTCTGATTGGTTGAGCTCTGATTGAGCTCTGTTTGGTTTCCAAACCCAAAACCAGGACTCTTGGTGGATGTTTCTTTCTGGTGAGAGGAAGGGGGATTGGGTCACCGTTCATCTTGGCACTAACAATAGGAACTGGTTTAGCTTGATTGTAGAAAGAGAGGTCCCGTGATACTTTTACATCTTTCTGAGAACACAATTACCGTTCCTTCCCCCAGCTAGGACCACCTGGTTCTGTTTTAACTTTGAGAGCCTCAGCCTCAAAGATTCCATTTTCTGTCTGCCAGGGGAATACTTTACAGTTCAAAGGGCCTCCAGAGCAGAGACAGGGGAAAATACCTGTCTGCAGGATAAGTAACAGGATTGCAACAGGTTGGCATTTGAACTGGGCCAAGTAGAGCACCAAAGAGAAAGGAAATGGGTTATATATCTAGACAGAAGAGCAAAGAAATGGCAGGTGCCAAGGCATAGAGGGGTCATGGTTTTGATTAAGATGAAGTGGGGACGTGCAATGGGTGATAAGGTTTTAGGAAGAAACGGAAAAAGAATTTTAAAGATAAAACCCTTTGCAGATTGACAAACCTGACAAAAACAAGAAATGGGGAAATGATTCCCTATTTAATAAATGGTGCTGGGAAAACTGGCTAGCCATATGTAGAAAGCTGAAACTGGATCCCTTCCTTACACCTTACACTAAAATTAATTCAAGATGGATTAAAGACTTACATGTTAGACCTAAAACCATTAAAATCCTACAAGAAAACCTAGGCAATACCATTCAGGACATAGGCGTGGGCAAGGACTTCATGTCTAAAACACCAAAAGCAATGGCAACAAAAGCCAAAATTGACAAATGGGATCTAATTAAACTAAAGAGCTTCTGCACAGCAAAAGAAACTACCATCAGAGTGAACAGGCAACCTACAGAATGGGAGAAAAATTTTGCAATCTACTCATCTGACAAAGGGGTAATATCCAGAATCTACAATGAACTCAAACAAATTTACAAGAAAAAAAACAAACAACCCCATCAAAGAGTGGGAGAAGGATATGAACAGACACTTCTCAAAAGAAGACGTTTATGCAGCCAAAAGACACATGAAAAAATGCTCATCATCACTGGCCATCAGAGAAATGCAAATCAAAACCACAATGAGATACCATCTCACACCAGTTAGAATGGCAATCATTAAAAAGTCAGGAAACAACAGGTGCTGGAGAGGATGTGGAGAAATAGGAACACTTTTACACTGTTGGCGGGACTGTAAACTAGTTCAACCATTGTGGAAGTCAGTGTGGCGATTCCTCAGGGATCTAGAACTAGAAATACCATTTAGTCCAGCAATCCCATTACTGGGTATATACCCAAAGGATTATAAAACATGCTGCTCTAAAGACACATGCACTTGTATGTTTATTGCGGCACTATTCACAATAGCAAAGACTTGGAACCAACCCAAATGTCCAACAACGATAGACTGGATTAAGAAAATGTGGCACATATACACTATGGAATACTATGCAGCCATAAAAATTGATGAGTTCGTGTCCTTTGTAGGGACATGGATGAAGCTGGAAACCATCATTCTCAGCAAACTATCGCAAGAACAAAAAACCAAACACTGCATGTTCTCACTCATAGGTGGGAATTGAACAATGAGAACACATGGATACAGGAAGGGGAACATCACACACCGGGGCCTGTTGTGGGGTGGGGGGAGCGGGGAGGGATAGCATTAGGAGATATACCTAATGTTAAATGACGAGTTAATGGGTGCAGCACACCAACATGGCACATGTATACATATGTAACAAACCTGCACATTGTGCACATGTACCCTAAAACTTAAAGTATAATAAAAAATAAAAAAATAAAAAAAAAAAACCCTTTGCAGATAGGTGGCTCTGGAGTCACCTGCAGGAGATGCTGGGTAGCCAGGTGCATGGTAAGGCAATGGACTTCCGAAAGAACAGTGACCAAGAGGTTTCTAGAGATTAGGGGGACAGGAGTCCTAAAGGGGGAGCTGGAGAATACCAAAGACAAACTTGATTTGTTTTACCTTTTTCACACAAGTTACATATTTTTAAAGCCTCTTCTTAGGACCTAATTTTCTCAAGTCTTGCTTAATCCCTTGCTCAGAAGGGAGAGGTGAACAGAGGAAGGGGCTCCCCCAGCAGCACTGAGCTGGCTCTCTGATGAAGTGGGGGCACCTGTGGAGGGGAAGCTCAGAGCTCACCAGATACTGCCAACAGCAGCTGCACAGGAGGGCATCTGAGAGGAAGCTACTGTTCCCAGAATAATTAACCCTCTTCAGAAATCATGGGCACACACACACCCTCTCTCTGAAGCAGAACCAAGCTCAAGGGCTGGAGATTTCCTGTTCCCCACCATCAGGTGGACAGCCCACTCTCCCTACTCCACCTGCCTACAGACAAGGAAGATCAATCTGGGTGGCTAACACACCTTGCCCTAGAGTAACCAAGGTTAGAAAGATGCATCTACTTTTCCACATGGGACATGAAATTGAGTCTATTTAAAAGTTCTGGCACAATTTAGATATTAAAAGTAATTAAAATAAATATTTTACTAGCAATCTACCTAAATTATGCACACAATGTTTCTCAGTAGGTACTCTTTTGAACTACAGTTTAGCTAAAAAAAAAAATCAATCACCAAGGAATTTAAGTACCAAAGTTTGGCTTGAAACTTCAAATCCCTCCATGTCAAGCAGGACAGCAGAGCTAATTTAGAGGGAATGTCCAGCCAGGGATGGTGTCAGGCAGGCTGAGGGCTATATAATGACTTTGCAGGGAGGTAATTAAATAGGGACATAACAGCAATTATAGCAGCAATGGCTAACATATACTGACCACTTCCAGTGGGTCAGGCAACAACATGCTAAGTGCTTTAAGTGTATTCTTTGCTTCAATCTTTTTCTTTAGTACACAAAAAAAGTACAAAGGAAAATATAGCAAAACCTACATATCCACCACCCAAAATTTAAAAATGACATTTTTTCATATTTGCTTCAGATTTTTTTATTTTAAAAAAGTTGCAAATGAATTTATACTCCCAAATCCCATTTCCCTCTGTTTCTCCTCAGAAACAGCCACTATATGTCATGAATGTGGTTCATATTCAGTGACATTTCCATATTTTACCATATTTATATGTGCCTATAAATATTATAGAGTATTATTTTAGGTTATTTCCTGAAATCTTTTATCAACTCAAATGCATGACTTCAAAGTCTATCACTGTTGATTAATTTGTTCCATCGCACTTATCAACTTTGAACATACTGTCAAGTTTATTCATTTTATTATAGGTTGCCTTCTCTCCATTAGAATGTAAAGGAAAGATTTTATTTTCTGTTTTATTAAATAATGTATAAATAGTGTGGCATATTCATATTCTTTGCCCCTGTTTTCTATTTCATTATCTGGAGTTTTTTTTTTTTTTTTCAGTAATTTGTGGGAGTCTTTGATCTATCATATATCCCAATATCTTCCACCAGGATGTGGTCTAGGTTTACCTTTGTTTTCAGTCTTCAGTCATTCGAGAGATGCCTAACTCCAGGCAGTCTAATCCATTATTTTTTCCTTACCTGATATCATAAAAATATCCTTTTGTATCTATATCTACCTATCTATCCTGTAACTGTATTCTACATACAGTCATAAAGTTTCCTTTTTTGCATTTGGTCTCTAATCCATCTTAATTTTTTTAAATGGTGTAGAGACTTAATTATATTTTCAACAACAACCAAAAAAATAGATTCCATTCTTTCTTCACTAATTGGCAATCCCACCTCCACCATATACCCAGATCCCACATGTGCATAACTTATCAAGCTACCTCTTGTGTTCTCTCAATTTGTCTATCCCTGTGCTAACTCCAAAGCCCCATGTCACGTGCTGAAGCTTTTTTACAAATCAATATATAGGCAAGTCCTTGTTTTCTGCCTGCTTGCTTGGGTTTCACAATTGTCTGGCTACTCTTTCAAATTTTATATGAATTATAGAATCTGTCAAATCTCTCACACATACACACCACAACCAGTTGATATTTAATTGGAATTTCACAAAATGTTTCAATTGTGACTAGACAGCTTTTCAATACTGAAACATCCCACATATCTAAATAAGCATAGTATTATTTCTCTAATCATTTCAGACTTTTCTCTCAATAATGTTTATATTTTCTATTTTTTCCTAAGTAACATATAGTTTTAGTTGATGTTATGAAAAGCATTTTTTCAGGCAGGCAGATCATGAGGTCAGGAAATTGAGACCATCCTGGCTAACACAGTGAAACCCCGTCTCTACTAAAAATACAAAAAAATTATCCAGGCGTGGTGGTGGGCGCCTGTAGTCCCAGCTACTCAGGAGGCTGAGGCAGGAGAATGGCGTGAACCCAGGAGGCGGAGCTTGCAGTGAGCTGAGTTCGCGCCACTGCACTCCAGCCTGGGCAACAGGGCGAGACTCTGTCTCAAAAAAAAAAAAAAAAAAAAAAAAAAAAAAGAAAAGAAAAGAAAGTCATTTTTTCTGTTACATTTTTAATGCGCTAGTTCTGGTATGGAAGACGGAGTTACTTACTAGGTATGTCACCGTGGGCAAGCTCTTTATCACTCTGTGCCTCAGTTTTTTCAAATTTCAAATGGGAATAATAATGCTACCTAATAAAGTGACTGTTTGTGAGAGATAAATAAGTTAACAAATGCCTAGTGCCTGGCACATAGTAATTATATGTAAATGTTAGCTTTTATTATTATAAGAATATTAATTTGCATATTGATTTTATATCTAATGGCCTTGCAAATTTATGAATTATCTTGAATTTTCTTTTAAATAATGATATACTCTTGAGTATGAACAAATTTACTTTCTTCTTTCTTCTTCCTTATAAACATTTCTCTTTCTTGCCCTACTGTATTATCCAGGACTAACAATATCATGATAAATGGAAAAAGAAATAGCAACGTTCCTGTCTTACTCTCTTTAAAAGATATCTTCTAAAATTTTCACCTTTACTATTTATGTTTGCTGTCATTTTTCGCTAACTATAATACTATTTATCAGGTTAAGGAAGGCCCCTTGCATTCCTAGTTTGGTGTGCGATTTCATCATGAATAGATCTTGATGAAGACATTTGATTTTCTTTAATTTAATCCCTACATTGCAGTCTACACTGAACATTTAGCAACAATATACATTGGGCCAGGGGTCAGCAAACTACAGCCTACACAACCTGTTTTTGCTGTTAAAAATTTTTTTTAAAACTTTATTGGAAAACAGCCACACCCATTTGATAACATATTACCCATGGCTGCTTTTGAGCCACAGTGACATAGTTGAGTAGTTGATACAGAGACCATATGGCCCACAAAGCCTAAAATATTGACCATTTGACCCCTTACAGAAAAAAACTGCTCACCCTAATATACAGCATATTAAATTGCCCTTGTTACAACTTTCGCTCTAAATTGTGGGGTTAGTGAATAAGCAGGAAAGGAGGCCAAAGAGGTTTCTTTAAGTTTTTTTTTTTTCCTGACTTCTCTTAATCTCTGTTCCTTCTACCTTCTTTCATGTTTACATTTCTCTCCTCTTCTCTCTTCTTTCCCCTTTCTTTTTTCCCTTCTCTCTTCTTTTTTTCCCCTTGCCATTCTACACTTTTAAAAAGCAATGCAGTCCAGATGCAGTGGCTCATGCCTATAATCCAGCACTTTAGGAGGCTGAGGCAGGAGTATCAGATTGAGCCCAGGAGTCTGAGACCAGCCTGAATAACATAGTGAAATCTCATCTCTACAAAAAACAGAAACACTTAGCCAGGCATGGTGATTCATACCTATAGTGCCAGCTACTGGAGCAGCTGAGGTAGGAGAATCACATGAGCCCCAGAGGTTGAGGTTAAGGCTGTAGTGAACAGTGATCACACCACTACACATAGCCTGGGTGACAAAATGAGACCCTGTTTCAAAAAATAAAAAAGCAATGCAAAATATCTTCCTCTGATTAAACAATAAAACTGTCCAACATTTTTTCAATATATAGTGATAGCCAATATATAGCTAGGTGCTTTACTAAGTTACTTTGTTTAAAATTCATTTGCTCAACAAAGATCTATTGAATGCTATTTGCAAGGCACTGTTCTAGGTGTCTGAAATATAACAGTGAACAAACAATGATTCCTGCCCTTGGGAAGCTTACATTCTAATTGAGGGAGATGAACAATAAAAATAGAGCAAATAGTAAGTGATGAAAAAGGAAACACACAGAAAATGGTAAGTGGGAGGGGGAGGGGAAAGAACTACAGTTTTGTAAAGGATATTCAGCAGGCCTCTTTGCAAAGGTGCCATCTAAACAAAGATTTCAAAGAGGTGAGAGCATGAACCCCCAAGCCCATGGCAGGAGCATTCCTGGTGTGTCCAGGCAATGGCAGGGAGATTGGGGTAGCTGGGACAGATGAAGCAGAGAGAATAGGAGGTGAGATCAGAGAGGTTATAGAGACCAGATTGCAGAGGCCCTGGTGGGCTTTACTCTGACCAAAATGAGAAGCCACTGAAAGATTTTAAACAGAGGAATAAGGTGGTCTGGCAGATTTTTAAAGGCTTACTTTGGCTATTGTGGTGAGTACAGTTTATAGAAGCTGCAAAGCCATTCAAGAGGCCATGGCAGTATTGAGGGAGAATTCACGTCATTTAATCTCTCAGCAGTTGGATAAGATATATACTATGCCCTTCTTCCAGATGTGGAAACTAAGACGTGGAAAGTTTAAATAACTTGCCAAGTCACACAGCTAATATAAAGCAGAGCTGGTTTTAAACCTAGAGTCCATCCAAGGTCAAAGGTTGGTATCTGAAGTTAGACTAGTTTGGATTTCACCTTGTGAAAATGCTTCATAAACTATTTAATGTATGATATTATAATTATTTTAAGAGTTTCATGATTTTAGACTAATCATGTATATTTTATATTTTATGAATTTTTAGATAAATCATACTTTTAAAATAAAAACTAGTTGGATGCTATAGATCCAGACTCCTGGATTTTGTTCTTGAATCGCTTATGGATAAAAGCCCCTAAGTTTTCACGTATTAGATTTGCTTCAAATAAACCTATAGACTTGGGAATTTATTTACTCTAGCCCTAGGAACTAGAGGCTCACCATTATATTCTTATTCTCCCATAGAGTTTCAAATTATATTCTTTAAAAGACACTTCATGACTTGAGTGTTGAATCTTCTTTTTTAAGCCTGCTGACTGATAGGTAGATTCCGTGTTCAAATCTCATCTTGCACACTGTAAATGTCTTCCATCATAATTTTAGTAGGTCTAGAAAAATCATCTCTCTCTCTCTCTCTGTTAAACGTACACATACACACACACAGAGAGAGTAGCCTACATTACTGGCAAGAATGCTAATATATATGGAAGGATTTGCTAATGAAATATTTCTGTATATTCTTCAGTGACAAACTGGGTGGCTCTATGTTAAACAACATAAAAGTAGGTCATACAAATTTTATCTCCAGTTTATTCATGTTGAGTTTTGTAAACCATGCACACTGACACAGGTTTACAAGTAAATGATGTTGAGAAATTCAAACACATACATATGTGTGTGCAATCCATATGTGGAAATGCAGTCAATAATTTATATCAACCAGCCACAGATATTTATTGCAATTATTAAGTGGCCCCTAGGCACAATCTTAGGTCTTGGGGATTCAGTGCTAAGAATAAATAGGCAAGGATTCCCATCCTCATTAAGCTTATAGCCTAGTAGGAAAACCAAACAATAAATACTTAGAAGCATTAGGAGAGCCATGAGAAGGAGGGAAGATGTAGAGCTGTTCTTAACATGGGAGCAAAGCCAGGCCAGCATGGTGGAGGGACGATGGTCACGGAAGACAGCCCTGTGGAAGTGATGCTTAAGCTCCACTTGAAGGAAGGGTACAGGTTACCAAGGAGAAGAGCAAAGCAGTGAGGGAGGAATGAACTTCTCAAGTAAAGAGAAGGGCTTGTGCTTGATACAGAGGAGAATCCAATGCCTTAGGAAAAAAGAAGTGGGGGAGTCTGGTGTGCGTGTTGGAAAGCAGCACAAGGTGGGTGCCACATAAAGTGATACTGGAGACAGGCAAGGGCCAGGTCAGGTAGGGCTGAAAGATATGGATTTAACTTTGAGGACAATGAGATGCCACTTAGGAAGGATTTTTAGCAGTGGAATGACATATTTAGCTCTTATTTTTAAAGGTCAGTCTGGCCACTATGTGAAGAATGGACTGGAAGGGAACAAGAATGGAGCACATTTAGAAGGCCATTGCAATCACCCAGATGAGAAGTGCAGTGATCTGGACAGAGGCAGAGACAGGGTGGATGAAGGTGAACAGATTCAAGTCAACAGGGACTAACTGTGCATGGGGGATGTGTGAACAGCAGGAGCTGATAAGGAGCCCTCATTTTCAGACAGGGAGGGTACCAAGACCATTCAGAAGACTGGAACCATGGAGGAAGTGCTACTTCACACCAGGTATGAATCCATTTCAAGTGTGTTTTAGAGGTGGAGGTAGGAGTGAAGGTCCATTTCAGCACCAATTCTCCCTACCAACCTGAATTGTTGATTGCAAAAGATTTTATTTCATTAGTCTCTTTTTACTGAAGGTATAAATGGGGTGTCATCTTTTCAAGGAGAGATAAACAGATGTCCTTTGAGAAGGGGAGATGGAAGGGGAAGGAAAGTTCTGAAGGCAGAGGTGTCCAGAGAAGCCGAAGCATGCAATGGGAGGGACAGGAGTGAGAGTGAACTTCCATAGACACACACTGACCCAAAAGAGGTGTGCATCAAAGACACATTCTGATAACTCTGCAACTTTTGCTGAGAGCCGAAGATGTTCTAATTGTAACATTTCCCTTTTTACTTTTTCTTCCTTGGTGAATGGTGGTAGACCTATTGATTACACCATAAAGATAAGAGGAGAAAGAAGGAAGGACTGCTTTTCTCATGTAATTATCTTTTTAAAGTCCTTGTCCTGGTTTGCACACTCAAAAAGGAACACAGAATTTGCAATTATAGGGAGGTTATTTCTGAGCATAATTAAATGCTCTCCATCTTTCTCTCACACAAAAGCTTGCAAATTCCAAGCTAGTAGATTTTTGAATCCTATCATTTCTATTTTTAAATTATATTCCAGATTTATTATATGATATACTAATTATAATACAATATTTGCAATAATGAAAGTGTATTTGAATAATCAATTGGAACCCACAAGTCAACTCCTAGATAGATGCCTTAGTGGCTCTGAAAGGTGGTCCCCACTTGGGATTTGTTAAAATGCAAACACTTGGGCCCCACTCTGGGTGTACAGAATCAGAAATTCAGGGAGCGAAACTCAACAATCTTTTTAATAAGCCCTCCAGTTGATTCTGAGACATGTGAAGACTGAGAACCACTTCTTCAGCAGTGTTTCCCAACCTTTTCCCTTCGTGGCAAAAAACCTGCACATGTACCCTGAACCTAAAATAAAAGTTTAAACAAAAGAGAAAATGATGGCATTTGTACAATACCCCATGTTAAGTGGATAAGACTGCCAGAGGCTTGCCCCAGACCCTATTTGTGTTGGCCTGAGCAGCTCACCATAACCTTTTCATGATCCACCAGCAGAAAAACTCACATCTGAAGAAACTCACACCAGTGCAAAAAGAACCATATATATATTCTTTTTGTTCACTATGGCACCATTTCCAATAATGAAAAATTATCCAAATACAAATTAACAAACTGTGACATATTTGTGCATAGAAATACTACTCACAGTTACAATGAATAAACTGGAGTTCCATGTATCAACACAGAGAAATCTCAAAAACATAATGTTGAGAAAAAAAAAAAAAAAAAGCAGATTGTAAAACAATGCATACATTTTGATAACATTTATATAGTATTTATAACATGCTGAACAATACTGAATATTGTTTGTGGCATGCCCACATGTAGTAAAATCATAAAGGCATGCATAAGAATGATACATAGTTAGCCCTTAGGAAAGAGGAAGAAGGGGAATCAGGGATGTGTATTCATGGGGCTTTACCCATTTTATTTCTTAAAATATCTAAAGAAAATATAGCAATTGGTTAAGATGTGACCTGGGGAGAAAGGGAATAGGTACACATGGGTTTCTTATATGACTTTATGTATTTTTCTGTATAGTTAAAATGCTTCATGAAAATTTTTGATAAGAAAAAAAAATCAATTGGAGTCTGCTGTCAATTTATCCGAGTTGTAAACCCAATTTTGTGTTAGCTCTTTGGTGTTGGGCAGATTACTTTCTCTCTCTGGGCCTTCATTTCCCATTTGCAAAATAGAAGGGGCTGAGTTCAGTGACCTCTGAAGCTCTCTGCCTCTTGCACCCTCTTCAATATATTTTGGTTCTCAAATAGAAATACTCTTAGCCCCTTCTCTTTATCCCCTCTATGCACAGGCAACAACCTTCTCAGTAGTTGTTCCCTGTCCAGCTGTCCACCCTAATAGCCCCGTGTTTACAATGGCCCCAGCAAATGGGCTGGGGACTAATAACACATCACAAAGCAGGAATTGTAGAACCTGTGTTCGAAGATATATTTTAAGGCAAAAAGAATAAAAATAAAACCAGAAAATTTTGGTACATAGATAAGCAGTGTAGGATTTAGAAAATGACCTTGAATTTGCAAGCAACCTTTTCTTGAAGGAGAATCTTTTCCCTGAGCAATGAATTTCACTAAGTGGAAGAGAATTTCAAATCAACATTACAGCAATGTTCACTACTTTATTCCTACTTTTTAGGCATCACCTCTATCTCCTTATCCCTCACCCCAACATTAGATATGATTCAATACAACTAGCTGACTTTTTCAATGAAGGAAAGCTTAGTTTCTCATGTTTAGTAACTGATTCCTTTGATCTTCCCTCACGTTATGCCTTACATAGGCAATTCCCTTTCCAAATAGGTTAGTGTGTAGATTCTGTCTTTGAATGTGCTCAGTCATTTCAACAACATTAACATCATAATATTGATGAACTATGCCTACAAAGGGCGACTGATTTTGACTAATTTATTATTTACTACAAAATATTTCCAATGTACAAAAAATATACTCACTATCAATATGTGTTTTCTTTTTCAGTTTTACTGATTTGCACACTCAAATCAGCAGGCCAAGTTAAAATGGCATCTTCTACCTTATGATTTGTGACACCATATCACAAGCTTGAGGGTTCCATGCTCCTTTTTAGGCACTTGGTGAGTGTGATATGGTAGGAAACATATTTAATGTATGGTTTTAGCTCTAAAATGCACTAAGTGGTTTTAGGAAATCATTCAACATCTCTTGGCTTCAGTTTCCTAATCTATGATATAGACAAAATGGACTTTGTTATTTACAAGGTCTCCCCGTCTTTGAAACTCCTTGGTTCTATGGAATGACCTAACAAATCCATTGATCTGGCATTGTGGCCAGTCTCAGTCTAAGTTTGGAACTCTTTTGGTTGAGAAATGATAAACTCATTAATGAGATCCAAGCTAGATTCAATGCAGTGTGTATATGTGTGTGTTTATACTTACTTATATTGATTATATACATATATGTGTATTTCATTTAACAGAAGGGGCTGGATGCAGTGGCTCACGCCTGTAATCCCAGCACTTTGGGAGGCTGCGGCAGGTGGATCACAAGGTCAGGAGTTCAAGACCAGCCTGACCAACATGGAGAAACCCCATCTCTACTAAAATACAAAAATTAGCTAGGCATAGTGGCGGCTACCTGTAGTTCCAGCTACTCAGGAGGCTGAGGCAGGAGAATCCCTTGAACCTGGGAGGCAGAGGTTGCAGTGAGCCAAGACCACACCATTACACTCTAACCTGAGTGACAGAGCGAGACTCTGTCTCGAAAAGAAAAGGGGGGGGAGTATACATTTCATCTTGGTTATTATACAAAAAATTCCCAATATCTGGCACATAACAGCATACAGTTAACACTTACTGAATTAACAGGATTAATTTTAAGTTCATACTATTTGATATACTATGCTAGTGACATTAAATGACAATTTCTCTTTTAATCCTTACAGTAACTCTGAGAGGTAGATACTTCTTAACTGGTATAGGTTTACAGTACTACTAAATACGAGTCAGCATTCTAAGTCTGACTTGGTCCATCTCAGTGATAATATTAATACCCAAAAGACAGACATATGCTTTGTAAATTAACTTTATAAGAGCTTCACCCTTGTATATCTAATTACTTCTAACCGGCATTCGACATTGACCTACAACTTTATATTTCTTCCTTAGTACTCCCCTGAAATTTCCTATTATTCACTGTTATGATGTGCCTCGCTGATTAAAAAACTAACTCAAAACTAAAATAATGAGGGCCCAAAATGAGAATTACTTAGTGGGATCCATCCAGACCTTATTCTTATTTAAGTAAATACGGTTGACTTTACTGTGAATGACTGACTTTGGAAATTATTTGTGGTACCTATTTTATCCTACTAAACTGCTTAATATATCATATTATGTACATCAACCTCATAACTTTCTTTGAGGGGGTTATTAGTCTGTTTGGTTATAAAATGCAGTCAATAATATGCATTGCATTACAGCAAAACGTCTGACAGAAAACAGAAAACAACATACCCAAACAGAAAAGATGGAAAAATGTAGACTGGATGTTAGGGCAACTAGTAACTAGTTGAACATTTGTACCCAAAAGGCTAGTGAATAAGAGAAGAACCTCAACCTGGAAAAAGAATTGAGCCACAGGATTCTGTTCTGGACCTCTTTCTGTTCCCAAATATTATCAATGGCTTAGATAGACAACAAGGTCCTAAAAATGTTAAGACAAAACGTTGAGTGGGATAATAAATAGGTTGTATAAACCAAAATAGATATGGTAGTGTACAGATATGGGTCAAGTTGAACAAATCGAAATTTAACAGAGATAATCATAAGATCAAAAATAATAATTCTCAAGTTCAGAATGCTAAAAAAAAAAAAAATAGTTGGCAGCTACCTAGACAGAAACATAGAAACTTTGGTTGGCAATAAATTCAATACGAACCAACAATATGGTATGTCTGCCCATAAGCTATACCACCTTTAGGTACAATAATAGAAACAAGAAATTTCTATAATAATAGAAATAAAAGTTTCTCAGAGAGGTGAGATTATAGGCCTGCTCTCCTTGCCAAAGATAACTTAACTCCATGCTGCAGATGGATTTTGGTGTTGAACCTTAAAGAAATAGACAAACTGGATATTCAATTTCTTATACCAGAAGAAACTTCCCCACGACAGATAAGGGAACATTTTTTAAAATGATGTTTTTCATCTACAGAAAAGAAAACTAAAGAAGGACACGGCATCTATCTTTAAATATTTTTTAGGTAGTCTATGGAATGAAAATAGTCTTCATCTGAAGGATCCAAAGAGGTCAAATGAGAATTAATAGGCTCAAATAAAGGAGATTGTGACTTGGCACAATAAAGAAATATATGGTATGGACTTATCAGAATGTGAGTTCTCCCATGTTGGGTAGAGGGACAAAAGGCTGAACAACCGATTAGTAGAATATCGTATAGGGAATTAAGTCACTAGTGGGAGCTTTGTCTGAATGAATTTTGAGGTCTCTTGCAAACCTGAAAGAAAATAAATCCGTAATCTACAAATGGCCTAAGAGAAAGGTGATTGCAAAAGACTTTTTCACATTACTGACGGTCTCAGCAAGATATGATGTGAAGTCCAATCTGCTACCCATCCCCAAATATGTATACACACACACACACACACACACACTCACATAACACACATATGCTTCTTATCAAGGTGGAAAAAACACCAAAGCCCCATTAGCTCAGATTCTACCATTTGAAATGTGTAATAATTCAGAAGAAAATAGGATCAAGGTTTGCTATCTCTAAGGGGAAAAAAAAAGTTTGCGAAGTAAATTGTTAGTGTAAACAAGATTCTGGGAGGAAGCTTGACCTTACAACCAAAGTCAAAAAAACACACCATTAAAAATAAATAGCTTATGATTTCTGTACAAATAAATCTTCCCAATTTCTTAATGACCCATTCTTTAGCTCAGCTCAGGTAGGACTGAACAGTTATAAGTCCTTGCTAGCAGTCCTTACTGAATACTGTACACATTTGAAAAAATAAAGTTATTAAAATTTTGTTTAATTCAGCTTTCATTTGAACTAGGCATTCCCCAAGTTTAAATTAGGTTTCATTAATTCAAGTTATTTCAAGAAATTTTTGATGATATGTTGCTCTACATTATTCTTGAGTACAGATAAGCAAGAAATGGCCATAGATCATTCCCAGCCAGCACAAAGTAATTATTATCTAGAAAGAGATAAAAGTAATATTATAAGTAAACTATTATCTAGAAAGAGATAAAAGTAAGTAAGTAGTCCAAAACTAACATTAAAGAAGGAGAAGGTCACACAAACAGGCCATAAACTGTAGAAGCACATTAAATCCAAAGCTGCCAAATGCATGACATGCCTAGCAGATCTGCATAGGTGTACAACCTGAGCAGCTGCCCAGGGCCTGTACGCAGAAGGGAGGTACACTTAGCTAATGATCTACTGTCAATGTCTTAAAAGTGTCAATAATTTTTGAACACTGGGCCCCACAGATTATGCAGGTGGTCCTGGAGACTGGCACATAATGGTGACTGAGACATGAAAGGCAAGCAAGTAAAACGTATATACACCGGCAAAATCTAAAAATAGCTCCATTTATTAATGGACAACAATATCCTGTAATCAAGACACAGCCTGTTGGTTAACGTTATAAAGAATTACTTTGCTTGTCTAATGTGTAAACCAATGATAATTCACAAATTTGCTAATTGTTTTTCTGCAGATGTGAGCTGTTAACCGGTGGAGCTTAAGTATTCAAAAGTAATCAACCACCATTTCAAATTCCATCAAAAAGTCATGTATCACTTTCAGGATACATGAAATTTTGGTACATTTTTACTGGAGCTGCAGAAGGAGTGATAAAGCAAAAGTGAATTTTAAAACAACAAAGCGATCTCCTCCCTTCACCACGGAAAATTAAATGTAGTGAAGCAGCTTTGTGACACTTCAGGCTTTTCCAGTATTCTCTGGATTGTGAACTGACAAAGCTACATACGAGTGAAAAAAAAATTTGAACTTTTGCTCAAATTATATTCACCCTAATGTGGATTGTAAAGTTCCTTTCACCAGTGAGAAACATACACCTTTATATCCACGTTTACAGAAGAGAGTTACCAAAACTTTAAATATCAAAAATATTTTTATGCCACTGTCTTCTATACTTCAGCATAACTCATTTCTAAACATGTAAATCTAGAAATGAAGCAATCAGAGGGAAAAGTTAAGATGAAGAATCAAACATAAAATCCATCTTGGTTCTAATCTAACAAATGTTTCCCCACTGGATTTCAAGTTCATGAGCAGAGTCTATGCAGCTCTGGAGAAGGTATTTAATAGTACCCTAGATTTATATAACAACATTTGTTCCAAAGAACACAAAGAACATTTACAAACATCATATAGCTTGTCCATACAATATCACTATAAAAATAATAAAAAAAGCATCTTCATCATTTTAAAGATGGTAGAACTGAGGCACAAAACATATAAAGGTTTTTCCAAGATTTCACACATATACAAAGTAAAACATATTTGCAAATCATTTCTCCTTTTTAACACATCTCTTATTAAAATCTGAGTGCAAGATTATTATAAAATGTATGCCCAGAAAAGATATTAGTTACAATATAATTTCAATTATAAATCATTTTACCTGGAGCTCTATGAGGTACTAAATAATTTTTAACAAATATGCAAATTAAAAGATTATATTTTCTAAATCTCATTGTGAAATTATGCTTAAATTTAGCACCAGCTCATATCCCACAAAAAAAATCTAATATAGGGAAAACTTGTGATAGAAACAGTCTATTAAATGAAATTATATTTTGATTTCTAAAGCTGCCTTGCAAGAACAGAGGTTACAATTTCTAGAAGGAGCCATATACAAATTTAAAAAGAGCCATAATTCATGCAAAGAAACATTTTCTAACCTGTAATTTATAGTTTAGCTGCCTCTCTAAAATCTCAAGCTTTTAGTTAAATAATTGTGGATCTGTTGCTCAGTTTAAAAACCCTCCTGGAATCACGTCTTTAACTGGCGTTGTGACGTCTTACGTCATGATGTTGCGTCACCACGTGATGACGCTGTGCCATCACAACACATCATCGCATATTGACACAATGTCATGGCATAATATCATCAAATTAAATTCATCAGCACTCCCCACAGCTTGGCCCCAGGAAGGGCAAGAGAGCTTTAAAGTTTCTCTTTGTTCTTGTCAACGCACTCCTGGTCGTTAGGAGAGAACAACAACTGGACAAATCATTTCCTGGTCTATTAAAACTTCCTAGATCTCAAATTAGGAGAATTTGAAAGTTACAGCTTAGAGTTGGAGGAGATAGTTTTCATGCGGATAGATTTCATGGCTTGTTACTCACCTTGCCCCATAACTAGTTACACTTGAATCCCATTTTAAAGATAAACATTTATAAATGTTAGTTCCTCCTTTTTTTCCCAGGCCCTAAAATAGGATCATATTTAGGCTGGTGAAAAAAAAAAAAACTCAATTATTTTGTTTCTAATTTCTTGCCCTCAATGTCCACCTTCCTCAAATTGTTTTCCTTCACCACAATATTCCTCTTCTATAACATTCTGAAATAGCAAGTAATGGAGGATAGGAGGCAGATCCAGTCAATAGTTTTGACTAGAGACATTTATATAAGGCTGGAGGGGGTGTTGAAAGCTGTGAGAGAGGGCCTTTTGCCATCACAGGCTTGGTGACAAGCAGAGTCTCCGTGTTAGCAACCATGATAAACCTGGGCATTTGGATGAGACATTTATCTGAATGTTATCTGAATTAACGTATGAACTCTTCGAAAAATATGTAGTTACCAGTTCATTAAACATAATGGGCGGTTTGTGCAGACTGTCAGTGTGTGACCTCTCTTTCATCAGTTCATTTGCTGTGTGCCAGACACTGTTCTAGGTACAAGGGCTGAGATGAAAAAGAAGAAACAGTGTCACCTTGAGGTGCTCACAGAGCAATAAGGGAGACAGGTGAGCAACAGATTTCAAGACAATCTGCTAAGGGCTCTAATGATGATATGACAGAGTGTTCTGAGGACTCAGAAAAGGAAAGGATAATCTAGGGTTGCCAAGAAGATCCTATAGGGAAGATAACATATTTTTGTGTCTTGAAAAATGAATAGGCAGAAGAGAAAAAAATTCCAGATTCAAATGCAAGAATTGGACAAGTCGGACATGTGGGAGACACCAAAGTATTAGACTAACTCCATCATTTTGTAGATGTTTTCTCAAAATGATCGGTTCATATAATTTTCTTTTTTTTTGAGATGGAGTCTTGCTCTGTCACCCAGGCTAGAGTGCAGTGGCGCAATCAGCTCACTGCAACCTCTGCCTCCTGGGTTCAAGCAATTCTCCTGCCTCAGCCTCCTGAGTAGCTGGAATTACAGGTGCACACCACCATACCCAGCTAATTTTTGTATTTTTAGTAGAGACCGGGTTTCACCATATTGGTTTGGCTGGTCTGTAACTCCTGACCTTGTGATTGCGCCCGCCTTGGCCTCCCAAAATGCTGGGATGACAGGCAAGAGCCACCGCACCTGGCCCATATAAATGACTTTTAAGAGGTACTGACTCACACTCATATTACCATAATCCTTCATCATAATTACAAACAGCCTCTAGATAACTCATGAATATGCTACATCAATGCAGTGGAGTTATCTTGTAGGAGCATTTTCCATCCATGAGACCAAATATGTTCCTTCTCTCTTTGTAACCAAATAAAAACTGAAAATAAAAGCCACTTGTACTTTCTTGAAAGCATCTGACCAGCAATAAAAACCTTGGCAACTTCTCTTCTTGTGGATTGGATGGATTAGGAATATCCCTGCTGCTGATTCACCTTTAAAACAAGCACTGAAGAAACACTTCAGCCCAGTCAATGATAAGTGGTTATATATTCTGACATTATGCCCCACATGAAAGTCACTGGTATACATTTTCTACAGCTACCACAATCCTCAAGAGGTGTTGAAAAACTAGACATGACAAAAGAATAAAAACTCGAGGGGATTTCAGTCCCAAAAGACTTCATCTTTCTGAGAACTACATGATATTGAAAGGCAAGTTTTCAAACAAGTTTCTAAAATGTCACTTTTAAGCTAGACAAACACATATCTTTTTAGAAGTTATGAGAGCAATTATTTAAACTTGATAAAATCTTTAATGTATGGCTTTGAATCTTTAATGTATGGCCAAATAAATACTCATATACGATATATATACATATATATTCATTAACATATCTATTTTATAAAATGATACAAAGAAGAGTACTAGTACCTACACTCCAAAAGACATGCAGTAAGTATTAATTTGGTTAGAGAGAGAAAAAGTTTTCAAATAACAATTCTTTTTCACTGATAGTTTATACAAAATTTTATCATGAATAGGATAGTAAGAAACAAGATACAATATGAAATTTGCTTGAATAAGTGATATATTTAGTAAATGGAATACAGAAAATATAGGCAAAATATCTGCTGAAAATGGGAACCCAATAATATATAACAGTCGAATATGGAGTTAGTGAACTTCTTAAGATTTGTTTCTTTAAGAATTATAAGTATGGTATGTCTTTTTTTAATTCCAAATCCAGAAGATAAACAAGAATAGCAACATCAGAAATTCCTAGTTTTTGCAGATTTATTCAGCTGTATATTAATGTAGTTTTCATCTAGATAGAATTTAGTTTAAGCAACAGATGCATGTAGCCAAAAAGAAAAAAAAACATTTAACTCATTTTTTGTCTTTCAGAGCAAAGAATCTTTTGTAGTGGAATAATCACCCATAATTTGCCTACTTGGCAAGTTCAGGGTTCCACATATTGGCTTTTTCAAATAGGGACTCATTTGTGCAAATATGTCCAGTTACATAGCAATAGGGTGGCCCTGAAAGTGGGGCTGAACATGTTCATATGAAACGTGCCTGCCTCCATGTTGCACACCTACCTTGTATACCTAAGACAGGTATAACAAACAACTGCACTTATTCTTTCTGTCCCCATATCTTTTCTTCTGCTTCTTTAGGACTCTTAAGATTCACATGAACTGAAGCAAAATATCCACAGAGAGACATTAAATTTTATTTACCTACATGAATAATTTTCTTTAAATCATCGAATTCAGAGAAAGGAAGGGGTAAAAGTACTCCCGCTTATTAAGGACTATGCTAGCTACTAGAAATTGTGCTAGGTGATTTACATATGTTATCTCATTTAGTTCAGTTACTTATTTAATGATCTTGAAAAGGAATGCAATTAATACTTATACAAACTACAAAATTCAGCTGTTTGAATTAATCTGATAGCTCATTATTTTTAACCAAAAAATACATTAACATTTTCAAGTGTCTCTATGAATTGGGCATTATTTTAAAATTAACCCAACTTATTTTCCCATGGTTACTAGGTGAATGGGCACAGATCAAGCTACCAATTTAATCAATAATTTCTGGCTTTGGGGCCCCTGGAGCAGAATATTCATCTCCACTTCTATCTTCCTTTCCCCCACACCCTTCCTCCCCCTGCTGATGCTTGTGGAAGTTCAAGCTCTACTGTGTTTCCAGATCTTCCTCTACCATCTGGGGTGTTGACTGACATCTCTCTGCTATCGTTACTGATGACAGATTTTATTAATGTAATCTCAGTATCTACCTTGTCACTGCTCGATTCAGGCCTGCAGATGCTAAAGTGGGGGAGAATACTTTTCCCACCAGAATGGAAATAGTCTACTATACTTCCATACTGGATGTTCTTGATTTTTCACACTATAGGAGAGCCCCAGACTGATTAACTAAAGAATCCTAAATTTAAGTTAAAGTTGGTGAATCTCAATTTTCAAAGCAGCTTCTTGACCTCCTTGATGCTGGACCATCCAAAATTCCCTACAGAAGAAAGGCTGCCAGGCATGGTGATGTGTGTCTGTAATGCCAGCTACTCAGGAGGCTGAGGCAGGAGAATCGCTTGAACCCAGGAGGCAGAGGTTGCAGTGAGCCAATATCGCGCCACTGCACTCCAGCCTGGGCAACAGAGGGAGACTCCATCAAAAAAGGAGAGAGAAAGAAACAAAAGAAGAAGAAAGGCTAATCTCAGCTAATTTAGAGAAAGAGATGATGTGGGGAAAAGGCAGATAGCTAAGCTGGTGAAGCCAGGGGTGCAGGAGGATCCCAGCAAATCTGGGGAAACATACATGACTAAAAAGGATACACCAAGAGAGGAGCTGGCTTGACACAGCATGCGATAGAGAGTCATTGCCATTTATAGAAGAAGGAATGGTGTAATAAAAGCAGTACTGTAGAAAGATTCAGGAGGAATTGGAGGAATTCCAGGAGTCAGAGCCACCATGACACTGCAAGCATGAAAGCTGGGGTTCAGCTGGTGTCAGGGGACATGGGGGTGTGAGAGTCCAACCAGAGATGTTTTCAGCAAAATAAATGTCAGGACTTGTGAACACATTGTATATAAGAAATATTGTAAGGATGGCTGGTACTTTTCTTTATATACCTGGTAGAATTTGGCAGTGAATCCATCAGGTCCTGGACTTTTTGGTTGGTAGGCTATTTATCACTGATTCAATTTTAGAGGTGGTTATTGGTCTGTTCAGGGAATCATTTTCTTCCTAGATCAGTCTTGGGAGGGTGTATGTGTCCAGAAATTTATCCATCACTTCTAGGTTTCGTAGTTTGTGTGTGTAGAGGTGTTCACAGTAGTTTCTGATGGTTGTTTTTATATCTGTGGGGGTCAGTAGTAATATTTCCTTCGTCAATTCCAATTGTGCTTATTTGGATCTCCTTTTCTTCTTTATTACTCTAGCTAGTGGCCTATCTATTTTATTATTATTATTATTATTTTTTTTTCACAAAACCAACTCCTGCTGGGTGCAGTGGCTCACACCTGTAATCCCAGCACTTTGGGAGGCTGAGGCAGACAGATCACGAGGTCAGGAGATCAAGACCATGCTGGCTAACATGGCGAAAACCCGTCTCTACCAAAACATACAAAAAAGTAACCAGGCATGGTGGCGGGCATCTGTAGTCCCGGCTACTCGGGAGGCTGAGGCTGGAGAATGGCGTGAACCCAGGAGGCGGAGCTTGCAATGAGCCTAGATCGCGCCACTGCCCTCCAGCCTGGATGACAGAGTGAGACTCCATCAAAAACAAACAAACAAAAAAAAACAACTCCTAGGCCAGGCCAGGTGCGTGGCTCATGCCTGTAATCCCAGCACTTAGGGAGGCCAAGGTAGGCAAGTCACTTGAGGTCAGGAGTTTGAGAACAGCCCAGCCAACATGGTGAAACCCTGTCTCTACTAAAAATACAAAAATTAGCCACTTGTGGTGGCAGGCACCTGTAATTCCAGCTACATGGGAGGCTGAGGCAATAGGATCACTTCAACCAGGAAGGCAGAGGTTGCAGTGAGCAGAGATTACACCACTGCACTCCAACCTGGGTGACAGAGTGAGACTCTGTCTCAAAAACAAACAAAAAGAAAAAATAAATAAATAAACTCATGGTTTCTCATGTCTCGATTTTCTTCAGTTCAGCTCTGATTTTTGTTATTTCTCATCTTCTGCTAGCTTTGGGGTGGATTTATTCTTTAATTCTTGCAGTTGTGAAATTAAGTTTTTAATTTGAGATCTTTTTGACGTGGGCATTCAGTGCTACGAATTTCCCTCTAAAACTACGTTAGCTGTGTCCCAGAGATTCCAGTACATTGTTTGTTTGTTCTCATTATTTTCAAAGAACTTCTTAATTTCTGCCTTAATTTCACAGTTTACCCAAAAGTCATTCATGAGCATGTTGTTTAATTTCCATTTAATTGGATGGCTTTGAGTGATTTTCAAAGTCTTGACTTTCTATTTTTATTGTGCTGTGGTCTGAGAGTGTGTTTGGTATGATTTCAGTTCCTTTACATTTGTTGAGGATTGTTTTATGTCTAATTATGTGGTTGATTTTAGAGTATATGCCATTTGGCAATGAGAAGAATGTATATTCTATTGTTTTAGATGGAAAGTTCTACGAGGTCTATCATATCCCATTTGGTCCAATGTTGAGTTTAGGTCCTGAATATCTTTGTTAATTTTCTGCCTTGATGATCTCTCTAATACTGTCAGTAAAATGTTGAAGTCTTCCACTATTATTGCACAGAAGTCTATGTCTCTGTGGGTCTCTAAGAACTTGCTTCATGAATGTGGGTGCGCCCGTGTTGAGTGCATATATATTTAGGTTAGGTATTTTTGTTGAATTGAACCCTTTACCATTTTGTAATGCCCTTCTTTGCCTTTTTTTTTATCTTTGTTGGCTTGAAATCTGTTTTGTTGGAAATTGGGATTACAACTCCTGCTTTTTTCTGTTTTCTATTTGCTTAGTAGATTTTCCTCCATCTCTTTATTTTGAGCCTACGAGTGTCATTACACATGAGATGGGTTTCTTGAAGACAGCATACCATTGGATTTTGCTTTTTTATTCAGCTTGCCACTCTGTGCCTTTTAAGTGGGGTATTTAGCTATTCAAGGTTAGTATCCGACAAAGGTCTAATATCCCACATCTATAAGGAGCTTAAACAAATTTATAAGAGAAAAACAACCCCATTGAAAAGTGGGCAAAGGACATGAACAGACACTTCTCAAAAGAAGACATAAATGTGGCCAACAAGGATATGAAAAAAAGCTCAATATCACTGATCATTAGAGAATTACTAATCAAAACCACAGTGAGATACCATCTTATACCAGTCAGAATGGCTAGTACTAAGAAGTCAAAAAATAACAGGCTGGCAAGGTTGCAGAGGAGAGGGAACACTTATACACTGTTGGTGGGAGTGCAAATTAGTTCAACCATTGTGGAAAGCAGTATGGCAATTCCTCAAAGAGCTAAAAGCAGAAGTACCATTCCAACCAGCAATCCCATTACTGGGTATATACCCAGAGGAATATAAATCATTCTACTATAAAGACACATGCATATAATAAATGTTCATTGCAGCACTATTCACAATAGCAAAGATGTGGAATCAATCTAAATGCCCATCAATGACAGATTGAATAAAGGAAATGTAGTACATATATGCCATGGAATACTATGCAGCCATAAAAAAGAACCAGATAATGTTTTTTGCAGGAACATGGAATGGCTGGAGGCCATTATCCTTAGGCAAACTGATGGAGGAATGGAAAACCAAATACCACATGTTCTCACTTATAAATGGAAGCTAAATAAGAATTTATGAACACAAAGAAGGAAACAACAGACACTGGAGTCTACCTGAGGTGAGAGAGTGGGAGGATGGACAGGTGCAGAAAATATATCTACTGGGTACTGGGCTTAATACCTGGGTGATGAAATAGTATGTACAACAAACCCCCATGACACATTTACCTGTGTAATGAACATTCGCATGTAGCCCCAAACCTAAAATAAATTAAATGTTTTAAAAAAAGAAATGCTGGAAAGCAAAAAAGACAAGCACAATCTGAATAATTTGAGGATGAAAGATAAGAAGAATGTTGGGCTACTGACAAAAATGAGGATGTCAGGGGGCTGTGGTGGTGGAGGTAGAAAGTGGTTTAATTTAGATGTGAGCAAGTCGAGATCACAACAGACTGCCCAAGTGGAATTCTCATTCTTTTGTGACTGCCACAGTTGCAGAGCCCACCAGAGAAGTCTGGGACAGAGATGGTGGGGGCACCTATTTCCCAGCACAAACCTTTTCAACAACTACTAAAATTCCTGGTCAAAATGAACCAGACCTATTCATTCTTTCATTTAAAAAAATTAACGTATCTTTCCCTGTAAAAAAAAGAAATGATTTTTTCTCTTTCTTACTCAAAAACTGATCTTCAGAAAAGCATTGAAATCATTCACGATTCTGAAACTTTTGCCGAAAAGCTTTGATGTATTAAAAAGAATAATTACTTCAAAAAACAGATCCTTTAACACTCCAGATTGGAATTTGATGACTTTTTTTTCCCACAGTGATTCAATTAATGGTTTTTTCTTAATTTTTAATGGTAGCAAAGTCATCACATTGAAGAAACCTTATGTCATTTATCAGCTTCTTCTCCAGAGCCCTGAGAACACCTGATGATTATTTCAATCAAACCGATCATTCACTGAACACATAATCATGAATAATTTAGTAGAGCAATAGATCTATTACTTAATATAGTGCTAACCTTTTATAATGCTCATACCTAGGGAGAGGAGTAATATCTGTGTCACAGAACAACTGATATCAGGCCTTGGGTTTTGAAGGTAACATTGTGACTGACGGAATACCTAAACGCATGCAATTATAAACCACATTATGGGAAAATAGTTAACCTTTGTGTAGCATTTAAGAGTTTAGAAGGTACTTTCTCAGACATTATCTCATCTGATGCTCAAATCAAACCTGTGAGAAAGGTATTATTTTTTATTCTGTTTTTTAACTGACACATAATTGTACATATTTATGAGTTACATAGTGATACTGTGATATATAGAATGTATAGTGGGATCTAGGTAATTAGCATATCCATCAACTCAAATATTTATCATTTCTTTGTATTAGAAACATTCGATATCCTGCTTCTATTCGAAACTGTGTATCATTAACAGTAGTCATCCTAGAGTGCTAGAGAACACAAACTTATTCCTCCTAGCTAGCTGTAATTTTGTAAGCTTTAACACATCTCTCCCTATGTCTCCTTTCCCCCTACCCTTCCCAGCCTTTGCTAGCCTCTGCTCTTTTTTCTTTGATTAGATGAACTATTTAGCTTCCACATATGAGTGAGAACACGTGGTGCTTAATGTTTTGTTCTTGGCTTATTTCACTTAACGTAATGAGGTATTATTTTATAAGTGAGGACAACAGGGCTCGGAGAGGCCAAGTGGTTTGCCTAAAACTGCCTAGCTATTAAGTGGCAGAGCTGAGATTCTCCCCAAATAGTCTGTGCTGTCTCTTGTACCAGTATTCACTCTGATGTGATAAAGGCCCAAATGCCAACAGGCTTTCTAGAGTAGGCTCTGTCCATTCCACACAGCACCAACAGCCTACCCATGTGAGGGCCCTGTTGCCCTTCATCTTTGTTGGCCAAGAGTTCTCACATGAGACCCTTCAAGAGGAGCATCATAAACTACCATTAAAGCAAAAAAAATGCTTGTTTCTCAGGAATCAAATCACACATGAGCATTTCTGCAACGTATACCCATCATCCTGTAGCAAAGGAAGCCACACATCTGGTAGTAACAGGTGCCGTATTCTTTTTTTAAACGATTCCTGCCATGTGACAGTTCATGTAAACAGCACACAGAATTCTACCCAATCAAGTAGTACTCTTTATTTAAAATTCTTAAAGGAGACTTGCCTTGCTGTAAGCTAATTTTGTGAAAGTTTGTTTTGCCCATTCAATATTTAGCTTGATTTCAGAAACTATCTGGAACAGTCTTTACTAGGTTTGTCCATTTCTCTCTCTGAGACGGCCTATGACAGATAAAAGCTTTATTTCTATAATCTGCTCTTGAGAATTCCTCATTATGCTTAAATGTCTCCCCTTTGTTTTAAAGGGTATTATCCTGCATTCAATGCAAGCAATTAAAAGTGTCATTAGATAAAACTGACATTTCTTTTATAGCAAAAGTAAACTCAATCCAATTTAGAATAGTATGTCAGGTCCCATCTTGTTAGATAAATCATTGTTACAATAATCTTCATTTTCATATTATTATTTAAATTTTTTACTTACAAATAACAGCACTCTAAGGATCATGTAAAACTTGAATTTAAACAAAGTTCCGGGAAAGGTGGCTGGTGATTCAGGGAGAACAGCAAAGGGAGATACGGTTTATAATTGCATGTATTTAGGTAACTGTGCCAAATCCCTTTAGACCATTGAAAGCACACAACAGAGGAGATCCTTTCCCACTAAATAAACAATAAATAAATAATTTACCATGATATGGTGAGCCTTGAGTTTTCCCCCATTCCTTCCATCCCTCCTATTAGTCAAGGATAATTTCCTGAAATATCTACTATTAAAGAAATTCTTTTACGAATCAAAATTGTAATCATTTAGAATTTGTGCTCAAAAGATGTGGGTGGTTTGATAGTCAAAATCACATTATTTAGGGGAACTTGTAGCCAGCATTCCAAATTCAATTTATTAACTCCCTCATCAATAGCCAGAGTATTTGGCAATTTATTCAAAGGTTTCAAACGTAGCAAGAGACAATAAGAATGCCACGCCTAGTGCTAAGGGGATTCCAGGCACATTACCAGAATGGGAGCTTGCAGTGTAACTGACCATTTGTGGATGCATGGGACAGCAACATTTCCTGAGACATGGGACTTTTGGTGCTGAACCCAAGACAGTCCTAGACAAACCAGGTTAGTCACTCTAGGGTCAGGTTGAGGGAAAACCTTCAAATAAAACTCGGGCACACATGGAGAAGGATTTCTTCCTAGAAACAGGAGAAAAGCTGCCTTGCTGGAGCCAGAACACAAGGTCAGAGCTGGACTCGACCTTGCTGCAAGGGCAACAGGAGTATTTAATTAAAGCTTTTTACCAGCTACCGACTGAAGACAAGATTGGTCCCAGAGCAGGAGACAGGCTGAATCTTGGAGTAGAGATGATTACACCACACAGTGAGGAGGAATATGGGAATAAAATACCCATATTTACTGAGAGGATAAGAAGACCTTATCCTCCTAGCCTGTCTTCTCTTTGTGCTCTCCTGTTAGCTGAATCCAGTCAGCTGTTCTCTTTCTTTCATTTATGCCAGGATGCATCACTTTATACTTAAGCATGTGTGGACAGAGAAAAGCTCCCACTAAAACACTGACATAAAGAGAGGAGGATCGCACCAGAATTATAGGGCTTCCCTGCTTTTGTGAAGGAAAAGTCTTTAATGTTATTATAAACATAATATATGGTACTCAGATTGGGGTTTCTGTTATATTGAACCATTTTCACTGGAAGACAAAGTTTCTCTCCACTCTTTCCACAGGCAGCCAGTACACACTGTTGTCTCCATTATAACCAATATTTTATTTTTATTTATGTATTATTTAGAGACAGTGTCTCACTCTGTTGCCCAGGCTGGAGTGCCGTGGCACACTCTCAGCTCACTACAACCTCCACCCTGTGGGTTCAAGCAATTCTCGTGCCTCAGCCTCCCAGGTAGCTGGGATTACAGGCACGCACCACGATGCCCAGCTAGATTTTTTGTATTTTTAGTACAGATGGAGTTTTGCCATGTTGACCAGGCTGGTCTCCGACTCCTGGCCTCAAGTAATCCAACTGCCTTGGCGTCCCAAAGTGCTGGGACTACAGGCATGAGCCACTGTGCCTGGCCAATAACAAATATTTTAATTAAAAAAAAAAAGAAATCACCCCTTTGTGGGTAGGAAATTCTTTTGTAAAGATAGGGATTCATGAGTATGACTTGCTGCCAGGGTGAGGACTGTATACTTGGGACAAAGCAGATGAGAGAACCCCAAGAGGAAAGTAGAGAACTGTTGACATTCACCTCTTCCCACCAGAAGGTTCCTCTCTCAGAACTAGAAGTTAGTGATATTCTATACGCTGATTTATTTTACTACAGAAGACAAATATTCCTTTACAAATGAAGCAGCAATACGGTATCATGATAAAGAGCATTTGTTTATTCCACTGGTTAAGTGTATGATCCTAGTTTCGTAACCTCTCTGAGACAAACTTTCCTCATTTGATAAATGGGTACTATAACTCACAACTGCCAGGGATTTTGTGAGAAGTCATAAAATAGCAAATATAGAATACCATGTCCAACATTAGTAGGTGTTCAACAAATGTTATTTTCCTTCCTTTTTCCCTGCCAATATCCCATCTGAAAACGAATAGGTCACTTTCAAATTTGAAAAATTGTTCATCATCACTATTCATTGCCAATCTCAGTAACAGGATGATGGACACATTCAGTTCATTTTCTTTTAAATTTACCTTAGCTTTCAAGATCTAACTTATCTTTAAAAATACCATTGCACTAAAAAAAGTGGATATCTGGTAGAGACAACCTGATATTTATACTTGAAATGTTCTAAAACACACTTGGACAATCAATTCATCCACTCACTTATGTATCTGTCAAGTGTGTTGGTTTCTACATAAGGATCATTATATACAAGCCCCATTCTGAGCGCCTCACTGTGTTTGATTGTTTTCTAAGAAAAATCATGATTTCCAGGTGGAAGAGTGAGTACTACCCTTTAAAACCTCTGAAGTTGATTTTTACTTATATCACAAACACAAGCATCAAATGGAAGATGACATAAAGTTCACCACCATCTTTGAACAGTAAAAACCACAGAAATTGTGAGTTCTTTCTGAAATAATGCATAGAAGTCAATACAGCCAATAACTCTTCCTAAACCTTGTCCAAGCAAAGACCCTTCAAGTCACTATAAACCATGATGTCTCTCAGAAGCTTGTTGAAAACAATGAGCTAGCACAGAGATTATTTTCCTCAGTTTTGACTTTTATTACTAGTGAAAATTAAGAGCTATCACCATGTGTATTCTCACAAACACATTATATGTATAAACAAATTGGTTTAACTCTCACAATAATTCTGAACTGAAGGGGACTATGATTATCCCCATGTTAAAGATGATGAAACTTGGAAAATAACCCAGGGTTCTAGAACTGGTGACAGCAAAGTTAAGACTGGAACCTGTCTCTTTCTGAATTCAAAGCCCATAATCTCTAGCCATTAAACTGGGTAAGAGAAGAAAGGTAATTTTTTCTTTTTGGAAATATTATAATTCTGCCTAAGAAAAATTCCGAAACAGTTCATTTCATCTTCAGTTTCTAACAGCATTAAATAATGTACCAGAATAGGTACCTTCGTTTTACCTTCCAAATCGTCTAGCTAGTCCAAATATCAGGGTCTGCAAACTGCATTTTCTGAGTCCCAGGTTCCAGATGATCCTTACTATTTCACAGAAAATAACATCAGTGCCAAAGAAGTTATTTCTCCAAAGTAACTTCTTAGACTTGATGTAAGTAGTTTAAGCAAATGTCCTTTAATGTTCTCTTTATCGTGGCTGGGGGGAAAAAAAAAACCTAAAAAGCTCTGAGTTTTATTCACTTCAAAAACAGAATCTCAAAAGATTTGAAAAAATGTCCTAGTTTTTCAACTCAACTTTAAAAGGTTTTTTCAAATGGTTAATTTGATATCCTAGAGTATTCAGCAGGATCCCTTAATGAGCTTAAAACTGGACTTTTTTTCTACAGACTTGGTTTTCAAATAATGATTTAAGACCACCACACCCTGCCTTCTTTGTGCATGGATGTCATTAGACTCAAAGTCAAGCATGAAGGTGAACAGACATTAATTTAAGACCATTTGGAGCTACGTTCTCTGCATCACTCACAACAAGCCTCCTTTATTAGCCCCTGACGGGGGATTCATTAGTTAGTTGGACTGGATCAAAAGCTAGGTGGAAATAACCTTTCCTGGCAACTCAGACATTTCTATTTCTCTTCTTATTTGTAGAGGTCAGTTCAAAGATAATAGGAAACATTGTAACTCAAAAGATAATGTGGTCTCTGAATGCAAATCAAATTAATAGATTAAAAATATGGTGACATAGTTGAGGTTCATAGTTGATCTTTTCTAATATATACATATTTTTTTTGCCAGAAATAAATCCAACTGGCCGCTTCTCCATTCAAGATTTTCAAACTGAATATCAGACCCCCAACTGAAATTCAGTATGGTAAAAATAGAAATATGTATCTTTGCTTTCAGTATTTTCCCTCTCTACTCCCACATGCCCAGTTTTGCTATGTGGAATGCTACTGATACCACTGAAATTACCCCCTGAACTCCAGTTTCTCTCCATTCCTTTGATTGCTCAGTTCTTACTCAAGCTGTCTTCAGTGCGGCTCTTCTTCCCACTGAGACATGGTGAGGTTTATGCTGTTTTCAGGCATAGACAACTAGCTTCCACCATTCTGTGTAATATATAGTGTCTCCTTGCCTGTGCACACCTGGTTCACCCAAACATCACCCTGTACAATCCACGCTTCCCCCAACTACCCTGTAGTCTCAGCTCAGCAAGCATTCTCCCTTCATTTTCCTCATACTTGCATTTGAGGGTGTCAGAAGCTGTCCCTATCTGCACAAACTCTTCATTCACATTTTACTGAGTCAGTTCTTCCACAAAGAGTTCTTATGTGCGCCCCTCTTCCAATAGGATCTCTGAGACTGCTAACATATTTCCTAAAAGTTTCCCATTATCTGTAGAACAAAATATGATCTTCAGCCTGGCCTTTAATGTTCTCCAAGGTCTCACTGTGTTTGTGGATTATTTTTCACAACCACTCCAGATTATATTGATCTCTGAAACTTTTTAGCATTTATATCTGCATCATTTGTTCTCAAACTGGTTATACGCTTTCTTCCACTGTTTCATGAGAATTTTATGTCTGTTTCTTGCCCACCCTGCCAGCACTAAATGCTGAACCCTCATATTATACTTTTTTTTTTTTTGCAGCATCTGGCTCAACACACAAATCAGGGGCACTTAAAAATATTAATTCAGTAAAATGGAATGAGTGAAAATAGAGTGCTACCTAGAAACAGAGAAACACAAAGGATGTTCAATTTGGGGAGAGAAAGCTGTAGGTGTTTTTCCAACCCATATGATACATCTTAAACATTATTTTTAGGGAGTTCTTGAAGACGGGCAAGATAAGGTCAGACACTGTTCTAGTTCACCTTTTTTATTTTGACAAGGCACCAGGGGAGACAAAGCTAGCCCACCTCCCTTTTATTTCTTCAAAAAAGGCCATCCTTGCTTCCTTTTTCCTTTTCCCTTTTTCTTCAAAAAGTAGTATTCTACAGGAACAACTCTCAGAGGAGGGAAGAGAAAGTGAAGGGGAAAGGAGGAGAGTCAGTCATCACCGTCACAGCTGTAGGAAGAACGCCTTCCTCTGCCCAGAAGGCAGGAACAAACACCACCCGATTCCAGCCCACTGAGCAGACCTTTGAGAGGGATCAAACTTCTAAGTACTAGAAGGACCTAGAAAATTGCTTAAAAGCCAGGAAGGATCAGCCACACAAAGGCATGCAGGGCAGAAGGCCAGTGCCTCTGGATCACTCTGAACCCATGAACAGAAGAGCGGAGTAATGGTCCATGACTGCAAAGGGGGCAGATGAGTAAGACAGATGGTCTGCATTCCATCAGTGAAACCCTGAAGATGATCCTTCAGGATGCTTATAATGATTGCAGGTTTTGAGAAGACGGATACTTTTAGACGGGTCAGGGATTACTAGCTGAGAAGCTTCCACTTACTCTTTCAGGAAAATGAAAGTACAGGCTCTGTTCTCTGCATCACCCACAAGACTCCTTTATTACCCCCCAATGGTATGGGGACCTTTATTAGTCAGGGGAATGATTATTATTTTGTCTAGCTCCACAGCCTGATTGGCTTGGCTTTCCCAAAGTCTATGAAACTAAAACTGACCCCGCAAATTAATAGAAACAGCATGAGTCATTTGGAGTTCAAGCTTTAGGAGCCACTCAGGTTCTCACGAATCATGAGGTGGGAGCAAGCCACCAGACGGAGGGCACGAAGAAAGACCCAGCCCAGAGAATCCCCTAGATTGCAACCAGCTTTCTTCAGACATTTTTATATATATAATAAGACTGTGCTCCTCCAACTAGACAGAAAGTCCTGTCGAATATGAGTCATTGGCTCTTAAATAGTTTAAAGTTTTTGTAAGGAGTTTTTGTCCTTGAAAATCCTTCTACAGACAAGACTGAAACATTAATCAAACCTTAGGTAACCAAAGGAATATGCTTTCATTTAACTTGTGTTTTCAGCATTATAGAAGTTTTAGTAATGCTGGAATGTTTCACATACAAATTGCTGTAATGTGTTTTGTTTAATAAGACTTGCAAATGGAAGTAGTTGCTACTGATAAGCCCAGATGGCAATACAATAGTATCCTGAATTAATCTGATATTCCAAACAATATTAAACTTTTAAATAATAGAAGGTAGCAATAAAATAGTATTCTGTTGATTATAATCTAGAACATGGGCAACATTACTGGGGTAGGGGTGGCTACTGGGGACTTCCATGTAAAACTCAGCCTTTTTGTCATTCATGAAAATTTAATTCCACATAGTCAATGTTTTACATTTCCAATTTTCATTCACCCATCACATCTGAGCATGAAATTGTGCAATATAGGCAAAGGACAAGGACAGCAGAGGGTCACAATATGTGTACTGGAAGAGAATGAGGCAGGGTGCTGCTCCTCTGGGGACAGAGCTTCTGAGATGTCCCCACTTGCCCTGTTCTAGGTGATGAGTCTCAGCTTTGTATATCCAGCAACTCAGTTTTGCTAGCCACCTTGGAACTGGCTCACGATAACCCACACTATCATTTGAAATGAGAAGATGATTTTCAGACCTGCCTCTTGAGATAACCCAAAGCATCCTTCCCCATTATACAAGTTGCCTTGCCTGTAAGACCAAAATATTTCATCCAGTCTCCCAGCCCTGTCTCCTAACAGTGCTGGATATTAATAAACTGCCTTCTATATGCTCACCATTCCCCCTTTTAAATGCTAGACTGACAATATCTCTTGCTGGCACCTCCTCTTGGATGAGTTAGTGCCTTCATCCTGACACAGCTGGACAGTTGGATTCACTGATACAGTCAAGCCCTGTCTAGGGCTCACCCTGATCTATTGAAAACTTTGGATTTTAAGATACTCCTCAGGTGTTCATCAGTGTCCCGTTTACAAGCAGTCTCCCAGGCAGAGTATTCCAACAAAAGACTGGCTTCATCCTTTGTGTATTCTTGAAACTAATTTCACTCTCAGAGTTATAGGTGTGTTTCCTTCCTATAGACAGCCACATTTTATGTAGGAGTCTTACTCATTTTGTATAAAGGCTTATTTTCCCAGAGATTTCTGTGGTAAGAAATGCTGTCCATAGTCAAGTTCCTAGTAAAGATCTCAGGGATAAAGGTGGGAGGTGGGATGGCAGCCGCCAGGATCTTATAGGTTCACCAGGTGAGGCTTTAAGCTCAATCTATAGGTTACCCAGTTAATCACAGGTAACAAATAGTGTTTTCCACAAAATGTAGCATTACTTTAAGTCCTTTATAATTACATATTTCCCACAATTACTTAGCTAATGGACCACTACAGAAAATTTGGCTACATTCATAGTTTAGTAAAATGGAAGTGATTACAAAAAATAAAATTGATGGAAATACACTAAAATATTTACTTGATAAATGCATTCATAAATTAGTTTTAGTTGGAATTTTAAGCTTTTAGTCAGAGCGAAGTATATGTAGGGCAGGGGGTTGGGGGGAGGTATATCTAACAACAGAGAAATCCGGAATAAATAAGGACATTTGTCTTATTATCCATGAGATAAATCTACCTTCTTTGGTTTTGAGTGGGATAATGTGGAGGGAGTAGTAGTGGCCTATGAAGCCTGCCAAGAAGCTGTTGAATCTAATTTATGACATAGTCCAGACCTGTTTTTGAGCCACTTGCCAAGGGGATTCTTCCCATTATTGGGGAAGGGAGAGGAAGGCATGTGAATGGCCAGCACTGACCACCTGGTTGGACTAATGTTCACTGGGATCCTGAAATAAAGGGGGCAAAACAGCCTGCTCACCCATACCTGTCTCCCAAGCTCCCACCAGTTTCACTGACAAGGGTAGCATTAGTTAGGGGAACGACTCCCTATCTTATTCACCTTTATACCACCCAAGAGCACCCAGCAGAAGGCCTGACACAGAGACAGTGCTACAATGTTTAATGAATTGAATTGTATGCTGGCCAATATTAAGCTTTACAATTGTTAAAAGATGGTTTGATATGCTTAGTCTTGTCAAAAACATTGTAAAAAGAAGAAACTTGAGAAAGGTGGTCAGTAGGGAGCCTCTTTGACTAATAGAGAGTTTGAGCATCTGACAGCTGCATTAGAAGCAGAAATTGTAAACAACTTGACACAGTATAGCAAAAACGTTCATGAAGGCAGCCCCGAATCCCAAACAGGGATGGATAACCTGAGGACAAAGAAAAAAGAGGCAAATAGAGTTTTAATGCTGTAATATACATTAAACAGAAGCCCTCTATTTCTGTTCCATGTTCAGATCCATCTTGAGAGCACAGCAAACACCCAGAGTATCTGGGGGAGAAGGTCAGTTTTCATTCATCATTATCAGCAATGAATAGTTACTAAAAGGAGTGTGGCTTTGAGCCCAGGAAAGCAGAAAGAACAGAGAGAGGCTGGGATGAGGCAGGAAGCTGCTCAGGAAGATTAACGCCTGACGTGGAAGTGGTTTCCATTCTTCTCTTTTATTCCTAAGTTTCCTCCATTCTTCTTTTATTCCTTAAGTTTCCTCCAATGACAACACCCAGATCTTAATGCCCTTTAAGAAGTCCCTGAAGAGCAAGACCTGGTAGGGACCCCCCAGGGATCTGGTGGCTGACTAGAGCCCCAAGCTGTAACAAGGCCATTTGCTCTGCTCTTGGCCATCGTGTCCATTCCAAAACCGGCTTTGGCATCCACTGGGCTGGTCTGGCTCAAGCTCTATAAACAAATGCCCTTCTAGGTAAGGCCTGCACAAGTGGAGAACAGAAGTCACGCCCATTATGCCTTATCGTTCTCAGGGATTCACAGTATTTTAGAGCTGTCCCGTGGTTAAACAGTGGACAATTTAGGCCAATCAAAGCCATTAATGAGGAAGAAACTAAAGTCCAGAGAGATGGAATGACTTCCAGGGTCACACAAAGATCCCAAGGGTGAGCCAGTCCAATCCTTCGACCACTACCTGCACCCCGTATGCATGTGCCGTTCTCCCTTTATAGCCTTTGTTACTCTGTGCCCCATACTATTTCCATGTTATTTTCCTAAGTCCAGGTCTTCAACGGAGTGTGTGTGCAGATGTGTGTCTGTGTGAGTATGTGTCTGTATCTGTGCTGAGAAGGGCAACTGTGCTGGAATAAGAACTTCAAGAGGTCTTCAAAGAGCCCAGGTGTTCACTCTAGCCCTCTCTCTGGTGTTCAGCCACGCAAATGTCAGGAGTTTTCATAAGTAATATGAAAACTCTAACTGGCATGTTCTTTCCCGCATAACCCAGATCTTCTCAACCAGAATCTCTTCCCTCCTTGAGATTTAAACTGTATTCGCCTAAACCTTTCATTTGTTCTTCATGTGCATCCATGAACTTCCCCCAAATTGCTGTGATTTCCAGAGCAGGTTCCAGCCTTGTGCTTCTAATCTCCTTTTCTAACACAAGTTCCAGTTATAGCCTAGCTACTGGGGTGAAGGTGACATTCTCTGTCCTATATCATATGTGAAAATCAAACCCGTTCCAAAGACTGTTACCCAAAACAAAACAAAAACCACCCACACAGGGCCACTGTGAATACGAGAGTATTAGAGGCAGTTTGCATTAAAACAAACCACTTCGAACTGGCCAGTAGACAGGCCCATTTTTTAATTATGCTCTCTGCCAGGTAACAACCCCCTTGGTAACTCAAGTTTTACCATCTTCTTATTTTTACTCTTCTTTCTCATTCTCTTGCTCCCCCTTTCTCCTCCTTTCAAGATTGCTTGAGATTCTGTATCCTTCTTGTTCTACTACTTAGAAGTAGCAACTCTCAACTGGAGGGTATTTTGTTCACTGGGGAACATTTAAAAATATCTCAAGACATTTTTGGTTGTTTCAGTGAGGAGGTGCTGGAAATTGACATGTAGTAGGTAGAGGCCAGGGATGCTGGTAAACATCCTGCAATGCACAGGACAGCTCCTACAACAGCAAATTATCTGGCCTCAAATGTCACAGAGTTGAGAAGGCTGTAGGTTGGGAAACCCTGATCTATAGTGACTTGGCTATAGCCATGTCTATTCAAATACCAACTACAGTCCTAGGCATATCCAAATTCTTTCCACCCTCCTTAGAACGTGGCAATAGTTTAAAATAGCATTTTCTTACTTCAGTTGCACTAACAAGATCCAGATGAAATGTCACCTCCCCTGGCAGCCTTTCCTGGTCCCTCTTTCCACCCCTCCATCTGTGCTTTCATGACACTTTTTACACACCACCGTCCTACCATCCGTCTACCTTGTTAGACCATAGCCACTTAGCAGCATAGATCATTCCCTTTTAGCTCCTCTAGCACAGTTCCTGGCATAGAATTGGTGTTTAATAATCCTTATAGAATGAAACTGAATCTTCACAGAGCAGCTCCTCCAATCTTATTATCAAGCCTGGCAGAAGAGTGGAGATTATCTTGGTAGCTGAGGGCAATCATAACTCTTGTTAGAGAAGGTACAAATGTCATGGGGATGACTATATGATGATGCATGGTACAGCCTTGGTTGAAAAGATCACACTTAGTGTGAAGATCCAAAGGTGACTCAACATGGCTCTTAGAGACACCCATTGTCGACAGAGAATATCAACCTGAGAAGATGGTCCCCATCCCAGTTTTCAGTGATGGAATCACAGCTTTCAATTCGCATTGCAATCAGGGCTATTTTAAAGGAAGAAACGTAACAGCCTATCTAAATATTGCTAAAGCACACATAAATGCTGATTTTTCTTGACTAAGTATACATGGTATAATTATTTTAGAATTAGGAATAATTTTCCAAAGCTTTGTAAGCACTTCATTAAGTAATGGAATTTCAAATAGTAACTTCTGGATAACAATCGGTTGGTGAGAAAGAAAAATTGACATTCATCTATAAGGAAAAGGATGTATGAAAGAAATAGGAAATTTCAATTTAACACTTCTAATCAATGATTTTGATCTCATCTTCCAGATATTGTTGCATCAAGCCATCCAACCATGATATATAAGCATAACTGAAGTACTAGGCAATGTCATTTATTTACATATACATGTGGGCTTTGTGTTTTTTCTTTTTTTTCTGAGACAGAGTCTCGCTCTGTCTCTCAGGCTAGAGTGCAGTGGTGTGATGTGGGCTTACTGCAACCTCTGCCTCCCAGGTTCAAGTGATTCTCTTGCCTCAGCCTCCCGAGTAGATGGGATTACAGGCACCCACCACCACACCAGGCTAATTTTGTATTTTCAGTAGAGACGGGGTTTCACCATGTTGGCCAGGATGGTCTCGAACTCCTGACCCCAGATGATCCACCCGCCTCGGCTTCCCAAAGTGCTGGGATTACAGGCGTGAGACACCACTCCTGGCCATGTATTTTTTAAAGTTAATGACAATCAAACTTTGATGCCTTCTAAGGATAGATATTTCATCATTTCCTTTATTTAAAGATAAAATAAAAACAAATAGAAAATAGTAGTGAGGAAGAGCTAACAGCTACAGAAACCATCTGAATTTTGCTCTTCCCTGTCAAAGTTCATGCCAGCCGATTACCCTTCCTCTACCCTGCCTCAGCTTCAAACAACTCCCCTAGAGCAAATCCTACCTCCTGCAGACCCAGTAGCTGTTTCCCCTTTTTCCTTCCTCATGGACTACTGGTTGGCAGTGGCCATTTGCTTCGGAGTACATTGGCCCTGCCAGAGCCCAACTGGTGAATCTCAGTTTAGTTAGTTATACCCAGTATTTATCAAACAAAAAGGCCCCCAGTGGAGACTTCGTAGGTTTTTTTTTTTTTCCTTAAGTACTCTCAAACCTCCTTCCCCATCCTGTAAAAGTTTAATTTCACAGATACAATATCCTTTGGAGGAACATAAACCATTGTAACATCTAAGATTATTTTTGTCCCTGTGGTACATAGAAAAACAGCCCCAAAAAGACATCCACATTCTAATCTCTGGAACCTGTGAATATGGTAGGTTACACTGCAAAGGAAAATTAAGGTTGCAAATGGAATTAAGGTAGCTATCCAGCTGAATCTGAGACAGGAAGATGATCCCAGATGATTCTGCTGGGCCCATTGTAACCACAAGTGTCCTTAAATTGGGAAGAGGGAGGCAGAGGAGTCATAAATGAGAAAGGTCGTCATAAAAAAAAGACTCGCTTGATCATTGCTGGCTTTGAAGACAGAAGGGGACCACAGCCAAGGAATGCTGGCAGCCTCTAGAAGCTGGAAAACACAGCAAAATAGATTAAGAAAGGAGCACAGCTCTGCTGAATAATTAACACACCTTAATTACAGCCCGTAATTATTGGGCTTCTAACATCCAGAAATGAAAGATAATAAATCTATCTTGTTTAAAACCACTAGATTTGTGGTCATCTGTAATAGCAGCATAGGAAACTAGTACATCCCCCGTCCCCAAGAACCAATTTTGGTCACCACGGTGGCAATTCTGCCACCACTGAGAATGTATAGTCTAACTCAGATATTGTAATCTCACTCCTTTCCCAAGTATTAATTTAAAAGTAGGCATGCGACTGAATTCTGGCCAAGGAGATATAAGGAAGGGTCCCCTGGAAGTCTCTGGAGGCTTTTTGGCTCTTTTTAAAAAAAAAAAGGAGAGATTATTTTAAGACAAACTTCCCTTTGTTTTTCTATAGATGTCACCATTTACTTGTGATCCCTAGACCTGCTACCAGGAGACAATGAGGGCTGACTGATAAGAAAGACCACATGCTAAGGGTAGAAGCACAGAACAGTGGGAAGGAGCTGGATCCTCGCTGCCTTCATTTGCAGAGGGACGCAACCAGCCAACACACTTCCAGACTTCTTGCTATATAGGAGGAAAAACGCACTCATTATTTAAGCTAGTTTTGGGATGGATCTTTCCTGCTTGCCCTCAAAAGCAACCTTTCTTCCCTTTACCATAAATGAACGCATTCTATAAACAAAACATTCATCCCTCAGTATCCCCTTGTTAGCTCAAATTTAATATGGTTAGCAGAGATATTTAAGGGAGAAGATTTCAGTGTCAGAGAATATAGGAATGGGATTCTAATTAGAGATGTTTAGCAGACAGTTAATCCCTAGAATAGCACGAAAGGTCCTTTCTGGGCTAGCCTTCGCCCAGAACAGCTTGTTCTCTCATACCCCATTTCCCTCACCTGCCTCCACCCTGAACTCCATGTATCCTGTGCCCCAGTCACACTGAACAGCTTGCCATTGCAAACACATGCTTGCCTTCTCCATCCCTGTGCAGTAGAGCAGGATGGTCCCTAGAGCCCTTTTACCTAACACCTTCTCATTCTTCACAATGCAATGCAGATATTGGCTTCATGGAGCCACACCTGGCATCACCCCTAACCAGAAAGAGTGAAACATTAGTAACCTACCTTACCTGTGTTCCCACAGAACCTTAGGTACATCTTTGCCCTGTATTTTTCAAATTGTCAGAAGTGCTGTAATTGGGTGAGTCAATGCCTGTCTCTCTCCCACTAACCTGGAACCCGAAGGTAGAAACTGCGGCCTTCATGGGTAAACCCCCACACCTAGTACTGTGCCTGGGCCAGAAGGAGAGGGAGGAGGCAGAGGGAAAAAGAGAGAGCAGATGAATATGAATGAGAGAGTGTGAGTCTGGAGCTCGGATGAGACATCAGAACTGAAGATATCATTTGGGGAGTCATCAGCATAGAGACGACAATTGAAACTGAAAGCTTGGATGAGATTGCCAAGGACAGTTCCTTTAGAAACATTCGCCATAATGGGTAGGAGGAGGTAAAGGTGCAGAGAGAGAAGCATGGGAGAAGGAATTCTGAGTGCCGATAAAGGAGACAATTTCTGAAGGTATCAGCAGTGCTGGAGGATGCAAAGGGGTCAAGAAGGAAGGAAGCCAGGAAAAGGCCTTAGCCTTGGCCTCAGAAAGAACCTCTAAGAAAGTAATAGTAATTTCACCAGAGTGAGTAGAGAGGAAGTCTAGTGGCAGGGGATTCAAGGGAGAGTGAACACAGAGTCAGTGGGTACACACTGAGCCCACACTGCTCCTGCAGATGCTCACCAGAAAAGGAAGAGAACAAACTATACCGCTCTTTGCCTTCTTTCATTCCATATTCATACGGGCTGATAATCCTGGAAACATTTTTATTTAATTAAAAAATACAATGTCTTTATATATTTTGGTCTGTTCAGGAACAGGCTCTTTAGGGATTTTGCCAAAGAGGATATAAAATGTAGTCCACTCTGCCAGGGCTGGTGTGGCAGCTTGGGGATTGGTTATGTGGTATGGATTCAGGAGTGGGCTTCCTTGCTCCAATAGACCAGGAACAAGGAAACCTGAGTCCCTGGTGCTAGTCTTTCCTTGTAATTCACTCTATGATCTTAAGTTATTCATGTCTCTGGGCCTCAGTTTCTCCCTTCTTAACCTGCTTTAGTTCTCAATCCCACTCAATGATACCAGGAAATAATTCGACCAGTCAATGAATATTTACCTATTAGTTCAATGTGCAAAGCATTAAGCTAAGAGGCTAATTCTTCTAATGGAAAACTCTGATCCCTATTATGACATAAATCTCTCCTGGGAAAGTAACAGTCTTAGCTGTTATTAGTCATTAACACTACTGTGTAAATGTTTCCTCCATTATAATAATAATGGCAAACATTTCTTAAAAGCTTATTGCATGCTGGATCCTAAGCTTAAAACTTTACATGGGTTTTCTCTTTTAATGATTACAAAAACCATAGGAGGTCAAGAACATTGTTAACCTTGTTTACAGATGTGGCAGGTGGGGCTTGGAGAAATCATTTGTCTAATATTGTCACACAATGATGTCACCGGGCAAGTGCCAGAGCAGGATCGGAACCTAGGCAGCATGGCCTCAAAGCCTGTTGCTTTAATCAGGGTACTCCACAGAAACACAACCAAGAGGAATTCCCTTTTGCTCAGGGAAGGTCAAACTTCTGTTCAGTCCTTCAGCTGATGGGATGAGAACCACAGAAACATCCAAAATAATATTTGTCCACATACCTTGTGCAACTTGGCCCAGATAAGTTGACGCATAAAATTAACCATCACACTGTGCACTTAACAGAACAAGGTACTCAATATTTTTTAAAATATTAGTTCACCTCAAAGCATTTCTTTTTGTTCTCCTCACTTTCGTTGATAATATAATTATTCACCTAGGTGCCAAAGCCAAAACTTTGAGCACCATCCCTGCCTCTTCCTTCTCCCTCACTCTGTATACCCCATTGCTTGCAACTGTTTGATTCTACTTCCTAAAGGTCTTCCTACTAGTTACCTCACCTCCATCCTTGCAACCACAGCTTTATTTAGGACCTTGTTATTCCCTGCTTGGACTATTGCAACACCCTACTAACTCAACCTGCTGCCTACAGATGGACTGAATCTTTCCATCCATTTTTCAGCCTACCATCAGAAGGAACTCCCTCAAACACAAATCTGGTCATGCTGCTGCCCTTTACATAATTCTTCAAATGCCCTATCTCCTTAGTTTGGTTTAGAAAAAAGGTCCCCCCATCATCCCTTTCCTAAGCCCCCACACACCTTGCATCCTACCTAACAATAACAACAACAAAAATCTGCTTCCTTGAAATTGCCATAACCCTTCCTTGGTTCTAAACTTTTGCAAATGCTGCCCCCCTCTTTCTCGAAAGGAATGCTGCTCCCTTTTCCCCCAAAATCAGCTCAAACACCATTATTGTCTGAAAGTGTTTCCTGATATCTCTGGGCAAAATAAATCATCCTTGTCCTTCCAGAGCTTCAGTACAGAATTTACCAACCACTGTAAGTAACACCCCCTCTAGACTATAAATCCCTGGGAGACAGTGCTATGTTCTGTTCATTTGGGGAACCTGAACACCTGACAACATACTACCCAGAAATAAGAGAACAAGTACTTTATACATGTATTGGAGACCTTAGCAGAGATACAAACTTCTAGAGAATACATTTGTGATTTATCTGCTCCCTTCGTGAGGAAAAAAAAAAAAAAAACAGTACTTAGTATCTCATAATGTAATACAGGGCTTAAAAATCATTGAAGGTGCCTAAAAAACAGCAAGTAGGTCTACTTTTCCTTGGGAAGAGTTTTGATAAGATATTTTTTATCTTTTAGGAGTTAAAAAGATGTTTCTCAACCTCTAAACAGAGTTGGTGGCCAAGGGAGAAAGGATTTGCAGAATATTAAAAATAGAGTGAGGCTAGGCTGTTCCTTCAAGATATTTGCAAACACTAGAATTTTTAAACACAAAATGTTACAGTTCTCTGTGGACACAAGACCATCAATAACATGGGGGACATGAGGTTGTAATAAGCCTTAGATTCTATAAGTCAATAAAATTAACCCATGGCACAATTGTGTCACATCTACAGAAAGACAGAGCACATCATCACTGAGGGAGACAGTGATTCTAAGCCTCACTCACCTTGGCCAAGCCTGAAGATCTTGAGAAGTGTTTCTGTCCCATCACTAACTTACCCACTCACACTGGTGGTGTCAGTGCAGGAATCACTGCACTGGTGGAAGGAAAGATCACAGGTTTTTTTTTTTTTTTTTTTTTTTTTTTTTTAAATACTTCAAGTTCTAGGGTACATGTGCACAACGAGCAGGTTTGTTAATGTAGGTATACATGTGCCATGTTGGTTTGCTGCACTCATCAACTCGTCATTTACCTTAGGTATTTCTCCTAATGCAATCCCTCCCCCAACCCCCTACCCACTGACAGACCCTGGTACGTGATGTTCCCCGCCCTGTGTCCAAGTGTTCTCATTGCTCAATTCCCACCTATAAGTGAGAACATGCAGTGTTTGGTTTTCTGTCCTTGTGATAGTTTGCTTAGAGTGATGGTTCCAGCTTCATCCACGTCCCTGCAAAGGACATGAACTCATCCTTTTTTATGGCTGCATAGTATTCCATGGTGTATATGTGCCACATTTTCTTAATCCAGTCTGTCATTGATGGACATTTGGATGGGTTCCAAGTCTTCGCTATTGCAAATAGTGCCGCAGTAAACACACGTGTGCATGTGTCTTCATAGTAGCATGATTTATAATCCTTTGGGCATATATCCAGTAATGGGATCACTGGGTCAAATAGTATTTCTAGTTCTAGATCCTTGAGGAATTGCCACAATGTCTTCCACAATGGTTGAACTAATTTACATTCCCAACAACAGTGTAAAGGCATTCCTATTTCTCTACATCCTCTCCAGCATTTGTTTCCTCACCTTTTAATGATCGCCATTCTAACTGGTGTGAGACGGTATCTCATTGTGGTTTTGATTTGCATTTCTCTGATGACCAGTGATGATGAGCATTTTTTCATATGTCTGTTTGCTGCATAAATGTGTTCTTTTGAGAAGTGTCGGTTCATATCCTTCGCCCGCTTTTCGATGGGGTTGTTTTTTTTTCTTGTAAACTTGTTTAAGTTCTTTGTAGATTCTAGATATTAGCCCTTTGTCAGATGTGTAGATTGCAAAAATTTTCTCCTATTCTACAGGTTTCCTGTTCACTCTGATGGTAGTTTCTTTTGCTGTGCAGAAGCTCTTTAGTTTAATTAGATCCCTTTTGTCTATTTTCACTTCTGTTGCCATTGCTTTTGGTGTTTTAGTCATGAAGTCTTTGCCCATGCCTATGTCCTGAATGGTATTGCCTAGGTTTTCTTCTAGGGTTTTTATGGTGTTAGGTCTTACATTTAAGTCTTTAATCTATCTTGAGTATGCATATCAAGAATATTGGAAACATACATATTGTCAATAGAGCAGGCCCTCTGGATCATAAAATTGAAGGTAGGAAGAAAACAAAGGCATTCATACCAGAGGAAGCAAAGTTTTTTGTTTGTTTTTCATTGTTTTGTTTTTTGAGATGGAGTCTCGCTCTGTCACCCAGGCTAGAGTGCAGTGGCACAATCTCAGCTCACTGCAACCTCCACCTTCTGGGTTCAAGTGATTCTCCTGCCTCAGCATCCCAAGTAGCTGGGACTACAGGCACACGCCACCACGCCCACTTAATTTTTTGTGTTTTTAGTAGAGGCCGGGTTTCACCATATTAGCCAGGATGGTCTCAATCTCCTGACCTCGTGATCCACCTGCCTTGGCCTCCAAAAGTGCTGAGATTACAGGCGTGAGCCATCGCGCCCGGCCCAGTATTTTTTTAAATAATTGAGAAAGCTATGTATCCAAATTCCGAAGCAATCATGAGCAGTCATCAATGAAAGTCTTTAACTCAATGAAGCACACATTGTCTCAAATGCCTTTATCTCTTTCCCCGGTCTCTGTCTACATGTACCTCCCCTTCCTTCAGTACCTAGCCCAAGCTTCCCCTCCATAAAGCCCTCCCATAATGTCCCTGGTTGGAACCAGTCACCTCATCCTCTGCACCTGCACAGCTTATGTGCGTATATCTAGCAATTATTTTCTCATCTTGGCTCTAAACTTTGAAGGGCAACTATTGTGTCCCTCTCCAGTGCCTATTACAGCACCGTGCCCACAGCCAGGGTGCAGTGCATCTTATGGAATGTGACCAAGGGACATCTCTTGTTTTAGCATAAATAAAAGAAACCAGAGTTCTGCTCTTGTTCCACCTTCATTAATCAAGTTGTACCTCCAGCTTGTTGTTTACCAGCAAGGGAGAGAAAAGCTGAACTCACAAGTTCATGCTGCTGAGATCAAGACCTGAAGCATATGTTGGCCCATAGGGAGGGCTCGATGCCAAAAGCTGGGGAGAAAACTAAAGTTTCTCCAAGGAAAAAATAAATAGGGGTGGAAAGGAGAGCACCTCCAGTTAAGGACAGGTACTATGACACCTGACGCCAGGAATGCCTTTGCTGCTAAGGTGCTTCCTTAACTGTGACAGGACATTAACACAGGACCTGCAGCTGGGGCAGGAGAAAAAGAGAGAAAAGAGCAGCAGAGAAGAAACCAGCCTTAGCCCCAGGCCCTTCTCCACTGCAGGGTTCCAGCCTAGAGCAACCCCAAGCTGTGGGAGGGGAGAAACTTTCAGTTTGGCTGAATTTCAGTTTTATTACACAGGACTGGACATTTTAATAACTGAAATGAGACTTTTCATATATTTAGAAGTGACTAGAGAATGAAGAGTAAGAGACCAATATATCTTCCAGATGGGGGTGGGAGAATCCTAGACCTTCACAGGTGTAAAATCAGTATGAGGAGGCAAAATTAAGAAGTTTCCAAAAACAAAAGTCAAAGCTTGAGGACATTACGCTAAGTGAAATCAGCCCATTACAGAAAGACAAGTACTGCAAGACTCATTTGAGGTATCAAAAATAGCTAAGTTCATAGAATCAAAATGTGGAATGGTGGTTGCCAGGAACTATGGGAAGAGAAAAATGGGGAGTTATTTAATCAATGGGCAAAAAGTTTCAGTCAAGCAAGATGAATAAGCTCTAGATATCTGCTGTACAACACTGCACCCACAGTAAACACTAATGCAGCATGCTCTTAAAAACTAGTTAAGAATAGAGCTTATGTTTAAGACTTTTTACCATAATAAAATAAAAAAAAATAAAATGAATCTGAAAATTTTAAATTTTAAAATAAAGAAGTGGTACTATGGAGTCTCACCTATTACATATACCAGTTACATTGACATTTTAAAAGTCAGTGCTCAATAATAGGGCTCCCCCAGAGCACCTTGCCTGCTTCACGATTCACAGAACACACAAGGCCTCCATGCTTCCTGACAATCACACATGGAATTCCATTTTTTAAATGAAGAAATGAAAAATAATTTAGAAACCATAAAAGGAAATAAAATATTTTCTGTAAAAATAGAGGACTCAGCCACGTTTATGACAGTCAAACAAAATATCTGTTTCTCTCCTTTTTGCCAGGGCTCCTCTGATTGCCATCCAATTAGCTAGTGGTCAGAGTGACCCATTGGTGAGAAGTCCTGTTAGGGGAGCCCTTTAGCTGGTATGCGATATGTGCTCTTTTCACTGACTGGACTCAATTGGTGGTGGTGAGTGAAGTCTGCATTCTGCCACAGATAACTACTGGGTAGGTAGATGTGGTTCCTCTCAATAACCATGAAGGCCCTGGGTTAATTCCTTTGATTGCCAACACACTAGGGCTGGTGAAGGCAGCATAGAATGGAGAGCCTTTTGAAAGCTGGGGAGAATGCTCCAACAGAAGCTTTTTCTTGTCCTTGAAACTGTTTTGTTGTCATTTAGATGAAAGCCAAAACTATTTCTGACAAATATTATGATGCATGGTTACATTTAGATCCTACTTTTCAGGGGAATTTTGGCTACTGTAACTGAATTTAACATATGTTGCTAGAGCTCTTTCATGCCCTGGGCACTGATGAATAAGACCAGGTTGCTAATTCCCCCAAGAAAGTTACAGTCTACATAGAACGCAGAGGTGTCAATGGACTGACACCATACAGCATGTGCAATGGACATCTGTGTGGTTCACCTGCCAGGCAGCTCTTCTTCTTGTTGTAGGACAGCATCACACTTTAGCTTTAAGAAATGACTCCTCTCTGTGGTTTTGACCATATGTTTCAAGTGGAGCTCACCCCACCTTTCTCTCCCCAGCTCCAGAAATGGGCATATGTCCCATGCATGGCTAAAGTGAATAGCACCTTCCCTAGGCCACAGTGATTGCTTGAGTGATGAACTGTCACTTCTTGTACAGTGGGGGCCAAGCCTTGGACTTCTGCGAACACAAATGGAAGTGAAGCACATCCTTTCCACTAAAGGTGCCGTATTGGGTTGAACTATATCACCCCAGAAGATACATCCACCTGGAGCCTCAGAATGTGACCTTATCTGGAATAAGGTGTTTGCAAACATAACTGCAGTAGGGAATTCGAGATGAGATCACCTTAGAACAGAGTGAGCCCTAAATCCGATGACAAATGTCCTTATAAGAGACAGAAAAGGAGAAAATACAAGTACACAGAGAGAAAGGTGATGTGACAATGAAGCCAGAGACTGGAGTTATGTGGCTACAAGACAGGGATGCCAAGAATTGTTGGCAGCCACCAAAAGTGAGGACAGAAGCATGGAGCAGATCCTCCCTCAGAGCCTCTGTAAGGAGCCAGCCCTGCCAACACCCTGATTTTGGACTTCTGGCTCCACAATTGTGGGAGAATAAATTTCTGTTGTTTTGAGCCACCCAGTGTGTGGTGATTTGTTAAGGCGGCTCTGGGAAATGAATACAGTTACTAAGCTGGCAGTATGCAAGCCTACAGCTGCTGGTGGCCGTCTTCCTACCACATGGGCAAAACCTAAGCATACAGCCAGCACACCAGAAAGCAGAGCCCAGAGCTGGAGCAAGATACATTCCTGTAGACTTCATTTTAAAATGTGGAGCTAACCCTACCTGAGAATTCAGATTTATTCCTATACTGTTTTAAGTTTTTGGACCCTAAATTGCCTCATAGGCTTACATTTGAGTCCTGTCTGAGACAGTGAAATAAATGCTTTCTTTACTGAAGGTACACACACAATGTTGCAATCACAGAATAGAGCTCATCTAACACTACTTAAGGGAATCCAGGAAGGCTTCACTAAGGAAGTATCATTGATGCTGAGTCTTGAGTGGAATTTTGCCAGGAAATAATTCATCTGATGTCCCATCTCTTCATCATTCTCTGTGAGATTCTTTCTGGGGAGCCACATAGTCATTCTGCACACACCCATCCCAATCTAAGGGCTCCAGGACACAAACTGCGGTTGGCCAAGATGTCTTAAATGAGTTTTGTTTCAATGGAATAGATCCCCACAGCATCACGTGATTTCCCTCCTCCATGCCTGGGACCTTGTGACCACTTGTGCCAATACCAACTTGCTTCCTGCCCTCATTCCCTCTCTGGTCCAAGCCAATCCCAGCTCTTGCCTGGAGACACACAATAAATTTCTAACTAATCTTCTGCTTCCATCTTGACCCTGCAATCCAGTTTCTGCACATGTACCTCAACTGTACCACACCTCTCCAAATCAAATCCCTTCAAAGACTTTTACCAGATCTGTAAATTCCCAGCACCTAACAAGTTCTCGGAACTTCATTTGGGTACCAATTATGTGTTAAATGAATGGTGAATAAGCAAGTTCATCAGGGTCTGGAGTCATGACTCAATAGCAGAAGCTTTAGACCTTAGGATATCTTGCAATCATGACTCACATCTCATGTTACATACCTGGAACATTCCAAACCAATTGAAAGAGGAATAATATATTCATCAGATTTATCTACTTCTGATTTTGCATCCACTCTATTTGCCTGACATAGCAGATCTCTGGTTCTTAATCTAAGAATGGTAGATCTACTATCTGGTTCTGGTTTTCAGACTCAAGTTTAGCAACCTGGGTGTCAATCCTGCTATCATCTACTTAAGCTACTGCTTCTGTTTCCCAACTGAAACCTGGCCCTAATTCTGATTCCTGGCTCTCCTTCCTTCCCATGTGTGCCCTCCTGTTGCAGGGCACAGGCATGCCCCAGAACCTAGATCCCATGTCTCTCAACTGCTGCTAAACAGAATGAGATGCTGAGCCCTGACCCTAGGGCAGGGTCCCATCCTCTGCTACAGAACAATTTTTACGTGGACCGTTAGCCACGCCATCTGACTTTCTCCAAGCTACCTGCTTCCTGATGTCCTGTCTCCAGCATGCACTCACCTGCCATGTCCACTTATTCATTCATTCAACAAGCACTCTCAGATTATCTTCTAGACGGTGCAGCTACAGTGCTAATGAAAGATGCCTGTGGTATGCTCTCCACCTCTGAAGAAAAAGAAGGGAGTAATTTAAAAAGTGGTAAGATGTCTGCATGGGACCTCAGAAACTGACCAAGTGTTCACAGTCGTTCACCTCGTACCCTCTTTGCCTTGACAGAACTTAGGATTCTCTCCTTTTTACAGGTCCCTGAATTCTACTTGGCCCCAAGCCTGAGAAAGCACTAAACACTGGAATGTGGCCCCCTTATTAGCTTGCACTGAGAATCAGCTGACCACAGCAGGACAATTCCTGTCATACCCCACTGATCATCCTCCCCATCCCACTTGTCATCCCCCAGTTCCACTGATCATTCCCCTGTCCCACCGATCATCCCCCCCATCCCACTGGTCATCCCCCCACCACCATCCCCGTCTCACTGATGACTGGTCATCCCCCCACCACCATCCCACTGATCATCCCCCCCATCCCACTCGTCATCCCCCCGTCCCACAGGTCATGCCCCCCGTCCCACTCATCATCCCCCGTCCCACTTATGACCCCCCCCACCATCCCACTGATCATTCCCCCATCCCACTGATCTACTGATGACCACCCCCCACCATCCCACTGATCATCCCCTCGTCCCACTGGTCATCCCCCCGTCCACTGATCATTCCCGTCCCACTGATGACCCCCGCCACCATCCCACTAGTCATCCCCCATCCCACTGGTTATCACCTCGTCCTACTGGTCATTCCCCCGCTCCACTGGTCATCCCTCCATTGCTTGCTCCCCTTTTACAATTTTAATTAAGCTTTTGCTTATCTCTCCCTACCCTGTATAATGGAAGCCTCTTTCTTTTTGATTTTGTGACACTTGCCAATTTCTGAGGTTGGAGCATTCTCTCTGTGGCAATGGTCTTTCTTCTGAATAAAATCCCTCCTTCTCTAAGTCTGGATTTGTTTTCATTTGACAGAATACATAGAACAGAAATCTAACTTGGGTGGGAAGAGGAGGGGATGTAGATTAGGGAAGGCTTCCAGGAAATAAACTGTGAACAGAAAGAAAATAAAACACTGGCTGGGCACGGTGGCCCACGCCTATAATCCCAGCACTTTAGGAGGCCAAGGCAGGTGGATCTCTTGAGGCCAGGAGTTTGAGATGAGCCTGGGTAATATGGTGAAATCTTGTCTCTACTAAAAAATAGTAATAATACAAAAAGCTAGCTGGGTGTGGTGGTGCATGACTGTAATCTCAGCTACTTGGGAGGCTAAGGCGCGAGAATCACTTGAACGCAGGAAGCAGATATTGCAGTGAGCCAAGGTTGTGCCACTGCACTACAGCCTGGGTGACAGAGTGAGACTCTGTCTCGGGGGGAAAAAAAAAAAAAGAAGGAAAAGAAAATGTTAACCAAACTAACGTGGAGGACATGCAGAGATACAAGGCTGTGAGGTGGCACACGTGACTCTCTTGCCTTGTGGCAGTAGGTTCAGGTCCTCACCAAGACCACCATCTCTGATCTGTGCTCCATAAACCTGAATGGAATTCTTCATGCCACCTGCACCTGGCAATGCTCCCAAACAACTGCACCTGGAAAAGCTGGCCTAGCTCCTTCCTCGGTCCAGGCCTAGCCTTCTGTGTGTGCCCACAAAAACACATGCACACATGTTCTTTCTCATTCAAATGTGTGACCCCTACCCTCAGCATGCCACGGACACCTCAAGTGAACTCTAGCATCTCCAAAACACCCAAGGGGTCAAGTAGTTATTATGATAGATGTAGGCCATCTCTACCTTTTCATGGACTCTCTGTTCATGGCATCTCACTCTGTAGGCTTAGGCAAAATTCCTGTAGCCTAGAGAGATCTGAGACTACAAGGACATGAAAAATGCAAAGAGGGTAAGCTTGACCGGAAACTGCACGAGGACCGGAAGCAGGTCTGACTCATTCAGCATCATATCCCTACCACCTAGAACAAGGCCCCAACACACAGTAGGGGCTCAAATATTTGTTAAATAAAATGTCATATCAGCTCTCGTGAATAATTCCATCCATCAGTTTCCTCTGACACTATCATCAAGCAACATTTTAAAGGGGAAAACAGTGGTTTCCCTCCATGATATGAAACACACAGGCTAGCAATGCACTCTGAACATCCCTATTTCCCTTAATAGCCCATTATGCACATGCCAGCCATGATTCATGATGTAAATGTAACTCTAGAGTCGTATGACCGTAAGTACCAATGCCTTGGAAGTGTATCTGAGCTGCTACAAGAGAGATTATTTTTTTTCCTCACTGCTACAACTGCCAGAAGATATGTTTAAATCATTACTTGAAATTCTTTTCCCAACCAAATCTCTTCCCAGAGCTGTTAACAAGAAACAAAATGTGCTGACTTGAGTTTCACTTTCTTTCCATTCCTCTGCCTTCCTCTTGTGGGACCCCCAACGAATCATGAAATGGCTTTGGTCAGGTAAGAGTGAAAAAGGCAAAGAAAGAAGCCCAGTCTGTCAAACATGCAGATCCTAGAGGACAGAGACTCTGCAGCCCAGTTCTACCAACAGACGTAACCCCTGAAATAACTGGCACCTATTTCAATCAACTATTCATCTGATAGCCTTCTGATTTTATATTATAAAGCCATTTATTTTCAAGGAAACTATATTTGTTGCTTAGTTGATACATGATGAAGTAAACTGAGAAAACACACTAATTCTCAGGCCAACTCTTTTAAGGCCTATAAAAAAAGATATAAATAGATTCTGATGTTGCTTCATTTCTGCAGAAGGGCGTTTTTATATTATGTTCTTCTATCAACACAGTAAGTACAGATTGCATCTTAAAGCTCTCATCTAGTGCTGGAGTTTCCAAACACAATGGCTTTAACAAGGAAATCACTTTGGAAAGGAAAATAAAAGAATGTGATTTCTTTGGGGCTAAGCATGGGAGAGAAGCACACTTGTCATGACTTGGGAGGCATGCAGAGACCAGCTGGCAAGGCTCTGATCACAGAAGCTAATCCCTCAGGAGAAAATGGGTAATCTCAGGGCCAAAATTCACCCAAAGAACCAGAACAAATATGGGCTTGGGTCAGACAGAACTTAATTAATTGGGGAGATGCCATGTAAAGAGGAAAGCAGAGACTGAAGTGATGCTTCTACTTGCCAGGGAATGCCAAATATTACCAGCAAACCACAAGAAGCAAGGACAGAGGTTGGAAGAGATTCCTCCTCACAGCCTCAAGAGGATCCAAGCCCGCTGACACCTTTATCTCAGGTTTTTGGCTCCCAAACTGTGGAGGCCAATTCTGTTGTTCAAGCCACCCAGTTTATGGGATTTTGTTACAGCAGCCCTAGCAAACTAATACAGTTGGCAATAGGAGTTAGTAGCAGGAAATAATAAATAACTGAAAACAGGGACCACACAGTTCATGTGAAGCTCCTGGCCCTTTTGAAGCATTTGCATAGGAATCTCTGGGAAAGAGATTCAAACTATCGCTTGAGGCTAAACTCCCTTATGCTTGGGAATTCACATTTATTCATTTGTATGACACTAAAAGAACATGAGAAATATAAAGACAACAAGCTAGAGGGGGTCAGGGCCCCATACAATAGCCAGGATTCTGCTCAATGGCTTCATGCATAGTCAAACCTTACTAGCTGTGTGAGAATAAAGGCAGAGGAGGAGACCTTTCAACCCAGTCAGGTAAAGTTGACAAGGAACAGGTAGTGTGTCATGGTCCAAAATCAGGAGGCCAGAATATAGGGATGGGTCCATCTCCAAGGATCTGAAGTGTAAGTCAAATGTCTGGTGGGACATCACTGTGAGTTTGCAGTGACAGAGAAGGGCTCAGGGTTCACCCCAGGACAACCATATATAGGGTCCATCATGACAAAACCATTCCAAACCCTGGCAACTTGTGGGTTGATGCTGGGTAGAAGCTGTTGGCCCTGGCTAAGACTCAGGAACTGAACAAAATTAAAATTGCTGCCAAGGGCATGGGTGATGCTTGGCAGGGGTGATCATGGAAAGCAGGGACTAATATTGTCAGGTAAAGCCACACACTGATTGCATGTAAGAGGATACATGAGAGTAATCATCAATAGATAAAGAAATAAGAACCGTCAAACACTAGATATTTTACACATATTAAACATTTCTCATATATTACATTACAAAGTTGGCATAATATTCTACATTCAACTTTTTGCATTCTTTATTTCCTTAGGAAACTGTGTTTCTACTCAAGTTGTCTGAATTACTTTAACTCATATGCCACTGTGTACTTCCTTTGAGCTTGGGGTCCATAGCTGTCCTGCTCCACTGTCTCATGCCAGGTCTTTTCCTTATATGAACTGCAGGATGCCCTCTCTCAGGCATAGTGTTTTGGGGGCAATGCCTCTAAATGATGCCTCCACTGAGGCAAAGATCACATGAATTTGTAATTGTTTGCATCTCCATCTTCTCTGAAACACAGTGACCTGCTAGAAAGCAAAGACCATGATTTGTCTCTGTATCCTCAAAGCCCAGCACAAGTACCTGACACATTTATAGTACCTGACACATGCACTATAAATGCTCACTGAATTGATTCATTCTTAAGAAGATTCAAAATGAAAAAGAAGCAAGCAGATTTGGTGAGCCATTTCTGACTGGTATTTCATGAATTCATGTATTTAACTATGGGCCAGCATTATGCCAGGTAGTATATTATTTATGTGAAGAAACAATAAGATTGATCACTGCTAAGGTATAGAGCAAGTTTCAGGAATGGCAAGAATGGGCTGCCCTTAATTGAGCATTTAGCCTCTCTGCTGCCTTTTGCTCATTGAGCAAATTGGATACATATTCAGGCCAGTAAGAACACTCATAGGCTAGCTGCTGGTGTAGTTGGGCTCCTTACAAGATACAAATTGAGGCTGGGCGTGGTGGTTCATGCCTGTAATGCCAGCACTTTGGGAGGCCAAGGCAGATGAATCACTTGAAGTCAGGAGTTCAAGACCAGCCTGGCCAACATGGTGAAACCCTATCTCTACTAAAAATACAAAAACCAGCCAGGCATGGGGGCACGGACCTGTAATTCCAGCTACTCGGGAGACTGAGGTAGGAGAATCGCTTGAACCCAGGAGGCAGAGGGTGCAGTGAGCCGAGATCATGCCACTGCACTTCAGCCTGAGTGACAGAGTGAGACTGGGTCTCAAAAAAAAAAAAAAAAAATACAAATTGACCATTGTTGAACACTAGCCATGAGCCACACATTGTTAGGTATGATCTCACCCAATTTTTATACAATTGTTATCCCCATTCTACACATGAATAAATTGGAGCACAACATGATTAAGTAAGTTACCCAGATCCCTTTGCTACAAAATGACAAATCTGGAACATAAACCCAGCCAGTGAGAAGTTCTTAACCACTCCCCAGTGCTGCCTAAGAGATTAGGGTTGGGATGAGCCTACAGATTATAAGTTTTGGTATTTGCCAGCAATAAAAACTTGAACTCTAAGTGACTTAACATTACAGTAACCCCTGAAGGTTCCCATGCATTATCAAAGATAATGCATAAGGTGTGGTTGGAAGTAGCTCTGCCCTTTGGTTCCCAGAGGCTGAGCAAACCTTACCCCCAAACTCACATTACTAACACAACCGTGAATCTGGTGACAATGGTCATTCAACGGAAATTCATGAAGCACCTGTTTCATGCCAGGTACTATACTGGGTATTGGGGATCTTTCCACTAAGAAAAAACACATGCTGATAGTAGAGATTGACAGAGAAATCAGCACTACAATCAGAGTGGCAAGTGGTACCACAGAGTTAAGCACAGGGACCCTGGAAGCACATTGCTAAGGATGAGGCAAGATACCCCAAACTTGTCCTCAAATCTCAATCAACTCTTTTAAAGTGGTAACTGAATGGTCACATTCAAGCAGAAGCAACTGTTAGGTGACATGGTAAATAATATTCAATAACCAAGGATGACAAGAATAGGACAGGGTAGAATACTTAGCCCAGAAGTGAGTGGATGGCATTGAGAAGTGGAAAAGAGAAAAGAGAGGGGAGGTGGTCAGGAGTCATTCGAAAGCTTCCTCTCTGGTCTTTCACGTAGAATCTTAGCCACATATAGCTAAGATTGAAGGTAATTAACAAATTCAGCAAAAACACTCTGCTATTTCAAATATCCTACACACCAGGCAACATACCTACCATCTTTATAATAATATACAGCTTTGTTATGCCTTTTGGGGGAAAATCTGTATTATCCCCATTCCTTTCACTAGTAATACCTGATATGAAGTAACACTTTTGAGTTTATAAAGAACATTCACAAGAATTATATCATTGGATTATTACTGAGCAGACAGGGCCTCCATTTTACAGACAAGGAAATTAATTCTCAGAGAAGCTTGTTAACGAAATCTCATAATTGAAAAAGAGGGATTTAAAGAAGTGCTTCTAACTCCAAGGTTGGTTCTACTGCATCAAACTGCCATTGTTTACTAAAAACTTAACTACAGCATTAGAATCATAGGTTTTAAAGCACTTATTTGAATGCTGTTTGCTGTTTCATATTAATAGCAGCTGTTGCTACTTGGCAGTTACTAAGCCCTAAATATTAGGAATGGCTGGGGCGAAGAACAGCTTTGAAATGACACTCTATTTGATCAGGTTTTGCAATAATTGTTAAAATCATATGCATGTCCTTTGGATCCCTATAAAGCTTCTACAGTATCACTGCACCTGCAGTTCCAATTTGCAATTTTCTCAGCCCTCCTTTGAAGTTATTCTTGCCAATTACCTGGTGTTAATATTAATTAAATATGATTTGTAACTCAAAATGTGGTGTTATCAATGGAACTCAGCTGTACGAATATAAAGTAAAATTTTCAATTGAATTAAATTGTTTCCTTTCATTCATAGCATTTTACAACATTAATACTTTTGTCAAATTGATTTTTGCCTGCTGGAAGTCATTTTCCCAAAGCAATGAACATCTGAGGGGAAACACTGCTCTTTATGTATTCTTTCCTTTCTGTCATTGAAAATACTTTGTTTTAATCTTAAAGTGAATCCATTTCAGTTAACAGAAACTTGCTTCTTGTTTATAACCCAAGAGGGGGAAATGCTTTCTTTTAAAACTGTACTAAGATACATTAAAAATATGATCAGTGAACACGTTTCAATTTTACACTAGGGATGAAATTTTCCTTACTTTATTGCTTGACCCTCACACACAAAAAAAAACACAAAAAACACTATCAAACTTTTTGGCAGCTGTCATTTCACATACGCAAAAAATGAATTAATTAAATTGGTTTATTACATTAACATTTCAAACAGAATCTTCCATCCCAACAACTCTCTGGTCCCTTCCAACTCTAAGACGTTAATATTTGGAACATGTCAAACAATAGTCAGAAGCTTCCAGCATTTGCAAATTTAGGGGGAGAAAGACACATATAGAATATTTGACAGAATTAGGTCTATTCTGCCCCCTGTAATGTATGCAATGACGACTTGAAGGCCTGTCATCTTCAATAAGCCATTCATAAACATGATGACTGATTAAAGAAGGTGTGCCGCCATACTGTGCAAATCTACAATGAAAAGATATGTTCTCCCACATTCCTTTTATCTTCAAAGATAAAGCTTTAGCTTATAATGATAGCAGTAGCATTAAGATTTATTATCCTGTCTTCTTTTAAAAATAATACTGTAAGACAAAGAAGGGAAGGAACCTGCCTAAAGACTAAAGGAAGTCACTTATTGAGTCATGAGCCACCAGGCCCAGAGCTTATGATGGAAAAGCATGAGTGAATATTATCAACCCCTTTATTATAATATCAATGAAACATTATATCAAGGAATTAAAACAAGACAGAAATAGAGGACTGTAGATCTAATAGCTGAGAGTTGTGTAACATGTAGGTCCTAACCAGCAGCAACTAAGCTATTCCCTTCCCTCAGGCCAAAAGACCAAAAGGGGAAATAAAAATAAATTAGGCCGGAAAAAAATCTCTGGATGTCTGTAATATTCCAGGTGTCATCAAAGAGAAGCTTCTCGGAATTACACAAAGTGGAGCGGGTGAACAGCAGGTACACACCTATGTTGGCAGTGTCTATTGTGATCCTACTGGGAAGTTGTACCTAGGAAAGCCAGACAGACACTGAGATCCCATCACTTACCCCAGTCTGGAACCCTGAATTATCCATTAGGTTACCTCATTTACCCGAGAATCAGGATTGGGAGAGTAGAATTCTGTAACATTTGTAACATTCCAAAAGGAATTTGTGAACTCCCTATATTACAGGCTTCTCCGTCAACCAAATTCTGTCTGCTTAAGCCCCTCTCATCCTTATTACTAACCTGTTGTCCTCCTAGCCCAAATCTCATCCCTATCACTGGAAGCTAACCTTCTGAGTATAACCTCCCTTCACCCTCTGTTAAAAACTGAATTATCTCCCAAGAAAACTACATTGAAATCCTAACCCTAGTACCTCAGAATGTGACCTTGTTTGGAAAGAGGGTCATTGCAAATGTAGTTAGTTAAGATGAGGTCATACTGGAGTAGGGTGGGCCTTTATTCCAATATGTCTTCATTTTTATAAGAAGAGAAGACACAGAGACAAACGCAAGAAGAAGATGGTCATGTGATGGTAGAGGCAGAGACTGGAGTGATGCATCTACGAGCCAAGGAATACCAGGGATTGTCAGCAAACACCAGAAGCTAATAGAGGCAAGGAGGGATTCTCTCCTACAAGTTTCAGAAGCAGCATGGCCCTGTTGACACCTTAATTTTTTATTTCTAGTCTCCAGAACAGTGAGATGATAAATTTCTATTATTTAAGCCACCTAGTTTACTATAAAATACCTCCTTTCAAGGACCTCACTTCATGTAGGAACCCTAGCCCTAACCCCAACCCTACTGTGCATGTTCAGCTATGAATTCTGGCAAAAGTTCCTGTTTTCTTATGAAACACTGCTCAACATCCTTAAATTTTTTTGAGGAGCTGCTTTTATCATCTCACATAATTGAAGTCTTCTTCAAAGGAGACTGACAGCCCTCCCATGATCATAAACCCATGAAAAGAGAACACTCTACCATACTGTTACCTCCCTATTGCAATGTCTAGGCCATTATTCCCACACTGTATTAGTCTGTTCTCACAATGCTAATAAAGACATACCCAAGACTGAGTAATTTATAAAGGAAAGAGGTTTAACTGATTCACAGTTCCACATGGCTGGGGGTGACCTCACAATCACAGTGGAAGGCAAATGAGGGACAAAGTCACGTCTTACATGGTGGCAGGAAAGAATGCTTGTGCAGGGGAACTCCCATTTATTAAACCATCAGATCTCATGAGACTTACTCATTACCATGAGAACAGTATGAGGGAAGCCACCCCCATGATTCAATGATCTCCACCTTGCCCCACCCTTGACACATGGGGATTAATATAATTCAAGGTGAGGTTTCGGTGAGGACACAGAAAAACCATATCACACACCTTTATATGAAAGCTTCTCCGAATGAGTCCATCCTCACTCCCCTATACTTCTCACCTTAGCAACCACCTTTCCATACTCAACCATCAATTTTATGAGAATGAGCTTTGATCTATATCTCAGTTCCTGCTTGGCTCTAGATCAATGTTCCTTGCTATTCTTCTCCACAAAGCTATGTACTGGTACCTAAAGTTTACTGTGTTCATTTTACTGTCTCTTTTCTGTTTATGGTACCTGCCTTTTCCTAGTTACCCAGATATGCAATTTCAAGTTCAACTTTAATTTCTTTCATACCCTCAAGCTCTGTGTCCAGTTACTAAATTCCATAGACTTCACCTCACAAATGACCCCCAAGTCTATCTCCTCTTCCATTTATATTATCACTGCCCTAAATCAGGCCAAGATTGTTATTGCAGTGGCCCCTGAACTGGTCTCCTTGTCTTCTACTTCTTATAGTATAACCTTAAATATACATTCTGACAGATCCCCCTCTCCTCAGCAGTTTCCTCCTGATATAATTTGAATATTTGTCCCTGCCCAAATGTCATGTGCAATTGTAACCCCCAGTGCTGAAGGTGGGGCCTGGTGGGAGGTATTGGGTCATGGGGGCAGAGCCTCATGGCTTGGTGCTCTCTTCAGGATGGTGAGTTCCCACAAGATCTGGTCGCTGAAATGTGTGTTGCATCTCTCCCATTCCCAACTCTCTCTTGCTCTTGCTTTCACTATGTGGTGTGCTTGCTCCTGCTTTACCTTCTGTGATGATTGTAAGCCTGAAAAGGCCTCCCAAGGAGCAGATGCTGCTATGCTTCCTGTACAGCCTGCAGAAACATGAGCCAATTAAACCTCTTTTCTCATAAATTACCCAGTCTTGGGTATTTCTTTATAGAAATGAAAGAACAGCCTAATACAGAAGATTGGTGCTGAGGGGTGGGGCATTGCTATAAAGATACCTGAAAATGTGGAAGTGACTTGGGAACTGGGTAACAGGCAGAGGCTGGAAGAGTTTGGAGGGCTCCGAAGAAGAGAGGAAGATGAGGGAAACTTTGTAACTTCTTAGAGATCAGTTAAATGGTTTTCACCAAAATGGTAATAGCGATATGGACAGTGAAATCCTGGCTGCTGAGGTGTCAGATGGAAATGGGGACTTACTGGAATCTGGAGGAAATGTTACCTGTGTTATGCCTTAGCAAACAACTTGGCTGCGTTCTGTCCATGCCTTAGGGCTCTGTGGAAGTTTGAACTTGAAAGTAATGACCAAGGGTATACAGCAGAAGAAATTTCTATACAGTAAAGCATTCAAAATGTGGCCTGGCTGCTTTTAATAACCTACATCAGATGTGGAAGCAAAGGAATGACTTAAAGCTGCAACTTATATTTAAAAGGGAAGCAGGGTATAAAAGTTTGGAAAATTTATATCCTAGCCATTGGGCAGAGAAAGAAAAAGCTTTTTCAGGAGAGGAATTCAAGCAGGCTGTGGAGCAACCACTTGCTAGAGATATTTGCATAACTAAAAGGAGCCAAGTCCTAATATCTAAGACAATGGGGGAAAGTCCTCCACGGCACTTAAGAGACCTTCATAGCCGTCCCTCCTATCACAGCCTAGAGTCATAGGGCCTCACTGCCCTGTGCAGCCTCAGGACACTGTTACCCACATCCTAGCCACTCCAGCTCTAGCCTTGGCTCAAAGGGCTCCAGATATTGCTCATGCCACTGCTCTGGAGAGTATGAGCCACTATAAGCCTTGGCAGCCTCCATGTGGCATTAAGCCTGCAAGCGCACAGACTGCAAGAGTGATGAGGCTTGGCACCCTCTGCCTACTTTCAGAGGATGTATGGAAAAGCCTGGGCACCCAGGCAGAAGCCTGCTGATGGGGCAGAGCCCTCGCAGAAAACCTCTACAAGGGCAGTGCCAAGGGAAAATGTGGGGTTGGACCCCCCACACAGAGTCCCCAGTGGGGCACTGCCAAATGGAGCTGTTAGAAAGAGGCCACCATCTTCCAGACTCCAGAATAGTAGATCCACCAGCAGCTTGCACCCTGTGCCTGGAATAGCTGCAGTTAACTCAGCTTACGAGAGAAGACACAAGGGCTGAACCCTGAAAAGCCACAGGGGTGGAGCTGCCTAAGGCCTTGGGAGCCCACCCCTCACAACAGTGTGCCCTGGATGTGGGACATGGAGCCAAAGGAAACCATTTTGGAGCTTTAAGATGTAATAACTTTCCTGCTGTGTTTTGAAGTTTTGAACTTGCATGGGGTCTGCAGCCCCTTTCTTTCGGCAATTTCTTCCTTTTAGAACTGGAATGTTTATCCAATGCCTCTACTCACATTGTATCTTAGAAGTAAATAACTTTTTATTTTACAGGCTCATAGGTTGAAGGGACTTGTTTTGTCTCAGATGAGACTTTGGACTTGGACATCTTTTTTTTTTTTTTGAAATGGAGTTTTGGTCTGTTACCTAGGTTGAAGTACATTGGTGCAATCTCAGCTCACTGCAACCTCCACCTCCCAGGTTCAAGCAATTCTCCTGCCTCAGCCTCCAAGTAGCTGGGAGAGCAGGCACATGACACCATGCCTGGCTAATTTTTTTATTTTTAGTAGAGACTGGGTTTCACCATGTTGGCCAGGCTGGTCTCAAACTCCACTCAGCCTCCCAAAGTGCTGGGATTACAGACATGAGCCATCACACCCAGCCTGGACTTTTGAGTTAATGCTACAATGAGTTAACATTTGGGGTGACTATTGGGAAGGCATAATTGTATTTTGCAATGTGAAAAGGACATGAGATTTGAGAGGAGCCAGGGTGGAATGATATAGTTTGGATATTTATCCCCACCCAAATCTCATGTAGAAATGTAATCCCCAATGATGGAGGCAGGGCCTGGTGGAAGGTGTTTGGGCCATGGGGGCAGATCTCTCACTGCTTGGTACTGTCTTCAAGATAGTGAGTTCTCACAAAATCTGGTCATTTAAAAGTGTGTTGCACCTCCCTCCCCTTGCTCCTGCTTCACCTTCTGCCGTGATTGTAAGCCTCCTGAGGCCTCCCCAGAAGTGGATGCCACCATGCTTCCTGTACAGCCCACAGAACCATAAGCCAATTAAACCTCTTTTCTCATAAATTACTCACTTTCAGGGATTTCTTTATAGCAATGCAGGAATGGCCTAACACACCTCCATTGTCTAGAAAACCAAGGATAAAATAAACACCCTATGACTGGAAATAATCATGTGTCTATGTCAAGCCTTCCAATTTTGTCTCCCATAATTCACTATACAAACTATGCTCCAGTCAGTAAAACTGTGCTATTTGCTGATACCAAATATGGTTTTTTTCCTTCTCCAGCAGTAATCCTATAGTCAAGAGATGCCTTGGGATGACACTATAACAGCTGGAATATCAAGGGGCTATTTGTCTTTATCAAGTGTCTCCTGGCCCTCTCCCATTCAGAAAGATCTCAACTAGGAAAAAGCCATCACTGAGGTCTGATCATGACCACCATACACTCATAAACTCTATTCTCCCAGATTTGCAAAGGACACTTCCCCAAGTCTGATTTTTTTTTAATGAAAAACATTCTAATCAAACTGTACAAGCAATTTATAACTAAACCAATTTTCACTTCACCATCGTTCCATTATGATCTGCTTGAGTTAATCAGAGGTAAGACAGAGGAAGACTCAATTTACACAGAAATTTCTTAGCAATCAATGTTGCTAAAGAGAAATTCAGAACAAAGTACAGAAAACATTATGAGTTGGGGAAATATACAATTCTATTAATGGGCAGACACTCCAAAAAAATTGAAAGTATACATCTCCTTCTCAGTCAAGCTACTGAGTTTTTTTTAAAAACACACTACTAACATGGTGACAGATGTCATCAATGTTGTAGTAAGAGCTGCAAATGTTACAGAACTAATGAATTTTCATTAGAGACATCAGATAATTTCAGAATGGGTTAAGCTGCTACCATTTGCCATTCCCATTAATATCATTGTCATGTAAAAGGTTTAATTTTCAGCTATTTTTGTTCTAGATAAAATCTTTGTCATTAAAATGAGGGATGATTTTGATATTTAATATATTCCATGGCATACTCCAGTGTGGTACTAATTTGGCCTTTTCAGTATTCTGCATATTAATTGACAATCCATCCCTCCTCCATTCCCCAGATAAGTGAGAACTGAAATAGAATGGACAACCAATCAAGTCACAGAATACTGAAAAGATCAACACAGAAGAAATGTGTTGCTCTCATCAAGAGCATATACAAGGAACCAAAATTATTTTCTCCCATGCTAATGACTATGATAGAAACAGGAATAATGAATGGCACCATCTAAATCCTTTTATGTGACAGTATTACCAAAGCACAGCAATGCTCTCTAAAAATTAAAAACGAAGTATTTCTTATTTTAGTCAAAAGAATAAAACTGTGGCTTCACTTAACTTTTAGAACAATGCATTTTGCTGGATTCTGCAACAATTGGCAGATTATGTCCTGTTTTGAATTTTTTATAGTAATCTATCTCATGCACATAAAATGTGTCCTCAAGTTGCAGAATGTCCAGGATCACTGTGGAAAACTTATTTTAGTACATACTCTATTAGTTCTCTCCTCTTGCTAAATTATCACTCTGGTAAGAATTGACATCAGCTGCTTAAATAATACATTAACCCTGTTTCCAGAAGCTATTGTTTTCATTTGAGTGGGCATTTCCTCTAAGGATAAACTTTAGATTGTTACCCAAGAAGATAATATAATTTGTCATAATTTAAAGATCAATTGAATGTTTTGAATCAGTTTTATAGCAGTAATGATATAAATTCCCAGAGAGCAAAGATTATGGCATAATGCACACTTACAGCAGGTGTGAACAGTTGTCCAATTAAATCAATTAGCCCAATCTGTCCAACAAGACCAGGCCTTTCATACATTTTCTGCAATAGCACAAATGTGGAACAAATGTTAAAGATACTAAATATTGTGTATTATAATTTTCTATGTCCTACTATGTACAGAAAAGCTTGCAGTCATCTGCAAGTCTCTCAAGTGAAAATCCTATTTCAATAACATCAGACTTTTTGTCCTTGGTAATTACGGTTAAGCCCAAATCAGTCCCATGGTCTTTTTCTGAGTCCAGGCCTCTAAGAAAAACAATAAATTTGTCAACATAATGTCTTCCTTCAGGCTCAAAATTACTGAAAAACAATCAATGGTCACTTTAATTTTTCCACAAAATATTATTACTTATAGAAAAATTCACTCTTAATAAGAATAATAGTACTTAAGTAACAATAACATATTTCATTCACAAAGATTCGTTGTTGACAAATCATCAGTTAAGATTTGTGCTCTAAGTTGTTCCTTTGTTTTGCTCTGTGTTTTCAAAGTAGTGGAATGGATTTACAACCTCATGGGTACACATACAAGATGGTGAAATGCCTAGACACTTGAATAAGCACCTTGAAAAAAAAGCCCAGGATAGACATCAGCAGTACCTTGTTGTAAACAAGTTTTTACATCTTGCCCTTCATCACATCCTAAGCTTCAGAGTTTTAAGAATAAAAATGCAAAAAGTCAATATGACAATAAGAATATTGCTTAAGTATAGCCTTGGGGGCTACTTCAGCATTGTTTTAAGATGATTACTAGACTTAATCCCTCTAGTGTTGGATGTTAAATTCCACTGACTTTTTTTAAATTTAATGACTTGCTAATGTAAACTTCCATCTAGAACAATCAAATAGTATGTCATTTATTCAAATTTACAGTGGTTCTAATGTGCCAGCAAACTCCCTTGTCAAAACAGGCAACTTTAAAAAATGTTCATTTGAGTCAGGAGTCCTACTTCCTAAATTAGCACCCAAGTGTCACCTTGATAGACCTACGAAAAACAAAATCATTTATAATAAACCCAGCTTCCCTCTAGAGTGGACAGCCTAGTTCATGCATCTGTAGGAGTTCTAATTATTCCCTACAGATAAGAGAGCACTTGGAGATGCTCAGGCATCAGCAATCTGTCACCTCCAAATACAATTATCTGATAAATATATGCTTACCAATCTCCCTCGAGATCTGAGTGAAGGCCTCCACACCGCTCTCACCATAGTTGCCCTCAGAAGCCAGTGTCGACACATAATTCCATCCCAGTGCTGTCACGATGTCCACCATGGCTTGGGCTTGGTAGGAGTCAGGCGGAACCACTCGAGAGAAAAAGTCATACCTGGTGTTATCACTTAGCTCTGGGGCTGTGGATGCATAGCTGATTTGAGGTATCTGCAAAACAAATGATGGGTCATTTCAACCCATGAGGAATCTTGAAGAATGATGGATTGTCATACAAGCTAAACAGCCAAGGCTATACCAGAAACCTAGACATATCAACCTGAAGCCAAAATACAGTTTTATGACTACCAATTTAATTAGAAAGTATTTTTGAATGGCCCATAGGCTTACTTTCTCTCAATGCACAATATTTCTAAACAGTGAGAAAGAATTTCATTTTGCTTTAGTTTCCATTGTTTCTGGAGCCAAAGCAAAACATTTGTGCTTTTGTTGATGTTGCTTTTTTTAGTCTGTACATGATAAGCACTGGTGCAGAAAGGAGAGAAAAATGAAGGCATATGCATCAGAAAAGATCGCCTCTGAAACTGGCTTTGGCTTTACAGGACATAAATGCTATACAATGACTAACAGGGAATTTAATATGAGATTTTTTTACACTTGATACCATTTTAATTGTAAGACTACATTTTTAGTAAATTATTTTAAATAGTTTTGCAAGTCTATTGACTGTTTATTGATATAATCAGAGTGCCACAAAAAGATTTGAGAACTGCCAGCAGCCACATATCCTCTCATAGAAACATCATTCTAACCCCCTTCAAAACATCACAGAAAAGGGAATCCAGACCATAAATTCTTTAGAAGAGACTATTTTTCTTTTAATGGGGAGAATTGCCAGAAATTCTTCAAAACGAGGAATCCTATGTCATTTTTCAATAATGTGGGAGAGTGAGCTATGTGATTGTGTATAGTAACTCCTCTGCTGCCATGCTGTGGTATGAGTGAAAGTTCAGAGATCAAAGTGACTCCAAGTTGCCCTAATTCAGGCAGCTTGGTTCAAGATGCAGGTCTGACTTGTACATGAAAAAATTAACTTTATGCTACATCACATGTTGCAGCTAATGTCAGTGCTCAAAGAGGATGTCGGAGTTGCAGTTCCATCTTTCCCCACAGGGCTGCACACTCTGGGATCCAATAGTCCCCACTACAGTCTAGACAGATGATTCCCAATCTATATAAACGTTTCAACTCCACCCTTGACATATTTGTAAAGCTCTCAACATCTAAATAACCTTCCTAAGTCTAGAGAGTCCTATTCCCTACTAGTGGCCAGTGAAATAACAGTGAAGTTCCTAAAACGTAAAAGTCACCCCGGGAGCAGCAGCAGAGCAATGTGCTTGGAGCTGTCCAGGGTGCTGACTGTTCATTCCCCTTCCATGTAACTTGGATCCACCTACACTGGCCGTAACAGTGAGTACCCAGAATAGCGTGGCCCATTTAACCCCAAATTCTTTCTGGTTCTGTTCTCCTAGTGGGGACTGTGTTAACTTATTTGTTAACACTGTGGGACCATGAAAACCATCTGACCCACCTCATCCTGCCCTTTGCCTTCTCTGCCAGATAATACTGGCCTTATCTTGACAAATTTTTCCCCTGGTTAGATTTTGTGACTCCATAGTACATGACTACTCGCAAAGACACCCCTCCAAATCTCAAACCACACACCAAATCTTGCCCTTTTTCACCTTTTCTTGTTTGTTTTCAGAGGACCTGGGAAGGAAACCATGGATAACTTAGTGAGATCTACCTCTTACTAGGTAAAAATTTCCCAAATATCAAAAGTATGTGCATTCCTATATTCTAACGAAAATAAGTCGGCCATCTGACTTTCACTTTAGAAGAAATTCTGTGTATGTGCGAGCAGGGGTTGTGTGGGGGGAAGGGAATAGGGGAGCATTCTATAGCAAATTGTATAGCACTATACCATTTCTTTGTCCTTTTTGGATACCGATACTCCCACTTCCTGAGCTACTAAGAGTCCAGCAGTAAAATGACTTACACAACTCCCACCCTGCCTATAATAATGAGCCACCCTTTCTAAAAATGAGCAGAAAGTGTGAAAATTGTTTGAAACCAAAACTAATTATCTCAAATTACTACCTTCAGTCAGTCACTACCAGGCTGTTTAATTAGCAGTCAGCCTCATGTTTAGGATTAATTAAACAGGTGCAAAGGGTATAAAAAATAAAAGTGCAGATAGAAGATGGTTGTTTGATTAATTCAGTAATGGACTTTCTCCCCAAAGTCTTGAAGAGTTTTCTCTTTGCAGATCAATGTGTGGGAAAGTAATGTGAGAGTATGTGTTTGTATTTTTATTTTTTCACTCTACAATAATACACATCAGGGTATATGAATAGTATTTCAAGACAAGTTTTCAAGTTTTCATGAAGTCACATCTCATTTTTATTTTGTTGTGGTAGACCACTAAGCATTGGTTCATTAAGCATTTTAATTTCTGTGCCAGCATCCCCAGTATTTCTACCATCCACAAATTAAACCCCTACTGGCAACTGAAGTAGAAATTTTTTTAAAGACCTGGAATGTTTTCTTTTATTTTCCCTACATCAAATCCACTGTAACTACCCCCTTAACCTTGGAGGTTTCATTACCAGAAACACAACAATGGAAAAAAAGGTGGTGAATGGTGAAGAAAAGCAGAGAAAAAAAATGAAAGGAAAAAGAAGGAAAGCATCCCAAGAAAAGAAGTTGCAAGGAAATGCACCCATTATCAGTTCCTCCATCCTTTAAAAAAAAAAGTAGTGTCTTTTATAAGCCTCTGTTAACTCCCATTGCCAACGTAAAGGATAAAATACAAACTCTTCGGTCTGGTTCACAAAGATCATCAGATTCTGTCTCATCTTCCTCCCCTGACCTGTACCTTCTCTCCATATTCTCACAGCATCTTCACCCTTCTCCATACCAGGGAGATTTAATGCTCTCCTCTATCTAATGATCCTCTACACAAATTCAATATCCAGCTCAAAAGTCACCTCCCTCTGGGGACAGTTTCATTAACTCCACCAGGCAGAGCTGTCTTTTGCTATTCCTGTCTCCCAAAGCCTCCACCATCTAACATTAGAATCATGACTCTGCTGGCTTATGATCCTCTCAAGACCAAGCAGGGTCTCTGTTTCTTTATTTGGTATCCCCAACACCAGGCAGAGCAAGTGGTCAATGAATGTTTGAGGGCAATTAATTAATTAAACTGCTGCAGGAAATTTAATACAGCTTCTTCCCCACCACCTCCTCCCTGGAATTCCACCAAAATATTGTGTGGGCTATTCTCCATTTGACCCTCCTGATCCTTCCCTATCCTGCCAAAGATCCTGGGAGGCTGCTCTCTATGACCATACTGCCTGGGCTTCCTTGCCTCTGGCTTCTAGTTGAGTTTGTCCCGGAGGCACTAGCAGAACATGGGAAGGCAAGAGGCGACAGAAAGAAGTTAGATATTTATCCCCCAGCTTCTTCCACTGACTCAGTGTTTCTCACCCTAGCCCCTCACCCACAGCTAAAGCTTCTGCCAGATTCCAGTGACCACTCTGTACCATTGCCCCTGTAAGGTCTCCCCACTGCTGTTGGCTCCTAAGCACTTCATCATCCCTTGTTTTTTCTAAATGTGCCCACACTTACAAATAATCTTTTTGTGAACTGCTCTTTCATTACCCCTGGGTGTGCCAGAAGCCTGATGAACACTCCCCTATGACAAGTCTCTGTAGAAGACAACACTGCTGTGGCTCCCCAATCTCAGCCCTGCCCTAACTTCTTAGCCCTTCTCTAGCCACCTGCCCTTCCAGCCTTCTCTACCACTGTCCTTAGGTGACTTTCTCATTTCCTTTCTCCTTCATTTCCCTAAGGCATCCTATTGCATATTTGAAAACACCTGTCATTTTGCTTTCCTTCATTTCTTGTTTTCTTTGTGCTGAGACTTCATAAAAATATCGTATGGGCTTAAATAAGGCCATATTTCTATTACTCAAATGAAGCATATTTGAGTCAATTAATTATATAACTCAGGACACTCATCATCTTTTTAAAAAAATTTTTTTTACATTCCACTTTTCTAATAATTATTTTGGTTAGGAAAAACGCTTTTTCTTCTCTCACTGTATTCTCACTTCAGCCCACGGAAGAGGAGATTCCTACCCCCCAACTCCACCCTCTTTGGGAGCTCCAGAACAAATATTTCCTCTCTCACTCTCCATTCCTTTACTGACTTTCCCCACCATGGAGGGGGAAAGAAATCAAAGCCAGAGCTCTACGTTTATTGGGCAGAAGGGGATAGCAGGCTCTCCCTTTATTCTCTGACCTGTCCACATACGTCTCAGGCTTCTTTTCTCTATAATGTCAAGAGACCATGCTGGGCCTCAATTCTTGGAAAGGAAGCCCACCCTCTTCTCTCTATATTCCACTGGCAACCAGACATTTGAGAAATACTTGAAGTCCATGCTACTCACTGCAAGTGAACTTTAAGTCTTCTGTGCAGGCAGAAGTGGGTCCCAAGGTTGAGATGTGGTGCAAGAGTAGGAGGCACAGGTTCAAGCTGAATTATCTCGAATGCAGTTCTTAACAGATAGTCATGTGCCTGGGGAGTTATTTGGTGCTTGCCCAGCTGTTAATAAAGCTAATTACTTAATCTACATTTAACTAGCTATTCTGTGAATATTGGACTTGCAAACTCGAGAAATTCCAAAAATTTGACTTAGAGCTCAAGGAGATTAAAATTGTATTTCAAAAGAAATTCATTTACATATATTATTAACAGGGGTTAGCAGAGATTATTGTCTTCTAGTATCTGTTCTTCTAGATGAAACCTCCAGTTTTTACCTAGCCACCCAGAACATGACTACATTTCCTAGCCTTCCTTGAAATGGTAAGTGAAGCTTCTGAAAAGGATCCTTAAAGGAGAAGGCATGCCTTTTTCATGATCCTCCTTCTTTCTTGCTGGCTAGAATTTGGACATAATGCCTGGAGTTCCATTAGCCATCTTAGGCTATGACCTAGCAGCAATGGTGGAGCAAAGAGCCACACCCTAGTCCAAGCCATTGTGATATCTGGATTCCTAAAGCCACTTGACTCTTCTTCCTGCTTCCATTCATGCTCTTCTCAAATCTATGCCACATCAGCAAGAAAACTGGTATTTTACAAAAATAGATCTTAAAGGCTGGGTGCGGTGTCTCACGCCTGTAATCCCAGCAGTTTGGGAGGCTGAGGTGGGCAGATCACCTGAGGTCAGGAGTTCGAGACCAGCCTGGTCAACATGGTGAAGCCCCATCACTACTAAAAATACCAAAACTTAGCCAGGCGTAATGGTGGGCGCCTGTAATCCCAGCTACTCAGGAGGCTGAGACAAGAGTATCACTTGAACCCGGGAGGCAGAGGTTGCAGTGAGCCAAAATCACACCATTGCAATCCAGCCTGGGCACCAAGAACAAAACTCTGTCTCAAAAAAAAAAAAAAAAAGATCTTAGAAAAATCTTGCTTAGAGTCCTTCAATCATTTCCCCATTGCCCTTAGAATATAGCCCAAACCTCTTGTCACAGGATCCTTTGAACTGGCAACTGACCACCTATCCCTCTCACTCACCTGATCCAACCACACTGGCTTCCTTTTTGTTTCACCTCCAGCACTCACACATATCACCACAAACATTTTCCCAAGTAAGTCCTTTCTGGCCTTTCTCATCCTTCAGCCTCAGCTCAACAGACCTTCCCTGACCACCCCATCTAGTGTTGTCTCCTCACCTTCCATTATTACCTCATCACCCTACTTATTTCCTTCCTCTTTCACCACCTGCATTAATTTGTGTATTCTATTTCCCCTACTAACATGTAGATTCCACAGGGTTATTTTCTGCATTGTTTACAGATGTAACATGAGCTCCCAGGAGATAGTAGGTGTTCAATAAATATTCATTGAAAGTAAAATGAGCCCATCCATCCATTAATCAAGAACTCCTTTTGTTATTTTCTTCCATGTATCCTAACTTTGAAAGATTTTTCTATAAAACTATTTAAGTTAAAACACCACCCATTTCCCATATTCTTTTTTAATCAAAGATCCGTTCAGCTGCAAAACTTCTGATCAGCACAAGGCATCTGTTTTTACCAAGCTGAAGTGATGGAATTCCAGTTCAAATCACCGAAGTGCAGCTTCAGTTGTAGCCTGTGCAGTCTCCTTGTAGGGAAGCTTACAACTGCCACTTTGCTTTTTGAAATGCCAAAAATGGCCATGAAAACTTCATAACTATCTTGGAAAACACCTTGACAGCCCATGGACTTCAGTGTGTCATTAAAGAATAAAAATTACATTTCTAATCAAAAGCCAACATCATAGATTATTTGATCATTTACCCCTTCTTATCTTTATCTGTAAGATGGATATTCCAGACAGGGAAAAAAAGTGCTTACATCTCCCCCAAACCAACTGTCTCTCTCCATGTTGCTTTCACTGAGCCTTACTGTACATGACTGAGTGATGAAATAAAGGATTTCTGAGGCTCCAAGGGACTCAGAGACTTTTAGATACCAGAAATACTCTTTTTGTGGTCCAAGGAAGAACAACTTCAGCTGCCTCAAGGTTTCCCACTGCTTGCACATCAAAATATTGCCATAAGCTTGAAACTTGCTTTGTCTATTCAGAATGCCGTAAGTTTTGCATCTGTTCACCACAGTTACTGGTTTGCTAAATATCCCAAGGAAGCCAAGACACCCCTGACAAGGCTAGCAAAAAGCCACCTAAAGCACAGCTTAGAGGAAGCCCCTCCAAATTCTAGGAAATTTCAATCCTTCTGCAAGAAACTTGCATACATCTGAGTACAGGTTTGCAGACAGAAGACAGTTTAAGACCTGAATCACATACATTTTCGCCATGAAAAAGCGTTTCTCCCCCCGCTTGCCAAAAAAGGTTTTTGTTCTCTATAAACAACCTTGTCCATTGATCGTGGAACTTAATTGGTGAAGCAGGTTGGCGGGGTGGGTTCTTTGTGCTACTCAATAACATCATTGGTTTTTTCCAATGAAAGATCAGCTTGAAGCCGCATTCTTCCCTTAGGGGGTAGTGCTTGCCTGAGCACTTTTCCAGTGATGGTGGTTAGCAACAGTGGCCATCAGGATGATAGCTTCCTACCACCTGGCCTCTGGGTAGATTTGTTTTTGCTGCAAAACTCAGGTCAAAAAAAGCATAATTATTATAGCCATTAACTTTGTCTTTTTATACTTGACTGCTCTCTAGTATTAAAACTACTAGTTGCTTGTGGCAAAACATCAGTATATAATCAGAAATAAGATATAAATGAGGAGTTAGGACTAGAAGTCAACGTCCAGCATTGGCCCAACTCTCCCGGACACTGCCCTGAGGTTTCACGTTCCTCCCACCTTCATCAAAACAGGCTAAGGAGAGGGAAAAGAAGAAAGCAACTGTAAAGCCAGAGAGTGAAACAAAAAAGAAAATGGATGATTACCCCAAGTTTGCATCCAAAAACATGAAGTAGTAGTATTCCTTCCCCAAATCAGGACTGGCTCAGAATAATCCTGTCCACATAGTCGACAGTTAAGATTCCTGTTTGTACAAGTTGGTGTCAAATAGGAAATTCAGTCTCTGCCCTTTTCTTCTCAGTTGTGTTCCCATAGTTGATTCAGAGGAGGATGTGAGCCTTTGGGTTTTGATGCACAACAGAGTTTAGCAAAAGCAAAGGAGAGGAAGCCTACTGAAATGGGAAATCATGGGGTCAAGGAGAGCCAGGAGTACAATATATTGCACCATATTTTTATCTATCTCCCCAACATGAGCTCATTAAGACCAAGCAGAGCTTTACACACACACCTGCACCAAAGGGGCCTGTGGTTAGTTAACACAGCTGAGTGTAACACAGTTAGTAGGTTTAAGGTCATGAGTTGAATTCCATTATGGGCCAGGATGAAGACCACACTCCTCACCAGAACCTTCCTCTCACAAATGCAGAGCACACTAACAAAGTCAACCTGAGAGAGGAGAGACAAGATCAATCCATTCTCACTGCTAGATGAATAATTCAAAGATGGTTTGCTACTAATGGTGAACCTAAAATTTTAGCAGCAAATCATGAGAGACACATTTTCTTCAAAACATAAAGAGTGTGTTTTTGTATCTATATCTGCCTGAAAGTATAAATATATATTACACTTACAAAGTCATACGTTGATTCAGATAATTCATTTGAATAGACCATTGAATTGTAAAAGGGCACATTTTCTCACCTCCTTTTCATGGGTATTGTATGAGTCATAGAGGCAAAGAAAACAAATGACTCAAGGAGACTAAATAAAGGGACTATTTTCAAGGCAGGAGCAGCATATAGGGAAGGCAGTGGAAAGCCACAACCCAGAAGGAGTCAGAGGTCGAGGTTGGCAGTTGTTACCCAAGAGCCCGAAGAGAGAGCAGTTACAGAGTCATGAACGGAAGCCACCTTGAGGGGAGCAGTAATCTCTCTAAAAGGACACAGCCAGCCCCTGGCAAACTCAAAAGGAAATTACATTCTGGCCTCTCCCTTATACACACCTCCTGCTGGGTTGCCCGCTGACCAAATCTATTGGAAGCCAGAGAGCAAGAGAACTTGACTTTGCCTGCACAAAGGAACCTTCCAGGGCAGCCAGCAGACAGCAAAAGAAAGTGGTTGTGGCAGGCCAAGCAGAAGCTATCTAGCCAAGGCACCATTAATCATTGCTCACTGGACATGTGAACTAAATGTATGGATAGCTGTGCAGATTTTCAGTTTTCTACATTATATTACTACATTACTACATTATATTACTTTTTCATAATTTTTCATAATTTGATGCTTTCAAATATTTTTGAGATACACCTAATGCTAAATGACGAGTTAATGGGTGCAGGAAATCAACATGGCACATGGATACATATGTAACAAACCTGCACATTGTGCACATGTACCCTAAAACCCTAAATAAAAAAAAAAAAAAAAGAAAATCTACACTAAGACATTTTGATTTGGCTATTGAAAATCCCAATCCTAAGATTAGACTAATGAAGTTTGGATTTCTTATGGAAAATAAAATAACTAATACCATGTTTTAGAAAGAAATGTAATGATTTTAATCAAATTGGTAATGGCATTTTGACTTCTAACCTGTTTACTTAAAATGAAAGAGAAGCAATCTATGAACATGAAATAATTTACATATAAGCAACCATAATTATCATAATTATACCCTATAAGATTAATAAACCTTTTTTTACATCTGCTAATTACATTTTACAAGGAGAAAGCACAACAGCTCCTTAGGAAAAGAATTGTTCTAATCCATCAAGTTACTAGTAGTGTGGGGATTTTTAAGCCTAACTACCCTAAAAGTTCTACTAGCAAGTTGGATTTAAAACTTTCACTTTCAAAGAAAGGGACTTTAGGCTTGGCCTAGTGGCTTTCATCTGTAATTCCAGCCTTTTGAGAGGCTGAGGCTGTAGGATCCCTTGAGGCCAGGAGTTTGAGACCATCCTGGGCAACATAGTAGACCTCCATCTCTGTAAAACATTAAAAAATTTGCCAGGCATGGTGGTGCACCTGTAGCCTCAGCTACTTGGCAGGCCGAGGCTGCAAGATCACTTGAGCCCAGGAATTCAAGGTGACAATGACCTATAATTGCACCACTGTACTCCAGCCTGGGTGACAGAGAAAGACACTGCCACTCAAAAAATTAAAAAGAGGACTTTAATATTCCAACTAATTTTATAGTTTCTCTAGTTTATAGCACCTCCTTATCTTCAATTTTGCCTTTTTAAAAAAATTGAACAGTTTTATTTAAATTTCCATATATTTAAGTACTCTGTGATTCTAAAAAATTACAATCAGTGCATATGCAAAATTACACAGAAATTTAAAAGGCTAAACCAATACATACACTTCTTCTAATAGTTAAATTAAATGTTTTTAATGGTTACTTTTTTATTAATTCATTCAACAAATTAGCTCCTACTACATGCCAGACACGGTGACAGGCCCTGAAGACAGGACTGTAAACAATACATGGTCCTCCCAGCCCCATGGAGCATATGGCCAAATGGAAAAAGCAGGCATTCAATAAATAATCAACCAAATAAACATTTAACCGCAATTGTAATGGTTGTTGTGAAAGCTACGAATCTGCCGCTAAGAGTTACAGGGCCACTCACCTGGTCCGCAAGGGACAGGTCAAGCTTCCCTGATGAAGTGACATTAAGTTGACACATTGAAAAATGAAGAAGAAAAAGGAATGGACACTGAACACCAGCCACAGATTGCCTCTTTCACTTGAGATCTCCTTCAGATGTGTACACTACCCAATTTGCAGAAATGAAGAGGACAGGCAATCCACTGACAGGTACTTAATTTTAGAAAACTTGCCACAGGCTGAAAAATATTAAACCATAGACCACCATCTCCCATGCTTATTACAAATAATGTTTTCAAATACTATACGCATAACTGGGGTTCTTATGTCAGGACTATCAAGAAAATGCTACGTAATTTATCAGCAGGGACTTGCATTACATTCTCACAGATCTCTGAGTCCTGAGGCTTGCAAGAGTAAGTCATGAATAAATAAATGAATGGATAGATGAAAGGTAAACAGATGAATGAAAACAGAAGACACTAAGAAGCAACTTTAAGTCAAGAGCCCAGAAAAAAATAAATGTATACTTATATTACTCATAAGCTCTAATATTTGTTTCCTTCCTTAGGAAAGTAAAAAATAAGTGACTGAAAAGTAGGAGGAAACTGTCTTCTTTGTACTCAAGCAGTGAAGGCTTTGGGATAGGACTTCAAGCTATATGAGAAGCAGGTTAGAACTAATTCTAAAAGAACCTGGCTTGGCTTTGCTTTGTTTGTTTCTTTACACGGTAACATACAGTTTCTGCACCTCTCAAGAGGAGGAAAGAGAAATATATGCATCTGTCCACCTCTGGAAACTCTGCTCAGTGAGGCAGCATCCCAGGGAGACATGGAGAATTGCATTCCCTGATTTCATTCTATTTCTGCCAGTTTCTTTGATATCTTCTTGGTAAAGTCTTCAAGCAGTTTGGGATTTCAAAATGAAATCTCTATTATTCTTTAAAAGAAAAAGTAGGCAGAGTTTTGAAATGAGCTGCTTAAGACAGTGAAAGTTTTCTATAAAGTGATTTTCTTACATGAGTACAAAAAATAATAAATTACATTGTGTTATAATAGAAAAACCAAAACAATGTCATTGGCACTTTATTAGCATCATTTGCTAAGTTACTTAAAAATTTAACTCTCCCACCCACTCATTCCCATCAATGCTGACTTCAAACTATCACCTAGCATTTAATTTTCCTCTTCTGATTTCCTTACTGTGCAATCACTGCTGTGGTTCAATTTTTCCCCCAAGCATGTCAGCACTAGAACATTATAAAATAAAAAGTCAGTAATTATAACTAACAAATTGAAGTCAATAAACTTTAAGCTGGCAAATATCCCATTTAGACTGGCATTCTGCCAGCCAATAGTACATGATTTGACTCCTGCAAATAAAAAAGAATGTTGATAAGGACGTTTGTGCAAATAAGTTTCCTGGCTGGCAATTTCATGGATTTTTAGTGATTATCCACATTCACAAAATCTTGGTCTTCAAGTCATTATTTATCTCCCAGCTAGCATTCAGGTACTGATTCTGAACACCTAATAGCACTGGAAATTCTCATTTACTTTCTGTTACCTAAGTTAGTAAACTCAGTAGGTTAGAAGAAGGTACACATGAGGTTAAAGGTCTTCATTCGAGCTCCATTTACACAGGGGGAAAACCCACTCCATTTCCAAAGACCAAATAGCTGATTTCATAAATGGCCATCACTGGTAACAGGAGAAGTTGATAAAAGGATGTAAATGACTCAGAGTCCTTTATTCCACTACATACTACAGAATGCAAGGATATGTTCCTCTGAGAAGGCATCATCTCAGTATCCAAAAGGCAATACATTAAGTTTCTCCTAAACAAATTGATTAGCCCTTTCATCCTGTCAACATTTTTGGGAAGCCTAGCTTACTGCTCTCTATAAGCCTTCTTTATGTGTCATATTCCATAATGTGTGCATATGTGTGTGTGCATACACATGTGTACATGTTCATTTTGCCAACAATTATTTAACATGTTATATTGGCCAAGAACTGTGCTTAGTGCTCTAGCTTCATTTTATGAATGACTAAACCATAATCTGGAGAAGTAACTTGCCCAAGACCAAGTAATTTGTAAATGACAGAATAAGATTCAAATTCAGGTAGTCCGACCCCAGATTCATTTCTTAAACATCTCTACCCTCCACTACTTTGGGTCCATTTGTAAATCTGATATTAATTCTTCAGTAGCTTTTTTTCCCCACAGGTGTTCAGCTTCCTCCCTGTTTCTACCTCTGTTCACATCTACAACTCCTTTGGGGTTGTAAGTCATGGCTTGGCGGGGGCTTAGACATCACCAACCATTGCCATATATGGTATCACAGTGAATAGGAGATACTAGCATCTATGATCAGCTAAATATTATCTGCCTCCATTGGTTTTCATCAATCCCAATTGCTACGGTTCCTTCTGCAGAGGGGGGCCTCCTGGCCCAGTTGGGTACCAACAAAATGGTCTGAGACAAGTTTGGGGCAGGTTGGACAGCAATCACATAGGTCAACAGGGGAAGGGTAAATGCAAAAAGGGCTAGCCAAGTTCCCAAGTTCAGAGAGAGCACATCTAAACACAACAGGCAATGGGGAGCAGAGGCAAGAACGAAGAAATGGGGCCAGGCCTGGTGGCTCACACCTGTAATCCCAGCACTTTGGAAGGCCAAGTTGGGTGGATCGCTTGAGGTCAGGAGTTCAAGACCAACCTGGCCAACATGGTGAAATCCCATCTCTACTAAAAATACAAAAATTAACCAGGCATGGTGGCGTGTGCCTGTAGTCCCAGCTACTCAAGAGGCTGAGGTATGAGAATCACTTGAACACGGGAGGCAGAGTTTGCAGTGAGCCAAGATTGTGCCATTGTACTCCAGCCTGGGTGACAGAGCGAGATCCTGTCACACACACACACACACACACACACACACACACAAGAAAGAAAGAAAGAAAAAGAAAGAAAAAGAAAGAAAGAAAGAAAGAAAGAAAGAAAGAAAGAAAGAAAGAAAGAAAGAAAGAAAAGATGACTGAAAGGTGTTCCAGGCAGAGAAGACAGCATCTGATAGAAACAAACCTATGAAAGGCTATAGATTGCTTAGGAAAAGCTAACAATTCAGTAGTCTTAGTGAAAGGTGTTCATGAGCCCAGTTCAGTCTGCTTTCTGTTTGTTCCTGTTTTTCATTTCAACAAGTATTTGTTAAGCACTTACTATATGTCAACACTCTCTTACTTGGCCTAAAGGATAACTCGCTCTCCAATTTTCCTCTTAAATCTCTATCTCCTTTGTTGGCTATTCTTCCTTTGTTTCATCCTTTAAGTGTTAGTGTTCTTTAGGATATGGCCTACACTCTTTTGTTTTCACTCATACCCACTCCAAACCTATAAATGCAGTCTGAATCTCTTCAGTGAGTTCCAGACCCATGTCTTACTTATTTGACCTCTCTCTTAAGTGTCCAACAGGTATCTCAAAACGACATGCCCAAAACTTGTCACAAACACCAATCCCAGCATAAACTGAAGATCATCTGGTGCACCAGGGGTCCTCAAGTCATAGCTGGCCAATTGGCTGGGTTCCAGAATTATGTGAGTACCACACACTTTCCAAATATGAAGTTTCCAACTATGCAGCTGTCATCTATGCATGGCTTTGGTCTGCCTTGTTTAGCCCTCTTTTTTTTTTTTTTGTTATACTTTAGGTTTTAGGGTACATGTGCACAATGTGCAGGTTTGTTACATATGTATCCATGTGCCATGTTGATTTCCTGCACCCATTAACTCGTCATTTAGCATTAGGTATATCTCCTAATGCTGTCCCTCCCCCCTCCCCCAACCCTACAACAGTCCCTGGAGTGTGATGTTCCCCTTCCTGTGTCCATGAGTTCTCATTGTTCAATTCCCACCTATGAGTGAGAACATGCTGTGTTTGGTTTTTCGTCCTTGCGATAGTTTACTGAGAATGATGTTTTCCAGTTTCATCCATGTCCCTACAAAGGACATGAACTCATCATTTTTTATGGCTGCATAGTATTCCATGGTGTATATGTGCCACATTTTCTTAATCCAGTCTATCGTTGTTGGACATTTGGGTTGGTTCCAACTCTTTGTTATTGTGAATAGTGCCGCAATAAACATACGTGTGCATGTGTCTTTATAGCAGCATGATTTATAGTCCTTTGGGTATACACCCAGTAATGGGATGGCTGGGTCAAATGGTATTTCTAGTTCTAGATCCCTGAGGAATTGCCACACTCACTTCCACAATGGTTGAACTAGTTTACAGTCCCACCAACAGTGTAAAAGTGTTCCTATTTCTCCACATCCTCTCCAGCACCTGTTGTTTCCTGATTTTTTAATGATGGCCATTCTAACTGGTGTGAGATGGTATCTCACTGTGGTTTTGATTTGCATTTCTCTGATGGCCAGTGATGATGAGCATTTCTTCATGTGTTCTTTGGCTGCATAAATGTCTTCTTTTGAGAAGTGTCTGTTCATGTCCTTTGCCCACTTTTTGATGGGGTTGTTTTTTTTCTTGTAAATTTGCTTGAGTTCATTGTAGATTCTGGATATTAGCCCTTTGTCAGATGAGTAGGTTGCAAAAATTTTCTCCCATTCTGTAGGTTGCCTGTTCACTCTGATGGTAGTTTCTTTTGCTGTGCAGAAGCTCTTTAGTTTAATTAGATCCCATTTGTCAATTTTGGCTTTTGTTGCCATTGCTTTTGGTGTTTTAGACATGAAGTCCTTGCCCACGCCTATGTCCTGAATGGTATTGCCTAGGTTTTCTTGTAGGATTTTAATGGTTTTAGGTCTAACATTTAAGTCTTTAATCCATCTTGAATTAATTTTTGTATAAGGTGTAAGGAAAGGATCCAGTTTCAGTTTTCTACATATGGCTAGCCAGTTTTCCCAGCACCATTTATTAAATAGGGAATCCTTTCCCCATTTCTTGTTTTTGTCAGGTTTGTCAAAGATCAGATAGTCGTAGATATGCGGCATCATTTCTGAGGGCTCTGTTCTGTTCCATTGATCTATGTCTCTGTTGTGGTACCAGTACCATGCTGTTTTGGTTACTGTAGCCTTGTAGTATAGTTTGAAGTCAGGTAGCGTGATGCCTCCAGCTTCGTTCTTTTGGCTTAGGATTGACTTGGCGATGCGGGCTCTTTTGAGTTATCTCAAAATAATAAGAGCTATCTATGACAAACCCACAGCCAATATCATACTGAATGGGCAAGAACTGGAAGCATTCCCTCTGAAAACTGGCACAAGACAGGGATGCCCTCTCTCACCACTCCTATTCAACACAGTGCTGGAAGTTCTGGCCAGAGCAATCAGGCAGGAGAAGGAAATAAAGGGTATTCAATTAGGAAAAGAGGAAGTCAAATTGTCCCTGTTTGCAGATGGCATGATTGTATATCTAGAAAACCCCATTGTCTCAGCCCAAAATCTCCTTAAGCTGATTAGCAACTTCAGCAAAGTCTCAGGATACAAAATCAATGTACAAAAATCACAAGCATTCTTGTACACCAATCACAGACAAACAGAGAGCCAAATCATGAGTGAATTCCCATTCACAATTGCTTCAAAGAGAATAAAATACCTAGGAATCCAACTTACAAGGGATGTGAAGGACATCTTCAAGGAGAACTACAAACCACTGCTCAATGAAATAAAAGAGGATACAAACAAATGGAAGAACATTCCATGCTCATGGGTTGGAAGAATCAGTATCGTGAAAATGGCCATACTGCCCAAGGTAATTTATAGATTCAATGCCATCCCCATCAAGCTACCAATGACTTTCTTCACAGAATTAGAAAAAACTACTTTAAAGCCCTCTCTTTTTCATACCTCTCAGTGGCCAGTTGGCCACCAGAAATGAAGACTCTTTAAAAATTAAATTTAAGGTCCAAATTTCCTCTAGAGGAAAACATATGCTCATATGTTTTGGTATAAAAGATATGTTCACATTACAAAAGATGAATTCAACAGTATTGACTACAGTAACTGTGGCACTAAGTTTTCTCTACAATCTTGCTACTCAGTGCTGTTGGCAAACCCACAGCATCAGCATCAGCATCACCTGGGAGCTTCTTAGAAATGTAGAATCTCAGGCCCCACCCCAGACCTACTGAATGAGACTTTGAATTTTAACAAGATCTCCAGGTGATTCGTGTTCACAATAAAATTGGAAAAGCTCTGCTATAGTATGAAACATTGAATGTGTACTCAAGAGCCCTGTTTCTCTTTGAAATTTTTCCATATCATGCTCAAAGGGATTTAAACACATTCATTGCAAAGATTATTTTGGTAGCTCTGCATGTTGTTATGAGGAGATATAAAAGCTCCCTCTAATTCACTTTATGAAGAAGTTGATGCCTTGAACATTATGTTCACTTATCCTAGGGTGAACATCTCATAATCATTAGAAATTTCATATCAAAAATATTCTGCATCCAAATTTCTGTTTTTAAGAGTATTATGTTTCAGTTCTTGCATCAAATGCTAGCATGGAGTTTATTTTTAGTGTCATGATAAATCTATAGACCAGTAAATATGTCATATCAAGTGTTGAGTCAGTAAAAGCTTTTTAAATATATTTCTTACTTATTTGAAAATAACAGATGAGTTTTTGAAAAATAAAAATTTGGCAAAGCCTGCATGATGAAATGCCAAATAAAAGATGCAATGTACCTTGTCATCGATACATTTTCCATAGCATTCATATGCAGCAGGATAATTTAGTAAGATATTCATTTCTGTCTGATTGTTACTGCTTTAGGAGATGGATGAAATGATTTCTTTTCCTTTGTGCCCTCCACATGAGCAATCAAGCCTGCATGTCTTGGCGAATTAGCTCATTTTCAGGAGACTTGGCCTATAGAGGTTATAGAGCTGAATTACTAGAGGAGGGGCATCTCCCAAGGTTTGAGGAGGAGGAATTGGAAATGGAAATAGAGGGAGAGAATAGTAGTTCACCAGAGACTTGGGAATGAGGGAGATCTTCAGTTTCTTCCTTGGTAGTGCCTGAGAACCCAGGAACCCTCAAAGAAGCTCATTTCCCATGCTTGCCATAGAAGGAATGGAATCCCCCTCCTTTTAATAGCCCACAGGGGCTACAGTGAGCATCTCTGTGGTTAACTCCTCTGTACCTATATTAGTCCACTCTCACACTGCTCTAAAGAACTACCTAAGACTGTGTAATTTATGAAAAAAGTGGTTTAATTGATTCACAGTTCTTTCTGCAGGCTGTACAGGAAGGATGGCTGGGAGGCCTCAGGAAACTTACAATCATAGCAAAAGGCAAAGGGAAAGCAAACACAGCAGGGGTGAGGGAGACAGAGTGCATGCAAAGGGGGAAGTGCCACACACTTTTAAACCACCACATCTTGTGAGAATTCTATCACGAGACAGCATTCGGCGGATGGTCCTAAACCATTAGAAACCACCCCTATGATCCACTCACCTCTTACCAGGCCCCACACCTTCAACACGTGGGGACTACAATTCCACATGGGAGTTGGGTGGGGACACAGAGCCAAACCATATTAGTAGCCTTGGAAACTGAAGGCTAGGTCTCCAAACTGAATATGATTGAATTGTTGACACCCTAGTGAATGTGGCTCAGTGTCAGAATTATTTGATATCAAAGAAAAAAAGTTCCTTTCACTTCAGTTTTGAAAAGCAAATTCATTTCTTATACCTACTTTACCTTAGAGAGTAGGCTTATGAGCTGAGACACTGGTATACACTGCTATTCTTCAGCAAATCCTAGGAAAGCACTTTGTACATAGCAGATAACACATGGACATTGTTGATGAACTGCTTACTAGCGACAGTAAAACAACTCAGGATTCCTGACTTTTAATATCAACAGTCTACCTAGTAAAACTGCTTCTCAAAAGCTTCCCACATTTTCGGTGCTTAAATGAAAATATACTTTTCTTTTTTTATGAGTAGCTGAATCCTTTTGCACAGACCATAACTTAGATATATGAAGACATTTATTGTCTTTCCAATTCTAATTTTCTAAATAATCTAAATATGTAAATGTCTCCATAATGCTTTGCTAGAGACTGTATGTAAATATCATTAGGCTATTTAAAAAAAAAAAAGAAAAAGAAAAAACAAGAAAACCTTTTAGGCACGTCTGTCTTTTAAAAAAAATAACATTTCAACCTCAAATTTGATGAGACATACACATTGCTTTTTGGATGCCCTTTAATTTTTAATTCTAAGAAAAAAAATTTGAGGAGATTTAAAGTAGTTTAAGGTGACATTTAAGAATATAATCTAACTTAAATTAGGATTGAGGTACTGCAAATGTAGACATTTTCTTTTGTAAACAAATAGAAAGTAGGACAACAAGCGGAATTCAAGGTAGCTCAAAAAATGCAGGAGGAAAAACACCTGAAAAGAAAATGGAAATACTGAGATAAAAAAATTCAACACGTCATAAAAAGACTTTTTGGGAGAGGGACTGAGAAAAGTGGGGGGTAGATTAAATATACTGGTTGAGAAACCCGCATTAGAGAAGTAAGACTAGGGACTAAGGGTAAGGGGATGAGTGGAGAAGGCAGTGTGGCTTGAGTCAACGTTGAACTTCAGGAACAGGAGAAGATGGGAAAGAGGAAAAGAAAGACTTTTAATCCCCTGTAGCAGGAGATGGAATAAGCAAAGAAGTCACTGTTTGCCCTCCAGCCTTCCATCCCTGCTAAGTGGCTACTATTGAATTAATCATCTGTAAGTCATCATTCTGGACTGGCATAGCCTTGGTTTAGGGTGTCTCATTTCATCCATATAATAGTCACCAGGGCTACTGAGTCCCTTCAAAACTAGTTATCAGCCAGATGTTGCAATCAAACATGTCTGTGCCTATACAACTGCTATGGTTTGAATGTTTGTCCCCTCCAAACCTCACGTTGAAATTTCATCCTGTGTTGGAGGTGGGGCATAATGGGAGGTGTTTGGGTCCTGGGGGGACTCCTTCCTGAATACGTTAATGCCCTTCCAAGGTTGGGGGAGTGAGTTCTCACTCTGTTAGTTCCCTCAATAGCTAGTTATTTAAAAGAGCCTGGCACCTTCCCTCTGTCTCACATTTCCTCTCTGTGTGTGACCTCTGCACACTCTAGCTCCCTTTCTGCCTTCAGCCATGAGTGGAGGCAGGCTCAGGCCCTCATCAGATGCAGACACCCAATCTTAAACTTTCCAGCCATCAGAACTATGAGCCAAACAAACCTTTTTTCTTCATAAATTACTCTTAGTCTCAGGTATTCCTTTATAGCAATACAAAATGAACTAAGATAACTTTATTATTCTGCCCATGGTTTCTAATAAAACATTACCAAGTTTTCTTCAAAAATTCCTCAGATCTATTTCAATATGGGTCAAATATTTTTCAAACATTTTGTGGAATGTATCTTTTTCTTCCCCATAAGAAATAGAAGCCGTCAGTTAAAGATAGCTCTTAATTTCCCATCATCACATGACAAACCTTCCCTTCCTTCTTCCTTTCCCTTTCCTTGCGTTACAAGAAAAAATGTCACCTTTGCTATCTAAGGTGAAGCCTCAACTCTGCTCTGAATTGCACATGCAGCAGCCTTTTTGAGCCTGACATTATAGATTATTGCCTCTCTCTTTCAAGTCATTAACCACGTACTTTCAACTGGGTCCTTTCTACTGGCATTTGTATATACTCAAGCCTCTCCAATTCAAAAAGAAAATATTTTTAAAAAAGAAAATAAAAGAAACCATTACTCAACTCCTTATCCAACTCCAGCTCTCAAGCTAATATTTGTCTACCTTTTACAACCAAACTTTAAAATTTCAACTAAATACCCTCTCCGTTGTCTTACCTCCCACTCACTTTTCAGCACTGAGACTGGCTTTTGTCCCAGGGCTGTATTCAAACTGCTCTAAGCAAGATCATAAAACTTTTCATGTCACAAAATCCAATGGTCAATTTGCTGTCCTCATTTCACTTGAATCAGCAGCATTAAAATCTGGACAATATTTTACTTGGCTTCTACAACACACTCTCTTGGTTTTCTCCTACCCCTCTAGATATTCCTTGTCATCTCCTCTAGTTCATCTTTATTTGCTTACAATTTAAAAGTGAGGTTCCCTGAGGCCTGACCTGAGCCCCAGTTTTTTTGCACCCTTTCATTCTCACAAGATGACAATGTCCAACAAGTTTATGGCTTTGATCACTGTCAGTATAACTACAATGTCCAAACTTATCTCTGAAATAGTCAACTCAGACTTCTCTAAAATGCATACCTACTACCAATTAGATAATGAACCTCCACTTAGAAATTTTAAATTTACCTTAAATTCAACATGATCAAAACTGATTGCACAGACTTGTGCTTCTAGCCAAAATGAAATAACTGGAACCAGATGTAGCCCCTACCCTTTAACAAAATATTAAGAAATCAACCTTAGGAGTATATAAAAATAGTAAACAATGACAAGGAATGTAATCAATTCACCATATTAACGGTATAAACACAAAACCATAATTGGTGTAGAAAAAGCATTTGAAAAAATTCAACTTCCATTCACAAAATAGATAAATAAATAAGTAAAGTCTGAGCTTATTAAGACTCTACAGAAATATCCTCAACATGATAATGGACATGTTGAAAAAATACATCTAAAATCATACCTAGTGGTGAAAGGCTCAATGCTTTTCCCCTGAGTCTGCAAGATGCAAGACTGTCCATTTCACTGGAAATTAGCAAGCTGATTCTAAAATTTGTATGGAAATGCAAAGAATTTACAATAGCTACAATAATTTTGAAGAATAAGAGCAAATCTGAATAATTCATTAAATGTTTTCTAAACAAACTATCGAACTACAGTAATCAACAAAGCAAAGGATTGGCATAAAGCTAGATATAGAGATTAATCAAAAAAAGTGAAGAGTTTAGAAATGGTAGGTTGAATTTCTATAAAGATGCCAAGAAAATTCAAAGGGGAAAGGATAACTTCTCAACGAATGGTGCTAGAACTGAATATCCATATGAAGAAAAAAGACACTTGATTCTCACACCATGCATAAGAATTAGTCAAAGTGGACAACTGACCCAAACATAAATAATAAAACTATACAGCAGTACATGCAAGGATACAAAAATACTAGAAGAAAACCTAGGGAAAACTCTTCAGGACAAAACTCTTCTAGACAATGAATTCATGACTAAGACCTCAAAAGCACAAGAAACCGAAACAAAACTAGATAAATTAGTACTTAATTAAACTAAAAAACTTTAACACAGCAAAAGAAATAACAGAGTGAACAAACAGATAACCTGCATAATTAGAGAAAATATTGGAAAAATATGCATCCATCAGGGGACCAATATCCAGAATTTATAAGGAACTAAAAAAAAAAAAACCACACACACAAATAACTATTAAAAAGTGAGCAAAAGACGGTTTTCAAAAGAAGATATATAAAGGGCCAACAGACATTTGAAAAAATACTTTACATCACTAATCATCAGAGAAATGCACATTAAAACCTCAATAAGATATCATCTTACACCAGTCAGAACCATTACTATTAAAAAGTCAAAAAATAACAGATGTTGGTAAGGATGCGGAGAAAAGGAATGCTTATACACTGTTGGTAGAAATGTAAATTTTTACAATCTCTATGGAAAACAGTAAAGAGATTTCTCAAAGAATTAAAAGTAGAACTATCATTGATCATCCAACAATCCCACTACTGGGTATCTACCCAAAGGAAAAGAAATCACTATATCAAAAAGATACCTGTACTCATATGTTTATCATAGCACTATTCACAATCTTTGCTAAAGATATGGATTCAACCTAAGTGTCTATCAGTGGATGACTGGATAAAAGAAATGAGGTACATATAGACAACAAATACCATTCAGCTGTAAAAATAATGAAGCATGTCTTTTGTAGCAACATGAATGGAGCTGGAGGCCATTGTCTTAAGTGAAATTACTCAGAAACAGAAAGTCAAGTATCCTATGCTCCCACTTATAAGTGGGACTTAAATAATGTGTACATACAGAATATAGAATGGTAGTTCCTAATACACTCAGAAGGGTTGGGAAGAGAAACGGGGTGGGTGATGAAAAATTACTTAATGGGCACAATGAACATTATTCAGGTGATGGATACACTAAAAGCCAAGACTTCACCACTATACAATATGTCCATGCAACAAAATTGCACTTGCACTCCTTAAATGTATTTAAATACTACTACTAATAAAACTATTAGAAAAACTAAAGTGAAAATTTTCACAAAATTGAGGTAAACAAAGATGTTTAGAAAAGATACAAAAAGCACAGTTCATAAAGTGAATTAACAAATTGGAATTCACCAAAATGAGAAACCTCTTCACATATCATTATTAATAAAATATAAGTCAAGTCACAGATTGAGGAGAAAATATTTGGAAGATATATCTGATTAAAGACTTTTACCTAGAATTTTTAAAGAACGCTTACAACTCACAACAATACAAACAGTCCAAATTTTAAAATGGGTAAAAAACTTGAACAGAAATTCAGAAGAGAAGATATACAAATGGATAAATAAAAAGATGCTAAATCATATTACTCTTCAGGGAAATTAAAATTAAAATCAATGAGATATAACTACGTACTTACTAGAATTCCCAAAGGTAGAAACACAATACCAAGTAGGGCAATGATGTGAAGCAACTTAAACTCTCCTACATTGCTGTTGAGAATGCAAATTGCTACAACCACTTTTGAAATAATTTGGCAGATATATATATCCCTTATGTGTGTGGGGGGTATACACACACTCACATACGTACATATGTATGTACACTTATAAAATATAAATATGTGCATCTACCACATAATCCAGCAATTCTATTACTAGGTATACTTACCCAAGAGATATAAAAACACATGTTCATACAAAGACTTGTACTCAAATGTTCACCGCAATTTTATTCATAGTAGCCCAAAATTGAAAACAACCTAAATATCCATCAATAGGTGACTGAATAAACAAACTGTGGTGTAGCAATAAAATAAAATACAACTTGGCAATAAAAATAAACTACCAATGAACACAGTGATATGAATGAATCTCAAAACTATTATACTGAGCAATAAAAGCCAATCCCAAAAGATTACATACAACGTGATTCCATTTATTGAAATTCCAGAAAACACAAATCTAACCTATAGTGAGAAAATAGATCAGTGATTTCCTGGAGCCAGAGCAGGGTAAGAGGACTGTAAATGGCACAAGGAAACTTTTTAGGTGATGGAAAAATGCTGTATCTTGATTGTGACTGTGATATACAGGTTTATATATTTGTCAAAACTCATCAAATACTCATTTACACTAGGTGCATATTATTATAAGTTATTCTTTAATAAAGATTTTTTTAAACAATCAATGCCTGGTCTCTCCTTCCACCCCAGCACACACCCTTCAAAACCAAGTCCTCCTTAAGTTATTTGAAATCCTGGTATAATGTTTTCCTACTTCCATATCCTTCAACACTCATGTTCATGCAATCACTATATTCTGTTTACCTTCAAAATATCTCGGTGTCTTGACATATCTTATCTCCACTGGCACCTTTAGGCCTATGCCCTATTAGCTCTTACTCACATATCTTGTGACATCTCAGCAGACACTCTCATGTCCTTCCAATCTATTTCCCACCGTCAGCCAAGTGCAGAACCCATTATGACAACCCTCTAAAAACTGTGCAATCCATACCGTGATCAAAGAAAGCCTCACGTGGCCTGGCCCCTGCATGCCTCTCCAATCTATTTCAGTTATCCTCTAGGCCTCCACACTCCAGCACAGTGGCCTTTTTTCAGTCCTTGAAGAGACCGTGTTTCTTCTCTCTTTAAGACCTTCTCACTTGCTGTGCTCCCTACTCATATATCCACCCACCCAAACTCTTGCTCATCCTTCTGATTTCTTCTTAAACATCACTTCCCCAGGAAAGCCTTCCCTGCTCCACTCCCCCAGCAAGTCAAAGCCTTGTGACACAGGCTTTCATAATACTCCGAATCTCTCCTTCACAGTGTCTGCTTTCATTGGAATTGTATAGTTATTTTTGTAACTTATTGTTTAATGTCTGTAGCTCCTGTTGGATTTAAACTTCGCAAGACAGTGGTCCTGTCCATCTTACTACATTTCGAGTAACTAGTATTAAAAGGTTCAACAAACATGAATGAATGAACGAACGAATACAGCCTATGACAAAGAACCTAGTGAGCCCATAGTGACAATAAAATAGTCAACAACGACCTTCTCTGAGAATAAGTAGCTTCTTTAATCACTAACATTTTGCTTCTAAAATGAGTCCAGAGAGACCCAGGACTCAGCCTTGAATAAACAAGCCTATAAAATATGAATGTCATTTTATCTTTAAGGACTTATTCATTGTAATCTCTGTTTTAACATCTGAAAAAGACAGACTCATTATCTAGGATGGGACAACGTGCATCTAGAATAACTTAAATGAATACAAATATATAAAATATACAATGATGCATGAAGTCATAATAATACTAAAAAAAACACTGGTCACCACTAGAACTTGCTTGGGCATCAATTTCTTACCCTGAAAACTGATAATAAATGTGGAAAAAATCAAATATTTAATATGCCTTTTCAGGAGTTTGGAGTAATCAAAATAATTCTAATAAATGCACAAGGAATCATTTCTATGATGGTGACAAACAAATTTGCTTACTATCTTTAAGCCTCATTTGACTTGGTCTCTCCACAAAACATTTCAAACAACACATCCTCCATGGCAAAGTCAGAGATGCCTTCCCTATTTCCAAGGATTTTGCATGTCATTAGATAAATAGACTGAAGTATGTATGAAGAGAGTCTCAACATAGAGGTAGCTTTGGGGATATTTTGTGGAGAATGTTGAAGGCCAGCACAAATTTTGTGCTTAATTTGGTAGGTGGTGGAGAGCCACAGATTTTCTCTCTAATGGTGCAACATTATCAGATCTGTACTTTATAAAAATAAATCTGACAACAAATTTTAAAATAGACTGTAGAATAGAGGGACTAGAGGTAGGGAAAGAGTTATGAAGTTATTACAATATTTAAGGAGGCTGTCATAATGGTCTGAAGTGGGGTGATAGTCAGAATGGCAAATTCAGAAGCCAGAGGGGAAGTACAACTAGACAAAATCTAACAGCTGAAATTAAAAAGGAAAAGCATAAATGTATGAAATGGTATCACAGTGTGATGACTGATGATTGATAAATGACATGATAATAATGACTGTCAGGATTCAGTTTACAAGTTCTAAACAGCTAAAGATTCACAACATTCTGTTGATGAAATGAAATGTGAAATGACTAAGCAATACTACTGCATCAGTCTAATCAAGTAATAGAAACCACTGGAATATAATAAGACAGAAAGACTCATAATGTAAAGAATTAGTTACATGGGTGGCAAAAGAACTAAAATTCAAAGGACAGTGAGGCAACCTAGACACTAGCACCAAAAGGAAGCAACTACCATGCCTAAACCAGAGAGAAAGAGAGAAGGTGGTACAACTACAGCCAGGGAGGCCAGGGTCACTCATTGAAAGACGGAAGCATGACAAGCCAGTACAATGGGAGCTGAGGCTTCAGGGGAGACACAGCTGCTGCCGGAGATGATTCACAGGCAGAGATGGAAGGGAAGAAATTATTTGAAGTATCTCTCCTTCCCACCTGCTAATCTCCTACTAGAACAAAGACCAATTATAAGCCAGCTGACAGGAGAATCAGAGAAATGCAAACTTCAGGGGTCATCCCTGCTACATTACAGAGGATGGAGAGTAGATATAAGAGCAAATAGACTGAGGGCCAGCACAACTGTACAAGTTAAGATGAATGGCTTCACATTTTCAGCATAAGACTAAAGAGATACTAGTATAAAATAAAGCAAATTAAGTAAAAATTCTGTAATCTTAAATTTGAGTTGTAAACGTCAGTCTAAACTCATGATTTATTTTCAAGTGTGCATTTCCCAACTGTATCTTCTGAAAAGGCTAAATGCAATGACAATGCAGTAGCCAGGAGCTCTCCTGGCACTCAGATTATGGTCTCTAAATACCATTCCCCTACTGAAATGGAGCGAAGTTCTTTTAAGAATCACTCCTCTAGATATACAGCAAAATGAACCTGGGACATCTTATTGTGCCAGAGAGCAAGGACATTATCAAGGACACTATGTTGCGTCAAAAAACACCAGAGCCAATATGAAGGAGTTCCCACTGACCTAAAATGGGACAATGTGCATTTAAAAAAATAACTACTGCAATGAACTGGAACACATTAAAATATTATAATCCCAAAATAAATTGAACCTGAATCTAATCAAGCCTCAATGTCAAATTATATAAATTTATATAAAATACAAGAATAGAGCTGCAAGTTAAATGACCATGAGAAGACAGTCAAATCCAAAATATGGAACATTCTACAGTGTAAATGACACAGTGTTTCCAACAAATCAATGATATTAAAAAAGAAGAAAGACTTAAGGAATATATCAGCCAAATGTGATGTGTGGACGTTTTTTAATAATGATTCAAACAAACCAACTATAAAAAGACATTTGTGAGATAATTTATACAAAGTGAATATAGACTGGGTTTTTGATGATATTAAGGAATTATATTAATTTGGTTCACAGTGGAAAACAACAATAGTTATCAAAAAATATAAAAGATAAAGGGTCTTAAAAATAATGTGTAGCTACTCACCCAATGATGCTCACAGTTGGTTTGAAAAATCTGGGTCTGAATCTTAAGAAGTGGTTTCCAAAGCTGAGTGTCAGAATTACCTGGGTGGCTTTTTAAAAATCAGATTTATTAACCTCATATGGAGATTCTAATTCAGTTTAAGGATGACACCAAGCACTTTCTCCAACTATCCTGATAATCATCTAGTTTTGAGGATCATACTACTCTGATGTCAGTGGAGTTACTGGAAGGTTAAGTCTCATGCCAAGACCATCAAGCTGAGTCGTTTTGTTTATACCACTGTTTCCATACAGCCTGGCAGCTATCCATCAGGAAACCTGCCCACCAAGTACCAGGTTTACCACTCACTCTTACCAAAGTGATCTGTCTTTATCTGAAAGATCCCTTCAATCTTAGTAATTATTGTAATACTAATTATTGTAAACTTTCTAAGTACTTTTATGTATACTATAACTTTTGCAACTATCTTATAAAGCAGATATTATCTCTACTTTATAGGTAAGAAAACAGACTTGAAAGTTAGGGTCCTTTGCTTACATACAGCTAATGAATAAGGGGTAAGGTTTAAGCCAGAATCTTTCAGATTCCAAAGACCACATTCTTTCTATGATACTATATAGTTTCCCTAGGAATAAGCAGGGAAAAAAATGTTCCCTGTCATAAGCTCTGCTTCCTTTATATCTACCTTCTGAATTTGTTCTTCTCCAGTCAGCTTTTGGATGGCAGCTGCCACAGGAGAAGGCCCAGCAAAGGACTGAACAATAGCTAATATTTGATTACAAGGAAGAAAACTGACAGGACAAAAAATAAAACCACATAAATTAAGGTCCTATGGCAATTGCATTATCAATATTAATCATATAACTTCAGAATGACTCCTTATTCACCATATCCAACCTGATAAATTGGAATTATTTCTTCCTACGAATAAATGATATGTAGGAATGTCTATGTCAAAATTTCATGCATCATGAATTTCACAGCAGAAACCCAGCTAAAGTCAACATTTTCACATCCTAACATTTTTAATAAATCTATAGAATCAAAGGTATAAACCCAAAAATTATTAGCCTTTCAGTTGAGGTATAAACAAGACTGAATACTTTTATTTACCATTCCTTGCTGAAGCTATTAGCTAATAGCCTTACTTTATGAACAGATATTTATTTCCTTTGAACTGCTTTCCCCACATCAAGGCAAAAGTACTCAATATCTTTGAGAAACTAAATTGTTGGGCATAAAACCAAACTTTTGTTAGTATAATTTTAATCGTCACTTTATTATATACCTTAAATATACATGTACTCATGTAAGTTAAATATTCAAAACAGTCAAAAATCAAATTCCCTAACACTTGTGCAAAACTGCTAAAAAATTTTATTTTTCATCCTCATCTAGACATGACACAGAACAGCTTGCCATGATACTGCCCTTCTCAGTAAGTGTAAATTGCACACAGTAGGGGATTTAATTCCCAGACCATGGAAAGCTAAACCAATGAGAAAAATCAATCCAAAAGACTGCTGTTGGCAGCCCAATCATGAATGTAGTTATTGTCCCTTAAGCCAAAGTCATGATAGAGATTCTTTACTCTTTCTAGTTTGTCCTAGAAAACTAATACGTGGGTCAAACAATAATTTTCTGAATTTGGACCACTGTTGCAGCCAATTAAGATAATTGTGAAGCTACTCAATCTCTGAGTCATTTCTCGGTAATAGAATTTGTGGCAAGTCAGGAGGAATGATATGGTTTGGCTCTATGTCCCCACCCAAATCTCATCTGAGATTGTAATCCCCATGTGTGAGGGAGAGACCTGGTGGGAGATGATTGAATCATGGAGGCAGTTTCCCACATGCTGTTCTCATGATAGAGAGTTCTCATGAGATCTAATGGTTTAAAAGTGGCAGTTTCACCTCCTCTGTCTCCTGCTGCCATGTATGATATGTCTTCCTTCCCCTCCCAATCATAGAAGCATCATGACTGTAAGTTTCCTGAGGTCTCCCCAGCCATGTGGAACTGCGAGTCAATTAAACCTCTTTTCTTTATAAATTACCCAGTCTCAGGTAGTATCTTTATAGCAGCATGAGAACAGACTAATACAGATAATTGGTACAGGGAGTGGGGTACTGCTGTAAAGATAACCTGAAAATGTGGAAGTGACTTTGGATATGGGTAACAGGCAGAGGTTGGAACAGTTTGGAGGGCTCAAGAGGCAGAAAAATGTTTAGAACTTCCTATAGACTTGTTCAATGGTTTTGACAAAAATGCTGATAGTGATATGGACAATGAAGTCCAGGCTGAGGTGGTCTCTGATGGAAATAAGGAACTTACTGAGAAGTGGAGTACAGGTCACTCATGTTATGCTTTTGAAAAGACACTGGCAGCATTTTGCCCCTGCCCTAGAGATATGTGGAACTTTGAACTTGAGAAAGATGATATAGTGTATCTGGCAGAAGAAATTTCTGGCATGATTGGTTTTGAAATGTGAAAAAAGCATGAGATTTTGGAGGAGCCAGGGGTGGAATTACATGGTTTAGCTCTGTGTGCCCACCCAAATTTCATCTGGCATTATAATCCCCAAGAGTGAGGGAGGGACCTGGTGGAAGGTGATGGGATCATGGGGGCAGTTTCCCACATGCTGTTTTTATGATAGTGAAGGAGTTCTCATGAGATCTGATGGCTTTCTCCTGCTGCCATGTAAGACATGCCTTGCTTTCCCTTCACCTTCTGCCATGATTGTAAGTTTCCTGAGGCCTTTCCAGCCATGCAGAACTGTGAGTCAATTGAACCTCATTTCTTTATAGATGACCCAGTCTCAGGTAATAATTTTGTAGCAGTATGATAATAGACTAATACAAAAAGTTTTTTGTTTGGGAGCAGAATTACAAGAGTTCTTAATTGTCTGAGCATGTGTTGCCCAAGAAACCTTAGTGCAGGAGTTGCATGGAGAAGCAAGTTGTCATAACTGAAAATATTCACTAAGCCACTGACCTCTGAAACAGGCTCCCCCTCCCAATCTTCATTTTGTTCCCGGCAAAATTTTTTAATCAACTTCTTGTTGATTGCTTACAATAGCCAAAAGTAAAATGCAAAACAACTGCAAAATGAAATTGGAAATCTTATAAAAGATCCAGGGTTATAGAAAGTCACTGGAAGCAGCATTGAAAACTTGCCAGAATCATGTGCAAAACCATGGACATATGACCTCTGCGATGATTAGACCAAGGGACAGACAACAAAGTTTTCAGAGGAAAGTGGTTTCATAATTTTGTTTTGATTTTTAATATAAAGCCTCAATCAATTTTTTAAACTAGTTATCTGAAAAAGTTTTTTCCCATTCTAAGTAGAATCACATGTAAGTGTCATATTCCAGCTCTAGGGACTGTCAGATAATGAGGGCTTCCTTATATCACCTTCTCAATTCTTCTCTGCCTGAGGGGACACTGGTTTAAGGTATCTCACAGTCCCAAGTTCCTAATTTTTTTATTTTATTAAAATGATAATATGACTTACATATTTTTAGGAAATCAATTTTCCATAATTCTCATTTCTGTGTTTTTTTCAACCAGGCTTTAAAGACAGAATTGACTGAACCCATCTACCACAATTTTGTGGTAGGAGACTTGCTGCATGTCTATTATTTCTTGCTATATTACTCTTATAATTTAACATTTCCTCTTTTTATCCTTTGTTTCCTGGAATCTGTTATTTATGCTTAATTATGTTTTCTTCCCTAAACCTATGCAGCTCTGAATTCTTAAATGCCAGAGTAATCTGAACAGCATGAACTTAATTTTTAACTCTAATAACATTTTTCAAAATAAAGAGTAGCCATTTAAAACATGTCATTTATTTTGAATTCAGCAGTCTTAAGGAAAAAAAAAATAAATAGGGACAAACTAGAATCCATTATGCACCACAGACCAGTCTTCATTATCTATGGCAAGCCACAATCAGCCTTCTCTGGAATACAGCAAATCTGAGGCCTGGATTTGGAATCAGGGTCTTGCTTTGTTAGAAAAAAAAAAAGTTAACAGGGACACAGCTGTTTCTCAGAAGATGAAGTTGGGACACCCTTGTTCACTTTCAAAGTGGTCGGGCAAATCTGAGATTCACATGCTAACAGAAAATGCTTTCCCCTCTCGCTTGCTGCTACTCATCTCAATTCCTTTGCTTAGGCTATAATGAGAAAGTTACTTTTACTGTATTTTGTTCCTTTGAATTATTTCTTCTCCTTTTCCAAGCTTTCCAAGTCATCTGGTCTTTCATTCATACATTTCTCAAATATTAGTACTGAGTATCTATCACATGCCATTCTGCTCAGTGCTAGAGACACAATAAGACAGACAGACATGGTTCAAGAAGCTTAGGATCTAGTAGGTGAAACAGACAACAAATTGACAGAAGCTAATGAAAGCAGTACACTGGAAATAGTGTGTAGGAGAGATGAAAGTGAGGAGGAATCTCACTTTATTTGGAGGGTCAGATAGGGACTTTCTGAGAACATGGCATTTAAGCTGAGATTTGAAGGACAGGAGGGAGCCATGCCTTTCTGGCCTTGCAAGTACCTGAGGAAGAGGTTGCCAAGCAGAAGAGCTGATGTGATTATGCCAAGAAATGAAAAGGTGTGGGCACTCTACGACATGCTTCTGTGGCTGGAGTGGATGAATGGACAAGAGGAGTCCCAGACGTTCACTGGCAAAAGCAGGGCACATAGCATGACCAGTCCCCAGACCCACATTCCCCAAGTAAGGCCCTTGGTAGAGTAATAGCTGGAATGTTTCAAGAATTGAATCAGTCCCATAAATCTCTACCAATGTTTTAAAAAGCAGATAACAAGCTGGGCATAGTGGCACATGCCTATAGTCCCAGCTACTCAGGAAGCAGAAGGATTGCTGGTACCCAAAAGTTCAAAGCCAGTAGTGCAAACTATAATTGTGCCTGTTCACAGGCACTGCAGACCGGCCTGGGCAGCATAAGAAGACCCTGTCTAGGGCCGAGCGCAGTGGCTCACGCCTGTAATCCCAGCACTTTGGGAAGCGGAGGTGGGCAGATCATGAGGTCAGGAATTTGAGACCAGTCTGACCAACTGGTGAAACCCCATATCTACTAAAAATACAAAAATTAGCCGGGCATGGTGGCGCACGCCTGTAACCCCAGCTACTCAGGAGGCTGAGGCAGGAGAATCGCTTGAACCTGGGAGGCAGAGGTTGCAGTGAGCCGAGGTCACGCCATTGCACTCCAGTCTGGGCAACACAGTGAGAGTCTGTCTCAAAAAAAAAAACAAAAAAAAAAACCACAACCCTGTCTCTAAAAAAGCAAACAAAATCCCAGCACTTTGGGATGCCGAGGCGGGCGAATCACGAGGTCAGGAGATTGAGACCATCCTGGCTAACGCGGTGAAACCCCATCTCTACTAAACATACAAAAAATTAGTTGGGCATGGTGGAGGGCGCCTGTAATCTCAGCTACTCGGGAGGCTGAGGCAGGGGAATGGCATGAACCCGGGAGGCGGAGCTTGCAGTGAGCCAAAATCGCGCCACTGCACTCCAGCCTGGGCGACAGAGCAAGACTCCCTCTCAAAAAAAAAAAAAAAAATTAATAAATACAAACAAGATAAACTGGCATTTTTTCACCCTTCTTGGGTTTTTTTTTTCTTAATTCTCTATAATGTGTATGCTACTGAATGACAAAGTAGTCAAAAAGTGTTATCTTCCTGAAAGTTCTAGCTGACTAAATGAGGTGGGCTGCCAAGAAAAGTATCTTTATTGAGACAGATGCACTCATTAAGCACATGAACTTCGGCATCCAGGCAAATTCTGGGTGTGTACACTACTTCCATCTCATTTTATCTCTGTGAGTTGGATATTATCTCCATTCATCCTCATAGGTTTATCCCTTAGCTTCCTCTTTCCAAAAAGTAGGCCTAACTATGAGACTAAATAATACATGTAAACCGTTTAATACAGAGCCTAGTACATAAAAGTACTGACTAGGCATTAGCTGCTATCATTATAATTTCATGTTATTATCATATACTCTATCAGGCACTCTATTAAGATTTAACTTCCGGGTAAATCAAGAACTTGTTGCTAAGTACATTTGTGCTCAGAAAGTTTCCTTCATTAAGAAAAAATGGCAAAAATTACTAAAGAAGAGAAAATATCTACTATGCTGCAATAAAGGTGTTCAACACTTCAAAGATCAATTTAAACAGTCACATCTTGTTACAGATCTCACCTCCATGAAATAGCACCTTGACTTGTTAAATCACTGTTACATGAATTCCAGTGGGCCTGATTTACCTTAAAATCTGTAATGATTCAACAAAGAAAGTGTGAGAACCAAATGGGATTATTTCAAGCATGAACTAAAACTTTTGATATCAATGGTAAAGATGGTCAAAATATTAATAGAATTTGAATTGTAGGAAAGGCAAAACAAATTTTAAAGAGAAAAAATTAAAATCAAAATGTAACATTGTTCATCTTGCTACCATAATATTTTAAAACATTATAAATATCAGAGCAGTGCCCACATATTTCCTGGTCTGTTAACTGATAGACATTTTCTTATATACAAAAAAAATTAAGGTCTTAACATAAAATATAGGCAAGACATACATCTTCTGGACATAAAAAACATTTTAGCTAAGTGAAAAGTCTATCAAAATTTCACCTAGCTTCCTCCTGAGCTCTGAACATAAGTCTGCAACTTTCACAAAGACCTTTAAAACAGCTAACATTTCTGCAAACTTCATAAACAATTTTTAAAAATGTATTAAACATATGAATAACAGAAATTTAACATGATGAAAATATAACAGGCAAAAAGATTTTTATGTTTAACACATCATGCTAAAAAATGATGTGTTAAATAATTCTAATCATAAAAATATGACTACCTGTCATTTTTTTTAGATCAATGATTTAGACTTTACTAATTTGGAATTAGAGAAGATTTAGGTTGAGTCAGGGTTTATGTTTTTATCATCCATTCAAAAAGGAAGTTTACTCGGTAAATTCATATGATGAAAACATTTTCAGGAAAAAAAATAACCCATTCAAAAGAAACTATTTTGTGAAATCTAAGAATGCCCATTTCCATATAAATAAATCTGAGCTTTGTGTAAAACTAATTGTAAATCTTTTTTTCACTGTTCACTAAAGCAGGTGTATAGAAATCTAACTAAAAATGTTCCAAATTTTAGGTAGTGTTTGAGCTATTATAGATATTTGAAAATAATAGAACTACAATTTAAAATATTTATAATAAAGACATTTTACTAATTCCAACTGATCTTTCCCCACCTTCCCTCCAGATTTAACATTGGTCTGTAGTTCGGGATGGGAATAGGTGAGAAGAGGCTAGTTAGAAAGTCAGAGTTGACAGATTAAGAATTAATGAGTAATTTTTTTCATAAACCAGGCATGAAACTGTTACATGCAATTGGGCAGAGAGATTATATTTACATTCATCTACAATCGTTCTTCTTATTCTTAAGAAAAATTTAAATATGATAAGATAGGTCATTTTCTCCATTTGGTTTGCTCCAAGGAGGTTGTTGATTTCTGGCAAATAGATCTTAACTATTATTATTTCATTAGATAGTAATTTCAAAAAATTGAGAATTATTTTTCTTCTTCAAACCAACTACATCTTGCACAATGCTCTGGATATTGTAGGAGTCCCACAAAAGTTCATCAAATTCAATTGAAAGACTAAAATTATTCAGTAATCTTAGATTCTTCAATACCAAAGCATTAAGATAAAATCAGACAAGAGCACTGAATTCTGAACTAATTCAATAAAAGTCATAAATTAAGAAGTACTTTCACTAACACATGGCTACATATGGGCACCTAATTTAAAAATGGCTTAGTTATTAAAGGACAAAAATAACATGAATATCATAGAATTTTCAAAGGAGCTTTATAATATGTGTAACTTGCTAGAATTGGGGTTATCAAATTTAATATGAGCAGCTCTCATCAAATTTGAATTTAATGAATGCAGTTGTGAAACAGGCAAATCCAATACACTGCGAATAGTCTAAACTCTTCATTCATTCCACAGATATGATTTACCCCTAATAGCCAGAAGCATCACTTCTAATAGCTCATGTTATGGCAGAATGGATTATGTTGTATTCATTCTACCTCCTGGAAGGAAGCTAGCATCCATAATAGTACCATTCAATTGTGTGTTATAAAGCACAAGCCAGCAGAACTTTTATAACATAAAATGTGGGCCGGGCGCGGTGGCTCACGCTTGTAATCCCAGCACTTTGGGAGGCCGAGGCGGGCGAATCACGAGGTCAGGAGATCGAGACCACGGTGAAACCCCGTCTCTACTAAAAAATATAAAAAATTAGCCGGGCGTGGTGGCGGGCGCCTGTAGTCCCAGCTACTCGGAGAGGCTGAGGCAGGAGAATGGCGTGAACCCGGGAGGCGGAGCTTGCAGTGAGCCGAGATTGCGCCACTGCACTCCAGCCTGGGCGACAGAGCGGGACTCCGTCTCAAAAAAAAAAAAAAAAAAAAAAAAACATAAAATGTGAAGATATTTAAAACATAAATTTAGTAGGCTGTGACAGATCAGAGACTTCTCTCTTTCCACTGAAGGGATATATTTTTTGATTCAGATCTTTGAAATCCTAGTACCGAAGCTCAGCTACAAACTTACCCAGGACTGGAAAAACATGTCAGCATCTGTGCTGTACTTTGAGACTCAACTCACTATTTCTATAAACATGTATGTACACAGGCAATAGACATCTCTACAAAGAGTAAATTTATTGTTCATTTAACAAGGAGGATGTGTCAGCATTTGAGGATGTTTTGGACACTTACACTTCTTTTTCCGAGAGGAATGTGTACCAAGCAGAAGGGCCCCATATTGCTAAGAGCTCAAGCTCTCTTTTTAAATATTCCACTCCTGAGAAAATTCCCCATCAGATACAGGCAATTTCTAAAAGACTTTCAATCTAAGGATATTTACATACATTTCTGAAAAAAAAGAATAATTGCATATTAGCTTTAAAGAATGTATACAAGAATTAGATCATAGGGTAAAAGTCACATTATCCTGCAAAGAGCATAGGTTTTAAGGTCATTCAGACCTCCAAGTTCAAATATGAATTCTGTTAAAAACTAGCTATGTGATCTTGGATGACTTAACCTGTGTAAGCCTTGATTATCTCATCTATAAAATGAAGATAAAAGCAGGACTGTTCTAGGAGTTGGAGTTTATACACATACACATGAATAAACATACACACACACACACACACACATTCCATATAGTCAGGTCATTAGCACAGTGCCAGAGAGTAGGCACTTTGCAAACTGGAGCTATAAATGCCTAGTAATGTGGATACCCCCAAGTTGTACAGGCACTGTCTGCTCATGTTCTCACCACCTCACTACATTACGGGCCATTACAGACAGGAACTATGTCATATCCAATTCTGTAATCCCAAGATCTAGCACAACACATAGCATATAATAGAAACTAATAAACTGCTACTTATATTTGGTAATCGCAGTTGGCTCCTCCTGTATGTGAATAGATTTTATCAAGTAAATTAAACATAAAATGAAGAATGTTCATTCTTAACCTGATAAATTTTCTCCTTTTTTAAACTTAGGTTACTTGGCTATGATAATGAGCTCTTGTTTTTCTACTTAAAGTTAAAATTTAAAATTCTTCCATTGTTTTGCCATCTTTGGGTTTGTCTGGGTCGCTTTCCAAAATTTAATTTGCTTTGCTATTAAAAAAAAAAAAAACAGAACTATGAATCCTGAATACCAGGTGAATTTCTTCTTTGATTCAAAATGCAATAAAATTTCTGGGTAAAAAGTTAAATAACTGAGTTTTGCCTAGAGGCAATCTTCTTCATTTACTGTCCTTTGCGAAAAAGTAAAGAAATTAAAATATTTTTTACCTGACTCTAAACCCATAGGAAAGTTTCAATTTAGAGTTTGTACTAATTGCTTAAGCTCCTTTCCTTTTAAAAATGAGATCCTAATTTTTTAACAACTTGCCAAGATTACAGCAGCCTGTTTGCCACAAATCAAATATTTACTTTCTCCCTCTCTCTCTTCTCCAAACTGGTTATCCAGTCCCAATCAAAAGTATAAAAGCAGCACCTCCAATTCCCTCTTCACAAAGAATGTTGAAAACAGATAGCACAAGAGAGTTTCCACAGCCCTTAACGGTTCAGTGCAGAGCTGCAAAGCCCTTGCTTCAATCTACCTCTTACAAACAAGAAAATCATGTAATCGAATCCTCCTCCCCACCCATTGCATTCTTTTGAAATATTATTTTTTTGTTAATTTTATATAATTGGGCCAGTATACCCAGAGGCTCGAATATTCCCTACACACATCATCTCTTAGATAATCAAATCAGTTAGAATCTGCAGAACCTGTCCATTCCCCACACGGGGTCCAGAAACCTGTATTTTCACAAGCACTCCAAATGATCCTCATACAAGAAATACTGCTCCAGCCCTTCACTTGGAGAATATGCAGCCCAGGCAGGCAGATTTTCTTCACGGCTTCTCATTTGTACAAACAAGCTGAGGGTTCCTGTCATCTGACTGATCCCAGGGCCAGGATCTGAATGACTTGGTGTTTAACGGGATCACAACATTTCCATTTCATCATAACTAGTATTTGGGTTAATAAAGCATTTGTCTCCTGGAATTTGACCTGCATCACTATAAATTTTAAAAATTGTAACACACACATACACACATATGCCAAGGCAACTTAAGGAAAAACCCAAAGAAAAGAGATAAAACAACTCTCTTTAGTGATGAAAAGCACTGAAGAATACCAAAAAGCACAACCTACCTGAAACCCAACTTTCAGCTCACCCTCTCTGTCTTAAACAAGAAGAAAATCAGAACAAAACAGAGTCCAATGCAATTAACAACAGTGATAATAACAAAAACATTTTTTCTGTCCTTACTAACACTGGCACTCTGTCAAATGAGCCACATATATTATTTAATCCTCACAACAATATTCCTCATTTCACAGATAAGAAACCGTAAGCAGACAGATATATGCGACATGCCCAAGGTCTTCTATAATAGTAAGTGGCAGAGGTGGAACTCCAACTTAAGTGTGTCTGACCTCTGAGCCCACAAATTCTAACTACTTTGTTGTGCTGACTTCCAGCCCATCAGCTTAGATTTGGTGGACAGTGGAAAGAACAATGTGTTCTCATAGTTTCATGATTGTAAGTTATCCAGAAACTTCTCCCATGAACCAAGACACTGCACTTTGTACATTAAGTTTGACAGTATCTGGAACACCTCACATACCTATTGAGGGCCTCATGTTCTTCCTACCACAGAAAAGAGATAACAAAATGTAACCTGAATACATCCAACTTTGAGGCTAACTATGACAGTCACAGTACCTCATAGTAGTCACATTAGTGTGGTACCATCTTGAAAAATGGAGCCATGAAAGCAAAAATCTCAGAGAGAAAAGAGCAGTGAGCAAACTGCCTCGTAATCAAGTCTAAGTAGACCTATTTTTTAAAAAGTAATCCTGGCATATATTCTTCAAGCAATATTCACTTACCCCCAAAGCAAAGATTTTAAGTTTCAGTTTTGGAATCAGTTGCTTTTTTTAAAGTCATCAAACCTCCTCAAGATAATCATCAATCTCTCATCAGCACCCTCCACTGCAAGTACATCATTACGATTGTTTTCCTTTATCTGCACTAAATCTCTGTAGCTCATGGAAAGCCTGTGTTAGAGTAGACCAAGACTGGGCAGTAGGCAGAAATTCATGGAAAAAAAGAAATACACAAGTCCTTAACTTTAAGCTCTTTCTACTGGAAGTTATGTAGAGTGAAAAAGTCAGAGTAGCTGGAAAGGCCAAGTGATCCCTAGTAAACATAGTAAACGTTACACAGAATCCCATGGAAGCCATGTCACAGCTGGGGACAATGTACCACTCATGCTAGAAGCACAGGTTTCCTCACAGGCCCATGGATCAATGTTTTCCAGGGCAGCCCCACTCTGCTTGCTGGCTGGGTTGCTCTGCATCTCCAGGGAAGCATATGCCTAGGCTATTTACTCTCTAGTCGAGTCATGTTTTGCCAACAACAAAGTCAGAACTAATTTATGTGCACCCAGAAATATATTGCATTGCTCATATAAATTCAATATTCAATCAAGACTATGCAGAGTAATCTTTATTTCAGCTTTTCTCAATCTCAGCACTATTGACATCTTAGACTGGTTAATTCTTTGATGTGAAGGGCCATCCTGTGCATTGTAAGAGGTTTAGTGGCATCCCTGGTCTCTATTCATTAGACAGTAGCAAACCCTGTCCCCAACCCCACAGTCGTGACAACCAAAAAATGTCTCCAGACATTGCCAAATGTCCCTGAGACAGTAAATCTCTTCCAGTTGAGAAACACTGTTCTATTTTCCCAATTGTCCCTTATCAATGGTGTTGAAAGGCAAATATAATATTTCTACACTACAATGTAACTACTTAAAAGATATTTCACACCCCAGGTTACTATGAGCCTCAGTGATTCTGACTTATTCTGTCTAACTTCAAGTGCTCTGCCCTTCTTATTCTAGTGCTGTTACCTGTATTTAAAATGCCCTTGGGTGGAGTATGAGGGGCCCACTGCCAGGGCCCTGACTGATTTCCATCTCTCCATTTCCTTTTCTGAACACCTGGGGCCCTTGAATGCCACCCAGCTTTAGGGTCACCTCCAATTTTGTCTCTCAAGAACTGATCTTGATTTGGCAAGGAGGAACACGATCCTCATGTTCTGGTAGTCAGTGTCAAGTTACTCCTGCTGTTTGTCATTAAACCCATCCTTGTGACTCACTTTTGAAAGCCAGGCATGTGCCCTGAACTGGAGACAAAGTCTCCATTTATCACTCCATGTTGATAATATAAGTTGTGTTTTTTTTCCTACACTTTCATCATTGGTCTCATGATGTATGACCCTCTAGGATTATGACCCTGAATTATTCTTACCAGTCCCAACTCAGAATTTGTGATTGTCTGCATGCTGACAGCAATGTTAACTCAATGTTATTTTGTCTGCTCCTTGGAATTCCAAATATTACCTGCTTTGGAGGTGACCATCACTGAGCTTCCACAATTTGTCAACCCTTGCTCATTAGACCTTGCTGCACCTATATGGTGCCAATGGCTATATTAGGCCACTACCAGCTGCCTTCTCACCAACCCTGCAGCTCTCATCTTTAGCCTGCCTGTCTCTTTCTGTAAACCTAACCTCTCCCCAGTGCCCAACCCACCCACACAACTGAGGGGTTTACAGGTCCAGATCTTGGCACATGACATTCTAGATGCCCTGGCGAAGCTATGGCACTCAGACCTGAGTAGATGCTAGAATTCATATTCAATTAATTCTTCTAGATAGTTTACCTTAATTTTACTCAAGACTTAAGCCAAAATGTTGTTTTCTCTAGTCAGATAATCCAAAAAATTGTTGAAGATCAGAAAACGTACAGAAACAGGATCCCCAGTCCTACTTCACAATGAACCTAACATTTGAATACATTATCCTTTTTACTCTCACATATTTTCTCAGGAAATGAAAGACTTTCACAGTTCTCACACCTATCACAACACTTAATTGCATCAATTTCTCTACCTCATCTCCTTCCTTCTTCATAGCTACAGTGAGCATAAAATTTAAGTACAGATACCTCAAAAAGAAATAAAAAGACTTTAAAAGTGTTAAAATCCATTAATAATTTAATTTCAGCATCTGTATGGAGAAGTATGCTCATTGTGGAGAGAACTTTATAACAGGTTACTGTTTGCAATCCTCTGCCTTTATGGAGAGCTACATCCAAACCAGCTCAGGCACAGACCAAGACTAGACTATGGCACTACCCAATAATGAACCATTAGCCTGGGGCTTCACAAAAATAGGACCCACTGGAGTGCAACAAATGCTTTCAGAACTTCCCAGAAGCTGGTCAAGAACTAATACTAGTTGACTTGTGTGTGTGTGTGTGTGTGTGTGTGTGTGTGTGTGTGTGTGTGTGTGTGTTTATTTTTTTTATTTTTATTTTTTTTAAGAGACCAGGTCTCAGCCTGGAGTACAGTGGTGTGATCATAGCTTACTACAGCCTGGACTTCCTGGGCTCAAGCAATCCTCCTGCCTCAGCCTCCCAAGTTACAGGTATGCACCACCATGTGCACCTAATATTTTTTAAAAAATTTTGTAGAGACGGGGTCTCACTTTGTCATCCAGCCTGGTCTCAAACTCCTGACTTCAAGTGATCCTCTCACCTCAGCCTCCCAAAGTCCTGGGATTACAAGCATGAGCCACCATACCCAGCTTATACTAACTGACTTATTTTACTAGCACGCAGTTGGTTAGGGTAATATGAGTGCACAAGCTAGCGCATGGACTGGGGAAATACACAAGCTAAATGAGGCATTGTGACAGCAAGAAAGAGAAGTCCCAATGACACAAGCCAATTTACACACAAAGCCAATTGCTCCCAATGACAATTAGTGTTTTTCAAATTGCAGATCATAACCCTGAGTATTGCAAAGAATGACCTATTAAGGTTCTCTCCATCAATAAATGTACTCAAATTAATTCAGTTTTTTTCTTTTTATGAATATTTGAGAATGCACTGTAAGCAAATAGTAAGCATAACAATGTTTGATGAAATATTTTTCCAGAAAAATTGATATACAAAAGATGATTAATAGAATTGATAGATGCATGGATAGATGGATGGATGGATGGGATGGATGGATGGAGAGACAGATTGATTCAACAACTATTTATTGAGCATTTACCATGTGCCAAGTACTTCTCTAGACACTTGGATACATTAGTGACAACAGATAAAAATCTCTGCATTTATGATGTTTAGTAGAACAGACAGCAATGTAAAATATATTTATTAGTGTAAGTCATGATTTAAAAAAAAATAACCGTTTGAAAGTCACTGTTGAGAGTAAGGAGATGCCCATGCATCTTTCCACCACTCCAAGGAGTCAACCAACCAATAATCATCCTTCCAGAGTGGAAAATCCTAGAGGGGTGAAGTGAAAGGGACAGTCCAAGTCATTCCCCTTCTCCCCTTTCAAGCTGGCCTTTAAGATTAAGCATGGCTTCCTGTAGCCAAGCTCTCTTGGCTCTGTTTTGCATCTTCCCCTTTAATTTTGCCTTTTTCCTACAGTTCTAACAGGTAAGCCTGTTGGAAGGGAAGGAAAACAGCAAAACGAACCAGCTCTTGGCGGATATTTCCTAGTGGTGTAACAGATGGAGAAGATTCATTTTATCCTTAATAGATAGTCACTTCTAATAATGGGCAAACCACTGAAATTGTGATAGCCTATTGTCTTAAGCCAGTTAAACTATACATCTACCTCTGTTGTTACTAAATCTCTTCAGAGATATCCTAATAGGTATTAACTAATATCCAGTGTGATAACTCTCAACATAATTTGCTTATTTAATTTGTAACAGCTGTAGCTCACATTTAGTGGGTGTCTAGCATAAGCATAAGCCCATCATTGCACGCTATGTGCTTTACCTTTAATCTTCATGACGACCCTGTGAGGGAGAAATCATTATCTGCATTTTGTAAAAGAAGATATTAAAGCTTACAGAGGTTAAAAAATTTGCCCATGATCACTTGGCTAAGTGGCAGAGCTAAAATTTTAACAAAGGCCATGTAGCCCCACAAAATTACTGATGGTATCCCCATTAAGGGCAAAGGCTTATTATGTATGGAAAAAAATTAAAAATTATTCTCAGAAAACTTATTTTACAGGCCTATGCTTCCCCTTGTTTGCTTTTAATCATTCTTTAATATTTAATGGTCATTAAAAAACTATAAACAAATCATTAAGTTTAGAACCAAAGAGTTAACACAAGCACTTTTTCTTCTCTTTGCTGCAATAGGTATAAATGTGTGGGTGCTAAAAATATTTTGATATCTCTTGCACAAAACTTTTTCAGTACCCACAAGTTTAGTAGGAGAATAAGAGGATAGATTCTATCCAGAATATCTGGCCTCAACTCCCAGCCTCACTGCTTATTTGCTGTGTGACCTTGAGAAGGCTGTGACTCATTTCCTCATCTGAAAAATGGGAATAATGATAGCACATACAGGATTGTTTTGAGGATTAAAAGACAGGTACTTGGAACAGTGTGGGCACTAAATAAAACTGCTTATTTGTTATTCTCATTATTACTTCTTAAGCAGCGCTGGCTCATCTCATTCCACTAGACATTAAAGTCATAAAGCTTATCAAGAAGAAAAAAGAGTAAGTTCTTTAAACTTGAAGCTCAGTAGGAGCAAAGAACTATGTCTATTCCATCATCTGTCTTTTCAATCCCCAGTGACTTGCATTGCTGGTAGGGCACAGTGGATGCTATTGCTAACCAGTGCTGTTTTGGGAAAGCACTACCCTTCATAAATTATTTGAAAAGGAACCATTTTGCTTTTATACTGATCTATGAGATATCTTTGCTTTTCAAAACACAATCAGCATATGTTTATTTACTAAAAAGAGGTCAATACCACAGGTTTGTGTGAAAAAGAAAAATCATGACCATTGTTAAAAGAAAATCCAAACTAATTATTCAGCATAGTTCTATATGTTGTTTTAAACAACTATTTCAAATGTTGCTCAAATGAAAAGGTCAAGTATACATCAATATAAAAGAATATAAAGGTTTTCATTATCCTTTAGTCTGTTCTGTCAGTGAGGCAAGAACATGTTTAAAGTGCATCTCCCCATAATCAATTTCTTTACTTAGAAATGTCATTCTGGATGGACATTTTACAGCTGATTAATTTCTGTCCTTCTTTCTCATATGCAAATACAAGACTAAAATGCACATTTCTGGTAGATCTACTTTCTGCTGATTAAAGTGCTAATTTCCTACAGATCGGTTATTTACAGTTCTAGCAGAAAAAAAATGATCTTTCAAACTATGCTCTTATGTTTCTTTAATATATGCATCTTTTCCCCAAAATATTTGCATTAAGTCGACAAACATCTGAATGTAAAAGGTAGAAGACATTGTCATGGCTTTTGTCAAAAAGTCAACATATTAAGTATGTTGCACACACAAATGTACTCAATTAACATTTTAATTAAGGATAACAAATAGTAATTAAACAGATGACATTTTAATTAATTTCTCAACTGTAAACAGCCTGATGAAAATTGTTAAATCTGATTCTAGTTAAATATCTCTTCTTGCAAACATGGTAACCCCAAACTAATCATGATCAGAAACATTTCCCTTTTATGTACTTACATAGTCATAATGTCATTTGCAAATACGTTTTTCAAGTTTCTCAGTGTTATGAACCATATTCTCTTTATTATGTAGGATGCAAGTGATAGCATAATTGTATAATAATTGTTTCAAGGCACTTCTATGTCTTGTGAAAAAGCACAGTACACTAAAGTATTTAATGTCTTTCTACAATTAAAGATTCATGCCTGGCTGTTAAATCCAAATTAACAATTTTGTCAAGCTTAGCAACCCAATTCCATAATATCAAGTTTTTGTATTACTGAACATCTGTAATACCTGTCTCTGATTTGGTAATACACTAGGGGTAGCTAATTGTGTCAAATGGCATTATTAATTTCTCAAAGCAAAATTAGATATAATTCATTTATTTTTGAAAATAAATATGGGCCATTCAACACTTTGAAGCAGAGTGGCATAATAATGCTGAAAATGATGCCTAGGATACTTAGTCAGTGAATTAACAAGAAAATAGAACAAATCCTGCTCTGAGGATTACTGGATTTAGCAAAACAAACAGAACAAAAACACAAATAAGTTTGTGTTTTTGTTTTCTATATTGCATGTAACATACTTACAATAAAAGATTCTTCATTGTTTATCCGAAATTCAAGTTTAATTGGCATCATTTTATCTGGCAACCCTACTTTAAAAAAAGCAGTCTCTGTAAGATAAATTCACCTTGAGAAACACTTTTTTTGGTCTCTGGTGCAAAGTGGGCTATGGCAAAATGGGAGCAAGCTGGTGGTAGAGGATGCTCTGGGCCTCTCTGGGGCCCTGAGAGGGTACTAAGATGAGCCGCAGCCAGTATTGAGACAGCAAGTCCAGGAGACAAATACTCTGTATTTAGTAAGTCAGATTTGAAGTTTAAAAAGTTATTGATCTATTTTTTAATCTACTCTGCTTTAATTGTTTCTTTTATTATTATACTTTAGGTTTTAGGGTACATGTGCACAATGTGCAGGTTTGTTACATATGTATCCATGTGCCATGTTGTTTTGCTGCACCCATTAACTCGTCATTTAGCATTAGGTATATCTCCTAATGCTGTCCCTCCCCCCTCCCCCCACCCCACAACAGTCCCCGGAGTGTGATGTTCCCCTTCCTATGTCCATGAGTTCTCATTGTTCAGTTCCCACCTATGAGTGAGAACATGCGGTGTTTGGTTGTTTCTTAAGTGTAATATAGATAGGTCTCATAGGGTAGCCAGCCTCTCTGTTATATTTTCCCCTTCAGAATCATTCAGAAAAGGCATGCAGACCCTAAGGAAATACAACCCACATCAGGGGCACTCTGCCGCTGAAGAGAGTGTAGGAGATACTTGTGGCATTCTAGGGTCCCTTGCATGGCAATTCCTGAAAACTGTGGTTCCCAGAGCTATGGCTTGAAGAGACTCACAACTGCTCTCCATGGCAAAAGTGAGCCTCAGAAAAAAACAGTGCGGGGGTCTCATGGCTCCAGGAGATAGAGGAACAGGGAAACAAGGGAAACCCAGGGACAAACCCAGGAAAACTCAGAGACAACAAATTCCAAGTTTTGGACATGTAAGTGTTTTTCCCCAACTGAGAATTCTGAAGAATATGAGAACCAGGACATATGGTCTTCTTGAAATTCCTGTTTTAATCTGCAAGATCAAAACTGAATATTTTAGTTCAGTTATCCAGATATTTCACAAAAGATGAGTATCAGCTCTAGTAGGACACAGCTAAGGCTACTAATCCCCTCCCCTTCACAAACATCCCTCTGTTCACCTCCACTTACTCAAAAATCTCATTAAAATTTGGCATTCATCTGACAGTAACTCTGTATACCACCTCACCTCTGCAGTCCCATACCTCTTGAGAGGATCTTCCATGACCTAAAAGTTGGCCCCTGCCGGCTCTTCAACTCAAAGAAAGGGTCTCCAACTTAAAAAGGGGGTTGCTTAGGGAAACAAAAGGGGAACAGAAACTAATCACCTAAAACCATTGTCTACTCGCAGTGTAGGAAGCTCTTTGGTAGGCATTAGGAAAGCATCTCTCCCTAAGTTAGATGGTATTTTTCTGTGTGCTATTATTGCTGTTGCTATTTAACTGCAAATATGCAATTATCACACCTTTAGCATGAGGTTCAGTAGACATAGAGGCACTAGATTCAACAATATTGAATTTACAAATGAATGGTCCAATGAATGAAAGTTGGGCAGCCACAGAAAGCCTCAGAGAGCTAATCAGTGTTTCCCAAGAAGTCTGAACCCCACCACCAAACCAAGCAAAGCTGAAAGTAAACATGTTCCAGCCAAAGTACAGAAAGTAAAAATGCTACCTTCCTACTGCTGAGGATGAGGGTCCTCTGACAGGCTTCACTGATAGAGAGTTGGAAGCTCAAGTTTACCTTAAAGGACCTTGTTTCCTAATACATATTGTTAAACCCTTTCGTAACGCTCTCTGCAAGCTTGGCTGGCTACTTCTCTGCTAACTACTAATAAGCTGCAGTTTTCTCTTGGTCTCTGCTTTGGGCAAATTCCCTCCTACCCCCCGACTCACCTTGCTTCAGCTGTCCCTAAGGCTTAATTCCACCTTCTGCCCTGTGCAAGTATACTAACTTAGTATATTTCTAATATCCTCTAATCCACATTTGCCATATCTTTCAAGTTGGGTTCAAAACACCTCTTTTTAGAAGCTTTTCAGAATTAACTAATGCAACCCAATTTTGCTGTTTTCTCCTTTTATCTATAATGCCTGAATCCTTTTACATTTATATGTCGAGACTTTACCATATATTTTATGTTGTTTACCCAAAGAATATTAGAGCTTTGTAAAATTATTGGTGCCTCAAATGCAGCTTTAAAATGAGTTAAATAAATAAAAATTAGTATAGAGGAGCACGGTAAGCTTTGTTGTTTGTAAAGTAATGTATCTACTATTGCCCATCTTGGAACTCAACTCTTCAACACATTAATGTGGCCCACCCCCTTGCCCATGAACCAGCATCATCTGGAAACTTGTTGAAGATACAGAGTCTCAGGTCCCACTCTAGACCCACTGAATCAGATTCTGTATTTTAACAAGATGCCCCCAGTGATTTGTAGACATGATAAAGTTTGAGAAGCCTTGACCTTCCCCATACTAGGCATGAAATATTCTACAAGGAATATCTCTTAAATGGGTGCAACAGAGTCAATTCAGGTATCTCTACTTCTGCCCAATCCAATCCACCAATTAGAAAGCAACTTTTCCAGTAAAGAAGTTTAAGGGATCAATTCATCAAGAGGACATGGCTATTGTAAATATATATGCACCCCATACCAGAGCACCTAAATACATAAAGCAAATAATGGACATGGGGAAATAGATAGCAATACAATGATCATAGGGGACTTCAATACCCCACTTTCAACAATAGATAGACCAAGCAAAAATAATAATAAGGAAATACTGGACTTGAATAGCACTTTTGACCAAATGGGCCTAGGAGACATAGACAAAAATTTCTGTCCAACAGCAGTATAATACATGCACATTTTTCTCCAACACACATAGAACATTCTCCAGGATAGACCATATGTTAGGCCACAAAACAATCTTAACAAATTTAAGAATACCGTACTCATATACAGTATTGTTTCAGGCCACAATGGTATGAAACTAGAAATCAGTAACAGGAAGAATCTTGGAAAATTCACAAATATGTGGAAATAACATGCTCCTAAACAACCAATAGGTCAAAGAAGAATGCAAAAGGAAAACTTAAAAATAACTTAGGACAAATGACAATGCAAACACAGCATAGTAATTTTCGTCAAGGGCACCAAGGGAAAACAATGGAGAAAGGTGAGTCTTCAACAAATGGTGCAGGGAAAACTGGATTTCCACATGTAAAAGAATGAAATTAGACCTTTATCTTACACCACACACAAAAATCAACTCTAAATAAAAGGCCTAAACATAAGACCAGAAACTATAAAATTTCTAGAAGAGAAAGAGCAACAGCTCATGGACATTGGCCTTGATGACTTTTTGGATACCACATGAAAAGGTCAGGCCACAAAAACAAAAATAAATGAGACTACATCAAACTAAAAAGCTTCTGCACAGCAAAGAAAACAACGAAATGAAATGACAACCTACAGATTGGGAAAAAAATATTTGCAAACTATATATCTGATAAGGAGTTAATATCTAAAATGTATAAAGAATTCATATATTAATAGTAGAAAACAAATAACTCAATTTTAAAAAGACCTGAATAGACATTCTCCAAAGAAGACATAAAAATGGCCAATAGGTAGATGAAAAGATACACAATACCATTAGTCATCAGAGAAACGCAAATCAAAACCACCATGATATACCACTTCACACCGATTAGAATGGTTATTATCAAAAAGTCAGAAGACAACCAGTGTTGGCAAAGGTATGGAAAAAGGGAATTCATACACTATTGGTGGGAATGCAGACTGGTATAGCCATTATGGAAAAGAATATGGAGGTTTCTAAAGAAATTAAAAATAGAGCTACCATATGACCTAACAATCCCTCTTCTGGGCATATACCCAAAGGAAATAAAATCACCACTTTGTAAAGACATCTGCACTCCCATGTTCATTGCAGCATTATTCCCAACAGCCAAGACAGGGAAACAACCTAAGTGTCAGCTAATGGACAGATGGCTTAAGAAACCGTGGTACAAATATACAATGGAATATTGTTCAGTCTTGAACAAGATTCTACTTGCCACGACATGGATGGGCCTAGAGGACTAAGTGAAATAAGGCAGACACGGGGGGAAAAAAAATCACATGACCTCACACGTGGAATCTAAAAAATCAGAGATGGAGAACAAAACAGTGGTTATGGGGTCAGGGTGGGGGAATGAAGAAATGTATGTCAGAGGATACAAAATAGCAGGTATGTAGAATGAAGAAGTCTAATGTACAACACGAAGGTCATAGGTAATAAAATTGTACTCTATATGAGATTCATGCTAAATGAGTGCTCTCACCACAAAAACAAAGGGTAACCATGCGAGATAATGGATGTGTTAATTTGCTTCACTATAGTAACCTTTTTACTATCTACATGTATCCCTTAACATGTTTTATACCTCGAATATATACAATACAATTTATTTTATAAATAAATAAAATTCTATTTCCCTTGCCTCAATGAAACAGGAAAGAAGACAGGCATAGAATGGAGGGCTCATATGAAAGAAAAATTCTGCCTCCTGGAAAACAATTGCTAATGAATTGGTATTTGACAGCAGAGGCATTGCAACGGCAGGGACTTCAAAAGGAGGCTGGTCACTGAAACCAGTGGCTGTTCTCAAGACAGTGGAACAGGGCACATGGACATGCAGGAGGGCTCTGTAGAAGCCAGGAGCTACCAGAACCTGACCAGAAAAGAAGACAAAGGCATCAGGCTGTCCAAAGTCTTAATGGGGAAAAACTGGAAATTTAAATCAGAGCCCCACTGGCTCTCTTTTGCACTCAGTGTTGGTGGTGCCCAGTGCTACACTAAGCACTCTACCTACCTCATTGACAACGACTATAATAGACCATAAGTATTATTATTCCCATTTTACAGATGGGACAATTGAAAAAAACAAAGACTGTAAAAGTCACATCCCAAACACACCACTTAAAGTGATGGCATGGGATTCAAAATGAATCCCACTCCCGGTCCTGTCCTCAACCTCTATGCTCTACTGCTTCCTTCTGTTGAAGGAGAGTAGAGTCTATATGGGTCTCATTACACAGTGTGGGCCCACCATTCTCAGCTGACCCCTGGGTTGGCTTCATAAAGCCCAGAATTAGAGAAACCCTCCAGATGTTACTACATACCTGTATCTGAAGTAGGTAAGCCCTGCCTCAAAAACAAGATTGCCATCATGGCGAGTCTATGAAATGCTGGCTTAAGAAGGTAGTTGCTTTTTGTTTTTTCCAGTTTGTACCCATCAGGTTTTAGCAGAACATCAGGTTTTAGCTATATACATCAGGTTTTAGCAGAACAACAGGTTTTAGCTATACACATCGGGTTTTAGCAGAAATGAAGCACTTTCTTTCCTTGGCGGAACAACATATGCTGTCATCGCTAAGTGTGTGGCTGCCCGGCTCCTTGATACACAAGAACTCTGTGGGAGGTCAGGCCTCCTTAGGATAGCACTGGAGACTCTATACTCCAAAAGTCTCTCCACCTGGCCTAGAGGGTATGTTTTTAGCCCTCACAGGTTATGCTATTCAAGATCCTTCTCCAGCCTTGACCTCCATAGAGAAAATCACATGACACTTCAACAAACTCAACCACCTAAGGGTTCTTGTGGTTCTTCACCATACAGAGCGACCACCTCCAGCACATCTCCCACTAGCAAAAAGCAACTTATCTCTTCCATGGATCTTCCTCGGATTTCTACTATTTCTTATCTAAGGACCTCTTATTTCTTCCGAAGATCTGTTTGTGTCATAAAAGAAAAAACACCCCAACACCCAATTATGGATGGTTGTGAAAAGCCACATCAAATTAAGGGTATCATCAACAACATTTTCAACAGTTCACATAGGAGGTGATCAGGATGCTGTCCAGTCACGCTGCAACTTCTGCATTTCATCATCATTATTGTCCTCACGGTGTTCTTGAGCCCCTGAGTTTATGGCTTTCTACTGGGATTTTAAGAAATACACAGAGATGTATCAAAAGTTGAACCTGTGTATTTACAGAGAATCTCAGAGAAAAATCTCTTCAGTATGATACAAGGCCCAGGGACTTGTACTTTACAGAATACAAATCTAAAGAAGAGATATTATGTGCCTTGAAAGCTTGTTAGAAAGCTAGATGTTACACTTTTCTTCTCTTGGAACTACTGAATGTAGATTATATTCTATATTCTGAGGTTTCGTAGGTTTCTCTTTTGCATTCCAAAGCCTTTAATTCTGTAGATTAAAAAAAAACAGTTAATATTAGGTGTTCCCAGTACCCTTTAAAGTTACTTACGATTTCTCACTTGCCAATTGTTGAATTTTCATGTTTATTTTTAGTGTTGAAAATAGGGAAACTGCTATCTCTCCTTCACTTCCTGTCACCTTAGGGAAAACTGAACAAAGAGTACAGAAACTATAGGAACAGGGAAGACAGCAAGACAGACAGAGTGGGAAGGGGCCAGAGCGTATGTTTTAAGACATTCAGGCCTAGTTGCCATGTGAGTTTTATCACTTAGTGAGTAAACTTGAGCAAGTTCATTAACCTCTTTGAAACTCATTTTCCTCATTGCAATCACCTTGCAGGAGCCGGTCTAAGGGTATATAGCAATGCAGGTAAAGCACTTGGCACAATACAGAAATCCAAACTATGACATACAGGATGATGGTGGTGGTGGTAACAGGCAAAAGTGGCAAGACAGGGCAGAAAAGGTAAAGGTAGCAAAGTCAGAAAGAAATACTAGATATGGTTTTCCCTAAAATCCAAATATAAGCATGATTGAGAGTATCTATGGCATAGGAAATATTCTACCAACCGGATTAACAACTTCATTCTGCTTTGAAAGACACTCAACCTGGATTGCAAATTCCATGAGGATCAGCAGACTAGCTAATCTCATTTCAGTTTATCTCCACAGTAATCAATAATTGATCCCAGGGGAAGGTCAGCCTAGTGTCCTTAGGTGACTTTTCCTTTGCCAATTTGTTTTGAGCTCTCTTTATACAAGAGTGTAGGTATTATGATACAGAGATTATTTCTTTAAATTGGAGATGCATCTGATGACACTTGGAGAAAACCATCTAAAGATCACCAAAGGAATTTACCAAAAAGTAAAACCATGAATAAAAATAATTTTCAGACATGTTTCACAGGACTACAGTTCAATTGTTATATACTACTTATGTTCTTAATAGTTTGGAACCACTTGTCAATCAAAATTAAATCACAGGCATTCCATTTGTAGAACAAATTAGTCAGTCTTATTCGCATGAATCACAAAATTCTTACAGCTCTTCATTTTCTTAAGGTATTTAACACCCTCCCCATTTTCTCAATGTGAATATCAGGGTACATTAATCACAAGACCATAACCCAATTACTTAAAGGGTATGTTACATAACTGATCACACAACCTGCTGTGAAATACTGTATCTTTAGCATTTGGACCACTTGGGACATTGAGAGGAAGGATTCATTAATGAAGTGTGAAGCTCATTTTTATTTATAGTCCATGGGAAAGGCATATTTCACAGCCATCAGAAGCACTTCTGCAGTCAAGAAGTTACAGCTAATCCAAGTGCTATACCAAGCTAGTACAAGTCCAATCCTGGTGTCCCTGGCAGTCAGAAATGTTGTAAAGGGGAAAGAAATTTTATAAAAAAATTGATAGCACAAGGAGTATGAGAATGTGGAAGATCAAATCCAGACCACAGCCGAAACCTTGATAGGAGGGACACATGATGAATTAGGCTGTAGGCTGAAAGGTCTGGAGGAAGTTGTGATGGTATGGGTCAGATATCTTCCACTTCCTCTGTGAAGTAGCAGAAAGTCATTTCTTGAGAAAGTGGAAGTGGGGAGAGTGGTGACTTGAAAGAGTCACTATGGGATATGGTAGAGCAAGTTAATTGGGAAACAGCGGATAGTTAGGCAATTTGAAGTTGGTGACTATGAACTTTGAGAAGCATCAAATCTCTCAATCCATTTCTGTCAATTTACTCTACTACTGAATGATTTAATTCATTTTGTGTCACCAGCACCTAGCACAGCTCCTGGCGTAAGGTAGATGCTCATATTTGACTCAATTAGAAATGGCAAATATCTGAATTGTCTGAACATAAACAGTAAATGGTAAATAAATACTGGTCTTCTTTTAGGTTTGCAAAACACAATTGATTTGATAGTGAGGGCCAACATATACATAAAGAAAAACCAGAGGCCTCGATTTTACATTCAAGGTAGGTCACTGGTACACAGGAAGCCAGCTGAGGAGAGGTACAAGTGAGGGGACGTGAGGAGCACGGGTGGTGAGTATGAGATGGCTGCCCAGTTATCTCTGCGGAAAACCACCTTTGAGAGTAGCAGGCTTCTAGAAACAGGATCAAAAGAATCAGTGTAGCACCATATATCACTGCCTCTGTAAGAAAACTGTGCTTGTCAGCCTGGAGTTTGGGGAAAAGCTTTAAAGGAAACCTGTCATTCTGATACTCCAGCTTTCCAACTTTGCAAAAGGCACTTTTCCTTGGAACTCAGGCAGAAAAATAATAAATCACGCCTAGCTCTCTTGCTGAGGATCCAGTCCCGGTTCCCCACCTGCAGTTCCCTCCAGCTGCTTCCTGCTACTTCCATTCCTGCACCTTATGCTCCAGCTATTCCAAAGTACTTCCTGGCTTAAAACACCAAGTGATGTTGTAAGTGATGTTCTCTCTCACTGGAGTCCTTTCTCTCCCCAACCCCTTCCATTATAAATTCCCACTCCTCCTTCTCAGATGTCTCTTCTTCTACAAAGCCTGTCCTGCCCCTTTCACAGAGTAAAGAAGCCCACCCCATACTGTGTCCCTGAACGTGGCTTTAGGCATGGAAGAAACTACGCTTAACCTTTGTTCCCCATAACTTGAAAAGCAACTGGCACATCATAGATTCTCAATGCATGTCTGTTGAATTAAGTTTTACTGTTCATCTACCTTGCAGACAAATGACATTTCTTAGATATCAATTCTTTTTGATTATTTCCTTTTTCCAACCCATGGACTATAACTTTTTTTTTTTTTAACTAATTTCAGGAACACATACGATGTATGCACTACTGGAGTCTGAATAAAATTTCTAAAAAGTAGAAATAATTTAAATGAACACTGATTTCTTTATCAGTTTTTGAACTCAAACTGTCTAGAAACAAGAAGGTTCATATTGATTTAAAGATGTATAAAATATAACAAAAGACATGTGGGTTATGGAAATAAGACTGTTCATTCTCCAAATTCACAAATATTAGAATTAAAGGCACCCCTGAAAGCCTGAAGAAGGTGGCTGTAGAATAAATAAAAGGAGTGCCACTTTACACAGCAGGTGGCAAACATGAAACGTTTTATTCTAAGAATTGGTACAGACTCGAAAGTACAAGTACGTTCCAAGGAGGACTTAGCTATAATCTAGGATGATGTTTCCAGCATGTCACTGGGTGGAAATTAGAGCTATTTACTTTGTCAGCAGGGCGTGCCCACCCCACACTTACTCACAAAGTGCCACCTGTAACTTTGCCACCATAGCTGGAGCACTGAGCAAGATACATCCAGTTGGTCTGATCTAACTCAGCACAGCATTTCCGGTGTTTTTATACTTTCTAGGATCATAGCTCTGTTGTTTGGAGAAATTTATTTTCTTGAAATAGGATGCAGTTCTTTCTTTGATTCATCCTACGTAACTCTCATCAATCTTTTAAAATAAAATATCTTCCAAAATATTTACTTCATTGAACAAATACATGAGGGAGGTCAAAGAGGTATATTGCATACCCCACCCATCTGCATGCTGAATGTCTTTCTAAACCATCAAGCCTTGAGAAGGGAAAGGCTAAGTTACCAAGTGGACTGAGGTGGATATGTGGCAATTGGAACCATATTGAACCACGCAGGAAACAAAAAGAAAAGCACAAAAAGAACTTATCTGGAACCAAATGGCAAGTTCGGTTCACGAAAGTTTTATTCACAAGTTTTTCCATGTGAAGACCTTAAAATTCCACTCAATAAACATGTTTATAAAATAAGCACACAAACAGCCTGGAAGCACATGTCAGTACTATATAAGAAGTAGAGAAAGAATGAAATCAGTCCTGTCCTCCTTATGCTGATTTTGATTTAATGTCTCTAGGGATCTGTGCTCATGGAAGAAAATCAAGGAACATCTTAACATGGGAAACAATAGGAGGCTAAACTTGTGGCTCAGCACAGGAGAGGGTAGTAGAAAACCTGGAATTGAGGCCCTCTTGATGGCTGCCAATGTTTAATAACCCCCAGAGCCCATTGTTGTAAGATGTGGCTAATTCTAGCAGTGGTTACTTATAAAAGACAAGAGTATAAATCTGGAAACCTAAGATAAAGACTATGAAGAAACTCTGAGGAGAAAGAGATTGGTCGTAAGCAAGTGTGGAAGAAAAGTGGCAGCCAGTGTGGAGGAAGGAGGGGCAGTATGTGAGTGGATAGGCTGGGGCTATGCATGTGAGTTGGGCTCTCTTTGCTCTGTACAACTTCACTTGCTCTCTTACCACCACTGGGGTGGAAGAATAGCAGCACCAGCCCACCTTCGTGGCAGTTACGGGGTATATTTGGGGCAGAGCTGGAATCTGGGCTGTGTTGGGAGAAGATTAGCCTATCCCTAAATGGTTCCTCTACCTCACTGTCCCTCTCTACAGCCCAAAGCTTAGGACTTGACAACCAATTAGCAAACTAAGGTGTAAAAAGAGAGCAGGCTCAGAGCAGAGGCATAGACAGTTTTACGTAAGAGCAGAGTTTCTTAGAAAGAGGCAGCAAATGCTAACCTCAAGTACAGGCTTTGGTGATATGAACTCTGTGTCCTGGGGCACTCCATCACCCTCCTCTTCTTAAACTCACCAGGAATGACAAAGACTAGGATCTGGCTTTGGCTCTTCCTCTACATGCCTGATACCTGAAGCAGACAAAGTGGGATAGGGTTCAAGGCAGCAGTCATGATGAGAGGCAATACACTGAACAACTTACATCCAATAAATCAGAACTAACGAAAATGAGAAATTGAGAAGTTAAAATAAGCAAAATAAATATCATCAAAGAGGGAAGAGAGATTATTGATAACATGAAGCAGGAACAAGAAGTTATAAAAATCTGAAAAGAAAAACAATATATGAAGAATATAAAGTTGAAACAACTTCCTAGATGGAATAAATAGCAGAATGGATACAACCAAACAATGATTGAGAGCAGATGCAGAAATTATCTCATAAGGTATTGGGAAAGAAAAAAGATATAAAGTGTAATAGTTAAGATCTGTGAAATATACAAGTGTCCACATCTTTTTAACAAGAGTCTCAGAGGAGAGGATAATAAAGTAGTTGAGGAAATAACTCCTGAAAATTTCTATGAATTAAAGAAAGGTGAAAAACTATAGATTAAAGGTCTAACAAGGAAAAGAAGGAAGAGAGGAAGGGATAGAGGGAGGGAAGGAGGGGAAAGAACAAGGAAATGAGAAAACATAAGGAAAGAGGAGAAAGAAAAAGAAAGAAAAGAGGATGGGGAGGAGAAAGGAGGAGAGAAGAGGACAAAAGAGGACAGGAGAGAAGAGAGGGAAAAAAGAAGTCAAATGTATAGAAAAGAATCAAGGAATAACAGACTACACTGAAGGTTCTTGTTTTGGTGTCATGAATCACTTTGGCAAGCTGGTGAATTCTATGGACTCATTCTAAAATGAAAAAAATTTTAAAATTGTTATTCATTGCATAACACAAATACATAAGATTATAAATAAAACCATTTATGTTGAAAAATAGTTACCAAAATATTTTTTAAAAACAAATTTATGATATAGTAATAGGTGTTCTCCTTTATTAATGAGAACACAACAAGACTTAGTGGATGGTCTAATACTGTAATTTTGAAAAACCACAGCCAACCCATTTTATCATGGATGAAAAAAATGTACATTGTTGCTGACACAGAAATGCAAGTTGGTTGTGACTGCAGCCTAACCAAGCATTAATGATAAGCATAGCTACATGGATAAAAGTAGAAAACAAAGCAAGATTTATAGTACAATACCACTGATAAAAGTTAAAAACACATTCACATGCAAAACAATATCACAGACTTAAGAAGGATACACACATAATGTAAAACAATTACATCAAAGACACCAAAGTGAATGCTAAGGGAGAGAAGGGAATTGGAGCAGTGATCAGGGAAGATGAAAGAGAAAGAAAATAAGACAAGAAGAAGGCTTTGCACCAATCAGTGATGGCAATGTGCTTTAAACTAAGGATAATGATTAACTTAACTCTCAGTACCTAAGATGTAATTAAAACAAACAACCCCATCAAAGATGGGTGGAGGCTGAAAGTCAGACATTATTGGCATTTGAGAGAATAAATAGAAAAAAAATTACAAGATAGCAACTAAAGATTTTATACAAGTAAACCCAGACTTTGTCAGCTCTAATAGCCCTAAAAATTGCTTTTTTCAGAGATGTCCTTACCCCATCTCAAAGGAGTACACCATTGAGACCAGGTCAGGCATAAAAGCCTGTCAGCCTACAGAGGACATGGAATAGCTCTCAGAACTGTCCTATTCTGAAAGGCCAGCCACAAATTGTCTTTTCCAGTTCAGACAAAGGACATCGTCACCATCCACTCTCGTCAGTGGAGACAGAAAAAAACTCAGGAATCCAATGGTTGACCACACATTTGGGTGAAGACATGACATTCCATTTGTCTTCGACCATTACTGCTGCTATAATAAAAATATCTTAGTCTGGGTAATTTATAAACAACAGAAACTTATTTCTCACAGTTTCAAAGGCAGGGACGTCCAAGATCAAGGCACCAGTACATTCAGTGTCTGGTGAGGGCTTGATTGTGCTTCAAAGATGGCACCTTGCTAATGTGTCACCACATGGTGGAAAAGGAGCAAGGGAGCCTCTTTTATAAGGGCACTAATCTTATTCATGACAGTGGAGCCCTCATGACTTAATCACTTCCCAAAGGCCCCACCTCTTAATACTATTACGTCGGGTATTAGGTTCTAACATGTGAATTCGTGGGGGGACACAAACATTCAGACCATCACACCATCTATACCAAAAAAAAAAAAAAAAGGCTGAATATGCTCTCCTGGTCTTTTTACTGCCCCCTAGCTGTAGGTGGTAGCAATAAACAACTAGTTGTTTTCATTCTGTTTCTCTATCTGCCTCACGACCTCTAGAAGGGCCCTAACTTAAGTTGGAGTGACAGCATACAAAACTCTCCAAGCAAGTCCTCTTGGTCCCCCAACATGCCATGAAGCATGCTCCCCAGGAGAAAGCCTGTATGGAAATTACGCTGATGCAATCCTCCTCACATTCAGGTTTGGTAAGAGCAGGCTGTGTGCAAGTGGTTACAGCTGCTCAGTGGACCAGGCCATGGAAAAGGAAAACGAAGGCTTTGATTTCATCTCTCCAGGGTATTCTCCACATCACTTTTGTTGTGTGCAAACTAATAACAGATCTGATCTACATACAGTTCTTCTTGTCTAAAATTACTCATCTAAATTAAGCATTTTAGTCACTGTTTGATAATAAGATGCAAGGTAAAGTACTTGTGAGCACAGAAAATTAATAGGAAACACTGAGCGTATGTTGAGTTTAGCCACCAGCGTCTATTTTTAAAGATGACCTAATTAATTGTTACATAGAATGTCAGGAGAAAAGAAACACTGTCAAAGCTTTTAGACAAGGCAACTACTAACTTTAAAAGTATGGCACTGCTGAAACAGCTCTATAAAAGCTTGCAGCATTGATTTCAACACAGGTTGTCAAACATGCTGGAATGAATACATGGCAATAAAAAGCCATTTAAATTTCTGGGAGAAAAAAAATGACAGGACTGAAAATTGAACTTTAAAAAAAATTGTAATGTTTAAATTGTGTGTATCTCCTTAAGATAATCCTCATTTAGTAAATCATATTTACAGTCATTTTGCCACAGGCTTTTCTTCCCTAGCTGTACATGTGTACAGCGCCACTAAGCTTTACATTGTTTTTCATAAGAGTTGTGGTTATTTAAATGGCAAATAAACCAAAGACAAAGACTTGGTTTTTATTAAATTACAGCATTCTAAAATTTAAACAAAATAATCCAAATGCTGAACTCCTCCCTGAAAAACTGACATAAATTGCAATAAAACATGCTCGCAAAACTGAAGCATCCTACTTTGTTTTCACAAATAAAAGGTGATTCTGAAAATTGACTTTACTTCTATAGTAGGAAAGCAAAACTAAAGAATACTCTAATGGAATGTAAAAGAATATGTTTAATAGAGAGGTTTTATAAAAGCATTGCCTAAGCATAAGAAAACTGGAAAATGGTATTTCAAAGACTATTAACATACATCTCTTTCAAGAAAACACTAATCTAATACCATATAAAAGGAGAGGTAGCATATATACACCTACTTAGATTAAACCCTAGCCACCAATATACACTCTGAGGTCCTTATAACCCCTCCTTGCAAAAAAGGAGGGTGTTTGATTAGTGAGTTTACCAAATTCACATTAACTGGGAGTGGAAACCTGCCAACAGGACTTGCAGGGTTGGAGGATAGAAGAAACTCACTCATGTCATGTCCCTCTATCCAAATTTAATAAAATTAACAAAAACTAGCAAACAAAAATTAAAACAAAAACCCGCCAACACATAGCAAACAAAGAAAAAGCCACAAGCTAAGGCCATTACCTCAGAAAATAATGGGTGAGGAAAAAAAAAGAAGATTCCAGAGCAGAGCAGGGTGGCCCGTGTAAGGGTGTAAGGAGGTTCCAACTCACACGCGCACGCGCGCACACACACACACACCCCTCACAAGTTATACAGCAGAGCTGCAAAATCCTGCACCCTCACATCAATAATGGATCTGGAAAGAGGCCAACTTAGTAGGGTGGGCCTTTTTTCCCTTTTCTGGGGAGCTGTGGAAGGGATGCTAGGGAGGAAAAAGCAGTTTTCCGGTAAAAGAGAAGCCTCTAGGCTAAGGATGAATTGAGGGAGGATCAGAAGTGGGGATGCCTGCAGGGATAGAGGTCACCCCCCCTCCCCCGCCCTTAGGTGAACATTTAGCATTACCTCTCTCAGAGGTGAGAATCCAGACTAACTCCTGCACCCACCTTGACTGAGCTCTCTGGCTCCCAGCCTATTCCCAGGAAATAGAAAAGTGGATCAAACACCAAAAAGCAGAGCCTGAGTGGCCTTTTCTTAGTAGAAACAAGAGTTCTCAGATTAGAGGAGAAACAGTCAAGGACAATGATTATTTCTGGATGACGGGGATTAGAGGTCATTCTTCTTACTTTCTTCTCTGTACTGTTCTGAGTTGCTTAAACATTCTTTACCATACACTTAAAATTTTTACTTACAACAAAAACAATTTTAATTGAAAGAAGAAACACGACCATACAAATTTTTAAGAACCACGAACCTGAGGTAGGAAAACAACAAATCACATAATGTTCCTGTCTTCATAAGATAAATCCCACCTGTGTGGCCCTTTGATCTCTGAGAGAAGAGCAAAGAAGGAAAAGAGGAGGGAAACATCAAGATTTAGAAAAAACAAGATGCACAAAAGAGGAAGCTGATCTGTGAGACAGGGAGGTCCAGGCTCTACTGGAACAGCTGGAGAGATAGAATCTTTCTTCCAGTCCTAGATTTTCCCTCCCATTTCCAGCCTATACTCCTACAAATTGATTCTTCCATCATCCAATCACCACCAAACCCTGACACTCAGTCTCAGTCAGCTCTAGCTAGGGAAGCAATTGCAGGGGGCTGATGTGAGAATTGCATTACTTTAGTGCATGTGTGTCCATGCATACACTTATGTGTGTGCATGCATGTGTACAGTAGAGCTGCGGAAGCAAAAGACTTATTCCAAACATGAACAGATGATATCGGAAAGAAAAGATACCATTCTTTATTTGAATGCACTTTTTCTACCAAAAAAATCTATTAAATAATTTCTATAAGACATGAATAAACACAACTATAATGACAAACAAGATTTAAAGGGTACCCTAGAACTTAAAGTATAATAAAAATATATATATATAAAAAGATTTAAAGGGTGCATCAGCAGAAAGACACACTATTCTGTCACTGTTTACCCTATTTCAGTGGATTTAAGGATCACTGATTATACGATGTACCCTTATTTTATGTGCCACTATGAGAGAAAAAAAAATTATCAAGTAAATTATAACTCAATACTTCCTCATCACATCAACCGCAAGACACATGCTGATCACAGGGATGTTAGAGTAAACACAATGCAATATTACTCATTGCTCACACACCTGTCAAGATGTGTGATCCTTGATGGGTCCTTTAACTCTTCTGGTATACAATGTTGAACTATATAGCATTTGTAAGATCCTCTTATGTTCTGAAAATTCCGTGCTTCCAGGTCTCTCGTTTTCTCCCAGAACTAAGATATTTTGGAGCCCTGGGGCCTTCCAGGCCACAAAGAACAGGAGCTGCAGGTGGGTTCTGTGGTTTGGAAAGACTAAACGGCTCCAAGCCTTTGGGGCAGCCCCTTCCTCAGCTCTAACAAGAAGGCACCAGTGAAAAGATAGCCTTCCTCCCTCAACCACCGCCTCTCTCTCACCAACACCTCCATTCAGGGCTTTTTCCCACTTATTCCTATTTCTTGGTTCCTCTTTTCCCAGGCCAGAAGAGAAGGCAGCAGAAAGGAAGATCCCAGGCCTTTTTCTTCCATCTAATCAAGACTTCAGGATGGCTTTCTTGCAGTCAGGGAGTGGTTGCCTGGGTAACCAAGTATTAACTATAAGGATCTCCCCTTCTCTCTTTTTGCTAGACTAACCATTCTGGTTTCTCCCTCCTGTCTGAGTAGGGAGTTAATAGTAAAAGGATTTATTTAACTAGGCTCTGGATTTTATAACCCCTGCTGGCTTCCAACAGCAAACTCCAAACTGCCTTTTACTGGAGGCTTGTCTTAAATGAACCAGAACTACTTTTTCTCATCTATTATTTTAAACCTAATTGGAACACAGCAAAGCAAAATAAGTTTGAAAGGCAGTTGGAGTAGCTTCCCTATGCCATGATTTATCAATGTCTGAGGCTAGCATATTAAAATATAGCTCTTGTTTTGTACCATCAAGATTGGCTGAAAATAGGAATGCCTTTGGAAGGGAAAGGGCTTTCTTAACCAAAATATCTAACTCTACTCCTTATCACTGTTCACAGAGTAGATTATTGTATTTAGTTATGTAGATGATGGGTGGGGCCCAAAGAAATAGATCCGGGGTCTGGGGTACAGTGTGGTAAATGCAAGCCTGAAAAGACATCTTCAGAAGAAGGTGTGTAACAGAGGGATAGGGGTTGTAGTAGGCTGTTCTTGTATTGCTATAAAGAGATATCTGAGACTGGGTAATTTACAAAGAAAAGAGGTTTAATTGGCTCTCAGTTATGCAGGCTGTACAGGGAGCATAGACCTGGCATCTGTTTCTGGTGAGGCCTCAGGAAGCTTATCAGGCAGGGGCCATAACAGCCTGCCCTTCTCTCTGGCTTCTTGTTGAGTTTAATCAATGCAAAGGACTTGCCAGGGATGAGAAGGTAGGAGGAGAGACAAGTTGAGTTACGTATAACACCCTCTTTCCCTGCTGGGTTGGCAGTGACTGTTTCTCTGCTGAAGGCCACGGGTCCTGCCTGGCAGAACTCTCCTACAAATACAACCTCCATGGGTTTCAGCAGCTTCTTCAAGCCTAGGTGGTAGGGGGTTCCCCCTGTAACTAGCGTGTGGGTGCTTCACCATCCCATGTTGAATTCCCTTAATTCCTCTTCTAAATAAATGCTTCCATAACCACTTTCTTCAGAATTATTTCTCCATGTGTAACAATGATACTGTGATTATTTTTCAAGTGGGCTTTACCTTTTAGAGATACATCCTGAAATATTTATGGACAAAGTGATATTTAAATGAAGCGTGTTTGGTCATGATTTGATAATTGTCAAAGCTAAGAGATCATGATTTGGTAATCATCGAAGTAAAAGTGTTCAGGATCTTTATAATTTTCTCTCTACTTTTGCACATGTTTAAAATTTTCCATCATAAAGAAATTTTTTAACAATAAAAAAATTGTTTAAGCACCCCTTTGGGAGATGCTGTTTCCCATAGGGACCTGGACTGACACAGGAGCAGAGGAGGAATGAGCAGAGAATATCAGCAAGATAAATGATATAGTTTGGATAATTGTCCCCAACCAAATCTCATGTTGAATTGTAATCCCCAAAGTTGGAAGTGAAGCCTGGCAGGAGGTGATTAGATGTGGGGATGAATTTCTCATGATTGGTTTAGCACCATCCCCTTGGCACTGTCCTCAGGATAGTGAGTTCTTGTGAGATCTGATCATTTAAAAGGTGTAGTAACTCCCGCCTCACTCTCTTGCTCCTGCTCTGGCCATGTGATGTGCCTGCTCCCCCTTTGCCTTCCACAATGTTTGTAAGTTTCCTGAAGCCTCCCCAGAAGCTGAGCAGATGCCAGCATCATGCCTCTTGTACAGCCTGTAGAACAATGAGCAAATTAAACCTCTTTTCTTTATAAATTACCCAGAATCAGGTATTTCTTTATAGCAGTGCAAGAACGACTAATACAACGACAATGGCCTACTTTATTTTGCCTGGAGCTAGCCCTAAAAGTAAAGGCTACAAATGATCTGTTTGTGGTTCTTTCTGAACTGGGACTAGACAGTAAAATCTCAATAATTCACTGTAATTAGGAGAACAATTCAATCTGACTCAGAAAAGATCTGTATTATAAACTATTTCTTAAATTCTTTTGAAAATTGAACAATGTATTCACCCAGTTTGGACTGGCCTTCGCACACACAGACTTTGGAGGGTTCCAATCTTATCTCTCAGCACACCTTATTGGAAATCTTTATAAAAACCTCTTTCATAGCCATCGTAGGCAGCTTTTCCTCACACTATCATAGAGTACCTGGCTCTCTCTCCACTTCAAAACACTCATCTCAAAATTTAGCTTGTTTCACCTCTCCTTTAAAGTCTGTCTTAATCATATTGGCCCAAAAGGAACTCTTCTTAGTAATTATTATCTCACCTCCATCAATCCCTAGGTGACCTTGGGCAAGTTACTTAACCTCTCAGCCCTCAGTTTTATCATCTGCAAAATGGGATTAATAACAGTACTTATTTATTAGGATTTATATCAGTATTGAATGAGTCTGAGATTGGCTAATACTAGGCATTCAATCAATATTAGGTACTATTATTACCATTTATTCAGCAAATATTCCACTATATATCTGGTTTTTTCTAAGTCCTGAGGATGTAACAGTGAAAAACATAAAGCCCCTGCCCTCATGGAGCTTCCTTTCTAGCAGGAGAGGCAGATAATAAACACGTAAACAGATATATATTCAGGTTTCAACTAGTGCTAAATGCTATGGCAAAACCAAAACGAGTAAAAATGATGGAAAATATGATTTTTGGTAAAGTGGACTGGGATGCCCTTTCTAAAAAGGTGACATTTTGATGATAAAACACATATGGAAATTAGTTTTTAAACTCATTTTACAGTCTAAAGAATCTTCTTAAATATATATCTATATATATATCAAAAGCTTTCAAATATTTGGGAATGATATATTTTCCAACTCAGTAGCTGTGATAATCCAGAAATCCCAACCTGGGTTGGCAGACTTATCAGTGGACAAGTTCACATCATAAACCTTCAGCATGCATTCCAAACCTGCATTCTCCTTTCATTTTAAATGTTATCTTCCTTATGTTTTCTAATACTGACCTAATTTTTCAAACACAGTCCTTTGTCATCACAACTTCTTCACACTGTTGACAGAGTCTTCTCTTGCTGCCATTTCACAAACGTGGCCTTTTACTTTCTTCACCTTTGTTTCCTAAGAAATTGCCCACAGCCTGCCTTACACCTTTAAACTGGTTTCATGCCACTGTTCAGCTGTTTTCCTTTTATATCAGAGTCATTGTCACTGAATTATTCCACTTCTTTACTCCCTCTTCTTTATTCTCTTTGCTGCCATATATAGCCAAAGTGAAAGGAGATCCCAAAAGAAGCTGCTAACTTCAGGGAGGTGTGTTTTTGGTACTGGTAGGAGTGGGAGAATCAGAGAAATCTGGGCATGGGAGAGTAGAAGCAACATGATCCAAGAACTCTGACATCAGTTTTCTGACAATTTCAAAATCTGAGAATAAAATAAGGATTTGTGTTGGAAAGTATCAGGAGAATCAGGAAGATAAATAGGATGCTTTTTCCCAAGGGAAAAAAATTTCTACTAATGAAAATCATCACCAATGAGTCCTTTGTAAGTGGGTTAATGGAATGATTTTAAAACACACATTCACCTCTAGATATATAAAATAATACAGGATACTTTAATCCTGAGATCCTGGACTTTTCCCACTGTGAAGCAATAAATATAAACAAATATCTTGGCTTAACATTCCTCTTTACCTCCTGCTTCTTTTCTCTGGTGATTTTTTTTCCTTCTTTATGCACAAGGCCCCAAATCACTCAAGATTAGAAAACATAAAAGGCTCAGAAATTAAATTCTTAAGATTAAGGAATTCACTGAAGCCACATAAATTTAGAGCCTTTCTTTGCCAGCCAGGAACTCAGCAACTCAGATTAATAAACCTGGTTTCTGAAGTTGTGATAAATGAGGGCCATACAAAATCAGCCCGGTTTTCAGCTTGTTGCAGGGTCCACATGAGTGCTGGGACGGAGCCATCAGCCAAAGATTGGCTCATGCACAAAACATTCCAGGAGCCAGGAAAGGCGGCAATGGGACTGAACACAAAGCTCTTTAGCATGTGCAACAATTAATGTTTTAAATATTAAAACAAATTAATATGAGAATGTTGCTTTCTTATAACAAAAACTCAATCTCATCTCACAAGTTAAAATATTACAGAGAAGAAAAGATACCTGAAAATGCTAGCTTTTTCCACTCTCACATCCTTATGGAGTCCTCTTATGAAAATATCCTGGATTGTTCTAGTTTAAATTTTTTTAAAGGATCTGAATATTTGTTCTTAAATAACCTGTTTAAACTAGTATTGGTTCACCTTCAAGTGCCCTCTGGGGTAACTTATTTTAATCTTCTAGACAATACTTTACCCTGATCAAAGGAAAGGAGCCTTTTTTTGCTCCTTTTGTGTTTGGATTAAAAATTATGATCTGCAAGTGTGAGTTGAATTAAATTGAAAGTTTCTTCACTAAGAGTAGGAAATCACTAACTCTAAAACATCCTTTTAAAATCTGGGCATAAAAGGTTTAGAGTCTGGTTTCCCAGTGTGGCCGAAGGTGGAAAGTGGGGGCAATCTGCAGGCAAAAAGGAGGCACCCTGTCTGTAGAGAATTTACAAACATAACGAACACTTTATACAAGTAATAATGTTTTAATAATGAAACTGACCAAAAACCAGTCTGCTTCTTATCATCATGTACATGCCAACAACTAATATAAGTAATAAAATACTGCTCCCTCCACACCAAAACTTTGTTGTATAAGTTCTAACAATTGCTGTGGTTACTGTTGGGTTTCAATAATATATATGCAAACTTTAAAATAGCACATTTTTACTACTCATCCTTTTATACAGGCATATGTTTTATTGCACTTTACAGATATTCCATTTTTCACAGATTTAAGGTCTGTGGCAACCTTTCATCAAACAAGTCTATCGCTGTCATTTTTCCAGCAGCATGTACTCACTTGTGTCTCTGTGTCACATTTTGGTCATCCTTGCAAATGCTTCAAACTTTTTCATTATTATTATATCCTTTATGGTGATCTGTGATCAGTGACCTTTGATCTAATTATTGTAATTGTTTTGGGGTACCACAAAATGTGCCCATATAAAATGGCAAATTCAATCAATAAGTTTTGTGTGTCATCACTGCTCCACTGATCAGCCATTCCTCCATCTCCCTCCTTGTTCTCAGACCTTCCTATTCCCTCAGACACAAGATTAAACCTAGGCCAGTTAGTAACCATACAATGGCTTCTGAGTGTTCAAGTGAAAGGAAGCCTCTCACTATAAATTAAAAGCTAGACTTAATGAAAGACCTAAAACCATGAAAACCCTAGAAGAAAACCTAGGCAATACCATTTAGGACATAGGCATGGGCAAAGACTTCATGACTAAAACACCTAAAGCAATGGCAACAAAAGCCAAAATTGACAAATGGGATCTAATTAAACTAAAGAGCTTCTGCACAGCAAAAGAAACTATCATCAGAGTGAACAGGCAACATACAGAATGGGAGAAAATTTTTCCAATCTATCCATCTGACAAAGGGCTAATATCCAGAATCTACAAAGAACTTAAATTTACAAGAAAGAAACAACCCCATCAAAAAGTGGGCAAAGGATATGAACAGACACTTCTCGAAAGAAGACATTTATGTAGACAACAACATATTTTAAAAAGTTCTTCATCATTGGTCATTAGAGAAATGCAAATCAAAACCACAATGAGATACCATCTCACACCAGGTAGAATGGTGATCACTAAAAAGTCAGGAAACAACAGATGCTGGAGAGGATGTGGAGAAATACGAATGCTTTTACACTGTTGGTGGGAGTGTAAATTAGTTCAACATTGTGGAAGTCAGTGTGGTGATTCCTTAAGGATCTAGAAGTAGAAATACGATTTGACCCAGCAATCCCATTACTGGGTATATACCCAAAGGATTATAAAACATACTACTATAAAGACACATGCACATGCACCCATATGTTTATTGCAGCACTGTTCACAATAGCAAAGACTTGGAATCAACCCAAATGCCCATCAGTGATAGACTGGATAAAGAAAATGTGGCACATATACACCATGGAATACTATAGAGCCATAAAAAGGTACGAGTTCATGTCCTTTGCAGGGACATGGATGGAGCTGGAAACCATCATTCTCAGCAAACTAACACAAGAACAGAAAACCAAACGCTGCATGTTCTCACTCATAAGTGGGAGTTGAACCATGAGAACACATGGACACAGGAAGGGGAACATCACACACGGGGGCCTGTTGGGGGTGGGGGGGCTAGGGGAGGGATAGCATTAGGAGAAATACCTAATGTAGATGACAGGTTGATGGGTGCAGCAAACTACCGTGGCACGTGTATACCTATGTAACAAACCTGCACGTTCTGCACATGTACCGTGGAAAGTATTAAAAAAAAAAAACTTCTAACTTTTAATGTTTTTTATTTCTATGTGGAATAAAAATCAGAAATAAGCAAGGGAAAAAAGAGCTAGAAATGAGGAAGCTTAATGAGGAAGGCAAATAAAAACCTGAGACTGGCCAAAAGCTAGGCCTCTTGCACTAAACAGCCAAGTTGTGAATATAAAGAAAAAATTCTTAAGAAAATAAAAGTGTTACCCAGTGAATACATGAATGATAAGAAAGTGAAACAGCATTATTGCTGATATGGAGAAAGTTAGAGTGGTTTGGACAGAAGATCAAACCAGCCACAACATTCCCTTAAGCCAAAGCCTAATCTAGAGCAAGATCTTAACTCTCTTCAATTCTATGATGGCTGAGAAAGGTGAGGAGCCGGCAGAACTAAAGTCTGAAGCAGAGGCTGGCTGATGAGGTTTAAGGAAAGAAACTATCTCCAAAGCATAAAAGTGCAAGGGGAAGCAGCAACGGCTGATGTAGAAGCTGCAGCAAGTTATCCAGAAGATCCAACTAAGATCATTGATGAAGGCAGCTATACTAGACAACAGATTTTCAGTGTAGCTAAAACAGCCTTCTATTGGAAGAAGATTCCAATCCAGGATTAACTAGAGAGGAAAGCTCAATGCTTAGCTTCAAAGTTTCAAAAGACAAGCTGATTCTCTTATTAAGGGCTAATGTGGCTCGTAACTAAGTTGAAGCCAATGCTCATTGACCATTTTGAAAATCCTAGAGCCCTTAAGAATGATGCTAAATCTACATTGCCTATGCTTTATAAATGTAATAACAAAGTCTGAACAACAGAACATCTGTTTACAGCATGATTTACTGAATATTTTAAGCCTACTGTTGAGACCTACTGCTCAGGAAAACAGATTCCTTTCAAAATATTATTGTTCGTAGACAATGTAACTGGTCACCCAGGAGCTCTGAAGGAGATATACAAGGAGATAACTGTGATTTTCATGCCTGCTAACACAGTATCCATTCTGTAGCCCATGGATCAAGGAATAATTTCAATTTTCAAGTCTTATTGTTAAGAAATATATTTTGTAAGGCTATACCTGCCATAGATAGTGACTTCTCTAATGAATCTGGGCAAAATATGTAGAAAACCTTCTGGAAAAGATTTACCATTCTAGATGACATTAAAAACATTTGTGATTCATGGAACAGACAGTTCTCAAGAGAAGATATACAAATGGCCAACAAACATGAAAAAATGCCCCACATCACTTAAATGATCAGGGAAATGCAAATCAAAACCACAATGTGATACCAACTTACTCCTGCAAGAATCTCCATACTCAAAAAATGAAAAAATAATAGATGTTGGCATGGATGTGGTGAAAATGGAACACTTCTACACTGCTGGTGGAAATGTAAACTACTAAAACCACTACGGAAAACAGTGCAGAAATTCCTTAAAGAACTAAATGTAGAACTACCATTTGATCCAGCGATCCCACTACTGGGTACCTACCCACAGGAAAACAAGTCATTACATAAAAAAGATGCTTTCACATGCATGTTTACAGCAGCACAATTTGCAGTTGCAAAAATGCGGAGCCAGCCCAAATCCCCATCAATCAATGAGTGGATAAATTGTGATACACACACATACACCATGGAATACTACTCAGCCATAAAAATGAAGAAAATAATGGCATTTGCACCAACCTGAATGGAACTGGAGACCAGTAGTCTAAGTGAAGTTAAGTCAGGAATGGAAAACCAAACATTGTATGTTCTCACTTATAAGTGGGAGCTAAGCTATGAGGATGCAAAGGCATAAGAATGATACAATGGATTTGGGGACTCAGGGGAAAGGGTGGGAAATGGGTGAGGGATAAAAAACCACCCACTGGGTACAGTGTACACTGCTCGGGTGATGGGTGCACCAAAATTTCAGAAATCACCACTAAAGAACTTATTCATGTAACCAAACACCATCTATTCCCCAAAAACCTATTGGAATAAAAAAAATGAATTAAAAAAACCATTTGTGACTCAGGAGATCAAAATATCAACATTAACAGGAGTTTGGAAGAAGTTGATTCCAACCTTCATGGACAACTTGGAGAGATTCAAAACTTTGGTGGAGTACTGCAGATGTGATGCAAATAGCAAGAGAACTAGAATTAGAAGTAGAGCCTTAAGTGTGACTGAATTGCTGCTATCTCATGATAAAACTTGAACAGATGAGAAGTTGCTTCTTATGGATGAGCAAACAAAGTGGTTTCTTGAGATAGAATCTATTCCTGGTGAAAATACTGTGACCATTATTGAAATGACAACAAAGGATTTAGAAAATGACATAAACTTAATTTGTAAAGCAGCAGCAGGGTTTGAGAGGATGGACTCTAATTTTTGAAGGAAGTCCTAATGTGGATAAAATGTTGTCAAACAGCAATGCATGCTACAGAGAAATATTTTATGAAAGAGTTAACTGATGGGGCAAACGTCATTGTTGCCTTATTTTAAGAAATTGCCATAGCCATCCCAACCTTAAGCAACCATGACCCTGATTAGTCAGTAGCCATCAACATCAAGTCAAGACTCACTGAAGGCTTACATGATCATTAGCATTTTTTAGCAATAAATTTTTAATTAAGGCATGTATATTACTTTTTAGACATAATGCCATTGCACATTTAATAGACTAATATAGTGTAAATATAACTTTTATATGAACTGGGAAACAAAAAATTTTGTTTAATTCACTTTATTGCAATATTCACTGCATTGTGATGATCTGGAACCAAACCCACAACATCCCCAAGGTATACCTCTATATACTATAGTCTACAAGTAAGCTAATTCAGAGAACTCCCAGTTACACAGCTGACTCCAGACACATGCAGTCTTGGACACACACATATCTGTTCCATAAGCAAGTTTGTGAAGGTTTGGGAATCATTCCAGCTCACTTCAAAAAAATCTTATGATACTCCATATTCTGACATTTAAACAGAAGATTCAAAATAAATAATTATAGGATATTGTAAAAAAAAAAAAAGAAACAAGTTAATTCATCATTCCACATGATTAATGAAATTTTTGTTTTTAAAAATGTAAAGTGATGAACTGAAATATGGAATGTGAGATGTAGTATTTTTATTGGTAAGTGTAAACTTTATATATGATTTTACTAAACTTTAATATCTTTAAAATTGATATTTCTTTTGTTATTCCTGTATGATTATTTAATAAACTATAATATTTATTACTGTCATAAACCAATAAATAGTTCTTTCCCTTTGTGCAAAAATTTATACTAATGTAATTAAAAATTACCAATCCATTACATTTTTCCTTCTATGTACATAACATTTTATATGTTTCTTTACTTTTTAACTAGCATAATTATATATATGATCTCCAATAAAAAATTTCTACAATTTGGCTGGGCGTGGTGGTTCACACCTGTAATCCCAGCCCTTTGGGAGGCCGAGGCAGGTGGATCATCTGAGGTCAGAAGTTCAAGACCAGCCTGACCAACATGATGAAACCCCATCTGTACTAAAAATACAAAAAAAAATTAGCCAGGTGTGGTGGCATATGCCTGTATTCCCAGCTACTCAGGAGGATGAGGCAGGAGAATCACCTGAGCCCAGGAAGTGGAGGTTGCAGTGAGCCGAGATCATGCCATTGGTACTCCAGGCTGGGCGACAGTGCAAGACTGTCTCAAAAAAAAAAAAAAAAATCCACAATTTGTATTTCCTTTATGGCCATTATCATGCATATATTATTCATATAAAATAATTTTTAAGATAATTTTGTCACCTAAAGGAAGGAGGATTAAAATGTTATGTGCTCTGAGTGCAAACATGCGTTGTACCAACATGCCTTCTGGAGTTTTCTCAGATTCTCTGACTTTCTTACTTTTTTGTCTCATACAAGCTTGCATCAAAATTGTGAGCTGGCTTAAGATGGTGGGTTATAGGAAAACTAGAAGAAAACACTTCCTAGAAAGGAGTAGAAGACAAGTAACTAACATGCATTTATTCGCCCCTTTATTCATTCAACAAATAACCATTAACCATCTACCACTGTACCAAGCACTGGTCTAGGCACCAGGAATATTATTTCATGCCCTCTGGAAGGTTGCCTTTTAATAGAAAAACACAGACAAATAACACACATAATGAACAAGTAAATTATGTAATATGTTAGAAGGCAGTAAGGGCTATAGAAAAAAAATAATAAATTCAGCATGATAAAACAGTGCCAGGAAGTTGGAGTTTTAATAGCGTAGCTATTGGTTATTGGGAAGGTGTCTTTTGATCAAAAACTTGAAAAAGTTGAGAATTAGCCATGTGGACATCTAGGGAAAGTGTATTCTGGGCAGAGAAAACCAACCAGTGCAAAGGTCATGGGGAAGGGGCAGGCCTGGATTGTTCCAGGAAGACAAGAAGGACATGAAGCAGAGAGTGAAAGGGAAAGAAAGGAGTAGTAGATGAAATCAGAGAGGTCAGGAGGATCAGATTGTACAGAGCTTTCTTAAACCTTTAAAAGGACTTTGTCTTTTACTCTGGGTGAAACACGGAACCACCGCAGGGCTTTAAGCAGAGGAATGACATGATACAACTCATGATTTTTAAAACAGTGGCCTTAGTATAAGTGGGTTGACTACCTTAAAAGCCCTCCAATCTTCCTGGAGCGATATGGGGTGACCCACCTAATACATCTGTCCCCATTCATCACCAAGATTGATCCGTCTGATCTGACTGACTAGGAGTACCATTCTTCCCTGGCTTCTTGCCTTGCATCTTCCCCAAGGTGCACACCTGGTCAACCCTTTCAGATTTAGGAGAGGCATTCTTCAGGTAAGGGTCTAGAGGTGCCACCTGATGCTAAAACTTTGACCATTTGAGATTATTTTTCACCTACTATCTTCAAGAGTCTTCTGTAAAACTATAAATTGCTCTTGAATTCTTAACCTATGAAAACTGACTTTTGATATAAATTAAATTAGCCCTTAACTGACAATTAAGCAGATAACTGACAGGTGGGAATGAACACCAGAAACATTCACAGCAACACACACACACACACACACACCCCTAGACCTCAATATTTAGATATTCATCATACATACATTTTCTATCTACAATTGACTACAATGCTAACAGTTCTCAAACATACACAAGATGTACATAATGTCCTGTCCATTTGTATTTCCCTCTTTCACTGTTATAACTGAACAGGGATTATTGGAGGATATAGTGAAAAGAAAGGCAAACTCAGAAGTTGTGCATGGCAGCCATGCTAGGAAGTAGGAAAAGTAGAGGCAAGAAGACCCCTGGAGAAAGATTTGACTGCCTGAAGTTTGAACCAAAGCCAGCTTCTACCTCAGGCCAACTCATTCTCTGAGCAGAAGGAAAGGATGTTTCCTGAGGTACTGACCTGGCCTATGAACTTTACTCCCAGGAAAGCTGACCAAAGGATGTCTCCTGGTAGCCTAATTGGTCCTCTTGGTCCTCAAATTCTCTTTTTTAAAAACTACTATTACATTCATTCTACCTATGCGTTTTTTCAGTAAAATGTATTAATATTTCTTAGTCACAATAGAAGGTTTTTAACTTCTCAATTATTTTTCAGTCTCTTCCAAGGTTGGTACTATCAGAAGCAAGATGAAAAGCATCAAGGTTGTTACCAATTTTTACCCACACTTTCCACCAAAAGTTGAATTTGAAGCTAGGATTGGGCAAATATAAGAATGACTATTTCCTAACCATGTATAAAAAGCTGTTTTAAAGTTTTCTCTGATGTTCATAAACATCAAGTATCTTACCAGTACTCAATTCTAAGCTGGTAATTTTCCAGTATGTAGGCTTCCATACTTCTGAAGCCTACATGTGAATGCTTAAATTACAGATGCCTGTTTCCCTTAAGGTAGTCACGTATGGGAACAGCTTATGGACAAACAGGGAGCTTTTGTGTTGAGTGTAATAGATCAGCCTCTCTTTCATAAATGACAGCTTCTACCCAGATTAGTCTTATAAGGAGATGGCAACTCCCTATTTGATATAATTTTACATGCTCTAGAAAGTTTTCCTTGACTCCATCACTCATGAAGCTTACCCACCTAATGAAAAAAAAATGTCTAATGATAAAATTAGACAACATGCAAGAACAGATGGGTAATGTAACCAAAACTAAGAAAAGTCTTAGAATCAAAAGGAAATGACAGAGATCAAACACTAACAGAACTGAATATGCCTTTTAATGACTCATCAGTAGACTGCACATGGCTATAAAAAGAATCAGTGAGCTTGAAGATATGTCAATAGAAACTTTGAAAACTAAAATGCAAAAAAAAAACTATAGTGGAAAAAACAGAAGAAAATATTAAAGAACTGTGGGACAATTTCAAAACGTGTAACATACATAATTTGAATACCAGAAAGAGAAGAAAAAGTGGAGCAGAAGAAATACTTGAAAGAATACCAGCTGAGAATTTTCCAAAATTAATGACAAACACAAAACCACAAATCCATGAGGTTCAGAGAAAAGGATAAACACTTAAACTACTTGTAGGCATAGCATATTCAAACTGCAGAAAACCAACTACAAAGAGAAAACCTTAAAAGAAGCCAGAAAGAACAAATGCTTTACCTATAGAAAAACAAGTTTAAGAATTACAGCAGACTTCTCATCAGTACTATGCAAGCAAGAAGAGAATGAAATGAAATATTTAAAGTGTTGAAAGTCAAAAATCACCAACCTGGAAATTCTATATCTAGCAAAATTGTTCTTCAAAAGTAAAAGAGAAGGACTTCCTTCATGCAAAAAATAATAATAACTACCCTGAGGGAATTCATTACCAGAAGACCTGTACTGCAGAAATTTAAAAAAAAAAAAAGTTATTTAAGGAGAATGAAAATGATATAGGTCAGAAACTCAAATCTATATAAAGGAAAATTAATAGAGAAGGAATAAATGGAGATACAATCATCTGATAACTGTACTTAAAATAATAATACTAACAATGTATTGGATGATTATAGAATATGAATAAGTGAAATGAATGACAGCAATGTCATAAGAGATAGGAGGGAGAAATGAGGGATACTGTTATGATTAAGAACCTGAAGTGCAGATGCAATTGTAGAGTGTTATTAGAAGCTGGATATAGATAAGTTAAAAATTTATATTGCAAACTCTAGACCACTATTAAAAAAATTTTTAAGAAATGTAATTGCTAGGAAAGGAGATAAAATAAAATCACATGAAGTGCTCAATTAAAAACAGACAAGGCAGGAAAACGCTGGAACAAAAAAAGAAACAAATGCAATTATTATAAAACAGATACGAACATGATAGATATTTATACAACTATACCAATAATCACTTTAAATGTTAATTGTTTAAAAACACAAGGTAAACAAAAAGGTAGTCAGAGTAGATTGAAAAAACAAGGTCCAAATATATGTTGCCTACCAGAAACTAAATATTAAAAATTCAAGTGGGATCATCATGGCAGACAGGAGGCAGAACTAGATTACAGCTCCAGAGACAGCAACGTACAGAGGCTCACACTGTGAATTTTAGCTCCAGAATGACTGCAAGAACAAACCAGAAATCCCAAGAGGACCCACAGACCCTCTGAAGGAAGTGGACTGCTCCTGCAGGACCTGGGAGACACCCCAAATACTGTGAGTGCCCTAACTGCAGAAATGGGAAAAGGAGAATCTCCTCTCACAGGGCTCTGTGCAGACAACCCCCAGTACCAGTCCAGACCCTCACTGGAGAAGCTGAAGGTCTGTTTGTGGGAGAAGTTTCCAACTTTACCTGGAGCTGAGTCAATTTAGAGAGCCAAGTGAAATACAGGGGAGAGGAAGCAGCAGAAAGGCCCTGGGAGCTTGCTGTGTCCCCTAGCAGCCCACTCCTGCCTGGCACCACAGGGATCCATTGGGAGGGTGACCAGAGGAGCAGGGGGTAAAACTCCACAGGAGGAAGAAAATCTCTAGCTGAACTTTGTAACAATTTGAAGGGTGGGAAGCCTCCTGCTCAGAACTCAGGGGAGGGTGCAAATCCAGTGTGCAGACTCCACAGGCAGGCGAAGAATCAAGCCCTTTTCTTTCACAGCTGGGAGGCGGGTAGCCCAGGGCAAGTTTTCAAGCCTGTCACACCCTCCGCCAGGAAACAGACTCCGGGCTATTGGGGGTGGGGGCACAGTGCGACTGAGACCTTCAGTTTATGTGAGATCTGGATGAGGTCTGTGACTGCTGGCTTTCCCCCACTTCCCTGACAACCTGCATGACTCAGGAGAGGCAGCCATAATCCTCCTAGGTACACAACTCCAGTGACCTGGAAATCTCAACCCTGTCCTCCACATCAGCTGCAGCAAGACCTGCCCAAGATGAGTCTGAGCTCAGACATGCCTAGCCCTGCCTGCACTTGATGGTCCTTCCCTATCCACCCTGGAAGCAGAAGACAAAGGGCATATAATCTTGGGAGTTCTAGGGCACTGCCCACTGCCAGTCCCTCTCCATACTCCTACAGCTGATGCTTTCTGGAAAGTGCCACCTCCTGGCAGGAGGCCAACCAGCACAAAAATAGAGCATTAAACCACCAAAGCTAAGAACACTCACAGAATCCAATGAACACCCCTGCCACCTCCACCTGAACAATCACCGGTATCCATGGCTGAGAGACCCATAGATGGTTCACATCACAGGGCTCTGTGCAGACAACCCCCAGTACCAGTCCAGAGCTGGGCAGTCTCACTGGGTGGCTAGACTCAGAAGAGAGACAACAATCACTGCAGTTTGGCTCTCAGGAAGCCACATCCATAGGAAAATAGGGAGGGTACTACATCAAGGGAACACCTGAGGGACAAAAGAATCTGAACAACAGCCTTCAGCCCTAGATCTTCCCTCTGACAGAGGCCACCCAAATGACAAGGAACCAGAAATCCAACCCTGGTAATATGACAATACAAGGCTCTTCAACACCCACAAAAAAAATCACACTGGTTCACCAGCAATGGATCCAAACCAAGAATAAATCCCTGATTTACCTGAAAAAGAACTCAGGAGGTTAGTTATTAAGCTATTCAGGGAAGGACCAGAGAAAGGCGAAGCCCAGTGCCAGGAAATCCAAAAAATCATGCAAGAACTGAAGGGAAAATTATTCAAGGAAGTAGATAGCTTAAAGAAAAAGCAATGAAAAATTCAGGAAACTTTAGACACACTTTTAAAAATGTGAAATGCTCTGGAAAGTCTCAGCAATATAATTGAGCAAGTAGAAGAAAGAAACTCAGAGCTCGAAGACAAGGTCTTCAAATTAACCCAATCCAACAAAGACAAAGAAAAAGATTAAGAACCTCCAAGAAGTCTTGGATTATGTTAAACAACCAAACCTAAGAATAATTGGTGTTCCTGAGGAAGAATAGAATTCTAAAAGCTTGGAAAACATATTTGGGGGAATAATCGAGGAAAATTTCCTTGGCCTTGCTAGATACCTAGACATCCAAATACAAGAAGTACAAAGAACACCTGGAAAATTCATTACAAAATGATCTTTGCCTAGGCACACTGTCATGAGGTTATCCAAAGTTAAGATGAAGGAAACGTAAGAGCTGTAAGACAGAAGCACCGGGTAACCTGTAAAGAAAAACCTATCAAATTAACAGCAGATTTCTCTGGAGAAACCCTGCAAGCTAGAAGGGATTCAGTCTCCTCAAACAAAACAATTATCAGCCAAGAATTTTGTATCCAGCAAAACTAAGCATCATCTACGAAGGAAAGATACTGTTGTTTTCAGACAAACAAATAATGAGAGAATTCACCTATTACCAAGCCACTACTACTAGAACTGCTAAAGGGAGTTCTAAATCTTGAAACAAATCCTGGAAACATATCAAAACAAACTCTTTAAAGCATAAATCATACGGGACCTATAAAACAAAAATACATGTTAAGAAGCAAAACAAAAAGCAAAAAAATCAAAGCATACAGGCAACAAAGAGCAAGATGAATGCAACAGAACCTCACATCTCAATAATACATTGAATGTAAATGGCCTAAACGTTCCACTTAAAAGATACAGAACCACAGCATGGATAAGAACTCACCAACCATCTACTGCCTTCAGGAGACTCACCTACCACATACAGACTCACATAAACTTAAAGTGGTAGAAAAAGGCATTTCATGCAAATGGACACCAAAAGCCAGCAGGGTAGCTATTCTTATATCAGACAAAACAAACTTTAAAGCAACAGCAGCTAAAAGAGACAAAGAGGGACATCATATAATGGTAAAAGGCCTTGTCCAACAGAAAAATATCACAATCCTAAACATATGCACCTAACACTGGAGCTCCCAAATTTATAAAACAATTACTAATAGACCTAAGAAATGAGATAGCAACACAATAATAGTGGAGACTTCAATACTCCACTGACAGCACTAGACAGGTTATCAAGACAGAAAGTCAACAAAGAAACAATGGATTTAAACTATACCCTGGAACAAATGCACCTAACAGATATATAGAGAACATTTCATCCAACAACCGCAAAATACACGTTCTATTTAACAGCACATGGAACTTTCTCCAAGATAAACCATATGACAGGCCATGAAATGAGCCTCAATAAACTTAAGAAAGTTGAAATTATATCAAGCACTCTCTCAGAACACAGTGGAATAAAACTGGAAATCAACTTCAAAAGGAACCTTCAGAACCATGCAAGTGCATGGAAATTAAATAACCTGTTCCTGAATGAGTATTGGGTCAAAAACAAAATCAAGATGGAAACTAAAAAATTATTCAAACTGAATGACAATAATGATACAACCTATGAAAACCTCTGGAATAAAGCAAAGGTGGTGCTAAGAGGAAAGTTCATAACCCTAAGCGCCTATATCAAAAAGATTGAAAGAGCACAAACTGACATTCTAAGGTCACACCTCAAGGAGCAAGAGAAACAAGAGCAAACCAAACCCAAACCCAGCAGAAGAAAGGAAGTTACCATGAAAGATCAGAGCAGAACTAAATGAAATTGAAACAAAAAAGATAAATGAAACAAAAAGCTGGTTATTTAAAAAGATAAATAAAATTGATAGACCATTAGCAAGATTAACCAAGAAAAGAAGAGAGAAAATCCAAATAACCTCACTAAGAAACAAAACAGGAGATATTACAACTGACACCACTGAAATACAAAAGATCATTCAAGGCTACTATGATACATTTACGCACATAGCTAGAAAACCAAGAAGAGATGGATAAATTATTGTAAAGATACAAACCTTCTAGCTTAAATCAGTAAGAATTAGATCCCCTGAACAGACCAATAACAAGCAGTGAGATTGCAATGGTAATTTAAAAATTACCAACAAAAAAAGTCCAGGACCAGACGAATTCACAGCAGAATTCTACCAGACATCCAAAAAAGAATTGTTACCAATCCTTTTGACACTATTCCACAAGATAAAGAAGGACTCCTCCTTAATTCATCTTCTGAAGCCAGCATCACCCTAATACCAAAATCAGAAAAGGACATAACCAAAAAAGAAAACTACAGACCGATATCCTTGAAGAACATTGACGCTAAAATCCTTAACAAAATACTAGCTAACCAAATCCAACAACATACCAAAAAGATAACCCACCATGATCAAATGAGTTTCATACCAGGGATGCAGGGATGGTTTAACATATGCAAGTCAATAAATACACCACATAAACAGAATTAAAAACAAAAATCACATGTTCATCTCAATAGATGCAGAAAAAGCATTCGACAAAATCCAGCATTGCTTTGTGATTAAAACTCTCAGCAAAATCAGCATACAAGGGACATACCTTAATGTAATAAAAGCCATCTATGACAAAACCATAGCCAACATAATACTGAATGGGGAAAAGTTGAAAGCATTCACTCTAAGAACTGGAACAAGACAAGGATGCCCACTCTTACCACTCCTCTTCAACATAGTAGTGGAAGTCCTAGTCAGAGCAATTAGACAAGAAAAAGAAATAAATGGTATCCAAATCAGTAAAGAGAAAGTCAAACTGTCGCTGTTTACTGATGATATGATCATTTACCTTGAAACCCCACGAACTCCTTCAGAAATCTCGTAGAACAAAAGAATTCAGCAAAGTTTCCACATACAAGATTAATGTATGAAAATCAGTAGCTCTTCTATACACCAACAGCAAACAAGCAGAGAATCAAATCAAGAACTCAACCCCTTTTACAATAGCTACAAAAAAAGAAATAAAATACTTAGGAATACACCTAACCAAGGGGTCAAAAGACCTCTAAAAGGAAAACTACAAAACACTGTTGAAAGAAATCAGAGATGACATAAACAAATGGAAACACATCCCATGCTCATGGGATGGGTAGAATCAATATTCTGAGAATGACCATACTGCCAAAAGCAGTCTACACATTCAACACAATCCCCATCAAAATACCACCACCATTCTTCACAGAATTAGAAAAACAATTCTAAAATTCATATGGAACCAAAAAAGAACCCACATAGCCAAAGCAAGACTAAGCAAAAAGAACAAATCTGGTGGCATCACACTACCTGATTTCAAACTATACTATAAGGCCATAGTCACCCAAACAGCATGGTACTGGTATAAAAATAGGCACATAGACCATTGAAACAGGATAGTGAACCCAGAAAGAAACCCAAATACTTACAGCCAACTGATCTTCAACAAAGCAAACAAAAGCATCAAGTGGGAAAGGACACCCTTTTCAACAAATGATGCCGGATAATTGGCTAGCCACATGGAGGAGAATAAAACTGGATCCTCATCTCTCACCTTATACAAAAATCAACTCAAGATGTATTAAGGACTGAAACCTAAAACCTGAAACTATAAAAATTCTAGATGATAACATTGGAAAAACCCTTCTAGACATTGTCTTAGGCAAGGATTTCATGACCAAGAACCCAAAAGCAAATGCAACAAAAACAAACATAAATAGCTGGGACCTAATTAAACTAAAGAGCTTTTGCATGGCAAAAGGAACTGTCAGCAGAGTAAACAGACAACCCACAGAGGGGGAGAAAATCTTCACAATCTACACATCTGACAAAGGACTAATATCCAAAATCTACAATGAACTCAAACAAACCAGTAAGAAAAAAACAAACAATCCCATCAAGAAGTGGGCTAAGGACATAAATAAACAATTCTCAAAAGATATACAAATGGCCAACAAACACATTAAAAAATGCAAGACTAAACCAGGAAGAAGTTGAATCTCTGAATAGACCAATAACAGGCTCTGAAATTGTGGCAATAATCAATAGCTTACCAACCAAAAAGAGTCCAGGACCTGATGGATTCACAGCCGAATTCTACCAGAGGTACAAGGAGGAACTGCTACCATTCCTTCTGAAACTATTCCAATAAATAGAAAAAGAGGGAATCCTCCCTAACACATTTTATGAGGCCAGCATCGTCCTGATACCAAAGCCTGGCAGAGACACTACCAAACAAGAGAATTTCAGACCAATATCCTTGATGAACATTGATGCAAAAATCCTCAATAAAATACTGGCAAACTGAATCCAGCAGCACATCAAAAAGCTTATACACCATGATCAAGTGGGCTTCATCCCTGGGATGCAAGGCTGGTTCAACATACGCAAATCAATAAATGTAATCCAGCATATAAACAGAACCAAAGACAAAAACCACATGATTATCTCAATAGATGCAGAAAAGGCCTTTGACAAAATTCAACAACCCTTCATGCTAAAAACTCTCAATAAATTAGGTATTGATGGGACATATCTCAAAATAATAAGAGCTATCTATGACAAACCCACAGCCAATATTATACTGAATGGGCAAAAACTGGAAGCATTCCCTCTGAAAACTGGCACAAGACAGGGATGCCCTCTCTCATCACTCCTATTCAACATAGTGCTGGAAGTTCTGGCCAGGGCAATCAGGCAGGAGAAGGAAATAAAGGGTATTCAATTAGGAAAAGAGGAAGTCAAATTGTCCCTGTTTGCAGATGGCATGATTGTATATCTAGAAAACCCCATTGTCTCAGCCCAAAATCTCCTTAAACGGATAAGCAACTTCAGCAAAGTCTCAGGATACAAAATCAATGTACAAAAATCACAGGCATTCTTGTACACAAATCACAGACAGAGAGCCAAATCATGAGTGAACTCCCATTCACAATTGCTTCAAAGAGAATAAAATACCTAGGAATCCAATTTACAAGGGACATGAAAGACCTCTTCAAGGAGAACTACAAACCACTGCTCAATGAAATAAAAGAGGATACAAACAAATGGAAGAACATTCCATGCTCATGGGTTGGAAGAATCAATATCGTGAAAATGGCCATACTGCCCAAGGTAATTTATAGATTCAATGCCATCCCCATCAAGCTACCAATGACTTTCTTCACAGAATTGGAAAAAACTACTTTAAAGTTCATATGGAACCAAAAAAGAGCCCGCATCGCCAAGTCAATCCTAAGCCAAAAGAACAAAGCTGGAGGCATCACACCACCTGACTTCAAACTATACTACAAGGCTACAGTAACCAAAACAGCATGGTACTGGTACCACAACAGAGGCATAGATCAGTGGATCAGAACAGAGCCCTCAGAAATGATGCCACATATCTACAACTATCTGATCTTTGACAAACCTGACAAAAACAAGCAATGGGAAAAGGATTCCCTATTTAATAAATGGTGCTGGGAAAACTGGCTAGCCATATGTAGAAAGCTGAAACTGGATCCCTTCCTTACACCTTATACTAAAATTAATTCAAGATGGATTAAAGACTTAAATGTTAGACCTAAAACCATAAAAACCTAGAAGAAAACCTAGGCAATACCATTCAGGACATAGGCATGGGCAAGGACTTCATGTCTAAAACACCAAAAGCAATGGCAACAAAAGCCAAAATTGACAAATGGGATCTAATTAAACTAAAGAGCTTCTGCACAGCAAAAGAAACTAACATCAGAGTGAACAGGCAACCTACAAAATGGGAGAAAATTTTTGCAACCTACTCATCTGACAAAGGGCTAATATCCAGAATCTACAATGAACTCAAAACCAATTTACAAGAAAAATCAAACAACCCCATCAAAAAGTGGGCAAAGGACATGAACAGACACTTCTCAAAAGAAGACATTTATGTAGCCAAAAAACACATGAAAAAATGCTCATCACTGGCCATCAGAGAAATGCAAATCAAAACCACAATGAGATACCATCTCACACCAGTTAGAATGGACATCATTAAAAAGTCAGGAAACAACAGGTGCTGGAGAGGATGTGGAGAAATAGGAACACTTTTACACTGTTGGTGGGACTGTAAACTAGTTCAACCATTGTGGAAGTCAGTGTGGCAATTCCTCAGGGATCTAGAACTAGAAATACCATTTGACCCAGCCATCCCATTACTGGGTATACACCCAAAGGACTATAAATCATGCTGCTATAAAGACACATGCACACGTATGTTTATTGCGGCACTATTCACAATAGCAAAGACTTGGAACCAACCCAAATGTCCAACAACGATAGACTGGATTAAGAAAATGTGGCACATATATACCATGGAATACTATGCAGCCATAAAAAATGATGAGTTCATGTCCTTTGTAGGGACATGGATGAAACTAGAAACCATCATTCTCAGTAAACTATCGCAAGGACAGAAAACCAAACACAGCATGTTCTCACTCATAGGTGGGAATTGAACAATGAGAACACATGGACACAGGAAGGGGAACATCACACTCCAGGGACTGTTGTGGGGTGGGGGGATGGGGGAGGGACAGCATTAGTAGATATACCTAATGCTGAATGGCAAGTTAATGGGTGCAGCGCACCAACATTGCACATGGATACATATGTAACAAACCTGCACATTGTGCACATGTACCCTAAAACTTAAAGTATAATGATAAAAAAAAATGCTCAACATCACTAATGATCAGGAAAATGCAAACCAAAACCACAATGCGATATCATATTACTTCTGCAAGAATGGCCATAATCAAAAAATCAAAAACAGTAGATGTTGGCATGGATGCAGTGAACAGGGAACACTTCTACACTGCTAGTGGAAATATAAATTAGTATAGCCGCCATGGAAAATAGTGTGGAGATTCCTTAAAGAATTTAAAGTAGAACTACCATTTAACCCAGCAATCCCACTACTGGGTATCTAGCCAGAGGAAAGGAAGTCATTATTCGAAAAAGATACTTGCACACGCATGTTTATAGTGGCACAATAGCGAAATTGTGGAACCAACCCAAATACCCATAAATCAATGAGTAGATAAAGAAAGTGGGGTGTGTGTGTGTGTGTGTGTGTATAGACAGACAGATATATGATGGAATACTATGCAGCCACAAAAAGGGATAAATTAACAGCACTTGCAGTCACTTAGATGAGATTGGACACTATTATTCTAAATGAAGTAACTCAGGAATGGAAAACCAAACACCGTATGTTCTAACTAATATGTCAGAGCTAAGCTATGAGGACGAAAAGGCATAAGAATGATACAGTGGACTTTGGGGACTTCGGGGGAAGAGTGGGAGGGGGGCGAGGGATGAAAGTCTACAAATATGGTGCAGTGTATACTGCTCGGGTGATGGATGAACCAAAATCTCACAAATCACCACTAAAGAACTTACTCATGTAATCAAATACCACCTGTACTCCAATAACTTATGGAAAAATAAAAATAAAAGCTCAAATATGTTAAAAGTAAAGGGATAGATATAGAGCACATACCATGCTAATGCTGACCAAAAGGAAGCTGGAATAGCTGTATTAATTTTAGACAAATGCAACTTCAGGAAAAATACTTAAAGGCATAACATAAGGTAGACAAGTAGTATCCACAAAGACATAATAATCCTTAACATGTATGCACATCTTCTAAAGCTCACATGGAATACTAACCAAGATAGAACATTATGGATCAAAAAAACACATTAACAAATTTAAAAGAATAGAAATCATACTAAGTATGTTTTCAGATCACAACAGAACTAAACTATAGATCAAAATCAGAAAGACAACTGGAAAATAGAAAAAAATGAAGATTAAACAACACAATTCTAAGTAACACATGGGATCAAAGTGGAAGTCTCAAGAGAAATTGAAAATATCCTGAACAAAAATGAAAACATAGCACCAAAATTTGTGGTATTCAGTAAAGTAGATCTAAAGGAAAATTATGGCACTAAATGCATATGTTAGAAAAGAAGACATAAAATCAATAGTCTAAAGAGTCTCCATAAAAAACAAACTAGAGAAAAAGAACAATTTGGAAGCCTGTAATAAAAAGAAACATAATAAAAATCAGAACATAAATCAATAAAATTTTAAACAGCAAACAATAGAGAAAAATCAATGAAATCAAAAGAAGCTCTTTGAAAAGCTCAATAAAATTTATAAACCTCTAGTTAGGCTAACCAAGAAAAATAGAAGACACAAATTACTAATATCAGAAATGAAAGAAAGATCATCACTACTGATCACATGGACATTAAAAGGATAATAAAGAAATAGTACAAACAACTCTTTGCCCACAAATTAGATAAAATGAATGAATTCTTCAAAAGACACAACTACCAAAAGTCACAAAAGGAAAAGTAGATAATCTGAAGAGGACCATATCTACCAATGAAATTGAATCAATAATTAACAACCACGAAAACAAAAGCACCAGGCTCAAATGGCTTCACTGGTGAATTCTACCAAAAATTTAAGGAAAAAATGATACAATTTCCACTATCTCTTACAGGAAATAGAAACAATTCCTAACTCATTCTATGAGTCCAGAATTACCCTAACACCAGAAGCAGATAAGAATATTCCAAGAAAGGAAAACTATAGATCAATATCTCTCACAAAGATAAATGTAAAAATCCTCAACATATTAGCAAATCAAATACAACAATATATAAAAATAATTATACATCATGATCAAGTGAGATTTATTCTAGCTAGGCAAGGCTGTTTTAGTGTTTAAAAACCAATGAATGTAATTCACCACATCAACAGGCTAAGGGGAAAAAAAAGCAATATTACAATACTTGGTACAGAAAAGGCATTTGACAAAATCCAATATCCGTGTATAATAAAAATTATCAGCGAAGTAGGAATGCAGGGAAAGTTCTTCAACTTGATAAAGAACAGCTGCAAAACACCTCATTACTTAATAGTGGGAAACCAGTAACTCTCTAAGATCATGAGCAAGGCAAGGATGTCCCCTCACAACATTCCTAGTTAACATCATACTGGAAGTCCTAATTAAATAAATAAGACAAGAAAAGGAAATTAAAGGTATACAGATTGGGGAGGACAAAATTAAATTCTTTATTCACAATTTTCTCTGTGCAGAATTCCAAAGGATAGGGGAAAAAGTTCCTGGAATTAATAAGTGAGTATAGCAAGGTCACTATAGAATAGAAGGTTAATATACAAAAGTCAATTGCTCGTCTATATGCCAAAAATGACCAATTTGTATTTGAAATGAGAGAAAATACATTTGCAATAGCACCCCAAAAATGAAATACTTAGGTATAAAGTTTCAGAAAATATGTATAAGATCTGAAGAAGAAAACTACAAAACTGATAAATCAAACAAAATCTAAATAAATGGAGCGATATTCCACTTTCAAGGATAGGAAGACTCAATATTGTTAAGATGTCAGTTCTTCCCAACTTGGTCTATAAATTCAAAGCAATCCAAATCAAAATCTCAGCAAGCTATTTTATAAATTACCTGATTCTAAAATTTATCCATTTAAGTTTTAAACCTAGAATAATCAACAGAATACAGTAAAGTAAGCTTGAATGACACATAATAGGCAATTTCAAAACTTACTATAAAGGCACAGTAATCAAGGCAATGTCATATTAGCAAAAGAATAGACATATATTACTAGATAAATGGAACGAAATACTGAGCTCAGAAATAGACCCAAACAAATATAATCAACTGCTCTTTGACACAGAAGCAATGGCAATTCAATGGAAAAAGAGCCTTTTCAACAAATGCCATGGGAATATTTGGATGTTTATATGCAAAAATAAGAAAAATAACTTAGACATAGGCCTTATACCTTTAACAAAAATTAACTCAAAACAGACCATAAACTAAAATATAAAATGCAAAATTATAAAATTTCTAGAAGAAAACGGAGGAGAAAATTCAGGTGACCTTCAGTTTGACAACGAATTTTTAGATACAACACCAAAGCATAATCTATGAAAAAAAATTTGGTAAGTTGGATTTTATGAAAAAGTTCATTCCTTACCCAAATGACTGCCCATGCACTGGGCTCAGCCAATTTCATCAGCTCGGGCGTCAATATTATTTAAGAGAACTTGTTGCATTTGGGAGATTAAGAAGGAAGAGATCCAGGATCCCTGGCAATGTAGTATTCAAGAAATAGGTGATCCCAGCAATAATCTATGTATACAATTTGGTGTGAGTAATCTTTCACTTGGACACAAAACATTTTACCCACTTAATCATCTGAATAAATTTCTGTCTCTCAACCTCTTTCTCATTAAATATGCATTACTATCTATTTCACTAGGATATTTTGTGACTTAATAGTGTGCACTGATTTGAGACTTAACAGAGGAAAGAGCTAAACAAAATTCTATATGTATATACTTGTACTATGGAGAATACAGAATGATGATAAATATGCAATAACAGTATAAAACAAAAAGAGCTTTAGAACAGACAGATGAAGGAGGTGATGTGGAGAAGAGAGACACATCGTATAAACCATGGCTAAAGAGATAACCAGGGCAGATATCTAGGCAAGAAAAACCAGTTAGATCAGTTGTAAATCAAATATATTTATTAATGTCTTGGTGGGGTGAGGGGAAAATGACCTTATATTTTGATTAGACATGGATACATACGAATGTTCAAACCAAGACTTGTAGCAGGTATTGTGCTAGATATTCTCCATTGCCTCTTCAGATAACACTTTCTACCTTGTGTCCAATCTGCCCCAGCAGTCTGGCCTTTATGGTCTACATTAAGGGATCCCTTCACTCTGGCGTCCCAGGAAGGCCAAGTGGCAGGAGAGCAGAAGGCAGGAAGAGAGTGAAGCAAGAGTATTTATCTTCTAAACTCCCTCCCTTCTGTGCTGTGGTGGAGGATGGCTGGGTTCCTTCCCCAAGTTCCTAGCAGATAGCCTCTCCCCAGCTGCCTTCTGCTCTTGCACCACCCCTCATTAGCTTTTCTTGACCTTGCCCACATTTTTGAAACTGTTCCTTAGTTTATTTCTCTTCATCTGTTACCTGCCTAAACTCTTACTGATAAAAGCATAAAACATGTACAAAGAGAATATAAAATGTATTAATTTGCTGATAAGGGCTTTTCAATTATAATTCAAGAACCCTTACTTACGGGAAAAGTAGTGTAAATAGGATGCACCTGCTCTGTGGAGCCTATTCTGAACCCCAGAAGTTGGTTATGCCTTCTTTGTTCTCCTTGCCCTTTATGCATAGCACATAATTATTGTGAGATTGTGGTGGGCATGAAAGACCTTAGTCAAGGGGACCTCATTTGGGATGTGTTTCATGAGGTGAGGGATCTGAGAAATAAAGGACTCCCTAAAGTTCTGGCAGTTGGAGTTATATGAACTCAGTCACCTGAGGTTGGCTTCCACAGTTGTGCACAACCAAGAGATAGCAAGTGCTGCACAATTCAGTGAGGCCCCTCTTACCTTCAATGCATCCATCTCCTCAGACAGTGAGAGCAAGATACACATCTGTAGATCTCCTACTCTAGTTGAGAACACACAATAAGAACATAGTGTTTATTAATGAGCCCAGAACTGCCTTCTTCCAAGTGGTATTCCCTGACAAAGACAAGTACAAGCTGTTTAAAAGAATGCCATTTAATATCAAAACATCTAGGTTATGATAACCCCAACACTACATACCCTGAGACGTTATATGTATATGCTTTTTTTCCCCAGTGCCAAAACAAAACTATTTTGAGAGAGGATTTACTTTTTTAAAGAATTGTCATGTCAAAGCAAGCAGGAGTGGTTTTTTAACATCTAAATTAAAATAAGAACTGCATGTCTGTCTGCATAGTTTAAGTGAGTCTCCAATCCCTGAAGTCAGAACATTAAATTCAGGGTTTTTCATACAAATAGCAAACAGGAGTTCACCCAGATAATCTGCGAAGCTACCAGCTAAGAGGCCATAACTGGCACTAACTCCTTTGTCACATATATGCATTTGGTGTTCTCAGCTCTCCTCTCAATCACTAACTCCTGGCTCTTTCTCTGCATGATTTTCAGGCATGTCCCTCCATCATGGCCTCTGCTATGTCAGGTCTACCATTATAGACCTTGGAGCCCATGGTTCCTGTTCTCACTTCCTTGACTCCTTTCATCTTTCCACTCTAGAATAATTTTTCTCCGATACAATATCTTTATATCATCATCCTGTTCACTACGTTCAAATGACTGAATGTACTCAGACCTGTTTTCTCATCTGTAAAAATGATACTAGAATGGGGCTGAAAAAAATCAAAGGTCTCTTTTATCTCTGAACTCATTATTCCTCCACTGAACTCATTTGATCTCATGTAACAATCTTTTTTGTGGTTGGCCCCTTGCCGTCAGCCACTCTTCACACATTCATCTAACAAAATTTATTGAGTGCCTGCAATGGAAGAACACAGTGCTAGGTTCTAGAAATAAAATTAAAAATTCCTACCTTTGACATGCAATAGCAGTTATCATTTCTGAGCACTTCTACATGGGGTATTTCAGGAGGGCTCATTGTATCCTCACAATAAACTTATGATAGAAGCATTATTGATAACTCCACTTTATAGAAAACTGAAACACAGCTCAGTACGTGGCCCAAGTCATATAACTAGTAAGTGACTGAGCCAAATGTCATTGGTTCTAAATGATTGTGCCTCAAATAATTACAGTGAAAAGTTCTTAAAGACATTAATAAAATACTGAACAGGAAGATCTAAGCTTTGCTGCAGTTTCTAGGATGAAGGGCTACTTGAGCTCCAAGAAGCTTTCCACCCCTACCCCCTGCCAATGCCATGCCCCTTCTGGAGCACTCATCACATAGTCTCAGCCAAGTCATTTCCATCTCAAGCATTGTGCAAAAGACCAACACTCACCTTGAAAAAAACCATCTTCAATGAATGGACTGCCATCTCTGCTTTATTATTTTGTACATAAGATTGTTACTTTGTACATATAGTACATTTGACATAATTTTTTTTAACTTGTTTTCATGCCATGCTTAATCTCCCCAACCAATCTATCAAAAGCACCTCCAGCCAAGCCTGGTACAGTGCGTATCAAATAGCAAGCAAAGCTTGTTAGTAAATCAAGCAATTCACTTTATCCAGGGAGTCAAATCCAAACCCTCCAGACAAGTTTGATGACATTCACTCACCTTGACCTGGCAGAGCCTCCCCCATCAATCCACCAGGGCTGAGTTGACAACAATTCTCCTCCAATCAGTTCTCCACACTCCTATCCCTGTGACTTTTATCTTGTATTAAACGATCATATAAACACTGAGCCTTCAAAGCAGTGAAAGGAACTTTTATTTTCTCATGGTTTCCATCTCCCAACTTCTTCTATTGTATCGTAAATCCAAAACTGCCATAAAAGTTAGAAGCTTCAGAAGTGTCTTTTATAGGAATTTGGATTGTAGTCAAACATCTACCCTCAGTGTTCTCTTTCCAGTGTGGCATTTCCTCCCTACCACCTAACACACGTATACACAGTATGCTAGGAAGACCTGCAGACCTAAGCAGGTTTGAGATATTTTTCCATCACTCATCATTACAAATGTGTTTGTGTTTTCACTGTGGGGTATTCTTAAACCCTGCTGCTGGTGATGCTTTCTGTAAACAGTAATTCTCAAGTGCCTTATTGTGAATGCAATGAGTCATCTCCAGTGCAGAGAAGTGGCTTTATTTAGGACTGGCCAGAGGGGGATGGGCATCATTATATTCAGTTTGATAGAGGATCTGCAGAATTCTGTCTCATTGCCCTGTACAGCAGGTCCAGTTTCTTTCTCCTGATAGAAGAACTGTATGCCTAAATATTCAGCACATATCCCCAAATTGATGTTTTACCTAAATTGTTTCTTAATTGGTTCAAATTAAGTGCATTTTGCAAATTCTCCCTCAGTCTAGTCTGTGGTCTAATGACTGTCTGACATAGGAAGCACTAAATGTTTAGTTAATATTTGCTGAACAATTAAAAAAAGGAAAAAATAGAAACAAAGGAAAGGAGGTAAAACTGATAACTGTGGGTGAAAAGAAGTCAAGGTCAAAGCCTGCATCTCTGTCTGGTTCATGAACCATTGAGCCTTACAGAGTTAAAACTATTCTGTGACCCCCAGGAGCCAATCAGCCCCCTCAAATTTATACTGTTAGGAGAACCTTTTGAAAGAAAGCAACCAGCTTACAGCAACTCATCCCCACTGCTGGAAAAATACAAGTCAACATATTTTGACCTCTGATGGTAGAGCCGCAAAAGTAATGTATCAGATATCTACTTCCATAATAGTACTGCATAACAAACAGCCACAAAAACCTCAGTAGCATTCAGCAATAAGCATGTATTGTTTATGCCTGGGTCAGCTGAGGGCTGGCTAGATGGCTCTGCTAATCTTGGCCAGACTTCTTCACGTCTGCAGTCAGCTGGCAGTTAGCTGATATCAGCTGGCCTTGGCTGGGGCAACAGGGATTCCTCTGCCCTGTGCCACATATCTCTCATCCTCTAGAGCAGGCTATGCAGACATGTTGTCATGGCGATGCAAGAGAAGCTTGCCACTAGAAATACGCGAGGGCTTTTGAGGTCTAAGCTCAGAGCTGGTATACCCTCATCTCTACCTCATTCTAGTAGCCAAAGCAAGCCACACAGCGGAGCCCAGGAACAGAGAATTGTTAATATGTCCTGCCTTTGGAGTTCGAGACCAGCCTGACCAACATGGTGAAACCCCATCTCTACTAAAAATACAAAAGTTAGCCAGGTGTGGTGGTGCACACCTGTAGTCCCAGCTACTCAGGAGGCTGAGGCAGGAGAATTGCTTGAACCCTGGAGGCAGAGGTTGCAGTGAGCCGGGACCATGCCATTGCACTCCAGCCTGGGCGACAGAGCAAAACTCGGTCTTAAAAAAAAAAAAAAAAAAAAAAAAAAAAAAAAAAAAAAGTCCTGCCCTCAGTGGAAATGAACTGTAAAGTTAAATGGCAAAGGAAGTGGTACAGGGAGAGATGGAGAATTAAGACCAGTGATGCAGTCTACCCCAAGTATATTTACATAAAAATAAAAAGAGTATTATGAATTGCAAAGATGGAACCCATGCATATTTATAGATACTGAAGTAACCAAACTAAAAGACAGTGCTTATTTTTTCTAATAAATATCTAGCTCAGACATTATTTTTTAACTCATTCTTATTGTCATTATAATTAGTTAAATATTAGCTTGAGCTAAAAAAATCATGCTGTGAATGAACTGATTTCTTTCTTCTATGGATATTCTTTAGTCAAGTGGTCTGGTAAACACTTATGAGCTACTAAAAGCTTTGAACGTTTATGTAAGTCTATGACAACAGTACATTTTTCCAATTTTTACAGAGGAGAATTAAAATATCCTATCTGATATAACAAGGATTATGAATAGATTAAAAAATTATTTCAGTATTTTAAATTTAATACTCTCATTTAACAGGTTTGACAAAATGAAAAGTATTACATTCTGATTCCTAGATTTGTATTTCTCATCTGATTCAATTATGTAAGTTTATATTTTAGAAATACCAACTCCTTTACATCAGGGCCAAGACTAAATAACTCTGCAATATCAGAAGAAGCGTCACATTGAAAGAACGCTGAAATGAAATTACATTTCATCTCTACAAAAATCAGAATCTCTATTTCTGGGTTCAATGTATTTGACAGTTTAACTACCTACATTGTTTTTATCATATAAAAAAGGAGAGTGTTTTAATTTCAATCCCTTAACCTTCTAGCAATGAAATAGTTCCAGAGAATATAATGAATATAAAAGGGGTCAGTGTTCAAATTATATTCATTTATAGCTAATTGTAAAGTTTCTTTTGTTGCTGAAGACCAGGACCTTTTTCCTGTCTATCTGCTAGTGACTATCACTCTGATGCCTTAATCTTCAAGTGGACATTCTCTTCATTCAATGCAATTATGGTAACCTGAAAGGTAATGTAGTCTCATAAGAGATATGCCATCATCACACAGATTTATGGGCAGAACCACACCCATAAAATTTAGATAATTGCTTGTGTACTACCAGCCTATTTTGCCTGTTAATATAAATAATATTTTCAACATTAGCTACCAAGAGGACAAATTTCTCATAACTGACTTTCTGCTTAATTCTGTCAGATAATCTCTGCTGCAATATGATGAAGAACATACTGTGAAGAATTTCTGACAACCTTCGTTTTTCTAGGGTGTTTTGCTGAAGAGGCCCAATCTGTTGTTTATTTGGGGCTGGTACCACATTAAATTGATTTAGGGACACCATTTTCCATTCTTCTATCTTCCATGCTCTGTTAACTTATGTCACATTTATTAAAACTCATGGTTTTGCATGTATGTTTCAATTTGTGGTAGCAAACTGATGAAACACGTTTCTCCTTTTTTGTAAAATGGTGTTTAACAACTGCTACTCCCATTAATGTATTGCCACCTTATAAGTAAACTCAATATGAAGAGATCTGCACAATATTCTGATTAAGAAATTCTACCTGGGGCACAGAATATATGTGAAATACCTTTTCAAATAAAAACTTGGAGGAAGTAAACAGAGCAAATGCATAAAAGAACATACGTTTTATGCTACCAAATTATGCATCATTATTTTGAATAGCTAACCAAAGTTTGTTACAGATACTAAAGCTTCATTTAAATTTTAGTCCATTTGCAGTTTGTTGTTGTTGTTTAAAATTCCTCAGGCAGGGGTGTGCATGGAGGAAGTGACTTCTCTAGGGAGCTGAACTCTAAAATCTTGTTTCTGGGAGATACTGCAATTTGTGATCTCAGATTCTAGACTGTTGCGAAGAAAGCTCTCTGAGCTCCTGTGTGTTAATTTATGACATATCTGCTTTCACCTGATAGGTTTGCGCTTTATCACGAGTCTCAGGGAGCCCATCAGGGCTCACAAAGGAAAGAAGTCTGAGACACTTAAAAAATATATGACTCCAAGCCAGGGAGCACTTTATGTTGTACACAGCAAAGGAACCCCTGGTACCACTGAACATGAAGGTCATGTTCTACACAAGTATAAGGACTGGGCTGCCATCCTCACGTTCTTCATGTTATTAAAACAAAATGTCTAATCATGCTTGAAGCTGCCCAAAGCCTTGTTGGAGAAGAGATATCAAGCTGGAACACAGCCAGTCCACACCTTCTGCTTTCACCCACACCCACTTTCTGTATGCACACTCTGACCCTGCTCTGGCCAGACTGACCTATTTATCCCCTTCCCCTAAACGTATCTCATGTTTCCCACCTTCAAGCTGGCCAGACTGACCTATTTATCCCCTTCCCCTAAACGTATCTCATGTTTCCCACCTTCAAGCCTCTCCACACCTACATTTTACTCATCTTTTAAGGTCCAATTTCCCACTTTTTTAAAGTACTCCAAATCCAAAGTCAGTGAGATCTCCAGAGAGAAACAATACTTTTAATTTCTCTGCTGTCCATATAGCTACCATAAGACTTATGTAAGTATTCACTGTTTCCCTAATAGATTACACATTTTCTAAGGATAAAACCATATTTGAATGCCCAGTTACGCTCCTAAGTGGCTAACATTGAGCCTTACTCAAAGTAAATGCATAACACAAATTTGTTTTTATGCTTTTAATACATGTTGGTATTTTTAATATTTTTCTTCTCACCAAAAGAACACAACATCATCATACATACAACCTTCAAACATAAATGAGTATGTAAAAGCCATAACCTCCATCAATGTCCAGTCAAAGTGCTGGTCAATGGAAGAGAGAGTTTACACCACTGACCCAGGCATATGTTTCAGGCTGTGGTGAAGCTTGAAATTTTCCTATCATTTGTTTGCTGGATGACCCAATTTGGTCAAAATCTACTTTTCTTTATTGGAATGAATCCCCTAGCAGGTAGGTCAACTCCACAGGACAAAACTTCAAAGTGAATGTGAGGTAGGTTACTTCTCATATCAACTCTAATTTGCAGCAAGACGTCCATGGCATTTCAAGAGGCTTTGAGTCTTTCTGAGGCTTCAGGAGTGAGGTAGTAGCTTCTCTTGAGCAATTGGTAATACTTTGGGTCAAGAACAGTGGCTATGGAACATATCCTAATAATCACCTTCTCAAATGTTATAGAGTCTTGCAAGTGACAGAAAAAGATGGGAAAAGATACTCTCATAGTTTAGGAAACTGCTTTCATAAGCTTTGGTATCTCTAAAACTTAGATTCCAGCCCATCCAAAGAGCTCTTTCTGCAGTATGTTTTCAGGAAACATTTTCATCATTGATCCAAGCATCAGAAAACAAAAACAAACACAAATATACAACATAAGATCCCAAGAGCATCAGCATTCAATCACTGTCATTACATGAATTATACTTGAAGCATGAGCAAGACACATGAGGCCCTATCTCAAAGATGAGCCACCCCTACTGGTGACAGAGGGCACCCAGAAAGAAGCAAGACCCTCATTTACCACCAGCTGACCCACAGGGTCTGAGCTCCTCCAATGACTGGGTCCAAAGATGTAGCTTCCCCCCACTCTTTCAAAACTAGTCCTATGTTTTCAATAACTAGCTTTTCTCTGCCTCAGCATCCTCGAGTATATAACAAAACAGTAAAGGATGACAGAAAAATGTGGGCTTTAGAGTTGGAGTCCAAAGAACCAAGGTTATGACCTTGGATAACTTCATCAATCTCTCTTAGCTTTAGTTTCTTCATCTGTAAAATAACAATGTTTGCAGGACTGCGGTGTAAATAAGCTAATACACAGGTGAGAGTAAATGTTAGCTATTATCATTATGAGTATTGTTATTATCAGGGTGTCAGATTAGGTTATCTTCTAAATATCCGTTCTACTTCCAAGGCTTATAAAATAGAAGATTTTGAAGAAAGCCCCCATTCAACCTTTAATAACCCTAAAGATTAATTTGCTCCTTCTGCATAATAATGAAAGGACAAGGTAACTTGCGGATCCTAGGGCATATCTGTTCAAGCACCAAATACTTTTTAAAATTAAGAAAATAAATAATACTTGGAAAATGGCCCCATTCCAACAAAACCCTTAATGTTTAATCCGTTAAGAAGTCATCTGAACTCTCATTTAACTAGCTTTCCTGATGGACTGATTGTACGGGGGACATGGAAAATGCGAATACCAAGTAATGAGACTGATTTTGGCAAGACATCAGGGAAATCAGCATAAATTACTCCTTAGTCACACTTACATAGGAAAATCATTTTAAGAGACTTTATATCAAAAGAATTAATAAATACCAGTCAAGTCACGTTTTCCAGGGACTTCCAGGTCACATTTACAAACAGGTGTCTAAATCCCCCTTCCCCCACCCCAGATTCCAGGTGAAATATCAAGTAGAATATTAAAACGTCAAAATAAAGTTTCACGTTGACTTCTCTAGTTTTGTCGGGCTATTTATAGGGATCAAATAGTGATCTTATTATAGATCACTCCCACAGCAACTTGGTCCTCACCCATTTCTCTTTGCCATCCTTCCCACAAAGGGTGCTTCAACCTTCATTCCACTCATTGAACCCGATATATATGTACAAATTCTGTCAGTTAAAAATTTAAAAAAATTTTAAATGTACTATCTATTCTTTAAAATTAGTTTATCCTCTATTACTATTTTAATGTAGATATACAGAGAAAAACATACCTACACATGCTTACACCATTTAATTTTATATATAGTTTTCTTTATGGAACATGGGATCAGTCATTCAAAACAAATAATTTTGTCATCTTCAAAAATTCCAGAGTCTAGATATTGTTACGACTACTTGAATGGGAGAAAATCTTAACTAATCAGTAAGTTAAAAATTAGCTAATAATTATTAGAGCTCAGAACAAACAAAACTAGTTAAGCCGCACACCTTACAGAATTCTACCCTGTCAAGTCAGGCCTTTTAGATTCAGCAACCCTAATTATCCATTTCAGACTTGTTGAATTACTTAAAGTCCTCAATGGGGCCAGTTCTATCCCCTCTGGACCTATGCACTATCATCTCCCTCTCCTGTCAACTTAGAAGGGCCTTCCCTATCATTTTCCCAGGAACACTTCCTACTCCTCCTTCCAGACTTAACTCAGGTGACTCCTCTGGGCCTCCTTTATGAGCCTATCCAGAAAAATGAGGTGCTCTTCCCTCTGCTCCCACAAAACCCTGAGCATCTCTCTTCATAGCATTCATGCCACTGTTTTGAGGCTACTTGTGTACTTGCCTACCCACCCCCTCCTGCAAAATGCCTGGTTTTTATCTTTAAAGGTAGGTATTTGTTTTTCCTTACACATCTTTGTCTTCCCCGGCACCCAAATACAGCCTAGTGTAAACTACCAGCATTTAATAAATATTGAATAAATAAATGAATTTTTGGAAAATAAACAAAAAGCTTAAGTCTCTCTACATTATTATAACCTCTTAGTGAAGGATATATGAAATGACATCACCTACAAGTATTAATAGCAAAATAAAAACATAGATAATGAGCACTTTAATGTGCTTTCATTAATTTATTTATGAAGAGATAATGTGACATTCAAGTTTGGGGGGATTCCTACACCCTAATATCAACCATTATTACATAATAGTTTTCAATCTCTATCTACATAGTCATTATATAACAAGAATACATGCCCAGCTGGGCACAGTGGCTCATGCCTATAATCCCAGTACTTGGGGAGGTCGAGGCAGGGCAGATTACTTGAGATCAGGAGTTCGAGACCAGCCTGACCAACATGGTGAAATTTCATCTCTACAAAAATATAAAAATTAGCCAGGTGTGATGGTGCATGCCTGTAGTCCCAGCTACTTGGAGGCTAAGGTGGGAGAATCACTTGAACCCAGGAGGCAGAGGTTGCAGTGAGCCAAGATCGCACCACTGCACTCCAGCCTGGGCAACAGAGCAAGACTGCATCTCAAAAACAAAAAAACAAAAAACCACACATGCCCCTACCAGCCAAGTATCCTTTAGATAACATTATTCTGCACATGCTTCCACATTGTTACACTTTCCTCATAATTATCTCTAGTCTTGCCAAATAACCTGTTAATTTATTCATAATTTGAAGGCAACAAAGCAGAGCCTTGAGCAAGGCTGCCTGAGTTTAAATCTGGACTCTCTCACTTTGCAGGTGTTTGATCTTGGACAAGTCACTTAACTTCTCTGTGCCTCAGTTTCCTCATCCTGTAACACAGAGATGATAATAAGAGTGCTATCATGTGGTTTTGGTGAAGACTAAATGAGCTAATACATTTAAAGTGATAAGAGGTGGTTTTGTTTTGAGACTGGGTCTTGCTATGTTGCCCAGGTTGGTCTCAAACCTGTTGGTCTCAAACTTCTGGGCTCAAGCAATCATCCCACCTCAGCCTCTCAAGAAGCTGGGATTACAGGGAGGCCATCTTGAAGAGCTCTTGATACATGGTACATACATGATAACTATTAGCTATATATTTTATTGTAATTATGAATTCACTAATATTGGTCTAGGTTGTTTCTATATTATTTGCATCACCGTAGCACATTTAAGCATATGGATTTGAGGATGGTTTTTTGGGTAGTTGGTTTTGTTTCAAATTCTCAAGATTTCTAACTCATTTCCAAAAGGGCTTCTAATCCACTTTTTAAATGCTCATATGTAAAAATTACTTAATTTTATATGTGTAAACTACTTTTTAAGAAGATACTTCACAAAATCTCGACAACCTACACAGACAATTGTCAAAGAAGTTGGAAGGGGCCAACATTTTAGTTTGTACTTGAAGATTTTCATCTCAGAGGAGTTGCTAATTAGCTATCTCTATGCACATCCTAGCAAGAGGGAGAGGGTTGTGACCAAAGAAACAATACTTTTTCCTAATGTGCTTCACAATTCAAAATTCATTGATTTGTATGTGTATTTTGTTTTGTTTTGTTGTGACTAAACAATCCTAGTTTCTTTCATCTCTTTCAATGAAAGGAATCATGTCTGTCAGAAAAAAAAGGGGGAACAGCAAAGGGAAAACATCCCTGAGAAAGGAGTGAACAATAAAAAGGTAAGCAAACCAGGGATTTCTTTGATGTTGCCCATTTATTTGTGAGAACAAAGTATCAAACACTGAAGGAGAACCAAGTATAGATTAGGCATAAGGTAAAAGGGAGAACATTATTCTTCATTGTTCTTATCTCAGAGGCATCTACTACTAAATGACGTGGGGCACAGAAAGTGGGCAAAGGAAACACTTATACTCTATAAACTTACCTCCTCTGGGTGATAATACATGTAGACCCAGTGCCATTTCTTTAGCAAAACGTATTTGAAATGCAAACCCCAAACCATGTTCATACTCTATGTCTTTTGCTTTCTAGACGTGGAATCAAAAAAAAAAAAAAAAGACCTTTTGGTTTATCTAGGCCTAATGAGGTTGTCTGATTCTTGATTATCAAATAGTTCATTTGTTTAACCAATATTCACACTTTCGTATTTTTGATATAATTGTACAAGTTTGGGGAATACATGTGATATTTTGATACATGTATACAATGTATAATGATCAAATCATGGTAATTGGGATATCCATCACCTCATTTATCTGTGTTGGGTACATTACAAATTTTCTTTTAGCTATTTTTAAATTACAGTAAATTATTGTAAACTGTAATTTCCTTACTGCGCTATTGAATACTAGGCACAGATCACAATATGATGCACATAAACTGGACAAAAGTCTTTGTCACCATGAACACAGATATGTACTGAATTTGAATCCCAAATCTGCTCTGTGGCCTTAGTCAAGTTACTGAACTCACCTGAGCGAGTTTCCTATGAAATGAAAATGACCATAATTGTGGTGCATCTCCTTGTACAGCTGCTGGGAAGGCCAAATGAGCTAATTCTTATAAAGCACCCTGTGTATAGTAAGCCCTCAATAAATGCTAGCTACTGTTGTTATTGTTTCTTTCATTGAGAGATGTTTTGTGGTGGTTTTTGTTGTTTTGTCTTGTTTGTCCATTAGCCAAGTTAGAATATGACCTCTGACTTGTATTGTCCAGTGCTATTTTTCATAGAAATGATTTTTTTTTTTTTTGAGAGACAGTTTTGCTCTGTCACCCAGGCTAGAGTCTGGAGTGCAGTGGTATGATCATAGCTCATTGTAACCTCAAACTCCGGGGCTCCGTGACCCTCCTGCCTCAGCTTCCCAAGTAACTGAGATTACAGGCAAGCACCACCATGCCTAATTTTTTTTTTTTTTTTTTTTTTTTTTGCCCTTGTTGCCCAGGCTGGAGTGCAATGGTGCAATCTCGGCTCACTGCACCCTTCGCCTCCCGAGTTCAAGCAATTCTCCTGCCTCAGCCTTCCTGAGTAGCTGGGATTACAGGCATGTGCCACCATGCCCGGCTAATTTTGTATTTTTAGTAGAGATGGGGTTTCTCCATATTGGTCAGGCTGGTCTTGAACTCCTGAGCTCAGGTGATCCATCTGCCTCAGCCTCCCAAAGTGTTGGGATTACAGGCGTGAGCCACTGCATCCATTTTTTTTTTTTTTTAAGAGAGAGGAGTCTCACTATGTTGCCCCCAGGTTGACCTCAAGTGATCCTCCTGCCTCAGCCTCCCAAAGTGCAGGTATTACAGGCATGGGCCACTGGCACCTTTCCTAGAGTGGATTTTCAACTCTGTTTGAAGATGATTGCTAATGCACAGCCAATTGAATGATTAAGTAGAAATTAAACTTGCTTTCAAATAATGAGAACATATGTCACAGATGAAGAGTTGGTCCTATTGCAAGTTTACAAGTAAAAGACAAAGAACCTTTCAGCCATTGTGACTAGTTAGTCCCTTCTTTTACAGATGTACCCGTCTGTGTGACAAAAGAAGCAAGGCCTTTTCGAATCTTTGCAGAGATGGCACGTGATAAAGGTTAGGTTCCACTGGCTTGGATGCTGATTGCCCCTTCAGGATTACAACCACCCCAGTTCCCTGCATTGTTTGTGCTATATCATGAGAGAATGGGGGCACAAGAGGACAGGATTTCTTTTCATTTCACCTTTCAGCAGCCTTGTCTGAAACCACACTGACTGTTGTTAAAAAGGATGCAAATTGTGCCTTTTAGAAAAGCACAAACCATTCTCCCGTTTTCCCCCAGTCCAAGAACTGTACAGGACCTTCATTAGCTAGAGGAACACGATGATGGCAGTGCCTATTTTAAGCAGAAAGATGCTCTAAAGGGAAAAACATAAAAGGCTTCAGACAAAATACTATTCAGTTCATTATACTATTTATTTTTAGAATACTCTTCAGCTTTGCTTTTTTTGCAGACATATGTCAAATAACCAGCAGTGCTTTAAGTTACTTGTAGAAGTATTTATCATATATATTTTTTCTTAGAGAAGAGAAATAAAGCTTTGGTATGGACTAACCCAAAATTGTTTGGGAGGTAAAACAAAACTTTCAGATCAGTTATGTGTCAATAATCAAGATGCCCAACATGATTTTAATTTTAAAAAGGAGAATTCCATTATAAAAACCTGCCAAGTTTCCTCAGGCTCATCCCCACACATACCTTTTCTGGTCTATGTAAGTTCATCTGTTTAGCAAAGGGGTGGGATTGACTAATTGGACACTCAGAGCTTTCCCCCAGCTCTGAGTTCATCCCAGCTTCTTTAGATTTTTTTTTTTTAAGAAGAACAAAGAAAAACCAGTATTTTGGGAACTCTTACATGTAGATAATCTCAGAATTAATTTCCACTTGTGGCAGGATTTCAGTAAAGTTATAAGACCTCATATACTTGTGGACCTCTTCAAATGTGCTGGTTTCATCCTAATCCTCTAAAAAATTAGTCATTCTCATCTTTTGAAGTCCCTCTGACCTAAGGGGGATTCACAGAGGATCAAGTAGGTAGGATCAAGAATCCTCATCTTCCGAATACATTCATCTTTTTAGCTTGATAAAGCCAGAATGTTGGGGCCTAAACTATGTAGACAATTTCCTCACATTTAATTAGAAGACAGACCTAAGACTTGTCTTTGAGGCCAAATGCTACATACCAGGTTTTCACCATGAATTATGTTTTAGGAGAACATGGCTGAATCCATATTAATACTGGATATCTAATTGAGATCATGTCATAAATGAAACTATCATTTATGGATAGGTAAATATTATCAAGTACATGTTTACATTTTCATATTACATAGCAAATCATTAGGAAACCAAGTGATTAAATTTGGGGTTTTGATGGGGTACACATGGATGTTAAAATGGAAACAGACACTGGAGGCTATAAGGGGTGCAGGTGTCGGGCTGAAAAACTACCTATTGGCTGTTATGCTCACTACCTGGATAACAGGTTCAATCACACCCAAAACTTCAGCATCACACAATATACTCTTGTAACAAGCTTGCACATATACCTCCTGAATCTAAAAGTTGAGGCCAGGCGTAGTGGCTCATGCCTGTAATCCCAGCACCTTGGGAGGCCGAGGCGAGTGAATCACACCTGAGGTGAAGAGTTTGAGACTCACCTGGCCAACATGGTGAAACCCTGTCTACACTAAAAATACAAAAATTAGCCAGGGATGGTGGTACAACCCTGTAATCCCAGCTACTTGGGAGGCTGAGCCAGGAGAATCGCTTGACAGGGAAGTGGAGGTTGCAGTGATCCAAGATTGTACCACTGCACTCCAGCCTGGGCGACAGAGCAAGACTCCATCTCGAAATAAAACAAAATAAAATAAATTGAAAAATAAGAACCAATTGTCGAAACCTCAGAAAAAAGGGGGGTTGAGGGGGTGGCGGGGAGTTTTGAAAGGTTGAACTTTGCATGCATTGGTTTACCAAAGGAAGAAAAAGGGAGTGGGAGAGACAGAAGAAAGAGAAAAAAAAGCTCCATAACTAGAAAAGAAATGCCTGTATTGTAGAACTTCTTAAATGTTATTTTCATAAAGTTATATAAACGTATGTCATGCAAATAAGGACAGGTCAAATTGAAATGTTTATAAAATATGCTAAATGTAAGAGTTGTAGTCAAAATGTATTATAGAATCTAATTGTGGAGTTTATTAATTTACATTTTCATGGCATAAAAATAACAGGACTCAAGCCATGCAGTTAATGTACACAACATTCACTGAATTGTAGACACAAACAGCCTAAACACTAGAAAGTGCTTTTAATATTCTGTAATGTTCTTTATCAAGCTGTTTGTACAAGACTTAATGAAACACAGTACACGGCTTAACAATCTCCAGTGCATTATTATACATTTCTAACTCTCTAACTTTTGCCTTCGGATACTCCCAGCAAAGGACAACAGCTTCTCAACTTTACTGTACCAAAGCAATATGGTCAGGAAAGCAGCTTCCCCATTCTGCAGCAGCTAAATGTCAGAGAGCCAAGGGTTCCACCGAGTTTTCCCAAAGCACAGCAGTTGCCATTAGAAACTTCCTAGCCCTCCAATGTGCATTTTACAGAGTGTTCAGAGAGTGATAAACAGATCTTTTACTTGATTTGCCATCTGTGAATTTTAAAGCTGTTAAGGCACTTTTCTGTCTTTATTTCCATGATGCTCCTGATCCCATTTGCTAGTTAGACGCACTCACTAATATATTACTCAGTTCTATTGAGAAAACCATACTGAGGCATCTCCGATTTGACATTACTGTCCGGTTGCTCTTTCTTTTTTTTTTTTTTTATAACATATCAGGTAAAATAAACCAGCTTGAAACCCTGGCCTTTTTTAGTGCTTCAAATAATTCTTTTCATTTCTTTGTGACTGAGAGCTCACATTAGAAAGCTATTAATACATTTGAGTACAATTTATGTTTTCAATGCAACCCAGACAAGAAATGAAAAGGCACGGAGAAGAAACATGGCCTTCCCGGACAGCCTGAATCAATAAGTTGTTATTCTTCACCAAATGTAGCTTATGTACAAATGGCTTCATTTCCATTCCCCTTCGCCATGGGAGCCTCAAGAACCACAGTTATAGGAGCTAGAGGATGACGCTGACAGCTGTCACACAGGCAGTACCCACTCAATAGCCTTCGCCTTTTCCATTTGTTGGTTTGCTGAAAGACAAAACTGTGCTGATCCTGATTGTATGAGACAAGAAAATCCAGGCAATTCTATTTTACGTGGTGCTTTTGCCTTAGTTTCTTTTTCAGTGCGAACAGACGTGCCACTGCTACAGCTGGCCCTGTATGTTATTTTTTTCTAGCATTAGTAATGGAGTCATTCATTCAGTCTATATGAATGGAGTCCCTACCAAGTGCCAAGCATGTAACCGTGAACAAAACAACCTCTGACCTCATAGAACTTTCATTCAAGCCGGTGAGATGGGAGGAGCCACCAACCTACGAAAACAAATGTAGTCACATTTCCATTAATGCCTGAATTACCAAGACAGAGGCTTTCTTTGAAGCCTTCCCCAACCAATTTGAGAGCACTATCAGATGTCCTGCCATGTGCACAAAACCAACCACTCATTTCCCTCCACTTTGGCCTTCTTGCTAGTTGTCTCCTTGTGGGGCGGGCAAGAGACCTGGCACACTGCCACATCTACAGGGCTACCACCAGGTCACTGACATAAAAATCAGCATCTCTACCACTGTTCGCCACTCTCTACCACTCTGCAGAGGCCATCAGAAGGGCCCAGTATGTGAAACCTCACCTGGGATCTACGGCAGGGTGGAGAGAGAAAGCTGGAGGCTCCCCCAGTTGCTGATATTACAGTTAGTTACCTGGGCCCTATGGTTCTGTTTGTGCCCAAACTTTCACATGGTCTTTCACAAACACGACTTTTTCCCCTTCTGACCTTCACCTCTCTCTCTACCCAGGCTCCATGTATTCCCTTGTATTCTCATCTCTTTCCCTCATCTCTCTCCAGGCACCTATCCACAAAATAAGTTCCTCTTTTTTCACCAGAAGCAGAAATGTATATGACCATTATCTCTTGCAACTACATCCCCACAGGGATGACTAATCTGATGCTCGAAGAGCCACAATCCACCCTGGACTCCGTTAGGAAGCCCTGCCAGGTATAGATGGGAGAACTGAGCTACCAGCATCAAGGACGCCAGCACCAGAACCAGTCTTCGAACTATTCGATTTTATTTCCTGACAAATGTATTTCTCCACCCAAATGCTGTGCATCCCAGGCTCTTCCTCAACCTCTACCTACAGAGAGGATGATCAGCTCTTGTGGGTGAGGTGCAGTCACACCAGTCCAGCAATGTGCTTTGCGATTCCTTGCCAGGCTGGATTCCCTAACCATTCTGGTAAGCCTATCAATAAGCTTGCCCAAGTGCGGTGAAGACCTCTCTCAGAACAGCCGATTTGAATATAGTAATCCATTTAACCGGGGTTTTCCTAATCAATATGGAAACGTTTAGCCTCTGAATTCTGAAGGATTGATTCCATAACCCTGTATAACATTCCCTGGCTATCAACTGCCCTGAGTAGGTTAGCCTCAAGACATGTGTGGGCTTTGCTAAATAAACTTCGATAAAATAAATAACATTTTTCTGATATATATGAAAATGGTTTTCTCATCTGTGTTGGACTTTTCCACAGCTACATCTCCTGTACTCACGAGAAGTTTTATTTCCTCAGAATCAGTGTGCCTCCATAACAGAAAACTTCAGAAAACTCCCAGGCACATGCATGTCAAATGCATGTCCAATAGGCTTCCACAGCAGTCTTCTCATGTGTAATTCACCCAGAGAGGAAGCAAGCACCTCCAGTGTTCTGCAGACTCACAGTAATCCAAGCTGCTTAAATCCTTCATAAATCCTCTGTGCAAAAACACTAAAGAGATTGTCAGCAGGAAATTCAACCACTGGTTACCTTGGACATTCCTAGAAGACTTTTCCTTAATTATCAGCCAGAGCACTATGTCATTAATTGCAGACAAGAGTTGACAGTAGCTGGTCTAAGGCAGTAATAGCAGAGACAGACACACAGGACAGGTTCAGAAGCTAATCGGGATATGAAATGGGACATGGCTTGTATGACCACAAACATGAATGCATGTGAGGAATGAAGGAAAAATCCCAGCAATGATTCCCCTGGTTTCTGGCTTAGATATTTGAGAGGATGCAGCCACTTTTTATTAAACACACGAGGAATAGCAGACCTGGGGAGAAATATGGTTAACTGCACACTAATTTATATTTGCAAAATGATGAAGCATATGGAGAGCAATTTTTATTTTTATTAAATTGCTGATTATGTTCTTAAGAGAAAATATTTGTATTTACTATCTATGCATTTGAACCATCAGAACCCTTATTTTCAGGACCCTTATTCCCAAGTTTTCGATATGTCTCGGTAATTCATCAAATAATATTTACCAGCAAGGGAGGGAAGTAATTAAGTGAAGATGAAATTTTTATTAAAACACTAATCATAAATGCTCATTTACTTATTCAACAAATGCTTACTGAATGTTGGCAATGAGCCAAGTACCAATGTGAATGACAGAAATATAGATAACAATGATACTGAACACATAAGGAGTACCAGCCACCATGCTAAGCACATCATCTGCCATTGACAATCCCCATCACAATCCTGCTAGGAAGGTGTTATTACCATGACTATTCCATAGATGAGAACTAAAACTAAAATCCTAAGCCCCCAACTGGCTGAACAAACCCCCTCTTGGTTAAGGGGACCCCAGAGAAACCTTAGAAACTGAGTTTCTGGCCATGGTGCGATGGGAAGCCAGACACGTCTCATTACATCCCCTCCTTTTTGTGGTTTAGACAAAACAACTGAGCAGCATTAATGTTAACATAGAGATCCTAAGACTAACAAGATGGACTCTGTGGCAATAAGATACCAAATTATAAAGATTACCTAAGGCCATGCCAGGCAAGGGTTAAGTCATGCACCCTCTACACTTAAAGAGTAAATTCTGTTCCAACTGCCAGAAGGTTTTTCTTTTTCTCTAGCAGTTAAACCAGCACTGGCCTCAAGATAAGCACTATTGAAACAACTGCAGCACTCTCACCAGACGCTGACTCCCAGCCAGTTCCACAAGCCATACCCACAGCTTTGATTGGACAAGAGACAGCTGTGGTTTAGTAACTTTCTCCTAATAAGAGACCATGGACCATGGACTGATTCTGGCTGGTTTACACAGGCTGTAAACTTGAGGGCCTTCGTGTCCCTGCCTTACCTTTTGCCATATAAGGCCTAATTGTAAGACACTTAAATGTTAAGTCTCTACCCCAAAGTGAATATGGGATGCAGGTAATATGCATGTTTGCTTATCACACATGTACCTCTCCCACTTCATGAATATTCATAGCTCCTCCTGTAACCTGCTGAATATGTATACTTGGCCAACCTCAGCATAAATTCCTGTTCCACCTCTTCCTCCCTCAAAGCGTCTGTTAACAGCCTCTGCCAAAGGCTACACTTCCCAGCCTTCAAAAATGGCCAGCCTGCAGGCTATAACCCTTTATAAGAAATAAAGTCTCCACAGATTTAAAGATCTTGTGATTTTTCCATGATGAAACTGACATAGCGACGTGTTGAGTAACTTGGCTAATGAGTAGGAAACCAAAGTTTGTACCAAACCCTGGGACTCTAGAGCCGATCTCTGCCATGCCTCTTCCCTCAAGGAAGTCAGGATCCTCTTGGGAGGCAGACCATACATGTCATTAGAAAGCTTTTACAATGACCACTTTGCTTGTTCATCTCAAATCTCGCAGATCTGCCACTTTCTCCAGTCCTCTAACCACTTGATTTGGTACACTTGATGTGATCTAGCATTACCAGTCTCTCCTCCACCTCATGCTGCCTGTAATCGTAGCAGTCACTTGTTTTCAGTCATATCATTACAGAGCAGCATTGAGTTTTCCAGTGTATAAGCAGCCCAAATTTCTTTGTTTTCCTGTTGAGCTTTTGCCTTGAATGTCTGGCTTTCCCTTGGGGATACATAGTTCCCAGTTCCATTTCCCACAGGAGCTTTACTCTGGAATGTCTAATAGTGTGTGTTTGTTTCAACATCGGGGATATAAATAGGTAAAATGAAGTTCTGCTTGGTGCTGCTGCACAGCTGCAAGAACCGACGGCCAGCCAATCACGAGCCGAGGGACTTACTGTATTTGTTTAAATATAGTTCAGGTTTCTCCCTTCTCTCTACCTCAACAAGATTTAGCACCTAGAACAAGACACTACACCTTTAGTTTGCACTCCGAAATTGCTAGGAAGTAAATCCATCTGGAAACCACACTGGATAAGGAGTAGGGATACACAGCAGTGGCTGGAAAAAAATTACTCAAGTGCTAAATCAGGAAGGAAGCTCGTTAACACCCCACCACCTTTTGTAAAGTCAAGAATACGCTGTCCAGTATGAAATCCAGCCAAGATCTCAGCTGTTGACTGTTCAGTGAAAGAGGAGCATGAAAGTGACAGAAGGACATTCATTCCAGAAACCCTGAGAATCCAGCAGCCCCTGCCTGGTCTCCAGCTCCATGACTTGCCACCCCCCTCACTGCTCCAGTCTAAATTCTACACCTTCAGAGCTAGAGTCAGAGTTTCCACGGTGGCAGGAGTGGAGTGAACCAGGGGGATCCCAGCATCCTCCTCAAATGTAGGGACTAAGACTGGTGGGGAAAAGGGGCAGGGTCCTTTTGGGATTGTAATGTACCCAAGGGGAAATCCCAGAGATCCAAGTCCAGTCCTCTGGGCCTCCCCAGCTAGCCTGCTGTAGCTCCATCTTCACTGTAGTTCCTCTGGTGATAGGTAACACATGTTGAAGAGGATATTTAGGGCTTCCTGAGACAAAGCTGTGCTAAACACATGAACTCTCAGCAAATACTAGCGAGTGAATTAAGAATGAATGAATATCCTGTAAAACAAAGCAACAAATCAGGGGCAACCCCCTACCCCCAACCCCATGGCTCAATGAGAGCTCCTGGACCTGCAGCATCCCCACAACATATAATTCACCCACTACCCCATACTAGAGAAACCTAGGAGGCTCTCCGTGTCCTGAGGAGCAAGCTGTTAAGTAGAAGTGGGAGAATTCCTAACCCTGTTAAGAGTTGGAATGTTAAACTCTAAAGATAAGCCTGAAAACCAGCTTTAAAAAATGTGAGCATTCCTAGTTAACCTAGAGAGGCAGAATTCTTTTCTCTCCTATCAAGACAAACCCACAGCAGCTCAATGCCTGGATTATGAGGCCACATCACAAAGATGTTAGTTTTTTCAGTTTGGGTTTTGCTGAAAAGAAAGTAAGAATTTAAGCATTACAATTCAGACTAGATGCATTCATTAGGTCCACACCACACCAGTAAACAGTGATACAGATTTGCATAGTTTTTTTAAATTCATATTTAATAATGTTTTACTTTAATAATAAACATATTTAATAATGTTTATGAGCTGGGCATTAGCTAAAAAGGTTTTGGCTCAGTACAAAGAAGAATGTTCCACGCCTGTGAAACACCAAACAATGGAGCAGTGGTGTTGTAAGGGAGTAGCCTCTGGCCCATTCAAGCCAAAACTAGATCATTATTTGTTGCAGATGCTTTAAAGAGTTCTAATAATTTAGGTGTGAGGTGAGAATAAATAATCTCTAAGATGTCTTCCAATCCTAGCATATATGATAAATTTTTTCTGTGGAAAAAGCACCCAAACAGAAAGTGACCAGTGACTTTCCCTAGTCACACAACCAGACCCTCCAGCTTCTAGCCTACCACTCTTTCCACTGGATGGTCTTCACCACCACCAGTGCTCAGCTCCAAGACACCAGGGGAACACTGGCACTATCCCTTTGGTTTCATAGAAAATGAGCACAAATAAAAGATTCAACATCTGACAGACATGCTTTCACATATTTTATAAGATGATCAATTTAGTACCATATAGGTACCAAAGTACTATAGGTACCATATAGGTACATTAGACAGACTGTTTTGTAAATTTCTGAAAGCCAATACAAAGAACATCTCAGAGTTAGTATGGTAGAACCTTCTAGAACACTTGTCATGGCCTCAATCTTCATGTCCCTCCAGAATGCATATACTGCAACTTGTATGAGGGTTCTCTGGAGGGACAGGACTAATAGGATAGATGTATATATGAAGGGAAGTTTATTAAGGAGTATTGACTCACTCAACCACAAGGCGAGGTCCCACAACAGGCCATTTGCAAGCTGAGGAGCAAGGAAGCGAGTCTGAGTCCCAAAACCTCAAAAGTAGGGAAGCTGATAGTGCAGCCTTCAGTATGTGGTCGAAAGCCTGAGAGCCCCTGGCAAACCACTAGTGTAAGTCCAAGAGTCCAAAAGCTGAAGAAGTTGGAGTCCAATGTTCGAGGGCAGGAAGCATCCAGCATGGAAGAAAGATGAAGGCGGGAACACTCAGCCAGTCTAGTCATTCCGAATTCTTCTGCCTGCTTTATTCTAGGTGTGCTGGCAGCTGATTAGATTATGCCCACCCAGATGGAGGGTGGGTCTGCCTCTCCCAGTCCACTGACTCAAATGTTAATCTCCTTTGGCAACACCCTCACAGACACACCAAGGAACAATACTTAGCATCCTTCAATCAAGTTGACACTCAGTATTAACCACCACAGAACTTAACCCCCAGGGTGATGTTATTAAGAGGTGAGGACTCTGGAAGACCCCACCTTCATGGCTGGGATTATTGCCCTTTTAAATGGGTTGAGGGAACAAGTTTACCCCGCTTTGGCTCCTTCCACCCTGTGAAGATGCAGCAACCAGACACCATCTGTGGAACAGAGGGCAAGTCTTTACCAGACACCAAATCTGTTGGCACCTTGATCCTGGACTTACCAATCTCAAAAACTGAGAAATAATTTTCTATCATTTACAAATTACTTGGTCTAAGGTATTTTGTTATAGCAACGGGAACAGACTAACAGAACCCTATATTTCAGTATTTGGGATAATTGTATTAAACCAATAATTTCACTATTACCCCATAATCAAACATAATGGCAGCATTTATTTGGCTGAGTTTCATGCTTAGAGTATGGGAATAAGAATTGTTCCATTATAAAGGTCACAACCTTACATAATGATCTCCCTTACATAATAGTCACACCCCTATTTTTGGACCGGCAGAGCCAGCATAAAAAGTGTTATCATTACACAAATACAGCACTTTAGAGGTGTTTTTAAGGACAGAAATATATTTTCAATTCTATTACTATTTTTCAAACAGCTGAGGCTAGACAGAGATTCCAAGTGCCCTGCTTCGCTGTTTTTGAGCTGTCAAAATAAAATGAATCAACTGACTACAGTCACGTATCTAACCCAAACATAGAATTTCGCAGGAAGTCTGAGGTTATTTGGGTCAAGTTCATATGGTATTTGATCTACAGCCTGATAATATAGCTTTTGTGCTATATGAGCACACTAGGACATGGTGTTATTTTTTAACTGAGACATGAAAACCAAAGTAACAATCTACTTGTATTCATTGTCAAGTTTTCATATCCTTATAGCCAAAGAAATGAAAACCACTTCCAACCAGCCTGCTTCTATTAATACACACAGTGATCTTTGATGTAAACGTCACACATGCTCACTTTAGGCTTCTGGTCAAATTTGCATGAAGACAATTAAATTCTGAGGTCCTGAATCTCCTCTGTAGTAAATTCAACAGATAGATTTCTCTTCTTGTACTAAGCTATTGTTTGCTATTGTTCTGAACTACTCAACAGCTGTAATTCTGCAACTCACTGGATGTTGAAGGGTATAATAATTGTACCGAGGGATATGAATGTGTGTAAACCCAAAGCCCAGTGCTGTCTCTATGGTGATACACTTACCCACATTCCTCCCACCGTCATGACACAGCCCTCTTACTTCAACTGGCTCACTTCTCCAAATGCCTGGAACTTCACTCAATTCACCTTCCCTTATACACCTTAGATGTGCACCTTAGATAGTGCACCTTAAATGTGCACTATTATGGTAGCCACTAGCCCATATGTGGCTTCTGAGCACTTGACATGTGGCTAGCCTAAACTACTGAGATGTGCTGTAGGTACAAAATTATATACTAGATTTTGAAGACTTAGTATGACATATGTAAAATACCTCAATAATTTTTATATCATCCTGCTGAAATATTTTGCATATATCAAGTTAAATAAAAACACATATATTATACACTAGAAAATTTTAAATTATGTGTGTAGCTCACATTATTGGATAATATTGAGTTGGCTAATTTTAGGCTCTCTTTCCCTGACTCCATTCTACTGAGCTCTCTTCAATTACACATAAATTGGGTCTTCTAATTTTATCCTTTATCTCTTAATCTCCTTTTCTATCCTTTTGTTTTTTCTGTGCTGCATTCCGGGCAATATCTCATATTTATCTTCCAAATCACTGATTCTTCCTTCACTAGGTCTAATCTGTTGTTAATCCATCCATCCATTCCATTAGGTTTTATGTTTACTTTGTTTTGATGTTTTGAATATGGTTTTGTTTACTGAACTTCCACACAAGATTTCATCTGGTTTAGAAAAATATTGGAAACCATTAGGCAATTTCTACTAATGCTGAATACATGCATACTCTGTCACCAGCAATTCTACTCCTAGGAATAAACCCAACAGGAATAAACGATAGCCCAAAACTGAAAATTACCCAAATGCCCAACAGCTGTAGAATGTGGCATATTCACACAATAGAATACTAAATTAAATAAGTATAACTATATGGAAAAAATATGAAGTTTTTATATCCTTTTTCATATGTTGAGAGACAAAGGTCATACAAAAGATTATATAGTATATAAATCCATGAATAAAATGTTTTTAATAGGCAAAATTAAAATGGTATAAGAATTCAGGATACTTGCATAATAGTCACACCCCTACTTTTGGATACTGGTTGACCTTGGAGTAAAAGATTACATGAAGGGAACAGAAAGGGGGTTTACGAGATGCTGGTAATGTTCTGTTCCTTGATCTGAACACTGGTTACATAGTACATTAATTTATGGAAATTCATCATGGTATATCCTTATGATTTTTAGACTTTGCATATAACAGTATAATGAACTCAAACTCTAATCAGTGATTTTCAGAAAAATATTTGGATGTTGTATTAGTCTGTTTTCACACTGCTATAAAGAACTACCTGAGAGAGGGTAATTTATAAAGAAAAGAGGTTTAATTGACTCACAGGTCCAAGTGGCTGGGGCGGCCTGAGGAAACTTACCATCATGGCAGAAGGTGAAAGAGAAGCAAGACACGTCTTACATGGCGGCAGGAGAAGGAGAGTGATAGAGGAAGTGCCGCACTTTTAAACATCAGATCTCGCTATCACAGAACAGCATGGGGAAAATCTCCCCCCATGATCCAATTACCTCCTACCAGGTCCCTCCCCTGACAGGTGGGGGATTACAATTCGAGATGAGATTTGGGCAGGGACACAGAGTCAAACCATATCAGATGTTAAAACCTTTTTTTTTCCTTTTTGAGTTATCAGTTTTGAATATAATTTTATTTCAAAAATTTCATTTGTTTCCTTTTCAAATTCTGCCTAGACATTTTTAATAGCTTTTTGCTCATGTTTTCAAATCCATCTTTTATTTCTAGAAACATTTTAGGACATTTCATTTATATTCTGACTGATAATTCTTAAATTCAAGTTCTTGGGAAGTCTAATTCTACTGTTTGTTGTTTCCACTGATGGCTTGTTTACTCTGTGTAACTGGAAACTTTTCATTGTGAAGTCATATGTGGTTGATTTTAATCTGTGAGAATTCTAAAGAGCCACAGCTGTGGGAACATTCCTACAAAGCTGATTCTTTTCCGATTCTGCTGGAATCCTGAGTCTCTCTCAAACTGGAATTATCTTAATTCTTTGCTTGAGGTTTCCTGGACGGCATATGTGGATAATTTGAGTTTAAGCCCTAAACCTTCATGAGTTCAGAATTCTCAGGAGAGACATTTCCCCCATCCCCAGCCAAGGCCAGAACAATTTCTCATAGCAGTTTTTCTTTGCCAAATGGATTTTTCTAGTCCATCTTTTCACTGAGGGTGTAGATCTTCAAGATTCCTGGCTTTTGCTGACTCTTAATCAGTTCTGTTGACCTTGTAGTGCCCAAGTCCTCATCTCCCATTCCACAGTGCACCCCTACTCATCCCTGTTGTATGGCAATTAAAACCGAAGCTCTCAGTTTCTGTTATCTGCACACACTCCCAAGGCAGCCCATATCTTAGATCCTCCCTCACCACCCTGGTGTCAGCTCTCTCTCCATTTTTAACTCTGTAGAGATTTACATTCAATTTTTATGAGCTTAGCTACATATTTAAAAGGTTGTTTTTTATACCACACTCAACATTTCTCAGTGTCTGTAATTGAGAGAGTTTCTCCAAATATCTATTCTTCATAATACTAGAAGCAAACATTCAACAGGCCTTCTCTATCTGATGCTTTAAAAGCTAGCAAGGCAGTCATTTCAGGGGCTTTGGAGAGGTCCTACTCTGTTACCTTCCAGCTTAATTACAACTGAATTTTCTAGAACTAAAAAAAATGTTTAATGTGAGCAGAGGTGAGGTGAGGTGTCAACCAATCCATTTTCACAATATGCTACCACCTACCATTCAGTGGACTTGCTAAAAAGTCACGCAGCAGAGAGAGCCTTGCCACTTTGTTATGCCAAAGGATCAAACAATGCAAAAACCATTCATTCATACAATAAATATTCACCAAGAATCTGCTCTTTGCAAGGTACAAAGTGCTAGGCAAACAAAAGTGATTAAAACATGAACTTGGCCCTCAAAGAGTTTAGCTAGAATGTCTAAAAATTTTCTGGCCTTAAGTGCAAATTGATCAATAAGTAGAGATTTCCTGGAGTATTGTATTAAGAATCTGAGGCCGGGCATGGTGGCTCACGCCTGTAATCTCAGCACTTTGGGAGGCCGAGGCGGGTGGATCACGAGGTCAGGAGATTCAGACGATACCAGCCAGCACAGTGAAACCCTGTCTCTACGAAAAATACAAAAAATTAGCCGGGTATGGTGGCATGCACCTGTAATCCCAGCTACTCGGGAGGCTGAGGCAGGAGAATTTCTTAAACCCAGGAGGCGGAGGTTGCAGTGAGCCAAGATCGCACCACTGCACTCCAGCCTGGGCGACAGAGCAAGACTCTGTCTCAAAAAAAAAAAAAAAAAAGAATCTGAGGACAAGTCTAGACTACTGAGTGATCTCTTAAAATACAACCCACACTATGCCATTTCCCTGTTGAAGCACCTCTAATAGCTTCCCATTACTCCCAGGTTGTAATCCAAACTCCATGGCCTACAAGGAGGCCCTCCTAGATGTGGCCCTGCCTGTCTCCCAGTCTTCCTCTTATTCACTCCATTCTATCCATACTAGCTTCCTTCTGCTTTTCAAAGGTGCCTAGTTCATTCTCACTTTAGCTCTTTTGCACATATTCTTCCTCCCACCTAGAATATTCTTAGTTCTTTACATGGGTCCCACTTCTCATCATGAGTCTCAGCTTAAATGAGACACACTTTGAGAGGGCCCTTCCCTAAAAACCCTGTAAAAAGGATCTCTCCCACCATATCATTTATCTGTCACATCACCCTTTTTAAATTTTCTTCATAGTCCATATCAGTATCTTAAATTATTGAGTTATTTGTATATTTTCTCATTTATTCTTTACTTTTCTCTATATTCTCTAAATGTACCTGGCATATGTAGTGGGTGCTCTGTGGTATACATATGGATGAAAACATAAATGGATAAATTGTCAGTGATGTCTGCAAGCATGCAAAATAGGAGGGTGGCTCTACTTGTACCATCTAAGTGCATCAGAGGAAAGGTGACAGCAGCAAAACACATTAACTAAGTGCAAAAAATGCCATTAGGTTCAGGAGTGACCAAAGGGGGCATAACAAACTCTGTTGGGAGCAAGTGTAAGACACAGGCAGGGAAACTGTCCCTGAAAAGGCAGCTTACCAAAGGCCCTAAAGAAAAGCTGGAAGTTACTGGCAGGCATGGTGGAGAAAAGCATCCAGACAGAAAAAGCACACGCAGCAACAAGCAGGTGTGAGATTCCTCCTTACTTCATGCTATCACCCTGAATTCAGGGAATGCAGAGCTTCCCAAAAGGTTCCAGTTTTGGCCCCTTGTCCAGAGATGGCCAGGTGGCCAAATATCAAAGTCCTGTTTCAGACTTTCCCATCAACTAATCATATGATTTCTAAGAGAGTCGTTCTACCCCTGGGGGCCCCCACCTTCAGCAGCTATAAAACCAGGATGTGGCTCGTAGGTCTCTCATATCCCATCTCTGCAGGTCTGTTAGATACTCCCGTGTTTGCTCCAGCACACATTCTGAATTGGCCAGTACTGGAACTGTAAAACGTATTGACTCCTTTTGGTGATTTCTTTTGTGCTGGTTTTTGTTTTTTAATGACTAAGAGATAGTCTACAGAATATCAGTGTTCCACTCTGTCACTCAGTTATAGCTAAACAAATCAATTATAAAATTAAGCTCTGAATTTTGGTAAATTCCAAAGCCTTGCACATGCCACCTCTGGCCAGTCTGAAGTCCACCGCTCCACATCATTGAAAGCCCTTCTTTAGAATGCAGGTGACTGGGTCCAACCATTTACCATCCAACCCCCCAGAACCACTGAAATAGCATCTCTCATGAGTGGGGCCCAGAAATCCACGTTGTCAACATTGGTAATGCCCAGTTAATTCTTTCTTATTCACCCTCAAGGAGAGAACCACTACCTCTTAGCTTCGCTCTGTTCCAGGATAAAAACAAAACAATAACCAAAACACTAACAGTGGCCAGCATGCATTGAGTGCTTCTTATGTGTCGTGATTTGTCCCAGGCTTCTGACTTCCTTTCTTGCCCCAACGGTGTTCAATCACTTGCCCAGGTTCACATAGCGACCAGCTGGGGAATGAGGATTTGAGTCCATGTTCTTTGGACTCCAGCATCCATGTTTCCAACTGCTAACTACACTATAGCAGGGTACAATGCTTAAGAGCCTCATTCAGCTCTAGCATTGGACTTGATGAGTTCAAATCCCAGCTGCACCATTTACTAGCTGTGTGGCCTTGGGCAAGTTATTTTGCCTCCTTCAGCCTCAGTTTCCTCAATGTAAGGTGAGGATAATAAGCATTGCTACTTCATAGGGTGCTTGGTTGTGAAGGACAACTGAGGTGAGTCCAGTAAAATGCTGAGAAGGGAACCTGGTACATAGTGAGCGTCAGCCATGATGATCCAGCCTCCCTTTCTCCAGGCTGGGGCTCCTTGGGGCCTGGTACTGGTCCCAAAGGAAATCTCTGTCAAGCATGAGTAGACAAAACTGAAGAAAATCCATCCTCTCTGCTGGAAAGCAACCCACAGCCCATGGTCTACTGACAGTGGGTCAGTAGTGTTGTCTTTGGAGATAAAGTATGGCACATTATTTGAACTTAAATGTTCAAAGGGCATCAACTCCTTTCTAGCACAGAACACTTTAAGCCTTGCTGCTTCTTTTTCTTTCATGCCTCCTAATGGTTCTGTCATTATGAACCTTTCAGCTCTGCTTCCACAAAGCACAAAGGGATCCCATCCTTTAATCCTCAAAATAGTTTGTCTTTATAGTTTGGCAGGTAAGAGTTGGTTGCAGCAGTAACTCCTGAAACCTGCCTCTCATTATGCCAAGAACTGCAATGTGTTTGCCACATCAAAGCATGAGTGATAACAAATGCTTTCCGATGGTGAGAACTGCTCTTTATGACCTGCTTTCCAAGTGCCCTCTTGACATAGAAGAACATTTTTTTTACTAACATCAATCATCATTAGTAGCAAATGGTGATATCTGTATCTGTCTAGGTGACATCTCAGCCAAGGAAGGAAGCCACTTCCTGAGAATGTCAGCTGTTACCTCAAGACTGAAATACAGAAAGTTACCTCAAGATAGAAATATAGTAAAGAACTTTTGTCTCTCATGACAGAAATTATACCATAAGTCATTTTTACTAAATCTTCTAAGGAGGTACTTAGAATTAGTAATTTTTCGTTGTAAATAAAACTAGTTTTAGAGTCACGCATAATATTTTACTCTTTTAGTTTTGAGACAGGGTCTCACTCTGTACCCAGGCTGGAGTACAGTGGCATGATCCTAGCTCACTGTAGCCTCGAAATCCTGTTCCAGTGGTCCTCCAACCTTAACCTCCCAATCAACGGGACTACAGGAATGCACCACCAAACCAAGCTAATTTTTTTTTTTTTTTTTTTGTAGAGGTGGGGGTCTCACAATGTTGCCCAGACTGTTCTCAAACTCCTGGCCTCAAGTGATGTTCCTGCCTAGGCCTAAAATTTTAAGTAAGTTCCTATTTATGACCACAGATATTTTGAGAGTCCATTGCCACACTAGCCTTATGCAAATTCAGCGATGCACCCATGAACAACTATACCCATCCCAAAAGCAACATCCAGGGGAGACAAGGCATCTGAGAGGTACAAGCCCCAGCAGACCACCACGGATCTGCTGATCTGGGAGCAAACAGACTCCTCCTCTTAAAAGATCCACCCACTCAGCAATACCTGAACTTGGCAGGACCCAGCAAACAAGCACCTCACTCCTTGGTAAGACTTCCCTTTTGCTGCACCAAACTGGAACCTTCCTACCGTCCCAACCTACTGAATCTATACCACTATTTCAGCAAAAGAAACTGAGCAAAACATTGACTACTTGTGTTAGAGAACAATGAAATATTCTCATCAGAAACCCTATCCTAGAGAAGGAAACTGTCGGCAGTAGAGGGAGGAGCTCCACTAACTTCGGACAGCTCCAGAACTGACATTGCTAAGGTCTTCCCAACTTTATCTTCTCTCACTACTCCCCAGAGCTGTCCAGTTCCAGCACATGGACATATATGAAAATACAAAATCATATGCCTCCTCCACTGACCAGGGCAAAAGCTGCAGTAAAAGAACTATTAAGTCAAGGAATTATCCTAAAACATTACTAATAACATTACCAAATTACAAAAAAATAGGATCTTTAATAAGCCTTCCATCTAATGAAGAATGGAATGAAAATCAAGAAAAAATGTTGACAGAATATAAAAAGCTGAAGTTCAGATGCCGAACACATTCTTTTAATGTTTTATTTATTTATTTTGAGACAGGCTCTCACTCTGTTGCCCAAGCTGGAGTGCAGTGGCTCAATCATGGCTCACTATAGCCTCTACCTCCCAGGCCCAAATGATCCTCCCATCTCAGTCTCCCAAGTAGCTGGGACTATAGGTGCATGCCACCATGTCTAGCTAATTTTAAAAAAAATTGTAGAAACAATGTCTCAATATGTTGCCCAGGCTGGTCTCAAACTCCTGGACTCAAGTACTCCCCCTACCTTGGCCTCCCAAGTAGCTGGGATTACAGGTGTCAGCCACTGTGCCCAGCCACGGAACATATTTAGTCAAACTTCTTAGCAGAGTAAATCCCATTGTAACCACTTAGGCAAGCTTGGCTCCTCCCAGAATCTGCTTTCTAGGCTCAATCCTTCACGTGGTCTTCCTTCTTGTCCCCTTGGTCACCAAGCCATGCAGCCCTTCCACCCTTGGCCCATGCAGGTATAATTCTGGTCCCTAGCCCCCAAGGTAAGGAAGCCTCTTCACTTCCAAGTCCCCAAAGGCACCTTCCTGGGCCACTAGCCATGTGGCAGTAACTTCATACTTCCCTCCTTTGCTCTTCTTGAAGGTTTCTATGGTCCAACCATAGGCCAGGAAGCCCTGGTCTTACTAAATTAAATGTTCTCAATCAACTCACCTGAGTCAAACAGGCCTTAAAAGTCTACCTATGCCAATCTTGTCATTTACATGTAAGGCAGAGAGGCTGAACGACTTGCTCAAGGTCATAAAGAAAATTAAGGAGTACAAGCCAAGCCTCCTGTAACCCAGGCCAGTGGTTTTCACATGGTACCACTGATGAAGCCTGGGGCTGTAGACCCCGTTGAGCCCTGCCCAGTATTCCTTTTCCACCTGTCACCAGTGCTACTGCTAACCTCACACCTCTAATCTTCTCCAGAGAACCATTCTTGGGTGATAAAGCCACCTTGCCCAAGTATGCCTGGGAATTATCACTTCGGACCAGGCTGTCCATAGCCCAAGACTGGTTGATGCAAGGATACAAAATTCCTACTTTCTTGCCTCAAGGAAGAACACACCCTGCTATGATTGATGCTTCAGGGCATCCACAGGATCAGGCTCAGGATGGACCTCACCTGAAAGTGCATCCTTTCCTCCTGAGAATGCTCGTTAATAATTCATTTTGCTAAGATTCTCCTATATTCAGCTCTGCTTCTAGGGAATATAACCTGACACTGGGGTTCTCTCTGAGCATTCCAAGCAAGTATACTGGTTCAGGCCCCACAGTGCTCAAATGGCTTCCATGACAATCTTTATCCAGAGCCCATCAACATTCAATCCAGTCCCTCAGTCAGGAATATCCCCCTTGTCCCTTCCAGCCTAGAAGTCCACTCTTCCTCCTGGGAGAAGCACCAAGTCCCTCCCTCCTGCCCTCTCAGCTCTCACCTGACTTGTAGTTAGGAGCTGAAAGAAACTCTAAAGTCAGTGAATCATCAAGCTGAGGTTATCCGCAGCATAACACTCCCTAAAATATTTAGTCTTCGGTGCTCCTTAGGAAGCAGAGAAATGCCCCTCCAGTGTCCCTTAATTTGCTTCTTACATGGTGAAATCTCTTAAACAGAGAATGAGGGTTTTCATTACAGCATTAACATCACCAACATACAGTAGCTCATGCCAGCAATCCCAGCACTTTGGGAGGCCAAGGCAGATGGATCACTTGAGGCCAGGAGTTCGAGACCAGCCTGGCCAACATGGCAAAACCCCATCTTTGCAAAAAAGATACAAAAAGTAGCTGGGTGTGGTGGCACATAACTATGGTCCCAACTATTCAGGAGGCTGAGGCATGAGAATCCCTTGGACCTGGGAGGCGGAGACTGCAGTAAGCTGAGATCACATTACTGCACTGCAGCCTGGGTGACAGGGTAAGACCCTGTCTTAAAACACAAATCACCAACAAGCCACCCACTGCTTTTGAAAATACGCTACCCTACTTTCTCAGAGGAATCACTGTTTTTGCTACATGTTCTAACTGATGTTCTTATCTGGATACAAAACTAAAAAGGTTTGTCACTCTGGAGGAATTATTTAACTATGACTTGTTTACATAAAACAGCATCCTAGAAAATGAGTTTGCACCGGTTTCTTTCACAGCAGAGATCAGATTATTGACAAAATATCTGGAGAACTTATAACCTGCTTTGTAACAATAATGGCTATTCATGTATAGTGCCCGATATGTTCCAGGCACCAGAAATATGTCCCTTCTAATCCTCGCAACAGGTGGGGACAATATTGGTCAGAGAAGTTAAATAACTTCATCAAGGTTAAGTAACAAATATATGGTAGAAACAGGATTTGAACCCAGGTCTGTCTACCCACAAAGCAAGTGACTGGGCCACTTCACCACCTCTACCTCCTGTTCTCCAGTGCTTGAGACTTGTTCTACCCTGCAGCAGTTCCTGTTCCAAGCCAAGCTACGTACAAGAATTACTGGATGTTCTCGAAAGCACACCCTGTTCTCTGACATTGAGAGTGGAACAAGAAGAGCATCTGGTGTAGACAAATGTAAGGATCAAGAGGGGCTTTGACAGGAAGTTAGAGTAAACATTCTCTTCCCTGTTTCTCCCATAGGTCTAGCTAAAAACTGAGCATTAGATCTAAAACAAGCATAAGAAGATACCGAAAGGTGGGGAGCGGGTTAAGGACCTCAGGACCCAGGGAATCACATGGCAACGAGTTCCTGAATTTTCTTTTTCCCTCATGTATTTCCTCATCTATACTTGAAAAGCCAGCAACCTGGAAACACCAATACACATAGACCAAAAACAAATAAGCAAAAAAAAGCTCCTCTCTTTGTCCAAAGAACCAGGAAAGGAGCAGCCTAGCTCCTTTTAGACTGAAGAAAAAAATGAAAACGTTTAGATAATAACCACTCTACTCCAAACACAACCCCCGGCACCACACACACACACACACACGTGCACACACAAACTGTGGACTCACTCATACAAGCAAAGACCTAGTAGGGAACCTAGACAGTAGTGAGGAGCCCCAACACCTCCACCAGGATAGTTTCTGAGAGGCTGAGTGTGGAGGCTGGACTTTCATCTCTGCTAGGTGGCAACATGGCTGCAGAGGTGTCAGAAGAGGCTGGTAGAGAATCAGGTCTTACCAGCCACCACTCAGCAGTAATGAAGCCATTCCAACAGTGGGAGTGGAGGTCACCTGGAGAACTGTAAGAGGACCCCTCCTCCTGTTACAAGAGCAACTACAAACGTTCTTGAAACAAAAAACTACGAAGAACTAGCAAAGTAATGAGAAGTATCAGCAAAGAAACAGAAGATAGAAGAACCAAGTAGAAACTCTGGAACTGAAATATATTATAAATTAAATGTAAAAAAAAAAAAACTCAATGGATGGGTTCAACAGCAGAATAAAGAGAACAGAGGCCAAAAAAATCTGTGAACTTACAGATAAAACAATTACCCATAAACAATCAAAATAAATTAGACTGGAGAAAAAAATGAACTAAGCCTCAGAGATGTGTTGAACTACAAAAAAAGATGTTAAAGGTAGGTCATCTGACTCCCAGAAGGAGAGGAAAAAGAGGATGGGGCTAGAAAAGTATTTGAAGAAATAATGGATAAAACTTTCCAAAGTTGGCAAAAGACAGAATCAACAATCTGAGCACCAAATGGGATAAACACAAAGAAATCCACACCAAAGATGCATCACGGTCCCACAAAAAGACAAAGGAAAAAGCCTTGACAGTAGCCAGAGAGAAATGATGCATGAAGCCATAGGGGAAGAACGATTTGAATGAAAGAGGATTTTGCAAAAGAAACCAAGGAGGCCCGTGGGAAGCAGTGCAACATTTTTTAAGTGCTGAAAGAAAGAACTATCAATCCAAAATTCTATATCCAGAGAAAATATTCTTCAGGGATGACATTCTCAGATGAAGAAAAACTAAGAGGATTTGTCACTAGCAGACCTGCCCTAAAATAATGACTAAAGGAAGTTCTCTAAACAAAAAGGAAATGATAAAAGAAGGAATGTCTTGGGACATCAGGAAGGAAGAGAAAATCATGGCAAAAATATAAATACAATCGAGTTTGCTTCTGAGTTTTCTAGATTGAGTTGATGATTAAAAAAATCATTAACACTGTCTAATGCGGTTCTCAAGGTATGCAAAAGAAATCTCTAAGACAATCATTTAATGGGAAGGGTAAAGGGAGGTAATTTTCTTTTTCTTTTACTTCTTTGTAGAAACAAGGTCTTGCCATGTTGCCTAGGCTGGTCTGAATTCCTGAACTCAAGCAATTTGCCCGCCTTGGCCTCCTAAAGTGCTGGGATTACAGGTGTGAGCCCCTGTGCCTGGCCCACATCTAGGTTTCTATACTTCACTGGATCTAATAAAATGAAAATAATAGTAGGCAATGATAAATCATGTATGTCTACATGTTTAAAAAGCCATGTCAAAAGATACACTCTAAAGCAATATAGATAAATCAAAATTGGATTCTATAAAATGCTCAAAGAACCCACAGAACAGCAGGAAAAGGTCCCAGGACAAACTGGAGAGGAGGAATGGAGGCATCTGCCCCTCCTTCTGCTGGGTCACTTTAAAACTAGACCCTTTTCACAAGGCGGGGAGCACAGTCATTTCTGCTGTTCTGGGGGTACATCCAGGGTGGGACAGGGATGAACCCACCAGGCTTTTCCGCAGAGCTTTGCCTTGCATTGGTGAATGTGTGCCCTGGTGCTCATGGAAGGCTCTTCTCAAAGCCCACAGGCTGACCTGCCAGCACACCCAAAGGGGGCTCCTTGTCAAGGCTCAAGGTCTCAGCTCACCTTCAGCATGGTGGAGGTTCCCTCCTGGGAGAGAACAGTACATTTGCATTCTGTTTACCAAAAGCCAAAAGCTATGCTTTGTGTGCAACCTATCTGCTGGAAAAAAAAAAAATGGAACTAAGGTGTCTTTGAGAATGATCTGATGCAGCTAGGTCAGGGGGAAGAAAGAAACAACAATTTGGAGCAGTGCCCCAAATGCTTAAATGAGCTGGGTACAAATCAGTCAGCGTTGGTAAACTCTACCTATAGATAGATATAATATCTATTTTATAATAGATTATATATTTATAATATATATACTATATATTATATAGATATTTTATAATAGGCATTTTCTGACTTAGAAATACTAAGACAAAACAGACACTAAGTTCCAGAGAACCTCCCTTTTAATTTTATTAGGGACAGGAGTCCTGAATCCTTCCAGGCAAGAAGATAGCCCCACAGTCTTGTAGTAAACCATGTGCTGCTCTGTGTTTCTAGACCCTTAACTTTGTATCTCCTAAAAGAATGCTTCTAAAAACTTTCATTACACTTCTTGATAATGTTTACGCTTTAAAAAATATACATATCTGGGAAGGTATTTGTACACGTCATTCATTATTCCAAATATAAGGGTATTTGTACATTACATATCATTCATTATTTCAAATGTAATTTTAATCAGATCAACATAAAAGCATCTTAATATAATCAGTAATGGCACCGGTAACTTTAAATATTAAAATCTACAATAGGGAAAAAGGAGCTTTGATTCATTGTCTCTTTTCAAATTAGCACAATCAACTTAGCACACACCTCTAATCTTTCTTTCCAACCTCTCGTGTTCTTTCTGCCTTTTCTCTTGCTTCTCATTCCCCCAACCCATGATCTAACAAAGAGAAGGCTGTAGAGGGCAGAGTCAGGGTTGACAAAAAACAAATTCCAATTATTCCTTCTCCTTCCACGTATTCAGAAGCCTATCGCCTTTTATAAAAATATTTCAATTTTTTCCCAGGAAATCTACTTTTTATGTTTGCCCTGTCTTCAGCCAACTCTAATAGATTTTTCTGTGAGTTCTGATCTGTACCTGAGATTCTTAAGAGGTATATTTGCAGACAAACCAGGAAGATTTCCCTGAATTTTTTGGAAACAATCTTCCTTACACCAAAAAGTAAATTGCCCAAGGAAGCCTCTCCTCCCACCTAGGACTTCCTAAGAGGAGAACTGGCACTTGTAAAAACTCAGGAAGGTTGCAAAAAAATTGGAAATGGGGTTCCATGGTTTCCATATAATGTTAAATTTGAAAATAAACGCCTCAAGTTAATTTGGCTCTTTCTGCCTTGAGCTGATTAGTGAACACTAGAATTCATGCTAGAGCTCCCAAACCATTTGCCTGCAATGCAGGGCTCATGTTCCAAATTCTGCTTATTGCAGTAAAAAATAATATGCTCACATCGTTTCATGACTGTGGTGCTACAGTGTTTCTACCGGCTTGCACGCCTCTTATGGGTGGGCTGATGTTTATTGTGTTAGTACATAATGCTGCAACTTTCCACTGGCACACAAAGCTAGTGGTTTTATAAAGCAGTCCTGGAATTCATTACCATGGAAACAAAAGGTATAAAAAGCTGTTTTTATCTAATAGGAAAACCTAGAGGAACTCTAAAAAAGATCAAAAGTGTTTCCAAAGTAAAGGTAGAGTCAAATACATTAAGTTTAGGTTAAAGGAGCCTCGGAAAGGAATCGCAAGGGTTAACAGAGGAAGGAGGCGGACTCTGTAGTGATGGGAGAAAGCTCAGCAGCGCCACTGGGAGGCTCTGAGGCTGGGACAGGGATGGATAGGTCGGGCTGCCGACCAAGTCTACCCCCAAAAAAGTGGCTGAAAGAACCCAATACTCTTCCTCTGCCAAGGTACAGGAGACACTGTTAGAACTCCAGTCTCTCCCCACAGAGGTGAAAATGAGTAGTTTGTTTTTCGGACATTAATAATATCATACACACCCTGGTCCTAATACATCCATCCAACCATTCTAGACTCTAGATTCTAGACGTGGAAACGAGAAGTAAATGAAAAGCTTAATACAAATATGTTCATTTTATCAACTCATCATTTGATCTAGAGCTTGATCCCATGTGTTCAGGAAATGCTGTCACAGGTCCTGTTTTAGTTTGGGAAAGGAGTAAGTGCAAACCACGAGTATTTATTTTGGTGTTTACAGTGTTTTCCTAACATCCAAATAAGTTCACCACATCTTGCCATCAGCTTCAAAATAGAATTTTGGATATATTCTTCCTTCCATGGAAAACTTCCTGATACATAAACTGCTCTGACCATCTGTAATAATACAAACTCTTATCCAGTATCCTCCTCAGAAAACATCTGGAACAATAGGAAGCTCCCATCAATGCTGCTAAAGGAACACAATGTTTCTGGAAGCCATGTGATCATTCCGGCAGCAGGGAAGATACATGGGGTCACGGGGCAGTCAGACTCCATCCTTGTACTGAGGCCACTGCCCACCATGGGTGTGCTGGCCAGCCCATCTGCCATTCCAGCCAGCGATATAATAAGAGTATGAGGCTTACAGAGCTGAAGTCCTCTGCATTAAAAGGCTTAATTTTCCTGCTCAAAGGCAGTCTTCTAGAATGGCAAGGAAAAATTATTTTAACTTAGAATGGGGTTAAACTAACAGCAGGACTGTGTTTAGAGAAAGGAAACTACAGAAATAATTTGAAAACATACCATCTAAAAGGCAGTAAAAAGCAATGGTTGAAAGCATGGACTTTTGAGTCCATCAGACACATAGGTTTGAATATCACATGACCACTTACTTTCCATGTAACCTTAGATAATTCTCAGTTCCTCATCTGAAAACCATACCTATCTGACAGAATTGTGGTAAGGATCCAATAAGATCAGGCATGTTACGTGTTTAGCATAGTGCCTGGCATATGGGAAGCTGTCAATAAACATTACCTCTTGCACTGTTTCTGTTATAGGGAGCAGGTGATGTTTAGCCTGGAGAACTGAAGGCTCAGGAAGAACGGGGTCGTCAAACAGCTGAAGGACTGTCTCATGAAAAAGAGATGCACAAGACAGGGGAATTGAGCAGAGAGATGTTTAACTCAAATTGAAGAACAAAGACAGTATTGAATCACCACCTATCAAGGGTCTTACTTGAATAGACTTTGGTTTGGATGAGAGGCTATATAAGAAAACCTCAAAAATCTCTTCCAATTCTAAGGTTTCATGATTCCAGGCATTTGGAGAATTAGGAAAAAAATCACTTAAAAAAAAAACTATTTTATGCCAAGCTTCCTAAAACATCTTTAAAATGTCCAAATATCCATGAATCATAGGGTATTATCCATTTTATTTGAAAACCATGGAACTCTACTACTGAACTTCATTCTAAGACAAAGTACAATGCAAAACTGTCTACTTTTCTTTCATAAGAACCATTTTCTAGATGGGCATAGATTCTTTGGGGAAATTCTTATCATACAAATATTTTACTTCAAAATCTAAACTTGTACCACTTTACTGGAATGAAATATTAATGCTATTAGTTTAAACATCATAACATTTTAAAAAAATAAGGTGTTAAAATAATATTTATTCATCAATCCTGTACTACTACAATATATTAGATCAGTGATTTAATATCTGAAAAAATTTATCATATACTATGCATAACACTGATCAGTAGAGGCTGAAATTTTACTGTAATTCAGTCCAAAGATACAGGTTTCAATTTTAGTTCTCCATAATTCACAGAAATATTTAAGGGTAAATATAAGTCTTAATTAAAATCCCTATTCTCCCAGCATGTGCTAAACCCACCCTGCTTCACATGCAGACCCTTGGCCCCAAACAATCCCAAGAAGATATTGGCTCAGAGCAGCAAGGAGCCGACAGATGGGGCATTCAGTAAAGGAGTGGTGCTGGATTTTTTTCATTTTTGTTAGAGATGAAAGCTGTGGGAAAAATATTCTCCACTTAATCTATTTTATTTTCAGCAAGGTTTTACCTGTAAATATTAATTTATACACCAGCAAAACTCACTAGATGCTTGGGCTACATGAATATAAATGAAATAAAGCTACCCAAACTAAAAAAATGATATTTCCTGTATCTTCCTTTCTCAGGCAGAGGAAAAATATCCAAGGATTTAAAATTCTGTACCAGTGGTTTCAAAGGCAACAAAAGATCTCACATTGAGCTCTCATTTAAATAGGTGGGGTTACCAGGGTAGAAATTACAAATTAAAGTGCTACAGCATAAAGAAGAAAAATAATCATTTATGCCATTTTGAATACAGAACCTATTTCCAAATCAAAACCCTTTACACTTGGAATATTGTCAAATCTCAAATTTTTACCTTGCTGAGATCTACGACCACCTTTTGAAACAGAGACAGTGTAGGTATGATTACTCCCTGTATACTCAAGGGTTAGGAAAACGGAAAAGAACCATGAGTCCCTCAAGAATGGTGGCTTTTCTTATTGGAATGAAGTAAATAAAATAAATTCATCGGCAATGCATTTAATTTCTCTCTTAGCAATTAATTGTGTATCTACATTGAATGATAACCGTGTAAACAGTCAAGATATGCACGTGGCAAATGAAAAATAAAGCAAAATGTTTTATCTTAAGTTACATGGATTCCCAGAGTGCAAAGGATGGGGAAAGGGTTGGGAGGAGGGATTCTCCTAGGTTTGATAACACTTTCCTTAAATTCGACAGCAATTCACCCCTGTTTAGCTGTTCTACAGTGCTGATTAAGAGGGTACGGCATTGTGCCCTCTGGGTGCTCTGTGCTCACTGGCTTGGGTTTTTACTGGGACCCCCAGTTTTGTGTGCAGTGGAAGTTGGGAACACAGCACTCCAACCTTCCTCATTTTTAATCCTCCTAGAGACTCCTAAAATAATCCTTTGAAGTTTTGTCATAGCAGAGAGATGCTGTGAGAGGGAAAGAGGTTTCCACATACTTCCACCCCCACATAGCTGAACATGAGCTGGCATCAGGTAGAAGTTCACAGGATTCCCAGTCTTGGAAGACTCTTCCTCCTCTCTCAGCCTCTCAGTTTGCACACTCCTACCCATTCCTCTAAGCCCAGCCTGATCCCACATTACTGCATGAAGCCTTGTGCTATGGAATGAATGTGTATCCCCCACCAGAATTCATGTTGAAATCCTAACACCCATTGTGATGGTATTTAAAGATGGCATCTTTAAGAGGTAATTAACTCATAAGCGTGGAGCCCTTGTAAGTGCCCTTATAAGGAGAGACAGGAGAGAGCTTTACTTATCTCTCTCAGGACCATGTGAGGATTCAACAAGGAGACAGCACCTATAAACCAGGGAGAGGGCCTTCACCAAGAACCCACCAAGCTGGTACCCTGATCTCAGAATTCCAGCTTCCAGAAAAGCGAGGGGAAAAAAAAGGCTATTGTTTAAGCCACCCAGTCTAAGGTATTCTGTTGCAGCAGCCTGTAACAGAGCTGATTAAGAAACCTTGGCTAACTGCAGCTTCCTCGGATGAAGTCAGCCTCTCTTTTAAACCCCAGGACCACATTGTAGCCCTTTTTACACAGTTTTATATTGCTTGTGGTTATTTTACAGGATTTTGGTCATTTCCCCTCAACTAGAGTACAAGCAACATTGATGGCTTAGAGTCTTCTTTTCTTTCATATTATCCACTACAATGTCGAACATGCTGCATATACCTATGGGATGGTGCATAGACCTGTTGGTGGGTTATTACCTGCCTACCTGTATTAATAAGATACAGAAGGAGAATAGGTGGGTTAAATGCTACCATCTCTTACACTATTCTACTTCTCTTGACGGTGGTGGGGGAAAAAAAGAGATTTAGCACTTACTGGGTTTAGAAGCTATACCAGGCACTGTTCAGCACTGTCTCACAAGGCTAGGACAGGACTAGATCACATTAACTCTGCATTGATTTCTTTCCCTGTGAAGTCCTTTTATATTTGAGTAAATTATCCATATTTGATTGAAATGAGAATTTACTAGGGCATAATTGATATGTTTGACTGAATTAGTCACATTTTAAACAGGTGGCACAAGATAGGTCACAGTGTGAATCAGAATACAATACATTTAGTTCCACTGTTTTTCTGATTGTCTTAAAATGAATGTGACTTCTACAACAAGTATTTCTGAAGCCTTTTAGTGCTTTCATTCTGACATTTGTATCAGAGATGATAGGAATTAGTGTCATGTCAGCCATCTCTGGCAGAAAAAAAAATTCTTCCCTCAACAAAAGGTAACATTCTTCATCCGAAGCAGGCCTGTGTTTCTGTCCTTACCACACATGGAAAAGAAAGGGAATTCCAACCCAAAGGACAGGCTTGAGGGCTGCCACCCACCCCCGGGGTTATTCAGCTGTTCATGCTCAACCACAACTCCACCATCAAACCTGTGGCCTATGTGAGCCAGAATTGGTGATTTTTTCTTTTTTATTGTTCTTTTTTTTTAAAAAAAACAATTAAATCCTAAGAGTATTTTTCTTTCGGTGCTGAAACAATATTAAAATTTTGTGCAACTTTATTTAAAAAAATAGAAAACTAATGTTTCTCTGGGTTTTCCATTTTTTGAATAAAACTGACTCACCACCCAACACATGGATTTGGAAGGATAGCAGTACACCACCTTCTTAGCTCATTTGGCTGGAACATGAGCTGATGAAGTCCTAGTCTCAAGTTCGGCCTTCAAGAAAACTAGATAGCCTTGCCCTATGCCAGAACCAATCTGGACCTGCCATCAGTTCTGTTTCTTTGTGTGTGTGTGTGAGTGAGTGAGAGAGACAGAGAGACAGACAGAGAGACAGACAGACACAGACAGACAGGGTCTCACTCTGTTTCCCAGGCTGGAGTGCAGTCACATGATCATGGCTCACTGCAGCCTCAACCACCTGGGCCCAAGTAATCCTCCCACCTCAGCCTCCAGAGTAGCTGGAACTACAAAGGCATGCTACCACACCCAGCTAATTTTTGTATTTTTTATAGATACAGGATCTTGTCATGTTGCTCAGGCTGGTCTCAGATGCCCAAGCTGGTCTTGAACTCCTGGACTCAAGTAATCCATCCACCTTGGCCTCCCACAGTGCTGAGATTACAAGTGTGTGCAACCACACCTGGCCCATCAGTTGTCTCTTGACCAGTGACTACACCTTTAATGCCAATCTGCCTTTGTTCACAAAATAGGGCAAGTCAGCATGAATGGCTGAGAAACTGGAGGAGAGGTACCACTCAAAATGAATATCCTCTTAATAGCAGACGTAAATATCTTCCTCCTCATTATCATCATCATAACAAACATTTATGGTGCCTCCTATGGAGCAGAGATTTTGCTTAGGACTCTGAACTGTATCTTACTTGTCTTCATTAAATACCTTATGAAAAAGGTTCTATTATTAACTGCGGTTTTTCGTTTGGTTTTTGAGACAGAGTCTTGCTCTGTTACCCAGGCTGGAGTGCAGTGGCGCGATCTCGGCTCACTGCAACCTCTGTCTCCCAGGTTCAAGCGATTCTCCTGCCTCAGCCTCCTGAGTAGCTAGGATTACAAGCACATGCCACCATGCCCAGCTAATTTTGTATTTTTATTAGAGACGGGGTTTCACCATGTTTGTCAGGCTTGTCTTGAACTCCTGACCTTGTGATCCACCTGCCTCGGCCTCCCAAAGCGCTGAGATTACAGGTGTGAGCCAGTGCACCCGGCCTGGGTTGTTTAACAGATAAGAAAGCTTAAGAATTAGAGAGATAAACTATCTTGCTTAAGGTAACACAGTTAACAAGCATTAGGTCAAAGTTTGAACTCGGGCAGTCTGACTACAGAGCCCAACCTATTTCATATCATTCATATTAATCTATTTTACTCAAGAGTGTCAGCACCACTAGATAAATACGTTAAAATAATCTATAATTTGAACAGACATCTCCTGATAACAAACATAATATCTGTAAGTCACAAATATCTAAGAAATTTACATCAGTATGACATGGTATTTGTTCTAGAAATAATATAAGTTCAAACACTCTGAGATGAGATGATAAATCACTCTGAAAACTAACAAATAGAATTGCCACAACGTAAAGAAATAGTACAGGCACTAGTCGAAGCTAGAGGTCACTCTCAATCCATGTGAGAGGAAGCAAGAGTAAGAAACTAGAGCAAGAATAAGTCACCATCCACATGTCCCAAGGGAGCCTCAGTGGCACTGCAGGAGATACAGAGACAGATCCATGGTGTCCCTGAAGCTGGGACTAAGCCAGGGCTGTATTACACCAAGGAAACCAGCCTCCCTAATCCCAGAGGGAACCTTGAAGAGTCTTAGAGGGAGACTAATGGCCAACATTGAGAACACATGTCTATTAGCTTGCTGAGCCTAATGAAGTAATACAGCAGAGACTGGCCTCATTCTAGAAACAGATAACAGTGGCTGTGCACAATGCTATGCCTAGACCCCTACACCTTGCCAGCCTGGTATTCCTTATGTATTCAAGATACATAAAGATTAGATGTATAGACGCAGGTTGTGAGGACAGCGTTTGGGGATAGGAAAAGCCCCCAATTACAGCTAAAAGAGATGTCTCTTTTGCCAGAAAGTGTGTTATATCAATTAAATGGGTAAATAAGCCCTTTTCCCACTGTGGAGAAACAAGGGCCTCTTGTGACCCTCTATTGATTAAGACTCCTGTGGAATGTTATTTGCAATCTCATTGCATAATGGAAATCAGGAGGTAGCTGTCATGGTTTCTGAAGACAAATTGCTGGTAGCTGAGAGAAATCATAGCCTCTTTCATCTTTTACTGTTCTCAATTCCCAATTAATGTGTATCTTACAATCTAAGTTTCTTAAATCAGTCTGCTCTACTGTCTCAAGTAGTAAAAATGTGTAAAATGGTAATCTGCCTGACCCTACTTTAAGAAATTCTGTTTAAGTGACCATTGCACTGATTATTATTCATGAGCTATGCATTACTTAATAAGGAACACAACTCAAAAATGCACACAATTAAAAATAAATCCACACAACAGCTGCTGTGATTATGACCAATATGAACAGAAATCCAACCAGGTGTGTGTCAAAAGAAAAAAGCTGCTGCCAGACAGAACATTGTTAAATCTCATTTTTGTTTTGCACACTTTGACTTGCTAAGTCAGCCAGCAAGCAATTTGTATGGAGCAGTGCTTCCAAAGCGTGATGTGCAAAAGAGCAGCATTAGCATCACCTGGGAACCATTAGAAATGGCAGTTCTCAGACCCCACCCCGGGCCTCCCCGGACCCACTGAATCAGAAACTCTGCAGGTGGGCTCAGGAACACGTGTTTCAACAAGCACTCTGGGTGATTTCTCGCATGCTACAGTGTGATAACCATTGGATTGAGCACAGGAAAGCCTTCAGATTTTAAGTCTTCCTAGGAAGGCATTACCTTTGGTTGCAAAAAGCTATCAGAAGAGCCCAGGAAGTGTGTTAAAACCACTGCAATCTTCAGTTGTGCTGTGAACCTAAAACTGCTCTGAAGTCTATAAAATTTAAAAACCTGCAGTCTCTAGGGTGAATGGGTAGAAAGAGCACAGTACTTTCCTTATGCAGATTTATTTACATAGACCCTGACTTATTCTAGAAAGGTTTTCACACAATTTGTAAACCAAAATATATAACATCCAGTCACAAACCATTCTTATGGAAAGACTTCTCACTACTTTTCAAACAACCTCATTATTTAAAACACCCCAAACATAGGCATTTATCACTAAGCACGCTCTTAAGATGTCTTTGGTATTCACTTCAGGATTTCAGGCCATTTAAGGCTAGGGGAAAGAAAATAAATTTAATTTAAATTCACCAAGTTTAAAATGTGCTCTGCCCAAGAGTCATGGTGCTCCCTGAACTGTCTGAGCATATGATCATGATGCTGATTCTAAGTTACTGCATGTTTCGAAGAGACATGACTTGGAATGTCTGTGTCCCGTGACCCTGTCTTACAGCAAGATGCTTTTAGCAATTCACTCATCTGGCCCCTTTGCTGGTCCAAGAAAGGGCCCTACACCACCAAAATTCATTCTAGAGCTAATAGTATTCGGATGAGGCTCTAGCATTGTTTCAACTGTTTTTCAAATAACAAATTTGAAGAGCAAAGGGAAGTAACTTGTTTATCAGAGATTTGTAAAATAAAGTATGATCCATCCATATGATTAAAAACCAAGCAATTATTAAAAAAATAAAGTCTTGCAGTTCTCATTCTTGAACGAACATCAGAATCACCTGGTGATCTTTTAAAACATGCCAATGCAGGGCTCTACCCCAACCAATTTAACTGGTCCTGGCTAGGGTTTGGGCATCCATAATTTTTAAAAGCTACGCTGGCAATGCTAACATGCAGCCGGGGTTGAGAATTACTGCAGTACATCTATATTAACCAACATGGAAAATTTTCCCAAATATATTAAGTGAAAAAGAAAGCAATAAATCACATATCTATTAACAAAATCATGTGTGCATGTGTTATTAACGGATTTATGCATTTAGAAGTGGACTTTCCTTTCATACTATTTATTGCTTAAACCTTCCAAAATGAGAATGTGTTCATGTATTTTGCTTAATTATTTTACTTTATTTTTGATTGACAATTTATATGTATTTATGGGGTAAAATGTGATGGTTTATGTTTACAATATGGGGTGATTAAATTGGCTAATTAACAAATCCATCACCTCACGCTTTTTTTGGTGTACGGTGAAAACCTTTAAGATCTACTTTTTTAACAATTTTGAAATATACAGTGCAATTTCTTAATGTTAAAAATATGTTTAAACAGAAATTTGTAGGAAAAAGAGAAAGCACATGAAAATAGCAACTCTCAAAATATAATCATGTTTCCTTCTTTCTCCGCTTCTCCCTCTGTATTAGTCTGCTTTCACACTGCTACAAAGAACTGCCAGATACTGGGTAACTTATAAAGGAAAGAGGTTTAATTGACTCACAGTTCAGCATGGCTGAGGAGGCCTCAGGAAACTCAATTATGGCAGAAGGCAAAGGAGAAGCAAGAAACCTTCCTCACAAGGTAGCAGGACGGAGAAGCGCCAAGCAAAGTGGGAAGAGCCCCTTATAAAACCATCAGATCTCGTGAGAACTCACTCACTATCACGAGAACAGCATGGAGAAAACCACCCCCATGATTCAATTACCTCCACCTGGTCTCTCCTTTGACATGCGGGGATTATAGGGATTACATTTCAGGATGAGATTTGGGTGGAGACACAAAGCCTAAACATATCACCCTCCTTTTTCTAAAGGAGAATACAAGAAAAATAAACAAAATTATACTTCTTTCCTATCTATTCAACACATATTTCCAACACTGAGATTGGGATGAGAGAGAGAGAGTAGAGAGATATGATTTATTCATTCATTCATTATTTCTCTGACAGGCCGATGCTGGGTGCTAGGAATACAGCAACAAACTAGATAGACACGGCCCCTGCCCACATGGTGCTTACAGTCTAGTGGGGGATGCAGACAAGTAGGTAAACAACTGCAACCCAGTGACAGAGATGCTAAGGAAAGGAAGCACAAGCTGCTTCTTTGTTACTTGTATCAAAGAGAAAATCTAGTCAAGGAAAGTGAGAAAAGGATCCCCGAAGTGGAGGTGGACCTTCATCCTGGGGAAAACCCTAGCCATTAAAGAGTTTTAAGAAGGGGAAAGACACTACCAAGTCCCCATTTTGAAAGATCTCTGTAGCTGGGAGTTTAAGTGCTACTTACCAGTCCTCTCTCATCTAAGGAGAGGGAGCTCTTTTCAAAGTTAAATGAAACCCTGCTACAGTACCAAAGAGTTGACTGAAGAAGCCCATCTCCCAATATTCCATTATCTATTTGCCATCAAATGAGATTGAACACGAAATTTACCTCCTACTGAGTTTACTGACTGCACTCATTTATGAGTTCATCTCTAGATGAGCCCGGATATGGCAGATTTACTTTTTCAAAGTTTTGCAGCTAATAAAACCCATTGTATGCAATAAATAACTCAAAAAATGCTTGGCTTTATGGAAGTGGTTGCTACAATTAGTAGAGTCTCTTGGAAGAAAATATATCTTCATAAACATAGCAGGGTAGGCGAAGACTGCCAGGGAAACAAGATGCTTCTCAGTATTTCATTGACTTCACATGAAGATCAATTTTAGCCATTTATAACCAGCACACTTCCACATAGGGTGAAATTATCTAGCCCACCCACAAATGGATTTCTACTTAAAAGTCTCATTTGATTGCTTTGGGAAGGATACACTACAGACTATCTAACCCCTATCCTTCAAGGGTAGAAAATTAACAATCCAGGTAAAGTTAACTAGAAAAACAAAAGAGAGAGGATTTATCTTTGACAGTGTCCTCTTAGGACCCAATGCATCTTTGTGGACATTAATGTGAGCTACCTCCAGCATCAATGTGCTATTTTTAACTTAGAATATTCAATCTTTGCTCAACGTAAGACATATGATTAGTGTTTGGAGGAATCGATTTGCTTTAAAGGAGAGGAGTGGAAATGTTCTAGAAAAGGGAAAAAAATGAGCTCTTTATAAAACGCAAATTTATGGGCTTCTCAAACATTTCCAAAGACCCTCTCCTTTTTAAATTCTTTCCAAACTACACAATCTCTTAGGGGGAGCTGGGCCCCTCTTTGCATTGGGTTATCTTCAATACAAAAGCCCCTGAGGTGTCCTTTATACCTCTGTATAGGATGGAGCTGTTCTGGGTCTGCTATTCTGCAGTTACATGTCACATTATTCTAATTGATACCTCTGTTATCTAAAGCCATTAGCATGCTAGATGAGTGAAGCAATCACCTAGGTCTGCTCTGCCCCATGTTAGCTGATATACGATGTGTGTGTGCACGTATGTATGTGTGTGTGTGTGTTAGGGCACACTAGTGCATCTAAAAAGTTCAGATCATTAAATTCTTGTTCTGTAACTCTCAAGTTTGTTTCCACTCCCAACACACCTGAGGGATATGAGACACTCATCTCAATAAAAATAGTTCCCGGAGAGGGGCTTGGGAGGCACACGTCATTCACTGGATCCTGCCATTCGAAAAGCCTCCCAGGTAGTTTTAATAATGCAGCCCACACCCCTTGTGGGTGAGGCAACAGCAGTATGAACCCCACCATACACTCGGGGTTGAATATCACTAATCTAGTAAAGCATTCAGTATCCTATGGACCTACGCCACATGGCATCTTCTGTTCCCAGGTTGTGTCCAGCTCCAGGCCCTTATTCAACCCTCTCCTGAAGTTAAAGAGGCCCGTTTTTTTCATTTGCTTCTGAGCTTGGATAAGAAGAGAAACAAAGATAGGATGACACCACTTCCCTCTGATGCCAGCATCTCCTTTACAAAGACAAATCCCATTTCATTCCACAATTAGTGATCCTGAAGGAAATAAAATCCTCCTCTGACTTAAACACAGACATACTAACACAGATAGCTGACAACACATAGATCTCTTGCATCAGGTTTTGATTAGGAGAACACTTAGGAATAAAGGACTGGAGAGGCTGACACAGGAGGAGCAAGACTGAAGAAGGTGGTAAATGGGGCTGCATGGAAGATGTTGTCTCCTTCACATTTTAGTTCAGGAAGATGCTGCAGGTAAAATACATGGCCTTGCTAAAGTTGTCCAAAAAAAGAAAACTGAGACATTTAGGGATCACTTCCAAATTCGGCCCGAATATTTTCCATAAAATTTTAAACACATCGCAACCACATTCTTAAAACCCCAATTTATGTTTATTGTTGAGCATGACAGTGAGTAAGTTCATGAATTAAGACCCTGTTTGTATTCCTTATGATCCAGGTTCATTGCATGTCTTCAATGGAGATGCTCTACCTTCTTTAACTCCATTATCTGGGAATAACTAGCAATACATTAATTTCTGGGCATATTTTTAGATTCTGTGGGTCTTTTGCTACCCTGAAAGGGCCTAAGCTTGAGAAAACTGTCATAAAACTTACTTTTACTCAAGTCATAGCCTTTGGAAAATTAGTATTTAAGAAAAGTATTATTTTTCAAAAAGGAGCTATACGCCAATCTCCAATGCATTAACTGCTAATCATTCCTCTGATAACTATTCTAATATTTCATGTCCGTCCTAGCATATATGTATAAACAGAAGTCATCCATACATAGACAATTTTCTATCACAATTGTTTTATAATTAATACTACAAATGGAGTGCTTCTTGAAAGTCACACAAAAATCAAAGTAGCATAAGTTGCTATTATCTAATTCACATTCTTATGGTTCCAGAATTACCTGTAAGATGGGCTAGGCACTGACATCTCACTGATGGACTTTCGAATTACAGACGATTTTCAAGTCCAATAACTTGGTTAATAACTAGATTTGCTTCTGTAGATTAAACGCGCACTCTGGACCAGTGAACCGATCATGCTAGTCATGACATCTACCATAACAGCGCCCCCTCCTGGCGCTAAGTGACCCACCCACTCCCTGCACTTCAGTTAAGGGCAGCTCTTGTGTTCGTGGGTGTCTCAAGAGATGGCCTGGGGCATTGGACTCTGCCCAGAGAGTCAGTAGTAACCCTCTCACCCAGTCAGATGGGGTCCCTCCAGAATTACCCAAGAAATTAAGAGAACTAACCAGTCAGTGAGGGAAGACTAGAGAAGAGAGAAGCCAGATCCCCGGTGCATAAAAACAAAACACCCTCTTGCCTTTAAGTGGCCTGGAGTTTCCTTCAATAGCCCAAAAAACCAAAAGACATGACCAGGTCCTGATGGAAGCCTTCCTGCATTTTCTCATTAAATATACCCAACAATCTAACACAATCTTATTATTCCCATTTTGCAGATAAGCTGATTCTATGGCCAAAAAAAAAAAAAAATGCACACAAGCTTGGAAAACCTCATATGAACACCTTATCTCCTCCACCACACTCCTCAAATCCTTGCCCACTTTTGGCTGGGCACCAGGCTACAGGAAACAGCCAGGATTCACAGGAATTACAATGGTATTGGCGGGAACCCGAATTGGTTTATAAGGGGAGGGAAACCAAAAGGAGAAGATTCTTAGGAAACTTTTCCTCTCCTCTAAAAGTGATGTTTTTGAACCACAGCTGCTAAGTTAAAAATAGAAAAGAGATGCCTTGGAGCAGGTGAGGAGGGAGTCCAAATCAGAGAGAAGAGTTACAGAAATGTCTGAGATGGACACCACCCTAGAGCAGAAAATGCCACGTGGCACAGAACTGGGGTAGCTGGGAGGAATCCTAGATCCCAAGATATGGGAGGAAACCTGGAGAATTCTGGTTCCACATCTTCCCTCTAAGCAAGGAGTCCCTCTAACTAAGAGAAATGGTTAACAACTGCCTAGTTTCCCTTGAAGGTTTCCAGAAATGGAGAACTAGAGCAACTCTGGCTATATGTTTTAATTGTGTCCTTCTCACTGTCAAGAGGCGCTTCTTAATGTCCTGCTCAAATGTCTCCAGCACACCCTGAAGCCTGTTTGTGCCCCTTCAGTACTCCTTAGACGCAGAGAGCTTCTGCTTAGCATCCTCCTTATTTGAGAAAATTTCATGTATCTGAAAATAGCCATTAAGTTGCCTCATAGCATTTTCTCTTCTAAACTAGGAAAATCCATACAGAGGCCGCACAGCCACTCAAGGGGATGTTAGAAAGAGGATTCCAGTGTCATGAGTGGGCCAGACTAGATGTGCCTCTGAGATATCTGCCAAGCCAGAAATCCTTTGATTCAATTCCTTTCATCTTTTGTGTGACATTTCCCATCACTTTGTTCACATTTGTCACAATACCTGTCATCTGTCCAACTTCTTTATATTCTTTTAATATTTCTAAATCTAATGTGCATAGGACCTTTTTTTTTTTTTTGAGACAGAGCCTTGCTCTGTCGCCCAGGCTGGAGTGTAGTGGCACGATCTCGGCTCACTGCAACCTCCACCTCCCAGGTTCAAGCAATTCTCCTCCCTCGGCCTCCCAAGTAGCTGGGACTACAAGCATATGCCACTACACCAGGCTAATTTTTTGTATCTTTTTAGTAGAGACGGGGTTTCACCGTGTTAGCCAGGATGGTCTCAATCTCCTGACCTCATGATCCGCCCGCCTCGGCCTCCCAAAGTGCTGGGATTACAGGCGTGAGCCACTGCGCCCAGCCAGGAACCATTTTTCACAATATAAAACAAAGGCTCATTAATTCAGATTAAGTTGAAAAATTCATGTTCCCCTAAGTAAGAAACCAGAGTGAAAGTATTTTCAATTAAACAAATTTTGTCTATTACAAAAGACTACATATTGGTTATTAATAAAAAAATGAGAAAGTTAATGAAAATGGTGAGTTAACAATAATTTTATCTCATGGCACTTTATACTTTTCAAAGTATTTTTACATATATTATTCCATATTTCCAATTTTATTCAATATATAAATGTAACATATGGGTAATAGATCACCAAACCTAAATCAAAAAGTCTAATTTATCCTGCTAAATTTGAACTTTTAATGCAATAAGAATTATATATAATTATTCCAAGTCTGTATAAGAGCAGTCTGAATTAATAACGTTCTGCTCTATTGTAGTTATAATAAGCCTGACAATTTTATGGCCATCTCATCTCCCAGAGTGTCACTCCCATCTACACATTAGTAATAAATACTGTTTGTTCATGGACAAACTTTTGTCATAACAGAGCATTCCACCTTAAAGAAGTTTCACTCAGTAAATTAAATAGCTCAAATACCATAGAAATGTTTTCCATGATAAATGTGCTCAGAGTTCATTATTCTCTGCAAAAATGCTTGTTTAATTTAAAATGAGCCTAATAAGGAGGTTATCCCAAGATGACAAGGACCCAATATATCACAGAACTTATCACCTTTCTCTTTGTTCAGGAAAAAAAAAAGAGTCAAAATTAATCCAGTTAATTGTAAATAATGGAACTAAACCAATACATGTAGAATGCCCCATACAGAATGCCCCATTTGAGGAACCTGGTGACACCAAAAGGGTCTATGAGCACCTTCACCATCTTCACTTTCTTCTTAAATCTGCAGTTGGAGTCATAGCATTTCATTGTCCTTTCACAATGGTCAGAAAGACAATGCCTTTACCTACCTTAAAAAGTCTTAAAATGTTAGCAACCATGATGGACACGGAGCTTGCTGCAGCACCTATGACGCCAGAAATCTTGTCAGGCTTGGTGAAAATGGGTGGATCTCCATTAGCACACTTCACGTCCGAAGCATCTTTCTCTATTAATGCCTGCACGAACGTTAGAGACTGCTCCAAAGCATAGGTGTCCCTAGAGCACGTGTCGAGGATGCGAACACCCAGAGTGATGTTGGAAAGGAGATCAGGGTCCTTGTTAATCTGGTCAATTGCATAAAGCATGGCCTCCAGTCTGTGAATCCCCTTTTCCTTCTTCAGCTCCCCACAAGGCACCCCTCTCTCTCCCTTTGCGTGGACAGGGAAGAGACCCCCCAAAATAATGTCCCCATCCACCCGTATGGAATGGGCATACTCCTGGCTGTGAGTTCTTTGCATCATTGTGAGGATCCAGTAGAACTTGGCGGTCAAGAGGAAGAAACAAGGGCAAGAGGCTGATCGCTTTCCCTCGCATACCATTTTCTCCACAGGTGGTATTACAATCCAAGACCCAAAGTTTATTCTTGCCACAGAAGAAAGGGGACCACCTGAGGCTGCACCTTCTGGAGGCTACCATCAGGGCCCATGGGGAAAAGGCTCTGTGGGCATCAGCAAGTTTTCTTGATTTGAATGTCACAGTGAATTTCCATCAGACCCCTAAGGTTCAATTTTATTTCCTTATAAGATCAACTTGCCTGGAATGGTGCAAAAATTAGAACATCTGAGGTTCTGATGTTGGGATGAGGTCAACAATTCATGTCCTTGAAATCAGCCTTGTAGCAGAATTATTCCTGGGAAGAGGGGAAAAAAGGGGGTTCAGTTCAGTGGATCTACATGTTTTACATTTTGCAGCCCTGTTTATGCCAGCCTCTTTAAAAAAAAAACCCCCTATTCAGTAAGAAACTAATTCTTTTTGTCCCCCTGTGACTCTGAACACCTGGCTGCACTGCATCTAAACAGGGAGATTGATGACAAGGGAAACAGAACAGTATCTGTTTTGCAGATAGGGAAACAGAACAGTATCAGGAACTAGGTTGATTCCCCCAAGCCAGAAAGCATTTTTATTTATCATTTTATTTCAATAAACCTTATTTCCATGAAGGTAAAGATTCTGCAACTGATGGCACCATTTCTTTTCAAATCTGTTTTTATTTTTTTTTTGCAGCTATCTGAATTTTGCATTCTAATTTTGTCAACAAAATCATAATAAATATTATTTTCTGTGATGTATTCAACAAGCCAGTCATCTGTTAATGACTTTTTTTTAGTGCCTCAAATTACCCAGTAGGAAAAAGTGATTATTCAATTACAAAGTGAAAGAGAGAAAAAAATCCACCCAAAGAGCTAAAAAATGTGTAAGTTTTGTAGCTTGTGAAAAAAATTAACATAGAAAGTCAGCTATTTCGTATAAATTGTCTTATTCTCTGGTAAGAAAACAAAGACTTGAAAATGAAACACACAGGGAAGGTGACATGTGAAGATATTGCTATTACCATTGTCAGGGTTTCCAATTAATTTGTCGGGATGGGAGCAATGGGTATATTAACAGTTCTGAGGGAAACATGCCTTGATCCCAGAATCACTAGGAGCAAATCAGAGTTGGCGATCAACTGAAGAGCTGCTTAATTTTGTCTGACTCAGTGGGGAAAAATTCATCAAGATTGAAATAACTTGAAGTGAAAAAGTCTACACGCAAATCTACAAAGTTTTTTTTCCTACGGCCTTCACCCTTAATTCCGTAAGATTTTTTTCAAACGACTTTTGAAGAGATGTGACTGAAAATGAGAACTGACTTAACACAGGGAATCTGAGATTTGTAATGCACAGCTAATTAAGAGGATAAAGAGCACCAATTTACTTTGGCAAGATAGTTAATCTAATGCTCATTTCTAACCTATTTATATATGGGTTTGAAACCTGAAATTTGGACAGTTCTCCTGTACCCTAGCCAACCAACATCTGCTTGTATTTTCCATTCACTTGTTCAAGTTCCAGTTCATAAAATTTTCTTTTTATCCTTCTTGTCCCGAAAGGAAAGATGGTGCTTCCCTGGGGGATAACTTAAAATATGCCCAAACACCTTCAAAGAAAGCTGCATTTTTTGCACTTTCAGATTAGAAAAGAGGGCTCATAGCAGCCCACTGCCCCATATTTCTGAGCAAACACCTGCAGCCTCGCCAGCCAATGGCCCACTCGGCTGAGATAGTTCTGTGCAGCCTAAGACAAGTATTCCCTGCCTCCCGGCACACATTAAGCCTTAGATTTCCTCTGTGCTGCCCCCAAAATACTTCGTCCTTTCTGATTTTTCTCACCACTTAACTGGTAGTCCCTCACACTGGATTCTCCTAGCAGCTGCTTTTCCCTCGGAAAATCTGTGATTCAATAACAGCCTGACCTCAGGCATTCCACAAAAGGAAACACTCAGAAAGTCAACCTGATTTTCTGGATGAAACCATTTAAGTGATAGGCCATAAATTACACCGGCCACCCATTAAGAGAAGTAAGATTGTGTTTAACAGTTTCACAAGGAAAACCAGTCACGTGATAGTAAAACCCCATTAACTCCGATCACTAGTTGAGAATTTGAGACCAATTCCACATGGCTGGGCTGACCCTTGTTCTGACAGAGTACAGACTAAATGAATAAATAAGGTGAAGGAGAAATGTCTAGGGGGAGTAGGTCTTGGGCCCGCCTTTCCTCTTTACACCAAGCCATCCCCCAAGTACTTAAAACACTTAAGAGAGTAAGTGGCTTTCAATTACAGACGAACATACAAACAGCCCATCTGTTCGTCACAATGCACCCTTACCTATCCATGTGGCATTAACCTAGTTCCACTTGCTGTACAGTCCAGAAAGAAATAAAATTGAGTCGCTTTTAAAATTATTGGTGATTGCAATATTGTTTACTCTCTTTGGCATCTCGTAGCTCTGTTTGGAGCCTTAATTTTTAAAAAAAGATTGGGGGATGAATAGCAGTGAGACAGGAATCAGTTTTGTTTAGTGGTTGAATGCACTGAAATGGAAAAGGAGAGGGTCAGTTTTGGTTTCATTTCAGTTTCATTTGTTGGACAGCTCACTTGAATTTTTGCTGGAGTTTCCGTCTCTGGAACATAGAATTAATTGCACGTAACCTCTCTGAAGCTTGCTTTTCTTGTCTGTAAAGGGGTGATAGAACCTGCCACACAGCACACATGGAAAGCATAGTATCTGGCTCAGTAAACAGGAGTTATTGTTGCTAACTTAGTCTGTAATTCATTTTCTACTAGAGCAGAGCAACTGTTTCTGTATTTGCCCAGTTGGTGAGCTTTTACTGAATTTCGTTTGTCACTTTAAACAATAAAATCAGAGCTACTTATAAAATATTTAAATCTTGCATTTATTTCAAAATCTGATACATTGTCATAAAAATCAGACTCCACTGCCAGAAGGTTTAGTTTCCCCTTTTAAAAAACCTAAGGAAAAATATATTTGAAAATTTGTGAGAAACTACATCAGTTAGGTTTCATTGTATAATCTTAAATTACTTATCTTGCTCTGGTACAATTCTTGTGAGCTTTAATCCAAACTCATCCTAGTGGAGTCTATGAGTTTTAAAGAAACCATAATCCTTCAGAGCTATAGATCCAAATACCTCTATTGTATGTTTTGTGTTTGATTTAAAGTATAAACAGCTCCTCTCTCAAACTGACCTGCCTCTGACATGTGGCAGAAGCCTGGCCTGTGCTGGACTGTTTCAAGGAGGCGTGAGGTCTGGACTCCTGAAACCAATCTCAGAGGGGGACAAATCCTCTCAGCACTATGTCTGGGCCCACAGGGAGAGGCCGTGGAACCCTTTGGGGAGGCTTAACCATGAACCCTCATAGCCCTTCCTGTGCACTCCCCCGCCAGCCCACCCTTACTTACAGGGCACATCATACATCACTGGGCCCTCCATGGGCAGTCCCCTGGCCTAAGACTCCTGGAAGCAGGCACCCTGGCTGGACCCTGAGCCTGTGGCCCCCTAAATGTGCTCTGTTTCCTAAAAGGCCAGAAGGACACCTCCTTACTGGCCAGAGCCCAGAATTCTGCTTTATTTTCTACACACCTTCTCTGTACCAGTGTCAAGTACCTAACACAGTATCTCCATAAATTTTCATACACCAGGCATTAGCTCTTGCATAAATGAGAAAAGAAGGCTCAGAGGGATTGAACATGGCCCCAACCCCTGAGACGGTGAGCTGATAAGTAGCAGTGCCACCAAAGTCATCTGTCCCAGAAGGTGGGTCCTGTGCTTGGAGAAAGACCCCAGTGCTGCAGGGACTCGCTGTGGCAGCACAAGAAAAGGGAACAGCCCTGCCCCTCCACTGCAATCTTTCAGAAAGGTGCACATCTTCGATGCTTAGCTCTGGAAGAACAATAACGTACTAATTAGGAAGGGACAATCTGGGGGCATTTCCAGGCAGGTGATTTCTGAATCTCTCAAAGGGCTGAGAAGATCCAATGCGGTTTGTCCAAACACTTCTGCTCCAAATGAGGTCTCCTGGCCAGGTTGATGTCAAGGAGAACACACCCACCAACACATGCAGGGTCTCTCTGGGTCTGCCATCACATCTTCCTTGGGCATTTAGCAGGTATGATTAAAATATGATAGGGTAAAATCCTCACTGAGGAATACCATTATCCAAGAATTGTAATTTTTTTCTCATAAAAAGGCCAAAGCAGCATTCCTATGCTGCATTCCATTTAGCTCTTTAACAAAAAGGTTAAGCTGAATATTCTCATCAATTCATATGACTGCTCACACTTGCAGCTCTTTTGGTTGTTTTGAAAATGCATCATATTTCTGTATCATCTCCCATGCTGCAATATGTGTGCATGTCTGTGGATTCTTGGTGGGGCAGAGTGAGGATGGGGCAAACAGAGCTCTCCCCTGGCAACAGAGGCTTGGAATCAGATCTTTGTCTGACAGTCACTGGCTGGTAACACTGAACATGTCCCCTCACCCCTATGTGCTTCCATTTCCTCATCTGTGAAATGAGTGAGATGGACCACATGATCTCTAAGGTGTCTTCCAGCTTCCTATTCTGAGATTCTATTACTTAATAATAAGGGAATATGAGATTACGCTCAAACATCGAGCAAGGCTTTGCCAACTGAACACAATAACTGATTTTGTTTGCAAGTTGAGTGACTTTTTTTCATCAGTGAGAGGATTGTGAAAGCTCTTCTACACAAGCCAGCCTCATATTTTAAAAAATCTGATACAGGAGAAGCTCGACTTACTAAACAGATAAATTAGAAAGTAATTATTTGCATTACAAAAGAATTCACCACAGGTTTCCTTTAAATAGCTAAATCCCAGGCATTTAAAAAAACAGTCTGATTTAGGAGAATTCAATTTGTGCCCTTATTTTTCCAATAACACAGCTATTGCACAAAAAGACCATATTTAAAGTAATGATAAGCTACTTTTTATAATATGTATCAGATAAGAAGAGAGAAAGTGGGTGACATCAACACTTACTGAATGCCAGCAGTGTGCCTGGAGCTGCAGACACATTATTTCATTTCTCTCTAAAATACAACTATGAGGTGGTATCATAGCCTCCATTCAGGATCTAAGGAACCTGAAAACAGAAAGATTATATGACTGTGTCTAAAGTCTCAGGCGAGGATTCAAATGCAGGACTGCCATTATGTTCCTTCCCTTACTCCATGCCCCATGGGGGCAGGAGGCCATGCTGGATCGCAAACTAACCCTGATTTGATAATGAGGACTGTGAGTGAGATGTTCTAGAGTCCTAGGGGACACTGATTCTAGTCTTACTTCCCCCAGTACTCACTGTATAGCACTGGGAAGTCACTTAACCAGATCTCAGTTTCTTGGTTTCTAAAATGGGGAATGATTTTCGCCCATCTTCCAGTTTGTGAAATCCAACAATATAATGTGTGTCAAAGTACTTTATAAACTGCCAAGTGCTATAAGAATGCACAGGGATACTATTAGTTTAACAATCTGTCCTAGAACTAAAATATGTCACTGGAGTAATTTACTTAGAAGATCTAAGAAAACCACTTTCTCATCACACTTGGGTCTAGTCAGACCTTAACAAGGGTCACAGGTCCAAAAAAAGTCAACCCTGGTAAGCCTATATGGAGAGCACAGAGCTTGAAGGAAAACTGGAAAGGACGCAAGAAGAAGTCAACGGAAGTACCATGCCTCACCTGGAGAACTAAAGGTCAGGGACACTGAGCATCTAAATCGCTATTCTGAAGAAAGTGGTGACAAGATAATCTCCTGTTGTGAAAACAAGACAATCGGAAAACTTCCTAAGTTGTAGGTACAATATAATGCTTCTACCGCTGGGTCATGACCACTGGAAAAGTCAGTCAATAAATAGCCAGCAGCTTTCTAGCTTTAGGCATAACCCTGCCTGGAAAAGTATGAAATTGGCAACACATGTGTCCAACAATCTATACTCCTCTGAGGCCTCCCCTAGATATTCCCACTTCTGCTCACCTCCTGCCCTGCCCTGCCCTGCCCTGCCCTGCCCTGACCTCCCCGGAACTAGGTCTCTTCCTTCCCTCAGTGCCTTTGTTCTTTCATTACCTTGGCCCTCCCCAGGGAGTGAGTGGATTCATTAGCAGGTATCAAAGCCTGAAGATGCATTACTGTCATCCCCAAATGGAACATCTGCATTCTCAAAATGATTCCTAGGAGAGCCATAATTTATTTACCAAAGAAATATCACCATTAATAACGGTTAAGGCTAGCAATGCAACAAGCCAGAGCAGGGAGCTAGGAGTCAGGAGCGTCTCAATAGTACCTCTCAAATCATTCCAACAGCAACGCCCACCACTGAGAAAGTGGTGGGATGAGACAATATTATGCTCAGGGTCCCTCCCAGTGAGTGGCTGAGTTTGTTGCAATTTGTCAAAGTACCAAGTAGAAATGAAAATCAAAGAAAAAAAAGAAGAGAGAAAGCCCAAATCAAAATTCCAATTCCTAGCAGAAAGAAAACCCTCTCTTAAAATGGAAACAATAAGCCAGCCAACTCTCAGCTCATAGCCTCTCCTGGGAACAACATGAAGTGGCCATCCCTACTGAATGAACCACATTTGTGAGTCTGGGGATGCCCAGTCAGAGTCTATCAAGAAAACAGCAAGTTTCCTGGACCTCCACAAGCCAGCCAACTTGACAGACATGGAGATGTGGCCAGATCTTGGCTGTGGTTCCAGGAAGAGAGAAATTCAAGCAGTATCTTCTTTTAAGACACTGGGACAGAGCAACTCCACTCCCCCCAACTAAAGCAAGGTCATCTTTATGATGGGCATTCTAACTACCTGAGGAAGGTGATAGGAAGGAAACTTGGAAGGAAAAAAACGTGTGTAGTGTGCTGTGCATCGTGCCCTGAAGACAACGGAACATTCATACACAAAGATTGGCATGCAATTGCCAATGTGAATGTCAGACGGGTTATTTGCTGCATAAATACCAATTAAACAAGCCCCGAAGCAGCTTCAACCTGCTCAGCCAACTTTGAAAAGAGCACATCTCTCCAGACTTCTAACTTTCTCCTGCACTCACTGGAGCTCAGCTCTTCCTTTTCTCTATTCCTTTTGGATGTAGATGTTTTTAGAATTATTCAAGCAGCCATAACTTTCGAAGGGTGCATAACAGGGCAGAACTAGCTAGCACAATCCAAACAGAACAAATTGAGCCTAAATAACAGTATAGAGCTGTGTTCTCAGTATCTTCTTCTTTATTCCGGGTCGATTGTCTCCTACAAAGCCTCCCGTCATCTATTTCTCCCCATATCCCTTATTCAAAAGCAAGAATTCTCTATCTTAGACATGGTACAACCTGTAGTTGACTCTAAAATGGGAAAATTGCATTTTAAAAAACCTTGGTTCGTTTTCCCCGACGGAGGAAGCTTTTCTTTTCAAAATTATCGAGCCACACATTTTCAAGAACCAGAGAATGAATTGCACACAGCTGATTCTGCCTCCTACAGCGATCTTTCACCGTATTATTCACAAGCAAGTGACCAAGGTAAACTAAAGTGGTTTCTGTAGCCATTTGCAATTATTGACAAACAATTTCATAACGGAAAATGGAAATTACAGGCAAGTGCAATAAGCTGTTTATCCACGATCTACCTGCTGGTGGCTCTTTTTCTCTATTTTTCTTTCAAGCAAAATACAAACTACCATAGGAATGCATTTCTCCCGTTCATGATTTTTCTTGTATCTCCACCACCAAGCCTGTTTTCCAGTTCTGTCAGTTGGCAGGATTTGTATTCAATCGCGGTAGTAGCCCAGACTCTAGTGTATTCTTGGGTGTTCCAGAGACTCCCGCACCTTCAGGTTTGTGGGAAAGGATCCCCCAAATGGCAAATAAGGCATTCCCTCCCGGGGTAGGACTTGCTTAGGGGACTTAAGGGTTTCTGCACCCGGCGAGGGGGTCTGTTTTCACCCCCGCTATCCTGGGTGCGCAGACACCCTCTGACACCAGGCTTCGCAGTTTGGGCCACGGGGGAAGTAATTCCCCAGGGAACCGCGGGGGTGCGGTTTTGCGCAACTGGGTGACTCGCGTGTCCCTCCGCATTTCATTTGCACCAAGGGAGCGCGTGTCAGACGAAGGGAATTTTTTTCTTTTTTGGTGATTCTGTTATTTTTTCACCAACTGTACGAAGCTCAAGGGATCTCCGAGCTTTCTGGCTGGGCGGATGGGCTTCGCGCTTGGCCTGGCTGAGCGGTCCATCTCTACCTCTCTGTTTCTATCTCTACCATAACAGCAGCCACTCAGCCCGCCCGGATCCCCTGTTCCCCAGCGCACGTTCCTTTTTCTTCTCAGTTCCTTGGGCTGTTGAAGCCGGGTTCTGCGTAGATAGAGACTGGGGCCCTGGGGGGAGCGCCAGGCTGCTCTTGCCTTTCCCGCGCCCCGGGGCATTCCGGCGCCGCCCGGGTGCCCCCGCGCGCTGGGGATGCAGCCTCCGCCCCCGCCGCACCTGGCCGCCCGAGCGCCCGCGCCCACGCCCCGCGCGGGGCCGCCCGAAACTGGGGCCGCGCCAGCCGCGGGAGCTGCCGAGGAGCTGTCGGGGCGCGTTTGCCTTTGCTTTTTAAACAAGATCCCCGAGACCTTTTCTCCATCCCCCAACCCCCAACAGGACACGGAACTCCAGCGTTTCCCGAAAGCCACAAAAGAGGGGCACGGAAATCCCAAGATCGCCGTGCTAACTCGGAGAACGCAAACTCGAGGCAGAGCGTGCGCCGTGCGGGGATGCGGGTGTCGAGGACCCTGAAGCGCCTGGCTTCCCCCGCGACCCCCATCCTCCCTAGGTCCTGGTTCGACAACCATCCAGCCCACGCTCAGAGGGCGGGGGTTACCCCGACTCATCCCGGAAGCCGCTAACTTCGGAAATCCCTCCTGTTAGGTTCGCGAAACGAAGGTACCTCGTCATCTCCGCGGGGCAAGTCCGGATTCCACCAGAGCAGGTCCGGGAGGTCAACCGGGGCAGGCGATTCGAGGCAGAGCGCTTTAAAATCCTGCCGCCGCACGCCCCGTCAGAGCGCCGAGCGCGCCTGCCCCCTTCCCGTCACCGTTCAGTCTCCCATTCGCCGACTAAACTTTTGGGGGATCACATCTCCAAGCCTTGGGAGTTCCGGGTGAAGTCTCCCTCTTTTCTGAACCTCTTTACTGTAATGTAATCACGGGCAGACAAGAGGGGTGGCTGCCTTGTTCTTTGCAACGTAAAATCAACAGACACCCAATCAAGCTCCAATGCCCGGCCAGCCCCTCGCCCCCTGGTGCCCACTCTCCTTCTCCCCCCATTCCCGTCACCTCCGCCCGCTATTTCTCTCACAGACTACGGACGCGCAGGGCCATCTACTTGTGCTCAGGAAAAGCAAATCACTAGAGCGATTGGAGAAGGAATGGTGCACCTGGCTGTCCGCTGAAAGGTTTTAGAGAAGAAAACGGAAAGGGGAATAAAACGGGGGGATTCTCCTTTTCCAATAAGCAGGGCGTTTCTGGGAAGTTTGGGGGCCAGGGGCTTTTCGTCCCGTGATTCGGCACTTGCTTTCCTCGGAGCCGCTTTCTGCTGCCGGGCAGCGAGTCTTACCCTGCTCCCCGCAGAGGGCGCGGTGAGGAAGCCCGCTGGGGGCCCGCAGCTCCATGTCAGCGCCGCCGCCGCCGCCGCCGCCGCGTGAGGCGAGCACAGCGGCCGCACTTGTGGCTGATCTCTGGGCTGAGGGGGCTGAGCTGGCCTAGCCGGCGCCAAGTCTCTTCCATGTGAATAACAAATACTCCCACCGGCGGCCGCGATTGGTCTGCGCCCGGCGCCTCCCGATCCTCCGCCCGCGGCCATTCACCCGGCGCGGCGCGGGGAGCCGCGGCCGGGATCGCGCCCGGGATCGCCAATCGCTTCGCGCCAACCAGTCACCTCGGGAAGCGGGAGGAGGAACCCCCCAGGGGCGGGAGCCTCTGGATTTCGGTGTCACCCAGCGGCCCTGGCGCGGGCAGGGAGGGGGACCCTCGGCCCGCGGATCCCCCTCCGCGCTTCAGCCCGAAGCGACGAGGAGACCAGAAATGTCAATAGTTCTGATTTTTAAAAATCATCCCCCCTTCCCCGCCCCCAAGAAAAAGGGGAGGACCCAACGACAGAGTGAGAGGGTGGGAAGAAGCGGGAGCGGTAGAAGGAGGAATATGGCTGAGGAGGAGCCCAGCGGCTCCGGCTGCCTGGCGAGCCCGGGACCGGCGCGGGGAGGCGCGACGCCCCCCCCCGAGCACAGCGGGCAGCACCCGCGAGCCCGGGTCCCCGGTGAACACAGCTCCAGAAAGCGTCACCGAGAATAACACATGGTAGATGACAAGTGTCCCGCCACATGCTTTCTTTTCGGGAATGCTTAAAGTAGAGCCGGCAAGCCGCGCGATTCCCCTGCAAAGTTTGCCTGGCGCCGCGCGGCGGTTCCGCCATTTGTCCCGCCCCACGGCTCGGGCGATTGTCTCCCCACTCCCCGCCCCCGAGGGTCTGAGGGACGCGTGCTACAGAGTCCCCAGGGCTCGAGGTACCACACAGCGCGGTCTGCTGCGGGAACCTTGCAGGAAGGGGCGTGGGTGGCTACCGGGACGGTCATTTTATTGAGATAATTCAAGGAGCCGCAGATGCGGGGCAGGAAACTCCGCAGGAGCCGTGCTCAGGTTATGCAGGGAAACCTCGGGATTCCTTTCGCATGCCGCCTGTGGAAACCTGCCGGGCTCGACGTGCACGGTCCAGCGCTCCTCCCCACTAGTTACCGCCCAGGCCCCCCGACCCTGCACCCGCCAGAATGAGTGGAAGCAGCCCCTCGCCGCCCAGCTCCCGGGTAGCTGCTCCGGCCGGGCCTTGCGTTGGTGAGAAAGTTCCATCTAGAGGCGGCCGCGCGCAACTGCAGGCGGCGCCCTAGGCCCGAGCGAGCCAGGGAGGGCGGGGCGCGGGGGGAGAGGGGGCAGCCCAAGAGATAAGGAGGATGGAGAAGGACGGGAGAGACCCCAAAAAGGCAGGCTCTAGACCCCCGTTCGGCATCTCTACAATGAATTTTATCTTCCTAAGCATCATGAACTTATAAGCATCATGTCAGGAATCTTGCATTAATTCCTGTATATATCGCCTGTTCTGTTCGGGTTATTTTAATTTTCGCCTCAACTCTGTGAGATGATCAAAATTATTAATCCCATTCTACAGATGGAGGCAGAAACTGAGGCTTAGAGACACGGCTGGAAAGTATTAGAGCCAGAAATCACAGTGTCTGGCTTCAAAACCCCATAGCACTTCCTCCCTGGTGGTGTTGGCTTTTCCCAAGGCTGGTTTTAATGTGCAAAGTTTCGATTGAGGAAACAGCTGTCTCTCTCCTAATTTCAAAAAAGGACCCTTGCCCTTTGTCACTTAGAAAAAATCTACAGGTTTTCAGCCCAGGGCACCTCTTCCCCTTTCGTTCCCTTCCTTCTCTCATCTTATGAGAGGCTCTTTGATTGTTGAATCATTATTTTATATCTGCAACCACAAAAGAGGGAGGGAGGAGGATTTGGAGAGAGAAAATGGGCTGGGTCCTCTGTCTGAAAACCTTTCTGCATAGGGAACCTCAATTCCCTGTGAATGTCTGGTGCAGCTCTGAAGAGGGTGATCAGTGGCCAGTGCCACTTGGGACAAGGAAGGTGGGAAGAGGGAAGAGCTCCTAATTTATGCGGAGATGGGGCTGGGTAGACTTCCTGGTTGCATGCCTGCGTGTAAGACGCTTTAAAGATTTTCTTTTCTTAGGGACTGGAAGAGATCCCTCCTCCCCCAGAAGTGTAAACTAAGTGCAGCGGCCTGATTTCTATTGCAGGAAGCCCACTCCACCCCAAACTCCAGACCCATGATCTCGGTCTGAGCAATGTTATCGCAGATAACGTAGAGGTATGAATAAGTCCGTGTTAGACCCTTTACTACGTATGCATTAATAAATTTGAGGGGAAAAGAGACACGACGGAGGGGAAAGGCAGAGGAGGCCCGCAAATACGTTGGGCATCCGCAACTGCTGACCACACATCGTCTTCAGGGTAGGCTAGGGGCCAGCTGCAGGGCCAGTAGGGTCGTTGCCTGGCATGAGCCAAGAGGGCAGCAGCCTGGTGCTCTAGTGGGCCCATTTTAATAATAAGGGCAATAAGGCTGGCTGTGGCTTTGGAGGCCTAAGGAAGCTGAGTGAGCCGCTTGGGGAAGAAATGCCTAATGAACTGCTTTTCTCCTTTCCCTATTGATCATTACCTGCAGAGAACTGATGTCTTACGGGCACATCGCTGCCCTTTTTGGTGCAGCCTTCTGCGAGAAAACTAGACTTGATCTCTCCTAAGGAAAGTGCAAGTCCGATGCTTGGTTTTGCATCATCTTTAACTCTTGATACTCAAAGTAGAACCGTCACTCAAATCCTACATGGAATCTGGTCAATAAGGAATAGAGCCCTTCTATATATTCTTCAGTGTTTCCAATGGCTTTATCTAATAGCCCCTGAGCAAGTGACATAGGCTCCTGTACCGGTTATAATTCGCCCAGACTGATAGCAACACTGGGACACAGGAAGAAAGATTGTCTCCAGGAGGGACTGGTTCATAGGAAAAAGTCATTGGCTGTACAACCTCTTATTCGTCAGGGCCAAACACCATGATGCTGCTTGCTCATTGTTGCAATCTGAGTCAGGGGAGAGTGTCTGAAGACCAGGCCGTCCAGACATGCAGGTTATTCTAGAGTCATCCACCTTGCCTCCCCTTGGGCTCCCACCTTCTGCAATATACAATCTGTCTTTGGAAAGTGTCTGACCTCATCCTCCATCCCACCCCAAATGTTTATTCAAACCAAGTATATTTCCTAGTAGTTAATCCTCCAAGAAGATTTGCCTATAATCTTCTCATTTTCAGTTGATTTAAAATGTGAGAAACTGCCCATGTGTTAGAAAATGCAAAAAACAATGCCATATGTTTGGGGTCCATTTAACTCAAGCTGTGATATATATTCCACACATGGAGATTTATGCCACAATTCCTGCTTTGGGGTAATCATTAAGGCTGAGAACCTTTGCAGGCTACTCACCCAAGAGAAATATCAACAGCATGATGCTCCCACATGGAGCAAAGCTGACAGGGGAAAGTGGGAATGGGATTTGTTTCTTTTGGAAACGAAGACAATATTTTTCTTGCTAGACCATCTGCACGTGGCAGTGAGTGTACCACGTGGGTTTTGCTCAGTTTATTAGACACTGGCTGCTAGAAGCAAGATCAGACATGTTAGACTGACAGTCAGATAGAGCCAATGAGGTTCATGACACCAATGTCATGAATGAGTGTGTTCTGCACTTCCACAGTCAACTCATACCTGCATACACGAATCATGGGAAAGATGCTTTAAGAATTTCTGACATACAGTATATGGGCATCTCTACTGGCTTCATTTGGGTTCCCCTAGAAGTACAACCTGAAACAAGGATTCAAGAGCAGGTAGTTTAAGAGGTGGAGGGAATCCCAGTAGTCAGGTGGGGAAGTGAGCCAATAAAAGGTGCATCATCAAGCTAGGTACCACTGTAGGCACCTGGTACCTAATGCCAGTGGGGAACTCTGGAAGTCAGTGTAAAACACACAGCAGAGAGTGGGTCCAACTGAGGGATGAGGGAGCTGGGGTATCTATACACCAACACTTATAAGGTGTTAGTTAAGAACTGCTCCCAGATGATGTTTATTCTCTGGCAATTCTAGCCTGTCACATGGATGGCAAAGCAGCCTCCAGAGGTCATGTAAAGACCTCTGGAAAAAAAACGCAGGGGCTGGCTGTTAGTAGGCAAGTGATATGTAATCAGGGGTCAAGGACAAGACAATAAGGGCAGGTCACAGTTAGCCTCTGCAACACCTGTGTAGGCAAACCTCATAAAACTTGTGCTAATCAAGGCAATGCCTCTCTGTGTGTGTTGCAAGGACCACCTGCCTCAAAATCACAGGGGTGCTGATTGTAAGCACAGATTTCTGGGCCCTATCCCAGAGCTGTTTGAATCAGTCTTGCTGGGATGGGGCCTGGGAAGCTGCATGTTTTGCAAACATTCCAGGAAATGACGTTCACTAAAATTTAAAATGTACTGCATTCAGGAAATCATTCTCCTCACAGGCAGCCAGCAAGCAGCACATTTAAATATATGAATACTTGCTTGCAATGCCTAAGGAGGCAGACCTGAGAAAGGAGGAGCCCAGGGAAGGGGTGCCTATCTGCTCATATCTGTCCATGGCCACAGAAGCTCTCTTTTCTCTCTTTTACTCCACTCTCCCTTTAGATGGGGTTTAACACTGAGAAGGTTCCATCAAGTATTTTCTGGGGGGAAAAAGAGGCTGAGTTCCACCCCTAACTTTGCCATTAATATGTCGTATTATCTTGACCCTTTCACATTTCTGTACTGCAGTTCCTGACCTATAACATGTGGTTGGCAAAAAGACACCTGTCCGGCCAAGGTTCATGTTCCCCTTTCAATAGTGTAGAGTTTTTACTGGAAAGAGGCTGTCCCCTCTGCCGCACACACTCAGGAACTACATATCCCTTCCCTCCCTTGCATCCAGCTGGAGTCAAATATCTAGTTCTTACTTACAGTATGAACAAAAGTGATGCGTGTCCCTTCTGGGTCAAGGAAGTCAAGAAGCAGACACCTTCTCACCCTTTCTTTCTCCTTCTGCCAGTGGAGATAGAGATTAGCAGCTCAAAATGCAAGGGCCTGGGTCCTCAAATTTCCAAGCTGAGGAATGCTGCATTCCTACCAGAAACATCCACATTGAATTTTTGGGTGAAAGAGAAACTCACTGAGTCACTGAAATTTGGGAATTCAATTGTTATAGCACCTATAATGTGGACATGGTAACATCCGTCTCCACTAACGTAGGAAACACAGGTGGAAGATGTTCCTGTTTCTCAAAGAACCAATTGAGGTCAAGCTGTAATCATGGTCATGTGCCCTTCCTTGATAACATTTATGACTCAGAGGAACAAGGCCACATTTGTCTCCTTCCTGAGCCCAGACCTCCCTATCACTGGCATGGCCTAAGATAAGGCAGCTCCTCTGCCTCACTGTAGTGTTTGCCTCTTCACTGAATAGCCACTCGCTGGGACCAGGAACATCTTCAGGCCAAGGCAGAGAATTGCTTTTCATCTCTTCTTTTATCACCTCTCTCAAGTATCAAAAAAAAAAAAAGGTTCTTTTGAACTACCTGAGAAAAGGAAGTTGTTTTTCCCCCAAGCTCTGAAACATACTTACTTTCTTCCGTACCCATCCATCTCAGACCAGTTTAGTCCTATCTTCTCCTTAGAAACCTTCCCAAACTTCTAGAGCATCCTAATCATGCCCACACAGTTCAGCCATCGGTTGTTTATTTTCCTACATTTCTCTATATTGCTGCACATCTGTCAAGCTGAACTAGACTGTCTTATGGTGTACTGGCTGTGACTTCATTTGGGTCCCTGAGCACATAGTAGGTAATTATGAGTTATCTGATGAGTAACCTGGAAAGAGTCAAATAGCCACCCCACCACTACTGCTATCACCACAACTTCTGCCATCACCACCACTAATGATATGGTTTGGCTGTGTTCCCACCCAAATCTCATCTTGAATTCTAGTTCCCAAAATCCCCATGTGTTGTGGGAGGGACCCAGTGGGAGATAATTGAATCATGGGGACAGTTACCTCCATGCTATTCTTGTGATAGTGAGTGAGTTCTCATGAGATCTGATGGTTTTATAAGGGGCTTTTCCCCCATTTCAGTCTGCACTTCTCCTTCCTTCCGCCATGTGAAGGACATGTTTGCTTCCCCTTCCACCATGATTGTAAGTTTCCTGAGGCCTCCCCAGCCATGAGGAATTGTGAGTCAATTAAACCTCTTTCCATTATAAATTACCCAGTCTCAGGTATGTCCTTACAGCAGCTTGAGAACGGGCTAATACAACCATCACCTTCACAACTACTACAATCACCAAAACCACCACCACCATCACCATGACCATCACAACAACCACCAGCACCACTTTCACCACAACCACCACCATCATCACCACCACTGCCACCATCACCACCACAATCACTACCACTACCACAACCATCACCACCACTACCACCACTACCACCATTACCACTGCCATCACCACAACCACCTTCACCACAACCACCACAATCACTACCACCATCACCACCACCACTACCACCACCACCATCACCACCACCACTACCACCACCACCTTCACCACAATCATCACCATCACTACCACCATCACCACCACCACCACCACCACACCACTACCACCATCACCACCACCACCACCACCATCACCACCACCACTACCACCACCACCTTCACCACAATCATCACCATCACTACCACCATGACCACCACCACCATCACACCACTACCACCATCACCACCACTACCACCACCACCATCACTACCATTATCACCACCACCATCACCACCACCACCACAACCATCACTACCATTATCACCACCACCATCACCACCACCACTACCACCACCACCTTCACCACAATCATCACCATCACTACCACCATCACCACCACCACCACCATCACCACCACTACCATCACCACAACAACCACCATCACCACCACCACCATCACCACCACAACCATCACCACAACAACCATGACCACTATCACCACAACCATGACCACAACCACCATCACCACCATCACCACCATTCCTTCTACCACCACAATCACCATCATCTCTACCATTGTCACCATCACCACCACTATCACCACTACCACCCCTCACAAACACAGTGTAGCTCCCTTTGAGGCCAAAAGGTGACACTAAAGAAAGCTTACTATACATCATATTTGAAAACACTTGGTAAAAATTGCTGGATGTCACTTAATCCTTAATGTGACTTTGATTCATACATTTATCTCATCTCTTTAGGTTTAAAAATTACTTAAACCTTACATTGTTTTATATTTCATTAGATTTTTATTCTGAATCTCAGAAACCTGAGTAAGAAAAGCAATTAGGACAATGTTTGGTAAATAGAACATAAATGTTAGCTGCTAGCTGATATTGTCCAGAAAACAATCTATATTACATTTCATATGAGTTTAAGTTCATAACAAAAACTTCTTGTGATAATCTTAATGTCAGAAATGAGCAATAATTTCATGAGACTTCTAGTGACAGAATTCTTTGGCTTGTTTTGCTACTGCCTTTCATCTGACCGGGTAGTAATAGCCAAACAAAAGGATATAAATGAGCATGAACTCAATAATGAATCCAGCCAAGCTATTTGATTCTTTCGCTCTTGAACACCCATTTGGCTCAGGGACTCAAATGAGGTCATAGCCACTACATTATAAGACAGTCCAATTTAGCCTGACAGATGTACAATCATATAGAGAAAATATAGGAAAATACACAACCAACAGCTAAATTATATAAGCCAGATCAGGGTGCTCTACGAGTTTGGGAAAGTTTTGAGAAGATAAGACCAAGCTGTTCTAGGAAGAATTGGTAGAGAAGAAATAATGAGCGTGTTCCTGTGCTTGTGAGAAACAGTTTCCCCCTTCCCAGGTAGTTCAAAAAAATCTTATTAAAATATCTTCTGGATGCAAAATGTGACTTAAGGTAAGCAAATCATGAATTCCACCTAAGGGTATTGAGATACCAAAAAGGACTCTGCTAAAGGAATAGTTCACCTAAAAGGCAACATATTAATTATCTACTGCTACATAACAAAGTACACCCATAACTAACAGTTTTACACTGTACATATTTATGAGCTTGTAGTTTCTATTGGTCAGGAATCCAGGCATGGCTTACCTAGGTTTTCAGCTCAGGTTTTCTCATAAGGCTGCAATCAAGATGTTACCTGAGGCCTCAGTCATTTCAAGATGAGTCTTGAAAATGGGCTGGGGTGGAATCTGATCTGCTTCCAAGCTCACTCAGTGGTTGTTGGCAGGATTTAGTTCTTTGCTGGCTGTTGGGTGGAGGTCATCCTAGTTCCTTGCCACATGGGCCTCTCTCTAAGGCAGCGCATAACATGGTAACTGCCTTCATTAGAGTGAGCAAGTGAGAAAGAGAGCAAAAGAATATCAGCAAGATGAAAGTCACCACCTTTTATAATCTAATCTTGGAAGATTTGCCATATTCCCATCACATTTGCCCATATCCTATTCATTAGAAATAAGTGTCTAGGTCCAGCTCACACTCAATGGAAAGGAAGTGATTACACTACACAATGACATGAATGCCAGGAAGCAGGGCTTATTGGGCCCCACCGTAGAAGTCTGCCTACCACAGGTGGGTCTACAGTTGGTACTTGGAAGGCTCTGTTACAAGGGGACGTGTAAAGCTTTTAACATGCTCACCTACAGTTAGATCTCTTGAGCAAGGAACAGCATATACCATTTATAAAGCACTCTAGTTAATGGAGAGTTAATGCGTTATTGCATTTTTTCAAACAGGGAAAAATAAGTGTGTGAGGTGAAGAAGTAACAGTGGGCAGGGATCCCACTGGTTTTTAACAGCTTTAATTTTATTCTTTTATTTCTGGGTGGTCACAAAGCACTCTAAAGGATTTCTCCTGCAGTACCTGATATCAATCTTATTTTTCCCTTTCTTCTCCTCTTCCTACTTCCTTCTCACTTCTTCCATATTCATACTTAGCGGTGACTTCATTGAAGGGAAGAAGAGTGAAAGAGAATAATTTGGAGGAGTTATTGCACTTGTTAATTTTCCACCCATTTCAAGCTGAGAGGAGAAAGAAAGAGAAGAAGCAAAGGAATCAAATAAGAAGGAAGGAAAGGAGAAAGAGGAGAGAAAATGAAGGCTGCAGAGAAGACTCTAGCCATCTGTGTCTTTGTTGCCTTAAATTAGAAGTGAGGGAGGAATCCCCAGTTCCCTTCTCTGAGCTAGAAAAGCGGAATCGAGGAGGATTGCCAGGAGCAAGTTCTGGGTGCAGTTTTTGGAGTGGGGAAGTGGTGGTAGAGCTGAGGCAGGTGCAGGCTGGTGGGAACGCTAGGGGCTGCAGGCAGGAAAAGCTGCCCAACAGCATGGGGAGCAGTGAGATCACAGGGCAGTGGACCCATAAGGGAAGAAAGGGAACTGTGCCCAGAACAGCAGCTGGAGGGCAGATCTGGGTCCAGATTATGAGTTATGAAATATGAAGACTTGAATGAAAGCTGGAAACTAATCTTTCCACAAAGACATGGTACTGGATGATCAAAATTTGGGAGGGGTCTTTAGGCTGGCCTACAGAAAGACCCCGTTTCTGTATTCTGTGCCTGCTTACTTCTCTCTCCCTCCTTCTTCAGGTTCTTCTCCCCTTGTCTCCTAACTCTACCCTTTCCCTTTCCATTTTCCTTTCTTCCATCTTCCTTTCTCCATGTCTTTCAGTCCTCACTCCTTAAGTGAACTAATTATAGGATAGAAAGATATTTATTATATGTTTTACTTCTGGAATAGAATTTCCTGTTCGCTGTTGTAAATTTAAAACCTTGACAGATGTTTATTTGTTATAAATCCTTATGTTTTAACTCCGTTAAGTTATTTTTCATTGGTGTGACCCTCAATAGATTTTTCTCTCCTGTGACCCTTGATGAAAAAGAATTTTCATGTCCCCGCTCAAACTATAATGGTCGGATTCAGTGTCTATATCATGTGCTTAGCATTAGGATAAAAGAGCACCTTTTTAGCAAATCCTTCCTTGATGAAAGAGATATTTTCAAAAATAAAAGTTCAAGGTTTCCAATTGGAAACTGTCAAATCTGAACTAAATTTAAAATCTCTGCACATGACCTGTGGATTGAAGATTTCTTACAATAGATAGTAAAAAACAGGGCTTTCAGTGTTAAACTGGTTTAAATAGTCTACATTGCAAATCTGTTGCTGCATCCATTCTTGATGAATGATGGTCAAGAACTTTATCGCCAGCAAGGAAAATAAAGATGATAAGCAACAATTTGATCTCAGGCTTTGTGGAGAAAAAAGGCCTAGCTCTTAAAAGCCTAAAATTAAACATTTCACCTCAATTCTGATACTGTTTTAGCAGCATGTGGAGGGCCTCCAGCTGCTGCACTCTGAGGTGTAATCCTGTCACTGTCACAGCTTACAGACTGTGTCACAGCAGTGCCTTGACTAGGAAAACTCCCAGAGACACCTGCATGTCCCTGGATGGTGCTCCAGCCACCACAAGGCAGGGCTGCACTCTTCCCCACTGCCAGGCAAGGCCAAAACATCCCCTCACATTAGTGAATATTTCAAGCAAACCCAGTGTCCTACCATAAAGACGTTTAGATAATACACTGTGTGCAAGTCTAAATCAGGTGAAAATTTTGTAAACTCCAGAGTAAACAGATCGGCAATACTATCGTGTCTTCAGAGACTGCACTGTGCACAATCGGCAGAGTTCGTACGCTGTCATCTAACCGTCTGACAAGACCAGCCATTTTGCCAGCATTGTTCTCTCAGAAGAATTGTTTTCAGGTAAATGCATTCAAGCACATACATTTGTGAAGCTAAAATTAACCACATAAAGTCTGAGATTCTTTTTTATAAAAGTTCAAAAGTGTGAGGGGAGGAAGTTTGAATCTTCCCTCTATCAATGAGGACTACAACTTCCAACTAGGCTTGAAAGAAGATGAAAGAGAAGAAAACAGAAAGGGAAGAAGAAAGGGTAGGGCAGCTAAGGCAGGAAGGGAGGCCAGAAGGTTGCTTTGGAATGAAGGAACAGAATGAAAGTCACCCCCAAAACAGAAGCATTGTTTCTAAAGAACTTAAATTTTGGTCAGACCTAGAATCCATAAGCTAGAAAAAACTATTGAATGATCCTGTCCTAACCCATCATGTCATGATGAGAAAACTGATGATGCCCAGAGCAAGGAAGCAATTTGCTCAAAGTCCCCTGGTGAGTTATAGAAAAAGATGGGAATAGAAGACTGACTTCTTGATGTTGGACACATCCTTTGCACACACAAGGACTCTTAAAAGAGCCCATGGTTACTGGACTTGGCATTAGCCATGACTGTAGTTGGACTCCTTTCTGGGAGTTACGGCAATGGGTTGAGTCTTATGCATATACAGAAAAATATATATATGTATATGTATCTAATGTAAATTTTAACTATAGTTAAGTATGTATACATAATATATATGTTTACAGTATTACACATTTCTTTGTAGATTATTCTATGTAATGTATACTTTAAATAGAAGCAATAATATGTTTTCTACTAAACCATGCTCTAACGTTTACTGAGTTTTTTAATTCACCTGACCAAAAGTCTTCACCACAAGTACATTCAAATGGAGGAGACAGATAAAGAAGGCAAATATGGCAATTTATTTACATTTTCCAAACGCACGTGTTAAACATTACCTCCACTTTAGCACAGCATTATCCTAGCAACAGCTTTTATTTCAATCTTATTTTCAAGACATGTGAATAAAAGGGATGGATCCTACAACAACTTTGACTCCTCCCTCAGAACAGGATTAATTCTAGGCAATGCCAACAAACTGACAAAGATTGCTAAAGCTCCTCTTCCGCAGCTAATGTGACCTTAGTCCTTAGTCTTCCTCTTGCCAATCCCTCATACCCTGTCCCCCAGGAGTGAAATTATGAACATTTTAACACAGGGGCATCATGGAAACTCTTAATGCTTAACATACGCAGACTATTTCTTCTGTGTATTAAAGAGGACTGTTTAGATCACTAAACTGTGTCAAACCAAATAACTAAATGCTGAAAGCAGCCGTATACATATTAATTAGACAGACAAGGAAGTATGATTTTCTAAATTTTGAATTCAGCTAGGGTTAAGCTACTTGGCTTCTCAAGAATGGCTTCTAAGTGTCTTACCATGCAACCTTGGCGGCATGTTTAGTGCCTATATGTACTAAGATGATGAAGCCCTCCGCATTTCTAGAACTTGTTTATTCCACCTGCCTTACTCTCACCCCCATAATCAGGGCCCAAGTGGTATTTCTGTGATGTCCTTCTCTCCCTTCAATTCTCTTCTGTCTCTCCTTAACCAACCAATCAACCAACCAACAAATAACCAACCAATCCTCTTCTGTCCAAAACAAACAAACAAACAAAATACAAAACTAAACAACTTCACAACTCTCTCAACTCTCTCATATATTCCTAAAATGTCTGAAACTCCATCGTCGTTTTTCTTCATTCCTTCATTCAAGAGGGTTCCTCTTCTTACCCCTTGAGTGTTCAAATGCCTTTACAGTCTCTATCCTAAACAAAAATCTACTCTTGAAAAATCCTACATTAATATTTAAGTGACTACCAGTACTGTAGAAAGATAACATATCCCAGGGAAGATCTTGCCTTTTAGCAAAGTTCTGTGAGGTTGTATTCCCAGTGCCCATCCAGTTCCCAGAGCACGACAGACTCTAAATTTTTGTTGAATCGGCATATGGTTCTGTAGGCAAAATTAAAAATTTCCCAATCAAACTCTGCTTTTTGGAGGGGGAACTGTATTGATAATAATTCACTTTGGAGAGGGCCAATCTTGGTTGACCAGGTAGGTATTCAAAAAAACTATTGGATTGTGACAATGATAAATTTTATTATTTTAGTCTTGGTGAAAAAAAGATAACTCATAATTTTCATGGATGGTTTGTCACACCAACTAGTTTATAAACTTGAATTCAGAGAAGGTATGAATATGATGTGTTAAGGATTTATTCTCCACACCACCTAACACATGCTTTACCTGTAGTCAGAGTTCAGTAGATACTTGTTGAATAAATGTGAAAACAAATGAATAAAAATTGATGGAAAAATGAATGGATGGAAAGATGGATGCATGGATGGATGATGGAAGGACAGAGGGATGGATGAAACAAAAGAGGAGAGTATTAGTTGACTGAAAGGGAAGTCACAGATTAAATTCCACAATTCACTTTTGCCCAAGACAAAAATTAAGTGTAGTTTCAACTAGAAGGGAAAATACATATTAAAGACAGAAAAAGGTAATAAAAGGATGAAGAAAGGGATCAGTGCAAGAAGTAGACCTGGAAGTAAGAGATTCATGATGATAAGAAAACTTTAGCACACCACAGTGTCAGAAAATTATCTGAAACTTGGAAATAGGCAAAAGGGGATTACTGGGAACCTTTTCAGTCAAGTGCTGAGCTTGGTTGGCATTTTATTGCCAAGGCCAGTTTACAACTCTGCAGAGACAGTGGTTAACCTGTAGATTTTTGCTTGCTACAGTGGATAACCAGAGGAGTTATGGTTTATGGTTCTACTGAATATTAACCACTTTTGTATCTAATCCCTCCATCTTATTTTAGCATTGCCTATAAATTCCTAGCAACTCAAAATGCTCTTGGAACCAGTTTTAAATGTCTTTCAAGTTTCCTCATTAATTAGTGAGTTGAATAAAATCTTTGACAATTGCTCATTCTATATTTGCATGAGAGTCATGATTTTCTCTTTACAAAATTTATCAAGGGTCTTCACAATATATCATTAGAGAAACATTAGGTTATTTAGCAAATAGAACTTTCAACTGTGGTTCTACCTGGTTCTCTGACCCCAAAACACATAAAGACATTTGGCTACTCCCTTGCAGTTTGGCTTCTCTCTGTGAAAGTCTTGATTACTAAAGCAAATAGTTGTGCATCCTTTTCACAATGTGTATTCAGTACCCACATTACATATTTCTGTACTAGGAAATATGAGAAAAATGTACTTTTTGAAAAATTCAATGTACTTTTGGATAAAATAGGGACATGAAAAGCCATTGCAGTTTTTCACCAAGTGAAAAGAACAAATAGTGATTACCTTTCTCTTTGAAAGTAACTAAAGTTTGAAAAATTTTTATTTATTCTTTTATTTTTAACTTTTATTTTAGGTTCAGGGTACATATTCACATTTGCTACATAGGTAAACTGTGTGTCATGGGGGTTTGGTGTACAGATAATTTCATCACCCAGGTAATAAGCATAGTACCAAATAGGTATTTTTTCTGATCTTCTTCCTCCTCCATTCTCAACCCCCAACTAGGCCCAGTGTCTGTTGTTTCCCTCCTAGTATCCATATGTTTTTGCTATTTACTTCCCACATATCAGAGAGAACATGTGGTATTTGGTTTTCTGTTCCTGTGTTAGTTTGCTTAGGATAATGGCCTCTAATTCTGTCCATTTTGCTGCAAAGAATTTGATTTGTTCTTTTTATGGCTACAAAGTATTCCATGACATATATATATATATATATATATATATATATATATATATATAAATGTATATATATATATATACATTTTCTTTGTTCAGTCTACTGTTGATGGGCATTTAGGTAGATTCCATGTCTTGCTATTGTGAATAGTGCTGCAATGAACATATGCATGCATGTGTCTTTGTGGTAGAATGATTTAGATTCCTTTGGGTATATACCTAGTAACGGGATTGCTGGGTCAAATGGTGATTCTACTTTAAGTTCTTTGAGGAATAGCCACACTGCTTTTTGCAATGGTTGAACTAATTTACACTCCCACCAGCAATGTATAAGTATTCTCTTTTCTCTGCAACCTTGCCAGCATGTGTTATTTTTTTACTTTTAACAATAGTCATTCTGACCGATATGAGATGGTATTTCATTGTGGTTTTGATTTGCATTTCTCTAGTGATTAGTGATGTTGAGCATTTTTTCACATATTTGTTGGATACATGTATGTCTTCTTTTGAGAAGTGTCTGTTCATGTCCTTTGCCCATTTTTTAAAGGGGTTGTTTGTTTGCTTCTAAATTTGTTTAAGTTCCTTAAAGATTTCAGATACTAGACCTTTGTCAGATGCATAGTTTGTAAATATCTTCTCCCATTCTGTAGGTTGTCTATCTGTTGATAGTTTCTTTTGCTGGGCAGAAATTCTTTAGTTGAATTAGATCCCATTTGTCAATTTTTATTTTTGTTGCAGTTGCTTTTGGCATCTTCATCCTGAAATCTTGGCCAAGTCCTATATCCAGAATGATATTTCTCAGGTTATTTTCCAGAGTTTTTATAGATTTCGGTTGTACATTTAAAAGTCTTTAATCCATCTTGAGTATATTTCTGTATGTGGTATGAGATAGCAGTCCAGTTTCAGTCTTCTGCAGATGGCTATCCAGTTACCTTGGAACTAGGGAGCCCTTTCCCTGTTGCTTGTTTTTGTCAGCTTTGTTGAAGGTCAAATCATTGTAGGTGTGTGGCCTTACTTCTGGACTCTCTATTCCGTCCCATTGGTCTATGTGTCTGTTTTTGTGGCAGTACCATATTTTTTTGGTAATGGTAACCCCCTAGAATAATTTAAAGTTGGCTAATGTGATGCCTCCAGCTTTGTTCTTTTTGCTTAGGATTGCCTTGGCTATCCAAACGCTTTTTTCGGTTCCACAGGAATTTTAAAATAGTTTTTTTCTACTTCTATGAAGAATGTCATTGGTAGTTTGATAGAAATAGCATTGAACCTGTAGATTGCTTAGGGCACTGTGGCCATTTTAATATTGATTCTTTCTATCCATAAGTTGGAATGATTTTCTGTTTGTGTCATCTCTGATTTCTTTGAGGAGTGTTTTATAATTCCTGTTGTAGAGATCTTTTACTCCCTAGTTAGCTGTATTCCTAGGTATTTTACTCTTTTTGTTGTCATTGTGAATGGGATTGCATTCCTGATTTAACTCTCAGCCTGTTTGTTGTTGGTGTATAGGAATCCTCGTGATTTTTGATTGTTTATTTTATATCCTAAAAGTTTGCTGAAGTTGTTTATCAGCTGAAGAAACTTTTTGGCCAAGTCTATAGGGTTTTCTAGTTATAGAATCATGTCAACTGCAAACAGTGATAGCTTGACTTTCTCTCTTCATATTTGGATGCTTTTTATTTATTTGCTGCCCGATTGCTCTGGCCAGAACTTCCAATGCTATGTTGAATAGGAGGTGAGAGACAGCAACCTTTTCTTGTGCTGGTTTTCAGAGAGAATGCTTCCAGCTTTTACCCATTGATTCTGATGTTGGCTGTGGGTTCGTCATAGATGGCTCTTATCATTTTGAGGTATGTTCCTTCAATATCTAGTTTATTGAGGGTTTCTTAACATGAAGTGATGCTGAACTTCATTGAAAGCCTTTTCTGAATCTATTGAAATAATCATGTGGTTTTTGTTTTTAGTTCTGTTTATGTAATGAATCACATTTATTGATTTGCTTATGTTGAATCAACCTTGCATCCCAGCAATAAAGTCTACTTGATTATGGTGAGTTAGCTCTTTTCTGTGCTGCTGGACTCAATTTGCTAGTATTTTATTGAGGATTCTTGCATCTATGTTCATCAAGGATATTGGCCTGAAGTTTTATTTTTCAGTTGTGTCTCTGCCAGGTTTTGGTATTAGGATGATGCAGCCTCGTAGAATTAGGAAGGAGTCCCTCCTCCTCAAATTTTTGGAATAGTTTCAATAGGAATGGTACCAATTCTTCTTTATATATCCTGGTAGAATTTGGCTGTGAAGCCATCTGGTCCTAGGCTTTTTTTTCTTTTTGTGGTTTGTATGCTTTTTATTACTAATTCAATTTTGAAACTCATTATTGCTCTATTCAAGGATTCAGTTTCTTCCTGGTTCAGTTTTGCGAGGTTATATGTGTCCAGGAATTCATTCATTTCTTCTAGAGTTTCTAATTTGTGTGCATAGAGGTGTTTATAGTAGTCTCCAATTTGTTTTTTAAAAAAATTTCTGTGGTATCAGTGGTAATATCCCCTTTGTTATTTCTAACTGTGTGTATTTGGATCTTCTCTCTTTTTTCTTTATTAATCTAGCTAGGGGTGTATCTTATTAATTTTTTCAAAGAGCCAAATTCCAGACTCATGTTCTTTTGTGTGGATTTTCATGTCTCAATTTTCTTCAGTTCATCTCTGATTTTGGTTATTTCTTGTCTTCTGCTAGCTTTGGAGTTGGTTTGCTTTTGCTTCTCTAGTTCTTTTAGTTGTGGTGTTAGGTTGTTAATTTGTGATATTTCTCACTTTTCAATGTGGGCGTTTAGTGCTATAAACTTCCTTCCTAACACTGTCTTAGCCGTATCCCAGAGATTCTGGTGTGTTATATCTTTGTTCTCAGTAGCTTCAAATAATTTCCTGATTTCTGCCTTAATATCATTGTTTACCCAAAAGTCATTCAGGCGCAGGTTGTTTAATTTCAATGTAATTATACGGTTTTAAGTGATTTTCTCAGTATTGATTTCTATTTTTATTGTGCTGTGGTCCAAGAGTGTGGTTGATATGATTTCAGTTCTTTGAATTTGCTGAGTATTGTTTTATCCAATTGTGTAGTCAGTTTTGGAGTATGTGCCATGTAACAATGAGAAGGATGTATATTCTGTTTAAACTGTGAAATTTCATGCCTACAATAAAAATATGGCTTCAGAGGGGCTAATGCTTTTTTAAAAGGGGAAATAATTTCAAAACCCTATCACCAATATTTGAACATTTCAATAAAATAGAGGTAATGAGAACTTTTTGTAATTCTTAGACAAATTTCACTAGCTGGAGTAATTAGATTGAGATCTACACAAAGCAAGCATTGCTTCATTATCCCTCTAGTAATGATGATGAATGGGACCGATCATCTGGGATAACCCCCACAGACTGGTTCTCTTGGTTAGAATGCTGTGTTAAAGAGACCAGGATAATAGATTGTCCTCCCGGGTAAGCTGGTTAGTTGTCAATTCTACAGCTGAAAACAGTTCCCATATCTCCTGTTAGCCATAGGAATGTGAGGCCGTGTCCCCAGCTAGAAGGCCAAAGGACTGGGATTTCTAGTCAAGATTTTACCACTGGTGGGCTAGATGACCTTAGGTAAGTCACTCTGATCCTCAGGATCATCCTCAAGATAAGGTCCCTAATGGGGCACATGTTGTCATTATTACTACATTTAATTTAGACAGTTTGAAGATAAAATTAGGAATCGGAAAGTAACTTGATAAAATGTAGCAATAAGATGAATTATTAAATGTTGTTTAAGTAATGTTATAATAAAAGTTTGAGGTAATTGATAAAGGGGTCAAAAGCAACAGGATTACCAAAATAAATACAGTCACATGCCACCTAATGATAGGGATACATTCTGAGAAATGTGTCATTAGATGATTTCATTGTTGTGTTAACATCAAACTGTGTACTTACACAAACCTAGAGGGCATAATCCACTGCACACCTAGACTATATGGTATAGCCTATTGCTTCTAAGCTACAAACCTGTACAGAATGTTACTGTACTGAATACTGTAGGCAATTGTACCACAATGTTAAGTATTTATTTATCTAAACATAGAAAAGATGCAGTAAAAACACAGTATAAAAAATTAAAAACTGCTACATCTGTCTAGGTCACTTACCATGAATAGAGCTGGTTCCATGAATGGAGCAATAAGAAAAGTTACTTTGGGTGAATCATTGAGTAAGTGGTGAGGAAATGTGAAGGCCTTGGACATTACGAAACTGTAGACTTTATAAACACTGTACACTTAGGCTACGCTAAATTTATTTTAAATTTTTTCTTTCTCCAACCATAACATTTTTATTTCATAAACTTTTTAATTTTTTTTAAAAAAACTTTTTTACTCTTTTGTAATAATACATTTCTTGAAACACATTATATAGCTATACAAAAATTTTCTTTCTTTATTGTATATTTTTTTCTATTTTTAATTGTTTTTTATTTTTTAAACTTTTTATTTTAAACTAAGACAAAAACACAGGCAGTAGCCTAAGCCTACACAGGGTCAGCATCATCAACATCACCGGAAGGTATTCAGGGGCAATAACACCCATGGAGCTGCTGCCATCTCCTAGGATAACAATGCCTTCTCAAATCCCTCCTGAAGACCTGCCTGAGGCTGCTTTACAGTTAACTTTTTTTAAATGGGCAAAAGGAGTACCCTGGAAGATAGCACTTAAAAATATAGTAAATACATAAACAAGTAACACAGTCATTTACTATAATAATAATAAACATTAATATTATATACGATACATAATTGTATGTGCCATACTTTAATATAACTGTCAACACAGTAGGCTTGCTTACACCAGCATCACCACAAACAGGTGAGTAATACATTGCACTGTGACATTAAGATGTTACTGGGCCATGGTGTCACTAAGCCTTTCACTGTATAGAACACTCCTAACCAACAGGAAATTTGCAGCTCCATCACGATCTTACGGGACCACTTATGTCATCCATTGTTGACCAAAATGTTGGGCAGCTCCTGACTATACATGTAACTTCAGTTCAGAAGAAAGAAAAGAGGACCCTAAATATAGTTAACCAGAACTTATTTAGACAAAAATAGTCCTAAGCTGTAGAAAGCTAACACGGCAATATATAAGGCTAAACCAAATATTATTTTAGCAACACTGTATTTCCTCACTCTTACTCGGTGGTCTCCAGGCAGCATTCTCAGCAATAGCTGCCAAACCATCCAAGAATGGACTGCTTATTCAACCAGCTGGGGGAAGTGGTCCTTCCATTGCAATTGGGTACACTGGGATTCCTGTTTAAGAAAACATTCTATGAATGTGTCTTGATATAATTAGCCCTAAGAAAAGTTAAGCTTCATGAAGTGACAAATTTAATTTCATGACTTTAAAAAATGAAGCTCTCACCTTGAGATAGATGTCTTTCCAAAGCTGTAACCACTAAGGTTCTACTTGAAACAGGCAGCCAGCTATACCCTTACCTCCAATGAGAGTACATGTGTAGGGCTTTAATCAGAAGTTAGTTGTAAACAGGGAAAATACTATTAGCAAATTCATTGTGTAGACTTCCCTTTAATCATGTCTTTGTGGAGGCGCATCTCCCAACTACATGGTGACAACAAAGAGATGTCAAGAAAAAGAAAGAATTTTCTATACCACGAAAGTCATTGATTCAATACTTCCACTTACCCAGCTACCTCATAAATTGTGGAACTTGGGAGAACAGCTTAGGGACATAAGTACTTAGGATCTTAACAACTAAACTTAACAATAGTCTTGAGAATAATTGCTGTATTCCATTTATTGAGTTCTTCAGGAGAAGTTGCAAACCACTTGGATTTTAAGTCAACAAATATTTCCAGAAAACATGTTGCATGCAGGGACTGTGCATTCCAATGGCCACCCGTCAGTAGGTTCCAATCACTAACCAGCCAAATGGCAAAGCTTCCTTAGAGGGAGCAGTTAAGCCAATTTCAATGTCTTAATATGATGCAATCCTCCATTATTAAGGAAAAAGATAAAAACTGAAATATCAAACATCTGAAGGACTTGACAAGTCCCTAAAGTCACTTACTTTGTTTTCACTTACGAATCTTAGGGCCAGATTTCTGGTGTGATCTCTGGGCCACCTGCTTTGAAACTGCTGAAGAGCTTCTTGAGAATGCAGACTTCTGCTCCACAGGTGTACTAAACCAGCACTTCTGGAGTGGAGCCTAGGAATCTATATTTTTAATATCCTGCCCAGGAAATTTCTTTTTTTTTTCTTTTTTTTTTTTGAGACAGAGTCTCACTCTGTTGCCCAGTCTGGAGTTCAGTGGCACAATTCTGGCTCACTGCAACAACCTCTGTCTCCCAGGTTCAGGCAATTCTTCTGCCTCAGCATCCCCAGTAGCTGGGACTACAGGTGTGAGCAACCATGCCTGGCTAATTTTTGTATTTTTAGTAGAGACACGGTTTCACTATGTTGGCCAGGCTGGTCTCGAACTCCTGACCTCAAATGATCCACCCGCCTTGGCCTCCCAATGTGCTGGGATTTCAGGCGTGAGCCACTGTACTTGGCCATGCCCAGGAAATTTCTAAACACACTCCAGTTTGAGAGACACTATCTTAAGAGATGTTTACTGAATAGGGACCTGAAAATCAAAACCAAAGAGAATGCAATATTGCTTACTGCAGATCCTTTTGGACCCAGGTCTACTCTCTCCCTTTTTCTCTAGATTAGTGTATTTTATGTGCAAATTCAGGAATGTGTAATTCAGCCTTCTGGAATCATCTCCTTCATCTTAGTCCCTTCAGGTTGCTATAACAAAATATCCTAAACCGAGTGGCTTCTAAACAATAGAAATTTATTTCTCACAGTTCTGAACGCTGGGAAGTTCAAGATCAAGGTGCTGGAAGATTCATTACAGTATCCAGTGAGGGCTTTCTGGTTCATAGATGGCTCCTTCTAGCTGTGTCTTCATGTGGTGAAACAGTGAACAAATTCCGTAATTTTTTTTTTTTTTTTAGACAGAGTCTTTCTCTGTTGCCTAGCCTAGAGTGGTGCAATCTTGGCTCACTGCAACATCTGCCTTCTGGGCTCAAGCAATTCCTCTGCCTCAGCCTCCCGAGTAGCTGGGATTACAGGCACCCACCAACATGCCTGGCTAGTTTTTGTATTTTTAGTAGAGACAAGGTTTCACCATGTTGGTCAGGCTGGTCTTGAACTCCTGACCTCAAGTGATCCACCCGCCTTGGCCTCCCAAAGTGCTGGGAGTGCAGGTGTGAACCACCACACTCCATGGGTCTCTTTTAAGGGAAGGACACCAATCTCATTCCTTAGGGCTCTACCCCCATGATCTAATCATCTCCCAAAGTCCCCACCTTTCAATACTTCGGATGTTAGAATTTCAACAAATGAATTTTCGGGGAGACGTAAGCCTTCAGACCATAGTGCCCTCTCTCTGATCCTCAATCACCTGCCCTAAAACCTCAAAACTACAGGAAGGGTCATGTTCAAGCCCAGAATCACAAAAAACACAGGCTTCCCTTGGTTTGTATGGGGTCGCCTCTGTCATGTTATGACAAAACATAACTCAGTCTGTTTCTATCTATGATAATCCTACTTGAGAGGATGTGAGACCAGCACTGAAGAATGCACACTGGCTTTGGTGAAAGGCAGACCTGGGTATAAATCCTGTCATTAGCTCTTGGTAACCCTTTTTGCTTTGGACAAGATAATCTAGCTAAGCTCCAGTTTTCTCACCTAGTAAATGGGAATCATAGTGCTCAGGATTGTTAAAAGGATTAAAGATAATATCTGTAATGTGGTTGTTCAATTAATTCAATCATGCATTCAGCAAATACTTACTGAATGCCACTGTTCACTTAGGACTTTTTTCTGGTCCCTTGGGACCCATAAGTGAGTGAAACAAAGATTCCTGTCCCCATGGAGCTTAAAATTTTAGAAAGAGGAGCTAAATGGTAAACAATAAGTAAGATCAATAAGTAAATTATACCATAGGTTAGAAGTGTTAAATACAATGAAAAAAGGGGGGAACCGGGTAAATGAGATCAGGATAGCAGGGTGGGAAAGCAGAACAAAGTGGGCTTCTTTGAGACAGTGAGATTGGAGTTAACCTGAGTGGGGAGAGAATGAGTCAGAGGACAAGTGTTCCAGGCAGGGGAAGAGCTGAAGTGAAGGCCTCAAGGTGGAGGGAGGGAGGAGGAAGCCTTGAAAGGCACTGTGAGGACTTCAGCTTCTACACTGGGTGAAATGGGAAGTAGAGTTGACCCTTGAACAAAACATGTCTGAACTGTGCAGGTCCAATTATACGAGGCATTTTTTCAATAAACATTGAAACACATTTTGGAGATTTGAGACAAATTGAAAAAACTTGCAGACAAACCACACTGCCTGGAAATATAAAAAAAAAAAATTGAAAATCAGCCTGGACCATATAGTGAGACCCTGCCCCTACAAAAAATTTAAAAATTAGCCAGGTGTGGTGGTGTACCCCTGTAGTCCCAGCTGCTTGGGAGGCTGAGGCAGGAGGATCGCTTGAGCCCAGGAGGTCAAGGCTGCAGTGAGCCATGATCACACCACTACACTCCAGCTTAGGGGACAGAGTGAGACGCTGTCAAAAAAAAAAAAAAAAGTTAACAAATGTTAGATATGTCATTAATGTGTAAAATATATGTAGATACTAGCTTATGTTATCATTTACTATCATAAAATTTACACAAATTTATTATAGGAAGTTAAAACTTATCAGAGTGTATGCACACAACACAAAGACCCTGCGTGGTACCATTCACAGTTGAGATCAATGTAAACCAACATAAAGATGCAGTATTAAATCATAACTGCATGAAATTAACTGTAGTATACACTGTAATACTTTCATAGCCACCTTCCATTGCTATTGGTGAGCTCAATTACGTGCTTAAAATGTGACACTAATCATCTCCACATAAGCAGTTCATCTCTCTAGAAAATTGCATATTTCAGTAAAAAGTTATCTGATGCAGTTCTTGCATATTTTTTATTGTGTTTAGTGCAATACCATAAACCTTGAATGACATCATGAGACCCATACAAAGTGCCACTAGTGATGCTGGAAGTGCTCCCAAGAAAAGCCATGAGAGAAAAGCCATGCCATTACATCTGCTTGATATGTACCCTACACTGAGTTCTGCAGCTGCAGGTGCCCAACATTTCAAGATAAATGATCCAGCATAAGTACCATGGTAAAAAAAGAAAAAAGAAAGAAAATCTGTGAACACATTGCTGCAGCTATGCAAGCAGGCACGGAAACTTTGCACATTTTGCAAAATACCTTTTTATCTCATATTGAAAATGCAGCTTTAATGTGGGTGCAGGATTTCTACAATAAAGGCATACCTATAGACTCCAGTATGATTCAAGGAAAAGCAAAGTCATTATATGAGAACTTAAAGCAAAAGGAAAATGAAGAATCCAAAGCTAGAGAATTTAATGCCAGCAAAAGATGACTTGATAATTTTAGAAAGAGATTTTTGGCTTTAAAAATGTCAAGATAACAGGAGAAGCAGCTTCTGCCAACCAAGAGGTAACAGACATCATTAAGCAAATCATGACGAGAAAGGATATCTGCCTGAACAGGTTTTTCATGCAGACGAAAGTGCCATGTTCTGGTGAGGAGAAATGCCACAAAAGACATTTATTAGTAAGGAAGAGATGTAAGCACCAGGATTTAAGGCAGAAAGGGATAGTCTAATTCTACTGTATGATGCAAATGCATTTGGGTTTATGCTCAGGACTGCCCATATCTATAAAGCTGCTAACCCCTGAGCCTTGAAGGAAAAAGATAAACACCAACAGCCAGTCTTTGGTTGTACAAGTAAGCCTGGACAGCGAGAACCCGTTTTTTCTGAATTGATTCCATCAATGCTTTGTCCCTGAAATCAGGAAGTACCTTACTAATAAAGAAATGCCTTTTACAATACCATTCAGGACATAGGCATGGGCAAGGACTTCATGTCTAGAACACCAAAAGCAATGGCAACAAAAGCCAAAATTGACAAATGGGATCTAATTAAACTAAAGAGCTTCTGCACAGCAAAAGAAACTACCATTGGAGTGAACAGGCAACCCACAGAATGGGAGAAAATTTTTGCAACCTACTCATCTGACAAAGGGCTAATATCCAGAATCTACAATGAACTCAAACAAATTTACAAGAAAAAAAACAAGCCACCCCATCAAAAAGTGGACGAAGGATATGAACATAAATGAAGAAGACATTTATGCAGCCAACAGACACATGAAAAAATGCTCATCATCATTGGCCATCAGAGAAATGCAAATCAAAACCACAATGAGATACCATCTCACACCAGTTAGAATGGCAATCATTAAAAAGTCAGGAAACAACAGGTGCTGGAGAGGATGTGGAGAAATAGGAACACTTTTACACTGTTAGTGGGACTGTAAACTAGTTCAACCATTGTGGAAGTCAGTGTGGCGATTCCTCAGGGATCTAGAACTAGAAATACCATTTGACCCAGCCATCCCATTACTGGGTATATACCCAAAGGACTATAAATCATGCTGCTATAAAGACACATGTACACGTATGTTTATTGCGGCACTATTCACAATAGCAAAGAGTTGGAACCAACCCAAATGTCCAACAACGATAGACTGGATTAAGAAAATGTGGCACATATACACCATGGAATACTATGCAGCCATAAAAAAGGATGAGTTCATGTCCTTTGTAGGGACATGGATGAAGCTGGAAACCATCATTCTCAGCAAACTATTGCAAGGACAAAAAACCGGACGCCGCATGTTCTCATTCATAGGTGGGAATTGAAGAATGAGAACACATGGACACAGGAAGGGGAACATAACACACTGGGGCCTGTTGTGGGGTGGGGGGAGGGGAGAGGGATAGCATTAGGAGATATACCTAATGTTAAATGACGAGCTAATGAGTGCAGCACACCAACATGGCACATGTATACATATGTAACTAACCTGCACGTTGTGCACATGTACCCTAAAACTTAAAGAATAATAAAAATAAATACATAAGTAAATAAAAAAGAAATGCCTTTTAAGCTTCTTTGATATTGGACAATGTCCCTGGCCACCCAGAACCCCATGAGGTAAACGCCAAAAGCGTCGAAGTGGTCTACTTGTCCCCAAACACAATGTCTCTAATTCAGCTTCTGAATCAAGGGATCATAAGGACCTTCAAGGCTCATTACACATGGTACTCTATGGAAAGGAGTGTCAATGCTATGGAAGAGAACCCGGTAGGGAGAACATCATGAAAGTCTGGAAGGATTACACCATTGAAGATGATGCTCTTTTTACAGACAAGCTCATGCAAGCCATCAAGCCTGAAACAATAAATTCCTGCTAGAGAAAACTGTATCCAGATGTTGTTCATAACTTCCCAGAATTTACAAAAGAGGCAATCAAGGAAATTATGAAAGAGATTGGGGATATGGCAAAAAAGTTGGGGAGTGAAGGGTTTCGAGATACGAATCTTGGAAATATTCAAGCGTTAATAGATACCATGCCAGAGGAATTAACAGAAGATGACTTGATGGAGGTGAGTTCTTCTGAACCAGTGTTAGACAATGAGGAAGAAGATGTGGAAGAAGCAGTGCCAGAAAACAAATTGACGTTAGACAATCTGGGAGAAGGGCTCAGATTATCCAAGATTGCTTTTGATTTCTTTTACAACATGGGCTTTCTATATATGGGCACTGAAACTAAAGCAAATGGTGGAAGAATTGGTACTAAATAGAAACATTTTTAGAGACATGAAAAAGCAAAAAAGTCAGATAAATTACCACATATTTTCCTAAAGTTACACCAACTGTGCCTGCCTCTGCTGCCCCCTCTTCCACCTCCTTCACTTCCACCTTTGCCATCCCTCAGATAGCAAGACCAACCCCCGTCTTCCTCCTCCTCAGTCTGCTCAATATGAAGACAAGAAACAAGTATTTATGATGATTCACTTCTACTTACTGAATAGTAAATACATTTTCTCTTCCTTAAGACTTTTTAATAATATTTTCTTTTATCTAGCTTACTTTATTATAGGAATATAGTATATAATACATGTAGCATACAAAATATGCATTAATTGCTTTTGCTGTCAGTGAAGCTTCCACCCAACAGTAGGCTATTAGTAGTTAGGTTTGGGGGAAGTCAAAAGTTATACATGAATTTTTCACTGCCTGGTGCATCCATGCCCCTAATCCTCCCATTGTTCAAGGGTCAACTTTGGTTTTGACCCTTTAACAGTGATGAGGATTAGGGACACAATGCAGGATCTCAAACAGAGGCATGACATGAGCATTATGACTACTTACCTATCATCAGAGATGATGTGCTTCAATTATACATTCTGGGATCTTACCTTAAGTCCAAACAACTTTTTAGTAGATTAGTCCTTTTTCAAATATTCTGCTCGGGTTTACAGGGATTATTTTTTATAACAGGACTTTAAAATAGGACTAAATTTGCCAAGGGCCTCTTCCATGTTCACGAAACCACCTTTAAATATGACATCTCTGGAGAGGAGTGTGTGCGTGTGTCTGTGTGAATGTGTCTAAGTGTGTATGTGTGTGAATGCATAGGTGTGGTGTTGAGGGTGTACATACATGTATGTGGGGGGCTTGGTGTGTACATGTATGTACAGGCACACACTCACACGCTCCCAAGCTAATACCTGAATGCTGCTGCCCTCCTACTGGACTCATGCCAAATCCCTTCCCACTCTGATATTTTAGGTGCAAACCTGTGTTTCTGGGTGTGGAGCAGAGTCTGAGAAAAAGTAATATCCCTAGGCCCGTAGTCATGGGCCAGTAATAAATGAAACTTCAGCTCTAGATACACACAGCTTGGGGAACTTGACATCTGAGAGAAAGATTTTGTAAATTATGCATTTTCTCCATGCTGCATAGTTAAATGAGAGATGATAGATACAATGTTAGATCTTGTAGAGGCATTTAGAAGGAACCACATCATCTTCAATTTGTTGGGAAATAGCTAGCAAGAGCAAGAGTATTCTTTCACATTGTATTTTTCCACAAAAGCCCTGTCACGAGGCACCATGTATTTCAAAGAAATTTTACTGCTAGAACTTTGTGGTACATTTTAGGGTTTCTAGCAGCAAGGGCATTAACTTCTCATATTTTACTTCATTCCTGATATCTTTATTGAAAGTTAATTTTTCTTTACAGGTCATTGTACTTGCTAATATTGCCTGAATAAAATGTAATGGTGCAATAAGGTAGAATTTGTCCCATGGAACAGATAAACGTGAGGCTATTGAATAGGGACCCTGAGCTTACCACCCTTTGTTTGCTGTTCCAAGGTGCCTCTACGATAAGCTTAACAGATCCTTTAACTATTAAACTTTCATATCCAAAAGGCACTCTATTAACATATTTATCTAATAAGAGAGGAGTGCAATATTACCCCATATTAATTTCTTTTTTAAAATTCATCTAGAAAATTGAATTAAACCAATTCAAATCTTCTGATAGAACATGCAAGTCAATAAACTTTCTTCTCTATCTCTTTTCTAACTGTCATGTAATCTAAATGCTGGCACTCAGTTTTATTAAATTATTATTTGTCTAAGGGTGTTTACATCAATATTCAAACTGAATGGTAATCTTCTGAGATGGAAAATATGGCAGTTTAGATGTATTCTTTTGCTGATATAGTCAAGGAGAGCATGGACCCTGGAAGTAGCCTGCCTAGGTTTGAAGCCCAGGCCTGAGCTCACTAACTTTGTAAATAAGGTCAAGTTATCTAACCTCTCTGGAATTCCATTTCATTATCAGTGAAATGGAAATAGCAATAAGGATGTCAAGAGGATAAAATGAATTCATATATGAAAGCACTTAGAACAGTACTTGATATGTGATAAGTTGCTATCGATAAATGGAAAAATATTTATGACCTACTCTAAAGAAAAAAACTCGTGAGGTGGGGGACATGTAAATTACTGCCTCTACCTGTAGCATTATTTTGCTGCAGACCAGCTGGTCTCATTAAATCTCACTAAATCCTCAAAGATATAGGGCCCATGCTCTCCTCCTTGCAAAGATAGTATTCACACAGCTGATTCTGAACATGAGGCCAAATTGCCATTCTCATTTCTTCTCTTCTTTTTTGAATGTTCTCGTTGATTATAAGGGAAGAATATCTTGAGCTTATCTCTGTGAGGGAAGACCTAATATGCTCCTTCCCAGGATTATTGGTGTTTATGGGGGCAATACGGAGTGGCAAGGCCTAAGAATATGAATAATATAACCCAGAAATGGTTTTAGGGATTCATGCTCCCTGGCATTCTGGTGAAATGCTGATGCTGCCATCCTTCAGGGATGTAGATCAGTGTTGAAGTGAACCTGAGAGAGTGTTGTGCATTATTTCCTATACATGCCCACACACACACACACACACACTAACATGGCCCCGCCCACACAGTGATCATTCACTCAAAAATGGCTTGTCCTTCCACCCATCTCCCTCCTGAGTATTCTGCATTTGTTCCCTCCGCCCAGAACACTCCGGTCCAGCCCATGTGTTACTTCCTCAGAAAGGTTTTCCGTGATCAATCAAGGGTCTGGAACAGTAGCTGGCACATAATAGACACTCGTTAAATAATTATAGATATATGAAGGAATGATCTGTGTTTTCACAAAGTCAAACAGTATCTAGCCAAAAAGCTACAAAGTCAAAAGACAGCCTTTGTCACTTTCTTTTGAGGGGATAGAAGAGTTAACATATACACGTGGTTCAAAATTCAAGTAGTACAGAATAATGTACAGTGAAAAGTCATCTATTTTCCTGTCCCTCATCCATCCTGTTCTCCTCCTAGATACAACTGATGTTGTGAATTTTTTGTGTGTCCATAGATATTTTCCTTTTGTCAACCACTATGTGTGTATGTGTATAGACATATCTATACAGCTATACATATATATGTATAATCTGCCCTCCCCTCCCAATTTATAACAATTATAAACAATCTTTGTTTTCTCTTTCTTCCCAGAGCTCTTCTGTCTTTGCTTTGTGTTTTGTCTGTTTTGAACACCTAATATAGTTGAGCTTAGAGAATTACCAAATCAAATAATAATTATTCAATTCTTTAAAATGAGAGCTATTTCATTGAGAATAATGGCCTCAAGTCAAACACCACATGTCCTCTCTTATAAATGGGAGCTAAACAATGGGTACACATGAACATACAGGTGGAATAATGGACACTGGAGACTCCAAAACATGGGAGGATAGGAGAGATGGGAGCTGAAAAATTTCCTATTGAGTACAATGTTCACTATTTGGATGAGGGGCACACTAGAAGGCCAGACTTCACCCGTGCACAATGTATTTATGTAACAAAAATGCACTTGTATCCCCAGATATATAAATGTTTTAATTTAAAATAAATAAGTAAAATCAAATGAGACCTCCTCTAATGTTTAAAAGTCATCTTGTTTATAAAAATTTATTTTGGGCTAGGCACGGTGGCTCACGTCTGTAATCCCAGCACTTTGGGAGGCCAAGGTGAGCAGAACACTTGAGGTCAGGAGTTCGAGACCAGCCTGGCCAACATGGTGAAACCCCGTCTCTACCAAAAATATAAAAATTAGCGGGGCGTGGTGGTGTGTGCCTATAATCCCAGCTACTTGGGAGACTGAAGCAGGAGACTGACTTGAACCCGGGAGGCAGAGGGTGTGGTGAGCTGAGATTGTGCCACTGCACTCCAGCCTGGGAAACAAGAGCAAGACTGTCTCAAAAAAAAAATATATATATATATACAGCAACTCATTTTTTAGAATACTATGTGTTGTATAAAGCAAATAAAATGTAAAATCTACACATAAGTTCATGAGCAGATAACCTTTCTATGGCATGGGATATATTAGGAGAAGGCTCAGGAACATATGCTATCAACATAGGATATGTGGTATTTTTATATTTAACATTAGTGTGAATGTGATTTTTAAACACAGAGGGATTCTGGTAACAAATTAACTAAGCATTTTTATCCTTTAATCGTTTTTTGGAATGACTTACATACATAGGTTAAAAATCTCCATGTCCTGTGTGATCCATATCTAGTTATGTTGTTTGGACGTCTAATGCTAACATTCCTTTATTTTTTACCCACTCAACTGCATGAAGCCATAACTTCTGCCTTTCTTCCTTTCTAGAACATTTTATTTTACTTTTCTTATCTCACATCCCAGGGGTAATGTACAAATTTCTGCCCAACACAAATATCTACTTGCTTCGTTTTACCCCCATTTTCAAATTTTCAGCTCTTACAAAATCTCTTTGAGGCTCATCCATAGCTAAAAGTGATGAACCATAGAATAGGTTATGACCAGTGCTGTGTCTTAGAAATAGGAATCATTTCTAAATTAATTGGCTTAAAAGTCAATACTTTCCCACTATGAAGCCTATTATGGAAATGAATAAAACTGTAAAGTAATGAATTAAAGGTAATTTTGCATTGTATGCCATTTGCCATATTTGACTTACAAATTTCACATTTAAATAAAAGAAGTTGGGGTTGAAATAAAAAGCTGTTACACAAGGAAAAAAGAAAAATACTTAATAGAAATTAATGATCACTATTTCTCTTAAAAGAAAAATAGATTACTTTTGATAAAAGAGTTCAAACAAGTGACTCATGACAATATGAGTTATACATTTAAATATAAATGTGTGTGTGTGTGTGTGTGTGTGTGTGTGTGTGTACGCACAGACAACAGTAAATTTCCTTGGAAAGCTTGGGTTCTTCTCCAACCTATGGCCAACTGAACTGAATAGCATCCTTGGAACTTTATCTTCTACCACTAATGGGCTATATTTCAGATGGACAAATTGAACAGAAGAATGAAAAAATGTAGCTGTAGAAGTTTTTTTTAGAAAAATTGATTCAATATTATGTTTTCAAATACAGAAACTATATACATACAAAAATATAAATACATGTCTGTGCATTTTTCATAATAAAAACTACAGAAAGCAAATCAATACTTGACAACATTTTCTTGGCTGGAAGAAATATGCAGAATGTATAGTGATTCTCAAATGGAGGTTTACATCTGGGGAGGTACTGAAATCTCAAAAAAAGGGAAAGATGCAAAATTTTTTTATTCCACTATAAGCAAAGAATCTGAAGCTTTTCAAAACCTGGGTATGTGGGAGATAGAAAGAGGGTAAGTGACTATAGGACTGCTTGGACTAAAGAAAGAACCAGTCTCTGTTTGGACTCTGGCCCCAAGTTCATAATCATGATTCTAACAGCCAGCATTTGTTGGCCATCACTCTGAGCGCCAGGCACTGGACTAAGTACTGCCTCATTTTGTCCTTCCCTGACATTCATATACACACTGTTAATACCTCTATTTTATGGATGAAGAAACAGATGTCTCGAGCGCTCAAGTAACTTACCAAGATCACACAAATAGTAAAGTCAAAGTCAAGATTTGAAACAGGACATCAATGCTTTACTTTACTTTTTTTTTTGAGATGGAGTCTTGCTCTGTTGCCCAGGCTGGAGTGCAATGGCGCCATCTCGGCTCACTGCAAGCTCCGCCTCCCGGGTTCACGCCATTCTCCTGCCTCAGCCCCCTGTGTATCTGGGACTACAGGCACCCACCACCAGGCCCGTCTAATTTTTTTTTTGTATTTTTAGTAGAGACGGGGTTTCACCGTGTTAGCCAGGATGGTCTCAATCTCCTGACCTCGTGATCTGCCCGCCTCGGCCTCCCAAATTGCTGGGATTACAGGCGTGAGCCACCGGACCCAGCCAGGACATCAATGCTTTTAACCACTGTATACTATGCTACTCTATTCTATTCTACTCTACTGGAAAGAACTGATTTTTGCTTCTCACTAAAACATTCTCATTAATGTCTTTGGTATAGTTGACTATGATTACACCTTATAGTCTGTTCTCTTAAACCATATCATTTCCTAAGAGCTATATTCCAAAATTATTTGGATATTTAGCATAAATAGATGGATTGTACTGGGATTCAATGGTTGAATTGCTGGCTTCCTACAAATTTGTTCTGTGGCGAGGTGCATAATAAAAGCTCTTTTGTCTAACAGGAATAATAATAGCTAATGATTTTTGAGTACCATGTGCTAGCTGCTATTCTGAGAGCTTTAAGTTTATTAACTGAAAGGGATTTAATCTTCATAACAACCTTATGAAGTAGGTGCTATTATTATATCCAATTTATAGATGGGAAAACTGAAAATGTGCTTTTTGAAGACCTGTGAACAGTTATAATCCCTAAAAAGATATGAAAAGCAAGCTGCAAAATTAAAACAAATGCTTAATAAAATGTCTACCATACATAACATTATATAGAATCTATTAGTTATTGAATGTAATATATGTAAAGTCTTTATTACATCTGAAAACAACTTGTAGAATAGATTTTTCTCACTTGCAAGAGTTCCTGAGTATTCACTGTGCTTGCTAAGAAAGACATCTCAGCCAACCTTTAAATAAAATGAGTATTCATAGCCAAAGAACTCAAAAGGAAAATCATAAAAATCTCTCAAACATTTTCACTGAAAAAACAGAGAAAGAGAGAGAGAGAGAAAGAAAGTTGAGGGGTTTCCCAAAGAAAGGGAAAGACTTTTGAAGGGGCTAAAATAGCCTTGGAAGTGCTAAGGACTTTACATTCACCTTGTTCAAGTTCACTCTAAGTTTAAGATGCACTAAAGAATCATGAAATAAGATTTGAAAGCTGATGATCCTACTCTGCTCCCCACTGGCCGTATGACCCTGGGCAAAGCCCTTAGTGGCCCTGTTCCTCATCATCAAACAGTACAGTTGTAAAGATTAAACAAGGTTGTGTATTGGAAAGTGCTTTGCCAACCATATATTTCTACGGAAGTAAGATAGAGCTGTTAATTCCAGCCATTCGGTTTTTCTCCTATTGAGGGAAGAGCAATTAAAGTTCTAAGGTATTTTTAAAAGAAATTTTGTTTTCTTTATTATTAAGTAAATGTAATAATGCAACAAAATGTTGTCAAGTCACTCTCTGTCCTTGGGAGACTTCTTTCTATAAATAGCTAAGGATAATTAGCCTATTGACTTTCTGTAAATGAGCATTGCTTAGATGCTGGAGAAGTTTATTTATTTAAGTAGTCTCAACATATTCTCTGAAATATTATTTATACCTGCCAGTGCTCATAAAGGTGCCCTGAGCACTTTTGCAGCCACCAGCCTCTGGGTAAGGTGCTGCTGAGACCCACAAGGCAAATGTCCACTCTGTTTTCTCAAAAACCCAAGTCCCTGCAGCTGCCTGTGGGGCTGCTCTAAAGTGCATGAGGGCCTCAGACACCCTGTCTCTCACTCAAGGCCTGGGCTTGAGCAGAAGAGATAAAGACCTTCTTTTCTCAGGTTCAGTGAGGAGATGGCTCAATCTGCCAGCCAGACTCTTCCCTCCACTTCAGAAATTTAAGGAACCCTATGCAAGGGGAACTTGCAAGCCCATCTTGGCACAGAGGTCACTAGAGACTAAATAAAGAGAAGCAGAGAGATAAAGGGGAATGATGGAATCCCACAATTCTCTCCAACTATGCACCAATTAATTTTCACAATATTTTCACCTGGCTGCGTGGAGCCTCAAATACTGAGGACAGCCAAACCTTCCTTCCCCCTTCTCTTAAGCTGTGTCCCCACCCCAGCACCTGTGTCCCCACACTCACAGGCATATGCATAGCATTATGTCTTCTACCATGGAGAGACTGGGGTGGGTGTAATGAAAGGGGAGGAGGATTAAGAAGACAAACGTAGAGGAAAGGGCAAAGGGTAAGGTAACTACTCCATCTCTGTCCCTCACTCCAAAACTGAAGCGTTTGAGAGATTTAGTGCAGCTCCAGAGTAGCAGAGCCACCTCATGGCTAGGGGAACAAAGTGCAGGGCAGCAGGGCCATTCTCCCAGCCCCTTAAAGAAGGCAGGAACACCTGAACTCTGGAAGCATTGGAAACGTGGAATCAGCCCAGACTTGTCGCAGGAATTCTTGTGCTGGGCATGGCAGCAGTGAGAAATCACCAAGTGACATTACCACATCGAAGTTAGAATAGAATCTGAATCAAGGGTGCACGAATCACTGCTGCCAGCCTGGTGCAAAGATGTGCATAAAGCACCCTAAAAACAACACCCGGAAATAATGCAAGTGACCTTGAGAGGCCACCAGAGTCAGACAGGTGGGGGCTCATGCTAGCATGGCTTACTCCCTAATGACAAATGTGGCCTGGGACAGCTTGGTTACATTCCCTGCATTACTCCTCTCACTAATCCATCCATGTGTCTTACAGTCCTGACCCACATCTCAAGGCGCCCCTGCAGATGGAGGGGGAAGCCTTCAGCTCCCAATGGAGAACCACTTGTGGGCTCGACAAAACTCCTTCTCATATAAAAGTTCAACTAGGTTTTTGACTCTTTATCAAAAATTCAAACATGGGACAAATTGATAAAGTTTACACCTGTCAGTGAGACAAAGATGATAACAATTAGGCACAAAAACTGACTCATCTTATGCAACTCTTGCACCCAAGAGGGCTGTGTAGCAGGTAGTCTGAACTTGCTACATACCATGCCTTAAATCTTTGTCCAAAGAAAGACAGCACTGGGACAGGCTTACACTGAACCTAATGAGTTGCTCTGGTGGTCTTCTCAAGCTTGAAGCAACTATTTCCATCTTCCCAGGACTGAAATGGTTATGAATCACTGTTTCTATGTTTAAATTTTGATTTCTTATGATTTTTAAACATAAATGTTGCTACTTTTAGCTGTTCACAGATCTAGAAAGGCATGGATACATACCTAAAATTTGTGGCTGTATTAGATACAATCTCCTTTCACAAAATCTTGCATATCACACTACTCGCAAAAGGGTGCCTTTTCCCAGTTGTATGGCGGGGAGTGGGAGGAAATTTCACTTTATGTTAAAATGTCAACTTTTGATGGAATAAAACCTGAAAATGAAGAGACTATCATATGAATAAGAGAAGATAATATTGTTCATTTACTACCTAGGTGGATTTCACTGTTTCTTTAAAAAAAAAAAAAAGGTTTGAAATGGAAAGGAACTTTTAAAAGCCAAATTAGGCACCAAAAAAAGTTCTTATCTTACTCTGATTCCCCCTAGTCCCATTCACCTCTGTCTATGACCCAAAGCATTCTAGGGAGAATAATAGGAAGAGGTAAAAGGAAAAGAAGGTAGAGGAAGAATAAAATTGTCCTCCAAGAATCTTGGGAGACACTAAAAATTAGGGAAAAGGATGCAGAACTTCAAATGAAATCGCAGAATAAAATCTTACATTTTTGCTCCAACACAAGCATGCTTTCTATGCTCACTAGTTATATTAATATAAGGTGTAATTTAATGGGTCTTCATTTGCCATTTGAAATCTGTTTAACAGAGTTGCTCTATCTGGTTTTATCTACTTTAATTAATGTTTACACTTCTACTCCTAAATCTAAGGCATCTTCAAAAAGGGTATTGCCTAAAACTTTAAAATGATACAACTGTTACTCTAAATAGTCATTTAGTCTCAATCCTACTTGGGTCTATTTGGTTCTGGCTGGAGTACAGTGGCTCCTTCATAGCTCACTGCAGCCTCAATCTGCCAGGCTCAAGTGATCCTCCAACCTCAGCTTCCTGAGTAGCTGGCATGTGCCAGCATGCCTGGCTGATTTTTTATTTTTATTTTTAGTAGTGACGAGGTCTTCCAATGTTCCCCAGGCTGATCTTGAACTCCTGGCCTCAAGCAATCCTCCTGCCTCAGCCTCCCAAAGTACTGGGGTTACTGCACCCAGCAAGTTTAAAATCTTTAATGGAACAAAAGAGAGTCACTATTTCAGGGGAACGCTCCTTGCTACATGGACAAAGGATGCAGAAGCTGGAATCTAGCTTTTGTTTTTGTCCTCCTTCGTTGAGGAGCAGGAGCAGAGGATTGAGCTAATTGACTTCCATAACTCATGGCACATTGCTTTACTTGGTCCTAGGAAAGTCTCTCTTTTATTTTACTTTCGAATTTTATACTACTCCCTATTCCTTTTCCATTTCCCCCTCCCCAAACTGGCTTCGTTTCTCACGTGTTTGATATATTTTTCTTTTATCGGACCACCCTTATTCTGTACTCAAGCCTCCCCCTAATCTTGGCACCCACTCTCCAGAGTCTTCTCCCCATCTATGGTCATGCCCTGATGTCAGCTTTAGCACCCTGGGTTATCTGTCCCTCTGCCTCCTCACTCACCATTTCCTTCCCTGCTGGCTTGATGTTGCCATGACTGTCCAATCAGTAACCACCCTGCTAGGCTCAGGGCTGCAGTTCTCCAACAAGGGCAATCTGCAGAAATAGCCTGGATCTTCCAGGAGGCCTTTGGCTTCCCAGAATCTGCTATCAGGGAACCTCCATCTAAGACATAACCAAAATATAATAACTCTCTTGGAACTCTAAGGAGTATGTGTCATACATACTCCTAATTCAGAATTGGAGAACAAAAAGTATCTTCATAATGGCATTGAACTCTACTTCAGGGGAACTTGGAAAATATGAAAGAGACGAAATACTTGTTTGTGTCTGCTCTTCATCAATGGTGGCCTGCTATTCAGGATTTACTAGGCAACCATAATGTTCAAGCACTGACTAGCTATCCAGAATGCAGACAATGTGTGCCCCCAGTTCAAAAGAAGCATAAAGGAGAAAATATTATTGTGTTTATAACACCATAAAGGGATTGAAAATGAGCCATGGTCCGCCAAACTAACAACGTTCAGATTTATGCTACTGTTGGGGGCCTGTTGCCAATCTTGGACTCCAGTTGACCCTGCTGTAGGCTGAAAGAGTTCTTACATGTCCAAGAAAACTCTGGTCACCCACTGGACACACCATTCTTTTGGTGGGATTTACCACAGCAGGCCCATCAGAGAGGTGGCTTAGTAGACTGTTAATAATTGTGTTCTTTATGAAAAAGCTTTCAAAATATGCAGTATGATAGAAATTCTTTGAAACTCATTTTAAATCTTCAATCTGGCAATGTCAAGCAGACAAAACATGGAGCAGCATATGTTTTTAAGTATCTCACAGCTGTCGTCTTAAAAGCTGTAGACAGCTTTAGTTCAGCCAGCATACTCATTTCCTGCAAATAAAAAGTTGAACAGACAAATACCCATATCTCTGCACTCAAAATGCATGTGCTTGAATATTATTCTTCATTATATATAGCACTTTTTATTTGTAAAGCACTTTCTAATTACTCTGGTGACTTACTCTCTAAGGCAATCCTGTGAATGGCATTTTCAGAGTTGATAGACAAGAGAACTAAAATGCTGAGACTGTGAAACAGGCTGAGGGCCTGTGCCTCTTAGGTCCTGCAGCTCCATGTGTTGGGATGAGGAGATGTTGAAAAATGTGAGATGCATTTAGTGACTTCTGAATCACTACTTTCTGTCCTAAGTGGATGTTCTTGGGGCAACCTGTTACGTGGTGAGATCTGTCCTTGGCAATGTGAAAGTAATGCTGGTTCATACTTTATGATTATTTTCTCCTAAGTTACTTAAAGTGCTTTTCAGGTAATAACTCACAAATTACCCTAGCATCTCTACGATACATGTCTGCGGCAGATATTATCTTCATTTTAGCAATAAGAAAGAAATGGAAGCATAGAGTCATAGAACAACTTAGAGCCTCCCCTGGCTCCCAGCCAGCAGGCTGATTTAGCAAAGAAGCATGCAAGTAAATTCAATGAAGATCATTTTTCTTTGAGACAGGGTCTTGCTCTGTTGCCAGGCTGGAGTGCAGTGGTGCAGTCATAATTCATTATAACCTCAAACTCCTGGGCTCAAGCTGTCCTCCCACTTCAGCCTCCCAAGTAGTTGAGACTACAGGTGTGCACGACCATGCCCAACTAAAATTTTTTAAGAAATGGGGTCTTTCTATGTTGGGCAGGCTGCTCTTGAACTCCTGGCCTTAAGTGATCCTCCTGCCTCAGCCTCCCCAAGTGCTGGTAATACAGGCACGAGCCACCATGCCTGGACTCAATGAAGAACATTCTGATGGAAAAGACTTCAAACATACTTATCTATTAGCAACAAAACTAAGAAATAATTATGTGCTGAGTCCGAAATAGGGCTCTTTGCACTGATGATTCACAAGAAATATTAAATGACTGCAGCAACAATAAGAATCTGCTTGTTCTTTGTTTAGGAGCAGATTGCAGACCCACTTTGGCCATTTAAACTTCTTTTCAAGGCCAATAAATTCTTATTGAGGGATTTTTTTGTTCCCCTCTATTCAGAAAATAGAAGCCCCTTTTGCCTCAGAAAATGTTTGTCTGACAAAAAATGTTTTTAAAACTTTATGAAATAAACAGAAAAAAGAAATGGAACAAGTATAGTTCCTGCCATGCATAATTAACTGGGTAGCTCTTAGCATGTGTGTGTGTTTATTCATCTGATTTTCCAGCTCTTTCAAGGATCCAAACGTAAAATGGAGCACTTGGGAAAAACTCACAGATTTATAAGGCACTCTGGGGAATGCAAGGTCTATAAACCCACACATTAGCCTCATCCATAGCTAGGGTATGAAGTTCTTTTACTGCCACAATATGGACCGCAATGTTTCTAATCCAGAGATAATTTGGTATCAGTAACCAACATAACATTGGCACTGAAATGTCCTTCATTTCCCTTTACTGCTTCCAGCCTAGGCAACGTGAATGTAATTGAGTGGAAATTGCTTTTCAAGGAGTTGTGTCTGCACTAGAACATGAAACAAAGGACTGAGAGTCTATCTCATCTCCTCAGGCCAGCTACCAAGCACTTTTATATTTGTTTTTTTTTATTATTATACTTCAAGTTTTAGGGTACATGTGCACAATGTGCAGGTTTGTTACATATGTATCCATGTGCCATGTTGGTGTGCTGCACCCATTAAGTCGTCATTTAGCATTAGGTATATCTCCTAATGCTGTCCGTCCCCTCTCCCCCCACCCCACAACAGTCCCCGGAGTGTGATGTTCCCCTTCCTGTGTCCATGAGTTCTCATTGTTCAATTCCCACCTATGAGTGAGAACATGTGGTGTTTGGTTTTTTGTCCCTGCGATAGTTTACTGAGCATGATGGTTTCCAGTTTCATCCATGTCCCTACAAAGGACATGAACTCATCATTTTTTATGGCTGCATAGTATTCCATGGTGTATATGTGCCACATTTTCTTAATCCAGTCTATCGTTGTTGGACATTTGGGTTGGTTCCAACTCTTTGCTATTGTGAATAAGCACTTTTATATTTGAAAACTTAACAGAAAGTTCATATGGTGGCTTCTCATGCTGAATTTATATGGTTTAAGTAGAATTATGTACTGAATACAGTTTTCACAAGCCAATAAACAGGAGTGCAAAAATAGAACCTTTACTTTTCTCTGTAATCAAGCTAAACTTCTATCTCAGGCTCTGAATCTTCTCTGTAGCAGGAAAGTTAATCTTCCCGATTTAAATTAATTCAAATTAGTGGTTCTTCAGTCACTTCAAAGATAAAATTAGACAAATTCAGGGTTTCATGCTTTCCCTTTCATTGTTTTGGGATGTCAGTGCAGTTCTGTGGGAACTGCATGCATCATGGTGCTGCGAAGTGAGGCAGCTTCTCCACTGGCATCTGATGACAGCACTTTCACCTGCTGGTCTTTGGTCACTAGTCTCTATCTCCATAGCATCCTCTGTTGGTGTGCTTGGGTCCACAATGGCCTCTGACTTTTCCATGCTGCTCCTGACTGGAAACCCTTGTCACAACCTCTCTCAGCCACGTCCACAACCCACTAGGGACATTGAAAATTCTTGTGGGCTCTTCTCTAAGCTGTAGGAGTCTCAGAATTTCCAGAGCCCTTCTTACCTAGATTGGCCTCATTGCCGTCTCTGCTTTGCTAGTGCTTCAATGTGCCCATGAGGTTTGCTGTGCCCTCAGGCCTCACCCACAAAGCAAGCACAATTTTTCTCTGCTCTTGGAACCCTCCAAGTCAATCTGAACCTTCTCTCAACCTCACCCAGGGATTGGTCACTGCTAAACAAGGACTCTAGAGTCAAACTTCCAGAGTGCAAACACTGGCTCTGCCACTTACTAGCTATGAGACTTTGGGCCAGTCTCTTGACTCCTTCGTGCCTCAGCTTTCTCATCTACAAAATGGGATCTACATCATAAGGTTGTTGAGAAGAGTAAATGGATTAAAATATGTATACTTGGAATACTGGCTGGCACATAGTAAATACTACATGGGTTGGATATGATTATTGCTGCTGGTCCATGGTGGAGGCTGAGGATGAGGCACTTCTCTCAGAGCCATATCAGCATCTACCTCCAAGCCCGTTGAGGGGAAGAATTAGCTGTCACTTCGCACTGTCTTCTCATTCTAGTGTCTACTGTATAAACATTGTGCTCTGAATCCTTCAGTCTCTTAGGCTTTGGGAAATCAAAATACCTTTTCTCTTTCAAAAACCTGAACTTATCCAATTTCAGTCTTTGACTCTGCCATAGACATCAAGAAACTATTAAACTGTTGGAAATTAAAAGTCAAGAATTTGTCTTCTTCACTTGTCTCTCCCCTAAGGTAATAACCCTGATCTCCCTGATCGGGGGAAAGACTATAAGTTACAAAGCTAGCATTTCCCTCTTTTTTTTTTCTTTGGATGAGGAAATTAAGTTTCCATCCAATTATTTTTTTCTTTTTATTCCTTTTACGGCCATCAGAAAACTTCAGAAGAAAGAGAGATAGAAAATAGGATATTATGGGGATAAAACGGGAGAAGGACAAGATGGCTGGCTAAATCCAGCCAGGAAGAGCTTCTCCCACTAAGAGAGGCCAGAGTAGCATGGCATATTCCAAACAGATCTTATGAGAGAATGCACTGAAAGTGGATGGAGAAATGATGCAGATACTGGGGCTGAAGTGGGAGGAAGCTGGGAACCCTGCACAAGGTTGCCAAGTGCTGAGTCTCATTCCTGCCCCTGAAAGCTCCCAAGCAAGGAGTGAGTGAGGGAATTGCAGAGTGGCTAACTCTTACCATGGACCACTGGGATCCTAGCTGCAGGAGATTGCATGGCCCCCATGAGCATTTAAGTTGGCAGGGAAAACTACCAGGAGAGACAGTAAAGACAGAGATCCAGTCTGCATGGAACCTCGGGAATTTGGTGTACAAAGGGGTGCAAAGGAATACGGACATACCACAAGGCTCGCCATACTTCTCTAGGTGACTGTGACCTTTGTTAACTGCTTGACCTGGCAAGCAGGGCTGTCTTTTCCATGGGACCAAGTTAAGTGTGATCTACATACACACATACCCATCCACTGGTCCCTCCCAGGGTCCCTGCCTGGCCACTTCCATGAAATCAGGCACACAGTGAAGCATCCCCTGCTCTGCCAGAGCACTTTTGCCAATCACCAACACCATAGTGCTATTACTGGTGGCCCCTGCCACCCCACCATAGCACTTTCACTGGTGGCCCCCACTGCTCTACTGGAGCACTTTCACCAATGGCCCCCCAACTGTCTTCCTGGAGTGCTTTTGCTGGCAATCCCTGATGCAACACTTTAGTCAGCAGCCACCAACAGAGCACTTTTGCCAGTGGCCTAGAAGCACCTCAACCCTCCAACCTCAGTACAGCCAGTGCTCAACCTAGAGGGGCCAGAGGGCAAAGGCATGGGGATGGTCCCAGCCCCCTAGGGCTAGAGGACACAGCTCAGGAGTGCTATACTGAGGCTTTTCCATCTGAAAACATTCATAGCTCCAACTTATAGTTTAAGTCAATCAACTATATTCAACTTAAATGATCCAAGAGTTGAAAGATGATATAACCATTTTAAGAAAGATTCAAACTGAACTTCCAGAATTGAAGAATTCACTACAGCAATTTTGGAATACAATGGAAGTATTAACAACAGAATAGTCCAAGCTGAGGAAAAAATCTCAGAGCTTGAAGATTACTCCTTTAACTCAATGCAAGCAGACAAAAATATAGAAAAAAAGAATTTTTAAAAATGAACAAAACCACCAAGAAATATGGGATTATGTAAGGAGACCAAACCTATGACTCGTTGACATTCCTGAAAGAGAAGGAAAGAAAGTAAGCAACTTGGAAAACATATTTCAGTATATAATTTTCAAAAATTTTCCCAATCATGCTAGAGAGGTTGACAGGCCAATTCAAAAAATTCAGAAAACCCCTGCAAGATACTATACAGGATGACCATTTCCAAGACACAGTCATCAGATTGTCCAAGACCAACAGGAAAGAAAAAAATCTTAAAGGTAGAGAAAAGGAGCCAGTCACTTAAAAAGAAAACCCCATCAGGTTAACAGTGGACCTTTCAGCAGAAACCTTACAAGCCAGAAGAGATTGGGGGCCTATTTTCAGTGTCCTTAAAGAAAAGAACTTCCAACCAAGAATTTCATATCCAGCCAAACTAAGCTTCGTAAACAAGGGAGAAATAAAATCCTTTTCAAACAAGCAAATGGTAAGGAAGTGTTTTACCACTAGGCCTACCTTACATAAGGTCCTTAAGGAAGTGTTAAATATGGCAACAAAAGAAAGATTTCTGCCATCAAAAAAACACACACACACACACACACACACACATACACACATACACACTTGCAGGTGCAGGGGGTGGGGGCTGGTGTAGCCTCTGTGCCTCGTTGTCCCTGGCACCACCTGGACATCACTCAGGCTGCCGGCACCATGAAGATCTGGACTTCGGAGCACATCTTTGACCACCCATGGGAAACTGTTACAACAGCTGCAATGCAGAAATACCCAAACCCTATGAACCAACTGTGGTTGGAGTTGATGTGTTGGACAGACATATAGATCCCTCTGGAAAGTTGCACAGCCACAGACTTCTCAGCACAGAGTGGGGACTGCCTTCCATTGTGAAGTCTCTTATTGGTGCAGCAAGAATGAAAACATACATGCAAGAACATTCCGTAGTTGATCCTGTAGAGAAAACAATGAAACTTAAATCTACTAATATTTCATTTACAAATATGGTTTCAGTAGATGAGAGACTTACACACAAACCACATCCTCAGGACCCAGGAAAAACTATTTTGACTCAAGAAGCCATAATCACCATGAAAGGAGTTAGCCTCAGCAGTTACTTTGAAGAACTGATGGCAAGTATGATGTCCTCAAACACTAGTAAAGGCCAAGAAGCAATAGAATGGGTAATACATAAATTAAATGCTGAGATTGAAGAACTGACAGCCTCAGCAAGAGGAAGCATAAGGACTCCAATGGCAGCAGCAGCATTTGCAGAGAAGTGGTCATGAAAGTTGGTAGACAACGTTGGGTAGCCCAGGTCTCTCCAAGCTGACTATATATTTATTTGTTATTTAAAAAATACAACTATATTTTAGGTAGTTTTTTTTATAAACTGGTGTAAGACTATGAGATTTTTGATCAAAGCAGATGCAGGGCCTCTAAATAAAAGGGATCATCTGAAATTAATGTTGTTTGAAATTACTATCTGATTTTGAGGGTTCCAGTCTTTCTGTGAAAATTCAACAAGAACTCCTTGGAAATTGGTATTGATATTGAATCTCCTTAAGGTAGAATTTTCAAGCTTTTCATATATTGGAACTCCACCTGACTTTGGACCAACCCCAGAACGGAGCAGAGCCACCTCCTATAGACGCACCTTGCCCTGCTGCTGTACACTTCAACAGCTTGCACAAGGGAACTCACTTAAAAGGAGAAATTGTATAGTTTTAAAATATATTTTGTGTAAAATAACTTGCCGTGCTATAAACCACCATTCAAAACCAGTGTTTTGATTTGGTACTTAAATATTTTTGGAATGAAAATTATTACTAAAGTAACATGACTCCAACAAAAGTATGGTTTCATTAAAGAATACTGTATTGATTTGCCAAAGTTTTGTATCTTAGTAAAGGTATTAACTTCCTTGGATTTGTACTTTGTGATTTAGTATGCTGTACCACGGGCTGGTTATGTTTACTGAAAAAAATAAAGTCATTACCTGGGTTTTGCAGTGCTCTAACTTAGAAGAACAGCTGTTCACATCTTTTAGCATTTCACATTTGCCTAACTTAAAAGTTTTCATGTGTCAAAATCATGGTTTTGTAATTGCTGAGGTATGATATGTCAGATTATTTTAATATAATTACTTTTTGAAGTAATTGTGACCACAAAACATCTTTTTTACATGAAGGAGCTGTATATCATTTGAAATCACTCAAATGATGTTTTGCTCTGAAGCATAAACCCCAGGTACTTAATGTCTTTAATAATACAGGGCCACTGCAGGATTTGGGGGCGGTGGGGAAGAACAAGGATAATGGTGGGGGGAGGCTTGGCCTGAAACTAACCACTGGGTGAATTGCACTGCAGCTTTTATTTATGGGAATTCCTTATTTGGGATGTCAGAGGGCAACTTCAAATTGAAAAACAGTTCAATAAATGTACTTTGTTTTATATTTTGTAGCAGGCAATTATCAACCACTAAATAATAGCTTTGACATTTGCAACAGTTGCATAGAGAGTATTTTTACTAGAAGATGATTAGCTCTTCCCTTTATTTTACTGTGCTTAATGTGATAAACTTCTAGTCATGTTTCCTATCAACAGAACAGTTAATATATATACATAAACCATAGAAATAGTATAACAAACTATTTTAAAATTATCATTTTTCTACTTAAAAATTGTTTAGCTTAAGAATTCTTAGGACATTTGTAAAAGCAGGTTAAATTTAATAAGGTTTCTGATTCTTTTTTGTAACTGGAGATAGTTTTTACAAGTGAAATAACATTTCTTCCAAATAAAACATCACTAAATAATTGATATTTGATGAACATCTGCCTTGTATAATTTCTGCAAATTACACTTGTTCTGAAAAAGGTGTAATGCCCTAATGATAAGAGATTTTTAAACAAATCCTTATCCTTTGATTTTTTAAACTCTGATCTAATGATAAAATTCTATACATTTGCGTTTTCCAGTGTAGTTAGTTACCGTTTTTGAAATAGCTGGTAATTGATAGCTTTTACCTGTTAAACATATACAGCAAACAAATGTATTTAAGAAGACTAAACTGGAATAAATGTTCATAAATCAAACCCTTGGACTATTTAATACTAAAGTTGAAATCTAGATTCAGAAAAACTTTTGTTAATAAAAGCTTTCTTTTAAGTGAAAAAGAAAAACACACTTAAGTACATAGCCCACTGACACTAGCAAGCAACTACACAATCAAGTTTACATAACGACCAGCCAACAACATAATCATAGGATGAAATCCTCATGTATCAATATTAACCTTGAATGTAAACAGGCTAAATGCCCCATTTAAAAGACGCAGAGTAGCAAGTTGGATAAAGAAGGAAGGAAGACACAACTGTCTGCTGTCTTCAAGAGACCCATCTCACACGTAACACCCATAGGCTCAAAGCAAAGGGATGGAGAAAGATCTATTATGCAAATAGAAAACAAAAAAAGAGCAGGGGTTGCTATTCTTATATCAGATCAAAAAGACCTTAAACGAGCAATGACCAAAAAGGACAAAGAAGGGCATTACATAATGATAAAGGGTCCTACAGGAAGACTCAACTATCCTAAATATACATGCACCCAACACTGGAGCACCCAGATTCATAAGACAAGTTCTTAGAGACTTAAAAAGAGACTTAGCCACACGATAATAGTGGGAGACTTCAACAGCCCCACTGACAGCATTAGACACAGCATCAAGGCAGAAAACTAACAAAGATATTCTGGACTTAAACTCAACACTTGACTAATTGGACTTAATAGACATCTACCAAATACTCCATCGAACAACAACAGAATTACATTTTTCTTATCTGCCCATGGCACATACTCAAGATCAACCACATGCTCGGCTGTAAAGCAAGTCTCAATAAATTAAAAACAACTGAAATCATACTAACCACCCTCTTAAACCACAGTGCAAAAAAGGTAGAAATCAATACCAAGATCTCTCAAGACAATACAATTACATAGAAATTAAAGAATTTGATCCTGAATAGCTTTTGGGTAACGAACAAAATTAAGACAGAAATCAAAAACTTTTTGAAACTAATGAAAACAGTGATACAATACACCAAAGTCTTTGGAAAACCATTAAAGCAGTGTTAAAAGGAAAGTTTATAGTACTAAATGCCTACATCAAGTAGTTAGAAAGATCTCAAATTAACAACCTAACATCATATCTAGAGGAACCAGAAAATCAAGAACAAACTAACCCCAAAGCTAGCAGAAGAAAAGAAATAACCAAAATTAGAGTAGAATTGAATGAAATTGAGACTCAAAAATCCATTAAAAAGATCAATGAAACCAAAAGTTTGGTTTTTTCAAAGAATAAATAAGAATGATACACCACTAGCCAGGTTAACAAAGAAAGAATGAGAGAAAATCCACATAAGCACAATCAGAAATGACAAAGATGACATTACAACTGACCCCACCAAAAAAAAAAAAAAAACCTCAGAGACCATTACTAACATCTCTATGCACATGAACTAGAAAACCTAGAAGAAATGGATAAATTCCTGGAAACACACAACCTCCCAAGAATAAACCAGGAAGAAACTGAAACCCTGAACAGACCAGTAACAAGTTCCAAAATGGAATCAGTAATTTAAAAAACCTAACAGCTAAAAAAAGTCCTGGACCAGACAGATTCACAGCTGAATTCTACCAGACATACAACAAAGAGCTAGTACAAATCCTCCTAAAATTATTCCAAGAAATCAGAGAAGTGGAGACTTCTCCCTAACTCATTCTACAAGGCCAGCATCATTCTGATACCAAAACCTGGCCCAAGAAAATACTTGCAAACTGAATCCAGCAGCATATCAATAAGTTAATTCATCATGATCAAGTATGCTTTATCCCTAGGATGTAAGGTTAGATCAACGTACACAAATCAATCAATGTGATTCACCATGTGAACAGAATTAAAAACAAAAATCATATGCTTATATCAATACATGCAGAAAAAACTTTCAGTAAAATTCTATGCCCCTTCATGTTAAAAACCCTCAACAAACTAGGCATCAAAGAAACATACTTCAAAATAATAAAAGCCATCTATGACAAACCCACAGCCAACATCATACTGAATGGGAAAAAACTGGAAGCATTCCCCTTAAGAACTGTAACAAGAAAAGGATGCCTATTCTCACTACTCCTATTCAAGATAGTACTGAAAGTTCTAGCCAGAGCAATCAGGCAAAACAAAGAAATAAAAAGCACCCAGATAGGAAAAGAAGAAATCAAATTATCTCTCTTTGCTGACAATACAATGCTATACCTAGAAAACCTCAAGAAATCTGCCAAAAGGCTCCTAGAACTGATAAATGACTTCAGCAAAGGTTCAGGTTACAAAATCAATGTACAAAACTCAGTAACATTTCTATACACCAATAACGCTCAAGCTGAGAGCCAAATCTAGAACGTAATCCCATATATAATAACCAGAAAAACAATTTTTTAGAAAAACTTAGGAAAACAGCTATCCAAGGAGGTAAAAGATCTCTACAATGAGAATTACAAAATGCTGTTGAAATAAATCAGAGATAACACAAACAAATGAATAAACATTACATGCTCATGGATTGGAGGAATTGATATTGTTAAAATGGCCATAAGCCCAAAGCAATTTACAAATTCAATGTTATTCCTATTTACCAATGTCATTTTTCACAGAATTAGAAAAAAAAGATTCTAAAATTCATATGGAACCATAAAAGAGTCCAAATAGCCAAAGCAATTATAAGCAAAAAGAACAAAGCTGGCAGCATCTTACTACATGATTTCAAACTATACTATAAGGCTACAGTAAACAAAACAGCATGGTACTGGTACAAAGACAGACACATAGACCAATGGAACAGGATAGAAAACCCAGATATAAAGTCACACCTATAACCGCCTGATCTTCAACAAAATTGACAATAAAAAGCAATGGTAAATTGACTTATTTATTCAACAAATTGTTCAGGGATAACTTGGTAGGCATATGCAGAAGATTGAATCTGGATCCCTACCTCTCACCATATACAAAAATTAACTCAAGATGGATTAAAAACTTCAATGTAAAACTATTAAAATCCCAGAAGAAAAACTAGAAAATACCATTCCGGACATGGGCCTTGGGAAATAATTTATGTCTAAGTCCACAAAAGCATTTGCAACAAAACCAAAAATTGACAAGTAGAAACTAATTAAAGAGCTTCTGCACAACAAAAGAAATTATCAATAGAGAAAACAAACAATGTACAGAATGGGAGAAAATATTCACAAACTATGCATCTGACAAAGGTCTAATATGTAAAATCTATAAGGAACGTAAAAATTCAATGATCAAAAAACAAATAATCTCATTTAAAAATAGGCAAAGGACATGAACAGACACTTCTCAAAAGAAGACATTCATGTGGCCAACAAATACATGAAAAAACGCTCAACATCAGCAATTATTAGAAAAATGCAAATCAAACTCACAATGAAATACCATCTTATGCCAGTTAGAATGGCTATTATTAAAAAGTCTAAAAATAACCCGCACTGGTGAGGTTGCAGAGGAAAGGGAACACTTATACACTATTGGTTGTTATGTAAATTAGGTCAACCTCTGTGGAAAGCAGTTTGGAGATTTCTCAAAGAACTTAAAACAGAACTAGCATTTGACCCTGCAATCTTACCCAAAGGAAAATGAATCATTCTACCAAAAAGACACATGCACACGAATGTTCATTACAGTGCTATTCACAATAGCAAATACATAGAATCAACCTAGATGCTCATCAATGGTGGACTGGCTAAAGAAAATGTGGTACATACCCACTATGGAATACTATGCAGCCATAAAAAAGAATGAAATTGTGTCCTTTACAATAACATAGATGAAGGTGGAGGCCATTATCATAAGCAAACTAAGGCAGGAACAGAAAATTAAATATCACATGTTCTCACTCATAAGTAGGAGCTAATATTGAGTACACATGGACATAAACATGAGAACAATGGAAACCTGAGACTACCAGAGCAGGGAGGATGAGAGAGTGAGAGGGGGTAAAGGTAGAATAACTATCCAGTACTATGCTCCCTACCTGGGTGATGGGATCATTTGTACACCAAACTCCAGTAACATGCAATTTACCTTTGTAACAAACCTGCACACGTACCTACTGAACCTAAAATAAAAGTTGAAAGAAAAAAAACAAGAAAATAGAATGAGAAGGAAGAATCGGTGCAATCCACTGGAAATTCTTGTTAGCAAAGTGATGGTCCCTGGGTCAGAAGTTAGAGAATATGGCTTGCTCATTGGTGTGTTTTCGACATCTTCTTTCTGCTTTTGCCCTCGTCTCTCTACTTTCCAATGATGAGAAGTGGAGATGTTATTTAATATTAGGCAGGTGAATTCAACTAAAATACTGCAAGGGCTGGCCCTGTTTTCCATGCCACAGTACCTCATTCAGCAAACAGGCTGGTAGTTTGCTAGGAAGCATTTTCTCTTAATTGAACTGCTAGTCTGATCATTTGTGGGGATAAGAATAAGAAGGTGGCTAGGCTGGCCACACCTGTCCCATGCTTCAAATATTTCCAGAAGTCTTGAGAGCAGTTAAACACTATCCAAGGCAATAACCCACTAAATGAATGACTTCAGGCAACTCATGGAAAAATGTGAAAAATACAAGAAAACAAGTGTGACATTGTCATCTGCAACAGCACAAAATCAGCCCATATCACCAGGACTCGGCTGCTCTATGATTGGAGCAAAGATGCTAATGGTTATCCTGAAAAATTAAAATTAGTAATAATTCTGTTCCCACAAGAGCTTTGTTCTGTTCTGAGCACAAATGGCATCAACATCTTGGAAGCTGATGGTTAGCTAACTTGAAGCAGATCCTCTAGAAATGTATTTGTTTATGTATTTATTTTAGAGACAGGGTCTTGCTTTGTCACCCAGGCTGGAGTGCAGCTGTGCAATCACAGCTCACTAGAGCCTCGACCTCCTGGGCTCAAGTGATCCTCTCGCCTCAGCCTCCCAAGTAGCTGGGTCTACAGGCATGCAGCACATGCCCAGATAATTTCTTCATTTTTTGTAGATATAGGGTATTTCTGTGTTGCCCAGGCATGTCTTGAACTCCTGGCCTCAAGCAATCCTCTCACCTCAGCCTCCCAAAGCCTAAGATTATAGGCATGAGCCACTGCGCCCAGCCTAAACATTTATTTAAATCATGGGATTGCCCATTGGAATTTTCATTTTTAGCTCTAAATATGTTTTCGGTTACTGAACCAGATCTTCCAGCATTAGAATACATCCCCTGTGCATACTCAGGAGATATATTGCCTCTTCCAGGCCACTACAGGAATATTTGATGAATTATGACCCAGGCTATAATAGGAGAACACTACTCACACCGAGTCCCTGAAAGCATCTGTTTAGTTCCACAGGCTCAAATGTTACAGCTTAAAGTCTTCAAAAACCTTTTTAAGAAACAGCTAAATGACACCACCAGGCATTTTCAATCAACCCACATTCATTTGAACTTCAAGTGGTCAAACTTTGTGTAAGAAAAGGTAACACCTTTTTCTCAATAGTCATGTGCTACCTCAATACAATGTTCTTCCACCCTCAGATTAGCTCTGTCCACGGTTTTTAAATGTCAGCTTTCAGGCACTAAGGAATCCACAGCTTCAGCTCAGTGGTTACAATGGAGTTAATTACGATATATGAGAGGCAGGATCCTTGAGAATGCCCCAGGCAGGGAGCTTTTAAAATCTCAGATTCATTTACGTATGTAAGGGAGGCTGTTCCATGTTTCTGTAAAACCACAAAATTATTGATCATTTTCATTGGCATCACTTTCATCCTAATAGTTTCAGACTGATATTAAATGTATAATTAAATGACTGCCCCATTGTTTGGTCTCAGATAATGGTAATAGCTCACACTTAACAGAGAGTTTATTATGGTCTACTCACTGTGCTAGGTTCTTTACCATAAACATTGTCATTTTACATAAGCCTCAGGAAGGTTCAGGAGCTTGTCTAACGTCACACAGCTCATGAGTGGTGACACTGGAGCTAAACCCAGGTTGGTCTGATTTCAGAGCATGAACTCTTTACTCCACCAGCCCATCCCACTGCATATACTACATAATTTAATCAAAAATTGAGCTTCTCTATTTTCAGCTGCCAAATCAGAGCCAAATATGATTTTGCCTCTGAATAGATATTAAATTTTCCTCCTTGAATTGTCTTTCCTTTTTTCCTTCTTTCCTTCTTTCCTTTTTAGCGTATCTCTTTGCCTCCTTTCACCTTAAATCCCTGCCCCCTTTTAAATGCCAAGAGTCTCAAGCTCCACCCTCACAGAACGCCCCTGCAATAACACAGTATATCCATTAGGGTCTAGAAGTCACTTGGAAAATTAAAGCAAAACCTCACAAAATATAATCATTCTTAATTCTTAAAAAATTAAAAGCAATTAAACTGAACAAAATATTTTGTCATAAAAACTTGCACATTTGTACTGATATTTGCTTCTTTATAGCCCATACCTGAAATTACAGTCATGCACCACATCATGATGTTTCAGTCAGCAATGGGCCACACTGCCAGTCCATAAAAGTATAGCACATGCAATTGTGCATAGTACATAACACTTGATAACAATAATAAATGACTACGTTACTGGGTTATGTATTTGTTAGACAACACTTATCATCATTTTAGAGTGTACCATGTCTACTTGTTTTTTAAAAAGTTAACTGTAAAACAGCCTCAGACAGATCCTTCAGGTGTATTCCAGAAGAAGGCATTGCTATCATAGGAGATGGTAGCTCCATGTGTATTATTGCCCCTGAAGACCTTCTAGTGGGGCAAGGTGTGGAGGTGGAAGACAGTCATACTGATGATCCTGATCCTGTGTAGGCCTAGGCTAGAGTCTGTTTTTGTCCAGGTTGGAGTGCAATGGTACAAGCACAGCTCACTGAGCTTCAAACTCTCAGGCTCAAGCAATCCTTCCACCTTGGTCTCCCAAAGTACTGGAATTACAATGCAAACTGCCACACTGGACCCCCAAAATTTTTAAAAATAGAAAAAAGTTTACAGAATAAGGCTATAAAGAAAATACTTCTATACAGCTATACAGTGTGTTTGTGTTTTAACATTAGTGTTATTACAAAAGTCAAAAAGTTAGAAAAAATTTTAAATGTATGAAGTAGAAAACGTTACAAGTTAAGGTTAACTTATTATTGAATAAAGAAACGTAACTTTATAAATTTAGTGTAGCCTAAGCATACAGTGTTTATGGTCCGCAGTAGTGTACAACAAGGTCCTAAGCCTTCACATTCACTCACCACTCACTCACTGACACCCAGAGTAACTTTGAGTTCTGTAAGTTCTGTTCATGGCAAGTGCCTTAGGCAGGTGTACCATTTCTTTATCTCTTATACTGTATTTTTACCGTCTTTTCTATGTTTAGATATGGATGAATACATAAATGCTTACATTGTGTTCCAGTGTCCTACAGTATTCAATACACTAATATGCTGTACAGGTTTGTAGCCTAGGAACAATAAGCTATATAGCCTGGGTGTGTAGTAGGCTATACCACCTAGGTTTGTGTAAGTACACACTATGATGTTTGAACTATGACAAAATCTTCTAGTGATGCATTTCTCAGAAGAGGGTATCTCTGTCATTAAGCAATGCATAACTAATCTAATGTAAAATATCCCAAAAACTTAATTTGGACTTGTTAATTTTTCATTGTACATTATACTTAGATTAATTGTTAACTTACTGTCACTTTCATCCATTTTCTAATCATTCATAATATCATGTTTAAGTAGTTTATTTTTACACCATTAAAATACAGAAATACTGTAAATCAGTATAAAATGACACATATAATTTCGTTAAAACTTACATAGAGTAAGTATATATTAGTCTATGTGGTACTCACAATAATTAATTTCATCATGGGGAAAATTATAATAGTCTTTAAAATTATTACATGAGTATAATCTAAATGATAGGGTTGCATTCTGTGATCTGTTGTGCAAACACGACATGGACACCACATGATACAAATATGAAATAAGATTTTTAGGAAAAAGCAGTCAAAGAAACATCAGAGGTTATGAGCTCCATCCTCTTGCTATCCTGCAGTGAGGCAATCTCACGTCACGAATATCCAGGCATACCATGGAAAGCACATTGGAGAAAGGACCCCACACCTGTGCCACCTTACATAGTTATCAAAGCATGGAAAGGGGCCGAGAAAGCTCTAGACACCTATAAAAAAGTGGGAACGTCATGGAAAGAAGATGACCTTCTTAGAAAGGGGAACTGTCCTGAGGTCAGCCTCTGGATAGCCTACTCTTCTGAAGAATCAGCTTCTTTCCAAGCTTGTGGAAAAGCAGAAGGGATGAGCCTCCAGAAGTCTCTGGATTTGTATCTTCTCAGCTTCTAAGTCAACATTTTTAGCATGTCTTTATTTCAAATGAGAACAACTTAAAATATGTCAAAAGGACACAGCAACCAACTTAGAGGGGCTCTCAATAGTCAGATTTGAGGAAATTTAAGTAACAATAAGAAAAAATTATACAACCCATAGACTAAAATAAGAAACCAAGGGCCCACAATGATATAAATAAACAAATAAAATCTTCTCACAGTAGGCTTCCAACTTATAGATGTTGGATAAAGGAATGATGAAAATGGAAAATCAATTTGGCAAACATCACAGTAATCATTTTTCTTCAGACAAGAATAACTGATAAATTCTTAAACTTCTGAAAGTTTGATGAGATACAGAATAGTTTACTGAGTCACAAAGTATCTTTCCATAGATGCATATTAATCACCATGGAAAAAGAATAACTTTTTGGAAAAGCCTGGTAGACATCTTCTTAAGTGATTAAAAGTTATCACCGGTAATGGAATAAGTTGATATCATGTGCTTCTCAATATGATGCATTGAATATCAATTTTATGGTCTTCTTGCCAAAAGGGTGCATAACCTAATTTGAATCATGAAGAAACATCAGAAAAATTCAAACCGAGTGACATTCTTCGAAATAACCGGTCAGTCAATACTCTTCAAAAAGTGTCAAAGTTCATGGAAGACAAAAAAGACCAAGGAACTAGCACAGATTAAAAGACCTAAGGATACATGATAACTAAATCCATCATGTAACCCTGGATTAGGTCTTGGACCAGAAAGGAAATTCATGGAATGGTTGCTGAAGTTTGATATGCATTATTAATAGTACTCTATCAATGTTAATTTCTTGATTCTAATAATTTTACTATCATTAGGTAAGGTATAAGCTTCTGGGAATCTGGGCAAAGGGCTTGCAGATATCCTTTGTACTGTTTTTACAACTATTTTGTAAGTGTGAAATTATTTTTAAGTGAAAAGTTAAAAAAATGAGTAATGATTGTTAAAACCCTATTAAACTCTGATGTAAGTATTTTTAGTATTTAAATATTTCTTCATTTTACTAATTGTATATTTCACTCTGTAATAATGTATAATTTGATCCTACTATTAAAATAATTCTAAATTTGATTTGTGTACATTTGTGAAATAAAGAAGAAAGACAGTGCACGTTATTTTTTTCTATTGTCAGCAGTTCTATGTCCTTTGCTCTTCAACTTCCTAATTTCTCACTCCTTCAAGACTTGAAATATAGCTTACACTTCCATTCTCTTGACTCTTCACAAATCTACAAAACTTCTCTCTTAAGGGTCACTAGTGACTTTCTAGCAACTCAGTCCAAGGGTATTTCTTAGTCTTCAGCGTCCTTATTGTGCTTCAGCAATGTGACAATATGGGTGACTGCTTTTAAAAAAATAAAAGTTGTGTCAACAATCATTAACTCATGGACCATCTTCTTTTACCTAGTCCCATTCCCCTAGATTTTTGTTTTTGTAGAGATGGGGGTCTCACTACTTTGTCCAGGCTGGTTTCAAACTCCTGTGTTCAAGTGATCCCCCCACCTCAGCCTCACAAAGTGCTGATATTATAGACATGAACCACCATGCGTGGCCACCCACTAGATTATTCCAAAGACAACCCCAGACATGCTACCATTTCATTTGTAACTATTTCCTTATACATCTCTAAAGATAGTACCTCTTTTTAACATAACAATACCACTATCAATTTGAAAAAAGGCCAATATTTGAATTTCCCCCCTTGGTTTATATTTTATAGTATTGATTGATTTGACCCAAATAAATTTATAGGTTACAGTTGGTTGATATTAGACCTTAGCAGTCACCTAACAAAATCCCAGGCCAAGTTAAACCAACCTGTGCACTCGCTCAATGCATCCAAGTGACCCATGGAACAGAGCTGTAGAAAACGATACATAAAACTGCCCTCATTTTAAATGTGTGACAGTTGCAGAGGAAACCTCTTCTCTGCAGATTCACGTTTCCATGCAGAGGAAGCACTGCAGGCAATACTATTGGCCTTTTTTGCCCTCTACCCTCCATTACTCATTCCTCTGCTGTTCCATGAGGTGGCCCCACTGCAGACTGGGTGGAGGACAGTGGTGGTATGGTGCTCAGTGCTGCTTGTGTCTAGGTGGTACATCTGCCTAATTTTGAGGTAAGACGTTAACAAGACCTAGAGCTTCATTCTCCACCAGCTGTATCAGTTATGAAGCTGACATTTTGCTTTCTATCAGTTGGGTTCATGGGCTATTTCTCAATAAGTCTGAATTCGGACAGAAAGGAGATAGCATTATTTATTAAGAGGGTGGCTATACTATACACTTCATTGCTCAAACAGAGACACTTTAAAGAAAAAAAGGGAACACTCCAGGAAAATCAGGACTTGTCCCCTAGCAAACCAGGATGTATTAGGCCTGGCTTGTGCCTGAGCTGAGATATTGAAAAATAAATGAAGAATGGAATTTGAGGAAAAAGTAACACTTTGAGATTGAGGTGAGGTAAGAGACAGGACTAGACTCTGGAGGTGGGGCTCAGACACTGGACCAAGTGGAGGACTAGCTAAAACAGACCCAGGGTGGAAGCACCTCCCCATAAGATACACCTATCAGTGTGCCATGTCAGTTTCCCATTGCCGTGGCAACACCCACAAGTTACTGCCCCTTTCCATGGTAAGGGCCCAGCAACCTGGAAATTACCACCCTCATCCTAGAAATTGCATAAAATGCCCCTTAATTTGCATATAATTAAAAGGGGGTATAAATATGAGTGCAGAACTGCCTCTGAGCTGCTACTCTGGGTATCTACTGCCTATGAGGTAGCTCTGCTCCACAAGGAGTAGTACCTCTGCTGCTGCTATACACTGCCACTTCAAAAAAAGTTGCTGTTTACCACCACTGGCTAAGCCTCAAATTCTTTCCTGGGCAAAGCCAAGAAACCTCACTTGCTAAGCCTCAAATTTGGGGCTGGCCTTCATCAGAGGCTCCTGGTGAAGTTTGATAGGGTGGCTTAGACTTTAGAAAGCATAGCCACATGGAATTTCCTTTACCATTATATTATAAAAAAACAGAAACAGAAAATAGCATATAACAAATATATAGCTTAGTGAATATTATAAAGCAAACACTCTTACAACCAACCATGACACAGCTCAAGAACTTGCCACACGAGAAGAATTTTAGAGATTATATAAACATGCACAAATTAAACAACATCCTCCTGAATGAACAGTGGGTCAATGAAGAAATTAAGAAGAAAATTTAAAACTTCTTTGAAACAAATGACAATGGAGACACAAAATACCAAAGCCTATGGGATACAGCAAAAGCAGTATTAAGAGAGAAATTTACATCTATAAGTGCCAACATCAAAAAAGAAGAAAAACTTCAAATAAATAATGATGCATTTTAAGGAATTAGAAAAGCAAGTGCAAACCAAATCCACAGCTAATAGAAGAAAAGAAATAATAAAGATCAGAGCAGAAATACATGAAAATGAAATGAAAAAACAATATAGAAGATATTGACTGAAATCAGTGAAAAGTTGGCTTTTTGAAAAAAAAAATTTACAAACCTATAGGCATACTAAGAAAAATAGAGAAGACTCAGCCGGGTGTGGTGGCTCACGCCTGTAATCCCAGCACTTTGGGAGGCTGAGGCGGGGAGATCACAAGGTCAGGAGATCGAGACCATACTGGCTAACACAGTGAAAACCCATCTCTACTAAAAATACAAAAAATTAGCTGGGTGTGGTGGTGGCCACTTGTAGTCCCAGCTACTCAGGAGGCTGAGGCAGGAGAATGGCATGAACCCAGGAGGCAGAGCTTGCAGTGGGCCAAGATTGGTGACTCCCGCCTGGGTGACAGAGTGAAACTCCATCTCAAAAAAAAAAAAAAAAAAAAAAAATAGGGAAGACTCAAATAAATTTTTAAAAAGAGATTTAAAAAAAAAGGAGAAATTACAATTGGTACCACAGAAAATCAAAGGATTATTAGTGGTTACTATGAGCAACTATATGCCAATAAATTGGAAAATCTAGAGGAAATGGATAAATTCATAGAGACCTACAACCTACCAAGATTGAACCATGAAGTAATCCAAAACTTGAACAGACCAATAACCAAGTAACCAGATCAAAGCCATAATAAAAAGTCTCCCAGTTAAAAAAAAAAAAAACAAAACCCAAACCCAACCCAACCCAACCCAGGACCTAATGACTTCACTGCTGAATTCTACCAAATATTTAAAAAGCTAATATCAACCCTACTCAAATTATTTCAAAAAATAGAGGAGGGAATACTTCCAAACTCATTCTGTGAGGCCAGTATTATCCTGATACCAAAACCAGGCAAAGACTCATCAAAGAAAGAAAACTACTGGCCAATATCTCTGATGAATATTGATGTAAAAATCCTTAACAAAATACTAGCAAACTTAATTCAACATTGCATTAAATAGAGCATTCATCATGACCAAGTGGGATTTCTCCCCAGGAATGCAATTATGGTTCAACATACACAAGCCAATCAATATGGTACATCATATCAACAGAATGAAGAATGACAACTTTATAATCATTTCAACTGATGCTGAAAAGGCATTTAATAAAACCCAACATCCCTTTAAGATTTAAAAAAAATACCCACCAAAAAAAAAACTGTGTATAGAAGGAACATATCTCAACATAATAAAAGCCGTGTATGACAGACCCACAGCTAGTATCATACTGAATGGGGAAAAAACTGAAAGTCTTTCCTCTAAGATCTGGAAGACAACAAGGATGCCCACTGTAACCACTGTTATTCAACATAGTACTGGAAGTCCTAGCTAGAGCAATAAGACAAGAAAAACAAATAGCAATTGGAAAGGAAGAAGTCAAATTATCCTTGTTTGCAGATGATACAATCTTATATTTAAAAAAACCTAAAGACTCAACCAAAAAGTGGTTAGAACTGATCAATAAAATCAGTAAAGGTGCAGGATACAAAATCAACATACAAAAATCAGTTGCATTTCTATATGCCAACAGTGAACAACATGAAAAAGAAATAAAAAACAATAGCCACAAATAAAAATGCAATACCTAGGAATTAAACAAAGGAGTGAAAGATCTCTATAATGAAAACTATAAAATACTGATGAAAGAAATTGAAGAGGACACCAAAAAAAGAAAGCTATTCCATGTTCATAGGTTGGAAGACTCAATATTGTTAAAATGTCCTTATTGCCCAAAGCAATCTACAGATTCAATAAAATCCCTATTAAAATGCCAATGACATTCTTCACAGAAATAGAAAAAAACAATTGTAAAATTTACATGGAACCAAAAAGACCCAGAATAGCCAAAGCCATCCTGAGCAAAAAAAAAAAAAAAAAAAAAAAAAAAAACCTGGAGGAATTACACTATTGGATTCAAATTATACTACAGAGATATAGGAAGCAAAACAGATATAGGAAGCATGGTGTTGGCATAAAAACAGACACATAGACCAATAGACCACTGAAATAGAATAGATAACCCAGAAACAAATGCACATATCTATGGTGAACTCATTTTTAACAAAGGAGCCAAGAATGTACACTGGGGGAAAAGACAATGTCTTCAATAGATGGTGCTGGGAAAACTGGATATCCATATTCAGAAGAATAAAAGTAGACCCCTATCTCTCACCATATACAAAAATCAAACAAAAACAATTAAAGACTTACATCTAAGGCCTCAACCTATGAAACTACTACAAAAAAACATTGGAGAAACTCTCAAGGACATTGGAATGGGCAAAGATTTCTTGAGTAATACCCCACAAGCACAGACAACCAAAGCAAAAATGGACAAATAGGATCACATCAAGTTAAAAATCTCCTGCACAGCAAAGAAAACAATCAACAAAGTGAAGAGACAACCCACAGAATGGAAGAAAATATTTGCAAACTACCCATCTGACAAGGGATTAGTAACAAGAATATATAAGGAGCTCAAACAACTCTGTAGGGAATAAAGTCTAATAATCCAATTTAAAAATACACAAAAGATTTAAATATATATTACTCAAAAGAAGACATACAAATGGCAAACAGGCATATGAAAAGGTGTTCAACATTATTGATCATCAGAGAAATGCAAATCAAAACTACATATCATCTCACCCCAGTTAAAATGGCTTTTATCCAAAAGACAGACAATAAAAATGCTAGAGAAGATTCAGAGAAAGGTAACCCTCGTACACTGTTGATGGGAATGTAAATTAGCATAACCACCATGGAAAACAGGTTATTTTTTAGCTTTTTGTTCCTCAAAAAACTAAAAATAGAGCTACCATGTGATCCAGTAATCCCATAGCTGGGTATATAATCAAAAGAAACGAAATCAGTATATTGAAGGGATATCTGCACCCCCATGTTTTTTGCAGCACTATTCACAATAGCCAAGATTTGGATGCAACATAAGTGTCCATCAACAGACGAATGGATAAAGAAAATGTGGTACATATACACAATGGAGTACCATTCAGCCATAAGAAGAAAATGAGATCCTGTCATTTGCAACAACATGGATGGAGCTGGAGGCCATTAAGGTAAGTGAAATAAGCCAGCCCCAGAAAGACAAACATTGCATGTTCTCACTTATTTGTTGGATCTAAAAATCAAAACAATTGAACTCATGGAGATAGAGAGTAGAAGGATGCTTACCAGAGGCTGAGGAGGGTAGTAGTGGAGTGGGGTAGAAATGTGAGAATGGCTAATGGGTACAAAAAAATAGAGTAAAAGAGACCCAGTATTTGATAACACAACAGGGGGGTTATAGTCAATAATAATTAAATTGTACATTTTAAAATAATTAAAAGGGTATCACTGGATTGTTTGTAACACAAAGGATAAATACTAGAAGGAATGGATACCTCTTTTTCTATGATGTGATTATTACACTTTGCATACCTGTGTCAAAATATCTCATGTACTCCACAGATGTAGACACCTACTATGTACCCACAAAAATTAAAATATTTTTTAAAAGAAATTGCCCTTTGTCAACCATTCCAGAAGCCTTCACATATCCTAATCCCAATCACAGCTTCCTCCCTCCCTCCAGAAGTAACCTCCACATTATAATAATCGCTGCCTTTTATTTCTTTTTGTTTTATTGCCCGTGCATGCATGTATCTTTGGACTCAATAGTTTAGTCTTGCCCATTTTGAATATTTTATTAGTTCTTTTAAGTCTCTTTTAATCTACAGATATTCCCTTCCATCTTTTTCTTTTTCTTACATTTTATCTATTTGAGGTTGTATATCATTTGACTTGGTTTCCCACAGTCTGGATATCACTGGTTGCAGATTCATGGTGCGGACTCATGGTTCAACATATTATTCTGTCCTTTGTGCTTCCTGCAAATTAGCAGCTGGGAACAGACTCTTGATTAGACTCAGGTTAAATCCCTTTGGTAAGTCTGGAAGCAATTATTTTGTCTCTCATGTGATGTTAGCAGCCATTAATACACATCATTCAGATTCATGAATTCATTGGGAGTAGTAAAATTCTATTTCTACACTTTGTCTTTATTTATTAGCTGGAATATTTTTATAAGTAGGTGTTTTATTTTATCTACTATTTTGTTACCCAGTGTACCCACTTGTATTGTTCATATAGTAAATGCTTTATTCTTTCCTTTAAAAAAATGGGGTGGATGGTTCCAAGATAATGAATTAATTTCCTGTCATCTTCTGAATATTATCAATAATTATATATCATTATGAATTTATGAATTTAAACATATTTTATGGGTTTCAGTCCATTGAACTTCATGTCCTTAATAAAGCTAGATTGTCCCATCTCTAGCCAATGGGAACCTCTTCCAGTTTGATAGTCATCTTACTAGCTCTTATAACAAGATATTCTAGACTCATCTTATTCATTTCCTGTCCCAGACCTGGAATCAGTTATTTCCTCAATTATTTCTTGTGTCTTTTAGTGGGAAAAGGGATTTCAAGACCATACCCCTGGCATAGAAATGTTAAGAAGCACAATTCAAAAGTAATACTATGGGTTTTTACTTAACCTCTCCTATGTTACATCTAAAAATCCTTTCTTCCACATTCAGACTCCTAGTTCTCAAGGACAGACACATGAAATAAAAGAATTAATATAACCCATGACTACTCCTTTACTTTAGCCCATATTACAAACACAACAGTCCCCTGAATAACAACAGGACCAATTATAATTACCACTTGTATTTATATCAGTGTTTCTCTAATAGTGTTGGTTGGCTGAAACTTGCTGTCTACTGGATTCCTTAGGAAATGTTCAATATTTCCTGTGTTTTTTTTATACTGCTGTGTTTGTCTAAGCCTTTTATACTTGAAAGTCAATTATTCTGGATACAAAATTCCTTGTCTACTTTTTATTTCTTTGAGTAGCTGAAATACACTGCTCAATTTTCTTCTGTCATAAAGCACTGCTGTTAGAAGTTTAATATTCTTTCTCTTGTAGTTCATATGTTTGGACTTTGTTGGTTGGTTAGATAGGTTTTGCCTGTATGCACAAAGGATTTTTCCTTTCCTTTAAATTCTAGAAGCATGTGTCTTCACGTTGGTCTTTCTGCATACAAATTTTAAGTGTGCTATTTCAGTATGCCATTTTAATTTTTTTAGGAATGTTTTCTTAAAGTATAATTTCTACTATTTATTCTGTTTGCTTCCTTGGAATTTTTTCTTCAAAAACTTCTATTACCCTTATGTTGGATCTTCTTGACCCATCTTCACTATTTGTCATTTTTCTCTTAAATCTCTTTTTATGAATTTATATAAATGTTTAAACTTTTCCACTTTCCTTTTTGGCATTTTTTAATGTTTATTCATATTATGATGCTTCTAGTGATGTTTTTCTTCCTACAATCACTGTTTTAGTTTATAATATTTTTATTTAATTATCTGTCAGCTTTAGTCTTTCTAATTCTAATTCTGTCTTGTATGATTTAAAAATGTCTTTTAGCTTGTTTTGAAATGGTAGTTTAGCACTTTAATCCATTAATGAGCATGTCTTTCTGAGGTAATTTTCTTTTATGTGATGTTATTCTATTTCTTTTTTTTAATATAATAACATTGCATGAGATTAGACCACAGAATGTTTTTGCTCATTTTAATGTAAAATTCCTGCTATGGTTTGAACATGTTCCCCAAAGTTTATGTGTTGGGAACTTAGTCTCCAATGCAACAGTGTTGGGAGATGGGGCCTAATCAAAGGTGATTAGGTCACAAGGGCTCTACCTTCATGAGTGAATTAAAGTCATTATCACAGGAGTAGGATAGTTATCCTGAAAGTATTTTGGTTATAAAAGCGAGTTCAGTCCCATCATGCTCTCTCACTCTCCCCCTCTCTTGCCCTTCCACCTTCTACATAGGATGATGCAGCACTAAGGCCCTCACCAGATGCCAGTGCCATGCTCTTGGACCTCTCAGCCTCCAGAATCATGAGCCAAATAAATTTCTGTTCATTATAAATTACCTAGTCTGTGGTATTCTGCTATAGCAGCATAAAATGGACTAAGAAACTCTCAAAGAAATGCTTGCACATATTTAAACAAAATTTAAAAGGAATAATCTGGAAGACTAGATAAAAACTTGAAGAAATATTAGGTGCGTTTCCAGGCAATAGTTTTTTTTTTGTAGTCAGTGCCCTAAAAAAGCATGCTTGAAAAATTTATAAAATTACGACTCTGTGGAAAGTACCAATAAAGGTGAGATAGACTAAAGTGAAGCTAGGAAAGATAAAAATATAAAAGCCAGATAATGATACAGTGGGAGTATTGCTCCTGGAAGGAATAATCCAATGCATGAATGTGGTAGACAATATTTGTTTTAGCAACAAATAATTTGGGCAGACTCAGAACTCACTATTGGACAATCTAAAGGGCAAAATACAAAGGAGCATGTTTTTAAGAATCTCTGGCAGACAGAACATAGAAAGAAAAAGGAAAAAAGACCCAGAAAGAACTGTGCCACCATATAGGAAAGATGGAAACTTGTAAAATACATTGAACAAATAAAAATTTGTCTTAATCTTCCTGAAAGGAATAGAGGGATAGCAGAGGAAAATAAACCTGCATTTTCCTCAATTGGCTATAATTTTGGGAGAGAAGGAAGGATGTTATTGGACCTCTAAAATACCCAGAATGACCACAAATCTCAGATGGGACATCAGCTCTGCCAGAAAATCCCAACATGCAGAAAAAATAGCCTAGATTCATTCCTTTGCACTTCCCCAAAATATCCCTCTAGATTTTTCTCTTTCCCTTCAGCATAGTCATTTTCTCTCTCTCTCTCTCTCTCTCTCCTGGGTGATTCCTAGCACCATATAAATATGACTTTTTAAAAAAACTACTGGAAAATAAAACAAAATGACTTAAAACTGTAATGACTTTAAAAAAATCATCTTTAAAAAAAATTATTTCCACAATTACCACCTTGATTCTTGGCTCCTCTTCATAGCAAAACTTCAGGAGCAAGTTCTTCACTCATTGTTTTGTCGTTGGTTTTTTTTTGTTTGTTTGTTTCTGCCTCCTGTTCTCTACTCAACCCACTTTCATACAGCTTTGTCCTCATTGAACCACTGAAATGGTTCTCATCAAGGCCATAAATGACTGACATCTAAACAGTGGGATTATTGGACATAATGATCACTCCATCATGCTAGAAAATCTTGCTTTTCTAGACTTCTGTGACCCACACTCACCTGGTTTTCCTCCTACCTCAGTGGTTGCTTTTCTCAGTCTCCCTTGCTGGCTTGTCCTTTTCTTAAAACAATGAAATGATGAAGTGACTCAGAACTTTTCCGCAGACCTATTTTATTATCTTCCCTAAGCACTCTCCTCCTAAATGATTTCACCCACTCTAGGATTTCAGTACCCCCAGTTTGATGATGATTTCCAAATTTCTCTCTCCAACATGGACTATCTATCTAGTTTAGCACAATTTTCTTGCTCACCAGTTTCATGTTTCATGTAGATGTCTAGAAATCTTAAATTTAACATGGCCAGAACTATTGATTTTAACTTTTCCTCACCTAAACCAAAAGTTCTCCCCTTTTGAACAAATCTTTCCTCATATTAGTAAACCACATCACCTTCTCCCTTAGTTCCTTGAGGGATGAAACCTAAGTTTCATCCTTTCTTCCCCTTAAACTCTATATCTAATCCATAAATAATTCCTGTCAATTCCTCAATCCAAATATTTTTCTATCTGACTACTTCTCAACTTCTTCATTGTTACGCCTGAGTTCATTTGCTGCCATTATCTCTCATCTGATGCATCCCCGTAATCTCCCTTCTGGCTTTTGACTCCTGAAGTCTTTCTCTCATGCAGCAGCCAAAGCAAGTGATCTTTCCAAAGCATGTTTTTCATCACACTTAAACAACAAACTCTTTAGTGTCTCACACAAGGTTCTGTATGATGTATCACCTTTACATATTTATCCTACCACTTTCTCTCTTGTTCATTGCACCCTGACCAGCCATCCCTTCTTGTTGTTCCTTGGTCATGCAAAGCATGTTCCCACCTGCAGTTTTTCTGCTTGGAATACCTCTCTTATATATCTTTGTGAGTCTGCAGCCCCATCATCATTCAAATTTCATGCCCCAGCATGCTAGCTGGAGCCTCTCCAACCCCAACCCCACCCACCCTCTACCACACTATCTGGTTTTGTCTTCCACAGCCTGTACAATAACTGAGGTTATCTCATTTACATGTTCATTGCTTACCTTCCCCCATTAGAATTTAAGCCTCTTTGGAGAAGGAACTGTCTGTTTTGTTCACCCCTAGATTCCCACACTTAAGACAGTACCTGGTATATCACAGGTGCTCAGCAAATGTATTTTAACAGATTCACTTATCTTTCCACATAGAGCCCAGCACATTATCAGTGCTCCAAAAAATTAACCTGAAATGTTAATAGGATATATACGTTTCAGATTCCACTGAATTATATAAGGAGAGCCACATCTGAAAAGAAGCAAAGCCCAAGAAATAGACAATAAAGACAAGTTCTCTTTCTCTCTACCTCCCTCTACACACACGTGTGTGCATGTGTCTGCATGCACAACTTCAACCCCAGAGTCCCTCTCTTTCTTAATGACTGTCTTCTTTGAGTAGGGGGATATATTTGGGCGATAGTTGCAAGAAAATTTACCTTAATTACAATATTTTCTAGAGAAAATCTTTTTTCTAAGTGAAGAAAAATTAGGGGTGGTGTATAGATTCTGGGTTAAATCATCATCCTCATCAAGAAGCACTTCTTTTGTGCCTCACTGTAGTAGGAAACTAACTCCAAAAACAATTTGGCATCATGGGAAGAACATGACCATGGAAGTAGATCTAAGACTAACAACTCATGATATGTGACCTTGGGCAAATTACTCTGCCTCTATGCATCTCAGGTTCCACATCTTGGTCAAATGAGGGATTTGAACTAAATGACTTCCAAGCTTTACAATTTTGAGATGATAAGTCTTGGATTAATCAGAAATATTTGTAAACATTTTTTCCAGTAAACCATATATTTTTGTACTATAATTTTTACCTCTATTATGGCCTTTACCAAAACTTTCACTGTAGCAGAACTATTTTAATGGTTGCACATCTCTCTTGCCTAACCGACTCTAAATGCCTAGAGGGAAAGGATAAACTTTGTTCATCTTTTATCCTTCTTACCCTGTAACCCATTATAGATATTAGATAAGAGCTTACTGGATTAAACTACAAGACTTGAGGAGTTTACGATCTTAAAAGACTATATTACTGGATAAACTTTCTGTATTATAGAAATGTAATTTGGAGCATAACCACTGATAAATCAATATAGCAGACAGTTTACTTGCTAATAGGGAGAGGGAAAGAACAGGACACAACACTCGATTGTAAATTCAACATTAAAACAAATTACAGAGGTGGCTGGCCGAGATGGCTGACTAGAAACAGCTAGTGTGTGCCACTCTCATGGAGAAAAACAGAAGAAGCAAGTAAATACACACCTCCAACTGATACATCCATGTACACGCATTGGAATTTATCAAGAAAACAACTTGACCCATTCAGAATGGAGAAAAGCAAGGCAGGACAACCACTCACCTGGGAGGCCACCAGAGCCAGGGGAGCCTGCCCAACCCAGGGAAGGGGCGAGTAAGTGAGCAACCCCAGGGACTCATGCTTCTCCCACAACTTTTGCAAGCCTTGGGTCACCCTCATGAACCCACTTCTCCAGGGCCCTCAGTCTGACACACAGAGCTACATGGAGTCTCAGCAGAGCAGCCACTCAGGCACACGCAAAGACCTAAAAGCTTTAGATTTCTGGGCTTCCCAGCAAAAGTGGCTGCAACTCTGGCAAAGCAAGAGGTTAGACCCTTACACATACCCCTAGGAAAGAGGCTGAATCCAGGGAGGTGAGCAGCAATGGTCTGCAGGCCCCACTTCCACAGCACCTTGCAGGATAAGACCCACTGGCTTGGAATTCCAGTAAGCTTTGGGTAGCAGCTTTGCACCTCCCTAAGATGGAGCTCCCACAGGGAGGGGCAGGCTTCCATCTTTGCTGTTTCACAGCCTTAGCTGTTGTTGCCTTCAGGCTTTAGAGAGGCCAAGGCAATTAAGGGCTGAGCAGACACCAAACACAGCACAGCTGCTCTATGGAAATGTGGCCAGACTGCTTTTTTATGCAAGTCCCCACTTCTATTCCTCCTCGCTGGGTGGAGCCTCCCAAGCAGGGGGCCCTGTCATCCCAGCCAGTGTGTTTGGTCCAGCAACAGGTCCATACCTCCTTGGGAGGGAGCTCCAAGTGGGAGGGGCAGGCCACCATCTTTGCTATTTCACAGCTTTCACTGTTGATATCTTTAGGTACTGCAAAATCCGAGGTGACTAGGGACTGGAGCCAATTCCCAGCATACTGCAGCATCCTTATGGAAAAGTGGCCAGACTATTTGTTACATCCCATATTTCCTCACTGGGCAGGTCCTCCAGCCACCACCTGCCGAGGAGCAAGTAGAGACTCTGCAACTACCTGGGACAGAGCTCCCGGTGGAAGTGGTGGGTTGCCATCTTTGCTGTCTTGCAGCCCTCGCCCTTGCTGTCTCCACACTCTGGAGAGAGCAAGGAGACAGGCTCTGGAGACAGGCTCTGGAGAGTCCATAGGGACCAGAGGCTGGATGGAACTCCTGCACAGAGCACCCACTTTACAGAAAAGTGACCAGACTGTTCTTCACACAGTTCCCAGTCCTCATTTTTCCTCACTGGGCAGGGCCACCTGACCTGGGATTTCAGCCCAGCTACCCTGCCCCTGCCTGACCACTTCAATCAGAAGCAACCCAACATTTCTCTGAGGAGAAAATCCCAGAGTCAACCCACAACTTCTCCACCACTGCAGTTGCAGTGGCACAGCCCTAACAGCCCTTGGGCTGGGAAAAGAACAAAGGACCTAGTCACTATGTTGGCACCTCCAGAACATCATAGCCACTATATGGAAGGGAGTCGAGCCCTTCTTCCCTGGAACTCCCACCCCTACTCTTCCCCAGGCAGAGCCCCTGGCTTATGACCACAGAACAGTCACCCCACCCATGGCTGAGCATACCTACTGGTAATGACCCTGGGTTTCCCTGGGGAGAGACTCCCAGAGGCATCTGACAACCCCTCTGCCCCTGTTACCCTCAGACTAACAAAGGAGCAAAAACCTTAAGTGCCTTATCCACACCTCCAACAAGCAGCAGTCAACCCAAGGAAAGGAGGTCAGTCCATCTCCTATGAATCCCATCCACCCTCCTTGTTCGTCACCAGGCAAGGAACCCCCAGCTTGGGCCCACATCACAGATACCCCATCCTGGGATGACTGCACTAAGCAATTGCTGACCTGCATCTCTCTGGGGTGAAGCCTCAAGAGACAAGTAAAAGACCCTCAGCCACAAACACTGCAAAGGTCCTTTCCTCTCTTACCTCCAAGTTGGGGAGAAAACTTAAACCCCAATATCACCCCAGAGCTGTGGTGGGCAGCCTGGGAGTGCCAAGCTGCAATCTACATCCAGCACTCAAGTGGGAGAAGAGCCCTTACTTTCAGAGAATTGAAACGGAACACAGCTACAACTGTGAGGAAATATAGGGGGGCAACACAACTGAGCAAGAGCCTACCAACTGACTTGTTAGAACTAACTCTCTATCACAAGAACAGAATGCAGGAAACCACCCCATGATTCAATTATCTCCACCTGGTCCCTCCCATGACGTGTAGGGATTATAGGAACTACAATTCAAGATGAGATTTGGATGGGGACACAGCCAAACCATGCCAATGCCCCATGTAAAAGGCACAGAGTGGCAAGCTGGATAAAAAAGCAAGACCCAATGATATACTTTTCAAGAGACCCAACTCACAGGCAGTGACATCCATAGGTTCAAAATGAAGGGATGGAAGAAAATCTACCAAGCAAATGGAAATCAGAATAAAGAAGGTGTTACAATCGTAATTTCAGACAAAACAGACTTTTAACTGACAAAAATCAAAAAAAGACAAAGAAGGGCATTCATTACATAATGGTAAAGGTTTCAATTCCAAAAGAAGACCTAACTATCCTAAATGTATACACAACCAACACAAGAGCACCCAGATTCCTAAAGCAAGTTCTTAGAGACCTAGAAAAAGACATACTCTCCCACACAATAATAATGGGAGACTTTAACGCTCCACTGACATATTAGATCATTGAGGCAGAAAATTAACAAAGATATCCAGGACATGAACTCAGTGAACCAAGTGGATCTGATAGACCTTTACAGACCTCTCCACCCACCAAAAACAGCCAAGCCGAGAGCCAAATCAGGAATTTGGACCCATTCATAAGTACCACAAAAAAGAATAAAATGCCTAGGAAGACAACTGACCAGGGAGCAGAAAGATCTCTGCAATGAGAATTACAAAACACTACTCAAAGAAATCGAAGATGACACAAACAAATAGAAAAACATTTCATGCTCATGGAGAGGAAGAATCAATATTATTAAAACGGCCATACTGCTCAAAGCAATTTACAGGTTTCTATCAAACTACCAATGACATTCTTCACAGAACTAGGAAAAAACTTTTAAAATTCATATAAAACCAAAAAATAAATAAATAAAAGACCTTGAAGAGCCAAGGCAATTTTAAGCAAAAAGAACAAAGCTGGAGACATCACACTACCAAACTTCAAATTATACCACAGGGCTACGGTAATCAAAAAAGCATGGTACTGCTACAAAAACAGACACATAGACCAATGGAACAGAATACAGAGCCCAGAAATAAGGCCGCACACCTACGATCATGTGACGGTCAACAAAACTGACAAAAACAAGCAATGAGGAAAGGAATCCCTAGTCAATAAATGGTGCTGGGATAACTGGCTAGCATTATGCAGAAGATTGATGCATTAAAGATTTACATGTAAAACCCAAAACTATAAAAACCCTGGAAGATAACCTAGGTAATACCATTCTGGACATAGGAACTGGCAAAGATTTTATGCCAAAGACACTAAAAGCAATTGCAGCAAAAGCAAAAATTGACAAATGAGATCTCATTAAACTAAAGGGTTTCTGCACAGCAAAGGAAACTATCAGAGTAAACAGACAGCCTACAGAATGGGAGAAAATATTTGCAAACTATGCATCTGACAAAGGTCTAATATCCAATCAAATCTAATCCAATCTAATTTAAGGAACTTAAATTTACAAAAAAAAATAATTAAAAAGTGGGCAAAGGACATGAACAGACACTTTTCTAAAGAAGACATACATGTGGCCAAAAAGCATGTGAATAAAAGCTCATAATACTGACCATTAGAGAAATGTAAATCAAAACCACAATGAGATACCATCTCATACCAGTCAGAATAGCTATTATTAAAAAGTCAAAAGATAGATGATGGTGAGGTTATGGAGAAAAGAGAATGCTTATATATTTTTGGTAGGAGTGTAAATTAGTCCACTGATTGTGGAAAACAGTGTGACAATTCCTCAAAGAGTTAAAAACAGAACTACCATTCAACCCAGCAATCTCATTATTGGATATAAACCCAAAGGAATATAAATCATTCTACCATAAAGATACATGCACACATATGTTCATTGCAGCACTATTCACAATAGCAAAATTAAGAAATCAACCTAAATGCCCATCAATGGCAGGCTGCATAAAGAAAATGTGGCACATATACACCATGGAATACTATGCAGCCATGAAAAAGAAGAAGATAATATCCTTTGCAGGGACATGAATGGAGCTGGAGGCCATCATCCTTAGCAAACTAACACAGGAACAGAAAATCAAATATCTCAAGTTCTCACTTATAAGTGGGAGCTAAAAAATGAGAACACTTGGATACTAGGAAGGGAACAACAGACACTGGGGCCTGCTTGAGGGTTGAGAGTGGGAAGGGGCAGAGGATCAGAAAAAATAACTAATAAGTACTAGGATTAGTACCTGGGTGATGAAATAATCTGCACAGCAAACCCCTGTGACATGAGTTTTCTATATAACAAACCTGCATATGTACCCCTGAACCTAAAATAAAATTTTAAAACAAATTAAAAATTTAAAAATAATAATGAGCTATCACCTTATACCTACTAGGAGGGCTAGAATAATAATAAAATGACAAGTGTTGACAATATTGTGTAGAAATTGGAATGCTCATGCTTATGCATTGCTGGTGGGACTATAAAACAGGGCAGTGTTGTGGAAAACAGTATGGCAGTTTCTCAAAAGGTTAAATACAGAATTGCCATATGATTCAGCAATTCCACTTATGGGTGTATACACAAAAGAACTGAAAGCAGAGTCTCAAGGAAATGGTTGCACACAATGTTCATAGCAGCATGATTCACAAGAGCTAAAATGTGGAAACAACTCAAGTGTCCATCAACAGATAAATAGAAAAACAAAATGTGTCCATACATATGATGCAATATTATTCAGACATAAAAAGAAATAAAATTCTGACACATGCTACAACAAAGATGGACCTTGAACACATTACAGATTGTGAAGTGAGCCAGACACAGAAGGGCAAATATTGTGTGGTTCCACTTTTATGAAGTCCCTAGAATAGGCAAATTCAGAGACAGAAAGTAGAATGGTGGTTGTCAGAGGCTGGAGGAGGAGGGGAGAAAGTGGAGTTATTGTTTAATGGATACAGAATTTTCTTTGGGAATGATGAAAGTTTTAAGCATGGAAAGTGGTGATGACTACACTATAAATGTATGTCATGTCATTGAATTGCATACTTACCAATGGTTAAAATGATAAATATTATGTTTTGTTTTGTATATTTTGTCACAATTTTGAAAAGCACATTAGAAAAAATAATAACAGGTTCATTACAAGCTCCCAACTCTATCCTGTATTCTGAGAGGCTTTTAGAAAAATTCAACAATACCCCCTAACTTTTATTTTTTTAGGAGATGAGAATAGTAGGAGGACAGAAGGAGAAGTTTCTTTCCAGAACATTGCAAATTCAGGACCTACTGATTCCATAATTCTACAGCCATGTAGATGGACAGGAAGACCAAGAATAATGGATTCTTTTTAAGCTTTTGCTTCCTCTTGTGGGGGAAGCTAAAGAGGCAACCCTCCATGTGATGGGGCTTTCATAGAGTAGGAGTAGGATACTCTCTGATAGAGTCAGAGTATGGAGTATGAGTGGAGAGGATGCAGACAAAGCGGGGACTTTACCCTACTCTAGGGCTTCACATTTATGGGAACTGAAGAGCAGAAGCTCTTTCCTCCTGTTACAAGAAAAAAGATAAATAATAATGTTAAAAGTAGATGCCGTCAGTGTTTTCAAGATGGACTATAGCCATATGTCAATTACTTAAACAAAGCAAGAGACCATGTGTATCTAGAGAAACAGAATAGGATAGATATTTATATAAAGGGGAGTTTATTAAGTGGTATTAACTCACATGATCACAAGGTCCCTCAATAGGCTGTCTGCAAGCTGAGGAATAAGGAAGCCAGTCGGATTCCCAAAGCTGAAGAACTTGGAGTCTGATGCTTGAGGGCAGGAAGTATGCAGCACAGGAAAAAATGTAGGCTGGGAGGCTAAGCCAGTCTAGTCTTTTCATGGTTTTTCTGCCTGCTTTATATTCTGTGCAGGCTGGCAGCTAACTAGATGGTGCCCACCCAGATTAAGGGTGAGTCTGCCTTTCCCAGCCCACTGACTCAAATGTTAATCTATTTCGGCAACACCCTCACAGACACCCCCAGGATCAATACTTTGCATCCTTCAATCCAATCAAGTTGATAGTATTAACCATCATACCATGTAAGTATTTAGCATTTTTTAATGAAGTGCCTTGTTATGGATATTTTACTGCTCTGTGAAAAGCTGTGTGATTATTGGCCTTCTTGTCAGAAGACAGTACTTTTCACTCCCTAGCATATGGTAGTCATTCAGTACATCAAACATAATAATTTTCTGTGTTAAAGATAGTTTTTAGGAAACTTCTGCTTCTGGGAATATATAGTAGACATACTTTTCCCCATTTCTCCAATGAGTGCTATGAAATGCCAAGACATTACTTATAAAACAAACACAAGAAGACTGAAAAGTGAAGAGACAAAATGTGCTTCTTCAGATTATGTTAAACTGACACTCTGTTTCAAGATTCTCTTTGCAGTACCTTGTTCTGTATGTATTCGTTTAATGTTTCACTTTGCCCAAATAATGCATTTGGGAAATGTCTCTGTCAGATAGCCCAGTGAAGAGCATTTCACCACAGGACAACCTCACTGCTTTTTACTTCTCTCCCTGATGGACTTGAACTAAGGAAAAACAAAACTTTAGAAGCACTCAAATTGTTGTAGTCACAGCTGTGTATAGGTATGAACCTCATTGTGTGGCCTGATCTCTGGTTCATTCTAGGCCGATAAGTCCCAGAGTAGATGTACAAAGAAGTTTTGAAGAAGCCTCAATGAATTCTCCTTTCAGTTCTTAACAATAACTAACTTTTATTGAGCATCAACTGTGTGCCAAGCATTCTTCTAAGTGCTTTAAATGGATTAACACATTTAATTCTCACTCCATGAATTAGATTCACTCCTTTTTATTTGGGAAACTGAGGCACAGAATGGTTGTATAACTTGCTCAAAGTCATACAGAAAGTAGAAACAGGATCTAGACCTCGAGAAACCAACCTCTGGACTTCTCCAGCTTTGGAGACCAAATGCTTAAAACAGGGTTTTTCAAGTTTGGTCCAAAGCATTCGCTTCAAGATCGTGCAGATCAAGTGCCTGTAATCCCAGCACTTTGGCAGGCTGAGGTGGGCAGATCACGAGGTCAGGAGATGGAGACCATCGTGGCTAACATGGTGAAACCCCGTCTCTACTAAAAATACAAAAAATTAGTTGGGCATGGTGGCACGTGCCTGTAATCCCAGCTACTTGGGAGGCTGAGGCAGGAGAATCGCTTGAACCTGGCAGGGGGAGGTTGCGGCGAGCCGAGATTGTGCCAATGCACTCCAGCCTGGGCGACAGAGCAAGACTCTGTCTCAAAAAAAAAAAAAAAAAAAAAAAAAAAAAAAAAACATGCAGAGGGAGTGCTTGTTATAAAGCTGATTACTGGGTCCCACCACAGCATTACTACATCTAAATTCTGCGGGTGTGGTCTAGGAATCCAGATTTTCAACAAGCACTCTAGTTGATTTTTATGTGAATCAAAGCTGGAAACTCACTGGCCTAAACAGAGCATGCCTCATTTCCTACAGGAAAAACTCACAGATTTCTGAGAGAACCAGATCAAGCACAGGTCCCTCTTGATGGCCCAGTGGGTCCCTCCCTATCCCAATATGTAAAAATGGAAACCAGAGTGAGCAGCTGCGTCTAGCAGCTCCTGAGTGAGGATCCTGGAGACTGGTGCTGTGTGGAGGTTGTACACAACAGTGTTTCTTTTTTATTCTCTTTCTTTAGAGCTTTAGTCCAAAGCTTAGTGGCAGCATTGTCTTCCCACCCAATGAACCAGCCACTTAACAGTCAATGCACTTCATTAGAAAAGTCCTGATATTTTGCCTGCTTGTTTAACTGAAGTTTCTACTATACTTCTGCCGAAAATTCCAGACCACAATTGTCTTTTGAAAACAAAATAACCAATTAACTGAATGAATAAAAGAATGAATGGACAAATAAACTTGAAATGTACAGATCATGCATCGAAATTGCTCATAATTTCCCATTCACTTTAACAAATATCTCAAGGTACTGTCATTTACAAGCAGCATTACTCATGTTAAGATACAAGATATCATGGTTTATTTACCTAGGTAGCATTTGTCCCTTGAGCAATATAACTGTGGGTTCCCTTTATGATGTAATAATTCAAAGCTGACCATTCTTCATGATAAAAATTGACAAGATTCAGAAGTGAGTAGTGGGGGAAGCATTATAAATGTTGGACTAAAAAAATTAAATGTGTCTCTACTGTGTAACGAGTATTACTGAAGTAAATCTAGCCATTAATATCAAAACATCAGTGACCCAATTAAAAAAAAACTAAAAAGAAGTGTGAATAGCTTTCTTTGGGTGATGTTTATAGATAATTACATAAACCTGTTTGATGGGAACACGTGTTTGCCATAAACAGAGGCTTAGATTAGCATTTAAAGAATTAAGAGTTGGTCGGAAGGTCTAAGAGGATGGATAGGTAATAGCATTTACTAGAATGGGGCTAGCATGAATTTTGTGAACCAAGTAGAACTGGGGGGACTGGTTTTTTTCCAAAGAAATGGTAAAATTACTTCGATGCACTGGAATCCAGTACAAGATTAAAGCATTTGGACCATCCAAGGTCATAGACATAATAAAAATATCATGGACTTTGGAGTCAGGTCCTACATCAGAAGGTCCTAGATTCAGATCCTACTTACCAGCTATGTTCACTTAATCCAATTACATAGTTTCTCAGAGTCTCCTTCTACTCACCTATAAAATGGGGATACTAACACATATTCTACAAAACTATTGGGGGTAATAAATGAGATGACAAATACTGAGCACCTAGTACAGAGCTCAACTCATATTAGGCACTCGATAGATGAGAGTTCTCTTCTCTCTCTCCCGTGCAAGTAGCTACATTACCAGAATAAAAATAAAGCCTCAATGATGGCATCTCTCACTGTCACATAAAGGACTCCATTGACATAAACTCAGATGCTAGCAATATGTGGAAGCTGGACTTGCAAGGATTCATTATACATTTGTCATTCTTTTTTTTTAAGTAAAATAGAAGGTTAATGTTGACTTCCTAGCTAGTCTTTTAAACAACATACCTTTAAAGTCATATGATTAGTGCTCTGTTTCCATAGATTAATAGAAATCAAAATTGTAGAAAGAATAGTTAAAATATTATAGGCTTTCTGCTGTTCCTTTCTTTGTTTTTAAATTTTTATCTTCTTAAAAAACTGTTATGTACGTACGGCAATCCTTAGTTGCAGCACAGCAGGGCTTTTGCAGTTCTCTGAATTATAGGTAATAATGAAACTCTGAAACTTCACTTTCCTCCCAGGCTGGTGTGGAGCTGACATGGCCAGGGGAGGTAGCTTAGCTGTGTGAGTCGGTGGTAAGGTAGGAGGTGATGAATAAAGCAGAAAAACCAAACATGAAGAGAGCAGGGCTGGGCTTTTCACAAACCCAGGCTGCAGGCTGAGCAGAGCTGAGCTTGGGTGCTTTCACAGAGGTTTTGTAGAAAGGTGATTATATCGCATCATCCTCCCCTTTGAAAAAGAAACATCTGACAATGTGGTTTCTAATAGGTAAGAAGGAGATCAAAGGTTGCAAGTAGCCTGCTGTCTGCCCTATGCTGTTTGCACTTTTAATGCGTCCCTTAGTGAGCCTCCAAAGCTGAAACAAGCCCCGCCTGTCTCTGTTGATGGCTGTTCCTCCATCAATCTCACACAGCTCATACCTGTGCCCAGAAAAAGCCTGCATCCTACGGCATGTTTCTCCTACAGGGCTGCTTCCCAGAAGCCAGTGGTCACGTCCAAGGCTTGATAGGCTTATACAGAACTTCAGCTGAGACAGGACCATTGTGGTGGTTCTTCACTCTTGGTCCAAATCTGTCCACTCTGAACATATTTGTGAGACTTAGCACAATGGACGCCCCTCCTGCCATCCCACCAGCCAATGGCACTTTACCTTTATCCCTAGATGGCGTCTCTCTCAGTGCCTCTCTCCTTGCTCTGCTAGTTCAGCAAGTGTGGAGAATCATGCTGGTTTCTTTATCTATCTCACCTGAGCCAAGAGCTGTGGTTCCTCATCTTTTCATTACCAAGATCTCTTTTGTCTGTGCTGAAACATCATGCCCAGCATGAATGGAGTCAAATTCCCAGCTTTGAGTTCCCAATTAGAGCCTTGATAGCTCTGACTTTTCATTTTAAGAGCCAGGTATTTGTAAAAGGAAAGACTTAGGGGAAGTGGTCAGATGGGTTGGATTTCCAGATCTTAGCTTGAATACCAAGAACTAGGCCGAGAGAACTATAAGCACAGCATTTCAGCAACAATCCAGAGAGTGGGAAATGGTGTGTGTTGATGTAAGTAACAAGTTTCCAACACATGAAGGGCAGATTCTGGGCTGGGGAGAGGAGCCTGGAGAGGAGAAGAAGGGTTTCCATACTGGCCAGGGCACCTGGGCTACCATTTGTCTATGTGGTATCTTTGTGTGAATTAGAAGAGAAAAAAAAAAAGCACTCCGTCCTCAAGATATGTGAAAATCATCAGAATAAATGTACAAATCAATGGTGTCTATGATGTGAATAGCGTTCCCTCAGGTGTGCCACTGTCCTGCGATGGATAATAATTTCATGAAGGCCCTAGGGGCACACACTGTTCCTTGCCTGCTCCCTCTCAGCTGTAGAGGGGAGAGAGTTGAAAATTTTTAGTAGATTGGGGATTTGAGACCAGAGGGGAACTGTGCCCTGCTTGCCATCAGAGATCTCAGGAAGGAGGCAGCCTCTGTGCACTCCCCACCAGCATGCAGCTGCAGTAGCATGGACCCTGGCAGCTGGCCCTGTAAGCAGAGCTAGGTCAGAGATGAACATCCCTCTCCCACCTCGATTCTTGAGGCCTCCAAGAAATCCAGAGAGGCATTGAAGGCAGTCGATGATTGAAAGCCGGCAAAGCTACTGAGGAGTGAATGGTTCCAGGTGAGCAGACTGATAGCTGAGGCTGCAGATGAACCAGTAGAGCCTGGGAGGATGTTGCTGACCCTCAGAACAGCGAGTGCCAACCAGAGCTATGGTTAGGACCAAATCTGGAGAGGAAAATGCTGAACTTCTGAGGAACACTCGCCATGTGTGGACTGTGCCTGAGAGAACAGATGCCACAGGGAAGCAAGACAGCCCTGGTGTCCAGGGAGGGAATCTGGGCTGTCTTGCTCCCCTGTGGTATCTGTTCTCTTAGGCACAGACCTAAGAGATCTAAGTCCCTGGGGGTGATGGGTAAGACCCCATCACTATCAAACAGAGTCCTCCTTCCTCTCCTCCTCCCCTGCTCCCTGGCTGTGATCTGAGTCCCTAGGGGTGATGGGTAAGACCCCATCCTTGTCAAACAGAGTCCTCCTTCCTCTTCTCCTCCCCTGTTCCCTGGCTGTGATCTAAGTCCCTGGGGTGATGTGTAAGACCTCCCATGGACTTAGATCACAGCCAGGGAGCAGGTGAGGAGAGGAGGAAGGAGGACCCTGTTTGACAGTGATTGCACTACTTTGAATTGGCAAGAATATATTTTTTTCTAATTACTTTGTTCTAGATTAAAGAAATTTATTTTGTGTTGACCACTTGAATTTTGTGACTATGTGAACATCATGCCTGCCACAAACAAAACACTCATTCTGTATTTATCAGGTGTCTCTTTCTCTTCACTTTTCACCTCTCCTGCTGCTGCAGGCTCAGGATTCGAATTTCATAGTTAGCCCCAAGAAGAACATTTAACTTTGTAAAACTTCAGACATTTGCATTTTAACTGTGGGCTTCTCCCATTTATTTTATCCTGTTTGTTCTCATAGAGTAACTAATGGTAAAAATTTTTAGAAACAACATGTTTCTTTAGGAAATTGGAATAAAAGGGATTAGTAATCAAGTTACATTTCTGATCTAAACTGGACAACAGATAATCTTTTCCCAGCCACATGCCCAATGTGGCAGTGAGGAAGAGTCAGGCATGCAAGGGAGGGCATCTTTATCACAACAGTTCTGGGGCTCAAAACCCTGGAGATAATGGTGGAAGGATGAACTTCACCACTGCATGTACTTTTCCAAAGGTGACGGTGATCTGGATAAAGTATGGAGTTTATAGTGTCTACTGTTTAACTTGAGGAATAAAAGATGAAATGTTTTCTTTCACAGGCAACATTTAATATCAACAACTATATTTAATTTTAACAACTGCAAATTTTAGATTCTTTCTGAAAATGAGTTTAACTCCTTGTTCTACCCAAGCAGTGGCTTTGCCACAATTCAGCACCTTTCATATCACCTTTATTCTTTCATGTAATCTAACACTGACATCAAGCTCTGTGGGACTGTGCATGATAATAATTGTTAACATTTATTGAAGATATAATTATGCAGGAGATAGTAATAACTATATAAATTAGCTCATTTAATTCTTGCAACCCTATGCGAAAATTACTATTCTCATTGTACAGATGGAGCAACTGAGAAATATAACTTACACCTGTTCAGTCTCCTCAGAAAAGATGCTGCAACTATTCTCTATCCACTGGTGCATGGAACTAAGGATTTGGCAGCCTGGATACAGCTGCTAGGCTCTTGGGTGCCATCTTCACCTTCCTCTCCTCCCCATGCTTTCTTTCTACCCAACTGGATCTCTTGTGTACAGGGAGCCTCAGGGTCTGAGTATCTCCCAAGTTGAGACACAAACTCTCTCCCAGCCAAGGAACTTCTGTGCCAGCCTGAGAAGACCTAGGTAGGGGGCCAGGAGATGGCTTGCTTTAAACTGGCTTTCCTTGCCATTAGTGGTGAGATCTGAGATTTTAAAATGAGCTTAAAAGAAAGAGTGGTCTTTCTGCCTCCCTTAGTACACACTTCACAGATGCTTCTTGTAGCAGCAAAGGAATCCTCCACTCTAAGGTTTTACATTATGATTTGGAGCCACAGTGCTAACAAGTGTACATTTGCAGGTTCTGTCCTCTGCGCCCATATTTCCCACAAGACCCTCAAAGAGATGGTAAGATGCTTCAAGACAAAGGATACATACATATATATATATATATATATATATATAATATATATATATCAAGGACTTCTGATCAAATACTCTTGTCTTTTGTGTAATCACGATTCTAGATTCCTAGCATTCTGAAATAATGTATTATTGTTTATGTTATAAATATAACTCAACTTTGGGGTTAAAAGTTGTACTCTCTGGCTTCTAAAAGTTCTAATTAACTAGGTGGGAATTGAACAATGAGAACTCATGGACACAGGAAGGGGAACATCACATTCCAGGGACTGTTGTGGGGTGGGGGGAGGGGGGAGGGACAGCATTAGGAGATATACCTAATGCTAAATGACGAGTTAATGGGTGCAGGAAATCAACATGGCACATGGATACATATGTAACAAACCTGCACATTGTGCACATGTACCCTAAAACCTAAAGTATAATAATAAAAAAAAAAAGTTCTAATTAAATGCTTCGAATTAGGAGAGGATATTAGATTGCTAAAAGCATCCTGTGTCTTATGCTAAAATTATTTTTTAAATATTGTATTTATCTAACAGAATTAATGTTCTGAGTTGTTGTGACTTTTGTTTTTGTTTTTGCTTTTAAGAGTGAAAAGAAAAAGGCAGAGATCCGGAGAGCTGAAGCTGATGGGTATTTGCCTGTATGTCCACGGATTGATTCCAATGGGATTAGACGTTCATCATCAACAGCCCGAGGTGATGGTTTAGTTTTTAGTAAGGAACTAACGACATCTCTGATGGTTCCATTGATCTTCTGCTCACACCATCCTCAGACTATTCTTTACTTCTTAATAACAGTTCTTTTTTCCTTTCTTAGGAAGAATTGATTTTTCAGTTTAGTCCTTATGATTTGCAGAACAAAGATTATGAAGATCGTTGCCTTTAGAAGATGAAAGATCATGCAAAGAATGTGGAATTAAAATGGATCCTTATTTTTAATATGATATCCTTCCTGAAAAATCAATATGGTTTTTTAAAAAGCACACTCCCTAAAGTTACTGAAAATACATCTAAGCAATTCTAAATCAGAGAGAAAATATTTAAGTTCACTTTATTTAAATGGAAAAAGAATAACAATAAAGGTGTCTCCAAGAGAGAGAAAGAAACATGAAGCCCTTGGAGGACTTCTACAGCTAAATATATTCACAATAGCCTTTCCAGGTTATTCTCATGGTAGGAGTAGCTGTAGCAGAAGCAGCAGCAATAGTAGTAACAGTGGTAGCAGCTAGCATTGGGAGCATACTCACTGTGTACCAGAGCCTGTGCTGAGGTTTTTACATGCTTTGTAAATAAGCACAAATACTACACTGTTAGTATTATTCCTATTTTGCAGATAAAAACTAGATTTTCAAAAAATATGAATAACTTTGCTAAGACCAATAATTAAAAAGCAATAAAACAGGATTTGAATCCAGAACTGATCTAAACACCTGGCCTCAGATTTTCAAAACTAAAACAGTCCTTACACAGTCTCTACTCCAATCTCTTATTTTCCAGGTTTAGGGGCTAAGGCCTAGAGTGCAAATGATTCACCCAGGGTTGTATGACTAGAGTTAGTGGAAGAGCAGGGAAGAAAACAGTCTCCTGGCTTCTGAGTCAGTGCCCTTGACACTATAGAAGGTTAATATGACAGCCCTTATCTCTCGTGGGATAAATATTCCAATTCCTAGAGTTAAAAAAAAAAAGCACCCAGCACCATCAAGCACACACACATACATCCATGAAGAAGCGGCATTGGATAGACCAAGCCACCAGATGAGTACCTCATTCTTCCCTCCGTGCGCCATCTTAGGGAGTGTCTACGGATTATGGAGGCAGAACCATCCCAGGCAGGCTGGGAGAATTCAGAAGACTTGAGGAAACTCAGGTGAGATTAGGTGAGGACAGGAATTTGAGTGGCCTAAGAAACTGTCATCAATAATAGCTGAGAAGCAGAGAGGCCAAGACAGAACATTTGAGTTCTCCCTAATGTGTAGGAAGTAACTAGAAATCAAACCCCAAAAACAAATGGAAATAGAATAGAACTGTCTGGGAAGAAAGAAAACTGAGGAGGAACAGGCCTAACTGGGAGTTGCATGCCATGACCTCTCAACTTTAGGAAGAGGAACCCACCACTAGACAAGTGCAAATATGCCATATTTCCCCATCTTTTTACTATAGAAGTTTTCAAATATACAGAAACATGGGAAGAATTGTACTATGCACACCTGAATTCTCCCACCTAAATCTGACAGTTAATATTTTACTACATTTGCTTTATAATATATTTATCCATCTATTCCTCTAATCATCTTTTTTTGATCTTTTACATTTTACTACATTTACACCTTACTATAATTTCTTTATAACATATTTACCATCCATGTATTCATCCTTCTATTCAACTTATTTTTGATGCATTGCAAAGTACATTGCAGACATTAGTACCTGTCACTCCTGAACACATCAGCATGCATATCACCAGCTAGAGTTCAATATTTGTCTATAATTCTTTCCTCTTTTTGAGATTAAATTTACATACAGTGAAATGCACACATTTTAAGTCATTTATGTTTTGACAAATGCACTCACCTGTCTAATCCAAACTTCTATCAAAGTTTAGAACATTAAAATAATTCTAGAAAGTTCCCTCAGGTCCCTCTCCAGTCAATCCCTATCTCCCACACCAGATATAACCACTGTTCTCAGTTTTTATTTTTACCATAGATCAATTTTGCCCATTCTAAAACTGTTGAAATAAAATCACACATTATATACTTTTTGTGTAAAGCTTCCTTTACTCAGCATGGTGTTTTGAGATTGATCCATGATTTTTGGAGTGCCAGAGGTCCATTCTTTTTATTGCTGAGTAGTATTCCATTGTATGGATACACCACAGTTGGTCCATTCTCCTCTTGAAGAACACTTCAGATGTTGCCAGTATCCAGCCAGCTATTAGAAATAAAGCTGATATGAATATACTTGTACAAGTCTTTGAGTGGACATATGCATTTATTTCCCTCCAATAAATACTTAGTGATACAATTTTTTTCTTTTCTTTTATTTCTTTTTTTTTTTTTTTTTTTTTTTTTTTTGAGATGGAGTCTCGCTCTGTCACCCAGGGTGGAGTACAGTGGCATGATCTCGGCTCACTGCAACCTCCACCTCCAGGATTCAAGCAATTCCCCTGCCTCAGCCTCCCAAATAGCTGGGACTACAGGCATGCACCACCATGCCCAGCTAATTTTTGTATTTTTAGTAGAGACAGGGTTTTGCCATGTTGGTCAGGCTGGTCTTGAACTCCTGACCTCCCAAAGTGCTGGGATTACAGTTGTGAGCCTGGCCACAATTTCTGAGTCATCGGATAGATGCATATTTAATTTTATAAGAATCTTCCAGAATTTTTTCAAAGTAATTTTGCCACTTTTCACTCCCAGCAACAATGAATATAGGAGAATCTAGTTGCTCCATATGCTCGCCAACATTTGGTGTTGCCAGTTTCTATAATTTTAGCCAGTCTGGTGGCTAAAATTCATTCATATAACTTTTCATGTATTTTCGTCTCCCATAATTTAGAGAGGGAAAACTGATTCCTTCTATATTTAACAATCATTACAACATTCATTGGACACTTATAATGTGCCGGATACTGTGCTAAGCACACACCCCCATTATATGGGAGTTACTTTATTATTATCCTTTCACAGAGGAAGCTACTGAGACTTAGATAATAACTTCAGGAAAGCCACTTGTCAAGTCAGTGGTACCACCTGTCCCTGCCTGACTCCTCCAAAGCCCGTAATCTTAGTCTCTCTGCTATACCCCATTCTAAAGCTGGTGCTAAGACAGAAAATAATTCACATCTAGAGCTACTGCCTCTCCTTTCTTCTACATAACTAAAGTCTCTTCCAATGTGACACACATGTCCTCTTTGGTTAGTATGTGGAATAATGGGAGCACATTCCAAGCATAATAGGAATCCATACAGCCAGTGATAACCCACCTTGAGTTGAGGGAAAAAAATTAAACTATGAGTTTAGTCAAAGTGGCAATGCTAATAAAACCTAGGTGTTCTTTGCAAACTTCCTGAGTGCCCATGTAAAAAGCATCCAACTGCAGGGTGCACTGTGCCATTCATTCTGCCAGCAAGTCAATAACCTCTTACTGAGCTCCCCCAGGATGATGGTGCTGTGCTAGACATAGGATTCCAGAACAAGTCATGGAATCTAAGGTGCCACTCATTTATGTACTACTAAGAAGTAAATAACACTGCTTTCTTGTCTTTTGGAATTTTTATTTTATACTTACTAAAACAATTGCTTTTATACTTACAGACAGGTGTCCAGTAATCTGTGCTAACCTGATCTTGATCCTGTCTAGCACCTTTGCATTGACATTATAATTTCAAGACACATCAAAGAACACCTAGGTTTTACAAGCATTGCCACTTTGACTAAACTCATGGTTTAATTTTCTTCCTCAATGAAATCACATGTCACTTGAAGTTAAGGAGTGTCTAGTCAAAGGTAAGCAGGAAGTCTGCAATAAATTCATGTTTGATTCCTTAACGATAGAGTTACACCAGGCATGGATTTATCCCACCTGCTTCTCTCTTTGCTTTAAAATTCTATTACCTATTCTGAGAGACGTGGCAAGTTCTTCTGTTTTCAGAGGTTTTAATTGGGCTGCAACAGGCTGTCCTTTTGCCTATATCTCAGGAATGAAACATACCACACCTTCCTTTGCTTGTAGAGACTTCCTTTCTTAGGTACCTTAAAACACTTGGTTTTGAAATAAAGTACAGAATTGAAGTTGTTCTTCCAGCAATGAATATCCGATTCACCAGTATCAAATGTATGTCCTATTGCTCTGTTTCTGTGCCTTTCCTTGTACATAGTAACTTTTCAATGCTGAACCATAGTGTATCATTTCTGAAGACTTTTTTCTCAATCAGTGAATTTGTTGTCTTTACCAAAAAAAAAATCTTCATGGAGACTTGGGATTGTATTGGCCAGTTTAGGCCAGTACCTGAACTCTGAGGAACTGGCTACCTTCTGAACAACCTGATCTTTCTTCCAGACAAGGCAGAATTTAGGACAAGTCTACCTCCTTTTAAGCTTTAAGTATCTTGTTAGAGACTGGATTCTCTCTTGTAGTAGCACTGAGATAAAAGAATCACCACTGCCACCAATGTCAGGAATCTTAAACGTAAAAATAAAAAACGACCCATCTAAAAATGGAAAACTATGATAAGGTACAGCCCTGATTTCAGAAGTATTAATACCAGGGCTTATCTCCTCTGAGTACTCTGAAAGGATTCAGCTGTCATTTCAGGAATCATTTTTACACATAAGTGAAAATTATCTTTAAAATTTTCTCTTTCTGTTATACAACTAAAATGAGAATACATTTAATACAGTTGGAGCTTAGAGATGAATACCAATGTGCATTGCTAGAAAAAACAGTGGGCCATCATTAGGGTTATGCTTATTCTTCTAACAAGAAAGAGGACTTTTTTTAACTTAAAGGACTACGTAAAATGTGGTTTCCAGTGGTAGCCTAGAAAAGTACTGATGACTTGCATTTCCACGATACAAAAATGTGAAACTCAAATCTATGAGTAGACATTTAAATACATCATAAATTACTTCAAGTTTCTAAGTAATTAAGGGGGAAAAAGCCTTACCTAAAACAAATTTAAAGATTAGTGTTGAAATCACTGATCATTAGAGAAATGCAAATCAAAACTACAATGAGATACCATTTCACACCAGTCAGAATGGCTATTATTAAAAATTCAAAAAAATAGCAGATGCTGGCAAGGTTGTGGAGAAAAAGGAACACTTACATATTGTTGGTGGGAGTGCATATTAGTTGAACCATTGTGGAAGACAATGGGGCAATTCCTCAAGGACCTAAAGACAGAAATACCATTCAACCAGCAATCCAATTACTGGGTATATACCCAAAGGAATATAAATTGTTATATTATAAAGACACATGCATGTGTATGTTCACTGCAGCGCTACTCACAACAGCAAAGACATGGAGTCAACCTAAATGCCCATCAATAGTGGACTGGATAAAGAAAATGTGGTATATATACACCATGGAATACTATGCAGCCTTAAAAAAGAACAAGATCATGTCCTTTGCAAGGGAATGGATGGAACTTGAGGCCACTATTTTTAGCAAACTAACTGAGGAACAGAAAACCAAATACTGCATGTTCTCACTTATAAGTGGGAGCTAAATGATGAGAACACATAGACACATAGAAGGGAACAACACACAGTGGGGCCTATCAGAGGGTGGAGGGTGGGAAGAAGGAGAGGATCAGGAAAAACAACTAATGGGTACTAGGCTTAGTACCTGGGTGATGAAACAAGCTGTACAATAAACTCCCATGATACAAGTTTACCTATGTAACAAACCCGCACATGTACCCTTGAACTTAAAATAAAAGTTTTTTAAAAAAAGATTAGTGTTGAAAACAAAGCATGAACAGTACCTTAACTCCTAGATTCTAGGTTTCCTTTTTCTTTTCCCAGCTGTGAAGGCTAAAGCCTTCTTTCAGGCTTTGACCATATACATAAAATAGTTAAACTTTCTATATCTCATTGTGTTTTAAGAGTGTTTCACTTTTATTAACTTATGTTTTCCAGGAGCACTGAGTTAAATGACTTCTATGTATTCCACTTTATTCAAAACCTAGAAGTCAGCATCAAAAGATAGAATAGTGTCTGTGAAAAAAAATGATTAGATGTCAGATCCATGTTCCAAAGCTCTGCTTATCCTATTAAGTCACACTCTCTTTCAATTTGTACTTCAATTTTCTGTATTCATTTCTATTAACTCATTCAATCAAAATGATCTGAGTTCTTTGGATGGGGACTCCAGAATGATGACAGCTCAAAAGCAAATCATGTCTCTTCTTTTTTGTTCCTTTGTCATCTTTTTCAACTTACATGAGAATGCAGAAGTCTAAAAGAAAAAAAAAATAAAGTGTAACTTTTTTAAAAATATGATTATCCTAAAGCATTTGCTTCAGCCAGAAAATCAGTCCTTTCAAAATGGATTTTCTCAAGCAACAGATCTCTAGTTCCTCATTTGGTTCCTTTGATTTTCTGTATATGATATGGTGCTGATGTGGGCAACTACTAGAAACGTTTATATGCAAGAGGATGATCATTCTACTATGTGGAGATATTTCCTGGGCAATTGATCTAGAGAAATAACTTCTGACATTCTATTGAATTTAATATGCTATTTTACATTTTAACTAGTCAGCAAATAACTACATTATGAAGTATGACTAGGAATATTTCTGAGAGCTGTGAACTTTAAGTCTTGCCCTCACTGTTCTTTCTTTCTGAACCTCAGCCTACCCTTATTAAATATAGAACTTCTACTGACTTTAAAGAAATGGAATCTCCATTATAATAGCTGAAGTGCTTTCAGGAGGTTAGCATTAGGCCATTGTATTTGATGTATTATGCACAATGATAAAGCATCATATATTATGGATTAGTGAGAGTCAGTTGAGTAAAACAATAGCAAACTGTATTTTCCTTTAAGTGTTGCTTTATCCTAAAAAAAACTTGGGTTTGCATGTATTATTTTCAGATTCCTGCTAACAAAAACCTACAAAGAGGGATAAATGACATTATTTGAATGAAATCTAATTTCTACAAAGCACTTTAAAATATTTGTATTTTAAAAGTGTCAGAGAAAATAATTAAAGTGGAATTGCTAACTGCATATCCCTTTTACTTAGAAACAATTAATGATGTTAAAGAATGACATAGAATATCCCATGCTTATAGATTAGAAGAATTAACATTGTTAAAATATCCATACTACCCAAAGTGATCTACAGATTCAATGCAATCCCTATCAAAATACCAATGACATTCTTCACAGAAATAGAGAAAAACAGTCCTAAAATTCATATGAAACCACAAAAGACCCTGAATAGCCAAAGCAATCCTGAGCAACAAGAATAAAGCTGAACGTATCACACTACCTGACTTCAAAATATACTACAAAGCCATAGTAAACAAAAAAGCATGATACTGGCATAAAAACAGACACATAGACCAATGGAACAGAACAGACAACCCAAAAATAAATCCACACATTTACAGCCAACTCATTTTCCACAAAAGTGTCAAGAACACATGCTGAAGAAAGGATAGTCTCTTTAATAAATGGTGTTGGGAAAACATAATAACCATACGCAGAAGAATGAAGCTAGGCCCTTATCTCTCACAGCACAAAAAAAATCAAATCAAAATGGATTAAAGACTTAAATCTAAAATCTGAAACTAAGAAACTACTGGAAAGCAATATAAGGGAAATGTTTTGGGAAACTGATCAGGACAAAGACTTTTTGGATAATATCTTAAAGGCATAGGCAACAAAAGCTAAAATAGACAAATGGGATTGTATCAATCTAAAAACCTTCTACACAGCAGAGGAAACAATCAAAAAAATGAAGACACAACCTACAGAATGAGAGAAAATATTTCATCAGACAAGAGACTAATAGCCAGAATATATAAGGAACAATAACAACTCACTAAAAAACAAATAATCTGATTTAAAAATGGGCAAAAGGCAGAAGTTACAGAACAGCCTGGCCAACATGGCAAAACCCCATCTCTACTAAAAATATTAAAAAGTTAGCCAGGCGTGGTGGTGCATGCCTGTAATCCCAGCTACTCAAGAGGCTGAGGCACAAGAATTCCTTGAACTCGGGAGGTGGAGGTTGCAGTGAGCCAAGATCATGCCACTGCACTACAGCCTGGTGACAGAATGAGACTCTGTCTCAAAAAAATTAATTAATTTAATTTAAATGGGCAAAAGGTCTGAATAAACATTTCTTAAAAGAAGACATACAAATAGCCAACAGATATATGAAAAAGTGCTCAACACCACTAATCACCAGAGAAATGAAAATTAAAACCACAATGAAATATCATCTCACTCAAGTTAAAATGGCTTATCAAAAAGACAAAAAATAACAGATGCTTGTGAAGATGCAGAGAAAGAGGAAGGCTCACACACTGTTGGTGGGAATGTAAATTAGTACAGTCACTATAGAAAAGAGTATGGAAGTTTCTCAAAAGACTGAAAATAGAACCGCCATATCATCCAGCAGTCTCACTGCTGAGTATATATCCAAAAGAAAGGAAGTCAAAATATTGAAGAGATATCTGCAGTCTCATGTTTATCACAGCACTATTCGCAATAGCCAAGATAGAGAATCAACCTAAGTGTCCAATAACAGATGAATGGATAAAGAAAACGTGCTATATACACACAATGGAATATTATTTGGCCATAAAGAGAATGAAATCCTGTCATTTGCAGCAATATGGATGGAACTGGAGGTTATTATGTTACGTTAAATAATCCAGGGACAGAAAGACAAATATTGCATGTTCTCACTCATAAGTGGGAGCTAAAAACGTAGATCTCATGGAGAGAGAGAGTTGACTGGTGATTACCAGAGGCTGGGGAAGGAATAGGGGGTGGGGGAATGAAGTGAGGTTGGTTAACGGGTACAAAAATACAATTAGAAGGAGTATTGTCTAGTATTTGATAATACAGTAAGGTGACCATAGTTAATAATAACATATTGTATAGTTCAAACTAGCTAGAAGAGAAGAACTAAAATCCTCCCCACAAAAAGAAAAGATAAATGCTTGAGGTGATCGATATTCCAATTACCCTGATTTGATCATCACTTTTATGCATGTATGCAAATATCACATGTGTCCCCAAAATATGCACAGGTATTCTGTATCAATAAAAAAAGACATAGAAGTAAAACTGCAGGTTTAAGGCTTGTAATTTTGGAAAGCTTTTTCATTCAGTTCAACATTGGTAAACTGCTCATTAAGGACTGGCAGTTAAGCTTGAGGCTTTATTTCTTTTTCCACAAAGAGCTATGAAGCTGCTTAAGAGAGAGTTATGCCAAGGTTTCAAGCATCATGCAGTTTAAAAATGAAACTGAAATCTGACCTATGACAAGTCAAAGTAGAGGGACTTTAAAGGACCACTCAGATTGGTTATTATGCGTTCCTTCAAATTTGAGGCTATAGTGAACTTTGGTCATAGTCTTGCTTGTATTAGTTTCCCACTACTGCTACAACAAATTACCACAATTTTAGTGGGTTTATTATCTATATTTTTTTTAGACCAGGTCTTGCTCTGTCACCCAGGCTGGAGTCACATTTTTGTCAGCTTAAATTTCTGGAGGTCAAAGCACTTTGAGAGGCCAAGGCAGGTGGATCACCTGAGGTCAGGAGTTCAAGACCAGCCTGGCCAAACATGATGAAACCCTGTCTCTACTAAAAATACAAAAATTAGCCAGGAGTGGTGGCACACGCCTATAATCCCAACTAGTTGGGAGGCTGAGGCAGGAGAATTGCTTGAACCGGGGAGGCAGATGTTGCAATGAGCCAAAATCATACTACTGCACTCCAGCCTGGGTGACAGAGCAAGACTGTCTCAAAAAAAAGAGTTGTGGAGATCAGAAGTCTCCGTTCATCCACAGATAAGATCAAGGCATCAGCAGGGATGTGTTCCTTCTGGGAGCTCTAGAGGAGAATCACTTCCCTTCCCTTGCCCAGCTTCTGAGGCTGCTGGCATTCCTTGGTGTCTCCCTCCAGCCTCTGCTTCTGCTATCCACATCTTCTCTGATTCTCCTGGATCCTCTTTTACTTAGAGGAACCTTTATAATTACATTTGGGACCACCTGGGTAATCTGAGATCATCTCCCTGTTTTAAGATCCTTAATCACGTCCCTATCGCAGAGTCTTTTTTGCAATGTAAAGCAACATGTGTTCATTGGTTCTGGGGATTAGACATGGACATCTTTGCAGGGAACAATTGTTCTGTCCAACCACTCCTGAGGAGCACCCGCTGGCTAGCAGCTGGGCAGTGAGCCATGGGAGGATGTCTCACTGGGCAACCTGTACTCCAGGGCCACATCAGGGCAAAAGATGCCTTAGTGTTTTCCATGGACCAGAAGTGGACAATGAGAGAGAGAGAAAGAGAGAGATTCAGTCACTGTGAGAGCAGACAAGCCTCAGTGGAGAAAAGCCAAATATCACCATCTCCCAGGCATTAGGAAACAAGGGAAGGAGCAATGAGTTAGATCTGTGCTCTTCATGTGGGGCACAAGGATCAGGGCTGGTCCACTGACTGTTACTTGACTGTTACTGGTCTATGATGGGAATAGTACAGAAATTGAAAGTAAGCTTTGCTTTGTTGTTGTTGTTGAGACAGGGTCTCACTCTGTTGTCGAGGCTGTAGTGCAGTGGTGTGATCTCAGCCCACTGCAACCTCCACCTCTGGGGATCAAGTGATCCTCCTGCCTCAGCCTCCTGAGTAGCTGGCACCACAGTCAGAGGCCACCACAGCTGGCTAACTTTTATATTTTTAGTAAAGACAGTGTTTTGCCATGTTGGCCAGGCTAGTCTCAAATTTCTGAGCTCAAGCGTTCTGTCCACCTCGGCCTCCCAAAGTGCTGGAATTACAGGCATGAGCCACTACACCCAGCCCTTGAAAGTAAGCTTTTAGAAAATTTTACAGCAGCTTGACAGTAATTTTATATCTATTCAATGTGATGATTTAAAACGTGGGCTTCTATTTTGCATGACTTTTTTTCATTTTATCTTCATGGTAATTCATTTTTACTGTGTGTTTTCAAAAGTATCAATCCAAGGCAGAATGGAAATTAAAACAAAACAAAAACAAAATCCCTTGGTTCTTTACCACAGATGGTTTTTCAAGAAGCCCCAAGCTAGGAGAGAGTGTATTATTCACAAAAGGGAACTCTAGGTAATAAAGTTCCCCCAAAATATCCAAGAGGAGAGAATCAGCTTTAAATACCTGCCAGGCACAGAGTTCCATGCCAACTCACTACACCATCAGTCTATGAAGAACTTTCCTGGCACTCTTTCCCCTACTCCCACCCCATGCTCCAACCCCAGAGGCTTGGCAAGCTGGGGAGGAGTTGGGGCATTGGGCACAGAAAGGGAGAAAAAGCCTGCCACTCCAGCTTCCTCCAGCGCAGCCTTCCCCATGCCAGGGGAAGGGAGAGGCTCCACTTTAAATCAAGTTTATTATTATTATAGAGACTAGACATGCTAATTACTGAATTGAGAATGTACTCTGCAGTTTCAAGACTTTTTTCATTGTGTAATAGTGACCAGAAAATTCATGAGGCGTGTCCAAGTTTTCAGCCAATAACAGATCAAGAACAAACCCCACAGAATCATTTTAAAGGAGCAGTTCAAACCTGGAATGGAAGTTACTTTCTGGTTTTGTCCCACAAGTTATGATTGTTTAACCTAATAATTACATTACTCAGATATAGGGCAAGTCTTCATGTAGAGCCACTCAAAGTATGATTTAGGGCAGGGTTTCTCAACCTCAGCACTATTGCCATATTGGGCTAGACAATTCTTTGCTGTGAGGGAGCTGTCCCATGCATTGCAAGGACAATGACCTCTAGAACATCCACTCCAAGTTTATGGTAGCCAGAAGTGCCTCCAGACTGCCAAATGTCCACTGGGGGACTAAATTGCCCCTAGCCGAGAAGCACTGATTTAAGGGAAGCAGCGTCTCTTCTTCCTGCCCTTCCTGCACTCAGTAATTACCTCCCTATCAAGCCCCAAAGCATCTGAAATTCCATCATTCAACACACTCTTTGCCCATTCCGGAAATACTGTTTTTAATTCAACATTCTCTGAGAAATGACATTGAGCTGCTATCATTGATAGGTTAGTGTGAAAGGGATCATCAGATTTCTCTCTTACAAATTGGCCCATTATTAACTTACCAGTTGTATGAAGCCAAGCTGAGTGAGGCACAAAGATCTGGGGAAGCCTGTTGGTTTCTTCCACTGGTGAAACATCTCTTGAGACCATCTTCTCCCCAACGGTGCCCCCGCACCAGTTCTCTCATTCAGGGACTCCACCTCTCACCCGTATAATGGCAATTTTTACCATGTTCCCCTGCACCAATTTCAGATCCCTCAAACTCATCCTCCACATTTTTCTAGGAATGATCTTTCTCATAGTCTTTAAAGACTTGCCATCACCCATACAAAAACATCCAAGCTCTTTAGCAAGACATTCACCCCAGCCTCCATCCATACCGCATTTTTCTATCCCCTAAGATTTTGCTGTTGCTCTTCCCTGTCCCTTTCTCTTTCCTTCGCCACCCATCTGTGTCCTAGAAAACTCCCACTCAACTTCCAGGCTCAACTTAAGCACTCAAGTTCTTGAAAATCCTTCTCTGATTCACTCAGCAATATTTAAGTGCTCCTTTTTCCATGCTCTCAGATAACAGTGAGTAGATCTTTAGTGCAGCACTTACCTCTTTGAATTATTTTCTCATTAGAATTTTGTCTCCCACTAAACCATGAACTCAATCATTGAAGGTAAAAATCATGGTCTGATTATTTTCCTGGAGAAGTTCATGATGCGGTTTATAGAGCACCATGATGTGATAGAGCATCATTGTGTCATTCCTCTTCGTCTCATCCATCCACTCTGTCTTGCTTTCAACTTCCAAACCTTGCAGGCCTCCATTTAGTTCTAATTCATCCTGCTCTCTCCCACCTCCAACCTCCCCATATGATCTTCTCTCCTATTTGCTATGCTCTTCTTCTTTTCTTACTGTTAACACTCTCTGAAAACCCTGCTCATTTTTCACCTCTTAGCTAAATGTCGCCCTTTCTAGGAACTTTCCCTCAACTTCCAGACCAAGAGAGGTCCCTCTGTTTCACTCTTCCAAGGCATCCTGTGCTTTGTTTTGTACTATTCTGTACTTATCACAATTTGGCTACTGTGACTCTCATACCATTACACTTGGGTTTAACAGATGTGCTATTACTTTAATTTTCTAAATAAAATTCAGTCTGATTTCTGAGCTTCTCACTTGCCAATGTAGGAAAAAAATCAAAATCAGTCATGTTTTGGCAGGCCTTCAAGAGCACAGAATTCTGGAGGCTTCTGTAGTGCCTAGGACTTGGGGTAAGAGTCTCTAGTCTTCAGTCCACTGTGGTCAGAGGTCCCTGCTGAAGTACTCATTATTCAGTGTATGGTCTATTCAAAGACTGAAGGCTTTTGTGCTTCATGCCAAGCTTTAGGGCTCCATCAGGCTGAGTGTTGTGACTGACACCCAGGGTTCTCCCTCAAGTTGCACCCTGCAGCCACTTTCCCTTGAGGCCCCAAGACTTCCCAGTGCCATTGTGATTGCAACTTTTGCTTGTAGCCTCCAAGCACCAATCTCACCCCTAATATTTGAAGAGTAAAAACAGAAGCTTATATACCATATGGCAAAATATTTTCTTCTTTTTCTTTTCTTTCCCTCCCTCCCTTCCTTCCTTCCCTTTTTCTTTCTGTCAGGATCTGCATCATGGCTCACTACAGCTTCCACCTCCTGGGTACAAGAGATCCTCCTGCCTCAGCCACTTCAGTAGCTGGGACTACAGGCATGAGCCACTGCACCCAGCCCCAAATATTTTCAAAGTTGCAAACCCAGCCAATGAATTGTTAAATAAAATGTGTTCTATTGCTGTATGCTGACAAATATACCTACATAATTTCCTAGAAGGCTACACTCAAATTAAGAATTTTTAGATTCCTTGGAGTTCTGTGCTAGAACATGGTGGCCTGGTAAGTATAGATCCCTATCCCACACCCCCACTGCATCTCGCCAAAGGGCCTCGCATGCCTGTGTGTGGTTCTTCAGCCTGCAGAACCAGGCTGTGTCCACACCCCTGCAAATGGCCATCCTTTGGCTTCCCTTTGGTCCTGGGGTGCTCAATTGATGGCACAATAGGATGGACCTGAAGGTAGGGCTGTTTGGATTGAGAGTTCTGGGCCCCAGGAGCCCAGAATGTAGCCTAAAGAAGAAAGCTTAGGTTCCAGGTGGACATATTCCCTTGGCTGCATAGATGCTTTACCCTGGCAAAGCAGGAGTACCCAAAGGAGGGCCAGGGCAGAGCCCTGTAAAGTATGAGTCCAAAGCAGGACCTGTCTTGCCTGAGTCTGACTGCAATCCTGAGATCACATCCTATAGCACTGCTGGAACCAACTAATCAGTAAGCAACAAGAGGCATCAGAAAGTAAACTTTCTCTGGCCAGGCGCAGTGGCTCACACTTGTAATCCCAGCAATTTGGGAGGTCAAGGTGGGTGGATCACCTGAGGTCAGGAGTTAGATACCAGCCTGGCCAACATGGTGAAACTCTGTCTCTACTAAAAATACAAAATTTAGGTGGTGCGTGACAGTAATCCCAGCTACTCGGGGGGCTGAGGTGGGAGAATCGCTTGAATCTGAGAGGCAGAAGTTGCAGTGAGCTGAGACCGTGCCATTGCACTTCACTGGGTGACAAGAGCGAAACTCCATCTCAAAAATAAAGAAAGTAAACTTTCTCCATATGATAAATCAATTGAGAGTTGACTATTAATGCTAATTTAATTGACACTGATATGTGGAAACAAAACTAAAGGCCTATGAGTATGTTGCTAAGCCAATAAACAAACTCACTGTTTCCAAAGTTGTATGAAAATTATTAACAGGTCTTATTAGAAGAAAGTATTCAATAACAAAATGTTTGAAAGAAATACATATTTTGAAGCAAACATTTTTTCTTTAATGCAGAACTTCTAGGAGGCTTTTTTTTTTTTTTTGACAGCGTCTCACTCTGTCACCCAGGCTGGAATGTGGAGTGCAATGGCACAATCTTGGGGCTTCAACCTCCATCTCCCAGATTCAAGCAATTCTCCTGCCTCAGCCTCCCAAGTAGCTGGGACTACAGGTGTGTGCCACCATGCCCAGCTTTTTTTGTTTTGTTTTGTTTTTAGTAGAGACGAGGTTTCACCATGTTGGCCAGGCTGGTCTCAAACTCCTGACCCAAGTGATCCACCTGCCTCAGTCTCCCAAAGTGCTGGGATTACAGGTGTGAGCTACCGCACCTGTCCAGGAGCCTTTAATATAAGAATGTGGCCTGTGAATCCCCAATAGACAAATAAAGTAGGTTATATTTCCCAGACTTGTATGATGTGTGTGTATGTGTGTGCGTGCATGTGTGTGTGTCTGTGTGTGTGTGTGTATGCACACATGCCTGCACATGTATGCATAATATATCTCTTGGCAGTAGAATTCTGAAAATGCTATCAATCCAAAAAAAAAAAATCACTGTATCAGAGTTCTTGAGTATACGGGATAGAAACTACTTATGGCCAGTTAAAAAAAAAAAGGAATTAAGTGGAAGGATATCATGGAGCCTTCAAGGCTCCAGTTTGAAAAGCAAGCAGCTTGGACAGTAGAATCCACAGCAAGAAGAGCCCTGCCCTAGAGCTACAGTTACTGAGATCAATGAGTTCCCAATCATCTCCATTTCCAACATCACAGGGAGATGCTCACAGATAATAAGTGAAAAAAAATAAGCAAAAACAATATGAGCCCAATTCAACAAAAAGAAAGAGAGAAAGATTTACAGGAACAATCTTAGTAGGAAATACAACAGAATGTTAGCTGTGCTTTTCTCTGGGTAATGAAGTTACAGGGTATTTTTATTTTATTTATGTACATAAATTACATCTGTAATTATAAAAAACAAATATTTTTCAAACTACTTTTGCCAAGTCTAAAAGAAAAATAGTTCTAATGCCAACATTTTGAGACAAAGTCCATTTTCACAATATTCAAATCCTTCCTGATTTCATAAACTTTGATGAGTTGCTCTAGTTATCAGATGACCTTTTAAGTTTTATCATACTTGAGGTCCAATAAACATTTTTAAAGTTCTTTCTTAACTTTCATATGGATAAATAGGACTTTATAAAATCAGAATTCCCATAAATTATTGGCATTAGTGGTATACGAATTCCCTGCTGTCAATAATTAGTATAGCTGCCACTAGCTGATGCTGTTGGTAGAATCTTGTAACAAGGAACTCTCCACGGTGCTTGTATACAACTTCAGATGAGACCGCTTCAGAGATAATTTCACTTTTTCCAAACAAAATCAGCTCTTTATTAAAGTAGCAACATAAATATTAATGTTTCTTTATTAAAAAGAAAGTAGGATTAACAATAACAAAAACTTCACACTATCCTAAATAATATGTCAAAAATAAAATAAAAAGAGTAATATAATCCATTATTTTTAAATAGCAACAATTAAGAGACTACATACCAAAACTTCTGAGATGCAGTCAAAGCTGTGCCCAGAGGCAAAGTTATAGTCTTATGTGTCCTATTATTAAATAAAAAAATGAAAATAAATGAACTAAGCCATCAATTAGTACAAAACATTCATAAAACAACAAAATAAACATAAAAAAGGAAGGAATTAAAGATGAAAAGTTATATTAATATTATATCAAATAGAAAAAATAGAACTGATGAAATACTTAAGTGTTGGTTCCTTAAAAAGACTGGCAAGTCTAATAAAAGAAAGGAAAAAAGTAACTAAAAAGACCAGAAATGAGAAAGAAGCCATAACCAGAGATACAGAGAAAAATATTTTTAATTATAATTATATATAGACAACAAATTTTAAAATTCTATGAAAATGCATGTTTTTCTTTAAAAATATGATTTTTTAAATTGATACTCAAGACGTGACAGTTAAAACTTAAAAAAAAAGGTTTTTTAAGTTTTCAGAGAATTGTCTTCTACTCAACCTCCCTTAAAGAGATTGAGGCCTAAACAATGTTATGGGTGAGTTTCTCCAGACCCCAAAGAATAGGCAATTCATATGCTATGTACCAATCTAGGTTTTTAAGCTGATAAAGGTAGAATTCAAAAATGTAAAACTACACCCAATCTTATTCATAAATATAAGTGCAATAATCCAAATAAAATGTAAGAAATTGAGTTCAACATTGCTACAAGAAAAAAAGGGGAAAAACACCATTATTTAACAGGATACATCTCATGCAGAAATAATCCAGTATTGAGAAACTATTAACATAATTTATTGTGATAATAGGCCAGAGAAGTAAAATCACATGATCATTTCTAGTTGCCTAGAGTATGCTTAATATAATTGAACAACTTCTAATAAAATGCTTAGTATATTTGAACCATCAAACCACATCTTTAACCTGATAAAGACCTGTATTTCAGTCTAAGAGCTAACATTTAAAAGCTGGTAAAATTTAATGGCATACCTAACAAGTCAGGAATAAGGGCAAAGTTATTACCATCATTTATTTAACACATGAGGTATAAATATTATAAAGGAAGAGAGAAAAATCACCATTAATTATACTTAAAATGATTGGCTACTTAGAAGAGAATCAACTAGGGAGTATTAATGAAAGAGTTCAAAAAAGTTATCAAATACAAAAATCAATAGCTTGACCCCAGAAGGAGCAGCCAGTAATAAAAAATAATGGAAAAATGATCCCATTCAAATGCAACAAAGAAATGAAATATCTAACAATACAATTAATAAAAATATGCAAGACATACAAAATTACTAAAGAACATTTGGAGATTGTCTTCAGTAACCTTTACACGACAAGTTCCTGAATAAGAAATTTAATACTACAAAGTTGGTAATTCTCCCCAAATTAGTCTATACTGTTAAAGCAATTCCGAACAAAATGGCAATAGAATTTCTTTTGGAATGTGACCAAAACATAACTAAAGCTTATCTGCGAGAATACATGAAAAAATATAGCCAAAAATATTTTAAAAAGAAGAGTAACACTTACCCCCATTAACTGAGAAACTAAACACTCAGTAAAGCAAATGATAAAGTGGCAATAATTAAAACAACGTGGTTCAGGAATAGAGGATAAAAAAAAAACAAACAATAAATTCAGAAACCACTCCAAGTGTGTGTAAGAATCTAATATTTGATAAATGTGGAATTTTTAAAACAGCAGAAAATGGAGTTTTCAATAAATGATGATACAATAACTAAATAAATATTTAGACCCTTAATCACACCTATATCAAAAATAAATTCCATTTGGAGTAAAAATTCAAATCTGAAAAAATGAAATAAAAAATAGACAGATATTTATATAACACTAGGAAAAGAGAAGACCTTTTTAAACATAACACCAAAAGCAGAAATCATGAAAGACAGATTTATCTAAATAAAAAATGAAATATTTCTGTTTATCAAAGACATCATGGATTAAATTGATAGATATCTGACAAACAGCAAAATATCTGCAGCATGCAGAACAAACAAATGGTTAGTGGTTTCGATATATAAAAAGTTCTTACAAATCAACGAAAAGTGAACCCTCAACAGAAAAAATATCAAATGTTCATTCATTCCTTCGACAGATACTTATTGTGCACCTAGTATTCATCAAATATTGTGCTACAGGCGGAGAATACAATATTGAAGAATCTAGACATCCAAACATGGTCTCTTCCCTTATACATTATAGTATGGGAAATAGACCCCCCCCAAAGGTAAATAAACAAATAAATAACACTACAAGTTGGGACACAGGATTAGAGTGATGAAGGAAAGAAAGGACTGATACAGCAAATGGGAGGACACAAAGGGAGGGTCTACTTTCAATAGAGTGCTCTGTGCAGGTCTTTCTCAAGATGTTATATTTAATCAGTTATCTAAAGGATACGGTTGTAGTGGGAGAGAGGGTGGCTGTGAAAAGCAGCTTAAACAGAGAGAACAGCATTTCCTAGGCCTCTGAGGTGCAGAAAATATCTTGGCATATTGCAAGAACCAGTGTGGCTGCATTCGAGTGGGCAATAAAGAGAGGAGCATAGATGGGGGTGGAAGGATAGGTAACAGTCAGATTGTGCAAGGCTATGTGAGCCATGGTAAAGGGGTTTAGATTTTATCCTAAAAGCAACAATTTGCTTAATTCAATTTGTGAGAAAGGTTGTTGCTACCACTCTATCAAAAATGTATTGGAGTGGTTAAGAGTGGTAGCACAGAGACCAGGTGGGACTGGTGTCACAATATCCCGGTAGGAAAGAATAGACAACTCCATTAAAAAGTTTGGTTCTGAAGGAGAGCTGAGAAATGATTCACAGATGGGGAAGACGTGGGTGTGGTTAAGATGAAAGACACTGGAGCATGTGTGCAGGGAATAATCCATTGAGAGGAGGTGGGATTGATGATGCAAAAGAGAGAAAGGGGAAACCTAACGAGGAAGTCCTTGAAAAGGCAAAGGGGCTGGGATTTGGGGCATGAGAGGAGGGGCTGATCTGTGAAGCTCCCTCTATTACCACAAAAAGGAAGGTTACCAAGGTAACTGGGTTGGAGGGTCTTGTGACGACAAGATGAGGAAGTCTGTATGTAGTAAATTCTGTTTTCTCAGGGAAATGTGAAGTAAACAGGGAGGAAAAGATCAGAACATTTTGAGGAGATAAAAAGGTATGAAAAGTAGTCTCAGATGTGGAGAACTAAGACTACAGTAGGAACAACAGCACCAACTTGGTTTGAGTTAATGGATTGGAAGTAAAAATGAATTGGCTGAATCGTGTGTTTTTCTCAAAGAAAATGTTCAGTTGTCCCAGTAAGGCCCATGGAAGGCAGATGGTAAGATTTATCCAGAGTTGGGATTTTGTCAGGAAAATTAAGAAATTATGGTTGAAGAGTGCTGAAAGCAATGCATTTCAAGGAGAATGATCATGATAATGGATCACAGAATCTAGACCAAGCAAGGATGAGAACGCAAGACAGGGGCTGATAAACAGTGGGAAAAAAAATGAAGCAAATGAATTAACTGTCAGTGAGCAAGGAATCTAGGATAGGAAGATGGTGATCAGAGCATGGAATGTCTGATGATGTGCTAGTTCAGGTCCTCTTAGAAGCAGACAACAAGACAGGGTTCAATGTGCAAGAGTTTTATTAAGGGAACTCCTGTGAAGGATAAAGGGAAGGAAGCAGGAGAGGAGAAGGGAGACTTCATATCATAATACAGGTCTGACACCTGTGAAAGGAGAGGGGAACTGGGCCCAAGAGCCTCAGGCTGCATGCAGCATAGTTCTCAGAAAGTTTCAACCAGGCCACTCAGGTGTTCCCAAGCCAAACTTGCTCATCAGAGGAGTCCTACATCTTCCATGAACGCGCCACCACCAACACCCCATGCTGTGCCCGCTCACTGACTGGGAGTAGTGCCAGAGAAGCATGGCTTCAGTGCAAACCCAGCAGTGGATGCCTTCGGAAGGCAGGGGGACCTGTCAGTCACTTCCGCTCCGAGAGGCCATGGTCACCACAGACAAGACTGTAGAGAGGATGCGGATTCTAATGATGACACGGTCTAGAACTGTGGTAGCAAGGACTGATTCTGAAGGGGAGAAATAATCACTGGAGATGAAGTTACAGGAAGGAGGGGACTGGATGTTGGAGTTCAAGTTCAACCACAGTTGTGCATAACACAACTCCAAGTTGTGTCAAGCACCCCACAGTCACTGAGGATTTGGACAGTTATTAAAACAATCTTCTGGCAGATGGCAATGTTTGGGGTTGTGGCGCGGGGGAGGTGGACGGGGGGAAACTAGTTTGTCGATGCCAGGATTTGAGGTGAAGGTTCAAGTAGGAGCTAGTCTTTGAAGAACTAATTATGACAAAACTCACTAGGAATAGGAAATCTATAAATTACAGGCTGAAAGGAAAAGGATGGTATTGTCCAGTGACAAGATTCTCAAAGAAGCCGGGATTTTGGCAGGCAGAGAGGACTCGCACGGAGGCCGCCCCCAGCCTGTCCCTAAGGCACGTGGTCCTCTAGAGGGCTTCGCGGGAGAGTTCTGGCTGAAACCAGGGCCGGCGAGGGCAAGGGGTGAAAGGGGTTTGAGGCGAGGCAGAGGACTCGGGGTCTGCGGACGACTGGTCGGCCCGTGGAGACGGCCGCGGCGAGGCGCCTGAGGTACGGCGGTGCGGAGCGAAGGCGAGGTCCCGCCAGCGGCCAGGCGGCGGCGCTCACGGAGCCGCGGGCTTCCCCAGGCCCCGAGCCGCGTGCTGGCACTCTCGGGCGGCGCCGCCGCGGAGCTTGGCGCGGCAGCTGGCAGCGGCCTGACGCGTGGTGACGGCGCCCGCGGGCGGGCAGCGGCTCCCGGGGGCGGCCGGGCGCAGGGCGGCGGCGCTGCGGGACGACGGCTTCGCGAGGCTTCGGCCCGCACTGGTGGCAGCGGTCCCCAGGGAGGAAAGACAAAGATATGCGGGTTAGAAACCAAGGAAAGCGCGCCGACGCCTCTCAGCCCCGCGAGAGCTGCAGACCCAAGGGCAGTGCGGTGCCACTTTCGCCCAACAAGGTGCTACGAGAGAAAACTGCGGTGGTCATAGGAAAACAGATCCAATTCAGGTCTCATGCAACAACTTGGTGGCAATTTAGGAAAATGTATCAAAAACCTTAAATGTCTGAATACTCTTTGACCCAGAAAGTCTAGCTTGAGAATTTTCCCTTAAGGAATAATTATGAATACCTACAAACTTTTCATACAGGGTGTTCAGTGCAGTATCTATAATAGAAAAAAATGCCAGAAAAAAATGGCAAAAAAAAAATGGGAATGTCCTATACCCAACAATAAGGTATTGGTTATAGTCTTTTTCTTAAGCGAATACTAAACTGCTATTAAAATAATGCTGTGAAATAATACGTAATGATATGGAAAAGAATTGATACTATATGCAGTGAAAAAAATCAGTTTCATCCCCATTTGTACCATGTATGGGTGTATACTTATGTGTACATGTGTGTACACACGACACATCACATATGTAATAATGGACAGAAACACATCAAAATGTTAAGCAGTTATTTCCAGGTGATAAAGCTGCAGGTAACCCTTTTTAAACTTATGTTTCCCAAATTTCATACAAGCATGTTTTATAGTAAAAAATATAATACAAGGAATTTTACTCCATTCGTACATACCCATTCTATATTTATCTCAATTCAAATTTATGAAAATCTTTCTTTTCTATTGTGTAGCAAAGTGGTGGACATCAAAAGATTTTTAAAAATGAATAGAGTCCACAAAAGTAGTTTTTCTTCCTCAAAAGTTCTGCGTAAAATACAGTATTACAGAAGAGTTTATTGCTTAAACATTTTGCAGTTAAAGCCACTGTCTTTTGTGACATTATATCTTTTAACTCTAGTAATAATTTCCACTTCAGAAAAAAAAATTCTGGGCTTTTGAGAAATGAGAAATGTAATTTGATTTGTAATTTCCAGGCTTGGGAACACAAAGTTTGCTAAAAACAGAAAAATGTGGGACAAATGTTTTAGATCATACCAATGTTTTAGAGTAATTCAACGAATCTTTCTTTAGTTTGAAATAATTGAATGGGATCAAAACTAAAATATGACAATGAACTAGAATCTAAGCTTAACATCTTGGTCTCCCAATCATAAATTAATTTAAAATTTTAAGTTAATACCTAGGGAGTCTGTTTTGCTAAGCCTTGTTCCGGGAACATGCATAAAAGTGATAACAAAATTATAATAATATAACACAGGAGAGGTGTTCCAGGGCTTTGTTATTAGATTGATAGAAGATCCATTGTAAGTTTCAGATATATTTTAAGCTAAAGTGAGCTCAGAGTTGTCAGGCTGATTTTATCTAATGATGAGCAAATCCAAGATTAGATGTTTATTGGAATGTTGCTTTGTTGTTTAAACAGATGATGACATAAGTAATCACACCAATCCTGTAAGTTTCCTTCACCCTGAAGGTACTGGATACAATAATTGTGTCTGGAAGCATACTTTTGGTAAAAATTATCAGAAATAAATAAAATGTCCAAAGAGAACAAATCCTCCTAAGGCCAAAAGTTTGTCTTAACCAACTGCTCCTGAATAAAATGAAGGTTATAGGAGCTTTTAATAAAACATTTTCTCTCAAAAACCTTAGTATTCCCCAAATGATGTAACCAAACAGTGTTAAATACAAATAAGACAGAAGAGCATTTATTATTGGTGCTGCAGTCCAGCTTTCACTATCCATACAGTGATTTCAATTTAACTCAACATTTTTGGAGTCGCTATTATGTCTCCTGCACTGTGCTCAGACAGTATGAACAAAAAAGATAACACAAGGTTCCTACCTTTGAGAAGCTCTATCTAGAAAATTACCTTCAGATTACTCAGAGGCGGGGGATAACCTGAATCCCTAAATTACTCGCCATTGTCATGCCAAAGCTTCGCATCCCATATTCTTCAAATGAGCTGATTTCCTCTCATTCCTTTGCTCAGATTTATCCAGAGCAACCCACTGCCTCCACAATAGCTAAATCAATAGAGATTCTGACTAAAAATATGGACTTCCTCCTCCAGAAACATGCGCAGAAATGCATACACCATTTACTTCATTTCACTGCACTGGAAGCTGATTTCCTGAACATAAGCAATATTTATAAAGGATTATGCCTCCTTTCTCTTTTGAAAGAAAAATGACTGTTTCCTGGAAAAAAAATTAAGAAAATTCTGACTGTTCAGTAGTACATCTCAATGAGATCTAGTTTAAATGAGTTGAAACTGTGCTTTGGCTTTTGACATAGCAACATATACTTCATCTTTGATAATCCATTACAACTTTTTCCCTATGGCAACAAGTGCTGAAATCCTTGACTCACAAAGGTACATATTTAATAGAACGAAAGCAGAATTGCATAGAATGGAATTTGCCAGGTTAAGGTGGCCTGCAAACTGTAACACCAAATTCCTCCAAGACTTTCAAGTTAGATTCAAGTCACATTATTTCCTCTGCCTTCAAGTTCAATTAGACTTCTGGAAAGTCAGCAGATTTCTGTCTGGTTAGAGAAAAACATCTTACCCTGCTCCTGTTTCTTGGCAACACCTTTTGGAAAGGTGGTAACAGCTGCTGATATGGAAAGCACCGAGGCACAATGACGTGCAGCAATCCTTTCCTCATCAAGCAGGAAAACCATGCTGTGTTCCTGACATCACAGGTGCACCAGCTGCCCCCAGAGTGCAATTTTTCTTCTTCCATTTGAATATTTATTGAGAACGATTATTTTGAAGATATTGACAGTCTTTCCAGTTTCCAAAAGGTGTTCAAAAATGGAGTTCTCCTTTGATGACATCAGCAAGCACATGAAAATGTGAAGCTGGATGCACTGAGAGGCATCAACAGTTTCATTCAATTGCATGCTGAAAAGAAATATGCAGAGCTGCCCATTTCTTCCAAGTCTGAAGTGAGTGATGTCATTTGACAGAAGCAGGGCCTCAATTTTCTTTCATGGACCACATTTAAGAACCTTTGAGTCAAACTATTTGATTCCGCACTCCCCTTACACTATTGTTTCCCACCTCTGTACTTTTGTTCTTGGCATTTCACCCATCGAAAAATGTTTTCTCCCTGCTCTCATCTATTCAAATCCTGTCCATCTCTCAAGACCCAGACCAAAGCCAGTCTCTTTCATTAAGCTTTCCCTGACTACTGCAGCCTGAAATGATCTATCTCTCTTCTGAACTCTGACAATGCTTCCTATCTTTGACAGTTCTCAAAATGTGGTTCTGAGACCACCACCTTTAAAAATGCACCATAATATGTATTTTTACAAGCACCAGAAAGAGCTGTGGTAATTTCTCCCGTTTTCCTGAATCTTCTTTGCGACTCTTAAAAGAATAACTCACTTCCCAGATGGATGGAGAGAAGACTGACAATGATTATTTTTGCTGGGGTGACCAACTGATTCATCTGAATTATTCCTTTCTGTACTCATTTTCACAAATGTTTTGATTTGTCAGTTGTGTATCTGTCAGGTCTGTAGTGTCATTGCTGACTGCTGAAATCCTACATTTACCCATGGACTTTTCAATCACAACCTCCCAGTGCCATGGCCATCCTTCTAAGGATTCAGATGGTGCTACCATTTTCAAAATAACTTCACACTCTATGAGAAAGAATTTAAGCAGAGCTTAAAATGAAGGCAAGCACAGTTAGATGGAAATGGCTACAACTGACATCGTATACTCAAATAAGATGTAAAATCAAATGTATTCTGGAACTGAGCAGCAACTTCAAGATCATCTCTTCCAACAGATTCACATTACAGATGGGGGAAATGTGGAGAATGGGGTATTTCAGAGCAAGAAACTGAAATTTAAAAGAATAAAAATCTTAAAGTTAAAACAATAGCAAGATCACATACAGTCCAAGGCATTGTCCTAATTAGCTCATGGATTCAACATTAAGGATAAATAAAATTGAAGAATTAAATGAAAAGAATTAAAGGATGAAAATAACTCAAAATGTAAAAGATGGATCACACTCATCTATAAAAATGGCCCAAAAGACTGTCTTTGATATTACTAGTAACAAGATGACTTGGACTTATGCTTAGTCATAATAGTTATCATGTACTTACTGTATACCAGGAATTGGGCTAAGTGTTTTACATACATTAATCAGCTCAACTGCATTAAATTCTAATAGAAAAAAAGTATCAAAAGAGAAAGTCTATAATACCTCTGTAAGAAAAGAAATGAAGAAAGCAAAAGCCGGCCATGCATCTGCAGCCTGGTCTAGTAGAAAGGATGCTCTGCATATTCAACAATATCTGGTCTGAGTGGCAGCTGCATTCCTATGGGGAAGATGAGTGTGTTGCACTACCAGAGTTTACTGACACTGGTTGCTGAGAGCTGATTCAATGCTCACCAAGCAACCTTCTGATTATAATTTATTTTTCCATGTAGATTTGCCTATTGGGAGAAAATGCACTGAACCATAAACATGAGAAACGATTGTGCCTGACACTTCCCATCATAAATTAAAGAACTGATTTGTGGTATTTATACACTACTATGAAGCCGGTTAAAGTGATGCAGTCTTCTAATACCTAGTTACTTCTCTGGATGAACCAATAATCAGGGTCAGCCTTAGAAAGCAGTGGCCACATCAAAGTTACCTGTGAGGCCTGGCAGGGAGGCCAGCCTACCCTCTGTCCTGCTCTCCACCTTCTTTGAACAGCAAAATCCCACATGATTACACACACACACACACACAATAACCATTTTAATTAGAAATGGAAATGATGGGAAAAGGAGGAACAAAATATAGTGTTTTTCCATGCTCTAGAGCACTACCTTGTGAGCTTAGTTTTTACAGCAGATAAGGCCAAAGTGGTTCTTTTATCCAATGGCACCGATAAGTACTTATTTTGCTTATTAAAAGAATAAGTCACCTAAGCAAAAAGAAAAAGTTCAAGTAGAACTTGGACATATAAACTTTTACCAAAGAATAAATATAAAAATATTTCAGATGTCCACAAATACATGCAATACATCGTTACTTAGGGGTGTTGTTTCCTTTTGGGATGTTTTGTTGGCCAGTTTTTGTTTTCTGACATCATCTCCATAGGACAGAAACTTATAAATATAGCAGGATCCTAACATGACTTATCACAATTCTTGACAAGCCTTTTTATTCATTATCTTACATCAAGAATTCCAAAGTCAGAATGCAGTAAGAACCATTAGGACCCTGTGTTCAGGGTTGAGGATAACACACGTAAAAGCTGTGCTAAAGCTATGAACATCATGAATACGATCTTACTTGTTCAACTACTGAATTTTAACTATGATGATGGTGTTATGAAAATATATTTTTAGTCTGATTAACTTTTTTTCCAATCAACAATGGTTGGAGTCTAATAGTATTTTCAAACAGAACTACCATGTAAATAATACATTGAGAAGGCCTGCCATCTTTAGGAAGAAAGCAGAATTACTAATTATCTAACATGAAGTTCAAATATAAGTACTCAACCTCTATGAATATTATCATGGACATTTGGCATGGGACACATTTTTTAATGGATGTGTCTTTTGTGATACAATTTGGTCCATAAGATCTAAAATCAAACGGTTCTGACAGGCTCTATTTTTCTCTGAAAATTAAAGCAATAATTGCACTGATAGGTAAGTTGGCCAAAGAAAAACCCAGAATGATCAAAATTAATGGTGTATTTTTATATAGATGATCATGAATCATATCAAGATAAAAATATATAGTTACAAACTGTTTTGAGAAACAAATGAAAAACTATTTCTGTGACATGCATTTGAGGTTGGAGATTTTAAAATTTAGAAAATGAAACAAACATTTGTGGTTTGACATTTATAACATCATTGCTTCTCACTGGCCTTGAGATAAACTGTTTGTACATACAGTACAAATTTTTACACAAGTCTGAAGGTAAATGATTTCCCTGAAAACTTCATCTGCCAATTCTTTCTCAAATGGAAAAGTAAATATACAATTAGCTATTTTTGGTAACCAGCAATAACAGCTATTTATAAATTTGCCTTATTATTTTTTAACTTTCAACATTATTTATCATAAAATAAATCAGTGACCCTCTCTTCCTGAAAGAAATGTGAAATACATCATGTTGCATGTGAGGTACTCAATATGCTAGAAATAAATAATAATTTAATACTCTGTCCATTCATATTAACAAAAAACAGTTGTTTAATAATAATAGGCAGTATAGCAAAATGGAAAGTTCATGGACCAAGGAACAAAAAAATCCCGGGCTCTACAATTTTCAGACATTGTTAAGCAAAAAAAGGCAAGGTGCAGAAAGGTATGCATAATATGCTACCATCTGTGTGAAGGACAATGTATACATTTCCTTGATTGTACATACATGAAATAGCTCTTGAAAGTCCAAGAAATTGGTAACTTCTTGCCTCTGGGGAAGGTAATGGAAGAACTGAGAGATGGGGTAGGGAAAAACTTACCTTTCACAGTATACCTTTTTGTACTTTTTAAAAACGTTATTACATATTAAAATAATCTTTAAGAGATAGCTGGCTTCTATTCCTGACTTCTTCATCAGCTACACATTTGACCTTGTGCAATCACTTACCTCAGTTTTCTCCATTTTAAAATACTAAATCTCTAGATTCTCCATGTACAACTCAACAGAATTATGGCTCAATCGAAGGTATATACAAAATATCAGGTGGTGAAATAAAATAACTATTAGCCTTAATTTGCAATGACTTACTCTTCTGTCTTTTTATTCTGTATTGAAAGTAAAAGTGTGGTTAACCCACCTTTTTAACATATCCAAACTATTGCTTCTGACATACACACTCTCAAAACATTTCAATTACTGAGTAAATATTAAATGTAAGTACAAAGAGGTAGAATTTTTGTGGTAGAGTTTCAAAATTGAACCTGAGATAGGAAAAAGCTGAAAATCTCCCATATATCTCCAAAAAGTTATCCCAAGAATCTTCTAAAAGTCATCCATAATCTTTATAAACAGAAGATACTAAAAGAACCAGAGAAGGCCATGAGTAGAGCAATAGAAAGCTTAGACCAGGAAAAATAGGACATGAAGAAGACACTACAAAAAAAGAAATCAAAACTTACTGATACCTTACAGGACAGGGAGAATGGGGACAGGCCTGGTGATCCATTCTTTCATAATTCTACATGCTGTGGGGTAAAACCGATAGCCTTGGGTCTCAAAGGGCTTAGAGGCTAATCATGGGGGGCAATGTAATTAATAATGCAATAATAACACAAAGGATAGAAGTAAAAAATAAATGGTAAGGTAAATGTGAGTTTATCAGAAGAGGTCTCCATGAGTTGGAACTGTCAAGAATAGATTCATAGAAGAAATAAGACTTTGAAGTCTATGTAATAAGCAAAGTGGTGGTGGTAGCATGGATAAAATGAAGAATTCAAGCAAGGAGAGTCAGTTCCAGTAGGATGGGAGCAGTAATCGTAGATAACAGGGTGATGAATTTAGTTTTAGACATAGTTTGATTCTAAATAGTAACTTGGCTAAAAATATTAAAAATTATTTTTCAAATGTTGGGTTGCCAAATTTTCTTTATAGAACTACATAGGAATAATGACATGCTAGTAATATATCAAAACTGGCTGACTAGGCAAGATCAACACACACCTAAATCCAACTTTTTAATAGGCAGGGCCCTGAGGTATGAGAAAATCACACTTACACAGGATATTTGGTAACCATCTTCCAGTATTTTCTTGCAGGTACCTAATATGATTTCCTAACACAATTTTCATACTCAGGAATCAGCTCCACCCAAAAAACATAAACCAGGAAATCAAGAGGTGCCAGTTTTACTTTGCCTTTGATTAAGTTTGTGAATTGGGCCTGGGTGATGAAATTGAGTGCTGTGGGTTTTAACTATATGAAAAAATGTCAAAACAAAATAAACCAAAAGAACCATCTGTCAGTGATCTAGTGATTTTGTAAAGCTAAAGCAATGATGTATAACCACTTAACTTCTGGCAAAATACACACTATAAACTCAAGATATTTGTTATTACATGGATAAAAAGTTGTGTCTGTATGTGTGTGTGTGTGAGAGAGAAAGAGTGTGTTATTGGTAGCATACTGATAAATCTTGTAAGAAATTTCTAAAAATGTATTTCTAAAATGTTGGCATAGGGCAAGAAAGAATATCAACACATATAAAGAAGGCTATAAAGCAAATGAAGTCCTCAATGCAGAAAGCATATATTCTAAAATTCTATTCTACTTTTGATTTTTGTTACAATCCTTCAAACACCCAAATACACATATCTTCATCAATAATCTCTTAGTGATTTACTGGGGTGTGAATGAGAATATAGAGGCTTGCCAGGAAAAAAAAATTGATGTTTGAACAAAAAAAGAGAGACTGGAAACAGGTAAAAGTTTATGGTTAATATAATTGTGTGTTACAGCAGTGTGCCTTGTATTACCTGATGTGGATATTAGGCCTTAATGCTAATACCCATCATTGATTAAAGTATAAATAACAAGAAAGAGAAACCATTTTCAAAGCATTAAAACAAAAAACTTAAAAATGTGTGTGTGGGTTTTTTTTTTTTTACTATAGATCATAAGGGAATAACAAAAATTGTTTTATTATAGCTATCCTCTTCTAATTCAGGTCTGTCATTTCTATTATTGACTTCAGTTTTTAGGAGTTATAACTCAGCCATAAAATTTACTATACTGAAACTTGACAAAGTCTCCTGGAAATTCTTTCCTTTAAAGGCATATTTTAAAAGTTAATGCCAAAAAAGTTGGATACAGACCAATGGCATCTTGAGTGGTATACAGACCTATGCTTTCTTTATTAAATCAATGGTTTCAATCCCAAGCAGGGCTGATTTCTGAAAAGTCATCTTGCATACCCTCATAAGTACCCACTGGCCTGGGAGTGCGTGGTGGTAAATAGGCTGCTTCATTTCACTTTTAGGGAGACACAAATTTCCACTTTAATACTAGTGTTTTCTAGATGGCAAGATCAGAAACAGTTTTATCGTTAGGTTCTTCCTCCAGAAAGGAGGTGGAAAAGGGAAAAACCAGTGAGGGCCACAGGATGACATTGCAGGATCTACATTTCATTAAATATTCACCAGTCCAAAAAGTGCAGCTTTACAAAGTATAATTAATATATTTAATCATCTGTTCAACCTTTAATAGTACCTTTATTCCCTTAGACTCTGGCTATGGATACTAAATTACTTAAGTTTCTCATATGGATTATGTCAAATTCTATCAGGATCTTATCAGCCAGATGGCTTTCTCCTAGTTTCCTTGACTAGATTAGGCACACAGACATAGTACCTGGCTAGATAAGAGGCATGGGGAGTAAATCATGAAAATTCCTGGACAGATCAAAGCTATAGGACTCAACAAATAAATCTTATTTAGTCCAAGAACACTAATAAATTGCTTTATTTTTTAAATAAGATTTTTCCTTTTTCAAGAAATAATCTTTTAAAATAGGTCTTACAGATTTTATCTTAAAACCTCTCTGAATACAACACATAAGTTAATTCATATTGCCTAATACTATTACAATTTAATTATTCAGTACTTCTCAGAGTAAAATCAAATACATGTTATATTACATATTTTATATGGAGTGGGGGTAACACAGAGAGAGACAGAGAGAGAATCAGAGCTAGCCAAATACCTGCTCCCAAATGAAAAACTGAACTAGGTAGGTATTATCATAAATTACATAATAAATGAAAAGAATCCATGTAGTAGTATAATACATTGATTCTGTTTATTCTTCCTGGTAATCCCTTCAAAGTCTATGGCTTCAACAACTACATGAACACTAATGACTTCTAAATCTCTAGCCCCTGGGCAATTTCTCTCCTGACCTCTAACCTGTATATCCTACTCCTATTAAGCATCTCCTATTAGATATCCTTCTACCACCTCGAACTCAACATATCTAAAATTTAATTCAGCATTTCCCCCTGGAAAAGTGTTCTTCTTCCTCCTGTATTCTTTGCCTTGAAGAATGGTGCCACCCACCTGCTCAACTAGAATGCCTGAAACTGAATCATACTAGATTCTTTCTTCGTCTCCACTGCCTGGAAAATTTCATTTCTGAAATAATTATTTCACCTGTATCCTTTTCTGTAGTCTCATTGCCAAAATCTGAATTTATGTCCTATCACTCTTACTTAGACTTCTGAAATAGTCTCCTAATTGACTTCCCTCACACAATCCTACATCCCCACCTCCACTCCAATTCAGTCCCCTTGGTGCTATTATATGTCCCTGTTTATAATCTTTCAACGGTACTCCTAATCTTGAAATATAGTTCAAACTATTTACTTGATACATTGATTTGGCCATTTCCCTGTCTCATACTCCTTCCCTTAATCTACATGTGATTTCATGTCTCTGTACCTACATGGAAACTTTTTCTGCCTATCTCTTTCAAAACTCAAGAATAAATTTAGGAATTATAAGTCTTTCCTAACTCCTCAGTGTGCCTTAATATTCCACTTCTGTGTCCTTATAATGTATTCCTCTTCCATCATACTTGAAGAGGAACTGCATTGCTTATCTCTGTACCTGACTAAGTGCCTCGCACGAAGCAGGCGCTTATTTGTTTACTGACTGAATGAAATAAGTCAATGTAAGAGTGAAATCTGAAGAATACTCATGGAATACTTTAACTTTTGATACTGAACAAGCTCTGCCAAAAAAAAAGTGTTTAATTTAATTTGCTTATTATTACTAATCTGTCCCCAATCGTATTTTTAAATAATTTCTTTCATCTTCTATTCAGTAAAGTGTGCTAAGTTGAAGTCTTCAACCTTTAAAAGGCAAATACCTCATTTCAAACACAACTAGTCTTACAAGTAATAAACTCGTCAATTAACATGTAATACAAAGGCTTGCATTACTCAAGAGACTAAAAGGAATTTGGGTTAATTCAACCTAGCAAATACCTGTTTGCCTGCATACCTAGGACACCATCTATACATCAGTAGCATGTAAACAAATCTAGCTGTCACCAACCCACAGCCCCCAAATCAACTACAGTCACGTCAGTAAATCTCCTGTCACGTATCATGGCCCCAGCATCCCTTCAGCTTCCTATGATCAACCCAGTAAGGTTTGGGTTATTTTTAATTCTTACCAACAAAGTTAATTTAGTTATTTAAAAGCTATAACACTATTTCCACCTCTGTATGGAACATACCAAATTAAAATTCTAACAAAGAGGATCTGAAAGCAAAATATTTTTAAGTAAAGAAATTAAAGTTATTTTTAAAATAGCTTATTCAAAAACAAAATTGTCAGTCAATGCCTTAAAAACAATAAACACACCTAGTCCTAACAATATCATGATGAAAATTAAGCACGTGTAATCTTCAGAGTTGAGTGTTATTTTTAAGAGGCAACAGAGTCTCTGAACAGATGACTTACTTCCTCTACTTGTCTTTTATTTGACCTCAAAGGACCATAGCTGACAGGAGGATCGGAAATGAGAAATTACTTTTAGATTCATGTTTATCATTTATCTGATGGTCACTGGAAAAAACGAAGGACAAAGTTTCATCCTCTGCGTACTGAAACTTTAATGGAAGACAATATCCAAAACAAAACTATTTTAGACTGGATCTAAAGCCCATTACACTTCTCTTATAGAATAAGCAAGAGTACGAACAGATACACCACACTTAAATGAAAAAAAAAAAGGAAAACTTTTAAAATGTAGATGGTTATTATTTATAACCTTATTGTCCAAAGTATGGATCACACACCATCAGCACAGACATCACATGGAGCTCGCTGGAACTGGAAAATCTCAGGTCACATCCAGAGCTCCTGACTCAGAATCTGCATTTCAACAAGGTCCCACATGATCATATATACGTTAAGGTTTGAGGTTCTCTGGTTTATATAGTTGAGCAGTTCTGGCTAACCCATCAAATTACCCAGGTAGTTGGTACAAAATATATAGGAGCTTGGACACTACCACTAGAAATTGCAATCTGATAGATGTGGAGTCAGCCAGACATCTGCATTTTTTCAAAATTTTGTAGGCAACTTGAATTCATATCCTGATTAAATAACCAACCACTAGTGTAATCAAAGGAATTTTGGCTTTGCCAAAGTACAGAACTCCTTTAAAATACCAAACTCCTCTACTCTAGTACATTGAAAATAACATTTTATGTATTCTTGTTTCAGACACTCTATTTTGTAAAACAGACAAATGTTAATTTGTATATTTACATATAATCCTTTATAGGAGATTCAATAATCTCTTCTACAGAAAAGTTGAGGTCAACCCAGATGTATGCCCTTCTCCAAAGAGACCCGAACTGGTTCTTTGCTGGAACAAAATACATTTGAAATCACAAGGTATCACTAGCACATAATATTACTTGTGATTTTTTTTTTATTAACATGGTAAGTCATCCAAGATGGAAACTTTATTTATACTAACAGCAACTCAAATACTCAAAATTCAATCAACAACAAAGTTAAAATAAAGAGTCAAAAACATGAGAACTAAAATATGAAAAAATACTTTATCAGTGTCACTGATATCACTACAGGCATGTAATGAAGCATGCAAATGTGTACTTGGAGTATAATTAAGTTAGGAATAAGGACATAAGTTAGTATTGCTTCTCATCAATAATGAGCAAAGAAGACTGATCCTGGCATGATACTGGAGCAGTTTTGCAGGTCACTTAACCAACAGCCTCCATCCAAAATGCATTCCCTCCACAAATTCTATAGGTCACAAACTGTGTACTCAGTACTGTGCTCAGCACTCAGGACACAAGGACACAGCCCTGCCTTCAAGCCCCTTTTTCAGTCTAGTTGGGGACACCCAAATAAACAGGTAGTTACAAAACACGGTACTAACTGCCACAACAGGAGACGGAGAGGGTAGGATGAGTATATTGGAGGGTACTCAGCTGCCTTGGAGAGACAGGGAGGGTTCCTAAGAGATGAGTCCTGAAAGAAGAGAGGTGGGTAATACAAGAGGACATTCCAAGCTGAGGCCCTTGAAAAAAGAGCACGAATTTGCACTTTAGAAAAATCACTCTAAGGCCACGTGTGGTGGTGCATGCCTGTAATCCCATTGCTTTGTGAAGCCAAGTCAGGAGGATTGCTTGAGGCCAGGATTCGACACCAGCCTGAGCAACACAGAGAGACCTCATCTCTACAAAAAATAAATAATAAAAATTAGCAAGGTGTGGTGGTATAGGCTTGTATCCCAGCTACTCAGGAAGCTGAGAAAGGAGAATCACCTGAGCCCAGGAGCTCGAGGTTGCAGTCAACTAGGATTACACCACTATGTACTTCATCCTGAGTGAAAAAAAGGAAAAGAAAAATCAATCTGGCCTCAGACATGAAAAAAGCCTAGACTTACAAAATTCTTGAGAGTAATCAAGTCGTATTTTTCTTCAAATCCTAAATGTTTAGTACAGTCCTTGGCATAAAGTAGTTGCTCAAGTGTAGATGGCTGAATAAATGGGTGAATGGAATTATATGTAAAGAAATTTAAAAGTCCAATAACGTTTAGCCCATGAACTATATTCATGAATTCACTAATATTTATTCATTCCATATGTTCTAAATATAACCTATTCTTGATGACTCTAGATGAATAAACTCAGCTTATGTAGAAAAGTATATCTTTTGGAAAGGTTCTCATTCAACATAGTTTCATTATTAAGCTTTAGAACTTAAGGCAAAACTGCTGTTACCAAGTAAAAAGCTTAAAGCAAAACTATGTTGAATATGATTCTCTCCTAAGATGCTGAATATATGAGAAGCTACATAGTGAAGGCCCTACATAAGATGAGGCCTCAGACCTCAACATGTGCACAATTCCAACAGAGACAGAATTATTCCAAGGCCAAGCACAGAGATATAATTATTCCAAGCCTCAGTGTAAGAACCACCTTTCCCCAAAAGCTTTTTGCGGAAAATGCCCCAAAATAATATTTAGACCAGGAAAAAAATCTAGTAATCTGTTATTTGATTGGAATTTCCTCAGAAATACAAACAGCCTCCATGAGACAAGTATGACATTAAAACTGCTTTGAATCATCATCAAGCCTGGTCCCATCTTCTGATTAGAAAGGTTCCACAGTGCCTTCATGAAAGTGTCAGTGTGGAGTAATAAGTTGTTCACTCTCATCCTTACGGAAATAAATGCAAAACGCAAAAGAGAGAAGCCCATTACTATTTTAAACTACAGATTAAGGTCTGTGAGAATGTAGTAAGAGTCTAGGACCCTGTAATTTCCCTGCCTTTGCTACTTGGTATCTGTTTGCCTGTACTGCCTGTACTTTGCTGTTATCCATCCACTCATTCAACAGATATGTTTTAAGTGTTAGTATGTCCCGAGCTTTGTGCTAGGCCCAGGGTCTACATAACTCTCCCCAGTCCCTTACATAAATCTCTCCAGTGGGAAGAAAGACATTAAACAAATCAATGCACAAATATAAACATAATTACAAACAGTATTAGATGACAGTAGGAAAGGAACATGAAACAAACAACAAGGAAGGCAGACATACTTTATCTTTATTTAGAAGTGACATTTGGCAGAGACCTGAAAGACAAGTAAATTAGTCAAGTGATGAACATACAGTAACAACAGATCTGTGTTTTAGGAAGATATTTCTAACAACAGCATGGAAGACAGATTACAGAAGAGGTCAGTTAAGAGACTACTGCAATAGTGAAGGTAAGTGATAACAAAACTACTAAGAGTGGAGATGGGAAGGGGAAGCAAACGTGAAAAACATTTAGAGGCAGGATGGATAGGCATTGATCACAGATTAGGGAGAGTATAAAAGAAAGAAGTTAAGGCATTTGCCAGGACTCCAACTAGCATAGGTAACCAGAAGGGTAGGGATTAGAACAACTGAGACAAGGAGCACATAGGGAGGAAGAAATTTTAAAAGGAAGATGAGTTTGGATTACTGAGTTTTTTGTTGCATTTAAGATACCGGTGACACATTCATGTGGAGATGTCTGACATGCAACTTTGAAAACAAATGGTCTTATAATAAGGAGAACAGCCAGACTAGAAAATGGACCTGGAGTCATCTTTATAGAAGTGATAAGTGATACCTTGGGAATAGAGGAATCACTAAGAGTATATAAAAAGAAAAAAAGACATTAAGGAAACCTTAATCCATATTTGAAGACCTAGTAACAAAACAAAAGCCAGTGGCAAAACAGAAAGTATTAAATTTCACAGAAGCATCAGTCCAATAAACATTTATCAACACCCACCATGTTCTAGGTATTATGCTAGATACGGGGGTATAAAAAAAAGACAGGACCCCTACCCTTAAGAAATGTATAGCCTAGAGAAGAGATAGAAATAGATTATTTCCAGAGAGTTATAAATGGGGCACCACAGAGACACAGAAGGGAGACACCCAGGAGGTCAGGGAATACTCACTGATGTGAGGCATTAAGATTAAATAAAATTATGCAAAGAAAGTTGGTAAGGGCAAACCAAATGAAATCAAGACAATGCTCCTGGACTTCTAAAATACTGAGTAAGATAACTGGTTTAGGAAAGAACTTGGTTGGAAGGAGCCAAAAGAGGCTAAAGTGATTTAAATCGGAAAGAATAATCTATTATTGGAAGAAAATAAACATAGAAGATGAAAAAAGGGGACAAGGGACAAGGGGCTTTTGGCCAAAAGTGTACAAGTTTTGGGTGAACTGTTACAAAAGAGAGATTGAAGGTGCCAAGCTGTGTAAGGATACGGGAAGAAAGGTGGGTAAAGAGAACTTATTTGAAGTTTGCTGAGCTTTATGTAATTGTATATTTCTATCTCATTAGAAGATTTCACTAATATATTACAGAAGTTCATTACTTTCCAAAAGGTTTGGGGCTTGTCTGCTTCTTTTGAATGCAAAACTGAGACTGGCCCAAAATGACCCAGTTATACGTGACCATGAATGTGTGGAAAAGGTAAATTTGTAAGCACTAATGCTTGCAGAGGTTAAGCATGATGTAAAGAGAGAAGCCACTAGATTTCACATTTATGTGGTGACCTTCAAGTGAACTTTCAACCGAAATGTAGGAGTAGAAAAAATTTACAGGTCGTTCACAAAGTTAATGGCATAGGCATGGCTCTAAAATTGTTCATTCATTCATTCATTCAAAAAATATTTACTGAATGCCTACGATGCACTAGGAACTAGCCTGGGCTTCGGTGAATCAACCATGATCAAGAGACAGATTTCTCAGAAGCTTACACAGTCTGATGTAGAAGGAAAACAAGGAAATAAACAACTACAATGTGACAGAATCAGTACTAAAACAGGGTAGTATGAGAGCACATGGAAGTTTGACAGACTAGATGGCAGTAACTAGGTTCAAGGTAGTATAGAAGTTTATTTTTTGACTGAAAGGAATTTGAGCATGTTTGTAGGTTGAGGAAGAGGAGCTAGTGGACAGGGAGACGGAAGCTGGGGAGCGGTAAAGAGGAGGAGTTGTTGAAAGAAAGTCCAGTGAAGTAGACAGGCAAGGGTGGAAGTGCTGGACTTGGAACAGAAAAACAGCTCTTCCTCCAAAGAAGGGACAGAAGATAAAAAAAAACAGTCCTGATGTGAAAAGAGCATAAACAAATGTCCTCTACTTTTTGTCATGATATAAGCAAGATCTGACTTTTATAAAGGAAGCAAAGATGGGGTTGAAGGCTTCAGAACAGTGTGAAAAGTTTGAAGCAGGCAAGGATAAATGAAATGATAACCAATCAACTCCACTTCTTAAGATTATGTAAATGAGAGAAAGCACAATCAATCAACAACTGTAGGCATGCTTTGTTTGGATCTGGAAGCGGAACATGAAGTGGAAAGCGAGCTGCATTTCATGGAATTAGATTAGGTATGAATTAAACAAAGGTTAAGTATTAAGAATTATCAAGAAAAATCACTAAATGCACACCCATATAGCATGCAATTATATATGGGCTAATACTAATACAGTCAATGTAGCACTACCATGAGTTTGAACCTGTCACTATCACTTAGTAGCAATGGCAGAAGCTAGAAGGTTCACACAATGAAGGCAGGCAACAGAAACCGTAAGTAACCAGAAATGAAGAGGAATCTCACATGTAGAGAAGCTATACAGATTAGATCACATAATGGGAAAAGTAAAAGCCAAGACAGACTGTTGACTAGTGATAAGCCTGAAGATAACTGAAGTGTTGTTCCTGCCTTCCTTCTTTCTTCCTCCATCATTCTCTTAGCAACTGTTGTGTGCTAGGTACACTATGAGGCATTGGTGATACAAAGAAAAGACAATTCTTGCTTGTAAACTCAAAATACATTCCTGTACCCACAGCCTAATGTTTACCAAAAAAAAAAAAAAAGCTGTCCTGAGTTTTGCTGTTCAAAACTACACATTGTTCAATAAGACATTAATCATGAAGAAGCAAAATAATATCATAAAAGGTCAGCAAATTCATGAACAATTAGCAAAAGGTGCCACCAAAAATGGCATCAAACTCCAGCATAAAGGCCCATAAAATAACGAAGTGCTCTAACTTAATAAACTTCTGTGAATCTTGGCTTTATCACAGATGTTACATTTGACTTTTCATTTAACGGTTGGATTACTGCCAACAAGAAGGCAACAAACATCAAATGGTAAAGCAAGATAACCAGAAGCTAAGTGCTAGAAAGTATTTCAGAAAGAAACCGATGCAAGTTCAGTGATCACTACAACAGTAATATTTACTGAGCTCTTCCCTGAGCCAGGTATTGTGCTAAGTACACTATACACATCATTAAGCTTTTATAAATTCCCACAATAAAGCTATCTATAAGGTAGTTTCTAATATAATCATTTTACAGACAGGAAAATTGAAGCTTAGAAAGATTTGGTAACTTGCCCACACTACAGAGCTAGTAAGCAAAGAAGCCAGGACTTGAACTCAGGTCTTCCTGACTCTTAAAAAATCTGTGCTTTAACCACTGCATGATTGTTTCCCCAAAAGAATGGAATGATGCTAGGCACATGATGGATGCTCGATAGTGTCTGTCATTGAAGGAATGAACGACAGGATATAAAGCAGCCATTGCACAGTAAGCCCAAATGTGGAAAGCACAAATAGAAAAGCAGAAACAATACTTTGAGGATTCACTAAATCACCACCTCAAACTGTGCAGCATAATTGTGGATGTCTGGAAAATAGCAGCAACTGATGCAGTGGCCTAATATGCTGCTACAAAAAATGTAATGGCTCTGAGTGAAAACTTTAGGCTGTCTATGAATCTACAAACCCAAAGAAGGAAATGTCATCAGGCAGTTTAGAAAAGGAACTGCAGATACTGATCAAAAGACTATTTTCCACGTTTTCTCAGTATGGAAAGGATTGCTGATGCTGCATTGACCTGACAGTCAAGATCACAACTTGCCTTTCATTCTGTCACCTTTCAAAAGAAAGAAAAACATGTATACTGGAAAGCTCATCGCATTTTAGGACTATCGTCTTTCAAAAGATTCCCACCAAAAGATTCCTTCTATGGGGCCCAAGGCCATGTTTTATGCCACTGACTCCGCCACCATGATCACAAATGACAGGACCAAGAGAGAGCAACTGTCCCAAGAGCAGCCAATCTACAGACTGGCCAGCAACCTATGAAGGGGACTGACATGACAGATTTGCCCAACAGGCAATGAATATAACTGGACTAATTAGATTTCCTCTTATAGAAGATTGAACTCAAGCTGTACGGAAAGGGAAAGTAGCCGAAAGACACAGAGCAGAGGGCAGAACGAGGCAGTTAAGACCATATTGAAAAGATACAGAGTGAGGTAATTTGTTTAAAACAAAATAAAGCAGAGTCTGAAAAGGGCTAATAGCAGCAGAGAAGCAATACTTCTGCTGCTCAGAGGGCAACATCCAGACACTAGAGTTGCACGATTTTTTTTTCTAATTTTGTAACACCTACCTAGTTGAAATCTGAATGGTGAAGCCGAGTTGTACAATTACTTTTGGAATCCTATAAGGCCTGGTCACTCATATCTCCCATTATTTCCCCAAATAAAGCCTTCTAATAAAACTCCCCTTAGAAGCTACCAAGTAAAATTCTGTGCTTGCAACTCAAAAAAAGAGCATAACATAACATTTGTATCTATGGGTACATATGCATTCACACGCCTCCAATTAGATGACATGGCAAGCTGGATGGTGGCTGGCAATCCAAGCATTGTGGATCTGACTTCCATCTTGCAGCATTTGTGGTTTGAACACTGTTACTTACCCCTAGTTAACCGTTCTAGAGAGAAGGGCCTCTATCCTGAACCTTAAAAATTAACACTTCCTACCATTACAATTGTGCACTTTGAAATTAAAAAGATATCCAGGGCAGTTAAATAAATAAAACCAAAACAAAACCAAAAACTCCTTTAAAAGTTTCTTGCCCTTATATATGTGTAAATCGGTTTGTGGCTGAATTTTATGGGAAATAAGTGAATTTGTTCTCTTAGAATCACAATAAACAATAGCTGATTAGTCAAGATGGCCAGGAAAAAAAGGAAAAATCGGAAAACTAGGAAGACGTTTTGTGGAAAATATAACTTCTAAGTCTGGAAAATTATTCATAAGTTTCACTAAATGTGTTGTTGTTTATCCCTATGGGCCTCATTACCCTATGATCCTCTCACAGCCTACCTATACAAAGAAAGGAGAATGAGGCTAAAAAATTCTCAAACATCTACAAATGCCCAGTGCACTGCATCACAAGGAATTCGATATATCTCTAATAATCAAGAGGCATGCAAATGACATGGCTACTCTCCTACAAAAGTTTACATAAAACTACCCTAACATCTTCCTCCCTAACAACTTCTATGTCAAAATTGAAGGAAACTACATAAAAATTATTTCCCTAAAAGTCCTGGGTGGTTCATATAATTCAACCATTTGTGTACACTGTGTTCCTAATGCTTCACTATTTTTTTCTTAGAAGAAAAAAGTATTCTTTGCTTTTTCTGTCCATCTAAAATAAAAGCTACTAGTCACAACTAGCAGGTACTTTAGGGTTCAGTACACCAAAGCAAGAAGAGTTTCAACTGTTTTTAAAAACACCTTTGCACAGCTGGGAAAGTCTGACTAAAAGCCACAGTTCTATTTCTCAGAGCTAATTTATTTTCAGGAGAGTCCCACAAACCGACGGGATTAAAATCCAATATCCAAAACCTAAGTTGTAATGAAAGCTAAATGCACCTAAGGTTCATTTTGGTATAATAATTTCTCATCTGAACATAACATCATTACATACTCTTGTACTGAAAATGTTGCCAGATTATACAGGGCAGGACAGCCAGATAGCATGCTCAAGCATCCAAAGATAGGCTGTTTTGTTCATCTTGGCTATTTTTTCAATCACAACATTCTACTGTTTAAACATTACAATGTTTTGCATCCCAGGAATATGTTCTCACTACCTGACACAAGCACTTGAGTATCAGAAACATAAAGAAGCTACACAGGTATAAGAACACCAGCATTTGATCTGAAGTTCAGGATGTAAAGAGTCATCCAAATCTAGGGACTCAAGGTTTTCTCTGGAGATGCAAATTATACTAGTCCCTAAACACTGACATTTCTAAAATCGTCACCTTATCATTTAAAAAGCCAGATCAAAAACAGTCAGGTGTGAGAGTAAACTCTCTCAGCAGATAACTTAACACTAGGGCCTTAGCTAAAATGTGGAGTACTGCCACAAATGACAACCATTGACAGGACTTTTAATAATTGCCATTCTCTTTTTATCTCTTCATGACACATTCACCAAAGAAATTTCTGGTTCAGCCCAAATCGTGCTCTACTGAAGAATCTTTTATTTCCATAATTGAATGCTTCCTTTCAAGTAGTACTACATTGCTACAAGTTTTGTTTCATCAAAATATTTCAGCAATGTTATCCAATTAGTATTTGCTTCATGTCAGTATTTTACACATGACCAAAAGTAAAATAGTTGTGTGATGAGACAAATAACTAATGCAAATGTTGAAACATATGTATTATTCTGGGGAGAAACCATAAAAACAAAGCCTAACTTAAAATCAACGTGCTTAAAACTCCCTAATGTCTTTTTCAAAGTAAATGAAAAATGTATGGAGAATGATAAAATACCAATATCTGACTAGAAGAGAATTAGCAGCAAATAATATAGTTGGTTGCCTTCACTGTCCCAATTAAATTTAAAATCAGCAGATAAAATTGGATGTGCAGCAATAAAATTCTTCTAATGCATAAATTTCTATTCATTTAAATAGGTAAAAAATTCCAAATTTGAATATGTTGTGCAAGTCACTTACAGCAATATTATATAACATTTATTGTGATATGCCAGAAACTATTCTAAGTGCATTATAGGTATTTTTCATTTTATCCCCAGAAAAACCTATGAGGTAAGAAATAATAGCCCCATTATAGATAACTATAATCCCCCTTATAGGTAACAAAGGCACAGAAGGTTTAAGTAAACTTGCACAAGGTCTCACATAGGAAATAATTTATGGATCCAAAAATTTCACCAACTAATCTAGTTCCAGATCATTACATTAAGCTGACAAAAAGATAATGTAGTAAATGTGCTTTGCAAATACTAAAATGTGCAAATATAAGGTTGCACTAAGGGCACAGGTTTTGTCAGATCTAGTGTAAGTTTCTTACCAGCTATGTGAACCTAAGTAAATCACTGAACTTCTCTAAGTTTCTATTTTCTGTTCCATAAAATAGGGATAATGAAAGAATAGGTTTTAATTTATAGAGTTGTTGGTAGGATTAGGGACATTATGCATGTAAAGATTTAGCAGAGTGCTTAGCATATAACAAGCACTCCATAAATGTTCATTATTATTAGCTATTACTAAGAGTTATCTTTCTTTTTTATAAACACAACACTGGTGAAATTTCCTAAAAACAAGTGAAATCCATCAATATTGAGAAGATAAAATGTTAAGACTCGAAGTCTCAAAATACATGGTGTATAATTTAGAGGTGGAAAAGGCTTACTTGCCTTAATACCATTATCAAATATTTATTTAAAGTGTCTTGGTATACATGAAAATGTGCTAGGCACCGTACAAAATTATCAAGAGTCCCTGACATCAAAAATACACAATCAAGCAAATTAATTCTGCTGAGTGGACACAAACACCAAAACCTCCAACTCTGGGCATTTTCTCAAACAGATGCACCTATGGTATGCTAGGTCCCTTTTTGTTTGTGGTGTTGTAGTGGTGAAAATATGTAGAGGAAGAGGCTTGAAAATAATAAGCCTCCCAAATTTGGTGTGGAGCAATAAAGATTCAGGAGGAAATGAGCTGCATTTTCCACACTCTTACCCTTCCAAAAAACACTTTAGCTATCTTGGTACTAATGATTTCTATTAAATTAGAAGAAAAAAAGGCAAGGTAGGAGCTGGAAGCTCAGAGGAATAGGGTATAGAAACAATTTAGGAGAAGAGAAATGAATTTGGAAAGTTAGAAAAGCCAAAATAATTGTAGGTTTTAAGTGAGACATGTTTTTAATCTGCATTCTACCATGTGTTTAATGCCTCAAAAACCACAGAACAGCTATTCCTGAAATTGCTGATCCTTATTCCTTTTCAATACCAAGGATCCCTTTAGCTCTGAAAGTCAAAGAGAGACGAAAGGATAGCACAGAGTACAGAAGGATTTTGTCTAACAGCAGAGCCAATATCCTGCCACACATATCTTAGAGCTTGGCTTCAGATCAACTGAATGCCATGGCTAAATCATAATCCTGATAATCTATGGATTCCATTAGAAAAGTAACTTCTCCAACTCCAAACTAAGGATCTAGAATACTTCAATGGGTCACTGCAGGAAACCTGGAAACATAATTTCCAAAATTTTTGAAGCATCTCTATCTCATTTTCAGAAGTCATGCTATTTGAAGAGATCTTTTGCAACTTCACAACAGGGAATGAATGATAGCCACTTCTACCTATCTCCACATGTATTTACCATAACACCTATAGGGAAACTCGTTCTCTTTCTATACTCATAGCCTCATGCCACAGCAAAATCATTAACTCCCCACTACTGCATCCATAGGCTCTTTAATGCAAACTGAGTAGAACAGTCTATTTATTGACCATAAAGTAATATAATAAATATATTCCTAAGAAATCTGAAGGTACATTTCAACAACTAAAGCAACCTGTGTCAACCAAAAACTTATATATACAAAACTAGACAAAAAAACTAAAACCTAAGAATGGGTAATGTGTACATTCTTCAAAGGTTTTCTTCTTAAAGAGTAAAGGGGAGGGGGAGGGAATAGAGACATAAACCAAAAAAAAAATGGTTGTTGTGTATTCAAGGCATGTCTAATGAACACCTGCCCAATGTCAGCTATACTTCAGCTCTCATTTGCACTATTCAAACTTATGAAGTTGAAGTGCAACCTATACCTGTTGTTTCTCCTCTCCCACCACACTTAGGAATGGAAGGCATCTTTAGGAAGGAAAGTAAGTTGAATTCTACAGGAAAACTCTTAATTGATCAAATAGCAGCAAAGGTAGATATAATTTATGGCCAGATAGGTCTTACATAAAATGAGCAGTTTCTGATGGCTCTTTGTGTGCTTTAATCCTCACTATAACAATAAACAGTCACCTAAATACGTGTTTATGTAGCCTACATGCAGAAAAGCTTCTGGCACAAACTTCTTAGGCCTCTTCTCAAGAGCCTTAAGCCTGAGCCCCTGAAATGACAGAGCTCAAGTCAAATCAGGAAGGATGAAGACCAGAAAGGAATACGAAGAATAATACTTTCTGGTCACTTGTTTGTTCTACCTTTCTAAACTGGTCCTAGTTCAGCTTCTCTTATATATGCCATTATCCATTAATTCAGCTATTATGATAAAATGTTTCCAATCTTTCTAATTTAGGCAAGTACTGACACAGTGCTATTTTTCCTACATGACCCAAATGAAATCTTTTGACAGCCCTGGAACTCTCATTTATTTCCTCCTCTAGATTCCTATTCTGTGGCCCCAGAATTACTACGGAGGAGACACACTGTGAATGGTCCCTGTAGAAACAGGTGGGTAGAGTAAGGGAATTCCAGCAATGGGCTCCCCTCCTCCAACATCAATTTTTCTTTCTTCTCTATAGTATTTAACAAGCAAGCAGAGAGGGAAAGGCTGGCATACAAATGAGAGGATGCTGCAAAGAGCAACCCCAAGCTTTTCAGGAATCCTCATATCTTTTCAGGGGTTATCGGCATTTATCTGGAAAATATCTTTGGAATATGTCTTGTGTATAGGAATGCATAAAAGATAACACCTTGCAAAAGTCAAACATATAGGTTTAATAATGTGCAACTAATTAAGATGGCTTATAAATGAAATACCACCTACACATTTACTTCCCTAAATATATTATACTATTAGTTATTAAAGTTAGATCTATAAGTACAAATTTTCAATATGTGGGAAAGTAAATCTGTTTTTAAATTAAAGAGAAATTATTATTCTATTTCTTAGAAATAAAACTATCAGAATATAATTCAAGTGTAGCTGCTCATAGTCACTGAATAAGTTTAAATTTGATAATAAAACATTTAAGTTTCAACCAATGCACCTTTGCTGAAGCACATTTAGCTGAAATAACTTCGAGTCTGGTTTATTTCCATCACATATAGTACATTTTTCCAACAAGAGCATGTACATTCAATATAGAACATTTCCAGCAATAGTTACAGTCTTTCTAGTTTCCTTTCACAGTATATTTTAGTGCAAAGCACTGGGAAGGTAAATGTTTTTCTATCTATAGAATCATTTTATTAAGACCTTGTGGATCTTTAACATTTTAAAATTTTATACAAAAAGTATATAGATGGACAGGGTCCCTCCTAAGTACAGGTGTGAACCTATATAAAAACATGGTATATTTTCTGCTGTACCTTTTATAATTATAATTTGACACAAATAACTAAAAAATAAAATATTCCTTAAAAAGTACAAAATATTGATACACAAAAACCTGCCCAAAATTTCATAAAGATAGATGTACTTCTGTTTTTCCTAAAATCTTGATTATAAAAATGGACAAGAATTCATCATTTTCTAAATTTTACAGTAGGAATCAAATATTATCTAAAGTGGTCCTTTAAGATTTTTCTTGGGAGAAAAAAATTCAGGGCTGACACCCGCATCTTCCTTTTGTAGCAATATTTAAGGAAAAAACTAGTATCATAAGAAGTGGTTGTGCATGGATTGTCTGCATCCATAAAATATCAGTAAGCTATTTATTACCTTCATATTAACATTAGTAAATGTGTGGTCTTTAAAAAAATAGGAACTGAAAAATAAGGTTGCATCTATCATTAAAGTGCTTTGTATAAAATTTAAAGAAAAATAGGGGAATGTTTAATTTTCATAAAAACCTACATTTACAAGTGAAAAATGTAATGATCCATGCATGAAAATGAACTGGAACTTTCCTGTGGTATATATTTTAGGATGAAACTTTCAAACACTTAAGTGCTGGAGAACAAGCTAGAAATAAATGGATGTAAAAATAATTACAAATATTTAGTAAGCTAAATATTTATAATGTGTTGATACTATTTTGTCTTTTGTTCCTAACATACACTCACTAGAAAATCATATATCTATACAATTCAGATGAAAATGTTGCCAAATAAAGAGAAACAAAACTAAAATCACTAAGATATAAAGTCTTTGTCAATTAAAAATTGATATTTTCTTCAGGTTGTTGATCACTTAATCAACAAATTGTTTAGAAAACAAAATTTGTAACATTTTTGTAGAAACTGTAGACCAAATGCACAAGGTCAAGGGTGGTTAGCTGATTGACCGTGATGACAACATGTAATGTCACAGCTACTTGAAAGTGCTGGAATAGGCAGTGCCTTAGAAACAAGTGGTTAGATGGTTATTATTTTAGTCAGAAAACAGCAGTTATAGTCGAATATTTAGAAAAATGTTTTTCTTTTTTTCCTCATAGTACCATTTGAAGATGTTTAGTGGTTCTAACACCAATTTAGTCTTTCCACAAAAATGAACTCCAAACCTTTTCGTACATCACTTGAAGTTATCTGAGGAGAAATGGGAATAAATGAACACTTTTGAGTTTACTAATAAAACCTTGTTTTTAAAATTATGCAACAGTAAATTACTTCTAAAAGATGGTTTCATCTCAAGTTTTCCACACAAATAAAAACATGTGTGATAATCAAACCACATTTAACCCTCACAGCACTCAAACTAATATTTTTCTTTAGAACCTGAATCTGAAACTAATTTAATACTCATTAAATACATTAAATGCCTTAATACAAGGGACACAGGTATAGAAGGTGAACTTTTAAAATATATATAGACCTGTGAAAAGTATAGGGAGTCTACTCATTTTATATTGCATTTTTAAAAAATCTACATTTGTTCCAAAACTTTCTTTAACAAGTAGTATTTTTTGGCCAGCCACGGTGGCTCATGCCTGTAACCCCAGCACTTTGGGAGGCCGAGGTGGGTGGATCACCTGAGGTCAGGAGTTCGAGACCAGCCTGACCAACATGGTGAAACCCCATCTCTACTAAAAATACAAAATTGGCCAGGCGTGGTGGCTCATGCCTGTAATCTCAGCTACTTGGGAGGCTGAGGCAGGAGAATTGCTTGAACCCAGGAGGTGGAAGGTGCAGTGAGCCGAGATTGCACCACTGCACTCCAGCCTGGGCAACAAGAGCAAAACTCCATCTCAAAAAAAAAAAAAAAAAAAAAAGTAGTATTTTTCTTTCTTCCAAATACGAATTTTACTTTTCTTACAACACACAACCACAAAAAAAATCCCTAGTTAATAATATTAACTATGTTAAAATTATCACCAAAAAGTTTATTAAAAAGAGAGGGAAGCATTTGGGACCTAAATAAGCATTGTTTCCATAGATCAAAACTAAAAAACAGTAACTAACACACACTCCCAAGGAGAAGGAAAAAAAAATCCAAATTTCTATTTACCAACTTTCCCCCTTTGCCTGGAAGCACTATGTTAAAAGTAAATGATAAATGCTAATCATTTTTAATTCAATTCGGGGATTTTTTTTTCTGAGTGCAGCACTTTATTTAGCCATCACAGATTAATTTTTACAATAATTACAGTGCCTCAAAAGATTTTTTCCTATAATTATCGCCTTCACAAGTTCATTCTAATATATTTAACTTTCCTACAATTCATTAATTAGTAGACTAAATCACTGAATCAAATTAAACCTGTGCAAAGTTAGTTAAACAGAAGACCTCTATTGTAAACATAAGCCAATATAAATGTATACATTTTACAACATTAAAAGGAAAGCACTGACCCTGTGCCATCTACCTATAACTACATTGCATTGTCCTGTGGAAGATAAGTTCTGAAGTTAATTTTGTTCCCAAGCCACTGGAATAAAGGTCACTGAAGAGGTAAATGCAATATGCACATCACTCTTGCAGTTCCCATTGCCATGAGATATATGGAAGCAAACGTGTTAAAATGGAACCAGCTATAAATTATGGTCAAATGATTTTTTTTTTAGTTCGATGGGGGGAAAAAAGCAAAACTCTGTAACTGTTCCTCACCAGACAAGAGCCTTAGATCTTGTACTTCGGCCTTTGGTTTTGTTTCCTTCAGGTGAATTGGAAGCATTTGCCTTATGAGTTTTCTTATGATGCTCAAGATAAGTCTTTTTGGCAAATGCCTTTCCACATTTATTGCATCTGTGAAGAGAAAAGTTTTTTGTGACTTTTACTTCAATACCGACGTCAGCTACTTCATACTTTTTACTAGGAGAGTTAGAAGTGCCATCATGTTTTGAATCACTATGTTTTGCTTCGTCCCTCGAAGGGCCTCTTTTTGCCACTTTATTTAGAACAAAATCAATAGGCTTTTTTATAGCTCTGATCTCTAAACTGGCTGTTATTTTCCCAAGATAACGAGATGACTTTTTATGAACCACAGTTATATGTCGTATCACATCACGTTTCCGACGAGTTTCATAAGTGCAAAGAGGACACTTGTAGAATTTAACATAAATGTTATTTCCATCTGTGTGCAACTCGATGTGTTTAGTCAAGTTCTGTTTGGAAGTAAACTGACGTTTACAAAGTTTACAGTAAAGTTGCTTAAAGTCAAAGCCAGCTGAAAGTTTTGGTTTCCTGGTTTTTTGCTGGCCACCTGCAGCCAACGGACTAGTTGATTTAGGGCTTTCAGAGTCTTGTTTAACTTTATTTTTCTGTGCTGCCGGTGTGTTCTTTTTTTCATTTGAATGATTTGTTCCCTTTAATTCATTCTGTGGAGAATGGGTAATGGAAGGGGGTGAAGATTCTACAGAATCTGCTGGTTCAACTTTAACTTTTATTTCTGAACTGTTGGCAGTATTATTAGGGCCTTTCTCTCTTTTAGAGTTTGTTCCAGAAAGAGTTATCTTGTGGACAATTTGCATATGTCTTTTAAGCATTATTTGCGAACTATATTTCCTCTTGCAAAGGAGGCATTTGCATGCAGTTAAATTGTATTCAGCCTTTGAAGACGACTTTTGTTTTCGAGTCTTAAAAGATTTTTTAGGAGAAATAGAATCCAGGAACAAAGGTTGCCCAGGCTTTGTTGCTATATCAGGAGTAATTGAATCCCTCCTTAGTCCTCTATGAACTTCATCAAAATGCCTCCTTACATTCGCTTTTGTAGCAAATGATTTACAACATACTGGACAACTCCTACTTAATGGAACTAGAACATTCTTACTGCGTCCTTTAGAGGATTGGTTTGGATTCTTTCGTGTCTCAATGTACTTTTTTAGTTCTTCCATCTTTTTCTTGTGTACTTTTCGAATGTGACGGCGAACACCTCGTCTAGAATTGAATTCTTTTCTACAAAGACAACATATCAACTGGTGACCAAAATCAGAATTGTCAGAAGTTTCCAAGTCAGCCTGCGACTCCTGAGGTTGTTCATCAGATGTAGGTGCAACTTCATCTGCAACAATCTCAACAGGAGGCGGCTCTACAGTTTCCACCTCTGTATCTGTAACTGGTACTGTTTTTGACTGTTCAGTGCTAGTTTCCTGTATTTGAACTTCGGTTTGTTCAGGAGTACTGCTTGACTCTGTGACTTCAACAGGATTATCAGTCCTCGAAATATATTGAAACACTGCATTTTGATTAGTTTCTATGGGTTCTAGCTTAATAATATATTCTCGTTTGTCCACACTTGGATATATGGCTTCTAGGAGATCATTTATGGCTTGGCTTTGTTTATCATTTACATCAGGAAGGTCTGTTAAGGAAAAAACAACATTTTAATCTGAAGTAATTGGCCTGCTGTAGCCCTCTAATATTTTAAGATACATTATGAACCTCTATCTCAGAATCTATTATATTACCAGTTTATTTTTATAAGAGCATTATCTACTTTTTAGTATTCTACAAAGATAAAAACTAGTATTAAACTAAAATTTCCTTTAAATTCTCATCATGATACACAAAAATGTTAAGAAACATATATAATCTGAAGGGCTACTTTTGCTTCAAATGCCCTTAATATAAAATATATAAGCACTTACGTGTCCTAAATAATAAAAATGATATTTCATATTTTTAGTCTGAATGTTTTAGACTAGCAAAGGCAACTCAAATTCTCGTAACTCAAGACTGATAAAACAGCATGAAAAATGTTACTACATAAACAAAAATGGTATTTTTTAGAAAACATAACAGCATTCCTATTAACTTAATCCATAAGTCTAATCTAATCTAGTCTATTTGAGCATCTTATGAAAATGAAAGATTTGTAAGCAAATATGTAAACATAAATGGGATGACGTGTAGAAGTATTTGCTAAACTCAGTCCTATTACGTCTTCTTAACACGACACAATTTTACTAAAACAAATGATTAAAAACTATACACATTTATTTAAAAATCATAAGTAGTTTTATTTCCTTGTACAATAATTACACCCTCTACAGGCAATCAATTATCCTATTGTAACAGAGTTGTCTAACACTGGTTAGGTTTCCATGTATTACTACTCTACAATCTAGCTACAAATTTAGTACCAAATCTCGTATCTATACCAATCAGGAAGTGATTCATTATAGCTCTTCTAGTCTATTCATCTGTCTTTTAAGATGAATAAAGTAGTCCTATAAGAAAAACACTTTCACAAAAGTATTTCTAGAATGAGTATTGCCAAGACAAGTGCACAATAATCTAGCAAATCCATTTACCATTTCACTCTATAAGTTAACTCTACAACCAAAAAATAAATAACTACCAAAAGACAAACTAATTTTCTACTAGTATTTTAATTAAAAGTTTAGATTTGAAATGAATCTCTACAGACTGCTTTTTAATTTATATCTCAATGAGAGAATAGTAAGATCAAAATAGCAGTAGGAAAAATTTCTAGGTAAATACAAAATTTGTATTTAATCAATGCTCTATAATATACTTTAAACCAGCTTCATTATAATTAAAGCCATACTTATTTGGAGATTGCATTTCATACCAATCCCAAAAAGGTTAAGTTGAAAAATGCACAGAATCCACAATGCATCTATGGTATCAGACTGACCAAGTAAGTTCTATATTTTGTAAGTCAAAAAAGAGTTAAATCCCTAAACAAGAAATAATAAGGTAACCCAATATTGAATTTTTTAAAATTTACATTAATTCTTTAAAGAAAGAAAATAGCATTAGACATACTGCCAGCTTAATCACACAGAGACAATACACTGCATTCAAAACAAACACTCTGTTCTAGAAAGACTTTATATTAGTCTGCTATCTGCCTTTATCATATAAAGTTATACTGGATCTCAAATTAGCCTGTAACATAATGTAATTTCTGAGAAAATGACTTATCTAAATTTTCCTGAAAACAAAACTGATCTTCAAATCAAGACCTAGAAAATACTAGAAAGATTAATAAAGACTTTTTAATGCTCTCCACCATTCCCAAGAAATGAACAAATTTACCTCATTCTTTGCTCTTTATTCCCAACCTTCTCATTTACTTAAGGGAAATCTAAATAAGTGATCAATCACATCTGGTTGCAAGTTGTTAAAGAATAAACAAGTAAAAAGTAATATAAACTAGAAAATCCATTTATGGCCCATATAAACATTCTAAAACAATATCCAATATTTTAATACAAATAAATATCCTCTTAAATCTAACCTCTTATATGTCATCTTTAGGAAAACCCAAGTGGAAAGCATTGATATGAAAGTACCTAAGAAACTGAATGTAACATTGAGTCAAGTATTTCATTTTATTCTCCATCTCCATCTAAAAATTACCTGTAACTAGACATCATTATCAAATTATCAGTAACTAGATACCATTTTAATGCAAATGTATAGTTGCAGTATAAGAATATTTAGCTGTAAAATGCATAACTGAATATATGAATAAAACTTACTGTCATCCATCTGGAGACTTGGTGGGCAGTAGAATTTTTTATGGGTAATTAAATTTGGTAATCCTCTGAAGAGACTGCGGCATAACTTACATTCAAAAATAGTGTCCACATCTTTTAATAAAATATGCTTAAGTTGTTTAGTTCCTGAGAGAAAAAAGAAAAGACAAACTTAATACAAAATGTAACTTTAACATGCACTTTTAAACTGGACAACCACTGTTGACAGACCAAAAGTGCAGTTACTCTCTGAAAACAAAATATAGGCATTGCCAATTTCTACCACAGTATATTTAGAACTAAGTTATAGACTAAATTCTAAGCAAAACCCTACTATCATTTGGAAATCAGGACAACTAAAATTGATGCTTCGTTCCCACTTCAGCAGCCAATCAATTCTTGATATATCCCAAGGCAGTGGTTCTGACATGAGGTTAATCATTACAATGAGCTGGGAATAAAGATGTACATAGCCCTCCCCTAGAGGTTCAGATTTAATAAATTTGGAGTAGGGCAGAAAAATTAAATGTTCCCCCATTATTCCCTGGCAAACTTTTTGGCTGGTTCTTTCAAGCTCTTTTCTGTATTAGCAAGTAAGCAAGGAGTTTTTCAATACATTTTCCCCTTATTCCTTAAAGAAGGTCAAAACTGTATTACAGGATTGCCTGTGACTTTTCTTTTTAAATTCAGCTCAAATTACTTCAGGTTCTGGGCCAACACGGGATTATGGCTATTTAGCGTGATTCTCTACAAAGTAGAGAATCTTTGTCCATACTGAGACATAATTTTGAACTTTGCTTATGCCTCTTGACAGCATTATAAATTTATTCAAAGTCTTTCTCCCTTAAAACACCCCAATTACAATTAATTAATTATTGATATAATTACTAGTTTAATGCCTGTCTTCTCTACCAGATTATACACTCCAAAGCAGCCAAGAATAAGCCTATCTTATTTACAAGTGTAACGTATTCAGCTCTTATAATGCTCAAAAACTACTTGTTGAAGAAACGCTACTAATCTAGGGAATCCAAGTACTATGAAAGAATATCTTTAGGCAGAGAAAAAATAAATGGCAAAAAGCACCTGATCTTTAAAATAAAAACATCCACCAGAAATAAAATACAAATGGAAGGTCTTTAGTCACTACTTTCCTACAGCTGTTTGCCACAGGTAAGGTGGCAAAACTGATCTGCAGTACTTTACTAATTAATGTACCTTTACTTTCCTCAAATTAAAACTTTTTTAAAATTGACAATATATTGACTTGAACAGGAAAAGACCGAAGTACCCTGAAAAATATCCTTAAGACTCTCTAGGTGCAAAGTGTTGTGTCATTTAAGAAGCACTTAACCATCTATTAAGCTCTGGGACTACTAAAGAGTATAAACTATCTTAGAAGTATAATTAATATAGTAGGGTCTATAAAAGTTAAATAGCTCAGATTCAATCTTTTGCAATCTGTTTACATTTAATCTTTGAAGTGTATTTTATCATTTTGAAAATGATGATAAAATCATTTCCCCCACCTCCACAACATACACACACACACACACACACACACACACACACACACACACACACACACAGAGGGAGATAATTATTGTTGATCCAAGCATTCAAAATTCTACTGCAAAAAAGTTACCAGGTTATCACAACTTTACTAAGTCTTGAGAGATTCCAAATCTGATATTATCTACTTGTATGACCTTAAAAAGCTTTATAATCTTTGTACTTTGGTTTACTCATGTTGTAAAATAGAACAAACCTAACCAAACCGAAGTTGAAGAATTATTAAAGAAGATATGAACCTAAATCCCAGGGAAATTATATACTTGAGTTTCTACTGGAAAAAATGTATAGAATAAAATAATTTCTACCATTTCCCAAATCCAAATCTATGTTTACTCCACTAGTCCTTATTACCACAAAATCAGAAAACATAAATTTTAAAAGATTCAGAGAATAGCCTGAGTGTTATTCTTTAAATTCTCATATATATATATATATGAAGTCAGAAATATATATATTTCTGAAGTCCATTTCACATTACAAAATATCTTGGCAACGGACTGCTAATATATTTAGTTCATAGTTAACTTCATAAGTGAGTGACAAACTATGAGAGGTAGACTGATTTTAAAAAATGCTTTGGCTAAGCCTAATTGACCTATATATATTTCTCAGGAAGTGTAGGTGAGTATAGTAGCAGTGGGAAGAAAACAGGAAACTTTTGCACACTGATTCTAAACTACGAAACCTGCTAGACCCGTAATACAGATTCAATTCTGCCTTTAAGGATAGTCAAAAAAAGATTGAAGAGGAACACCAAAATAATGTGAACTAGGTTTAACTTAAGAATTCAACTTTAAGATTTAAATAGGATACATGTACATGGCTGCAGATTTAAAGCATAAAATAATCAGTCTGTAAACAACATGAGGTTATACATAAAAAATAGTCAACTGTAAAATATAAGACTGCATCTCTAAATCAGACATATCACTTTGCCTACCAGGTTCTGAATCACAGAAAAATAAAGACACTATCAATTTCTTAATTAGTCCTAATTATACAGTTAAGTTATATTCAGTAGGGACTGCATATTTATTCTCAATAAACATCCAAAAAAAAGTATTTGCCTCTAACTTTAATCAATCTTAATTATCAATCACAAATGCTTCCCCTTACCCCTGCCCCCCACACACACAGAGAGAGAGAGAGAGAGAGAGAGAGAGAGAGAGAGGGAGAGAGAGGGAGAGAGAGAGAAAGTGTGTGTTATTGTTGATCCAAGCAGTCCAGATTTCTTTCAGGTCCACAGATACACCACATGTTCTCTTTCCCTCACTTTTCAGGCCTTCACCTATGTTTTTTCCTCTCTGACTATAACATTCTCCCACTTTCCTGATCTGACTCACTTCTAACAATCCTTCAGATCCCAGTATAGATGTCACTTGTCCAGGAAGCCTTCAATAATCAACCTCTTCTCTGTTTTTTATTGTTGTTGTTTGTTTGTTAAAAATCCTTTACCTACACTCTCATAGCACCCTAGACATCTATACTAGCTTATCCACTGTTCTGTAATTAATTACTTTTCCATATCCCCATTAAACTGGAAGATTAGAAGAGAGAAGATATCTCTGATGCTCACCGTTACCCCAGCTCTCAGGATAATGCATGACTGACATTTGCTAAATGAAATACTACAGAGCTCTATGTATTTAAAAAACCTTCTCTAAAAATAAGATTTTTTAAATCTATGTGAAGTTAACTGAGGAGTCAAAAATGAGACTTTAAAACTTCTCTAATTCCACTTACATATTTAACAAACGAGAAAAATAAGGTGTGTCTCAGTCCACAAACAGAGATAATAAAAGTTTTTCCCTTAGTTTCAGTCACCATTTAAGATTTTGTTATTTTTTCCCATGGAGACAGAATGGGTTTATTCAAAGTCAGCTACCATTTTCTGATTGCTCTGCTCACTTACAATTGGACACAGCCAACTGTAAGTGCCTCTGTCAATAGCTAAAACTTCCTGTCACCTGAGACAACAGACATGGTCATCTAGACAGCAACATAAAGTTCCTCCACAGCTCTTGATGCTGAGAAACAGAGAGCTATGCTGACTTCCTTCTTCTTTTCCTATATTGCTCTCTTTCTTGCCTTAGGGTTTTAAATTATCTTAGAAATCACCACTTACTGCTTACATAGATCAGTACCTTTCAAACATCCAGCCCTCCAAAGGAAAGGCTTTTGATAGCTAAAGATTAATGACCGTATATTCCAGATTTTCACACGTAATAGGTGCTCAATAAAAATTACTTAAACTTCATCAAGGGTTTATCTTGTGTTATTCTTTAATGGCAAGTGCATTGCATGTACTGGTGAAAATGTTTAAAATATTTTTTCAAAAGGAATCAGTATTCAATTTTACATTAGGTTGGATGGCAGTCACATTACAGTATGACAATATTAATTCTAACTCTGCTAGACAAAGACAAGGTTTCATTCTCTTTCTTAATGCACTGACATTTTGGTCAATGCCCATTTTAAGTGATGACAAGAATGCTTCTTAAATGGTATACTACTTGCTTACTACTGGCTCAAACATAAACTCAATCTTCTTTAGGATGACCACTTAACTACAATATCATCCAAACACTGCAAGTAAATAAATGTACGTTCCTCATCACAACTCCTGAAGGAAATTTCTTACTGATCATCCTTAACATAAGGATTTAAAGATACAAAGAAAACTTAAGAAATTGAAAGTTTTATCCTAAAACTATCACCTATAAGGGTTGGTTAAATATACATATATGTGTGTTAATTATAGAGCACTGACACATACCACAATAAACTTATAAGTAGAATAAAATTATCTTAGGACAGTGCCTACTTGGGGAATCTTTTAGTTTAATCTAACAAACACTTATTGAGCACATATTAAATACCAGGTACACTGTTACTGATTGGAAATATGAAAGATACGGTCTTTCCCCCGCTGAGAAACTCACAGACCAATATAAATGGCTGTTGTCTTGGGAACATAACATCAGATGACATGCTTTGAATGTGAATGTAAGGAAAACAAATCTACTTTTTTCTTATAAAAAAAGTCCCACTTTAAATTTCCTATAACTGCTATATAACAATAAAAAAAGAAAAAGCCATCATAGGTATGGCACTCTCCTATGTACCTCAGAAAAATCACGTCCACCCTACGCTTTGCCTTTAGAATCAGGACTGAAGCATCACCATTCAGTCAGAGATTAAACTAATTGTAATTAAAGTTGTTTTAAGGAGAAAAAAAAAAAAGCCTAAGTTAAATGACCAAACCCAAATTTGGAAAAATAATGACAGCAAACATCACATGAAGCTAATTCTCATTTTTCATTACCATACAATTAAAGTTACAATTTATTCCTCCCTAAGAGTCAAAAAAAGAGTTCCCTGCACGTACTGCTCTAGCATATTCTACATGTAGAATCTTTTTTCTACAAATTATATATTTCTCTTCTTACAATATTTTATATTTCAAGAATTTAAAAAGAAGATGTCTGCTTCATATTAAAGACCAGTCTTGAATACCAGACAAAATGATTATCCTTCTCTTTTCCCCTCATTTTTCTCTTTCTAACCATAGGGGCATTCCATAGTTCCTTTGCCTCTAGCAGACAACTAAGAGATTCTGAAAGAATATTGAACTCAACTAAACCAATCTAATAAACACATAAAAGATATTTAATAAATATGTAAAGGTAGTACACTTTTTATCTGCTATTTAAAATTTTGTTTTGGTTTGGGGAGAGAGGTCAAAGAGGAAGGAACATAAACTGAAAGTGTTATAGAGAGAAGGGAAATCTGAAGACACCATATTACAAACATGATCCTAGCAGGATGACACAGCCAAAGCAAGACTACACAAAGGGTAAGGCACAGTCAAGGTAGTACAAGAAACCAGGGGTTCAGAGCAAACAGCAGGTCTCAAGTCAGCCAATCATCAGGAATTTCCAAGTGGAAAACCTGCAGCTGCAAAACACGCAGGATTCTTAAAAACTGAGGCATCTATCTATGGACTGACGTCAACAATAAACAGTTGAATCTACAGTTAATAAAGCAAAGGTACACAAGAGTACGTAGAGTCAGCTACCATTTGTGTTAAGAAGAAAATGACAGATATATGTTTGTATATGTATAAAAGGTCTCTGGAAGAAGACACATAAACCATGCAGCAGTGATGCCTGAGCAAAGGGGAACTGAAGGACAGAATACTATAGAAACTTATTTTTTCATCTATACCCTTTTGTACTTTACTATTTAAAACCACAGACACATATTACTTATTATAAAAAGAAAAATCCATTTAACTTAATTTGCAAGTTAAGCAGACTAATAAAAATATACCAGAAGTCAGTAAGAATTTGTAATTTAAATCCAAGAAAACAGTTCAAAGCAAAAGCTGAAGTGTCAGGCAAACAGGATGGGTTAAAACTGGTCAAGCAGTCAGTATAGCACACATCAAGTGGTGGACATTAAAAATGAGTCAACTCCTTCATAAGACAGAACCTTTTACGAACTTCCAGCTTGTATAGGAATTAATACCTGGTCATAGCCCACTGTAGGCAGAAGGTGAGACACAAAAGGAGATGATACAGCAGTTGAAGATAACTATCTGAGCTTGAAGATAAAGGTAGATAACCTAACATATTACTACCATTCAACCTGATTTATACCCTATAGGTTAACAAGAGCAAAAGCATGGACTTCAGGGTTCTATCTTCAAATATGTCAAAGATATATAGCACCACCAGGATAGTTCTCTAAATGCAATGTGTGTGACCTAATTGTAATGGAAAGAGCCTAGAAATAGATGAGTCATTGAGGGTGTGCTTGGGAGTAGAGTGGAATAGGAAGAACAGAGCCTCAGAGCTAGAAGGGATCTTTGTCCCCAAGTTATACAGTCCAGACTTCCGTACCATTCTCCCAAGGTTTTAGTCAGTCTCAACTTAAATGCCTTAGTGCTAAAGAAGGGCTACCATAATAGACATTAGATTAACCAGAAATGCAAGAGATTACTATCTTGAAGAAATTAAAATTTCTTAGTTACAGGATATAGTAATGAAGTAAACTAATTCTTTTTTTAATCCAAAATTAGTTTCTTTGTACAACTCAGCATATTTCTAAATCACCTCTAACTTAAACTGTTGGGTACTCAGAAAATTAAAATAATAGTATTTTCAGAATTTGCCTAAATAAAAAAAAAGGGCAAATTTGCTGATATCATTTTAAAAAGAACACAGTTCAAAAAATCAACATAAAATGGCTTTGGAATTATACCATTTCAAATTACCCATTTCACTGCCTCACTTCTTTAGCTCAGAGAGTAAAAATACAACAAACACTGAGAACAGATACGATCACAACACAATAAGAAAATAATTAATCTTTAAATATTTGCCTTCTAAAATTAAAAAAGATTTTTGGAATCTTTTTTAATTCTGTATCCACACAGATTTTGGGTACAGGTTCTTGTTGAAAAGGCGGTTTTTTAACAAGTCAAAGCACTTATGACTTAACTAATTCTAACTTCTTAATAAAAAAAACTATAATAAACTGACACAGTATAACTTCATTAATTCCAAATTACGAATTTTAAAAAAGAAAACTATAACAAGTAATATTACTAAATATGAAAAGCTATTGCTGTCATTTCCATGGTATAAGAACCAAAAAAACCCTTTAATCTCTATTCTAAAAGTAGCTAAAACAAGCAGCAACTATTTTTTCTGTTATGCCAGAAATATAAATACTGTCCCTGATAAGTAAAATTCTATTTTAATTGAACTTATCACAAGAAAATGTGACCTATAAATGATCTGTTAGTCGAGCGCAATTATCAAAAGTAAAAATCAAACAACAAAAAATCCCTAAAATAGTTTATACCACCATCCAACATAAGGATAGGCACTTGGTATACAAGCAATACTTCCTAAATTAAATACAAATAAAAGCAATGCCATGAGTACTACAGATGAAAAGTCTAAGAAATGGATCTTTTGGAGAGTCAGAGAAAAAATAAATGTTTTAATTTAGATTCTATTTTTTAGAATCCTAAAGTAAAGCAAATATATGATTTCCCCATTTATAACAATTTAGAAAGAAGCATCTCAAAAAATTTCTTACGAATACAAAACAAGTAGTTACATATGAATTATTTTTTGCTTTGAACCTCAGAAATTTTTCATTAAGGTAGTTAAGACTTAAAAAATAATGACAAGGTATTCTAATCCTCTAAGTGTCCATCAGTCATATTTATTTGCTTGTTCACATCTGAGTGAATACTCTGTAATGTCAGAGAAGCCAAATACACAAGGGGTGGACAAGTGGATTATAGGAATCACAGCAACCTAACATCTTACTGATAACACAGGGGCACTAACAGTTCCCCATCATTTTACATGTTGTAAGTAATACCTATTTTAAAACACTGGATTGCAATTACACAATTATATTTATTATAAAGCTAATTCTTATTATCAGCTAATGAAAATAAAATCTAAGCAAATCTATCTGAAGATATCAGGGCTGGAATATTGTCTTTCTTCTATCTTGTGCTCTATTAAAGATAGCAAAACTCCACAAACTCAAGGGTTAGGGAGAAGAAGGTGAATCACACAAACATAAATAAGGTAATTAACCTAGAACAAATGACATCTCAGACATTCTGAGTAATCTACTGTACCAAAGCTCATGAAGACCCAGAATAATTTACTGCCTTTTGAGAGTTTACACAAAACATGCCAAAAGATATCAACAGATATTTAAGAAGTGCTTTACCAGAAAATACACCACATAATATATTTCTTTAAATAATACTAAACAAATTTATTTTAAAATTAATATACCATATATAGTACTGAAGAATAATCTCTAGACCAAGTCAATATTTATACATCTACTTTTTTAAAATATAAAAATTTTAAATATTCTATAAAGAAAGCCAACATATACATTTTAATGTTTTTTAAAAATTATTTCTAAGGACTTCTAGGTAGTTTTTAACTACTATGTGAAGATTGAAAAATATATCCTAAAACATTCATACCTGATCGAAAGCACTCAATTATTTGTTGAATACCAGATTTGGATGTCTGTAGTGGTTGCTGTAACAAAGGAGGATCTCCAGGTTCCAGGATATAAACTACATGGAAGACAAACACCCACCCCAATCCCCACAAAAAAAGGGTTATTTAAATCATTTACTATTAAAGTAAAACAATGGCTTTCTACAATTACATTAGGATAATCACACTTGTGCCCGCAAACACACACGTATATATAATATGTAGATATATATATAATTAACCATCATCTTTGTAAGGCACAATGAAACAATGGAGAAAAAAACTAAAACTATTCTCAATTAAAGGCTAAATTAAGGCTACTTAAGGCTAGATATTAGGTTTCAATACAAAGACCTTACTATTTTGGTATTATTTAGTACACATTCTTCATGTTTGCCTTCTTATTCCCCTTGAAGAGGAACCACTATATTTAATCAAAATTCTAAGGCAATGGTGGCCTAGCCACACTTCATAAACCATTCCAAAACCCTCTGGATAATCTGGTATAACTCTGGATATTTGTGAGCAAAATGTCAAAAATCACTGCCTAAAGAAACAACTGAACAAGTACACAATGATGGATGCAGAAGAGTGTTCACTGTAGTGCTCTGCAGCACTGTATATAATTAAGAGAAATTTCAAACAACTTAAAAGTCTCTTAATAGTGACCAGATTAAATAAACTATGAAATGTCCATAGGACAGACTTTTTCACAGCTGTTAGAAAGCATGAACTAGTTCTATGTGTATTCACAACAAAGGATGGCAAGAGTTGTTAAGCAACAAACACAGGTTATAGAATATGATCCCATTTACATTAATACATAGGTAGGTGCAGAAATATATAAATTTAATGTATATTTGTATATATGTATAAATGCTGTTAGGGTGGATTTTCAGGGATGATGTTTGCTTTCTGCCTCACACTTCAATGCTGCTTCAGAGTCTGGCTTTTAGAAGTCTGGCTTTTAGAAAGGATACATTTTTACAATAAGTAAAAATAATCTTTCCATTTTAAAAATTAAAAATTTCATTTTTACATAAAAGAGGTTTATATTATCCCTAATTCCCAAGATTCTCAGATTAGTAGTATAGATACATAATAAATTACAGTAATATGAATAAAGGCAACAGAAAAGCAAAACTGGGTTTCTTCATCAGTTATCAAATATTGTGGTGGAGAAAAACTGACCATTTTATTTATCTTTTTTAAATATGCTGTAATGTTCTACTCAACTATGACCATCGTAACACAGGACCGCCCGCTTAGTGTGAGGAGAAATGAAGGGTGTTTTCAACAATGTGTGCTACTCTTGCTTCAGGGTTTAGGCTTGGACAGTACTTAGCTTTCTGATAGGGGGGCTAAACTAGCCTACTGTACTATGTATATAGATACAGGCTTAGATTCTCCTTTATGCTTCAAGTCTAGTGCTCAGTGTACACAAACAAGAGGAATGATGTTTTAGGATCAACTCATTTCATCAAGCAAAATTTCCCCAATTTTAAGAGAAACTTGGCCTGGTGCAGTGGCTCAAGCCTGTAATCCCAGCACTTTGGGAGGCCGAGGCAGGAGGATTACTTGAGCCCAGAAGTTCAAGACCAGCCTGGGCAAAATGGCAAGACCCCATCTCTACAAAAAATACAAAAATTAGCCAGGTGTGATGGCTCATGCCTCTAGTCCCAGCTACATGGGAGGCTGAGCTAGGAGGATCATTTGAGCCTGGGTGGCAGAGGTTGCAGTGAGCTGTGATCACACCACTGCACTCCAGCCTGGGCAACACAGCAAACCTAACTCAAATAAATAAATAAACAAATTAATTAATTAATTAATTTAGGTGTATTTTAGATTAATTAAGAACACACACACACACTCATTTTGAGAATATCTGACATTGGCACTAACTGCAGCAATTAAGAACATAAGAATCCAGACCTGGACTCTCAGTGTTTAAATTCTTTTTCTGCCATTTACTAGATACAATTAGGGCAAATTAAACTCTCTGATTTCTCTTTTCTCAGGTCTAAAATGGAGATTTTCAAAGTACTTAAATTATAGGGTTGTACAGGGGTTAAATAAGCTAATGCAGATCAACTGCTTAAAACAGAGCCTGGGACATGTTAAGTGCTCAATAAACATTCTACCATCACTACCATCAACATGTATCCATCAACTGTTTTCCTGAAACCAAAAACTAAAAAATCTTTTTTCAAAATCTTAGAGAATTAAACCTCTTGGGAAAACAGAAGTTTGTAAACAGACCAGTATCATCTACTTGAATAAACTGATTTCTCCTATTTGCACATTATAGCAGCAGGTAACTACTTAAAAAAAAAAAAAACTACATAAAAGAGGGTGAAAACCCACACAACTGTAAAAAACTAAATGCTTCAAAGTCTGCCTCTATCAGTTACAAGAATTCTAGAATTGAAGAATGAAAAAACAGAAATAAATAAGGGAAGGATACTGGGAAAAACAGACTCTTCTCCTTAGAGCTCCTTCATTTACAAATGTGTTCCAGAAAACCTTCTATATAAAATACACCATCTTCCACTTCCACATGACAGCATCTCATTTTAAAGCTAAAGCTAAATATTCTTACCAATCACCCTCAGAACACTGCTACCACCAGAACATATACACATCCTGAGATAACATTCAAAATAAGCCCAGGATTAGCTTAGCTGTGCCTAGACACAACGACTTGGTATACACATCTGTGTAGCTCCCACTCTAAAGAAACAATTCTTCCTTCACTTGAAAACATACTCTCAACTCTAGAAAACTTTATTATATTAATACTTTATAAAATTGCTTCTTACATATCCTATCATCCTCCCAAGATCAGACCCACCCAGGTTAGAAGACCATTTAGAAAAAAAAAAAAAAAATCTTTCTCCAACCAAAAAACCCAAATCCTCAGAACATCTTTCCTTACACCCTTCCAAAAACACACTTCCCAGAATATAACATTGACTTTTGTAAGAGTCTCTCCTCCCTTAAAACAAGGCCCTTAAAAGATCCTTCTACTTATGATGTATGGGACTTGCTTACAAATACTAGGGGGAGAGAGAGTAGGTGGAAGGTAGAGAGGGTAATTGGGGGAGGAGGGGAGGAGAGAACATAGAGTGTCTATGTAACAACAACTGATGGAGTTGTGTGATGGTTACATCAAGTTCCTCACATCATCTAGTTTTGAAGGTGGAAATTTCTATTAATAAAATCTTTAAACATAACTAAGAAAATACACACACTGTCAGAGTTATAGTGCCACCCTTCACTATAAATTGACCTATCTCTTCAAGGCAGAATGGCCTCATCAGGAATATACTGATCTCCTCTGGAGACTCACCCAGTATTCCTAATCCAAATGTGGACAGATTTTTATCAAACATGTCATCTTCCCTCCATCTGTGGACATGATCTTTTAAAAGCTATCACACTACAACATATTTCTTTCAGTCCTGGAAATATCCTACCCACTCAGCATATACCTTCCCCTGAAATAATGACAATGAACTACCCTATAACAAACTTCTAGCTTTCCATTCAACAAAATTCTCAGAAAGTTTGATTCAAGCTAACAAGGCAAGAAAACAGTAACTACTGTTGACGTGGTAAGTCTGAAAATTAACCTGCATGGAAAAAGTTTCTAGTAAAAGATAATGAAAATTTTAAACTAATACAATTTTATCTGAGTTCCTGCTAGTTGGGGAGAAAAAAAAACAAGCAAAAACATTTCAATACACATTAAAAAGTTCAAGTCTAGAAAATATCTTTAAAGACATTAAAGTCTTCAGAAAACTTTCATTACCAGAACATACTAAATAAGGTATAATCACAAATTAGCTTATTTGTTTACTTCTTTATGTCTATCTCTTCCCACTCAAACATTTTATAAAGAAAGGACTTTATCTGTCTTGTTCACCACTTATATCCCCATTGCCTTCGACAGTGCCTGGCTCTCAATAGATGTTCAATAACAATTTGTTAAAGAAATGAATGATCAAATAAATTTCTTCCTAAATAAGATGGTTTCATTAACTAATTCAATTTCAATGATTAGAAGTGTTCTCAGAAAAAAAAAAAAAAAAAAAAAAACTAGACTAAAAGGTCAGTGGAACATGAGTTTAAATGGCATTCACATCTGTTTAGTTCAAAACTAGCAAACTCCATTCAACATCAGTAAAACATAAGTGATATATCTGCAGTTCAAGTACACAAAATACGCAGTGTGAAAGGATCCTGAAAGTTAAACAGGTCAAGATCAGTTCAATAGAAACTGGATCCCATCCAAGGATTGCCTGTTTTATTAGTACAGGTAAGTTATTACTGATCTCAGCAAAGTACAGTAGAGATAGGGTTGTAGTACGAATTTTATCCTTATCTGTAGCAAAGTTTTCTTAAAATGGAAGATCTTCCCTTCTACTGATGACATTTTTTTCCATTAATCAGAAAATTACCTAAAATGAACACTACTGTGATAAAATCCAAGTACATATGTGCAGTTACAATACTCCAACAAAAAGCAAGCAAATGTATTAAAAATCTAATAACTTTTAGGTCAAAAATAATGATAAACATCTGCCTTTAAACTAGAATAGCATAGCCTTTATTTGATTTAGTGATGGTATGCATTCAATGATTCCCTTTTAAGTTATACCTTTTAATGATTGTCATAAAGCATATCAAAGTTCTAAGCAGAACTGTCAACAGTATATCAAGTTTATCAAATTAAAGTTTGCTAGTATTCTTCATGAGACTCCGAAAAACTTTTTCATATGATAAATTCAACTAAAGCAAGTTGCATTCCATAAAATACCCTGGAAATAATTATGTATTCTACCTAAATAAAAAAGAGATTTCTCTTTTATTTTGCAATATAATATGTTCTGCCCAAGAAATTTTTTTAAAGGTTGCACTTAGCAAAACCTGATTCTCCCAATGAGTTCAAAAAACTTTTAAAACCCAAACTAAACTCACTTTTAGACTTTCAGAACTACTTGCCGATTAAAATGTCTAAGAAACTTTTAATTTTTAAAGTTTCAGTGAAACAATTTCACGACAACAAATCTAGTATTCTACGTTTCCCTTTCTCTTCAATTTCAAACATTTACAGACCATAGGAGTATATTAACTGCAGGATGCCTTGAAAGAGAAAGAAGAAAGACTGAGCGACTGATCTTGTGGAAATGATTTAAGGTGACACTTGCAGTACTTTTTTTAAGGGATCAAGCAGGGGAGACCTCTTGTTTGCACAAGCTTTTAGCTTCATAACTGGCTTATGCTGGGGAATATCATAGCCTGCTTAAGAATGACTACTGGGGCAGGAGGAAAAAAAACTAGAAAGAAAGAGAAGGCAGAATGGCTCTGATGGAGGGCAAAGCAATTGCAGACGAAGAGGGGTCTACCTGGTTCACAGCATCCGTGATGATGGTGGTCAGTCTGACAGTATTTGTCCCTTAAAGGCATTTTCAGTGGACTCGACCTACTTTGCTTTCACTGTAAGAAGCTCTTCATTGCGGCGTGGCTGTTGAAAGAAGCACAAACCCGTCACTCGCCCTGAACTTCCTGGGGAGCACTGACTGCATTTTCCAGATACGTTCCCATCATCAGCTCTCCGCTTTCCCTCCACGGACCCGCATCTCCCTCTCGAAAAGAAAACAGAAGGACGCAAAAACCCTCCTGCAGCCCAAACTCCCCACACAGGTTCATCGCCCTACCCGGAAACGCAGCCTCGGGTGCGCAGCGCAGGGCGAAGGCCTGGCCGGCAGCGCGGGCGGCTGCGGCCTCGCCGTCCCGGGCGGGCGCGCGGAAACGGAGCGCAGAGCGCGGCGGGCACCTCCAGGCTCCGGGACTACGGAGGTGCCGCTCCCGCCGGCTGCTGGCCCACGCCGCGCCCTCCCGCTACGCACGTGCGTTGGGGTCTCCCTGGCGGAGACCCCGTCCCCACAACCAAGTGCGCCCAACTTACTCAACTCCTAGGGCGGGCCGGCGGGCGGGCGGAAGGAAGGAAGGCAGGCCGGGCGGCTGCGGGGACAGCCTGGCGTGGGAGGCGGCTGCGGGCCCCACCTGGCGCAGCCTCCGCTGACCACGCGAGGGAACCGGGACTCGGGCCCGACGCGCTCCCAAAGAGTCCCCGCCGGCGCTGACGCGGAAGCGCCACAGCTCACCACGTCCCTCCGCGGGCCGAGGCGACTGCGGCGGCGGCTCACGACGTCCTCCGCGCCGTGTGGCTAGGCTGGAGGCGCGCGGGCGGAGGCAGTTGACAGGAGGAACCGCCCGGCAGCAGCCGCCGCCGCCGCCGCCACCACCACCGAAGGAGCCGGAACCGGAGCGGGCAGGACCTGAGGCTCCCCTCGCCGGGGCAACGGCTGCCGCCGCAACCCGGGTCCCACCAGCGCCGCTCCACCTGCAACGGTCCCTCAGGCTTTAGGAGAGGGGCGGAGAAGAATGGGGGTCTCCCCCCACCTTGGGCCTTTTCGGTGGTAGTTGTTGTTTCAGGAAACTTTATTAAGTCAGCCTTTTTCTCTGTCGCCCCCTCCTCCGGAGAGTCCGAGCTACCGCCGCGGAGCGCGTAGGAACGGGGAAGCAGAGACTCTCCGGCAGCGACAGGGAGCGACTGACTGACCCCGGACGGAGATGGGGCGAGGGCAGGAAGTGACAAGCTCACTGAGTGGGTGGGGGGAGTGTGGCCGGCACGCCCGGGAGAGCCGCGCGCATGCGCCCGGCCGGCGCCCCCGCCTGTGGGTAGGCGACGCGCTGTGCCCGCCACGGCCGGTGGGGAGGGGACCGGGGCCGCCGGCGCGAGGGCCGTGTCCAAGGGGAGGGAACCGGGGCAGGGGACACCAGGGCCGCGGCGGGAGTCTCGGGCCGACCGAGAGCCGAAGCCCAGGGTGAGGTGTGAGGCCCGCGGTGCGGCGTGCGCGCCCACGGAGACGGGCTGCTCGGCCACCAAACTGTTGCTCTCGCTCTTCTCTGTTCAGTGGAACTGAAACTCGGGGAGGGTTGGGAGAGGACTTAGGAAGCGGTGGGCAGATGTATGAGCCATAAATAGTGATGATCCCCAAAAGGCTGTCAGTGCATTGCTAAATGGCAAAAGTTGAACTTATTTTTTTCCTGCCAACAATTTTCGAAGCATGCCTCCCGGAACTTGGGGATTCTTTTATCAGGCCCAAGGGAGGGAAAGCATCTATTGGTAGCAGATGGGTATTTATCCCGGCAGCTCCGCTTCTCAAACCTGAAAGTGGAGTTGGGTCACGTGGGCTCACGCACTTTCCCTCCTCTTCTGTGCCCGGAGCCTGCTTGGAAAATCCTCGAAGATCCCAGTCATCTGTCAAATTCTGCCAACCGAGGGCCGCTTCTTGGGGGCGAGGGAGCCGCCTCCGTCGTTTTCCTCCCAGCGCCTGGAACGTAATTCTTGCTCTTGGTGACATCAGCAAATATGTGTCCACTGCGGGTCAGGAAATTTTAAGAGAATAAAGCCCATTCGCCTTATGTCCGATCCTCCCCAAGATCCACTGAAAACCTTTCCAGTTGGTCCAACTTAAGTTGCCATTGTGCGGGGTCCTGAAAAAACTGAAGTTTAGTAGATAGACTTTGTTTAGAAGAGAAAAAGTTCAGTTTTCAAAATCCAAAGGAACGTTTGTAAATTGATACATTTGTTACTTTAAAAATGTTGGGCCAGGCGCAGTGGCTGGTGCTTGTAATCCCAGCACTTTGGGAGGTCAAAGCGGGAGGATCGCTTAAGCCCAGGAGTTGGAGACCAGCTTGGCAACATGGCAGAACCCCCTCTCAACCAAATAAAAAAAAATTAGCCCGGCAGGATGGCGCGTGCCTGTGGTCCCAGCTACCCGAGAGGCTGAGGCGGGGGTGGGGGGGATGGCTTGGGTCCAGGAGGTGAAGCGTTTGCATTAGGTCTCTGGGGATTGCAGCAGCTTGATTACAGGGGAAGACAAGAAAGGGATAGAAACATGATCTTTAGTCACGTAAGTGGTATGATCATATATATGTCCCATAGTCAAGAGGCATCACCCAACGTGAAACTAAAATATGAAATGCCACAGTTTATAAATTAATGTAAAATAAGTTATGATACTTCTGTGATAGTGTTTGTTATGCAGCCAATAAAAATCACATTTTATATAAAATTTAGTAGTATGGAATATGCTTAAGCAACAAAAAGGAAGTAGTTTGAAATGTGATATTTTAACAGTGGGCTGTAACAGTGCAATTATGAACGATTTTTATTTTCTTTATTCTTTTGTATACTTTGCAAAATTTGTAAATTAAGTATATAAAACTTTAATAAGCAGAAAAATTTTGAAACGCAGTAAGAAGGCTGTAATAATATGAAAATGGTATACAATAATAAAGCTCAATGTCACTCCAAAAAATGCAGTGAAAAAAGACTGAAAGAAACATAAAAATATCTACATTGGAGATCTCTGAGTGGTAAAATGTGAGGTAAAATATTTTCTGCATTTTCAGAGGATCTTTTCCTACTTTTATGTAATAAACATATTTATCATAGGCTTAAAAATGAATATGCAAGTCTAAATTGTTCTAACCCTGAAAAAGCTTTGCTTCAGATATATCAGCTGTTTGCTGACCAGGTGTGAGAAAAAAAAAAAAACAAAACACAGAAGTATGTTTTGTGAGCAAATGTAGTGTTATTTATATTCGAATGCAAAGTGGTCAGTACCAGAGGGTCCTCAAAATTGCTTGCTAACAGAGTAAGTTTAGACAATCTTTGAAAAATTAGAATTAGAATCAAGATGAAATGTGCATGTGGGTAAAACAAATATTAAACATATCTGTATAATAATGAAATAATCCAATTGAACCCGGGAAGCGGAGGTTGCAGTGAGCCGAGATCACGCCACTGCACTCCAGCCTGGCAAGAGTGAGACTCCGTCTCAAAAAAAAAAAAAAAAGAAAGAAAAGAAAAAAAGAATATAAAAATTGAGACCCAGAGAGATTAAGTAATGTGCCAGTCAGTAGGAACTTGGGGTCAGGACCTAGATTACTCCCAACTATAATTAACAGTACTACTATTTGACATGTATTGAGTAGTTAATATTTTTTAAGCTCAATATTAGCTCATTTAATCCTATCAACAATTTAATGAGGTTTTGCTATCCTTCCATTCTGCAGGTGGGAAAACTGAAGTAAAGAGAGTTTAGATGACTTAAGTGATATGGTTTGGCTGTGTCCCCACCCACATCTCATCTTGAATTGCTGTCCCTGTAATCCCCACGTGTTGTGGGAGGGACCCAGTGGGAGGTAATTGAATCATGGGGGTGGTTTCCCACATGCTGTTCTCCTGATAGTGAATTCTCATGAGATCTGATGGTTTTATAAGCATCTGACATTTCTCCTGCTGACACTCATTCTCTCTCCTGCTGCCCTGTGAAGAGGTGCTTTCTGCGGTGATTGTAAGTTTCTTGAGGCTTCCCCAGCCATGCAGAACTATGAGTCAATTAAACTTCTTTTCTTTATAAACTACCCAGTCTCAGGTATTTACTTATAGCAATGTGAGAATGGACTAATACACCAAGGTTACAGCTGATAGGTAGCTGAGCCATCATTTGACCCCAAGCAGTTTGGCTCTGGAACTCATGAACTTAGCCATCACACTGTACTGTCTACACTATGCTACCTTCACTATGCCATAGCTGTTTTGGTTCACATTGTATGCGAAAGATGAGCCAATAGATCCTGCCAGTTGTGAAAGGTATTGCATATTAAAATGCTATGTGCAAGTTCATTAACTGGAAATGAGTTGCTAAATTACAAGAATTTAATTGAAATTTCACAGGGCTCTAGAACTTAAAGGAACCTTAGACATCATCTAGAATTATCACCCTACCTCTAAAAACAATGCACACAGAGTATCCCAAAAAAATTATCTGCCTTCCCTTTCGTTGTTCACTGCAGCAACCTAGGTGACACATTACTTTTTTATCCTTAAAAGTCTAGAAGTACGTCGTAATGGTTAACGTAAATCCATTTTATAGTTTAAAATTCTCTCATCCTCAAGGTGAGAGGACACTATCTCTCATACACCCATACACATATACAGTATATTATTGCTGCATAGCCACCCAGAATTGGTGGCTTAAAGTCATTTTATGTGCTCTCAGTTCTGAAGATTAGTAATTTGAGCTGGCCTTGTCTAGAGTCACCCATGCAGATGCTACAGTCAACTAGCAGCTTGACTGGGTACAATCACATGGTATTTGGTGTTGGCTGCTGGCTAGACCTCTCTTCTTGTAGCCTTTCAACCTCAAGGAGACTAGCCTGGGTTTCCTCATACAGTGGCAGCATGCCAAGCCAGTGGAGAGTAGAAATTACAAGATTTCTTGAGGCCCTCAGTTCAGAATTTATATGACATCACTTTCACTACATTTTGTTAGTCAAGTCAAAGAGCCAGCATAAATTCAGGAAGTAGAGACTTAGACTTGCCTCTTGCTGGGAGAAGCAGCAAAATCACATTGCAAAAGGGTATGCATTCAGGAATGGGAGGAATTATTGTGATGATTTTCACATTTAATCTATCACAATATATACTTATTTTGAAAATGATGCTAGCTAATTAAAGCCGCTGATTTTCTTTAATGCTTTAAGAAGAGTAAAACAAGGAAACACTAGTCAGACTTATTCTTACAACTGCTGAGTCCATTTGGTGGCCTTCTATAAATAAATTTTGGTGATTCCTTAAGTTTTTTTTTAATTATACTTTAAGTTTTAGGGTACATGTGCACAACGTGCAGATTTGTTACATACGCATACATGTGCCATGTTGGTGTGCTGCACCCATTAACTCGTCATTTAACATTAGATATATCTCCTAATGCTGTCCCTCCCCCCTCCACCCACCCCACAACAGTCCCTGGTGTGTGATGTTCCCCTTCCTGTGTCCATGAGTTCTCATTGTTCAATTCCCACCTATGAGTGAGAACATGCGGTGTTTGGTTTTTTGTCCTTGCGATAGTTTGCTGAGAATGATGGTTTCAAGCTTCATCCATGTCCCTACAAAGGACATGAACTCATCAATTCTTATGGCTACATAGTATTCCATGGTGTATATGTGCCACATTTTCTTAATCCAGTCTATCATTGTTGGACATTTGAGTTGGTTCCAAGTCTTTGCTATTGTGAATAGTGCCGCAATAAACATACGTGTGCATGTGTCTTTATAGCAGCATGTTTTATAATCCTTTGGGTATATACCCAGTAATGGGATGGCTGGGTCAAATGGTATTTCTAGTTCTAGATCCCTGAGGAATCGCCACACTGATTTCCGCAATGGTTGAACTAGTTTACAGTCCCACCAACAGTGTAAAAGTGTTCCTATTTCTTCACATCCTCTCCAGCACCTGTTGTTTCCTGACTTTTTAATGATTGCCATTCTAACTGGTGTGAGATTTGCATTTCTCTGATGGCCAGTGATGATGAGCATTTTTTCATGTGTCTTTTGGCTGCATAAATGTCTTCTTTTGAGAAGTGTCTGCTCATATCCTTCGCCCACTTTTTGATGGGGTTGTTTGATTTTTCTTGTAAATTTGTTTGAGTTCATTGTAGATTCTGGATATTAGCCCTTTGTCAGATGAGTAGATTGCAAAAATTTTCTCCCATTCTGTAGGTTGTCTGTTCACTCTGATGGTAGTTTCTTTTGCTGTGCAGAAGCTCTTTAGTTTAATTAGATCCCATTTGTCAATTTTGGCTTTTGTTGCCATTGCTTTTGGTGTTTTAGACATGAAGTCTTTGCCCATGCCTATGTCCTGAATGGTATTGCCTAGGTTTTCTTCTAGGGTTTTTATGGTTTTAGGTCTAATATTTAAGTCTTTAATCCATCTTGAATTAATTTTTGTATAAGGTGTAAGGAAGGGATCCAGTTTCAGCTTTCTACAGATGGCTAGCCAGTTTTCCCAGCACCATTTATTAAATAGGGAATCCTTTCCCCATTTCTTGTTTTTGTCAGGTCTGTCAAAGATCAGATAGTTGTAGATATGCGGCATTGTTTCTGAGGGCTCTGTTCTGTTCCATTGGTCTATATCTCTCTTTTGGTATCAGTACCATGCTGTTTTGGTTACTGTAGCCTTGTAGTATAGTTTGAGGTCAGGTAGCGTGATTCCTCCAGATTCCTTAAGTTTTTTTACTGAACTTGTTTTTCTAATCAAATGTTGTTTTAAGATTCATTCTTAGTTTTCCATCTATTCTAAGCAGATCACACTAAAACAGCATAAGAACCTAACATCAAGTAGAAGCAATTATAGTTCCTAAAGGACCTATGTACTCTGGTCCAGATTTTGACAGCTTTGATTATGATGTGGCATTTTACCACACATAACTAAATCCAAAATGATGCAGAAACCAAATTATGAGCCAAGATAGGGTCTGAGATTGTAGAAAGGGTCAGGGAAAAATTGATTTAGAAGGACAAATATTAAACTGTTGATCTATTATCAATTATGTAGAACATAACATCTAAGTATTTTGCAAACAACATAACATGAAAAACGAAGATAATCCTTTCCCTAAAATGCTTGTTTTAAGGAGGGTAGGGAGTGGATATAACTGGGTTGCTACCCTGGAGGTAAGCTGCCTACTGGAGAACTGCTGACGTGACTTTGTATCTTCCATTCCCTGTGCTAAAGGCACTCATAGGTCTTGCCTACCAAATGACACAATGATGCATGCACCATGCTGCCTTGTGGGTATCAAACCATACCTTACAGATCTTTCATTTAAATGCATTTCATGTAGCATTTAAGCGAATTCCATGGAGAAAAAAGGGGTTTTTGTTATAGTAAGTTAGCTATTACAATAATAATAAAAATATTAGCTGTATTGCAATCTAATAATAGCTAATGATAATTTTGTCACTTACTGAACCCAGACAACATGCTAAGTGCTCTTTAGTTTTCCATCAAATCCTTACAAAGATCCTGGGTTAGATATTATCCCATTTTACCAATAAGGAAACAAACAATGAGTGTCTGAGCTAGACCTAGATCTTTAAACCTAAATCTGAGTCCAGAGCCTCTGCTTCCAGTTACATATATATATTCTGATTATTCCTAAAGTTTTATCTCCAGGTCAGACCTGCTTTGAGAGCCTCTAAATTCTGTTTGTAACTATCCATAAGACAGACCATCTGAATTTCCCCAGGCATGTCAAAATTAGCCAGACCAAAACTGAATTTATCTTCTCACCAAACCTGTTTTTCCTCTTCCAGATTTTGATAACAGTGTTGCTATCGATTCGGGCACCCAAGGTAGAAGTCTTGGAGTTATAGAGAGGAGCATCTGCAGAGATGCAAAGTAATGAAAATTACCTGTGTACAAGGTTTGTCTTCTCACTTATCCCCAACATCTAACCTGGAACCATAAGCTATTGGTTATATTTCAAAAAGGCCTAAGAAATACAGTTTCCTCTCTCCATATGCACCATCAGTCTTCTAGTCCCAAACCTCACCTCTGAACCATTGCCATAAACACCTCTGTGCTCTCCCTACCACTGATCTCTGCCTCACTCCAATATTCCACACTATCAACAGAATTATAGTCCAAACAAACCTGACATTACTCTGCACTTCAAAATCCCTTTTGACTGCCAACTGCATAGCCTAATAAGTCAAATCAACAAAAAGCATTAGTACAAAGATTGTGTTTTGGAGTCAGAAAAAATCTGAGCATCCTATCTCCATCACTCACAAGTTTTATGACTCTAGTGAGACCCTCTCTTGAGAAATCAGTTAATGAAGAAAGCACTCAGCAGGACCTAAAATACAGTACACAAAAAAATACTATTAAACCTGGTCCTGCCACACCCTCACACACTTTATGTTCCAAACACACTAGATTTCTTACCCTGTGCAGAAATTCAACAAAGCAAAAATTAATTAAACTGGGTGGGGAGGGAGTATGGGACACAGGGGAATTTTAGGAGAAGATAATAGAGCTGTTGGTTACATAAGTATATCCATTTGTTAAAATTGGACCACTAACATTTTTCAGTGTATGCAAATTTAGCTTTAAAAAAATGTAAAAAGGCCGGGCGCAGTGGCTCACGCTTGTAATCCCAGCACTTTGGGAGGCCGAGGCGCGCGGATCACGAGGTCAGGAGATCGAGACCACGGTGAAACCCCATCTCTACTAAAAATACAAAAAAATTAGCCGGGCATGGTGGCGGGCGCCTGTAGTCCCAGCTACTCGGAGAGGCTGAGGCAGGAGAACGGCGTGAACCTGGGAGGCGGAGCTTGCAGTGAGCCGAGATTGCGCCACTGCACTCCAGCCTGGGCGACAGAGCGAGACTCCGTCTCAAAAAAAAAAAAAAAAAAAAAAATGTAAAAAGTAATAGAGTGGGAGTGGATATAGGTGGCTATATAGATGATAGAAGAATGGCAGAATGTTGATAACAGTCGAAGCTGTGTGATAAGTACAGGAAGATTTATTATACTATTCTGTTTATTTTGCATATGTTTAAATTTTTCTGTAAGTTAAAAAATATGAAAATATGTTAAAACTTACTAACAAAGAAATGCAAATTAAAATCGCAATGAGATACCTCTATATACCCAGCAGAATGGCTAAAATTAAAGACAATTCCAAATGTTGATTTGGAATTCCCATTGAGAGGATGTGGAGCAACGGGAACACTCATAAATTGTTGATGAGTGTGTACAAAACTGTTTTGACATTATCTACTGAATTTAAAAATGCCACTATCTTTTGACCTAGTAATTTTACTCCTAAGGTGTATATCACACCAGAAATGTGTGCACATAAACACCAAAAAACAGGTACAATAACCTTCACAGAAACTTTATTGATGACATCCAAAAACTAGTAACATTTCAAACGTTCTTCAACTGAATGGATAAATTATGTTAAGTTTATACACTGGAATATGATCAATGAAAATGCAAGAGTATGGCTACACAAAACAATGGATGAAATCTTTAAAAAACCAATGTGGAATAAAAGAAGTTAAACACAAAATATGCAGATAATGTATAATTCTACACATAGACTATATGATTCCACAAAACTAATGAATAGTTTTATTCCTGTGAGGAAGAAAAAAGTGGCAGTAATTGATTGGAAAAGATCACAGGAAATTCTTCTGGGTAATTGGTGATGTTCTACTCCAATAGCTGTGTGATGGTGCCATGTTCATTTTATGGTAAATCACTGACCTGTCATATGTGATTGTGCATAATTCTCTGTATGTTTTATACCTGTTAAAATATTTAACTAAATAGTGTTTAGAAATGCATTTCCTTTTTTTAATTACACTTTGATTTCTGGAATACATGTGCAGAATGTGCAGATTTGTTACATAGGTATACATGTGCCATGGTGGTTTGCTGCACCCATCAAGCCATCATCTACATTGGGTATTTCTCCTAATGCTCTCGTTCCCCTTGCCCTCCACTCCCTGACAGGCCCCAGTATGTGATGTTGACCTCCCTGTGCCCATGGGTTCTCATTGTTCAACTCCCACTTATGAGTGAGAACATGCAGTGTTTGGTTTTCTGTTCCTGTGTTAGTTTGCTGAGAATGATAGTTTCCAGCTTCATCCATGTCCCTGCAAAGGAGAGGAACTCATCCTTTTTTATGGCTGCATAGTATTCCATGGTGTATATGTGCCACATTTTCTTTATCCAGTCTAACATTGATAGGCATTTGGGTTAGTTCTGAGTCTTTACTATTGTGAATAGTGCCGTAGTAAACATACGTGTGGATTTGTTTTTATAGTAGAATGATTTATAATCCTTTAGGTATATGGGATTGCTGGGTCAAATGGTATTTCTAGTTTTAAATCCTTGAGGAATCGCCACACTGTCTTCCACAATGGTTATACTAATTTACACCCCCACCAACAGTGTAAAAGCATTCCTATTTCTCCACATCCTCCAGCATCTGTTGTTTCCTGACTTTTTAATGATCACCATTCTAAATGGCATGAGATGGTATCTCATTGTGGTTTTGATTTGCATAGAAATGCATTTCTAAATAGTAAAGACATGAATTAGGCCGAGCATGGTGGCTCACACCTGTAATCCCAACGCTTTGGGAAGCTGAGGCAGGTGGATCCCTTGAGGTCAGGAGTTCACAACCAACCTGGCCAACATGGTGAAACCCCATCTCTACTAAAAATACAAAAATTAGCCAGGGAGGTGGTGGTGTGTGCCTGTAATCCAAGCTACTCCAGAGGCTGAGGCAGGAGAATGGCTCCAACCCAGGAAGCAGAGGTTGCAGTGAGCCAAAATTGCGCCACTGCACTCCAGACCAGGTGGCAGAGCAAGCTCCATCTCAAAATAAATAAATGTAAAGACATGAATAAATCAGAATAGTGTCTTATACCACATACAAGAATATACAACATATATCACTAGAAGTTAGACTGTGAAAAGTCTACCTTCTACAACTCTAAAGCAACTATTAAAATAATAGAAGAATAGTTACCTTTGGAGAAAGAGAAGTGGTATTGAATGGAGGGGTACTGATTTTGGGGTTACCAGACATTTTGTAGATTTTGACCTCAATGATTGTTACATGCATATTTGCTTTATAATAATTCAGTAAGCTGATAGTTGTTTTGTGCACTTTTATTATGTGTGTAATATTTCATAGTGAAAGTATTTTTAAGTAGCTGAACTCAGTTTTAATGCCTCTGAACTACATCTGGCATAAAATTAGACATGATTACTGAATTTTTCAAGGCTTTGTTCCTTTACACATGCTACTCCTCCTGCCTGGAGATATCTTTCCCCTCCACCTGGAGAACTGTTATTCCACCCTTCAGGATCCACCTCAGATGTGACTCCTGTGAAACTAGCTCCCACAGACAACTAATTTCTCCATCCTCCTGCTCCTGTACTACATCATTCTGATTCAACATCTGACTCTCCCATTAGTCTCAATTTCCTCAATAAACATATTCCCCTTTGTTTTGCCAATATCTAGCACAGTACCTGGCACATAACAGGCAATCATTGAAAGTTACCACATGGGCCTGAGTGAATGACTTTCCATTTCTATTGGGATAATGAAAAAATATTGACAGCATATTTAAAAGAGGTACCACATCCAGAGGCATGTGATGTCTGGTTGATATTAATCTTCATCACTGGCTTAAGGGGTTATTTAGCGTCTCCACTGCATAGTTACTATTTTTCCTTTTGTTATTAACAAGTAATTTGTGAGGAGGAAACAATGGCTTTATCACAGAAACTCCTTTTAAGTAATGGTCTTGATAATCTTACTTAGGTTTTAGACATTATCAGGGTCAAAGCAAAAGTAAAAGAGAAAACTGAATTGAATTGAATCTAATATAATTAGAAACTAATGACCAATTATGTAACTGGAAACTACCTTTTGGTATACTCGTATGTAAGATAAAGTTAGAAAAAGCATATCATTACTGTGTGATAATTATCAGTAAATCCATTCCAACAATATTTCTGAGTATCTGCTATATTCCAAACATCATTCGAAACTGATGAGTAAGACAAGGTCTCTTCCCTTTATTCAGCAAAAATGTACTTAGTGCCTACGTGCTAGGTCCTAGGAATACATCCATAAATAAGACAAGAAGTTCCTATGCTCCTGGGGTTTCTAGTCCAATTACTGAAGTGCTCCCAGCCTAACAATGGAGGCATGTAAGGGGTGTATTTTTTCATGATAATCACATAAGCTAGGCACAAGAGATGACTGAAGCCATGGAATTTATAAGGTATCTTAGTAGACAACAGCAGCTTTTGGACACAGAGAAGGAGTGTTTGCAGCATCAGTTTTTAAACTCACTTGAATTAGAGAAGAGATAATAATAATTGATGATAATAATGTGGGTTTGTTTCCAAGTAAATAGTATCATGTTACCAAGACTTATTTCCTAAAGACACCTGACTAATGGATTATCTATTGTTACATATAAGCAGGGTAATTTATCCTAAATCATAAGTTGTAAATGCTATGTGATTCTATTTGAATAGGTAATTATTGGAGAGCTTTGTATTTGATATCATATCATCAAAAGGCATTTTGAGTTTTTCATTGATTCTCTCAACTGCTCCTCCTTATGGCCAAGGAGACTTACTTGCAAGACTGAGAAAAAGGCTGCAGTTCAAGACTGTGGAATAGAATGAAGTTAGCTCGTTTATATGCATGAACCTGCTACTCTAACTTCAATCACATCCTGTTCTCAACCAGCAAATTGGAAATCTTCTCTGGAAAAATGAGATTGTGTCTCATCTCTAATGACAAAATGTCAGAAAAAAAATGTTCACCTTTGGCATATAGGAACTGAGTGCAAAGTTAAAAATTCATACCCACATCTCAAGTCTTAATTCTGGTTGAACACACAGACTACTGTGTACCAGACCATAACCTACAACAAAATTAAAATATTAATTAGATGTCTGGTATTTGCATATATGATCTCTTTAATATTTTAAATAATTTCTAAAGTGGTACCTTGATTTACAAACTGATCTTTTTTTATCTTTTTCAACTGACATTCATTTTCCTCAAACTCTTTATGTTCTGTTCAGATGAAAGTTGTACATCTTGAATCTAAGAAATCTCTAGAGTCAGAGCAGACGAAGGTACTTTACAAAAAGTCAGGGAGCTTGGTGAGTGTTACTTCTACTTTCAAGTCATCAGCTACAGACAGTCAACAGACTAGAAAGCAATTTTCAGTGTTGTGATCTTTATATACAGAGTAAAGAAAAGGTAGATCGCTGAGCATTTTGAAAAAGAACAACAGGAAATTAACTCCTCCACTCAGGCAGACTTGCTTTTATCTAGTTAGGAGAAAGCCCCACAGAATCCACAGTGTCCACATTCTTGGCAAGACCTGTGATGCCAGGCAGTATCCCATAACACCTAGATGGTGGAGTTAATAGCACTGTTTTCAATGGCATAGAATGACATTTTCTTCTTGGTTCTTTGTGGCTGAATACCTAAATCTAGTGTCACTCTCATTTATAAAATAAATGCCTTTGAAAAAAAGTGGGTCAAAGTTCAATGTGTTTATAATGATCTCATTGCTAGAAGAGACCATGTACCCTAGCTGTCATCAATGGCAGTTTCATTTATGGAAACAAAATAGCTTTACGTTTCTCAGAAGATTTTTTTTTTAAGGAACAACTATTACAGGTTATTTTAAAATTCCCACATCAACGTTAGTTCTCTTTTCTTAATCACTTATTAAACTGACAACTATAATTCAAGAAGCTGCAAAAAGATAACATTGAAACCCCTAATTTTTTTTTTTTTTTTTTGAGACGGAGTCTTGCTCTTTTGTCCAGGCCGGCGTGCAGTGGCACTATCTCGGTTCACTGCAAGCTCCTCCTCCTGGGTTCACACCATTCTCCTGCCTCAGCCTCCCGAGTAGCTGGGACTACAGGCACTCGCCACCGTGCCCGGCTAAGTTTTTGTATTTTTAGTAGAGACAGGGTTTCACCGTGTTAGCCAGGATGGTCTTGATCTCCTGACCTCGTGATCCGCCCACCTTGCCTCCCAAAGTGCTGGGATTACAGGCATGAGCCACTGCGCCCGGCCTGAAACCCCTCATTTTTTAAAACTCTTGTCTTTCTAGTCTTAAAAAACTCATTTTAAACTCACAACCCGGCCAGATGAATGAAGATACAAAATAACACTCAAGTCAGCTAGGTAAGTAGAATTAATGTCTTAAAGATTATTCACTAAAAGCCAGACTTCAAGACTACACAATATATCCATATAATGAAAGTGCACTTGTACTCCTTAAATTTATACAAATAAAAATAAATATTATGAAAGTGCTATATTTTATTTGGAAATGTTTGAAACATATCTAGACTTGTATTTCATTTAACTGTTCCTTAGGATTTCACTTAAAACAAAGAACTCTTGTATTGAAATAATTAAAAGCATCTACAGAAGATATTTTATAGTCCACTTGTTCATCCCTACATTATCTTTGTGTTTAAAAGAGACAGAAAAATTCGAAGAAAAAATATGAAGACAGGCTGGGCGTAGTGGCTCACACCTATAATCCCAACACTTGGGGGAGCCAAGGCTGGAGGATAGCTTGAGGCCAGAAGTTTGAAACCAGCCTGGGCAACATAGGGAGACCCTCATTTCTACACAAACATTTTAAAAATTAGCTAGGCATGCTGGCACTTTCCTGTAGTCCTAGCTACTCAGGAAGCTGAGGTGGGAGAATCACCTGAGCCCAGGTGTTCAAGATTATGGTAAGCTATAATCACACCACTATACTCCATCCTGGGCAACAGAGTGAGATGGTCTCAAAAAATATATATGTATATATATGTGATATTTACATATTAATATATGTGTACCTATATGTAAGTATATGATGTGTAAATATATATAGACATACATATGAGATTAAGAGAAAGAAAGAGCTAATTAACATTTGTTGAGTCACTATTCTGTCTGAGACACCAGGCCACTTTATATCCATTATCTTACTTAGGGAAATATGAACCAAAACAAAGCGAAAGCATCAGCCAGCTTTATTTTAACCTTCATATGCTCCCTGAGCATGGAGATAAATGGAGTTACATATTCTCTCCAGTAATTTTTTATATGACCTAGGAAAGAATCACTTTCTCCAATCTTTCTTTAGCTTTACTTACACAGGAGGTTGTTGCAGATTCATAGAAACTGTCACTATGCACCCAGAAGAAAATGTCTGAGACACACATGGCTATCTACAAACCCAGTATTTTGGCAGGATCATGGTTACTGCAAATAAACCACACCTAACATACTGAGATCTGTCCGAACACCACACTTTAAAAGAGATATAAACAAATGGATACACATTCACACTGGGAGAGGACCTGGAGAGGGAGACTTGAAACCATGCCCTGCATGGAATGTTCAAATGAAGTGGGGAGATTTTGCCTAGCCAGCAAAGTCTTCAACTCTATATGAGAGTGTTGTATGGAAAAGGAATGTGTTCTATATAGTCATCCTTGCTGGGGTGTGAGAAGCACAGGAATGCTAATTACAATGCAACAGAATAAAGAATTTTCTGACCAAGCTGTCCTATAATTGAATGGATTGCCTCAGGAGGTGTTAAGTTCCCACCACTAGGAAATGTTCGAACTTTGGCCAGGACATTAGTAGAAGTATGGTGAAAGGGATTCAAACACTTGATGGGAACTTGGAGTAAAAAGGGTGGTTTTAAAGTTAATTCCAACACTGACAGTGTGCAAAAATGAAAGGGATAAGACTGGCAATTGAACCAAACTTTCATGCCTCTGAACTCATATATGTAGAAATATAACAAATCTGAATAAACTTTTCTCACATGAACCATGCAATAAGAAGTCAGACTTACTGTTTTGATCTTCCTAATTCAAAGTTAGAATATACTTTTTACTGAGGTTTCTTTCATAAACTGAGACACAAGCCAGCAACTTGACCTATTAACACCAACACCTAGATCAAGCATTGTTAGTTATCCTCTATAAATATTAAGTACACAATTCAATTGATTGAGCACTTGTTATATGCCAATCATGGTACTAAAGTTTGGGGGATATGATTGTGAACAACAACAAAAATACGTGATCTCCATCTTCATGGCATTTATAGTCTAGTATAATTGCTGTCTCCTACAGATGATATGAAGTCTACTGTTTTTAGCATAGGTTTTCATTAATTTACTTTCTGATTAAAAATAATCAGTTTTTCAAAATAATTTTTAAAAGAAAAAAGCATTTTCCTTCTATTAAACACTAAGCAAAAAATTCATGATTATCAACCCAGAAGTGTCCAATTTACATAATTTGAGAAACTCTACTTCTACCAAAAATACCTTACTGCTTATACTCATGGAGTTAGTACAAATATGCATATATGTAAGAATCTATTTTGCTATGACTAATTTATATAGACTACATCATTTGCCTAAAATACGATTTCATTAAGAGAATACAATTACTTGTATAATCAAAAGTCACTAATGAAAGTTAATCAGCTGGCTTTTTGCAGTCTTCATATAGGCAATACACGACTAGGTCAGGATTTGAAACATTTGTGGTTATTTTTTCTGGTTCTTACATATACCGATAGTTTAATTTGCTACAAAACTAAATTTGCAGTTGAGCAAGAAATCTGGAAGTAGGATTAGGTTAGGAGCTAGAAAAAAAACTTTCAAGGTTAAATTAGATAATTTAGTTGACTAACATTATCAATAATAATATATTGAAGAGTCCGTAGAGATAGTCCATGAAGCCTTAAGTTTCTGCCATATACACAGTCACATTCTAAGGAGATGAATTCCTGTATTCTTGCCAGGGATCATCCAGAATCATTTGCAGGTAAAATGATTCCTTCTACCTAACAATAGTTGATTAGACCAGTTATCATTTAATCAGTCACAGGCAATCATACGGTCTGACACATGATAGGCACTCAGTGAAAAAATATATATATATATATATATATTCTAGAGACAGGGACTTGCTCTGTCACCCAGAGGCTAGAGTGCACTGGCACAATCATGGCAGCCTTGACTTCCTATATTCAAGCAATCCTGCCACTTCAGCCTCCTGAGTACCTGGGACTACAGGCATGCTCCACCACACCTACTAATTTCTTTTTTCTTTTCTAGGGACAGGTCTCATTATGTTGCCCAGACTGATCAAGCAGTCCTCCCGGCCTTGGCCTCCCAAACTGCTGGGATTACAGGTGTGAGCCACTGTGCCCAGCCTCAATGAACATTTTTGAATGAAGGCACAAATTGACAGAAGCGGAAGTAAACTCAGAAATGGCGTAACAGGGACTAAGGAGAAAAATAACTCACTCATTGACTCATTTAATAAATATTGACTGATTTCTATACGTAGATTAGGCACTGTGTGTCAGATACTGTTCTAGGGTATGTATGGGTAAACAAAACCAGACATGATTACACTGGCCCTCAAGGAGTTTACAATTTAATTGAAGAGACAGATATTAATCCAAAATCACCAAATATAATATGCATAATATGATCAGTGGTGTGGTAAGAGATATGGTGCTAGAAGAGGGTATAACAGAGAGATTTGACCCTGCCAGGGAGGTCAGGGAAGCCTTGCTTAAGGAAATAAGGAATTGCCCAATTAAAGTGTAGTAGAAAGAATGTTTTAGGCAGAGGGTCTGACAAGTTCAAAAGTCTTCATGAAAGAATGAGAGCTAGTGTGACTGCTGCACAGTGGGCATGGTATGGGATGAGATCAAGAAGACCCTTATAGGCCATGTACAGGGGTCATTTATCTTAACAGCAAAGTAAAAACAGAGTATGTAGCAAATATATAGATTTGCTCACTAAACTCAAACGTGCACACAAAATGTGGAGTTGTTGTGTGTGTGCACTTTTTGATTGAGATATTGACATATAATAAAAGTTGCCCTTTTAAAATGAACAATTCAGTGGGGTTTAGTACACTTATAGAGCTATGCAACCATCACCACTATCTGATTTCAGAACCTTTTAATTACCCCAAAAGGAAGTCCTGTACTCATTAGCAGTTGCTTTCTATTACCCTCTTCCTCCAGTCTCTAGCAAACATTAATCTGATTTCTAGCTCTGTGAGTTCACCTATTCTCGACACTTCATATAAATGGAATCATAGAACATGTGGCCTTTTGTGTCTGGCTTCTTTCACTTAGCCTAATGCCTTCAAGGTTCACCCATGTTGTAGCATGCATCAATACTTCATTTCTTTTGAATGCCAAATAATACTGTATGGTACTAACATACCACATTTTTTAATCTCTTCATCCATTGATGAACATTTAGGTTGTCTCCACTTTTTGGCTATTACAAATAATGTTGGCATGAACATTTTGTATCAGTTTTTATGTGGATGTATATATTAATTTATCTTGGGTGTATACCTAGGAGTGGAATTTATGGGTCATGTGGATCTTTTGCTAGTGTTCACTATTAACATCTATCTTGGATGAATTTCTGGCCTGTTCTTCACTCTGCTTAGAGCCCATTACTGCCCCATGGTCCAGGCTCAGCCTCTCCTGGGATCATGCTGGCATCTGTGTGTTTGCCACATACTCTATCCAGCTCCCGGCCCAGACTGTCCATAGCAGCCCTGCCAGCTCTAAACTCAGCATCCAGGCCACACAGGAACTGAGAATCAGGAATGCAAACTAAACCTCTCTCTTACTGAACACACCACATAACCCTTTTAACTATGGTATGCACTCCCCCAAGTGGGTGCAGGACTGCCCTGCACTACGGTTTCTCCCAGGATCCCAAACAGTGAGTGGAAGGATAATTCATCCAATTGTGATGCTTGCCTCAATTTATCTAATATATTTTTCCACAATTGGTGAGGTTAGGAGAAGGCCAGCATGTCTCTTCTCCATTTAGAGTTTCAAGGCCTCAGAACAAAGATAAGAATTCGTTCAACAATCTTCCCACCCTGATTTCTGTCTCCTCCCTTCTAGTCCACCAAAACTGGTACAATTTTTTTTATGTCTCACACAATTCAATTATTTTCACTAGGGAGTGTTTTGGAACTCTGTGGAGGTATTATTAGTTGGCACAATGATTGGGAAGTGTGACTGACACTTAGTTGAACAGGTTCAGGGATACCAGATGTCTCGCAGTGTTTAGGACCATCCCTTGCAACATTTGCCTTATGCTTTTTTAGCAACAGTTTTATCAAGATACATTTCACATACCAGGAAATTCATCTATTTAAAGTATTCAATGGTTTTTAGTGTATTTACAGTTACACAACCATCACCAGAATCTTAGAACATTCATCACCCCCAAATGAATCCTGTACCTATTAGCAATCACTCCCTATTTCCCCTGAACTCTCTATCCCTAGGCAATAAAAATCTACTTTCTGCCTTTATGATCTATGTTGTATATTGCATATAAATGGAGCCGCACAATATGTGACCTTTCATGTCTGACTTCTTTTACTTAGCATGTTTTCAAGGTTCATCCATGTTGTGTTTCCTTCATTTTTATGGCTGGATGATATACATAAAAATATCGATATACATCAATATTGTATTGATATACCACATTTTAATTATCCATTCATCCATTGGTAAATTTGGGTTGTTTTCACTTTTGGCAATTGTGAACAATGCTGCTATGAACATTCAGGTAAAAGTGTTTGAGTGGACATGTCTTCACTTTTCTTGGGTATATTCCTAGGTGCATAATCCTGGGTCATATGGTAACTCTATGCTTAACCTTTTGAGGAAAAGTCAGACTGTTTTTCAAAGTAGCTGCACCATTTTACAATCTTGCTAGCAGCATATGAGGGTTCCAATTTCTCCACATCTTTGTCAATACTTGTTGTTGTCTGTCTTTTCTATTATAGCCATCCTACTTGGTGTGAAGTAGTATCTCATTGTGATTTTTTTATTGTGATTTGATTTGCATTTCCCTGGTGGCTAATTATGTTGAGCATCCTTTTATGTATTTATTGGCCATTTGTATACTTTCTCTAAAGAAATATCATGGCTGACTTTTGAATATCTCACTAGACTTCATAGAGGTGAAAACATTGCTTATCATTTTCTGAGCCTAGAATCTAACTCCAGTTACATGGAATCATGAAGTATTTTTTGCATGGTTTTAATATGCAGTGAATTCAAGGAATGCAACCACCATCTAAATTGTGTGCCAATTATACCTTGTTTTATTTGGAAGCTTAGCAAGATTTGTTCATTATTTCAGAATACCTCATCACCAGTGGCAGTGCCCTCATGGTATTTGAATTGCTGGCACAACATGCTTTTTTTATCAGTCTGCATTTGTTGCTGTGAGATGCAAATATGTATCAGATGGAATTTGAGACTACTTTTAACAGACTTAGAAACCCAGAACTATAATTGAATGTTAACAATAAGGGTTGTTTAAAAATATTTTATATGATTTCCAACTTAGATATTTTAATGTTGTATAAAATGTTACCTATGTTGTGAAAGTTACTTAATTACTAAAATTAAGTAATTTTTAATGGTCTGTTGGTTTTCAATCTTTCTTTGACTCTGTTCCCAGAAGCCTGTCAAGCAACCCTTTTGGAAGCCTCTTCTGATGTTATTTTCTTTTTCAATCTGCCTCTTTGCCTATCTAAGAATATAGTATCCAAGGTCTTTTTAAATACCAAAAACAGAATGCAGTAGGATTTTAAGACAGGAGATATGTTTTCTGCGTGTGTGATACAATCTGTCCAATGTCATAATAAAGAGACTCATTTTACATTGTACTAACAAACAAGACCAAACTCATTTGTACAAATATCATACTTCCTCATTTCCTCCTTTTCAACTGTCTGTAATTTGTCTTGGCTGTTATCCACACTTCAATTATGGTTATTTCCCCTCTTTCTCTTATCACATACAAATAAGTCTGATCTTTTATTACATATCCTAATTCTAGTTTACATTTTCATCTCCATTGTACTTCTGCTCTTTCATTTTCTTGTATTTCTTATACAGAAGAGTTTCTTACTTCTCTTAAATTCAAACTTTTTCATTATAACAAGAGAGAAGCATCTAACTGCTTCATTATATCTTCTAGTCTAGACATGCCCAGGCATTTACACATTGAAAGACTTACTATTTTATAACAAATTGCTTTCCCTCTATGTCTCTTTTATATTAGGTTTAGGTTATTATATTGACTTTTGAAAATTATATGTAGAGATAATTTCTGTTACCTATGACTTTCATTTCAGAATTAGAAAGGAGGTATTACAAAACATTAGTTATGAAAATAGGACTCTGGGTTAAAAATCACTGGTCTACATTGTATCTTTATCCAAGCCAGTGCTGCAAGCTTCATGGGCTGGCTGTCACACAAGAAAAGGACATTTTCTCTGCGCTATGGCAGGTGCAATGATCTCAGGTGAGTAGGCTTGGTTCTTGATATGCTAAAGGAATTTAGATACTAAACTGTAGCCCAAGCCTAGTTTCATGATTAAAGAAGTCAAGTAACTATTCTCTCATTCCCACTGCAGTGAGTCTCAAGGCTCAGCTTCAGCGGAGGAAGACAATAAAACTCATGATTTAAGGGACAGATTCAAATGTATTATTTTAATGATTGCTAGCTATAAATGTTTTAAGCATGGTGGGAGGCAACGATAATCTCCAGCTGCTGTGAAGGAATGATGTTAAGAATCTAGCTCCTTTATATCCGAACTTTATATATTGATTATCTTCAAGTAACATAGTTGCTCAGCTGTGGTCTGGGGCTCTGCACATCTCACTAATAAAGGGAGAGACTCGAACGGGAGGAGTCTAGTTGCTGCTGCATGAACTGGAAAATACAGAGGCTTTATGCATCTCGCCTTCTCTCCCTGAATCTTCCCATTGTGTTTGTTTTAATATATGATTCAATAAAGTTGAATTAAATCCAATATCAAGACATTTCCTATAATTATTACCTGGTTTTATAGCAAGAAGAGTCACATTGGTCCCTGTAAATGGTTTAATGAAGATTGTATTATTGATCCAGCCACCAACATGGCTATGACTTTCCAAACTAGAGAGAAATAGGGTCATCAACTGCCTTGAATCATTTTGGGGAGAAAGTGTATATAAATTGTAGATATGGAATAACTAAGTCCAAATGACCAGCAAGAAAAATTTCTGAGAAGGATCATAGAATCTTTTCATGGGAAATATTCAATATATTTATGTCTATTGGAAATAGAGAGGACAGGAGTACTGGATTTCTTCGTCCCTTTCAGACAGAGGGTTCTGTGATTCTTTAAGGACTGTAACTAAAATAGAAAGATTTAGGGTTCTTTGAGTCGTCTACTGGCGGATTATATTATTGAAATTGCTGGTTTATTCTGTATACCTTAGTGACACATGGTTCCTGTTTCTTTTCTCTTGTTTGAATCAGTCACTTCCTAATAAAATGGAGAATCTTTATGAAATATGACTTCTTATCTTACAGATTCAGCAGTACTTCTGCCTACTATATTAGTTTTCTGGGGCTGCAATACAACACACCAAACAGATTGAGTGGCTTAAACAACAGAAATGTATTGTCTCATAGTTTTGGACACTAGAAGTACAAAACCAAGGCCTCAGCATGGCCATACTCCCTCTGAAGGCACTAGGGAAGGATCAGTTCCAGGCCTCTCTCCCAGCTTCTGGTAGTTCCTTTGCTGTGGGAGCAGAACTCCAATCTTCCCATGGTATTTCCCCGTGCGTATGTATCTCTGTGTCCACATTTCCCAGTTTTATAAGGACGCCAGTCATATTAAATTAGGGACACACCCTACTCCAGTATAACCTCATCTTAAGCAATTACTCTGCGATGACCCTATCTCCAGATAATGTTACATTCTCAGATACTGTGGGTTCACAACACAACATATAAATTTCTTGGGGGCCGAAACACGATCCAACCCAAAACAACTTTTTGCTAAAAACAGTAATACCTTGTCTGTGAAAGTATGGCTATACAAAAGGAAGTAAAATAGTGGTTTTGAATAGTGGTATAGCAACCACAACTTCTAGTTTCAATTTCTAGTCCTCCTGCTTATTTTTCTTCTTGATACTGAAGTAGAAAAACACCAGAAGTCTGGCACAATTATGTGTCTGTAAGTTACTCTGAGTGGCTTGTTTTTGTGTGAGAGGTAACATAATACCAACAGAGCTACAACTACTTGTCACAGAAGAATATGCAAAATTACCAGCCGAACTTCAAAGATTCTTTTAGATTTATGCATATAAACACTGCTGATACACACCTCACCTTCCAGCTGCCATTTTCCTCAAGGTTAAGAATCTTCAAAGCAAAGCTCAGCCCAAGCAAAGTTGTCAGGCAAAGGAGAATTCCCTTTTTGCCTATCCCCTTTCCCTCCACTCTTGCATCTCCTCTCCTTGCACAGCATGCCTGGGGCACTTCACCGTGTCTCATTTGCCTTTCCCAGCCAGGATCCTCTGAGGTCCTCTAGCTATTCTGCCTCAGCCTTGCAATTTGGCCCAGCCTGCCTCTACCACACAGGATTTGTTATCATGAGTTTACTTGCAGAAATCTGACAGCCCTGGATTTCCTCAGGATCAGACTAAGATGCCTTCTTTGATCACAATTAGCAAAATCATGAATTGATCCATACTAATGTGGTAGTGGAAGACAGATAAAGGAGTTACCCAGGATCCTTCCATACCTTCTAGGTAAATCTATGTGTCAGAAAAAAAGAACTTCTGGAGACAATGGGGATGGCCTTGTTATATAATTCAACATAGTGGCTTTAGTTGGGAATCTCAGGCAAGATCAGCTACATAATGTGCAAGGTCTAGTGCAAAATGAAAACGCGGGGCCCCATGGTCAGCATCCCAACCCCAGGGCAACAGGCAACCCCAAAGGACTGTCATTTCCATGTCAACATATACTCAGTGCCTGGATCTGGTGTGTTCAAGAGGCTTCCACCAAGTCACCTGTGAAATGGGTTGTGGCATTTCACAATGTGAAATGGTGTCAAGCTTGTGATGGAGACAGCTGCCACCTTGTCCTGCCGTGAGATACCACAGGGCATGCACCAGATTCTGGCCCTCCTTGCACCTGCACCCAGGACCTGGTTCCTGGCCCAGGCAAAGGGTGGCACTGGTCATAGGTGAGAATAGGAAGGAGATAGCAGGGCATGCCTAGGGCACCAGGGGCTGGAGAGCAGGCAGCCAGAGAACCTGTCCAGGGGAGGTAGGGAGGCAGCACTTTGTGTAAGTCTAGGCCCCATGTCTCCAGCAAATGCTCTGTTGTCCTATCAGACTTCACTTGCAAAACACAAAATCAAATATAAAATTATTGAAGTTTTAAGACAGCAACCACAGAGCATTAAACCCCAGGTGCAAGGACTCCACAGAAAAGGGAACAATGTTTTCATACAAGTAGACCTTCGTGGTATTTCTTCAATCATGTGTCATCATAAGAGACACCAAAACATCCTGCAAAGAGTATAGGATTTGGAGTGAGAAGATCCAGATTTGTCTCCTCAGTTTTAGACTTACTTTATCATTAAAGAAATGATATTATCATTAAACTGTACAAAACCATGCATTTTCCATCTTATGATGGTCTCATATTAGGTGGTATCCTCTAACAGCTAAACGGAATAAGGTTAGTGTCACAGAGACCATGAGCTAGCTACCAAAATCTATTCATCTCATCTTTGGGTACAGGATAGCCTAGATTTCCCAGACTTTCTTACAGATAGGTGGAGTCCTATGACTGACTTCTCTCCAATGGAATGTGACCGGAAATGACATATGCTACTTCCAAGCCAGGCCCAGAAAAATCTCCCACAGCTGCTTCTCTGTGCCCTTCTTAGACTGGTTGTAGGCGATAACAGGGCCCTAGAAAGAGGAATTCTTAACTGGGGCACATGGAACCCCAGAAATTCTCTAGATAGAATTCAGGGACTCTATGATTTAGATGAGAAAAATATTTAAATTTGTATTTCACTGATCTCTATGTGGGATGTAGCATTTATTTTCACTATTAATATAAGCAACAAAGCACAGTGTGATGAGAAGTAATTGACTCTTTAACCAATAATGTCACCAGTGCTGTCATATTTTATTACAGTTGCTGCAGACATCTCAAAATACAATGTATTCTCATCACTACTGTGATATTAGAGTAATAATTAGATCCACTGCTAATTATTATTTAAGCATGAAATAAAAGCACATATACTATATGTGACAAATTAGATCTTTTAATATTTTTAAAACTATATTTCAACATAGTTTTCATTATGTCATCTTAATATTTAATTTTATGCATTTGTAAACATTATTCCAAGAAGAAAATCTTGAGGCTTGACCAGACCTCCTAACATGGCCCATGACACAAAAAGTTTAGAAACCCTGATAGGATTATGCTAAAGAGAAAAAGTCTACACAGGAAAAAAAAAAAAAGGTTATTTACTATGTGATTCCATCTAAATGACACTGTGGAAAAGGCAAACTTATCAGGTCAGAAATCAGTGAGGAAGGAAGGAGACTGTCTACAAAGAGGTACAAGAGTACTTTTTGAAGCAATGGAAATATTCTGTATGTTGAATGTGATGGCGGTTACACAACTGTATACATTTGTCAGAATTCATTGAACTGTACACCTAAAAAGACAGAATTTTAATATATCTAAATTATACCTAAATTTGGTAAATTTAACTTTTAAAAAACAGCCCTGCTAGAAGATAGCAGGGTCACAAGATTAAAGGAGCTGGCATGTTGTCTTCAAGGGGAGCCACCCACTAACCTGAACAACTGCCCAGGGCTGTCATGTGAGAGAGAAATCATCTTCTATTGTGCTGAGTTTGTGTACTTGAGTTTATTTGCTACCAAATAAACTTAGACTACCCTTACACATTTAGGAAGAGTATTTTGTACAGCATAATACAAATGTGGAATGAGAATATAATGTTCCTGATGCTGTTAGTCAGGAGGTTTACATAATTTGGACAACTACTTAACTTCTCTGAACTTCAATTTCCCCATCCATGGACTGAATGGAGTTGATAGTAACCACCCACCCCCGCCCCCCACCACACTCCCTTGCACTATGTTGTAAAGATGAGAGACTGCATAAATCTTAGCCTAGAGCACCCAACAAATGAAAAGCTGTTATTCAAGTAGCCACCTACTCTGATTATACTTGGAGCATTGCCTAATGTATTGGTAGTCCCAGCCCTATAAAATCTAATATTACACTTTCTTTAGCAAAACTATTTCTCGAGGTTTCATCTTCTTTTTTTAGCAAGTGGTTTTCATATCTCAAAGTTAGTTGAGATGTTCAAGACCATCTGACCCAACCCTTTCATTTTCTATTTCTGCTTAGGGTAACAAAATGAAAGCAAGTGCATGGCCTTCTTCTGAGTGACAGAACTGGCAGCTCAGAGCCACTGCTGAAAAAGAAGATCCAGAAAATCCCCACATTTTGAGTCACAGCTGCTGCTGCTGAGGGCCAAGATACCATCCCACAGGGCTCCGCCACTCTGGAAGAACTAAGGAGGAAAGACCTGGGAGAGGAGAGGTCACAATTTGGGAGGCTACACTTTTATTGAAATGAGGCTATTCTCTTCCTTTACCTCTAGGAAGCCAAAGAAAGTTCATCAGAGAGATTGAGGATTCCCAAACACCCCCCTCTTCCCCGCCACCTCCACTAAACTAGGGACTAGAGCTAGCGTCTTATCTAAGAGTGGATCAAGAACTGGATTAGCAAAGGGCCTGATGCTGCTTCACAGACTGATGATAGATCTTAGAGGTTTGCCTGTGAGAGGCAACCTGCATTTCCACTATCGGCAGCAACAAGGATTCTTGAATGCCTGTGGGCCAAGATGACACTGTTAAAGGAGCCTGATCCTTAGCGATCTACTCCACTGAACAATGGCCAAAGACCCAATGGGACCCCAACAGCAAGAGGCAAGTGGCGGGAACCAACTGGGACAGGAGCTGCAGACATGATAGCTGTGGAGTCCAAGCCAGATCCCCAATGCCAGGGACTACGCAAAGACGAGGTCCCTATTAGCACCCTTACAGGAACCAACAAATGCACCTCAGAGAATCCGTATGTGCTTGCTACCAAAACCACAAATGTGTTAAGCACCAGTCAGTGTCAGAGAATCAGTAACTCAGTCACAACAAACAGAGTGGAAACTACTACCTCACCATAAGTCATTCTGTAAGAAGACCTCTGCTTCTATCTTTCCTACTCACTTCCCACCCCAGCACCAGAGGGGAAGCAATGCGAAAAGAGGGATGAAGAGAGGTGTCTCACATAGCATCCACTTTGTGTGCTCTCTCCACACTCCTGCCAGCTATACCCAAACCACCACTCCAGCTTCTGCCACCACCACAACTGCCACCACCACCACCATTACCACTACCATCACCACCATCACCATCACTGCACTATTGCCACTATCACTACCATCACTACCATTACCACCACCATCACCACCATCACCACCACCACTACACCATTGCCACCATCACTACCATCACCACCACCACTACCACCACTACACTATCATCACCATCACCACCACCACTACACCATTGCCACCATCACTACCATCACCACCACCACTACCACCACTACTATCATCACCATCACCACCACCACTACACCATTGCCACCATCACTACCATCACCACCACCACTACCACCACTACACTATCATCACCATCACCACCACCACTACACCATTGCCACCATCACTACCATCACCACCACCACTACCACCACTACTATCATCACCACCATCACCACCACCACTACACCATTGCCACCATCACTACCATCACCACCACCACTACCACCACTATCATCACCACCATCACCACCACCACTACACCATTGCCACCATCACTACCATCACCACCACCACTACCACCACTACACTATCATCACCACTATCACCACCACCACTACACCATTGCCACCTTTCCTACCAGCATCACCACCACCACCACAACACTACCACTACTACCACACCACAACACCACTGTCCCCACCATCACTATCAGCCTAGAGCCAGAGGTCTTACTGGTATATGTGAGGGTGTGGATAGAGATTTGGGCCTAGCATGAGTTTAATACTTAAAAACAAATACTACTGAATTTTAAAACATGTTTAATAAACTGTCTTAACAAACGTGTGTCTTCAAAGTTGTGGAAGTGCACTACTATGCCTCAAAGGAGCCCATTACCCAATCACTTGAAAAAATAAAACCATTTCATGTTTATGCCCACAACGAATTGGGAATTTTTGATAGAATGAATAATAAATTCAATAAGTTGACATTCACTGAGCACCAAGTATATCTCAAGCAATTTAAGGCTGGCATTCGTTTAAACATGATCTCTTTCATACCTAGGAGAACCTTCTTGTTGTAATAGCTTCCAAGCCAAAGTAAGCCAATGAATTCTTCCCAATTCTAATGATAAAATAATTGGTTTGCCAATGGACTATGTGTAAATGTGTCTTAACAAGCACAGTTACTGGTCAGGCAATCATTGATGCCTCATAAATTAAGAGCAGGAGGCAAGAACAAGTGGTCCAGTGGATCTCAGAGCTTTGCCAGGAAACTACTCACCAGGGCATTACCTTGTTGGTTAATGAATGCCCATACAGCAGAAAACGTGGGATGCGAACATTGCTTCTTGCCACTAATGCATTTCATTAGTGGATGATCAGTATTCATTTGCAGAAAATAAGCACATCTGTTCTGAGACATATATTAGTAACAAAAGCAAAGTCACAACCAGATGCTTCCCTCAGGGTTTTGATAGTGGTAGTGGTGATGCTTTGGTTTGTTTTTTTGCTCTTGTATAGACAAAAGTTCACCATGAAATGACTCACCAAAACAGAAACTGAAAAACAAAAGTTAAGGATAATTCATCATAATCCTTCATCAACCCCAGTAAGAGGAAAAAGGCTAAAATTGCATGCTTTGCCATTGTTATAGGTTGAACTGTGTCCCCCCCAGATTCATATGTTGAAATCTTAACTCCCAGTACTTAAGAATGTGCTTGCATTTGGAGATAGAGTCTTTAAAAAGATAATTAAGGTAAAATGAGGTAATTAATGTGGACCCTAATCCCAAAAGACTGCTGTCCTTATAAGAAATGAAAATTTGGACACCGACACACGCAGGGAAAAGAGCATGTGAAGACACAGGAAGAAGACAGCCATCTATAAGCCAAGAAGAGGGGCCTCAGAAGAAACCAGTCCTGCTGATACCCTGATTTCAGACTTCTAGCCTCCACAACTGTGAGAAAATAAATTTTGGTTGTTAAGCTACCCAGTTTGTGGGTACTTCACCACAGCAGCCCTAGCAAACTAGCAAAGGCCATCATTGTTTTTCAACAGTATTTTCACTTAAAATCATGGCACTGTAGAGCTGGAAAGTGCCCAAGCATCCATTATTCAGTCCAACCTATCATTTATGTATAGTAATAATAACTAGCAGTATTGAGTGCTTAGTGTGACAGACACTGTAAGGGACATATAATATATTCTGATATTTACATCAACTCTGCTATGTATTTACTGTCATCTCCATTTTTACAGATTCCCAGAGGCAGTGAACACCAGAAACTTGGATTCAAACTCTGATTTGCTTGACACCAAATTCCTGAACTCTGGAACACTACATAGAAATGAGTTAAGCAATTTGCATAAAGTCAACAACTAAGTCACAGCAGAACTAGACCTAGAATGGAGGTCACCTAACTCCCAAACCGTATCCTGCCTCAATTACTATAAGGACTTTTTTAAATACAAAGTTTTATAAAGTGCATGGGCTGGCACACGTTGCCTAGTAAAGCTGTGAGACTCACTGGATGTGCCTCACGCTCTACAATATCTTTACAAATATTTCAATGAGTATCCAAGGATGAGTAGGTTGGAAAGTGTGTGAAGTTTCTGAGGTCTAGGGACATGTGTGAGAGTGTCTGGATGCTGCACAAAAGTAACAGAAGCGGGAGAGGCCATGCCAATAAGGTTTAAGGTTTGAAGAGTAATATTCAAGTAGTGGGGTTCAGAAGATGAGGAACAGTTTTCGCCATACCTGCTCATCCATAAGCTCACTTATACCCTAAATCCTTTTATACAATTGGCACCTAAATAGGAAATTCTGGGATTTAGGAGGGTTTCTTCTGAAGGAATTGCTTTTCCTCTTCATGCTTCTAGAGCTTTAAGTTAAACTCCACTTTAAAGTGAACTCCTATAGTCTACATTCAAGCTTGTTCTTGACATTCTCATTAAAGCTGGATTATAAAATTTCATTTTAAAAATCCAAAATAAAACCGACAGTTTATGACTGTGGTGTGAAGTATCGCAAATGAAAAATGAAAACTAGGTTTGCAGGAGAAATTGCCTCCTCTAAGCTGCGATCACGTGTCAGTAGTCCTCAAAGTGTAGTTCCCAGGCCAGCAGCAACAGTATCATTCAGGTGGAAACTTAGAAACACAAAGGCTCAAGCTCCTCTCCTGGGCATATTGAATGAGAAACTCTGCAATCTGTGCTTTAATAAGCCTTCCAGGTGATACTGACACACATATATGCATTAGAAACGCTGCTCCGTAGGTACTAAAATGTTTTTTAAAGTCTTGAAATACCAAACTCCAAAATCTTTAATAAGTGATTTTAAAGGGAAAGGTGTCAGAATGACCCTTACCTATTGTTAAATCATGTTCTTTCAAAGACACAACACCATCTATGAAAGTGATTCCTGTATGTTGGCCTTTAAGTGCCCTTGAACACCAAGTCTGTGAGCATTGAGGGAGAACAATACACAAAAATAGTTGTGTAATTATAAATCATTGGCACTTAATTTTCTTAAATTTTTGATATTCCTACAAAAATATCCTTCTGGGACATTATCTGTTCCATTAAGTATTCTGAAATCTAAGGAATACACCAAGATATTAACAATGGTTATCTCTGAGCAGGGAAATTATGGGTGAATTTTATTCTCATCTTAATATTTTATATAAATATTTTTTCTTAAAATATTAAGGTAAGGTTAAATAAGCAATATGAGGTTCTATCAAACTCAATAAAAAGCCATTATTCATAATAGCTATAGCCAGATCCACTTTTAATAGTAGAGAAAGGTTTTTTTTTTCTAACTTTTATTTTACATTTGAAGGTACATGTGAAGGTGTGTTACATTAGGCAAACACGTATCTTGGGGCTTTGTGGAACATATTATTTCATCACGTAGATTCTAAGCCCAGTACCCAATATTTATGTTTTCTAATCCTTTCCCTCTTCTCACCCTCCTCACTCAAGTAGAACCCAGTGTCTGTTGTTTGCTTCTTAATGAAGAACAAAATTTTTACAAATAAGTTTAACCATGGAGGTGAACTATCTCCACATTGAAAACTATAAAACATTAATGACAGAAAATGTAGAACACACAAGTAAAATTGTATCCCATGTTCATGAATTGGAAGAATTAATATGAAAATGCCCATGCCACCCAAAGTGATCTACAGAGTTAATTCCATCTCCATCAAAATTCCAATGGCATTTTTCACAGAAATAAAAAAACTCCAAAATATATAGAGAACCACTAAAGGTCCCAAACAGATGAAGCAATCATATATATATATATGTGTGTGTGTGAAGTTCCCCTCCCCGTGTCCATGCGTTCTCACTGTTCAACTCCCACTTATGACTGAGAACATGCAGTGTTTGGTTTTCTGTTCCTGTGTTAGTTTGCTGAGAATGATGGTGTCCAGCTTCATTCATGTCCCTGCAAAGGACATGAACTCATCCTTTTTATGGCTGCATAGTATTCCATGGTGTATACGTGCCACATTTTCTTTATCCAGTCTAACATTGATAGGCATTTGGGTTGGTTCCAAGTCTTTGCTATTGTGAATAGTGCTACAATAAACATACATGTGGATTTGTCTTTATAGAAGAATGATTTATAATCCTTTTGATATATACCCAGTAATGAGATTGCTGGGTCAAATGGTATTTCTGGTTCTAGATCCTTGAAGAATCGCCACACTGTCTTCCACAATGGTTAAACTAATTTACATTCCCACCAACTGTGTAAAACCATTCCTATTTCTCCACATCCTCTCCAGCATCTGTTGTTTCCTGACTTTTTAATGATCACCATTCTAACTGGCCTGAGATGGTATCTCACTGTGGTTTTGATTTCCGTTTCTCTATTGACCAGTGATGAGCTTTGTTTCATATGCTTCTTAGCCGCACAAATGTCTTCTTTTGAGAAATGTCTGTTCATATCCTTCGCCGACTTCTTGATGGGGCTGTTTGGTTTTTTCTTGAAAATTTGTTTAAGTTCCTTGTAGATTCTGGATATTAGCCCTTTGTCAGATGGATAGATTGCAAAAATTTTCTCCCATTCTGTAGTTGCCTGTTCATTCTGATGATAGCTTCTTTTGCTGTGCAGAAGCTCTTTAATTAGGTCCCATTTGTCAATTTTGGCTTTTGTTGCCATTGCTTTTGGTGTTTTAGTCATGAAGTCTTTGCCCATGCCTATGTCCTGAATGGTATTGCCTAGGTTTTTTTCTAGGGTTTTTATGGTTTTAGGTCTTATATTTAAGTCTTTAATCCATCTTGAGTTAATTTTTGGGTAAGGTGTAGGGAAGGGCCCAGTTTCAGTTTTTTGCATATGGCTAGCCAGTTTTCCCAACACCATTTATTAAATAGGGAATCCTTTCCCCATTGCTTATTTTTGTCGGGTTTGTCAATGATCAGATGGTTGGAGATGTGTGGCATTATTTCTGAGGGCTCTGTTCTGTTCTGTTGGTCTACATATCTGTTTTGGTACCAGTACCATGCTGTTTTGGTTACTGTAGCCTTGTAGTATAGTTTGAAGTCAGGTAGCATGATGCCTCCAGCTTTGTTCTTTTTGCTTAGGATTGTCTTGCCTATATGGGCTCTTTTTTGGCTGCATATTAAATTTAAAGTAGTTTTTTCTAACTCTGTGAAGAAAGTCAATGGTAGCTTGATAGAGATAGCATTGAATCTATAAATTATTTGGGGCAGTATGGACATTTTCATGATATTGATTCTTCCTATCCATGAGCATGGAATGTTTTTCCATTTGTTTATGTCCTCTCTTATTTCCTTGGGCAGTGGTTTGTAGTTCTCCTTGAAGACGTCCTTCACATCCCTTGTAAATTGTATTCCTAGGTATTTTATTCTCTGTAGCAATTGTGAATGGGAGTTCACTCATGATTTGGCTCTTTGTCTATTATTGGTGTATAGGAATGCTTGTGATTTTTGCACATTGATTTTGTATCCTGAGACTTTGCTGAAGTTGCTTATCAGCTTAAGATTTGTGGCTGAGACGATGGGGTTTTCTAAATATACAATCATGTCATCTGCAAACAGGGACAATTTGACTTCTGCTCTTCCTATCTGAATACGCTTCATTTCTTTCTCTTGCCTGATTGCCCTTGCCAGAACTTCCAATACTATGTTGAATATGAGCGGTGAGAAAGGGCATCCTTGTCTTGTCAAAGGAAATACTTTCAGTTTTTGCCCATTCAGAATGATATTGGCTGTGGGTTTGTCATAAACAGCTCTCATTATTTTGAGATACGTTCCATCAATACCTAATTTACTGAGAGTTTTTAGCATGAAGGGGTGTTGAATGTTATCGAAGGTTCTTACTTCATCTATTGAGATAATCATGTGGTTTTTGTCATCTGTTCTGTTTATGTGATAGATTACATTTATTGATTTGTGTATGTTGAACCAGCCTTGCATCCCAGGGATGAAGCTGACTTGATTGTGGTGGATAAGCTTTTTGATGTGCTGCTGGATTCAGTTTGCCAGTATTTTATTGAGGATTTTCACATCAATGTTCATCAGGAATAATGGCCTGAAATTTTCTTTCTTTGTTGTGTCTCTGCCAGGTTTTGGTATCAGGATGATGCTGGCCTCATAAAATGAGTTAGGGAGGATTCCCTCTTTTTCTATTGTTTGGAACAGTTTCAGAAGGAATGGTATCAGCTCCTCTTTGTACATCTGGGAGAATTTGGCTGTGAATCCATCTGGTCCTGGGCTTTTTTTGGTTGGTAGGCTATTAATTACTGCCTCAATATCAGAACTTGTTATTGATTCATCCAAAGATTTGACTTCTTCCTTGTTTAGTGTTGGAAGGTTTATGTGTCCAGGAATTTATCCATTTCTTCTAGATTTTCTAGTTTATTTGCATAGAGGTGTTTGTAGTATTCTCTGATGGTAATTTGTATTACTGTGGGATCAGTGGTGCTATCCCCTTTATCATTTTTTATTGTATCAATTTGATTCTTCTCTCTTTTCTTCTTTATTAGTCTGGCTAGTGGTCTATCTATTTTGTTAATCTTTACAAAAAACCAGCTCCTGAATTCATTGATTTTTTGAAGGGTTTTTTGTGTCTCTATCTCCTTCAGTTCTGCTCTGATCTTAGTTATTTCTTGCCTTCTGCTAGTTTTTGAATGTGTTTGCTCTTGCTTCTCTAGTTCTTTTAATTGTGATGTTAGGGTGTCAAATTCAGATCTTTCCCGCTTTCTCCTGTGGGCATTTAGTGCTATAAATTTCCCTTTAAACACTGCTTTAGCTGTGTCCCAGAGACTCTGGTACATTGTGTCTTTGTTCTCATTGGTTTCAAAGAACTTATTTATTTCTGCCTTCATTTTGTTATTTACCCAGTAGTCATTCAGGAACAGGTTGTTCAGTTTCCATGCAGTTGTGCAGTTTTGAGTGAGTTTCTTAATTCTGAGTTCTAATTTGATTGCACTGTGGTCTGAGAGACTGTTTGTTATGATTTCTGTTCTTTTGCATTTGCTGAGGAGTTTTTTACCTCCAATTATGTGGTCAATTTTAGAATAAGTGCAATGTGGTGCTAAGAAGAATGTATACTCTGTTGACTTGGTGTGGAGAGTTCTGTAGATGTGTTTTAGGTCCGCTTGGTCCAGAGCTGAGTTCAAGCCCTGAATATCCTTGTTAATTTTCTGTCTCGTTGATCTAATATTGATATTGGGGTGTTAAAGTCTCCCACTATTATTGTGTGGGAGCCTAAGTCTCTTTGTAGGTCTCTAAGAACTTGCTTTATGAATCTGGGTGCTTCTGTATTGGCTGCATATATATTTGGGATAGTTAGCTCTTCTGGTTGTATTGATCCCTTTACCATTATGTAATGCCCTTCTTTGTCTTTTTTGATTTTTATTGGTTCAAATTCTGTTTTATCAGGGACTAGGATTGCAACCACTGCTTTTTTTTTTCCTTCCATTTCCTTGGCCGATGATCCTCCATCCCTTTATTTTGAGCATATGTGTGTTTTTGCACGTGAGATGGGTCTCCTGAATACAGCACACCAATAGGCCTTGACTCTTTTTTTTTTTTTTTTTTTTTTTTTTTTTAGACTAAGTCTTGCTCTTTCCCCTAGGCTGGAGCGCAGTGGTGCGATCTTGGCTCACTGCAACCTCTGCCTCCCAGGTTCAAGCAATTCTCCTGCCTCAGCCTCCCAAGTAGCTGGGATTACAGGTGCATGCCATCACACCCGGCTAATTTTTTGTATTTTTGGTAGAGACAGGGTTTCAACATGTTAGCCAGGCTGGTCTCAATCTCCTGACCTCGTGATCTGCCCACCTCAGCCTCCCAAAGTGCTGGGATTACAGGCGTGAGCCACCATGCCTGACCTGGGCCTTGATTCTTTATCCAATGTGCTAGTCTGTGTCTTTTAATTGGGGCTTTTAGCCCATTTACATTTAAGGTTAATATTGTTATGTGTGAATCTGATCCTGTCATTATGATGCTAGCTGGTTATTTTGCCCGTTAGTTGATGCAGTTTCTTCATAGTGTCGATGGCCTTTACAATCTGGTATGTTTTTGTAGTGGCTGGTACTGGTTTTTCCTTTCCATATTTAGTGCTTCCTTCAGGAGCTCTTGTAAGACAGACCTGGTAGTGACAAAAACTCTCAGCATTTGCTTGTCTATAAACGATTTTATTTCTCCTTTGCTTATGAAGCTTAGTTTGGCTGGATATGAAATTCTGGGTTGAAAATTCTTTTCTTTAAGAACGCTGAATATTGGCCCCCACTCTCTTCTGGCTTGTGGGATTTTTGCAGAGAGATCCGCTGTTAATCTGATGGGCTTGCCTTTGTGGGTATCCTGACCTTTCTCTCTGGCTGCCCTTAACATTTTTTCCTTCATTTCAACCTTGGTGATCTGATGATTATATGTCTTGGGGTTTCTCTTCTCAAGGAGTATCTTTGTGGTGTTCTCTGTGTTTCCTGAATTTGAATGTTGGCCTGTCTTGCTAGGTTGGGGAAGTTCTCCCGGATAATACCCTGAAGTGTGTTTTCCAACTTGGTTCCATTCTCCCCATAACTTTCAGGTACAGCAATCAAACATAGGTTTGGTCTTTTCACACAGCCCCATATTTCTTGGAGGCTTTGTTCATTCTTTTTCAGTATTTTTTTTCTAATCTTGTCTTCACATTTTATTTCATTAAGCTGACCTTCAATCTGGAATATCCTTTCTTCTGCTTGATCGATTCGGCTAGTAATACTTGTGTATGATTCACGAAGTTCTTGTGCTGTTTTTCAGCTCCATCAGGTCATTTATGTTCTTCCCTAAACTGGTTATTCTAGTCAGCAATTCCTCTAACCTTTTTTTGAGGTTCTTAGCTTCCTTGCATTGGGTTAGAACATGCTCTTTTAGTTCAGAGGAGTTTGTTATTACCCACCTTCTGAAGCCTACTTCTGTCAATTTGTCAAACTCATTCTCCATCCAGTTCTGTTCCCTTGCTGCTGAGGAACTGTGATCCTTTGGAGGAGAAGAGACATTCTGGCTTTTGGAATTTTCAGGCTTTTTGCGCTGGTTTTTCCTCATCTTCATGGATTTATCTACCTTTGGTCTTTGATGTTGGTGACCTTCAGATGCGGTCTCTGAGTGGATGTCCTTTTTGTTGATGTTGATGCTATTCCTTTCCGTTTGTTAGTTTTCCTTCTAACAGTCAGGCCCCTCTGCTGCAGATCTACTGGAGTTTGCTGGAGGTCCACTCCAGACCCTGTTTGCTTGGGTATCACCACCAGAGGCTGCAGAACAGGAAAGATTGCTGCCTGTTCCTTCCTCTGGAAGCTTCATCCCAGAGGGGCACCCACCAGATGCCAGCCAGAGCTCTCCTGCATGAGGTGTCTGTCGACCCCTTTTGGGAGGTATCTCCCAGTCAGGAGGCACGGGGGTCAGGGACCCACTTAAGGAGGCACTCTGTCCCTTAGCAGAGCTTGAGTGCTGTGCTGGGAAATCTGCTGCTCTCTTCAGAGCCAGCAGGCAGGGACATTTAAGTCTGCTGAAGCTGTGCCCATAGCCGCCCCTTCTCCCAGGTGCTCTGTCCCAGGGAGATGGGAATTTTATCTGTAAGCCCCTGACTGGGGCTGCTGCCTTTCTTTCAGAGATGCCCTGCCCAGAGAGGAGGAATCTAGAGAGGTAGTCTGGCTACAGTGGCTTTGTGGTGCTGCGGTGGGCCCCACCCAGTCCGAACTTCCAGGAGGCTCTGTTTACACCGTGAGGGGAAAACTGCCTACTCAAGCCTCCAAAATGGCAGACGCCCCTCCCCCCACCAAGCTGGAGCATCCCAGGTCGACTTCAGATGCTGTGCTGGCAGCAAGAATTTCAAGCCAGTGGATCTTAGCTTTCTGGGCTCTCCGCTGAGCTTGAGCTAGACCACTTGGCTCCCTGGCTTCAGCCCTCTTTCCAGAGGAGTGAATGGTTCTGTCTTGCTGGCATTCCAGGCACCACTGGGGTATGAAAATAAAACTCCTGCAGCTAGCTTGGTGTCTCCCCAATGCCTGCCCAGTTTTGTGCTTGAAACCCAGGGCCCTTGTGGTGCAGGCCCCGAGGGAATCTCCCCATCTGTGGGTTGTGAAGACTGTGGAAAAAGCATAGTATCTGGTCCGGAATGCACCATTCCTCATGGCACAGTCCCTCATGGCTATGAGAGGTGACAGCGTGCTGGCAGCCCTTGCAGCCCTCACTCACTCTTGGCGCCTTCTCAGCCTGGGTGCCCAATGTGGGGCTGCACTTGAGGAGCCCTTCAGCCTGCCGCTGCACTGTGGGAGCCCCTTTCTGGGCTGGCCGAGGCCAGAGCCAGCTCCCTCAGCTTGCGGGGAGGTGTGGAGGGAGAGGCGCGGGTGGGACCCAGTGCTGCACATGGTGCTTGCAGACCAGCACAAGTTCCAGGTGGGCATGCGCTCGGTGAGCCCCACACTTGGAGCAGCTGGCTGGCTGGCACCGCTGGCCCTGGGCAGTGAGGGGCTTAGCACCTGGACCAGCAGCTGCAGAGGGTGCACCAAGTCCCCCAGCAGTGCCGGCCTACCAGTGCTGCGCTCAAATTCTTGCCGGGCCTCAGCTGCCTCTCCGCGGGGCAGGGCTTGGGTCCTGCAGCCCACCATGCCTGAGCCTCCCCCCGCTGCCGTGGGCTCCTGCACAGCCCAAGCCTCCCCAACAAGCACTGCCCCCTGCTCTGTGGTCCCATCAACCGCCCAAGGGCTGAGGAGTGCGGGTGCATGGCGCGGGACTGGCAGGCAGCTCCACCTGCAGCCCTGGTGCAGGATCCACTAGGTGAAGCCAGCTGGGCTCCTGAGTCTAACAGGGACTTGGAGAACCTTTATGTCTAGCTAAGGGATTGTAGATACACCAATCAGCACTCTGTGTCTAGCTCAAGGTTTGTAAATGCACCAATCAGCACTCTGTATCTAGCTAATCTGGTGGGGACTTGGAGAACATTTATGTCTAGCTAAGGGATTGTAAATACACCAGTCAGCACTCTGTGTCTAGCTCAAGGTTTGTAAATGCACCAATCAGTGCTCTGTGTCTAGCTAATCTAGTGGGGACTTGGAGAACTTTTGTGTCTAGCTCAGGGATTGTAAATGCACCAATCAGCACCCTGTCAAAATTGACCAATCAGCTCTCTGTAAAACAGACCAATCGGCTCTCTGTAAAATGGACCAATCAGCAGGATGTGGGTAGAGCCAGATAAGGGAATAAAAGCAGTCTGCCCCAGCCAGCAGTGGCAACCGGCTCGGGTCCCCTTCCACAATGTGGAAGCTTTGTTCTTTCACTCTTTGCAATAAATCTTGCTGGTGCTCACTCTTTGGGTCTGCACTACCTTTATGAGCTGTAACACTCACTGCAAAGGTCTGCAGCTTCACTCCTGAGGCCAGCAAGACCACGAACCCACTGGACGGAATGAACAACTCCAGATGGGAGGAACGAACAACTCCAGATGTGCAGCCTTATGAGCTGTAACACTCACCGTGAAGGTCTGCAGCTTCACTCCTGAAGCCAGCAAGACCACGAACCCACCAGAAGGAAGAAACTCTGAACACATCCGAGCATCAGAAGGAACAAACTCTGGATATACCACCTTTAAGAACTGTAACACTCACCGCGAGGGTCTGTGGCTTCATTCTTGAAGTCAGTGAGACCAAGAACCCACCAATTCCGGACACAGCTTCCCTTGGCTAGGGAAGGGAGTTCCCTGACCCCTTACACTTCCTGGGTGAGGCAACACCCCACCCTGCTTCTGCTTGCTCTCTGTGGGCTGCACCCACTGTCTAAACAGTCCCAATGAGATTAGCTGGGTACCCTAGTTGGAAATGCAGAAATCACCCGCCTTCTGCGTTGATCTTGCTGGGAGATGCAGACCGGAGGTGTTCCTATTCGGCCACCTTGCTAGCTACCCCAGGTTTTTTAAACTGACATAAAAAGCATTTTTAATAAACTGAATTGAACAAACACATTATTTTCCATTACCTTTTTTTTGCCTTCTAATATGTGATAATGGGCTGATAATATTAGGTGAGAATTAGGCAGAAATTATTCTAGAGAAGTCCAAATAGACTTACTCTAATTATAACTGAATTTGTTAAAATATTGAAATATTTCCTACTCCAAATAAAGAATATGTTTTGGAATCTATAGAGAAATTCTTCATATAATACACAGAGTCACTGCCTATAATCCCTTGTCATGCGTGGGCTGCTCCTCTCTTTGGTTGCTTGGCAGTTATACTGTAATAAAAGGGAGTTCATATTTTAGCTGTTTGCTTTTTATTGCTGCAACTGAGATTGAAGTTTTTTATTTTCCTCACTTTGATTCTTTAAGATGTTTTCTTTTACATAGATCTATTGTTTTCATTTTTAAATGTTTTTCATTTAGATTTCTTTTAGGTACTTCCTGTGAATTTTATGGGTCTCCATTCTTATTGTTGTGGTTGTCATTTCTGAAACCAATGAAGCGTAGCCTTTTACAGGGTTGCCTTGTAACAATCTAGTGAGCTAGAAGAAAGTTTGACATTCTATTTCTCTACAGTTTCCTACCCAAATAATGATTCTGTATATAATGTTGTTAGAATAACTTTTGAAATTCCAAATATGGTCTTTTTTCTTATGTTCATTTTTGGCAATTCCCAAATACTGTGTTATTGTCTTCCTATTATGACTTACTAAAGAAAGCACAGAAGTAAAGTCAAAAGCCCTGGATTAAGTCCAAGTTCCACCACTTACTGATTCTACGAATCACTTAACTTCTTCGAACTCCACTTTTCTCAGCTGTAAAATGGGAGTTATATTAACAACATCACAGAGGTTATAAAAACAAATAATATACTAGTAATGCTGTAAAATTTTAGAGTGATTAATTTTATTGTCTTCTGTCCTGACTCAAGTGCCCCAGGTAGGATGAAGTAAAGGGAATAGAAAGAGTATAATTCAAAGGAAATAAAATCTGCCTTCAGAATAGAGCTTAGAATTTGTCCTTGACACATTCTCATTTCCACATATACACCCTGCATTTACTTTACATACACCTTATCTTTTTTCAGCTTGTCATCTTTTTCAGGTGGCTTGCTTGAAGTTTTTAACCAGGCCTGGGAAGATTTTCTAAACTGAAGAGTTTCTAGGATGAGGTTGAGTGCTGGCGGTAAAAAAAATACCAGAAGAAAACAAAATTTAAATGCACCCTAGCACTGCCATCTGTCCATCCTATCTAGTTCCCCTCCAGAAATCACTGCCACATTCTCTCCTCAAGCCAGGTTTGGGATACATACGGATTTTGAGATAGAAATAAAAACTGATGCATGGCTTTGCATGTATGTATTTAGATGTACATAGGATCACTTAGTCTTATGGAGATCAAGTGGAGTACTAGAAGGGAAGGAACAAATGAATTTTATAAAATGTGTGAGAGATGTGGTCCCAGAGCAACTTCTAGAAGTTTATCAAATCAAATAGAAACATGTATGTGGGAAGGTCTGAGAGAATGGTAACAAAAGTAATAATCCTAGGCCCCTAATACAGGAGTTTGAAATGAACTTGATAATGACAAGGTAGTTGGCGGTAAGTACAAATACACGAAGGGATGCAATTTAGTGCTTAGTCTTTCTATTTCATTGTATTATTTCCCCCAGTTAATTAAAGCATTTGTCCATTGGAAGATATTTGATTTACTTTCTAAGATCTTTTGGTATTTTGCAGAATGAGAAATTGGTTTGTACTAACTACAATTAATAATAATGGAAAACAGCATTCCATCAAAAGTATGCATGGATTCTGTGTACCTAATATAAGAATATAAGAATGAGAAAACTCTTATGACACTAAATAACTCAATACATTCATATTGAGACATGGTCCCTCAATTTATCTACCTATGTGCAAAAAATAATACTTATTTTATAAAGATGTTATGATGGTGAGTGGGGCTAATGCTTACAACACTGAAAATACTGAGGGTTAATTCACTTTGATGAGTTTTTCCATGATGGGGGCAGAGAGGGGAAAGTTTTGTGAACATTTCTCATCTTGAAAAGAAAAATGACAATATTCATCGTGTAGGCCCAAAAGGCAGATTAAATGCTTCTTTAAAGTTAAAAGGAGATATTATTATCTTCTATTCTAAAGACTGCAAAATATTTTATGTTATTCATAGACTGTATGCTTGTTCTTTCATTAGGCCTTACCAATATTAGAAGAGAAAAAATTCATTCATTTACTCAAGAAACATTTATTGAGCATTTATTTGTAGCTCTATTTATTAATAACATGATTCCTGCTATCAATATAGATTAAGTATATTTTTAAAAAATTCTCTTCCATTCTAAAATAATTTAAAAAATAAAATATAATCATCTATTTCAAAGTTTATTCTATGGTCTATGCAACAAAAATATAGTTTGCTCATGGAGAAGAATGACTGTCAGTTTGAATTTGAAAGACAATTTGTAATTTTTGGTCTAAACATTTCTGAATATAAAATGTTTCAAACTAAAAGAAGTATTTTAAAAACTGTAAACTGTTAAAAAAAAAGATGTGTTTTTTGGCTGCATAAATGTCTTCTTTTGAGAAGTGTCTGTTCATGTCCTTTGCCCACCTTTTGATGGGGTTGTTTGTTTTTTTCTTGTAAATTTGTTTGAGTTCATTGTAGATTCTAGATATTAGCCCTTTGTCAGATGAGTAGGTTGCAAAAATTTTCTCCCATTCTGTAGGTTGCCTGTTCACTCTGATGGTAGTTTCTTTTGCTGTGCAGAAGCTCTTTAGTTTAATTAGATCCCATTTGTCAATTTTGGCTTTTGTTGCCATTGCTTTTGGTGTTTTAGACATGAAGTCCTTGCCCACGCCTATGTCCTGAATGGTATGGCCTAGGTTTTCTTGTAGGGTTTTACTGGTTTTAGGTCTAACATTTAAGTCGTTAATCCATCTTGAATTAATTTTTGTATAAGGTGTAAGGAAGGGATCCAGTTTCAGCTTTCTACATATGGCTAGCCAGTTTTCCCAGCACCATTTATTAAATAGGGAATCCTTTCCCCATTTCTTGTTTTTGTCAGGTTTGTCAAAGATCAGATAGTTGTAGATATGCGGCATCATTTCTGAGGGCTCTGTTCTGTTCCATTGATCTATATCTCTGTTGTGGTACCAGTATCATGCTGTTTTGGTTACTGTAGCCTTGAAGAAATGCTCATCATCACTGGCCATCAGAGAAATGCAAATCAAAACCACAGTGAGATACCATCTCACACCAGTTAGAATGGCCATCATTAAAAAATCAGGAAACAACAGGTGCTGGAGAGGATGTGAAGAAATAGGAACACTTTTACACTGTTGGTGGGACTGTAAACTAGTTCAACCATTGTGGAAGTCAGTGTGGCGATTCCTCAGGGATCTAGAACTAGAAATACCATTTGACCCAGCCATCCCATTACTGGGTATATACCCAAAGGACTATAAATCATGCTGCTATAAAGACACATGCACACGTATGTTTATTGCGGCACTATTCACAATAGCAAAGACTTGGAACCAACCCAAATGTCCAAAAACGATAGACTGGATTAAGAAAATGTGGCACATATACACCATGGAATACTATGCAGCCATAAAAAATGATGAGTTCATGTCCTTTGTAGGGACATGGATGAAACTGGAAACCATCATTCTCAGTAAACTATCGCAAGGACAAAAAACCAAACACCGCATGTTCTCACTCATAGGTGGGAATTGAACAATGAGAACTCATGGACACAGGAAGGGGAACATCACATTCCAGGGACTGTTGTGGGGTGGGGGCAGGGGGGAGGGACAGCATTAGGAGATATACCTACTGCTAAATGACGAGTTAATGGGTGCAGGAAATCAACATGGCACATGGATACATATGTAACAAACCTGCACATTGTGCACATGTACCCTAAAACCTAAAGTATAATAATAAAAAAAAAAAGATGTGAACTATAACCAAGTAAAATTATGTAATAGATTATAAGTAATAATATTGTATTAAATATCAACTTTAATTCAATTGAAGCAATACCAAATGACCTTCAAAGAGAAAGATTTACCACTGGTCCACCCTCCTTTCATAAAAATAAGGCATTAAAAAGTAGTTGCTTGGGGCTGGGCATGGTGGCTCATGCCTGTAACCCAGCACTTTGGGAGGCTGAGGCAGGAAGTTCGCTTGAGCCTAGGAGTTTGAGACCAGCCTGGGCAACATAGAAAGATCCCATCTCTACAAAAAATTAAAAATAAAAAAAAAGTTTTTAAAGTATTTGTTTTCGGGTATCATTAATGTCTATCAATATCAAATAAATAATAACTGTTCTAGATTAATAAAGATTTTACATCCCCTAATTTGGCTGTCCCAATATGCATGTTAACCACTTTTGTGCAGACTCGTTTGTCAATGAAATCTTCCCAAGAGAAGATACTGCCACGTTATGGAGGGTGACATCCAACCACATTACTTACTAATTGGTCCACACCAAGGGCCTCTCACCAGCATACCACAAAATATATGGTAGATTGTGATTAAAATAAAAGAATTATGACCACCAAAGTTAACAATATCTTATCCAGGACATGAAACTGATTTAAGAAACACATTAGTAGCATCCTCCCCATTCCCACTGTATACATACAAAATGATGAAGCCTTTTAACAGGAGGAACAGACCTAAGCAAGCCTTCCATTAGACATGAGCCCCCAAATCACAGGTGATTCTAATCACTTTAATTTTTTTTTAAATAGAGACAGGATTTTGCCATGTTGCCTGCGCTGGTCTTGAACTCCTGAGCTCAAGTGATCCATCTGTCTTGGGCTCCCAAAGTGCAAGGATTACAGATGTGAGCCACTGCACCTGGGCCTAATCACTTTAAAACTCACTTTAAAGCTACTAACTTTGCCACAGCAAAGTTAAATATCACTAAATCACTATCATCAACAAACATTTCTGTAGCGTCTATGATGAGTAAAATATAATACATGCTTGTATTAGTCCATCACACTGCTATAAAGAAATACCCAAGACTGGGTAATTGATAAGCAAAACAGGTTTAATTAACTCACAGTTCCACATGGCTGGGGAGACCTCAGGAAACTAACAATCATGGCAGAATGCAAAGGGGAAGCAAGGACCTTCTTCGCCTGGCAGCAGGAGAGAAAAGAGATGAGGGAAGGAGGAACTTGCCAAACACTTATAAAACTACTAGATCTAGTGAGAACTCTATCACAAGAACAGCATAGGAGAACCACCTCCATAATCCAATCACCTCCCACCAGGTTCCTCCCATGACATATGGGAATTATGGGGATTACAATTCAAGATAAGATTTGAGTGGGGACACAGAGTCAAACCATATCAATGCTGTAGGGAAAACACAGTATCTGACCTCAAAGAGCTTTTAAGGCTGCTGAAAAAAAAGAGCATATACATTAAAAAGTGAAGTAAAATATAAGGTAGCATGAGGCAAACTATAGCACTAGATGGGCATTAGATATAAAGAAAAAGAAGCTAGCATTTAATTAAAGCCTATTATATGTCTATAAGCCAGTCACTAACCAGGGTACTTTATGTAGTTACATGCTTAATTGGAATTTTAAGAAAATAGAAAGATTCTATCCTGTGAAAGTAATTCAACACTTAAAGATTCAGTCACAAAATGTTCTAGAACATTATTTGTGACATTGACCAACTGAAAACATTCTAAATATTTACTAGAAAAGAACAGTAAAGAAAATTTTGGTGCAACACTATGGAAAAACTGTATGTAGTCATTAAAGAAGAAATTTACAAATCAGTATGAGTCAGTATTTCCCAAGTATGAGAAAATGCTAACTCTAGTGTACTAATTAAAAAGAAGTATAGGTCAGGGTTGGTAGCTCACACCTGTAATCCCAACACTTTAGGAAGCTAAGGCAGGAGGATTGCTTGAGGCATCATCTATGAAATGGTCTTGCCAAAAACATTATTCTAAATGTAAACAAGGCCTTTTATATAACTTCATTGATAGGAAATTCAGGGAGCAGGAAAACAAGGTAAATGTCACCTTGAGGAAATAGTCACCCACCAGAATATAAGGTATTATATAAGACTGGTGTTTTCAAATGTCAATGTCATGAAAAGAGACTAAAGAAACATAGCAACCTAATGGCCATACTTGATTGTATCCTGGTTCTTTTAAAAAACACATTTTTTGGCCGGGCGCAGTGGCTCACGCCTGTAATGCCAGCACTTTGGGAGGCCGAGGTGGGCGGATCACGAGGTCAGGAGATTGAGACCATCCTGGCTAACACGGTGAAACCTTGTCTCTACTAAAAATACAAAAAATTAGCCAGGCATGGTGGTGGGCACCTGTAGTCACAGCTACTCAGGAGGCTGAGGCAGGAGAATGGCGTGAACCTGGGACGGAGCTTGCAGTGAGCCGAGATTGTGCCATTGCACTCCAGCCTGGGCGACAGAGCGAGACTCCGTCTCAAAAAAAAAAAAAACATTTTTTAAATCAAGAGGGAAATTGCCTATAATTATGCTGAAGTAGCTACTGTCAATATTTTGGTATATTGGGTATAGTTTTTTCTACACATATATTTAAACTTTTAATGATAAAATTAAAATCATTTTCAAAAGTTCATACTACAACCACTTAAACCTTTTTATACTGAGGACTTTGATGAAATTATATTGTTGAAAGCTTATATTTTTCTACTAAGTACAGAGAATCAATGTCATCAGTTTAAAAGGAAATTTTGCTATAAATTTCTGAAAGCTTGGTAAATTCTATAGAGACATTGCACTTTCCAGAAAAGTCTAATTTAACTGTATTAGATCAACACAAAAAATTATATTCAATTCAAAATAATTTAAAAGTATAAGTGATATTTATATAGAAGTATAATTTAAGAAAATAGAAAATAAAAAGCAAATAACTACTGTCATAATCACTGAAAATACGCTGAATAAGTGGGTGAACAGTCTTTATGTATATATCCACATTGGTGCATACTTCATCAAAGTCTTCATCAAAACAAAAATACAGGTTTCACCCAGTGGCTTACAACTGTAATCCCAACACTTTGGGAGGGAGGCTAAAGCAGGAGGATTGCTTGAGCCAGGGAGTTCGAGGCTGCAGTGAGCCGAGATAGTGTCACTGCACTCTAGGCTGGGTGACATCTCAAAAAAAAATTAAATTAAAAACATGATGAAAAACAAATTTGATTTTTATAGAAAAAAGTTCCGTAATTTCCAATTTGACTTAATTATAATATGCAATTTTTATAATCAGAAAAGGTAAGAAAAGAAAATGCAGGCATTGGGTAGAATTGTGTGTGAAAAAATAAAAAGCCTTAATTCTATCCATTTAAGGCAATTGTGATATGGGCTATAGTTGCTTTGGTTCTGACATTATTTTTTATTTTTATTTATTTTTATTTTTTTGAGACATAGAGGGTTTCACTCTGGTTGCCCAGGCTGGAGTGCAGTGGCGCAATCACAGCTCACTGCAGCGTTGACCTCCTGGGCTCAGGTGATGGCCCCACCTCAGCCTCCCAAATAGCTGGGATTACAGGTGCATGCCACCACGCCCGGCTAATTTTTTGTATTTTTAGTAGAGACAGGGTTTCACTATATTGCCCAGGCTGATCTCAAACTCCTGGACTCAAGCAATCCGCTCACCTTGGCCTCCCAGAGTGTTGAGATTCCACGTGTGAGCCACCATGCCCTGCCTGACATTATTTAATATATTAACAGTTTCCAAAAGAAAGTTCAAGGAATATTAAGTCATATTTCAAATAGTATCCTGGCAAGGCAATAGGGAGTGCCACAAAAACAGGCCAACCCAGACACAGACTGCCCACATTGTGCATTAATAAACATGGACATTTTTTAAATCTGGAAAAAATGCAATCCAATACCTCTGGGGAAATTCTTTTCTGCATAGTTATTCAATAATAGAGAAGCCTGGAAAGCAACAAATGGCAAGGAGGAAAAACAGTGGAGAAACAGGGTAAGATCTTTGAATGATAATGAACAAAAAGTTTGCGATTAGTTTCCAACGACGTAAGTGAAAAACAGGTCAGTGCTGATTTGGACTAGGTATAGAGGCAAAAGACTGGCTGCTGAGATCATCTAGTCCTATGCAATGTTCAAACTGGGGACACAAGACACCTGAAAACAGTAGGTCTAGCAAAGCATATAAATAGGAGCCTTCAGGGATTCATTCATTAAAAAAAAGAAATTAAATATGCAGAACCTGCCAAGAGATGACAGAATGAAGAGATAACGGTACAGAAATACGTAAAAGATATTAATGCCAAGAAGAAAGAGAAAATGTTTAGCCCAGAGCTAAGAATAATGGGATTTAATAAATTAAGAACTGAAAACAGTTGTAGTAAAAATTGTTTAAATGGTGTCATTGACCCATCTCTTACCACTTGCTTTTACAGGCTACTGTGTAATTTGATAGTTATATTCTCCCAGTCCTAGTGACTCACATGGGTTAATTCTCTTCCTTCACAGGCTGCTTAAATTCCTTAAATGATTATATAGCACAGTAGTGACTAAATTTTGCTGCACATGAGAATCATCTGAGGAATTTTTAAAATCCTAGTGTTCAGGCTATATCCCCTACCTATTAAATCAAGGTATCTGAGAGCCAGAACTGACCATGACTATACTTTCAAGAGCACCAGGAGATTCCAATGTGGAACGTGCAGCAAAGTTTGCAAGCTGCTGGCATGGTGTGCAAAGGCAAATGTTGGGAGCTCTACTGATTACAGAATTCATGCTCATAAATGTGTTTCAAGAAAAACTCACCCCACAAGTGCAAACAGCTCAGTCAAATCCTATAACTTCTACATAGGAGGAGGCAGGAATTGAGACACTATAGGCAGAAAAATATCAAGCTGAGAGAGTCAGCGACCAGAAGTAGAAACTGGTAAATTGTACCCCAGGTTGAGCTTGGTGGGGAACCTTTGCTGGAATTTGTGAGGACTGATTCCATACTGGCTGAAAATGAGTAGAATGTCATTTTTTGCCTTGTTTTTATGGATAGTAATTGAGAGTTTAAATAACGTTATGGTTTGAAACCAATTGCATCAAAAATGTTTTCATCATTAGTCAATGTTGGTTTTATCTCAGAGTATCAAACCAAATTTTGAATTGTTTCCATTTCCTTTTTGCTTTCTGTCTGATAAAGTATTTATTAGCATACCCTACATAATAATTTGGAGGATTTCTTGAATCACTGTAATTTTAAAAATATATGATATGATGTAGGTATATAAATTTGACAGTGATTTGAAAAGCATGTAAAGTTTATTTCACCTGAAAAGTCTACGATAAATTGTTTTGAGTTTGGCTTTTGAAAGCAAATTTATGATTTATGTTTATATATTCAAGAGGCCAAAGATTATCTCTCTGTCTCAAATATTTTTCTTCATCAAAAGCTGACGTATTCTTCCCTGCCTCCATTCCATTGTCCACCAGTGTGTCTTTCCAATCTGTCTTCACCCTGGTCCTCTCCATGGTCCCTACCCCTCACTGAAAAGGAATTTCCCAGACCAGAGGGGAAGGCTTAGCCACATAATTTGGGATAAGAGTAAGATCAGTGTCTCCCACAAATGGCCAAGTCTGATCTATCTTAGGGAAGTGGAGAAAAGATCTAGGGCTCCCAGTAACCCTAGCAGGTCTGACTTGTAGCTGCATACCCACTAACAAGTGGGATGGGAACTTCCTTTTCAGAATGGTCTCACTTCTGTAGCCTCAGTGACCCAGAGTTGAGTCTGATGCATTTTCCCACAGCCCTTTCTACACCTCCTCATTTGAAGGCCATGATATCACTTTTACCATCACTTCCAAATAATCTCTACCAACATTTATCCCTTCAAGACATTTGCTTCTGCTGGCACTTGGACATTATTCTTTGCTCCACATTCATATTCCTGTTAATACCCTTTGCAGTTTTGGTTATCTGGTAATGAACCATATAACTCCTTAATCTCAGCCCCTTAATCTTTTTGACTCCACTGAATTTAATTGTTTCCCACCTCTTGCAATCCCCAGATGGGTCCACATTCCGGACTCCATCATCACACCGCCCTAAAACACATCTAACTACTCAGAATTCTCCCAGTGAAATAGCAGCTTGTCTGCCTGTTTGCATTCATCTGTTGGACCAGCAATTTGGACTGCAACTGTGTGCTCTGCACGGGGGTGTAGCAATAACCAAGACACAGCTAATCCTGCCCTCATGGATGTCGCCATCTTTCTCACACTGTTGTACACAGCGAACCTGGTTTTCTTCCCCTTCATCAGGTTTCTACTTCCCTCCATATTTAAGCCCCTGTCCAAGTGTATTTCATTCCACCAGCTTAAGTGTCTATGTTCCTTGGGTGTAAGTATTACAATGCCAATGCCTGCTATGCTAATTCCCAACTGGCTCATTCTCATGGTGTATTTCATTTTTTTATTATTTATTTATTTTTGAGACAGGGTCTCACTCTGTTATCCAGGCTGGAATGCAGTGGTGCAATCTCAGCTCAATGCGGCCTCAGTCTCCTGGGCTCAAGGGATCCTCCCATCTCGGCCTCCCAAGTAGCTGGGACTACAGGTGCATGCCACCATGCCTGGCTAAATTTATTTTTTGTACAGATGGGGTCTCCTTGTGTTGCCCAGACTGGCCTTGAACTCCTGGTCTCAAGCGATCCTCCCACCTTGGCCTCCCAAAGTGCTGGGATTACAGGCGTGAGCCACCGTGTTTGGCCTCACAGTCTGCTTTTTCTGTTCCTGTTCTTGGATACCAGAAAAACAAAATACCAAGCATACCTTTTAACTCCACAGGTTGATATTTTCTAACTACAGAGAGGAGGAAGGTAGGGCTCCTGCTAAGCACCAATTGTTTGCTCCTTCTGTTCTTTACTCCACAACGATTCCCAATTCTCTTCCACTCCCATCAAGTCTCCAGTCTCACCAGTTATCTGGTATCCAAAAGAAGCCCTCAGCATGAGCTCCTTCACTTACTATCTTCCCCACAGAGCATTTCTTTGACAACTTTCCTCTGACCCCCTCCTTCAGTATAAAAGAAAAGGAAAAAAAATTCCTCCTCCTCTCCACACCTATCAGGATCCCACATGCAGCCAATGCCTCTGGTCCTTTTCCTTAGCTGGACATAACTGTTTAAAATGCACACTGTGGGGAAAAATACAAACCAAATGACATAATTCAATATGTACATATGGAATAGATGGACATGTATACAAAAGTCTGTGAAGAATACACATCCAACTCCCCATGTTGCTTACTGTTGGCAAACTGTGTTGAATTGGAGTGGGGAGGATTTACAGCAAGAATGTATTTATGTGTTACTGGTATAAATTAAAGATATTCCCAGGGCCTTTAGAACAGTCTCACGTGATTATCACGGATTTTAGATAACACCAGTTTAAATATATGCACACATTAAAATAGATAAATATTTTATCCAAAATATCACATTTCATCCCAATAAGACCCTTGCCTAGCACCTTTCCAAAAATATAATCCCTTAATCAACATTTCAGCATCTGTAGCTTAACAGAGCTATCTGGATTGAATATACAGATTTGGGAGTCATCAGCCTATTGGTGGTCAGTGAAGCAACTGAACTAGTTGAGATCGCCTTGGAAATATTTGTAAATAAGAAGAGAAGTGATGCAAGGTCAGAACTAAGGAAAACATTGACTTGCAAAGAGAAACAGAGGCACCCCTGAAAGATAGAAGCAGAAGGTATCTCTGTCACTTCTGTCACAGTCTGCCAGTCCATGCTTCTCTTCCCATGGCAATGGTGACACCATGCCATGCTGTTCCCCTTTGGCTTGTGGTCCTCACTCAAATCTCATCTTGAATTGTAGTTCCCATAATTCCCATATGTTGTGGGAGGGATCTGGAGGGAGATAACTGAATTATGGGAGCCGTTCTCCCATACTGTTCTCATGATGGTGAATAAGTCTCATGAGATCGGATGGTTTTATAAGAGGAAACCCCTTTCACTTGGTTCTCACTTCTCTCTTGTTGGTTGCCTTGTAAGACGTGTCTTTCACCTTCCACCATGATTGTGAGGCCTCCCCAGCCATGTGGAACTGTGAGTCCATTAAACCTCTTTTTCTTTATAAATTATCCAGTCTCATGTATGTCTTTATCAGTAGTGTGTAAACAAACTAATACAACTATTTATTGCATTTATCAACAAAATGATCGTTGGTGCTACAGAGTGAAAGTGTCCCCAGAAATTCATATGTTGAAGCTCTAATCCCCAAAATGATGATTCAAAGGTGGGACTTTGGGAGGTAACTAGGTCATGAGGACAGGGCTCTCATAAATAGATTAGTGTCCTTATAAGAAGAGATGTGAGAGATTCTCTCTCTCTCACACACCCTCCCTCCCTCTTTCCCTTCTTCTCCCTCCCCCTCTATCTGCCATATGAAGATTCAGCAAGGTAACTGTCTGCAATCCAGAAATGGGCCTTCACCAAGAACCCAACTAGGCTGGCACCCTGATCTTGGACTCCCAGTCTCTGGCACAGTGAGAAATAAATGTTTGTTGATTAAGCCACCCATCTATGGCATCTTTATTATAAGTAGCCCAAACTGACAAGGACAATTGGTCACCCTGGCTCCAGGAGATTCAGTGAAGTGTCAATACAGAAATCAGAGAATACCTGACTGGGGAGTGAATATTAGGTGAAGAGGTAGAGATAAGTGTAAATTCAGAAAAACTTGGCAGTGAAGGGAGAGGCAGAGAAGTAGCTATGGAGAGATGGAGGTCAATGTGTGACTTTTCAATTCAGAAGCTACTGGCATGCATTTAAATTCTAGCGGCAAGGATCCAGCTCACAGAGAAAGGATAACAACTAGCCGGCATACTTGCCCCTCTACAAAACACATTCTGAAATCTCATAATTGACTCGTGCTCACAAAATGCGATGGCCTTTCCTCAATTCTTTCTCCCTAATTTTCTGCAGCATTTAATAAAGTCAATCATCCCTTTCCTTGAAATTCTCTCTTGGATTTCTTGACACTTTGCCTTCACCTATTTCTCTGCCTTCCTTCTCTGCTGGCTTCTACTCCCACTGCCTGACAGTGTTTATTCCTCAAGGTGCATGTCCTTGACCTTTGAGCTTTCCACTCTGTGTTCTCTGTTTAGCCAGTCTGACTACGATGATTTAACCCACCATCTCCTTGCTAATAAGGCACAAATTCCTATCTCCATGGCCAACTTTTCACCCATGCTTATTCACACATTTTCAGCTTCCAGCAGGATGACTCCCCTTGCTTGTTACTATCTTATCCAAAATTAAAACCATTAGCTTTTCTACTCAAACAAGCTTTCTTTTCGAACATTGCCTAATTCTATCAATTAACGTCATTTTCCTAGAAACAGAGAATTGAACACTACTGGACACTGAATCCACTGGTTTCTTTGTATGCTTTTTATCACTGCCATCTCTTCCTCTTTGTTCCCGTTGTAATGGCCTCCCCACTGGATTCTTTTTTCTTCTTTCTTTCCTTCTTTTTTTCTTTTCCTCCTTTCTTTATTTCTTTTTCTCTTTCTTCTCTTTCTTCCTTCCCTCTGAGTCTTAAAACACACACACACACACACACACACACACACACACACACACACCAGCTTTATTGAGATACAATTCAGTCATTTAAAGTGTATAATTCAGCCAAGCACAGTGGCTCATGCCTGTAATCCCAGAACTTTGGGAGGCCAAGGTGGGTGGATCACTTGAGCTCAGCAGTTCTAGACCAGCCTGGCCAATATGGTGAAACCCTGTCTCTACCAAAAATACAAAAATCAGTTGGGTGAGGTGGGGCATGCCTGTAGTCCCAGCAACTCAGGAGGCTGAGGCAGAAGAATCACTTGAACCCAGGAGGCAGAGGTTGCAGCGAGCTGAGATCACACCACTGCACTCCAGCCTAGGTGACAGAGCCACAGCGAGACTCCACCTCAAAATAAATAAATAAAGTGTATAATTCAAAAGTTTTTGAGTTATCTTCATCTTGAGGATGAATGCCAGTTAATCAAGGATCATACAAGACTAGTGTGATGAAGGCTTAGACACTGATGCCTTCATCACTGTGATGATCCACCAAAGACACCACAAACTAGAACTCTTCTTTGCTGACCTCTGACCCTCTAATGTTTGGGGTTATAACAGGATTTTTTAAGCATTAAATCTTCTTTTGCTTAAGTGAATGGTGCTTGGACTCATTCTGTTTGCTTTACTTAGACTAATTGGAAAAAACATAAGTGGTATGGAGAGGAAGGGAGTAACCCAGATATTAAAGGAAGAACCCTTCACAGTCTAGCTATAAATAAAACCAAGACCACCAATAAAACATGTTTATATTTTATTCATTATATCTAAACTTATGCTTCTATTGCTATCAATCACCTACAGAAAGAACTTCAAGCTCTTCAGCATGTCTATGGCCCCTGTGATCTGGTTCCACCTTTTCTACCCAGATTTCCCTCATCTTTTTTCAATACCAACACCCTTCCTGGTATCCATCTCTTCTGCCTCCCAAATGTGTTATACTAACTCCCAGCTGTGCATTTGCTGGAGGTATCTGCCTTTTTCTCCCTTTGAACAGATTCCCCTTCCCCCGCTTTTTCAAATTATGTTGCAACTCAAGCTCCTGGCAAATGACTGAGTTGGGAAGTCAAGAAGCTATGCCCAAACTCAGTGCTTGAACTCAATAAGGTAGTATGTTTCTACATCCTGTCATTATATTTTAGAAAAGCAATTTAGTAACAGATGGTGAATGCTTTCCATTTCTTAGCTATACACTTAACAATTCTCTTTTGGCCTAGCCTATTAGTTTTATTTTTTACTCATCCAATCAAAACTTTAATGTCAAAAGTTATAGAAGCAGATGCTCCCAAGAACAGGAAGAATAGAGCAGTTAAATATATAGTACTCAAATATGCAAGAAATATGTATTTTTAAATATCTAAAATAACAAGCAAAATCAACAATGCAACAACCAATGCCCTATCTAATAAAAGACTTTTTAAACAACAAAGAAATATGGGTAAAGAATAATGAATACTTACCGTTCAAGTTAGTTTGGATGTGAACTTCTTCAAATTGAAAGTATTTAAAGTAAGCTAGTGACTTTCCCAGTAAACCTAAAGAATACTTTAAAACTTTCAAGAATTTTAAAGTAAAAATTTAAAGTATCTTTTGTAAACCACATTGTGACACAATAAGTAAACTTCTTAAGAAAATGCCAAATCCTCACTAACCAGGTATGCTCTCAATAAATCAAACCCTAATTTTATCCAAATTTTCTTAAAAAGCAGTTGACAAATAATCAAATATTTATAAATTAAAGTGAAATACCAACCAAACTGGCTTTGTCATCTAATTATGTCACACACACATAGGATTATACCATGTCCTGTTTTTTAAAAGTACTAACTGCAACAATGTTAAGGTTAGATGGATACTCTCAAACGCCACTTATAGACATATAACTTGGTTCAACCTTACGAGAAAACAATTTGGCATTTTAAATTATCTATCCTATGTTCTTAAAATTTTTTATTTAATTTTTTAATAATTACCTAATATTTCATCAAATGCATATATCACTAGTTATTTAATTATTCCCCATCATTAAATTTTTTTTTTGAGATGGGGTTTCACTCTTGCTGTCCAGGCTGGAGTGCAATGGCACGATCTCGGCTCACCACAACCTCCGCCTCCCAGGTTCAAGCGATTCTCCTGCCTCAGTCCCCCGAGTAGCTGGGATTACAGGCATGTGTCACCATGACCGGCTAATTTTGTATTTTCAGTAGAGATGGGGTTTCTCCATTTTGGTCAGGCTGGTCTCGAACCCCCAACCACAGGTGATCCGCCTGCCTCGGCCTCCCAAAATACTGGGATTACAGGCATGAGCCACTGTGCCTGGCCCTAATCTTTATATTTTTTCTAGAGAATGTCATCATAAATGCTGCAATGAACATTTTACATAAATTTCTGACATCATTTTCTTTGGTTAAATTCTTAGAAGAGATTGTAGAAGGTCAGGGATAGAATAATAATTTTTAAGGTTCTACTTTTAAACAAGCCTATAGATTGGTAGTTCTCCACAAGGTGAGAAGATGGGCTCTCTTAGGGCCAGAATTTTTGTCATCTGTTTTGTTAACAGCTGCAACCACAGCACCTGAACAATACTTGGTACATAGTATGCCCTTAATAAATATTTATAGAATTAATGATTGAACAGTAGTCATACACGTGCAAATTTTGACATTTGCCCTTATAAACTTCTTGGACGACATCTCACCCTGTCTTATTAGGGATGGCTAAAGGATTAGCACTTGGTGAAAATATACCACGTGCAGACATGAAATTTGGAAAGATTCGTCTAGATATTCTGTCCTTGAGTTTAAAAGAGATAGTATGGTTTTCTCCAAGATGGTGGATTAGAGGCTTTTAGTGTGCCTCCACCACTTGAAAATAACAAGGTAGTACATAAAGATCAACTCTGTGACCTTCAATTTAAAAAGGAAAATGGGAATCCACCAGAACTGTGAAGGACACCTCAGAATCTGTGAAGGAGAATGTGGGGACAGCTCCTATAATGGCATCTGGCTGATAAAAGTGAGTGAAGCCCCAATATGTGAGGAGGTAGAGTCCCTCTCTGTGACTCATCTTTCCACTGGGGATCCAAGTAACCCAGTCAAGAAGATGCTTTGTTTCTCCCAAGCCCTGGAGCTAACTTGGGGAGAGGCTTGGAGACTGTGAGGGAAAGACAGCGGGCAAAGCTGCAGACATTTTCTCAGACCTGGGACCAAGAGCAGTATGCCATTTTTAATCCAGGCACATACAAAGGCAACCATTTTTAGGCAATTCAGCAGCATAACTGTGCAGGCATTTTAGTCTCAAGCCAGAGATTGGAGTGCCTGCTCTGGAGAAAGGTAGGGGCCTTCACAGCCAGAGCTGTGAAAAACACCTCAGCAGTAGGTGCTGCAAATGTGTTCTCCCATATTGCAAGCCTGGAACCAGAGGAGAGCAGCTACAGCTGCAGTTTCTCCTCGGAAACCAGTCTTGCAGCCAGGGCCCGCTTGATGACCTGGAATTGATCTTCACGTGCAGTGCTGGGTACACTAGACTGCTCCCCTGAGACTGTGGTGCAGTGGGACCCTCTCTGCTCCACCCCAAGGCAGATTTCCTAGCATTCAGAGCACCCATTCACCTGGTTCAGCAGCCTGAGCCAACTCATGCTTCTCAGGCATAGATCATGGTGCAGCAGAGCTCTCTCCACTCCACACGCAGACAGATCTCTAGGCATTTGGATCCTGCTCACATGGATCAGGAGCCTGACCTGCCCCACCATTCCTGTGCAGAGATCCTAGTTCAAGGGGGCCTCTCTGCTGTCTCTGCTTCATGCCAAGGCAGATCTACAGGCATTCAGAGCACCTGCTCATCTGGCTCAGCAGCCTGAGCCACACACACCCCCTTCCTGGACATAGTGGTAGAGTGAGTGACCGTCCACTCCATGCCCCTGCAGGTCTCCAGGCATTCAGAGCACCTGCTTGCCTGGTTCAGCAGCCTGAGTCACCCCAGCCCTCCTGTGCAGAAACCTTGGTGCAAGGGGGCCCTCTCTACTCCATATCCAGGCAGATCTTCAGACATCTGGAACACTCACTCTCCTGGATTAGGAATTTAAACTCCCCCATCCCCATGCAGAGAACTTGGGACTGAAGAGGTTTCCTTGCTCCATGCCTAGGCACACCTCTGGGTGTTTGGTGGCTGCCTACTGGATTCCCCCATGGTGTTGGTGCTTGTGCCTGTCATCAGGAGATCTACAGGCGGACCTGCTGAGTCCAGCCCCACCCTTCATGGACTCTGCCTCTCCAGGGCTGAGCAAGTAGCTCAGACCACTGCTCATCCCAGACAACAGAGAGCCTCTGCTAGTAAACAAGGATCAAATATATACTGTCACACTGGCCATAGCAGCTCTTACTTATAACTGCCATCTACTGGCCTGTAAGTCAAACTGCACTGCCCAATATAAAACCTGCTGAAAGAAGTGCGTAGGGCTATAGAAGCAAAGCCAAAAGACCCTACCCAACATTCTCTACAGTCACACCCCCAGGGTGGAAGGAAGGGAAATGAAAGAGAAAATAATAATATTACTATTGGGCAAGAAAGAAAAGAAACAAACCCTAGCCACATGGAAATAATTACAAAAATTAGATGTGACAGTATCTCCAGATGAGAAGGAACCAGCACAAGAATTCTGGCACCATGAAAAATCTGATTGTAGTGACACCACCAAAGGGTCACACTAGCTCTCCAGCAGTTGTCTTTAATCAAAATGGAAACTCAGAAATGACACAAAAATCAAAGCATGGATCACAAGGAAACTCAATGAGATCCAAGACACAGTTGAAAATCAACCCAAAGAAACTTCTAAAGGAATCCAAAAAATGAAGGAAGAGATAAACATCTTAAAAAGAAATCAATCAGAGCTTCTGGAAATGAAATACACACTTAAGGAATTTCAAAATACAATTAAAAGCTTTACCAATACACTGGATCAAGCAGGGGAAAAAAATTTCAGAGCTTGAAGATTGGTCCTTTGAATGAACCCAGGCAGACAAAAATAAAAAAGAATTTTAAAAAATGAACAAAGTCTTTGAGAAATATGGGATTATGTAAAGCACCCAAGCCTATCAATTACTGGCATTCCTGACAGAGAAGGAGAAAAAGTAAACAACCTGGAAAATATATTTAAGGAAATAATTCAAGAAAACATTCCTAATCTTGCAAGAGAGGTAGATATCCAAATACAAGAAATCCAGAGAACACCTGAAAGATACTGTACAAAATGAATATCAACAAGGCATATAGTCATCAGACTGTCCAAGGTCAATGCTAAAGAAAAAAATCTTAAAGTCAGCTAGAGAAAAAGGTCAGGTCACATACAAAGGGAACCTCATTAGTCTAATAGTGGACTTCTTAGTAGAAACTTTACAAGCTAGCAGAGATAGAGGGGACTAGGTTCAGCATTCTTAAATTCCAAGTAAGAATGTCATATTCTGCCAAATGAATCTTCTTGAGCAAAAGAGAAAGGAAAACTTTTCCAGACAAGCAAGTGCTAAGGGAATTTGTTACCAGTAGACCAGCCTTACAAGAGATCCTTAAGGGAGTCATAAACATGGGGAAAAAAGAATACCTGCTACCACAAAACACACTGAAGTACATAGCCCAAAAATCCCATAAACCAACCACATAATAGAAACTACAAAGCAATCAACTAACTACTTCACGACAGGATCAAAACCTCACATATCAATATTAACCTTGAATGTAAAATGGTCTAAACATCCCACCTAAAAAGCACAGAGAGGCAAACTGGATTATAAAAAACAAGACCCATCTATCTACTGTCTTCAATAGACTCATCTCATGTAATGACACCACCGGTTCAAAGTAAAGGGTTAGAGAAAGATCTACCATGCAAATGGAAAACAAAATAGAGCTTGGATCTCTATTCTTATATCAGATGAAATAGACTTTAAACCAACAACAGTAAAAAAGGACAAAAAAGGACATTACATAATGGTAGAGTTCCATTCGACAAGAAAACTTAATTACCCTAAATATATATGCACCCAACATTGGAGCACCCAGATTAATAAAACAAGTATTTCTGGGCCTACAAAAAGATTTAAACAGACACACAATAATATTGGGAGACTTCAACACTCCACAGATAGCACTGGACAGATCACTGAGGCAGAAAACTAAAAAAGAAATTCTGGACTTAAACTCAACACTTCACCAGTTGGATCTAATAGACATCTTTAGAATACTCCACCCATCCACCACAGAAGAAACATTTGTCTCCTCAGCCCACAGAACATATGTGAAGAACAACCACATATTTGGCCATAAAGGAGGTCTCAATACATTTTAAAAGTTAAAATCACACCCACCATATTCTTGGACCACAGTGAAATAAAAATAGACATGAATACCAAGAAGGTCTCTCATTTCTTTGAAATGAATGAAAACAGACACAACATACCAAAAACTCTGGAATGCAGCAAAACCAGTGTTAAGAGGAAAGTTCATTGTGCTAAAAGTTTATCTCAAAAAGTTAGAAAGATCTCAAATTAATGACCTAACATCATACCCAGAGGAACTAAAAAAACAAAAACAAGCTAACCCCAAATCTTGCAGAAGAAATAATGATATCAGGCCAGGAGTGGCGGCTCACACCTGTAATCCCAGCACTTTGGGAGGCTGATGCGGATGGATCACCTGAGGTCAGGAGTTCGAGACCAGCCTGGCCAACATGGCAAAACCTCATCTCTACTGAAAATACAAAAATTAGTGAGGTGTGGTTGCATGTGCCTATAATCCCAGCTACTCAAGAGGCTGAGGCATAAGAATCATTTGAACCCAAGAGGCGGAGGTTGCAGTGAGCTGAGATGGTGCCACTGCACTCCAGCAACAAAGCATTCTGTCTCAAAAAAAAAATAAAAAGGAAAGAAAGAAAAAGAAAAATAGAAATAACTAAAATCATAGTAGAACCGAAAGAAGTTGAGACCCAAAGATCCATACAAAGAATCAACAAAACCAAAAGTTGGTTCTGTGAAAGGATAAACAAGATCAATAGATCACTAACTAGATTAACAAAGAAAAAAGAGTGAATGTCCAAATAAACACAATCAGAAATGACAAAGATGGTATTACAACCAATCCCATAGAAATGCAAAAGATCCTCTGAGGCTATTATGAACACCTCTATGAACACAAACTAGAAAATCTGGGGAAATGGGTAAATTCCTGAAAACATACAATCTCCCAAGACTGAATCAGGAAGAAACTGAAACACTGAACAGACAAATATTGAGTTCCATAATTGAATCAGTAATAAAAAACTTACCAACCAAAAAAAGCCCTGAACCACACGGACTCACAGCTGAATTCTACCAGACTTACAAAGAGGAGCTGGTACCAATTACCAAAACTGTTCAAAAAAATCGAGGAGGAGGGACTCCTCCCTACCTTGTTCCACAAAGCCAACATCACCCTGATACCAAAATCTGGCAAAGACACAATAAAAATAGAAAACTACATGCCAATGTCCCTGATGAAAATAGATGCAAAAATCCTCCACAAAATACTAGCAAAGCAAATCCACCAGGACATCAAAAAGTTAATTCACTACAATCAAGTAGGCTTCTTTCCTGAGGGGCAAGGTCTTCAAAAAATGTGATTCATCACATGAACCGAATTAAAACAAAAGCTATATGTTGATCTCAGTAGACACACAAAAAGCTTACAATAAAACCCAATATCCCTTCATGACAAAAGCCCTCAACAAACTGGGTATCAAAGGAACATATCTCAAAATTTTAAAAACCAAGTCTCACCATTCTTATTCAACAAGTGCTGAAAGTGCTAGGCAGAGCAATCAGATAAGAGAAAGAAATAAAAGTGATCCAAATAGGAAAAGAAGAAGTACAACTATCTCTTTTCATGGATGATATCATTCTATTTAGAAAACACTAAACATTCCACCAAAAGGTTCCTGGAACTGATACACAACTTAAGTAAAGTTTCAGGAAACAAAATCCATGTAAAAAATCAGCAGCATTTCATTGGTGGAGCCAAGATGGCCGAATAGGAACAGCTCCAGTCTACAGCTCCCAGCCTGAGCAACACAGAAGACGGGTGATTTCTGCATTTCTATTTGAGGTACCGGGTTCATCTCACTAGGGAGTGCCAAACAGTGGGTGCAGGACAGTTGGTGCAGCGCACTGTGCATGAGCCGAAGCAGGGCGAGGCATTGCCTCACTCGGGAAGTGCAAGGGGTCAGGGAGTTCCCTTTCCTAGTCAAAGAAAGGGGTGACAGACCGCACCTGGAAAATCGGGTCAGTCCCACCCTAATACTGCACTTTTCCAATGGGCCTGGAAAACAGCACACCAGGAGATTGTGTCCCGCACCTGGCTCAGAGGGTCCTATGCCCATGGAGTCTCACTGATTGCTAGCACAGCAGTCTGAGATCAAACTTCAAGGTGGCAGCGAGGCTGGGGGAGGGGCACCTGCCATTGCCCAGGCTTGCTTAGGTAAACAAAGCAGCCAGGAAGCTCGAACTAGGTGGAGCCCACCACAGCTCAAGGAGGCCTGCCTGCCTCTGTAGGCTCCACCTCTGGGGGCAGGGCACAGACAAACAAAAATTCAGCAGGAATCTCTGCAGACTTAAATGTCCCTGTCTGACTGACAGCTTTGAAGAGAGTAGTGGTTCTCCCAGCACACAGCTGGAGATCCAAGAACGGACAGACTGCCTCCTAAAGTGGGTCTCTGACCCCCAAGCAGCCTAACTGGGAGGCACCCCCCAGTAGGGACAGACTGACACCTCACTCGGCCGGGTACTCCTCTGAGACAAAACTTCCAGAGGAACTATCAGACAGCAGAATTTGTGGTCTCATGAAAATCCGCTGTTCTGCAGCCACTGCTGCTGACACCTAGCCAAACAGGGTCTGGAGTGGACCTCTAGCAAACTCCCACAGACCTGCAGCTGAGGGTCCTGTCTGGTAGAAGGAAAACTAACAAACAGAAAGGACACCCACACCAAAAACCCATCTGTACATCACCATCATCAAAGACCAAAAGTAGATAAAACCACAAAGATGGGGAAAAAACAGAGCAGGAAAACTGGAAACTCTAAAAAGCAGAGCACCTCTCCTCCCCCAAAGGAACGCAGTTCCTCACCAGCAATGGAACAAAGCTGGACGGAGAATGACTTTGACAAGTTGAGAGAAGAAGGCTTCAGATGATCAAACTACTCCGAGCTATGGGAGGAAATTCAAAACAATAGCAAAGAAGTTAAAAACTTTGAAAAAAAATTAGATGAATGGATAACTAGAATAACCAATGGAGAGAAGGGCTTAAAGGAGCTGATGGAGCTGAAAGCCAAGTATCAAGAACTACGCGAAGACTGCAGAAGCCTCGGTAGCCGATGCGATCAACTGGAAGAAAGGGTATCGCTGATGGAAGATGAAATGAATGAAATGAAGCGAGAAGGGAAGTTTAGAGAAAAAAAGAATAAAAAGAAACGAACAAAGCCTCCAAGAAATTTCGGACTATGTGAAAAGACCAAACCTACGTCTGATTGGTGTACCTGAAAATGATGGGGAGAATGGAACCAAGTTGGAAAACACTCTGCAAGATATTATCCAGGAGAACTTCCCCAATCTAGCAAGGCAGGCCAACATTCAGATTCAGGAAATACAGAGAACGCCACAAAGATACTCCTCGAGAAGAGCAATTCCAAGACACATAATTGTCAGATTCACCAAAGTTGAAATGAAGGAAAAAATGTTAAGGGCGGCCAGAGAGAAAGGTCGGGTTACCCACAAAGGGAAGCCCATCAGACTAACAGCTGATCTCTCAGCAGAAACTCTACAAGCCAGAAGAGAGTGAAGGGCCGATACTCAACATTCTTAAAGAAAAGAATTTTCAACCCAGAATTTCATGTCCAGCCAAACTAAGCTTCATAAGTGAAGGAGAAATAAAATACTTTACAGACAAGCAAATGCTGAGAGATTTTGTCACCACCAGGCCTGCCCTAAAAGAGCTCCTGAAGGAAGCACTAAACATGGAAAGGAACAACTGGTACCAGCCACTGCAAAAACATGCCAAATTGTAAAGACCATCGAGGCTAGGAAGAAACTGCATCAGCTAACGAGCAAAATAACCAACTAACATCATAATGACAGGATCAGATTCACACATAACAATATTAACTTTAAATGTAAATGGGCTAAATGCTCCAATTAAAAGACACAGACTGGCAAACTGGATAAGGAGTCAAGATCCATCAGTGTGCTGTATTCAGGAAACCCATCTCATGTGCAGAGACACACATAGACTCAAAATAAAGGGATGAAGGAAGATCTATCAAGCAAATGGAAAACAAAAAAAAGCAGGGGTTGCAATCCTAGTCTCTGATAAAATAGACTTTAAACTAACAAAGATCAAAAGAGACAAAGAAGGCCATTACATAATGGTAAAGGGATCAATTCAACAAGAAGAGCTAACTATCCTAAATATATATGCACCCAACACAGGAGCACCCAGATTCATAAAGCAAGTCCTGAGTGACCTACAAAGGGACTTAAACTCCCACACAATAATAATGGGAGATTTTAACACCCCACTGTCAACATTAGACAGATCAATGAGACAGAAAGTTAACAAGGATATCAAGGAATTGAACTCAGCTCTGCAAAAGTGGACCTAATAGACATCTACAGAACTCTCCACCCCAAATCAACAGAATATACATTTTTTTCAGCACCACACCACACCTACTCCAAAATTGACCACATAGTTGGAAGTAAAGCTCTCCTCAGCAAATGTAAAAGAACAGAAATTATAACAAACTGTCTCTCAGACCACAGTGCAATCAAACTAGAACTCAGGATTAAGAAACTCACTCAAAACCACACAACTACATGGAAACTGAACAACCTGCTCCTGAATGACTATTGGGTACATAATGAAATGAAGGCAGAAATAAAGATGTTCTTTGAAACCAACGAGAACAAAGACACAACATACCAGAATCTCTGGGACACATTCAAAGCAGTGTGTAGAGGGAAATTTATAGCACTAAATGCCCACAAGAGAAAGCAGGAAAGATCCAAAACTGACACCCTAACATCACAATTACAAGAACTAGAAAAGCAAGAGCAAACACATTCAAAAGCTAGCAGAAGGCTAGAAATAACTAAAATCAGAGCAGAACTGAAGGAAATAGAGACACAAAAAACCCTTCAAAAAATTAATGAATCCAGGAGCTGGTTTTTTGAAAAAATCAACAAAACTGATAGACCACTAGCAAGACTAATAAAGAAGAAAAGAGAGAAGAATCAAATAGATGCAATAAAAAATGAAAAAGGGGATATCACCACCAATCCCACAGAAATACAATCTACCATCAGAGAATACTAAAAACACCTCTACGCAAATAAACTAGAAAATCTAGAAGAAATGGATAAATTCCTCGACAAATACACCCTCCCAAGACTAAACCAGGAAGAAGTTGAATCTCTGAATAGACCAATAACAGGCTCTGAAATTGTGTCAATAATCAATAGCTTACCAACCAAAAAGAGTCCGGGACCTGATGGATTCACAGCCGAATTCTACCAGAGGTACAAGGAGGAACTGGTACCATTCCTTCTGAAACTATTCCAATCGACAGAAAAAGAGGGAATCCTCCCTAACACATTTTATGAAGCCAGCATCGTCCTGATACCAAAGCCTGGCAGAGACATAACCAAAAAATAGAATTTCAGACCAATATCCTTGATGAATATCGATGCAAAAATCCTCAATAAAATACTGGCAAACAGAATCCAGCAGCACATCAAAAAGCTTATCCACCATGATCAAGTGGGCTTCATCCCCGGGATGCAAGGCTGGTTCAACATATGCAAATCAATAAATGTAATCCAGCATATAAACAGAACCAAAGACAAAAACCACATGATTATCTCAATAGATGCAGAAAAGGCCTTTGACAAAATTCAACAACCCTTCATGCTAAAAACTCTCAATAAATTAGCTATTGATGGGACGTATCTCAAAATAATAAGAGCTATCTATGACAAACCCACAGCCAATATCATACTGAATGGGCAAAAACTGGAAGCATTCCCTTTGAAAACTGGCACAAGACAGGGATGCCCTCTCTCACCACTCCTATTCAACATAGTGCTGGAAGTTCTGGCCAGGGCAATCAGGCAGGAGAAGGAAATAAAGGGTATTCAATTAGGAAAAGAGGAAGTCAAATTGTCCCTGTTTGCAGATGACATGATTGTATATCTAGAAAACCCCATTGTCTCAGCCCAAAATCTCCTTAAGCTGATAAGCAACTTCAGCAAAGTCACAAGATACAAAATCAATGTACAAAAATCACAAGCATTCTTGTACACTAACCACAGACAAACAGAGAGCCAAATCATGAGTGAACTCCCATTCACAATTGCTTCAAAGAAAATAAAATACCTCGGAATCCAACTTACAAGGGATGTGAAGGACCTCTTCAAGGAGAACAATAAACCACTGCTCAATGAAATAAAAGAGGATACAAACAAATGGAAGAACATTCCATGCTCATGGGTTGGAAGAATCAATATCATGAAAATGGCCACACTGCCCAAGGTAATTTATAGATTCAATGCCATCCCCATCAAGCTACCAATGACTTTCTTCACAGAATTGGAAAAAACTACTTTAAAGTTCATATGGAACCAAAAAAAGAGCCCGCATCGCCAAGTCAATCCTAAGCCAAAAGAACAAAGCTGGAGACATCACGCTACCTGACTTCAAACTATACTACAAGGCTACAGTAACCAAAAGAGCATGGTACTGGTACCACAACAGAGACATAGATCAATGGAACAGAACAGAGCCCTCAGAGATGATGCCGCATATCTACAACCATCTGATCTTTGACAAAACTGACAAAAACAAGAAATGGGGAAAGGATTCCCTATTTAATAAATGGTGCTGGGAAAACTGGCTAGCCATCTGTAGAAAGCTGAAACTGGATCCCTTCCTTACACCTTATACAAAAATTAATTCAAGATGGATTAAAGACTTAAATGGTAGACCTAAAACCATTAAAATCCTACAAGAAAACCTAGGCAATACCATTCAGGACATAGGCGTGGGCAAGGACTTCATGTCTAAAACACCAAAAGCAATGGCAACAAAAGCCAAAATTGACAAATGGGATCTAATTAAACTAAAGAGCTTCTGCACAGCAAAAGAAACTACCATCAGAGTAAACAGGCAACCTACAGAATGGGAGAAAATTTTTGCAACCTACTCATCTGACAAAGGGCTAATATCCAGAATCTACAATGAACTCAAACAAATTTACAAGAAAAAAACAAACAAACCCATCAAAAAGTGGGCGAAGGACATGAACAGACACTTCTCAAAAGAAGACATTTATGCAGCAAAAAAACACATGGAAAAATGCTCATCATCACTGGCCATCAGAGAAATGCAAATCAAAATCACAGTGAGATACCATCTCACACCAGTTAGAATGGCCATCATTAAAAAGTCAGGAAACAACAGGTGCTGGAGAGGATGTGGAGAAATAGGAACACTTTTACACTGTTGGTGGGACTGTAAACTAGTTCAACCATTGTGGAAGTCAGTGTGGCGATTCCTCAGGGATCTAGAACTAGAAATACCATTTGACCCAGCCATCCCATTACTGGGTATATACCCAAAGGACTATGAATCATGCTGCTATAAAGACACATGCACACGTATGTTTATTGTGGCACTATTCACAATAGCAAAGAGTTGGAACCAGCCCAAATGTCCAACAACGATAGACTGGATTAAGAAAATGTGGCACATATACACCATGGAATACTATGCAGCCATAAAAAATGATGAGTTCATGTCCTTTGTAGGGACATGGATGAAACTGGAAAACATCATTCTCAGTAAACTATCGCAAGGACAAAAAACCAAACACCGCATGTTCTCACTCATAGGTGGGAATTGAACAATAAGAACTCATGGACACAGGAAAGGGAACATCACACTCCGGGGACTGTTGTGGGGTGGGAGGAGAGGGGAGGGACAGCATTAGGAGATATACCTACTGCTAAATGACGAGTTAATGGGTGCAGCAAACCAACATGGCACATGGATACATATGTAACAAACCTGCACATTGTGCACATGTAACCTAAAACCTAAAGTATAATAAAAAAAAAATCAGCAGCATTTCTATAAACCAATAATGTTGAAACTGAGAGCCAAATCAAGAATGCAAACCCATTTACAATAGCCACAAAATAATAAAATACCTAGGAATATATCTAAATAAGGAGATGAAAGATCTTTACAAGGAGAACTACAACACACTGCTGAAAGAAATTATAGATGACACAAACAAATGGAAAAACATGCCATGCTCATGGATTAGAAGAATCAACATCATTAAAAGTCCACACTTCCCAAAGCAATCTACAGAGTCAAAGCTATTCCTATCAAACTATCAGTGGCATTTTTCAAAGAACCAGAAAAAACTATTCTAAACTTCATATAGAACCAGAAAAGAGCCCAAATAGCCAAAGCTATTCTAAGCAAAAAACAAAAAGCTGGAGGCATCACATTACCCAGCTTAAAACTACACTATAAGGCTACAGTAACCAAAACAGGATGGTACAAAAACAGTCAAATAAACCAGTGGAACAGAATAGAGAACGAAGAAATAAAGCCATATCCTACAGCCGTCTGATCTTCAACAAAGTCAACAAAAATAAGCAATGAGGAAACAACTCCCTATTCAACAAATGGTGCTGGGATACCTCACTAGCCATTATGCAGAAGAATGAAATTGGACTCCTACCTCTCACCATACATGAAAATTACCACAGGATAAATTAGAGATTTAAATATAAGACTTCAACGTATAAGAATCCTAGAAAAAAACCTAGGAAACACCATTCTGGACATCAGTTTTGGGAAAGAATTTATGGCTAAGTCCTCAAAAGCAATTGCAACAAAAACAAATTCACAAGTGAGAATTAAACTAAAGAGATTCTTCTCCACATAAGAAACTATGAACAGAGTAAAAAAAAACCTAAAAATTTGGAGAAAATGTTCACAAACTATGCATATAATAAAGGTCTAATATCCAGAATCTATAAGGAACTTAAACAATTCAAAAAGCAAAAAACAAATAATCACATTTAAAATGGGCAAGAGATATGAATAGACACTTCTTAAAAGAAGACATACAAGCAGCCAACAAAAATATGAAATAAAAATGCTCAACATCCCTAATCATCAGAGACATGCAAATCAAAACCACAAGGAGATACCATCTAATGCCAGTCAGAATGGGTACTATTAGGAAGTCAAAAAACAAAAGATGTTGGCGAGGCACAGAGAAAAGAGAACACTTATATACTGTCAGTGGGAAAGTAAATTAGTTCAACCACTGTGAAAAGCAGTTTGGAGATTTCTCAAAGAACTTAAACCAGAACTACCATTCAACCCGGCAATTTTATTACTGGCTATACATAAAAAAGAAAATAAATCACTTTACCAAAAAGATACATGCACTTGCATGTTAAACACAGCATTAGTCACAATATAAAAGACATGAAATCAACCTAGGTGCCCATCAATGGTGGGCTGGATAAAGAAAATGAGGTACAGAAGATGGCTGAATAGGAACAGCTCCAGTCTGCAGCTCCCAGCATGATTGATGCAGAAGACGGGTGATTCTGCATTTCCAACTGAGGTACCTGGTTCATCTCATTGGGACTGGTTGGACAGTGGGTGCAGCCCACGGAGGGTGAGCCGAAGCAGGGCAGGGTATCACCTCACCTGGGAAGTGCAAGTGTTTGGGGGATTTCCCTTTCCTAGCCAAGGGAAGCCATGACAGACTACCTGGAAAAATGGGAAACTCCCACCCAAATACTGTGCTTTTCCCAAGGTCTTAGCAACCGGCAGACAAGGAGATTCTCTCCTGTGCCTGGTTCGGCGGGTCCCATGCCCAGGAAGCCTTGCGCACTGCTAGTGCAGCAGTCTGAGATTGAACTGTGAGGCAGCAGCCTGGCTGGGGAAGGGGCATCCGCCATTGCTGAGGCTTCAGTAGGTAAACGAAGTGGCCAGGAAGCTTGAACTGGGTGGAGCCCACCACAGCTCAACAAGGCCTACTGCCTCTGTGGTGGGCAGGGCATAGCTGAACAAAAGGCAGCAGACAACTTCTGCAGACTTAAATGTCCTTAAATGTCCCTGTCTGACAGCTCTGAAGAGAGCAGTGGTTCTCCAGCATGGCATTTGAGCTCTGAGAATGGACAGACTGCCACCTCAAGTGGATCCCTGACCCTGTGTAGCCTAACTAGGAGACACCTCCCAGTAGAGGCTGACAGACACCTCATACAGGTGGCTGCCCTTCTGGGTCAAAGCTTCCAGAGGAAGGATCAGGCAGCAATATTTGCTGTTCTGCAATATTTGTTGTTCTGCAGCCTCCGCTGGTGATATCCAGGCAAACAAGGTCATCTGGAGTGGACCTCCAGCAAATTCCAACACACCTGCAGCTGAGGGTCCTGACTGTTAGAAGTAAAACTAACAAACAGAAAGGAATAGCATCGACATCAACAAAAAGTTCATCCACATCAAAACTCCATCTGCAGGGCACCAGCATCAAAGACCAAAGGTAGATAAAACCACAAAGATGGGGAGAAACCAAGCAGAAAAGCTGAAAATTCTAAAAATCAGAGTGCCTCTTCTCCTCCAAAGGATCACAGCTCCTCACCAGCAACAGAACAAAGATGGACTGAGAATGACTTTGATAAGTTGACAGAAGCAGGCTTCAGAAGGTCGGTAATAACAAACTTCTCCGAGCTAAAGGAGGATATTTGAACCCATCACAAGGAAGCTAAAAACCTTGAAAAAAGATTAGATGAATGGCTAACTAGAATAAACAGTGTGGAGAAGACCTTAAATGATCTGATGGAGCTGAAAACCATGGCACAAGAACTTTGTGACACATGCGCAAGCTTCAGTAGCTGATTCAATCGAGTGGAAGAAAGGATATCAGTGATTGAAGATTAAATTAATGAAATAAAGCAAGAAGACAAAGTTAGAGAAAAAAGAGTAAAAAGAAACAAACAAAGCCTCCAAGAAATATAGGACTATGTGAAAAGACCAAATCTACTTTTCATTAGCGTACCTGAAAGTGACGGGGAGAATGGAACCAAGTTGGAAAACACTTTTCAGGATACTATCCAGGAGAACTTCCCCAACCTAGCAAGGCAGGCCAACATTCAAATTCAGGAAATACAGAGAACACCACAAAGATATTGGATCTAATTAAACTAAAGATCTTCTGCACAGCAAAAGAAACTACCATCAGAGTGAACAGGCAACCTATGGAATGGGAGAAAATTTTTGCAACTTACTCATCTGACAAAGGGCTAATATCCAGAATCTACAATGAACTCAAATTTACAAGAAAAAAACAAACAAACCCATCAAAAAGTGGGTGAAGGACATGAACAGACACTTCTCAAAAGAAGACATTTATGCAGCAAAAAAACACATGGAAAAATGCTCATCATCACTGGCCATCAGAGAAATGCAAATCAAAACCACAATGAGATACCATCTCACACCAGTTAGAATGGCCATCATTAAAAAGCCAGGAAACAACAGGTGCTGGAGAGGATGTGGAGAAATAGGAACACTTTTACACTGTTGGTGGGACTGTAAACTAGTTCAACCACTGTGGAAGTCAGTGTGGCGATTCCTCAGGGATCTAGAACTAGAAATACCGTTTGACCCAGCCATCCCATTACTGGGTATATACCCAAAGGACTATAAATCATGCTGCTATAAAGACACATGCACACGTATGTTTATTGTGGCACTATTCACAATAGCAAAGAGGTGGAACCAGCCCAAATGTCCAACAACGATAGACTGGATTAAGAAAATGTGGCACATATACACCATGGAATACTATGCAGCCATAAAAAATGATGAGTTCATGTCCTTTGTAGGGACATGGATGAAACTGGAAAACATCATTCTCAGTAAACTATCGCAAGGACAAAAAAACCAAACACCGCATGTTCTCACTCATAGGTGGGAATTGAACAATGAGAACTCATGGACACAGGAAGGGGAACATCACATTCCAGGGACTGTTGTGGGGTGGGGGGAGAGGGGAGGGACAGCATTAGGAGATATACCTACTGCTAAATGACAAGTTAATGGGTGCAGCAAACCAACATGGCACATGGATACATATGTAACAAACCTGCACATTGTGCACATGTACCCTAAAACCTAAAGTATAATAATCAAATAAAAAAAAAAGATATTCCTCGAGAAGAGCAACCCCAAGACACATAACTGTCAGATTCACCAAGGTTGAAAAGAAGGAAAAAGTGTTAAGGGCAGCCAGAGGGAAAGGTCGGGTTACCCACAAAGGGAAGCCCATCAGATTAACAGCGGATCTCTCAGCAGAAACCCTACAAGCCAGAAGAGAGTGAGGGCCAATATTCAACATTCTTAAAGAAAAGAATTTTCAACCCAGAATTTCATATCCAGCCAAACTAAGCTTCATAAGTGAAGGAGAAATAAAATCCTTTACAGACAGGCAAATGCTGAGAGATTTTGTCACTACCAGGCCTGCCATCCAAGAGCTCCTGAAGGAAGCACTAAACATGGAAAGAAACAATCAGAACGAGCCACTGCAAAAACATGCCGAATTGTAAAGATCATCGATGCTAGGAAGAAGCTGCATCAATTAACGGGCAAAATAACCAGCTAACATCATAATGACGGAATCAAATTCACACATAACAATATTAACCTTAAATGTAAATGGGCTAAATGCCCCAATTAAAAGACACAGACTGGCAAATTGGATAGAGTCAAGACCCATCAGCATGCTGTATTCAGGAAACACATCTCATATGCAAAGACGCACATAGGCTCAAAATAAATGGATGGAGGAAGATCTATCAAGCAAATGGAAAGCAAAAAAAAAGCAGGGTTGCAATCCTACTCACTGATAAAACAGACTTTAAACCAACAAAGACCAAAAGAGACAAAGAAGGCCATTACATAATGGAAAAGGGATCAGTTCAACAAGAAGAGCTAACGATCCTAAATACATATGCACCCAATACAGGAGCACCCAGATTCATAAAGCAGGTCCTTAAAAACCTACACACAGACATAGACTCCCACACAATAATAATGGGAGACTTTAACACCCCACCATCAATATTAGACAGATCAACAAGACAGAAGGTTAACAAGGGTATCCAGGACTTGAACTCAGCTCTGCAGCAAGCAGACCTAATAGACATATACAGGCCTCTCCATCCCAAATCAACAGAATATTAATTCTTCTCAGCACCACATCACACTTATTCTAAAATTGACCACATACTTGGAAGTAAAGCACTCCTCAGCAAATGTAAAAGAACAGAAATCACAACAAACTGTCTCTCAGGCCACAGTGCAATCAAATTAGAACTCAGGATCAAGAAACTCACTCAAAACCACACAACTACATGGAAACTGAACAACTTGCCCCTGAATGACAACTGGGTAAATAAGGAAATGAAGGCAGAAATAAAGATGTTCTTTGAAACCAAGGAGAACAAAGACAAAACGTACCAGAATCCCTGGGACACATTTAAAGCAGTGTGTAGAGGGAAATTCATAGCACTAAATGCCCACAAGAGAAATCAGGAAAGATCTAAAATCGACACCCTAAAATCACAATTAAAAGAACTAGAGAAGTAAGAGCAAACAAATTCAAAAGCTAACGGAAGGCAAGAAATAACTAAGAGCAGAGCAGAACTGAAGGAGATAAGAGATACAAAAACCCCTTCAAAAAATCAATAACTCCAGGAGCTGGTTTTTTTCAAAGGGTCAACAAAATTGATAGACCACTAGCCAGACTAATAAAGAAGAAAAGAGAGAAGAAGCAAATAGATGCAATAAAAAATGATAAAGGGGATATCACCACCAATCCCACAGAAATAAAAACTACCATCAGAGAATACGATAAACACCTCTACGCAAGTAAACTAGAAAATCTAGAAGAAATGGATAAATTCCTGGACACATATGCCCTCCCAAGACTAAACCAGGAAGAAGTTGAATCTCTGAATAGACCAATAACAGGCTCTGAAATTGAGGCAATAATTAATAGCCTACCAACCAAAAAAAAGTCCAGGACCAGACGGATTCACAGCCAAATTCTACCAGAGGTACAAAGAGGAGCTGCTACCATTCTTTCTGAAACTATTCCAATCAATAGAAAAAAAGGGAATCCTCCCTAACTCATTTTATGAGGCCAGCATCATCCTGATACCAAAGCCTGGCAGAGACACAACAAAAAAAAGAGAATTTTAGACCAATATCCCTGATGAACATCAATGCGAAAATCCTCAATAAAATACTGGCAAACAGAATCCAGCAGCACATCAAAAAGCTTATCCACCACAACCAAGTCAGCTTTATCACTGGGATGCAAGGCTGGTTCAACATATGCAAATCAATAAACATAATCCATCACATAAACAGAACCAATGACAAAAACCACATGATTATCTCAATAGATGCAGAAAAGGCCTTCAACAAAATTCAACAGCCCTTTATGCTAAAAACTCTCAATAGACTAGGTATTGATGGAACGGATCTCAAAATCATCAGAGCTATTTATGACAAACCCACAGCCAATATCATACTGAATGGGCAAAAACTGGAAGCATTCCCTTTGAAAACTGGCACAAGACAGGGATGCCCTCTCTCACCACTCCTATTCAACATAATGTTGGAAGTTCTGGCCAGTGCAATCAGACAAGAGAAAGAAATAAAGGGTATTCAAGTAGGAAATGAGAAAGGCAAATTGTCCCTGTTTGCAGATGACATGATTGTATATTTAGAAAACCCCATCATCTCAGCCACAAATCTCCTTAAGCTGATAAGCAACTTTAGCAAAGTCTCAAGATACAAAATCAATGGGCAAAAATCACAAGCATTCCCATACACCATTAACAGAAAAACAGAAAACCAAATCATGAGTGAACTCCCATTCACAATTGCTACAAAGAGAATAAAATACCTAGGAATCAAACTTACAAGAGATATGAAGGACCTCTTCAAGGAGAACCACAAACCACTGCTCAATGAAATAAAAGAGGACACAAACAAATGGAAGAACATTCCATGCTCATGGATAGGAAGAATCAATATCATGAAAATGGCCATACTGCCCAAGGTAATTTACAGATTCAATGCATCCCCATCAAGCTACCAATGAGTTTCTTCACAGAATCGGAAAAAACAACTTTAAAGTTCATATGGAACCAAAAAAGAGCCCACATTGCCAAGACAATCCTAAGCAAAAAGAACAAAACTGGAGGCATCACATTACCTGACTCCAAACTATACTACAAGCTACAGTAACCAAAACAGCATGGTACTGGTACCAAAACAGAGATATAGACCAATGGAACAGAACAGAGACCTCAGAAATAACACCACACATCTACAACCATGTGATCTTTGACAAGCCTGACAAAAACAAGAAATGGGGGAAGGATTCCCTATTTAATAAATGGTGCTGGGAAAACTGGCTAGCCATATGTAGAAAGCTGAAACTGGATCCCATCCTTACACCTTATACAAAAATTAATTCAAGATGAATTACAGACTTAAATGTTAGACCTAAAACCATAAAAACCCAAGAAGAAAACCTAGGCAATACCATTCAGGACATAGGCATGGGCAAGGACTTCATGACTAAAACACCAAAAGCAATGGCAACAAAAGCCAAAATTGACAAATGGGATCTAATTAAACTAAAGAGCTTCTGCACAGCAAAAGAAACTACCATCAGAGTGAAGAGACAATCTACAAAATGGGAGAAAATTTTTGCAATCTACCCATCTGACAAAGGGCTAATATTCAGAATCTACAAAGAACTTAAACAAATTTACAAGAAAAAAAAACAACCCCATCAAAAAGTGAGCACAGGATATGAACAGACACTTCTCAAAAGAAGACATTTATGCAGCCAACAGACACATGAAAAAATGCTCATCAACATTGGTCATCAGAAAAATGCAAATGAAAACCACAATGAGATACCATCTCACACCAGTAAGAACGCCAATCATTAATAAGTCAGGAAACAAAAGATGCTGGAGAGGATGTGGAGAAACAGGAATGCTTTTACACTGTTGGTGGGAGTGTAAACTTGTTCAATCATTGTGAAGACAGTGTGGTGATTCCTCAAGGATCTAGAACTAGAATTACCATTTGACCCAGCAATCCCATTACTGGGTATATACCCAAAGGATTATAAATCATGCTACTATAAAGACACATGCACACGTATGTTTATTGTGGCACTATTCACAATAGCAAAGACTTGGAACCAACCCAAATATCCATCAATGATAGACTGGATTAAGAAAATGTGGCACATATACACCATGGAATACTATGCAGCCATGAAAAAGGATGAGTTCATGTCCTTTGCAGGGACATGGATGAAGCTGGAAACCATCATTCTGAGCAAACTATCACAAGGACAGAAAACCAAACACCTCATGTTCTCACTTATAGGTGGGAACTGAACAATGAGAACACTTGGACACATGGCGGGGAACATCACACACGGGGGCCTACCATGGGGTGGGGGACAGGGGGAGGGATAGCATTAGGAGAAATACCTAATATAAATGACGAGTTAATGGGTGCAGCAAACCAACATGGCACGTGTATACCTATGTAACAAACCTGGACGTTGTGCAAAAGTACCCTAGAACTTAAAGTATAATAAAAAATAAAAATAAAAATGAACTTCAACTCTTTACAAAAAGTAACTCAAAATGGATCATATACCTAAATGTAAAAGCTAAAACTATAAAATATCTAGAAGAAAACTGAAAATCTGGGAGTAAGATGGCCCAATAGAAGCCTCTGTCAATGGTTCACCCTAGAATACCAAACTGAAAAACTATCCATGCAAAAAAAGAAAAAAAAATGCACCTTCAGAAAAACAAAAAATCAGGTGAGTAGTCACAGTACCCGGTTTTTACTTCATATCACTGAAAGAGGCACTAAAGAGGCTAGGAAAGACAGTCTTTAATTGCCAGCCCCACCCCTCCTCCACCCCCAGCTGCAACCATGTGGCATAGAGAATCAGTGTGCTTGAGGGAGGGAGAACACAGTAATTGTGGGGCTTTGGAACTCTGTGTTGTTCTGTCACAGCAGAAAGGAACACCAAGCAGAATTCACCCAGCACCCACAGAGGAAGGATTTAGACCAGCCCTAGCCAGAGAGTAATAGCCCATCCCATCAGTCAAAACCTGAATTCCAGCAACTCCTGCCACCATGAGGTAAAGTGCTCTGTTGTTCTAAATAAGCTTGAAAGACAGTCTATGCCATAAGGACTGAAATTCCTGGGCATGGCCTGGTGCTGTGCTGGGCTCAGAGCCAGTGGACTTGTAGGGAATGTAACCTAGTGAGACATTAGCCAGGGCAGCCAAGGGAGTGTATACGCCACCCTCCTCCTTACCTTAGGCAGTGCAGCTCACAGCTTCGGGAGACTCCTTCCTTCTACTTGAGAGGCAGAGCAGGAAAAGTAAAAAGGACTTTTCCTTGCAACATGGATACCAGCTCAGTCACAGTAGGATAGGACACCAGGCAGAGATTCGAGGCCCAATTCCAGGCCCTAACTCCTGGATGAAATTTTTAGACACATCGTTGGCCAGAAGGCAACCCACTCCCTTGAAGGGAAGGAACTAGTGCTCGCAAGATGTATCACCTGCTGACTAAAGAGATCCTGGGCCCTGAATAATCATCAGTCGTAGCACTGATGAATAAGCACCAGGTGGTGCTCACCGTGGGCCTTGGGTGAGATTCAGAGACACACCAGCTTCCCAGCTGTGGTCACTACAGGGAGAGACTCCTTCTGCTTGAGAAAAGGAGAGGGACCAGTAAAGAGGACTTTGCCTTGCAGCCTAGGTGCCAGCTCAGCCACAGTGGTTGATATAGTTTGGACATTTGTCCCCACCCAAATCTCATGTTGAAATGTAATCCCCAATGCTGGAGGTGGGGCCTGGTGGGAGGTGTTTGAATCATGGTTGTGGATCCTTCATGAATGACTTCAGCCATCTCCTTGGTGGTAAGTGAGCTCTCACTCTGAGTTCACATGAGATCTGGATGGTTAAAAGTATGTGACATTCCCCTCCCCACTTTCTGTCTCACTTGCTCTTGCTTTTGCAATGTGACATGCCTGCTTCCCCTTTGCCTTCTGCCATGATTGAAAGCCTTCTAAGGCCTCCTCAGAAACTGAGTAGATGTGAGTACCATGCTTCCTGTAAAGCCTGCAGAACTGTGGGCTAAGTAAACCTCTTTTCTTTACAAATTAGCCAGTCTCAGGTGTTTCTTTACAGCAATGCAAAAATGGCTGAATTCAGTGGGGTTAGAGCACCAAGCAGACTCTTGGGATCCCTAATTCCAGGTCTTGGCCCTTAGAAGACATTTCTGGACCTGCCCTGGGCCAGAGGGGAGCCCACTGCCCTAAAGGGAGAGTCCCCGGCCTGGTAGCATTCACCATATGCTGATTGAAGAGCCCTTGGGCCTTGAGTGAACATCAGTGGGAGCCAAACAGTACAAGCCATGGGCCTGGGGTGGTGGCGGCCACAGGGATAGATTCCTCTACTTGTGGAAAGAGGAGGAAAGAGTGGGAAGAACTTTGTCTTGTTGCATTGGTGCCAGTTCAGCCACAATAGAATAGAGCACCAGGTAGATCTGCCTAAGATGTCTGACTCGGGGCTCTGGCTCCTGGACAGCATCTCTCGACCCACCCAGGACCATGAAGAACTCACTACCCTGAAAAGCAGAACACAAGCCTGACTGGCTTCACCACCTGCTGATTTTAGAGCCCTAGGGCCCTGATGGAACATTGGCAGTAGCCAGGCAGTGGTTACCATGGGCCTTATGTAATATTGACTGTTGTGCTGGCCTCAGGTCTGACCCAGTGCAGTCCTAGTGGTGTGGCCACGGGGTATTTGTGTCACCCCCTTCCCCCGTTCCAGGCAGCTCAGCACAGAGAGACTACATTTGTTTGGGAGAAAGTTAGCGATGAAAACAAGAATCTCCTCCTGGTAATCCAGGGAATTCTTTGGGATCTTATCCAATACCACCAATGCGGTACCTCTACAAGTCTGCACGAGCTACAGCATTACTGGACTTGGGGTGCCCCCTAATGCAGATATGGTTGCAGTGACCAAAATTTTAGATGACAATACCCAAGTCCCTTCAATATCTGGAAGGATGATTACAAACAAGCCCAGATTATGAAGACTACAATAAATACCTAACTCTTCAATGCACAGACACCAACAAACATCCACAAGCACCAAGACTATGCAGGGAAAGATAACCTCACCAAACAAACTAAATAAGGCACCAGGGACCAATCCTGGACAGACAGATACGTGATCTTTCAGACAGAGAATTCAAAATAGCTGTTTTGAGGAAACTCAATGAAATTTAAGATAACATGAAGAAGGAATTCAGAATCCTCTCAGAAAAATTTGACAAAGAGATAGAAATGTTTAAAAAGAATCCAGTGAAACTCTGGAATTGAAAATGCAATTAACATACTGAAAAATGCATCAGAGTCTCTTAAAAGCAGAATTAATGAAGAAGAAAGAATTAGTAAGTTTAAAGACATGTTATTTGAAAATATACAGTCAGAAAAGACAAAAGAAAAAGGATTTAAAAGAATGAAACATACCTAGGAAATCTAAAAAATAACCTCAAAAGGGCAAATCTAACAGTTCTTGGCATTAAAGAGAAGGTTTCCTAGAAGAGTGTATCCAGTGAAAATATCCTTTAAAAGTGAAGGAGAGGCCAAGCCTGGTGGCTTACGCCTGTAATCCTAACACTTTGGGAAGCTGAGGTGGGTGGATCACTTGAGCCCAGGAGTTCAAGACCAGCATGGGCAACATAGAGAGCTCCCATCTCTATTAAAAAACAAAAAAAAAAAGAAGGAGAAATAAAGTCTTTCCCAGACAAACAAAAGCTGACAGATTTCATCAACAGAAGGATCAATGAAGCAAAAACTTGGTTTTTTGAAAAGATAAACAAAATCAACAAACCTTTAGCCAGACTAACAAAGAAAAACAGAGAAGACTCAAATAAATAACATCAGAGATGAAAAAGGAGACATTACAACAAATATCACAGAAATTCAAAGGATCATTATAGGCTACTAAAAGCTGCTATATGCCAATAAATTGAAAAACCAATAAGCAATGGACAAATTCCTAGACTCATACAATCTACCAAGATTGAACCATGAAGAAATCGAAAACCTGAACAGACCAATAACAAGTAATGAAATTGAAAGTGTAATAAAAAGTTTCCCAGCAAAGAAAAGCCTGGGACCCAATGGCTTCACTGCTGAATTCTACCAAACATTTAAAGAAGAACTAACATTAACTCTACTCAAGCTATTTCAAAAAAAGAGAGGAGGAAGGAATGTTTCCAAACTCATTTTATGAGTATTACTCTAATACCAAAACCAGGCAAAGACACATCAAAGAAAGAAAACTACAGGCCAATATCTTTGAGGAACATTGATGCAAAAATTCTCAACAAAAAACTAGCAAACCAAATTCAACAACTCATTAATAAGATCATTCATCATGACCAAATGGGATTAATTTCAGGAATATATGGATGGTTCGACATATGTAAATCGATATGATACATCATATCAACAGAATGAAGGACAAAACCACACGATCATTTCAATTGATGCTGAAAAAGCATTTAACAAAATTCAGTATCTCTTCATGATAAAGCCCTCAAAAACTGTGTATAGAAGGAACACACCTCACCAAAATAAAAGGGATATATGACAGACCCATAACTGCTATTGTACTGAATGGGAAAATACTAAAAGACTTTCCTCTAAGATCTGGACAAGACAAGGATGCCCACTTTCACCATTGTTATTCAACATAGTACTGGAACTCTTCACTAAAGCAGTCAGACAAGAGAAAGCTATAAAGGCACATTTCCTTTCCTTCTGAATTGGAAAGGAAGAAGTCAAATTATCTTTGTTTGCACATGATATGATACTATGTTTGGAAAAACCTAAGTTTTCCACGAGAAAACTATTAGAACTGATAAACAAATTCAACAAAGTTGCAGGATACAAAATCAACATACAAAAATCAATAGTGTTTATATATACCAACAGTGAGCAATGTGAAAAAGAAATTTTAAAAGTAATCCCATTTACAATAGCCACACATAAAATTAAATACCTAGGAATTAATTTAATCCAAAGAAGTGAAAGATCTCATAACGAAAACTATAAAACACTGATGAAAGACATTGAAGAGGACACCAAAAATGGAAAAAGATTCCATGATCATGAATTGGAAGAATCAATATTGTTAAAATGTGATTACCACCCAAAGCAATCTACAGATTCAATGCAATCCCTATCAAAATACCAATGACATTATTCACATAAATAGAAAAAACAAACCTAAAATTCATATGGAATAACAAAAGACCCAAAATTGCCAAAGCTATCCTAAGCAAAAAGAACAAAACTGGAGGAATCACATTACCTGACTTCAAATTATACTACAGAGCTATAGTAACCAAAACAGCATGGTACTAGCACAAAAATAGACACATAGACCAGTGGAACAGAACACAGTGCCCAGAAACAAATCCACCTACCTATAGTGAACTCATTTTTGACAAAGATCCCAAGAACATACACTGGGGAAAAGACAATCTCTTCAATCAATAGTGCTGGGAAAACTGGCCGTCCATATGCAGAAGAATGAAATTAGACTCCTATCTTTTACCATACACAAAAATCAAATGGAAATGGATTAAAGACTTACACCTAAGACCTCAAACTATGAAACTACTACAATAAAACATTGGGAAAAATCTCTAAGAAATTGGTCTGGCAGAAATTTCCTGAGCAGTACCCCATAAGCATAGGCAACCAAAGCAAAAATGGGTAAATGGGATCACATCAAGTTAAAAGGCTTCTGCACAGCAGAAATATATATACATATATATATATTTTTGTGTTGTATTAAAAAAATCTTTGCCTAACCCAAGATCAATAAGATTTTCTGTTTTTTATTTTTTAAATTTTTGTGGGTACATGGTAGATATATATATTTACAGAATACATGAGGATTTTTTGGTCTTTTTTTTTCTTTTTGTGGAGAACAGGGTTTTGCTATATCGTCCAGGCAGGTTTAGAACTCCTGGGCTCCAGCTGTCCTCCTGCCTCTGCCTCCCTAAGTGCTAGGATTACAGACATGAGCCATCGTGCCTGACTACATGAGATATTTTGAAACAGGCATGCCTGTTCGTAGGAGATATAGTCATAATAGCCCAAAACTGGAAATAACCCAAACATAGGTATTCATCAACTGATGAATAGATAGACAAATTGTGGTATATTCATAGAATGCGATACTACTCTGCAATGAAAAGGAACCAACTACTGATACAGGAATGAACTTAAAAAGCATTAGGCTAAGTGAAAGAAGCCGGACACAAAATATTTCATTTCTATGAAATCCTAGAAATAGCAAAACTATAATGATAGAAAGCAGATTGGTTATTACCACAGGCCACGCTGTAGAGTATTGGTGGACACGTGTGGGAACTTTTTGGAATGATATAATTATTCTATATCTTGATTGTAGTGGCTGTTACATGGTTGCACACATTTTTCAAAACTCATTGAATTGTCCACATCAAATAGGTGGATTTTATTGTATGTAAATTATACCTCAATAAAGCTGATCGAAAATCCTCTAGATAATAATAGTTTCTTTTTTATTTTTTTAAATAGCGGATGAAAGAAATATTCTGATGCGAGTGTTTTGATGTGGATAGGGAACTGGCTTTATAAAGATGGGAGATGACAGGGTAAATACTGAGTACAACTTTCCCTGGGTGGAGATGTGTCAAGAACAACATTTCTTCCCCTAGAGGTTAGTGCTCAAATTGATCTTATTTAATGCTAATATAAAGAAAGGTGATTGTGTAGAAAGCAGAGTTTGCAGATAAGTTTTAAACTTCCTTCAGTAGTGTATGTCAAGTGGATGAAGATGAATTGCTGGATGATTTCATGCTGAGTGTATAAAGATAGGTAATGCATTTTAGGAAAAGCCATCTAAGCCTACATTAATACTATCATAAGGGCTCAAGTTATTTTATTGGAATATGTTAAACTGTTTCCTGAAAATATTAATAACTATTGTAGACATGATATGGTATTCTGGTTAAAAAAGAATTTGTTATCTTTAGAGGTAAATACTGAAGTATTTATAAATGAAGTTATAGGATATCTGGGGTTTGTTTTAAAATAATTCAGTGGGGTTGTGGGGAGAAGTTAGGGGTGGGAGTGGCTAGGAACATGGATGAAATAAGATTAGATATGTACTGATAATTGTTAAAGCTGAGTGATGGGCACAGGATGTTTACTTTTCTGTTCTCTTTATTTTGTATATGCTATGGTTTGAATATTTATCCCCTCCAAAACTCATGTTGAAACAATCCCCAATGTGGCAGTATTGAGAAGTGGGGCTATTGAAAGGTAATGGAATTGATTGACTAATGGGTTAATGGATCAGTGGGTTATCATGGGAGAGGAACTGGTGACTTTATAAGAAGAAGAGAGACCTGAGCTAGCATGTTAGCATGCTCAGCCTCCTTGCCATGTGATAACCTGTGCAGTCTCCAGACTCCAGAAAGTCCCAATCAACAAGAAGGCTCTCATCAGACGTGGCTCCCCTGACCTTGGATTTCTCAGTCTCTATAACTGTAAGAAATAAATTTGTTTTTTATATAAATTACTCACTTTCAGATATTCTGTTATAAGCAGCAGAAAATGGACTAAGACTAAGACAGTGTATGTCTGAACATTTCCATAATAATAGGTTGATTTTGTTTGTTTTTTAGTTTTCTAGGAAAAAAAAACATCTGTCTTCACTTAGATGAGCTTGGCCTGGAGTCACCCCGGACTCAACTACATGGTCCATAAGGAAATAAAAATAAGTTGAAACTAGGCTCTCTAAAAGTATTTTTTTTAGGTCAAGGGCATAGGTTAGACAGCAGAATTACCGGGGGTGCTCATCTATTCTATGCTGAGGGTCTCTCCAGAGGATTTAATTTGATTGGGTGGCAAGTTCAGCAGGTATCACCTGGCAGAGGTGACACCCAAAGTCTGATGGATACAGGTTTGTGCTTCTGAACTAATCTGGTTCTGCGCTATTTGAACTGGGTCCCAAGGCAAAAACTGAGGCTTTAAAAGACAGTATTCAAACCCTTGGGGAAACGAAAGGGCTACGTAGACTTGTAGGATCCCTGCCAATGAGAAATATTTTGGGAATATCCATAATCAATGGGAAGGGAGAGGATCACCACATCATTCCAACAGGCTGCTGTGAATCATAAACCCAACAGAATGCTAGGATCAGACACAACATGGAACACAGAATTATTCCATCCCATACATTAATTGCCAATCCTCAAAAAATACACATTAGAAATTAAAGAAAAATTAGAGAAGGATAACGAATTATTTTATTAGAAAACCAGCCATAAAAAATGATGAGTTCATGTCCTTTGTAAAGACATGGATGAAGCTGGAAACCATCATTCTCAGCAAGGACAAAAAAACCAACTATCGCAAGGACAGAAAACCAAACACCACATGTTCTCACTCATAGGTGGGAATTGAACAATGAGAACACATGGACACAGGAAGGGGAACATCACACACCGGGGCCTGTTGTGGGGTGGGGGAAGCGGGGAGGGACAGCATTAGGCGATATACCTAATGTTAAATGACGAGTTAATGGGTGCAGCAAAACAACATGGCACACGTATACATATGTAACTAACCTGCACGTTGTGCACATGTACCCTAAAACTTGAAGGATAATAAAAAAAAGAAAGAAAGAAAACCAATGGAAATCTATGACAACAAGAGACCAAAATATGGCAGTTTTGGAGATTTGAGGGCTGTAAATTCATAGAAATGTAAACATGGTAATATAGACTTTTTCACTAAATCCTAATATGCCAGATTAGGATTAGAGGATACAACTCAAAGCTTAAAAGACGTAGTTTTATCTCAATGAAAGGAGGTACTACTTTATAAGAACATTTTAGCTAAAAACAGGAAAATGCTCATGCAGGATTTAACTAACAAATAATAAAATATAATTAAAGTAAGGCAGGGTGTTTGAGAAAAAAGAAAATCCTAAACATTTTGAGGCTGACATCATGGAAGTCATCTAAGATTTTTACTACGTATCCATTGGCACTACTTCCAAGGCTGAATTGCACAGATCATCTGTGTTGCCAAATGCTGCAGTTTTTAAGTTTTCAAGATGTGAATAAAAGCCACGAGTCACTGCTAGAATGGCTATTGGTCCTTGTATATACAAACAGTCTCCATTTCTAGAGTTAGACATAAGAATACACTTTAGCCAGGAGCAGAATTATGGGGCATTGTGCCATCCCAGCCACCATCCCCTGAAAACCTGCCCTTCTAGATATGTAACTGTGTAACAGCTACCACAAAACTTAGTGCCCTAAAACAGCATCCACTTTGTTTCATAATTTTACGAGTCACAAATTTGAGAAGGGCTCAACTAGGTGATTCTTCTGCTCCATGTGTCATCAACTGGGGTCACTCGTGCTGTGCTATTCAGCTGGTGCCTGGGCTAGGCCGGAGTGCCCATGATGCTTCTTTCATGCACCTGATGTCTCAGCAGAGACTGCAAACGGCTGGGTTCTGCTGAGCCCCTCTCCCTCATTATGTAATATCAGGGTCTCTCCACACGCTTACTTCAGCAGAGTAGTTAGACTTCTTATCTGATAGCTGATTTAAATCAGGTGCCAAGAACAGAGGACGCTGTCAGACCTCTTAAAATTCAGGCTCACTACGGGCATCATGTCACTTCTGTTGTACTCTGTTGATCAAAGTAATCCAGGCCAGCTCAGATTCAAAGGGAGAAGAAATGGATCTCTCAGAGGCAGGAATTTTAAATAACTTGAGGCCATCTTTAATTCACCACAGATGCCCTTAAAAAAAACTGTCAGAAACTCAAAGATATCCCCATCTGTATTTAAGGAAAGCCAGAACTAAATTTTCCTGGACTAAATTCTTTTTCAATAAAAAAAAAGATAACTAGTTCTACATACTTTAATATTCCTGTTCTTTTTTGTTTTGTTTTGTTTTAGATGGAGTCTCGCTGTGTCGCTCAGGCTGGAGTGCAGTGGTGCGATCCTGGATCACTGCAAGCTCCACCTCCTGGGTTCACACCATCTCCTGCTTCAGCCTCCTGAGTAGCTGGGACTACAGGCGCCCGCCACCATGCTCGGCTAATTTTTTTTAATATTTTTAGTAGAGACGGGGTTTCACTGTGAATATTCCTGTTCTTAACCCAAAAAAAGAATATTCCCAGGCACATATGGAAGTGTTCTGTTCCTCAGTTTGCCCATATGTATATATGCATATGCATCATATGGAATATGCATTCATCATATTCACGTGTTGAAATTCTCACCCCCAAGGTGATGGTGACCAGCCTGGCCAACATGGCAAAACACCATCTCTACTAAAAATACAAAAATTACTTCATTGTAAGTAAATTAGCCAGGCATGGTGGCAGGTACCTGTGGTCCCAGCTACTTGGGAGGCTGAGGCAGGAGAATCGCTTGAACTCAAGAGCGGGAGGTTGCAGTAAGCCGAGATCGTGCCACAGCACTCCAGCCTGGGCGACAGAGCAAGACTCCATCTCAAACAAAAAACAAAAAGAAGAAGAAAAAGAAGAAGGAGTGAGGCTTTCACGAGGTGATTGAGTCATGAAGGCCTTCATGAATAGTATTGGTGCCATATAAAAGAAGCCTGAGAGACCCCTCACCCCTTCTGCTGTGTGAGAACACAACAAGAAGGTGTCATCTGTGAGCCAGAACACAGGCCTTCACCAGACACCAAATCTGCTGGTGACGTAATCTTTGACTTCCCAGCATCCAGAACTGTGCAAAATAAATTTGTGTTTTTTATAAGCTACCCAGTCTATGGCATTTTGGTATAGCAGCCCAAATAGACATTGCATTACATAATCATTACAATAACTTGGCAAGCAGAGATTATTAGCCCAGCATCACAAACTGTGACCTGAATTTGAAGCCAGGTTCATTATGACTGTAAAGCCTACAGTCACATTACAAATGTAGTAGAGAAATAAGTATTGGCAAGAATTTGAAGCAACAGGAACTCTCCTACACAGCTGAGGAAAGCATATGTTGTCGCAGTCATTACAACCAATTTGGAAAACACTTATTCAAAAGCATATCTTGGGTGACCCAGTATTTCCAATACCAGATAAATTTCCTAGGGACACTCATGCACATGTACACAAGAAGATGTGTACATGTATTTGTAACTTCATTGTTAGTAACACCAAAGAAACAGGAAACAAAACAAATGTCAATCAATAGTAGAACAGATAGCTAAGTGGTAGTGTGTTCATACACTGGAATATGCAGAGGTGAAAATGAAACACATGGAACAGCATGCATCCACAAGGATGAATCTTAAAAATCCAATAATAATAATACACTGGAGACCAAAGGGGAAGGAGAGAGGAGAGGGCTAAAAAAAAGTACCTATTGGGTACAATGTTCACAATTTAGGTGATGAGTACACTAGAAGCCCAAACCTCACCATCATGCAATATATTCCTGTATATCGGCTGAATTTTGTGTTCTATGTTTTATCACTTTACTTCTTCATAGTCTTATCCTCAATGTTGTATTTTAACTAACATATTGTTCATTTTTTATCTTTTTAAGCTTTATACAAATGGAATCATAGGTATTTATCTGTTACATATCCATGTAACAAACGTGAACATGTACCCCTGAATCTAGAAAAAATACATAGATAGTAACATGAAAAAAAATCTAAAAAGAACAAAAAAGGAAATCTAATACTGAGACACTGGAGTAAGCCAAAGATGAATCCCTAGCTAGGATTCTATTTGCATAAAGCATAAAAACAGGAAAAAAGAACAACATAGTAGTTTAAACGCAACATAGAGGATAAAACTATGAAGAAGTAAGGTGATCAAACATGGAATTCAGCCAGGAAGAAGAGAGATGTGATCTGACAGGAACACACAAGGGGCATCTAGAATACAACAGCGTTTTATTTCTTGACCTAGGTGGGAGTTATTTCACTGTTTTTCTTCTGACTAAAAGTTCATTCTTTACACAGCTAACTATCTCAGTTGTTCTCCTACCACGTTTCAATACCCACAGCTACTTAGCCACACTGCAGCTATCTGTCGATTGCTTTCCCATCATCCATCCCAGCATGACTGGGCAGGATGAACTACCGTGATTGATGTCCCTGCTCCTACACTGGCCAGCTCCTGCTGAAGGTCCATTAATAATACACCAGGGCAATCTGCTTTACTATGTGTTTGAAGATCTGTTACACAAAAAGATAGGTTATTGTTTTTCTAATAAATCTCCATGAAAGAACATTTTTTATTTTTTAACTTATTTTGGTAAAATATTATTCTCAAGTTTTCCTTTGCATCTCACTTTTTAAACCATCACCACATGCCACTGTGAGATATGTTACCTTAGAAGCAAAAGACTCATTATATCTATATAGAAAGAGTAACCATAGTCTTCATTGTAAGTAAATTTGTCTATATTTGTCATGTACAAAGAACAGGAAAAACATGTTTATAGCTTGATATTGCAGATAGATGTAATGAAAGAGGATGGGAAATTTCACTGCCGCAGTGTAGAAAAACAAAATCATTAGAAAAGTAAACAATGCATTTAAATAATGCATTCTATTTTACTAACAGATATGCTAGAGCAAATACAGATTTCTAAAATTATCAGTTTTCCACATCCACAAAGGAAATAAATATGATAACTAGAAAAATCCAAGTGAAATATATTTTATTTCTGCTTGTTGGCATAAAAGCAAAGCAGAAAGACTTCTTAGGGGTTTTTCCCCCTTTAACAATAAGTTAATGTCAAAATAACTGAAGAATTTAACATTACAACTCTCTCTCCCTCATACCAAGGCCCTAATAGCTCTTAGTTCAACAGGTAACTATTAAGTCAAAACAAAGCAAATTAAAATCTATTCCCTGGAGGTCATACTTCTACCAGATTAAAATGAGACAGTAAGTTATGCATCAGGTAAGAAAAATTATGCTTCTAGAGCAATTTAATAAGAAAGTATTTTTCTCCACTCGTGAAACCTTTAAAAATTGGCAGTTTGACACTGTTGGTAAACTAGCACAGCCACTGTGCAGAGCAGTGTGGAAGTTCCTCAGAAAACTACAAATAGATCTACTATATGATCCAGCAATCCCACTAGTGGGGATTTATCCAAAGAAAAGGGAATCATTATATTGAAGAGATAACTACATCCCCATGATTATTGCAGCAGTATTTACACTAGTCATTATATAGAATCAACCTAGGTGTCCAACAATAGATGAATGCCTAAAGAAAATGTGGTGTATATACACACACACAGTGAAATACTATTCAGCCATAAAAAAAGAATGAAATCTTGTCATTTGCAGCAACATGGATGGAGGATATTGTGTTAAGTGAAATAAGCCAGGAACAGAAAGTTAAACACAGCACGTTCTCAATCACGTGGGAGCTTTAAAAAGTGGATTTCATAGAAGTAAAAAGTAGAAGAGAGGATACTAGAGACTGGGAAGGGCAAGGGAAGGAAGGGATACGGAGAGATTTGTTAAAGTACACAAAACTACAGCTAGATAGGAGGAAGAAGTTCTAGGGTTCTCTAGCACTGTAAGATTACTATGGCTAACAAGAATATATTATATAGCTTCAAATGACTGAAAGGAGGATATTGAATGTTCCCAACACAAACAAATGATAAATGTTTGAGATGATGGATGTGCTAATCACTCTGATCTGACCACTATACATTATATACATCATATACATCAAAACATCACTATGCACCCATGAATACATACAATTAGTTTTTGCCAATTTACAAAAATAAAATTTGTAAATTAAAAACAAAAACAAGTAATGGGGAAAGCAGAAAAAAGGAAAAAGATAAATCTTAGAAGCCACATGAGACTGGTGTCAGTCTCTACAAAGCTGGAAGTGGGTAAAATCTGTCCTCACCTTCTCCAGTTACCCTCTCTGCTCTTCCTCCTCTGGTTTCCCTTGTGAACTGCTCTTCTACAGGTCACAAAGGATGAATCTTCTCAGGGTTTGGTCCTGTGCCCTCTTCTCTTCTCTCTACATTCTTGGGTGCTTTCATTTATCCCCACAGGAATACTGTGTCTTATATTTACCGAGAGCCTATTGGCCCAGGGCTTACAGTCCATTGGATAGTCACCTGAATGTCCTAAAATCAACACATTCCCAAAGGAAAACCTCACCTTCTTTGTGATCCTCCTTTTAGATTGGTGGCATCAACTTTTCGTTATCTCGCTCCCACGTGCAATGATTCACTAAGTCTTATTGATTATACTTCTGAAATATTCTTTTTTAAATGTGTCTTATGTCCAAGCTCACAACCTCTGTTAACTCTAAGAGACAACCCTCTAAATAAATGGTCTTTGAATCTCGAGGAACTTTCTCCCAAACTGTGTTTTTTTTTGTAACAGTTTCCTCAAAGTTATGTTTTAGAACTCAGATCTAATCATGCTGTTTTTTCTATGTAAACAGAAAAACAAAGAACAAAAAATTGGTAGTTTGGCCGGGCACGGTGGCTCACACCTGGAATCCCAGCACTTTGGGAGTCTGAGCCAGGTGGATCATGAGGTCAGGAGATTGAGACAATACTGGCCAACATGGTGAAACTCCGTCTCTACTAAAAACACAAAAATTAGCTGGGAGTGGTGGTGCATGCCAGTAGTCCCAGCTATGCGGGAGGTTGAGGCAGGAGAATTGCTTGAACCCAGGAGGTGGAGGTTGCAGTGAGCCGAGATCGTGTCACTGCACTCCAGCCTGGTGACAGAGCAAGACTCCATCTCAAAAATAAATTAAAAAAAAAAAAACTTGGTAGTTTGACATATCCTTGGCATATTCCATTTCTTTTTAATTTTACAAAAGATACATTCCCAAATCATGTGATTTTCTATTACATATGCTTAAGATAACTATTTTCAAAGTAAAGAACAAAATCAAGATATATGATGAGGGTTTATGTTTGCCTTTAGTAGTATTAAATAGGATTCCCTAGTAACACTCATTATCATTATTAATATAACACTAGATTTCCTAAATCTTTCCTAGACAATAGGGAACATAAGTAATATAAAATCAATTCTACCATTTTGTGCTAAGCCTCGTATATTATCTCTAATCCTTAGAACATCCATGCAAGGTTGAACTATTCCCACTTTATACATGAGGACATTGAGGCTTAGAGAAGTTGAACAACTTGCTCAACACTGCATTGCTGGCAAATGACCTGATGGGGATTTCAATCCAGATCTTCCATTGCTCCTATGTTATTACGGAATGTGTTAAAGTTGTTATAATACAAGAGCTTTATTTATACTTATGTCAGTTAAAATATAGCTTTTGGGCCAGGGGCGGTGGCTCACACCTGTAATCCTAACACTTTCGGAGGCCGAGGCAGGCAGATCACTTGAGGTCAGGAGTTCGAAACCAGCCTGGCCAACATGGTGAAACACTGTCTCTACTAAAAGTACAAAAAACTTAGCCAGGCATGGTGGTGGGCACCTGTAATCCCAGATACTTGGGAGGCTGAGGCAGGAGAATTGCTGGAACCTGGGAGGCAGAGGTTGCAGTGAGCCGACATCACGCCACTGCACTCCAGCCTGGGTGACAGAACGAGACTCCGTCTCAAAAAAAAATATATGTTTTTTTTATTATAACAACTTTAACACAGCAATGCCTGCCACAGATGAGAAAATTTGTAATGTTCCCAAAAGACCATCATTTTAAAAGTTTCGACTCTCAAGGAGTGTTTTCTGCTATTTAAAACTTGATTAGAACACAGATTCATTCATATAGCTACTACCCTTACAATAACACAAAGGTTGATGGAGGTGAATGTCCTAGAATAGCAGTCGGTTGTAAATATTATTGCTGACAGTTAACTAGAAACACAGTATTCAATAAAGATATTATATATCCACTAAAACTCAAAGCACAATTTTAAACTGATCTTTACTTGATGAGTTTAAACTCAGAATCCTACATAAAAGAGACATCTTTAAAAAATAATATAACCACCTGTATTTTCAAATAGATTTGCACATTACTGTTTTGAGATTTTGAAAAACACTGCACTGACAAAACTCCCTTTGTTCCAGTAATAAACAAGATTCTGATTCTGGACCTACTGCAGTTCTCACAGTAGGAGCAGAAGGAAAAAAAAGGGGAAAAAAAGAAGAAGAGAATAAAAATAAGGAGGAGGAAGAGGAAGGATGCGGAAAAAAAGGAAGAAGGAAGAAAAGGAAAATAAAGAAGAAGAGAAAGAGGTAAAGGAAGAAGAACAGGAATGATGGAAGAAGAGGAAGCAGAGAAGAAGGAAGAAGAAAAGAGGCAGGAGAATGATAATCTGCTATGATAGTCTAACTCCAGATAGCCATTTGGAATTCGGTTCACAGATCTTTGGAACACCTCCACGTTTTTCTGAGTACTTGATTTACATCACTCTACTAGACCCTACTTGGGGTTAGACCAAAAAAAAAAAAAAATGACTAAGTCATCTCTGTCACTAAATATAGACACCGCCACCAGAGAGCAGACTCTGTACAATAAGTTGGGGCTGGCCTCATTAGGAGTATGAAGTTCAACTTACCAAGAGTGGAAATAGAACTAATATTTGTTGATTACCTACTAGGTTTCTGGTCTTATGTTAAGTGCTTTACATATATTTTGTCACTTGTATTATTATTAAATTATTATCATAATATTATTTTTATTTTATTGGTACATAATTTGACATAATTATAAGGTACTTGGGATATTTCAATGCATGTATATGTTGTATGCATCTCTTGTTAAGCAAATCATGGTTATGGTACACCCATCACCTCAAACATTTACCATTTCTTTGTGCTGAGAACTTTCCACATCTTCTCTATTGGTTGTGATCTTGACATATACAATAAGTTATTGATAACTATAGTCACCCTATTATACTATTGTAGGCTAGAATTTATTCCTTCTGTCTAACCATATTTTTGTACCCATTAACTAACCTCTCTTTATCATGTCCTCCCGCTACCCTTCCCAAACTCTGATAATCATTCTACTCTACCTCAATGAGATCAATTTTTTTAGCTCCCACTAAGAGTGAGAACATGCAATATTTGCTTTTCTGTGCCTGGCTCATTTTATATTATCATAATATTATTATAGTTGTTTACAGATTGGAAAACTGTGACTTGGAGAGATTAAGTAACATTTCCATGGTTGCACCCAAGTAAATGGAAGCTCAGAATTTAATCCTGCTTGACTTTATGTTTATCTCCTACCTCACTGCCCTACACATGTACGGTGTTTCTTAGTGATATATTTTAAATAGTAGCTCAAGCTCCCCTTCCACCTACTTCTCTTTGAGGAGAAGAGCTGATGTGGGTAGAGACCAAAGTCAATGCAACTGGGCTATGGGATTATGGAGTGAAGTTTTCAGAATAAGTCAAAGTCTCTTGTGTCTACTTTGCTTGCTGCCTTCTTTAGCCACCCATTCTTGGCTTCTCACTTGCTTAGACTTAAGTACAGTGTGAACAAAACTATTTGAGGGGAGGGATAGCCATGTGTGCTATTGTCCATTGTCCTGAAACAGCATGCACATTATGGATTGCTTCTCTAGAAACTAGATGTGGCTATGGACCTGGAATAGGGACACCAAACCTAGCAGAACCAGATGTGATCAAAGGAAACTGAAGCACAGAGTTGATGGCTTAAACAGCACTGTCCAATAGAACTTTCTGCAATGATGGCAATGTTCTAATTCTGCACTGTCTAATACAGTAGCTACTAGCTACATGTGGCTATTAGGCTCTTGAAATTTGACCAGTAGACAACTAATTGTTTAAGTTTATTTAACTGTAGCTAATTTATATTGAAATAACTACATGTGTACCATATTGGACGACACAGGTTAGATCATCAATACTAAGCTGTTTACTGAAAACACAAATTCTTGGGTACCATGTAAGATATACTAAAATCAGAATCTCTGAGGTAAGCTCAGGTATGGGCATTTTTAACCAGAAGTTCCTGTGCTTATTGATGTTTGAGAACCAATATCCTACCAGGCATTTGTGTCAGCCTTCTAAAAGTCCCTACCTGTGCCCACTAATGCCTGCCACTTTCACCTCGTCCTCAGGTTCGTCCTGACTTAGCGTGTTTAATAGCCGCAGCCTCACTGTCAGCCTTGCCTTCAAACCTGGACCCAGTGGCTCAGGATGGTTGCAAAGCTTCCACAACCACCACCCCCCGCCCACCCTGCATTCCAAGATTCCTTGAAGACCAACTTTAAGGGCACTCATGACAGGTAAAGTCTACACACCTGACTAACACTGCCCTAAGCACAGTACTCCCAAATTCATATGCTGTTTGTCCTCCTCTTCCTGTATTTTTGTCTAGTCCAGAGAAATAGGCACTTGTCTTGGTCTCTGCCTTCTTAAGCCTCTTGTCCTCACCTTAATCCCCTCGGTTCTAGGGCTAGTTCCCATTCCTCTGCCTCAGATGGATCCTCATCTCCATAATCTCCCTCCATGGTCAGGATGTGTGAAAAGCTCTCATGACCTCTACCCTCCTGACTTTCAAATTAACTCACCTAGAATGAACCTCTATGATCTGAGGAATGACCAATTTATCCATTAATTTGGTAAATTTTTGAAATGCTGAGCATTTGATTCCCAGTTCTCTGTAGCTGAGTCCATTTCTCCAAACTTCACATCTTTTCCCCTCCCAGCTGATCCCGTTATCCAGGTTCCAGCATGCTACACTCCTGAGTGTACCTGAGTTAAGTATGTTTAATGTAATTATGACAGCCAGAGGTAAAACTAAACAATTATTTCCAGGACTGTAAATCCAATGTCTATTAAGGTTTTCAGGTACATGCCTCCCCATCACAATTCGCCAACTGCCACCACCCATACACACGCAGACACACACCATACAACATTTACACTGATATAACACTTCAAAAATAATTTCCCATGTATTGTCACATTTGACTGATACAGTGTATAGATTATTACACTAATGGTTCCACATAAACGAAGCCTCTACCCTCAGCATCGTTCCTTCTTTCATTGACCCTGGGCTCAGCCAGGTGACTTACTTTGGCTAAGAAGATATCAGCAAATATGACACAAGGAGAGGATAGGTAAACACTTGCACACTGGGATTTGCCTTCTTGAAATCATTGTCATTGTCATGTAAGAAACCTGGTCTCCACTGCAAAAGCAGCCACATAGAGAACTGAGGTATTCTGCTGACAGTCTCAGTTGACTGCCATATGAGAGTAAGGCCAGCTTGGATCATCAAATTCCAGTCAAACCCCCAGATCACTGTGTCTATATGAGGGGCCCCAGGAAAGATCAACAAAAGAACTACCCAGCTGAACCCAGTCCAAATGTAAGCAAATAAATTATTGTGTTTTAAGCCACCAAGTTTGGAGATGGTTTATTACTTAGCACCGGATAACTGATACATAAAATGACTCTGAGAAATAGTATTATTATTCCTATTCATGAATTAGGAATGTGAAGTTCAGATAGATTAGGAAATTTATCCAAGGTTCTAGAGCTAGAAAGCAGCAAAAAGAGGCCCAGAACTTCAGTCTGTCCCCAAGTTCAGCACTTCTGCACTACACTAGGCTGCATTTACACAACCTCCACTCAACTAGTAAAAGGTCACTGACAATCCTAGTCCTCCCAGATCCTATTTGCTGACCTAGTTACCAACCTCCGGCACCGCTTTATTGAGAAAGAGTCTCCTCCCAGCTCCTTCCTGGCCTGCTAGTGAGTTTGCCTTGTTACTTTCTGCAAAAACTAAAGCCAGGAATCATTTTTAGTGAACCAATTGAATACAGCTAGTAGAAACATAAAAAGGTAAGACCTACTTTATATGAAAAATGAATATTCTGGTTTCCATGTTGATTTAGAGCATCATAATGAGAAAAACGGAAACAAATTTACATGGTCTGGAGGAAAACAGTAAGAATTATCAAAGGATTAAGAGAAATTAATCATTAGTCAAAAACAGATTTTAGAATTAAAGTTCTTATTCATAGAAAACATTATGGTTTATGTTAGTTCCTGAGGAATGAAATTGATTCAAGTGACAAAACTGTGAACACATGCTAGAAAACTGGATAAAAAATTTAAATGGAAATCTCGGATTAAAATAGAAGGAATAAGGCTCTGCCGAATGTACAATGAAAAATCTCATCTTTTAAGATATTTGTATAGAAATTATCAAAAGAGAAAGAAGATGCGAACAGGTTATCCTTTATTTCTTCCCCCAATTTTTTAATCACATCATCGTAACCATTGGGATAATTCACAGATTTTATTCTAGGTGAAGCAAATGACTTGTAAAAGCCCCTGCTTCTCAGCTAGAGGTGTGTTTACTTTGCTATGAACAAAAAGCAACTTAACCAGTCTTGCAAGTTTTTTATTTGAGAGCCCAAAACAATTTTAAAACAAAAATCTTCATATCTAAATGTTATTTTGCAGGTGGCAATTAAACAGTAAGAAAGCATCTGGCATAAATTAAGTGAACAGATCACCAAATCATTTGGAAAAAAAGTAAGTCTTAGTGCAATGATCTAAAGTCATTATGAAAACTGACTTGTCCACAGAGTTTGAATGACAGAATAGATAAAACACGTGAAGTCATACACAGCTTTCTCTGAACAAATTAATTAGCTTTCCTGCATCCCTCCGTCCACGCCATAGAGAGCAATCACACAAGTGAATCAAGCAGCCACGCATAGCCTTGCTCAGTGTTTGTTGCAGGAGAACTTGTGTGCCCACGTCATTTCACTCTAGGAAGGAAAACAGCATGGGATAGTGGGAGGATGCTGCAGCCTTTAACCAATCACTTAACCACTGTGTGGCTCACTGTTCTTATCTCTACAAGGTGGGTAGAAAAATCCATGCTTCCTACTTCACAGAGGTGTAAGCATAAAAGATGTAAACAGACTTTGAAAAAGTTAAAAGAGCTGTGCTACTACAAGGTGGTTTATACTTGAAGAAGAGTATAAAAAGGCAGAATCTGTGATGTAGCAGCAGCAATTCTACCACCCAGCCACAAGGCTGCTGGTGATGTCTCACATGAAAGCAAAGGCATTTTAAAACACAAAGACTTAACAGACAGCAGGAATGAAAAGACATGCTGTTTGCAAAACTGGTTGTGTTTAGTCTGGGGTTTTCACATAAGAAAATAGCATTTTGAGAAATTGTCATGTTAAATTTAAGCTGCTCTTGGGTGACTTCAAACTATGAACTTTGCATGTAGCCCATGAGTAACTCTGTCCTAGAAGAATTCCTTGAATTCTCTTTCATGACAATAATCTTGCAAAATTTAACTTAGCTCCACTTACAAAGACTTAGGCACAAGGTTAAAATAATGAATCAACTATTTTTTTCATCTACTTTCTGAATAATGATTCTCTTTCTTCTGCATAGCACAAGGCTTCTAAATCCTGTTTACATATAAGCCACACATTTTTCCCCAAATAATTGTATCTCCATACATAATTTTGCGTGCACTAACACTGAAAAAAGGAGTGCTCCATATTCAAGCCAGTGTATTTCATTCAATTCAACAAATGGGGTTGGGCAGTGACTCACACCTGTAATCCCAACACTTTAGGAAGCCGAGGAAAGAGGATCACTTGAAGCCAGGAGTTTAAGATCAGCCTACACAACATAGCAAGACCCTCATATCTACAGAAAAAAAATTTAAGTAGCCGGGCACCTGTAGTATGCACCTGTAGTCCAGCTGCCTGGGAGGCTGAGGTGGGAAGATTGCTTGAGCCCAAGGGTTTGAGCCCAGGAGCCCAAGTGCCTGTAGATGCATGTGTAGTCCAGCTGCCTGGGAGGCTGGGGTGGGAGGATTGCTTGAGCCCAGGAGTTTGAGGCTGCAGGGAGCTATGATTATGCCACTGCCTTCCAGCCTAGGTGAGAGAGCAAAACCCTGTTTCTGAAAAATAAATAAATATATGGGTTTTAAAAATTATATGTGGTGCTTTTCTTGTTCCTACAGCACATTTATTTGGCACTGGTTTTGTCATTTGGAGGGAACACACTTAGGAGGAAGGGTCTGCATCCAAGAAGCTGACATTCTAAGAGAGAAAATAAGAAAATAAAGGTAAATAACAATGGAAGGCAGAATGGAAAGATTGTAAGGGTGGTTCAAAAGGCTCTGAGTGGCAAAAAAAAGAGATCACATCTTGTTGGTGTGAGGTTTCAAAAGGATGCTTTCTAAATAAACTTTGAAGAGGAAATAAAGATGGCAAAGAAAAGATACATTGCTTGCCCAAACTATGTTATTTCAAAAAATAATCAAGGCATTGGTGGGAGAAGGAGAAAGAGCATCTTGAGTCAAGGGAACAGCAGATGCAAAGGCTTTGAAGTAGCCAAGCAAAGAACATAGACAGGATCCACTGCTGGTAAACTCTGGCTGGAGTTCAGGGCACCAGTGCTTTACAGGGGAGTGGTGGAAACATAAAGCAAAATAAGCTCTTATTTTGAAGATCTTTGATTGCCAGGCCAAGGATGTTAGAGGATCTTTGAAGACTGGAAGGCAGGAAAATAAAAAATGCCACCCCTACAAAATCCCAGCTCTTTCTATTACAAAATCATTAACACAGACAATGAATTAAATGGCACAAACAAATGTTTATGTTTTCATTAAAATCCTTGTTGGTTCTTGAGGTCAGGAGTTTGAGGCCAGCCTGGGAAACATAGCAAGACCCCATTTCTACAAATAAAAATTTTTAAAAAAATTAACCGAGCATGGTGGTGTGCACCTGTAGTCCTAACTACTAGGGAGGCTGAGGTGGGAAGACTTCTTGAGCCCAGGAGTTCCGGTTTGCAGTGAGCTATGATCATGCCACTGCACCCCAGCCTGGACAACAGAATGAGACCCTGTCTCTTAAAAAAAATACTGATTGGGGCTGGGCGCAGTGGCTCACACCTGTAATCCCAGCACTTTGGGAGGCCGAGGAGGGTGGATCGCAAGGTCAGGAGTTCAGGACCAGCCTGGCCAAGATGCTGAAACCCCATCTCTACTAAAAATACAAAAATTAGCCAGGCATGCTGATGGGTGCCTGGAATCCCAGCTACTTGAGAGGCTGAGGCAGAGAATTGCTTGAACCTGGGAGGCGGAGGTTGCAGTGAGCCAAGATCACTCCACTGTACTCCAGCTTGGGTGACAGAGTGAGACTCCATCCCCCCCAAAAAAAATACTGATTGGGTACTGCTTTGCTCTTTTTCTTACATATTTACAATATTTGTGTTTGCTATAGTTATTATTAATCCTACAGTTATTACTAATCCTAGCCCTAACCCCATCAAAAGCATTATCAGACATTTCACATTCTGGTTGTCAACTGCTAGCTAGTTATTAGTAAAGTTTTCCCCAGTATAATTTCAAATTGGTATCTGGACTTCTATTTCCATCAGTATGATGAATAAAGTACCTGCTTGGTTCTCCTATGGAAAACAAATCAAAATACTGGGTAAAACACAATAAAAAGATTTTAATACATTAACTACATGGCTAATTAGTAAAGGGAACTTGATGAAATTAGACCCAAAGAGTTAATCAGAGAAATAAAGCCATCTTGTGCCTTGTGGACCATTTTTCAAGCTGAATGTACTTCACCTTTGTGCTTTCCAGCTCTATAAAGCTATAGAATAGAGAAAATAAAGCCTAAGATTCACTCAAGGTCCCCCTTTATAAAACGAAGACTGCAAAGGGCCACATCTCCATCATAAAAGTGAAGTAGGAAAACATTCTGCCACCCAACACACCAAAAGCAAGATTGCCTAATTAGAAATTTAGCAGTGGAAAGAGAGGGACTCGTCCCTGAAACTACTAACCAAAAGTCAGTCTTCATGCAGTTTTGCATGCCAAATTCACACTTCTTGGCCAAGAAATCTCAAGCCAAGAAGTCAGTTAAAGTTGTCCTGGGCTGGTAGTTTTCCGGTTTCCTGGCAGAAACAAATTCAATCCTCTTTGGAGTATTAGTTTTATCACAGTCTGAAAGAATTCATGCAAAAAAAGTTCATAAAAATATGAGGCCACAGTAAACACTGTATTTGTTCTCATGTTGCTAATAAAGACATGCCCGATACTGGGTAATTTATAAAGAAAAGAGGTTTAATGGACTCATAGTTCCATATTGCTGGGGAAGCCTCACAATCATGGCAGAAGAGGAAGGATGTCTAAATGTCAGCAGGCAAGATGAGAGCATGCGCAGGGGAGCTCCTCTTTATAAAACCATCAGATCTCGTGAGACTTATTCGCTATCACGAGAACAGCACGGCAAAGACCCACTCCCATAATTTAACTACCTCCCCTCAGGTCCCTCCCACAACACCTGGGAATTGTGAGAGCTACAATTCAAGATTAGATTTGGGTGGGGACACAGCCAAACCATAGCACACACACACACACAGAGAGAGACAGAGAGAGAGAGAGAGAGAGACAGAGCAAACAGTATGAAGAACAAACGCCAATAGAACAGATCTTTTTATGGCACAAGACAGGGATGCCCTCTCTCACCGCTCCTATTCAACATAGTGCTGGAAGTTCTGGCCAGAGCAATCAGGCAGGAGAAGGAAATAAAGGGTATTCAATTAGGAAAAGAGGAAGTCAAATTGTCCCTGTTTGCAGATGACATGATTGTATATCTAGAAAACCCCATTGTCTCAGCCCAAAACCTCCTTAAGCTGATTAGCAACTTCAGCAAAGTCTCAGGATACAAAATTAATGTACAAAAATCACAAGCATTCTTGTACACCAATAACAGACAAACAGAGAGCCAAATCATGAGTGAACTCCCATTCACAATTGCTTCAAAGAGAATAAAATACCTAGGAATCCAACTTACAAGGGATGTGAAGGACCTCTTCAAGGAGAACTACAAACCACTGCTCAATGAAATAAAAGAGGATACAAACAAATGGAAGAACATTCCATGCTCATGGGTTGGAAGAATCAATATCGTGAAAATGGCCATACTGCCCAAGGTAATTTATAGATTCAATGCCATCCCCATCAAGCTACCAATGACTTTCTTCACAGAATTGGAAAAAACCACTTTAAAGTTCATATGGAACCAAAAAAGAGCCCGCATCGCCAAGTCAATCCTAAGCCAAAAGAACAAAGCTGGAGGCATCATGCTACCTGACTTTAAACTATACTACAAGGCTACAGTAACCAAAACAGCATGGTACTGGTACCACAACAGAGACATAGATCAATGGAACAGAACAGAGCCCTCAGAAATGATGCCGCATATCTACAACTATCTGATCTTTGACAAACCTGACAAAAACAAGAAATGGGGAAAGGATTCCCTATTTAATAAATGGTGCTGGGAAAACTGGCTAGCCATATGTAGAAAGCTGAAACTGGATCCCTTCCTTACACCTTATACAAAAATTAATTCAAGATGGATTAAAGACTTAAATGTTAGACCTAAAACCATTAAAATCCTACAAGAAAACCTAGGCAATACCATTCAGGACATAGGCGTGGGCAAGGACTTCATGTCTAAAACACCAAAAGCAATGGCAACAAAAGGCAAAATTGACAAATGGGATCTCAATAAACTAAAGAGCTTCTGCACAGCAAAAGAAACTACCATCAGAGTGAACAGGCAACCTACAGAATGGGAGAAAATTTTTGCAACCTACTCATCTGACAAAGGGCTAATATCCAGAATCTACAATGAACTCAAACAAACTTACAAGAAAAAAACAAACAACCCCATCAAAAAGTGAGCAAAGGACATGAACAGACACTTCTCAAAAGAAGACATTTATGCAGCCAAAAAACACATGAAGAAATGCTCATCATCACTGGCCATCAGAGAAATGCAAATCAAAACCACAGTGAGATACCATCTCACACCAGTTAGAATGGCCATCATTAAAAAATCAGGAAACAACAGGTGCTGGAGAGGATGTGGAGAAATAGGAACACTTTTACACTGTTGGTGGGACTGTAAACTAGTTCAACCATTGTGGAAGTCAGTGTGGCGATTCCTCAGGGATCTAGAACTAGAAATACCATTTGACCCAGCCATCCCATTACTGGGTATATACCCAAAGGACTATAAATCGTGCTGCTATAAAGACACATGCACACGTATGTTTATTGCAGCACTATTCACAATAGCAAAGAGTTGGAACCAACCCAAATGTCCAACAACGATAGACTGGATTAAGAAAATGTGGCACATATACACCATGGAATACTATGCAGCCATAAAAAATGATGAGTTCGTGTCCTTTGTAGGGACATGGATGAAACTGGAAAACATCATTCTCAGTAAACTATCGCAAGACAAAAAACCAAACACCGCATGTTCTCACTCATAGGTGGGAATTGAACAATGAGAACTCATGGACACAGGAAGGGAACATCACACTCCGGGGACTGTTGTGGGGTGGGGGAGGGGGGAGGGACAGCATTAGGAGATACACCTAATGCTAAATGATGAGTTAATGGGTGCAGGAAATCAACATGGCACATGGATACATATGTAACAAACCTGCACATTGTGCACATGTACCCTAAAACCCTAAAGTATAAAAAAAAAATAAATAAATAAATAAATAAAAATTAAAAAAAAAGAACAGATCTTTTTAAAAATATCTAAAAGGCTTTATGTCTAAATAAATTTAGAAGTGATTTAAAATATAAGGAAAGGGAAAGACACCATAGAAATGAAGCAGATTTTTTAAAAAATATATAAATCTAAAAATTTAAAAATACAATAAAGAAAGCTTAAAACTCAATAGACAGATTAGAAAAAGCTGACATGTGAAATCGAAAGATAGATCCAAATAAATCATCCAGAATGCAGCATAGAATGATCACGATAGAAATTATAAAACAGAGATCGAAAGACATGCCAAACCAGAGCTCTAAAAGGACAAGAGAGAAAAAGGATACGTGAAATAATATTTCGATTGATGGTTACTGAAAATTTTTCAGAAATAATAGAACACTTCTCCACAGATTGAAGAAGCCAGTGAATTCCAAGCTTAATAATAAAAAGAAACTCATGGCTAAACACATCATAGGGAATCTGTAAATAACAAAGACAAAAGAAATATCTGAAAAACAGCCAGAGAGAAAAGACAACTAAACTTTAGCTGAAGGACAAAGACAGACACAATGAAAGCCAGAAGAATGCAGAGCAATATGTTCAAAGGGCTGAGGAAAAAAAATTTTTTTTAATTATTTTAAACATCTTTCAAAAAGTGGGACAAAGAAAGATATATTTAAACAAAAATATCCTAATAGACTGCTATAAATAGATACTCAGTAAGAGAAATTCTAAAGAATATATTTTATGCAGAAGGAAATTGATCCCAGATGAAAGATCTAAGATGCAAAAAGAAATGATCAATAAAGAAAACAGTAAGTATATAGATAAAACTAAATAAACATTGAGATAAATATATAGCTAAAATAAATACAGAGATAAAATAATATTATTATCTGGTGGGATTAAAATAAAAATAAAATAAACCTACAATGCATGACAAAAATAATACATTTCAGGAATGGAATCATTAGAGTTCACGCGTTTTAAGATAATTGTATTGCTAGACAAGAGGGTGACAATATGATTGACTTTAGCACTTGAGAAGCCAAATATGTACGCTAAAATGTCTAGCATAACAATTAAAAGAATAGAAACAAGGTATATAGCTTCTAAATTAGTAAAAGAGGAAAATAGAATGAGAAAAACAAACATTCTGTCCAAGAGAATCCAAGGAAAAAAATTAAAAAGAAACAGAAAAGGTAGGACAAATAAAAAGCCCATGATAAGATGGTAGAAATAAATCCAAAAATATTAATAACTACAAAAATAAATGTAAATGAAATTTTGAGATATCTAAGTGGAAGAAATATATTTTTTAACTGTATTTAAAAAAAATAAATGGATATCTACAAGATATCCACAGAAAAGTATATAAAAAAGAAACGGCATGTACCCTTCATAAATATTAAGAACATGAAAGAAAGACTGAGCAAATGTTCCTGGTCAAAGAGACTAAAGAAATACGACAAGTAAATGTAATATCAAGTCCTAAATTGGATCCTAAACCAGAAAAATATTTTTCCTTTGAAATATAGGCTACTAGAGAGCCAATGGTGATATTAAGATAAAGTCTGAATATTAGGTAATAGTATTCGATAAGTGTTTATTTCCTGATAGTGCCTTACCATGCCATGAGAAGCACGTGCCCTTTCTAGTCTCCTGATCCAAGAAGGGTGAGGGACATGCAGAGTACAGTTGCCCCAGTACAGCCACATGTATGCAGTGAGAGGCTGAGGTGCCCCTGCTGCCACAGCCTGAAACAAAGCCACCCAGCCTAGATCAGCCAGCCCCTAGATGACTCAAGATTCCTGGGAATAAATACGGATATACATGACGTTGAGATTTGGGGTTGTCTATTCTGCCGCAATAAGTAACTGATACAATGAAAAAGTTAGATTATTCCAGGAATAAAATTTATTTTAACCTTAGAAAAATCAATTGGTCCAGTTGCAGTGGCTCAGGCCTGTAATCCTAGCACTTTGGGAGGCAGAGGCGGGAGGATTGCCTGAGCTCAGGAGTTGAAGACTGGCCTGGGCAACATGGCAAAACCCTGTCTCTACTAAAAAAAAAAAAAAAAAGTATCTATCTATATATATATATATATGAAAAATTAGCCAGGCATGGTGGCATACACCTGTAGTCCCAGCTACTCAGGAGGCTGAGGCACAAGAATTACTTGAACCCGGAGGTTGCAGTGAGCCAAGATCGCACCACTGCACTCCAGCGTGGGTGACAGAGCAAGACTCCATCAAAAAAAAAAAATCTATTGGTATAATTTACTATATGATTAGAGTAAAAGAAACAATGTGAACATCTCAGTAGGTACTGAAAAATATCATTTGATAATATTTAACATTCAATTGTGATGGTTAAAAAAATTAGGACTAGGAGAGCTTGCTCCAACAGATGTGTACCTATTATGAAACTATAGCAAGTCAGATTGGTATGGTTTGGCTGTGTTCTCACACAGCCAAATTTCATCTGGAATTGTAGCTCCCACAATTCCCACGTGTTGTGGGAGGGAACTGGTGGGAGATAATTGAATCATGGGGGCGGTTTTCCCCATACTGTTCTGGTGGTAGTGAATAAGCCTCACGAGATCTGATGGTTTTATAAGAGGAAACCTCTTTCTGTTGGTTCTCATACTCTCTTGTTTGCCACCACGTAAGATGTGCCTTTTGCCTTCCATCATGAGTGTAAAGCCTCCCCAGCCACATGCAACTGTGAATCCATTAAACCTCTTTTTCTTTATAAATGATCCAGTCTCAGGTACATCTTTATCAGCAGTGTGAAAATGGACTAATACAAAGATGATGTAGTATTTGCACAGAAATATCCAAATAGAAAAAATGAGAGAGTCCAGAAAAGGATACACTAATATATAGACAATTTATAATGAAGAGAGGTAGTATGGCAGTTTAATTAGGAAAAGACAAGTAGGTCTTCAATAAATGGGAAAGTAAGTTATTCAAATGAAAAATATTAAATTGCACCTCTGTATCACATGATATATATCAATTCCAGATGGATTAAAGATCTAAATGTGGTAAGGAAAAAATGCATAACACCACACAAATAACAAAGGAAAATATATTTATGACCTCAGGATAGAGAAGTATTCCTTAAACAAGACATAAAAAGCAGAAACTGTAACAATAGAGACTAATAAATTATACTACATTAAATAAGAACTTCTGTTCATGAAAGACACCATAAGAAAATGAAAGCAGCCACAGAGCAGGAAAAGATTTTCACATCATCAGCGAAGGACTAGTATCCAGAATATACAAAGCACTATAGTTGACAGGAAGAATAATGAAATTAAGAAAAATTCCAACTAGCAATATGGAGAACAATAGCTTTTGGTTTTATTAGAACTGTGGAATCGCTGAACTCAGTGCTCTTTAGAGATCATCACGCTAACTACCCAAACTCTTTATTTCACAGCGGAGCATGCCAAGAACCAAGGAGCCCAGAGCAGGCTGCACGGCATGCCCTGTGCCCCAACCACACTGCTTCCTCTTCTGAATCTCTGCACCCCCAAGTCTGGTTCAATTTTGAGCTTCAGGCATGGTCTCATCCCTTTGACACTTCTTTTTTCCAACCAAAAGTTCTCAGCTTCAAAAAAAAAAAGATGAGCATGTTCAATGATGAGAAAGTCTGTTTGATGGAAATCTGTAAATTTGCCACATAAAGCATAAACCTTACCACATAAAGCTTAAAGGAATACCTACTGAATTCCAACTGTGGAAGGCTGTCCTGCCCTTTCTTTATGATCTCCAAAGACAAGCTTGTTTTATGTCACATTATTTTCTCCCCTCTTTATGGGCCAGATTCAATTTGTCACTATTTGGATATTGAACACTTTTGCAAATTAAAGAGAAAGTCACCTCAGGCAACTTTCAAATAGAGGCTTATTGGGGACTTGATGATACTGCAAATCATTAAAGAACTTAGGTTCTGTACCCCTGCCCTCACTGATCAAATAGAGGTCACTGCTTTGAAGCCAGCAAGGACCCATGGGACTGACCTAATGCTTTTTGCCTTCAGCCTCTGAAGCTTATCACATTACTAATGTTTGAGTCTCTAATCCAGCTGGCTAGTTTAATCATCTTGAAGTAAAACAATACTAACATTGTTAGAAATGATTTATCCTTCTCTGCGCTGTTACCCTCTGCTTGATTCATTCGTTTTATTTATAATTTTGCAATTACAAGTTTCCTTCTCAGAATCGTTCTCTTTCTCATTGTTAAAAGTAAATACTATATCATCCTCTTTCTTTTACGATACTCTGTTGCTATGGAAATAGAGTTTCCAAACAGGGATTAATGATCCAGGGATAATAAAGAAAGAAAAAAGGTATTCTCTAAGAGAAAATTTGTTTCCAAATATAATCCCTTTCAATTAAGCTGTCATATAAAATTATACAATTACTGGTTGAGCACAGTGCAAGTAGAAAGGTGCTAGGTCCTAATGAAAACAGAGAAGATAAAGACCAAGAAATTGTATTTTAGCTAAGGAAATAAGACACATGACACAATGTACAAGCAGTATGTTACTGTTCATATGTAATTTGGGTGTAAAAATTTGTGTTTGAGATCATAAAAGCAGTAAAAAAAAATCAAAGTATACAAACAAAAACAGATGGGCTTGATATGAACAACCACTGGAATAAGATTTAAAGCCAAAATCAGGAATTTTAATTTCATAACTAGAAGTTAGGATTGGAGATAAAGTGTAATATGATCAGCATGCTACCCAAGGAAGATGACTTTATTTGTTCATTTGGTGAACATTTTCTGAAGGCACAGTAGGCTTCGCGTCCTGGGCTAAGCATGAGGGCGTGGGACAATAGAAATTGTCAATGAAATAATAGAATTGACAATGAAATAATGTTGTCTTGAGTCATCTTCCCTAGAAGTAGAGCCTGAGACAGGAATTTGGATATACATGGCTATTAAGGCAGTGTTCTGAGAGAGGGAATAAGGAAAATGGGATAGGGCAGGGGAAGTAACTAAGTGGTATCCACAGGTGTCTAGCTTCAATCTATCCCACAGAGAGCCCTAGAGCATGAACATTCACCCAGGTAGTTCCCATGTTGAAGCTAAGGGAAAAGTCTTTTGTACTCTTCTATCAGCCAGCAATTGGCTGGAGCCTGCCACTAGGGGAAATAGGTGAGTAATTTAACAAATGAGTTAGCTCTCACTGAGTAAAGAGCGATTCTTTAGAGGGGCAAGAGTGAGCCAATGCTCACAACAGTTGAAGGATGGATGACCTAGGGTGGTAAAAGGGATCTGAGTGGGGCACCAGCAGCGTATAAAATGTCTTCAAATTATTAAGATAGGTTACTTTGAACTTAGAATACTATACCTAGCCCTCAAGCCCATCTCTGAAAGAACTACTGGAGGGCACTACTATGGCAACAAGATACATGAATTCGAGAAAGAGGACTGTATGGCGTAAAAGAAAAAATGACGAAAAAGAAATGTGAAAAATTTCTAGTGAAGTCCAATAATTGATAATGCAGAACGCAAGAAAAAATGGGGAACTAAAATCCCAGATGATTACAATATGGCAGATGGTGATGAAGGACGGGAAAGAGAAAAATCAAAGTGTCCTAACATTAGCAGCAGTGTATCTGGTGAGAAAGCAATAAATACAGATTAAGTCTGGACCAATATGTTGTGATGCTGTCCAATATGGTTGTTATGGAATGAACAGTGTCCCCACAAAATTCCCTGCTGAAGTCCTAACTCTTTACATTTCAGAATGTGACCGATTTGGAGAAAGGACCTTTAAAGAGCTGATTATGTTAAAACGAGGCCCTTAGGTTAAGCCCTGATCTAATCTGACTGATGTCCTTAGAAGAAGAGATTAAGACTCACAAGGAGATACCAGGGATGCAAGCACACAGAGGAAAGACCATGTGAGGACGCAGCGAGAAGGAGGCATCTGCAAGGCAGGAAGAGAGGCTTCAGAAGAAACCAGACCTGCCGACACCTTGATCTTGGACTTCCAGTCTCCAGAACTTTGAGAAAATTAATTTCTGTTATTTAAGCCACCCAATCTACAGTATTTTGTTATGGCAGCCCAAGAAAATTAATACAATAGCAGTCAGTGGCTACATGTAGCTATTTAATTTACATTAATTAAAATTAAATAAAAGTAAAACTTCAGTTTCTCCCTCATATTAGCCACACATCAAGTACTCAATAGCCACATATAGCTAGTGGTTACCGTACAAGACAGTGTCAGAGATATAGAACATTTTCATCATTGCAGAAATTTCTATTGGACAATGTTGCTCCTCTAAAGGCAGGTTGAAAGCAATTTTTGTTTAAATATATGGGATAAAAATTTTAAACATAATGATTCAGAAAATAGAGATACCTATAATCCCAGCACTTTGGGGCGCCGAGGTGGGTGGACTGCTTGAGCCCAGGAGTTTGAGATCAGCCTGGGAAACGTGGTGAAACCCCATCTCTACAAAAAATACAAAAAATTAGCTGAGCATGGTAGCATACGCCTATAGTCCCAGCTACTCAGGAAGCTGAGGTGGGAGTATCACTTGAGCCCTGGAGGTCAGGCTGCAATAAGCCAGGATCACATCACTGCATTCCAGCCTGGGTGGCAGAGTGCAACCCAGTGAGAGAGAAAGGAAGATGGGAGGGAGGGAGGGAAAATATATCATAACCAAATAAGGCTTATTGCAGGAATGCAAAGATGATTCAACATTAAGAAATCTTATTAACAAAGGGGAGAATATCAGGATTTCCCCATTTTAACAATAATTAATATTCAAAATGCATTGTGAATATAGCAACCCTTTTGAACTAAAAATTACATTCTACATTTTAAAAAACTTTTTATGAGGTAGGAATGGAAAGAAAATTTTGTTCCTGGATAGAAGCTAAATAACTATCAGAAACACATAAATCATTTTGGATGGTGAAATATTGGAGGCATTCTAATTGAACAGGACAAAGAAAATGTATCAAATAAGAGTTCTTGGGTTGCAAGCAACAGAAATCAATTCTTTTTTTATTATTATTATACTTTAAGTTCTAGGGTACATGTGCACAATGTGCAGGTTTGTTGCATATGTATACATGTGTCATGTTGGTGTGCTGCACCCATTAACTCGTCATTTACGTTAGGCATATCTCCTAATGTTATCCCTCCCCTATCCCTCTACCCCACGACAGGCCCCGGTGTCTGATGTTCCCCTTCCTGTGTCCAAGTGTTCTCATTGTTCAGTTCCCACCTATGAGTGAGAACATGTGGTGTTTGGTTTTTTGTCCTTGTGATAGTTTGCTGAGAATGATGGTTTCCAGTTTCATCCATGTCCCTACAAAGGACATGAACTCATCCTTTTTTATGGCTGCATGGTATTCCATGGTACATATGTGCTGCATTTTCTTAATCCAGTCTATCATTGATGGACATTTGGGTTGGTTCCAAGTCTTTGCTCTTGTGAATAGTGCCGCAATAAACATACGTGTGCATGTGTCTTTATAGCAGCATGATTTATAATCCTTTGGGTATATACTCAATAATGGGATGGCTGGGTCAAATGGTATTTCCAGTTCTAGATCCTTGAGGAATCGCCACACTGTCTTCCACAATGGTTGAACTAGTTTACAGTCCCACCAACAGTATAAAAGTGTTCCTATTTCTCCACATCCTCTCCAGCACCTGTTGTTTCCTGACTTTTTAATGATCTCCATTCTAACTGGTGTGAGATGGTATCTCATTGTGGTTTTGATTTGCATTTCTCTGATGGCCAGTGATGATAAGCATTTTTTCACGTGTCTGTTGGCTGCATAAATTTCTTCCTTTGAGAAGTGTCTGGTCATATCCTTTGCCCACGTTTTGATGGGTTTTTTTTTCTTGTAAATTTGTTTGAGTTCTTTGTAGATTCTGGATATCAGCCCTTTGTCAGATGAGTAGATTGCAAAAATTTTCTCCCATTCTGTAGGTTACCTGTTCACTCTGATGGTAGTTTCTTTTGCTGTGTAGAAGCTCTTTAGTTTAATTAGATCCCATTTGTCAATTTTGGCTTTTGTTGCCATTGCTTTTGGTGTTTTAGACATGAAGTCTTTGCCCATGCCTATGTCCTGAATGGTATTGCCTAGGTTTTCTTCTAGGGTTTTTGTGGTTTTAGGTCTAACATTTAAGTCTTTAATCCATCTTGAATTAATTTTTGTATAAGGTGTAAGGAAGGGATCAGTTCCAGCTTTCTACACATGGCTAGCCAGTTTTCCCAGCACCATGTATTAAATAGGGAATCCTTTCCCCGTTTCTGGTTTTTGTCAGGTTTGTCAAAGATCAGATGGTGGTAGATGTGTGGTATTATTTCTGAGGTCTCTGTTCTGTTCCATTGGTCTATATCTCTGTTTTGCTACCAGTACCATGCTGTTTTGGTTACTGTAGCCTTGCAGTATAGTTCGGAGTCAAGTAGCGTGATGCCTCCAACTTTGTTCTTTTGGCTTAGGATTGACTTGGCGATGCAGGCCCTTTTTTGGTTCCATATGAACTTTAAAGTAGTTTTTTCCAATTCTGTGACGAAAATCGTTGGTAGCTTGATGGGGATGGCATTGAATCTATAAATTACCTTGGGCAGTATGGCCATTTTCACGATATTGATTCTTCCTATCCATGAGCATGAAATGTTCTTCCATTTGTTTGTATCCTCTTTTATTTCATTGAGCAGTGGTTCATAGTTCTCCTTGAAGAGGTCCTTCATATCCCTTGTAAGTTGGATTCCTAGGTATTTTATTCTCTTTGAAGCAATTGTGAATGGGAGTTCACTCATGATTTGGCTCTCTGTTTGTCTGTTATTGGTGTATAAGAATGCTTGTGATTTTTGCACATTGATTTTGTATCCTGAGACTTTACTGAAGTTGCTTATCAGCTAAGGAGATTTTGGGCTGAAAAAATGGGGTTTTCTAAATATACAATCATGTCATCTGCAAACAGGGACAATTTGACTTCCTCTTTTCCTAATTGAATACCCTTTATTTCTTTCTCCTGCCTGACTGCCCTGGCCAGAACTTCCAACACTATGTTGAATAAGAGTGGTGAGAGAGGGAAAACTGAATCCAGCAGCACATCAAAAAGCTTATCCACCATGATTAAGTGGGCTTCATCCTGCGATGCAAGGCTGGTTCAACATACGCAAATCAATAAACATAATCCAGCATATAAACAGAAACAAAGAGAAAAACCACATGGTTATCTCAATAGATGCAGAAAAGGCCTTTGACAAAATTCAACAGCCCTTCATGCTAAAAACTCTCAATAAATTAGGTATTGATGGGACGTATCTCAAAATAATAAGAACTATTTATGACAAATCCACAGCCAATATCATACTGAATGAGCAAAAACAGAAATCAGTTCTAATTTAATCCCCCCAAAAGGAGGATTTACTGGAAAGCTTTTAGAAAGCTCACAAAATCAACCAGAAGGCTGGAGAAAAGGCTCAAAAGCAGACATGGAATTACTTTGTTTCTGGAAATAATAAATTCTAGTTTTTCTTGCTTGCTTACACATGAGTTACTTTCTTCAAGAGCCAAAGTCCTAGGACAGTAACTCCAATTGACTAGGCTTAGATTATGGGCCTTCCCTTTGAATGTGCAGAACCGCTGATGGAAGAGATGTAATGAAAGAAATGTCCAAGATCCCTTCCATCCATGATAGGAAAATAGGGTCCCCTGGATCTACCTTTCTTCAATGACTGCCTACAATAGAGGAGAGATAATTTCAAAAAAAAATCGATCGACTGGTCAAGGCACTGTAGGATGCTGGGATACAAACAAACAAACAAACAAAAATTCTTGCACAACTTCCTAGCCTGTCTCATAAGGCAAAAAAAAAAAAAAGAGAGAGAGAGAGAGAAAGAAAAAGGAAATAAGTGGTAAATATCTCGAGAATAAATTAAACATTCATTATTTGAAGATAATGTAATAGTCAAGTTGGAAATTCTAATAAACTGAAAATTATTAATATATTATATTCATAATTAGTACAAGTACACTAAAGTGGCTGAATCCAAGATCAAACCAAAAAATCAATAAATTTCTTATATACCAGCAATCACCAAGTAGAAAATGTAATGAGAAAAAAGTCCATTTACAGAAACAGCAAAACCTAGGAAATACTCACAATCTTAACAAGAAATGCATACAACTCATCTAAATGAAAATATAAAAATTTGCTGAAGGATATTCTGAAGAAGGCCTAAGTAAATGAAATATACCATGTTTCTGAATGGGAAAACCCAACACTGTAAAGCTACCCAATAAATCTATGAATCCAATAAATCTCAATGAAGATGCAAGCGTAATTATTTTATGAAACTTACAAGCTTTTTACAAAGTTCATCTGGAAGAGAAAACATACAAGAATACATTTGAAAAAGAACATTCATGCAGCATTTTCCATACCAGGCTTCAAAGCTAAAGCTTTAATATTTAAAATATGTAGTATAGACAACAGAGGACAAGAGAGATTCTAGAAATAGACACATATTCATAACTTCTGTTGTGAATCAAATGGCATTGGTAAAATTGGCTGACCATTTGGAAACAAAATTAGATCCCTACAACCTATGTTCCAGAAAAATAAATATACATAGATTAAATAGCTAAATGTAAAATCAAAACTATACAAGATAATTTTAATATAATCTTGAAATAGAAAGTTTTTATCAAACCCAGAGGCCATATATTGACCATTTGACAAAATTAAAATTATAACTTTTATATAATAAAAGGTACCTTTAAAAGGGGGGGAAGGGGCAACAGACTGTGAGAAAGTATCTGTAAGAGCTCCTAAAAATCAGTAAGAAAAAGACAAACCAATTTTAAAGTAGGCAAAGGATAAAACAAGAATTTTACTAAACTGTTTCACACTACACATGTGAAAAGATGTTTAATATTGCTGTTGATCAAAATAATGCAAATAAAAGCAATAATTGAATATTTTTACAATTGGATTTGCAAATGTTAAATATTTGGTGTTGGTATAAAAAGTTCACACAACAGTCTTTATGGAAATACAAATTGACTACAGCTTTTTGGCAGTCAATTTGGCAGTATCTGCTGAAATTTTAAATACGTATGCTCTTTGACCCAGCAATTCCATTTCTAAGCATCTACCCAACACAAAAACACTCTCAATTTTGATACAATATATGTACAAAGATTTTTATATCAGCATTGTCTGCAACGACCAAAAAAAGAAAAAAATCTAAATGTCCATTAGCAGGAGAAAGAAAATTAAGCCTATGCTACGTAAAATGCAGCCATTTGAATTATGTGGATATGTTTATATTGATATGGAAAGTGTGCTATGACACATTAAGAGAAAAAGTGAACTTGAGTGAAGAGTATAATCCCATTTATGTAAAATCTAATCCTGTATTTTTGTTTATGAAATAAGTGTATGTAAATGCATATGAAAAGAACTGGAAAGATGCACACCAAATCGTTCATGCTAATTGCCTCTGGAGAAGAGCAGGATTGGAGAAAAGAGACTTTCATTTCTTGCTCAACTGTTTTGTTTAACATTTTTACAACAAAAATATGCTAATGTCTGTTTGTATGATCCTATTACAAATTTCAAAAAATAAAAATTATTCCAATGGCAGAGTAGGAAAAACTAAAGAGGAGTAAGATTAGAAACAGGGAGACCAATGAGAAGGATGCTGTCATTATGCAAACAGGAAAAGATGGGAGCCCAGGGTGGGAGTGGCACTGGGATAAAGAGGACATGGATTCAAGAGAGATAGGAACGTGGAAATGGCGATTATTCAGGTGTGGGCATGAAGAGGGAGGAATGCTAAAAACTATGTAAGTAACTTAATTGGTGGAGGGTACCATAAACTGAAAAGGAAAGCCTTGGAGGAGAAGCAGGTTTAGAGAAAAATATAATGAGTTCAGTTTTAGTCATATTTTGGGACGCCGTGGAGAACTCAAGTGGAGATGTTTCTTAAACATTAGGTTGGAGGTATAGGCACAAATAATTAGTGTGCAAATGGTGCCTGAAGCTATGGGTCTAAATGACATGCCCCACAAACTTCATAGAACGAGAAGAAATCCAAGCAGAATGCCCGAGAAAACACTAACCTTTAAGGGGTAACCAAAGAAAGAGCAAATCATGAGAAACACTGAGAAGGCATGACCATGGAGGATGGAGAAAAATTGAGGAAAAATGGTGTCACAGAAGTTAAATGAGGGGAGAATTTGAACAAGGACGAAATTGTCAACAGGACTTATCACCAAGAGGAAAAGCAAGAACCAGAAAATGTAAAAGTCACTAGTAAGGGATAGGATCAGCTTCAGTGAAAGGGAGGAGCTGACACCAGACCACAGAGGCTTTCAAGGGGATGGCTGTGAAAAGGGCAGCAACAGGATTCCTGCCTCAGTTTGTTATGGCTGCTATAATAAAATACCTTGGATCAGTAGCTTATAAACAACATACATGTATTGCTCACAGTTCTGCAGGCTGGGAAGCCCAAGATCAAAATACCAGGATACTCAGTATCTGGTGAGGACCCACTCTCTGGTTCAGAGATGGCCATCTTCCGGCTGTGTCCTTACATGGTGGAAAGAGCAAGGGGTCCCTCTCAAGCTTCTTTTATAAAGGCACTAATGCCATGTATGAGGTCTCCACCTTTGTCATCTAATCACTCCCCAAAGGCCCCACCTCCTAATACCATCACCTTGGGGGTTAGGATTTCAACACATCAATTTCAAGGGGACATAAATATTGAAACCATAGTAATCACCAAGAAAAAGGAAAGGATGAGCTCCAGTTCAATGGGAGAGTGGTACCATCTCTCCCATTAAGAAAAGAAGAAGAACAAGGGCAGATTGATGTGTATTTCTTGGTGAAAGAGAATTTTTCCAGGGAGTTTTCACCTGATAGCCTCTATTTGCAATGCAAAATGAAGGCAAACTCTCTGAGAGTTGTGAAGGAGGCAATAGAGAACAGAGTCGAAGACTGAAGGGAAATTTTTAAATAGCTGTGGAAGGCATTGGGCACATTGAAGAATTGCTAGACAATATAGAGCATTAGCTGCCAAACATTTTTATTCTACATTAAGACATACATTTTATATTATGGCCCAGCACACACATACATATATATGTATATAACTAATTTTAAAAATTATGAAACAATACTTACACTTAATTTCTGAAATGAATATTTTCTACTCTATTTACTTTTTTAAAAATTCACTATTCATGATAAAAAACCCTCAACAGATTAGGGATAGAGGGAATGTATCTCAACACAATAAAGATCACATATGACAAAACCATAACTAACATTATTTTCAAAAGTCAAAAGTTGAAAGCTTTTCCTCTAAGATCAGCAACAAGATAAGGAAGCCCACTCTCACTACTTCTTTTCAACATACTACCAGAAGTTTTAGCGAGAGCAATTAGGCAAGGGAAAGAAACAAAGGCATCCTAATAGGAAAGGAAAAAGTGAAATTGTCTCTATTTGCTGATGACATGATGCTATATATAGAAAACCCTAAAGACTCCACCACAAAAACCATTAGAACTGATCAATGAATTCAGTAAAGTTGCACAATACAAAATCCGTACACAAAAATCAGTAGCATTTATATATACTAATAATAAACTATCTAAAAAGGAAATTAAGAAAACAATTCACAATAGCAACAATTTACATTATCAAAAACAACAACAAAAATACTTCAGTGTAAATTTAATCAAGGAGGTAAAAGATTTGTATATTGAAAACTATAAGACACTAATGAAAGAAAATTTATAAAACACAAATAAATAGAAAAATGTCCCATGTTTATGGACTGAAAGAATTAACATTGTGAAAATATACATACTACCAAAGCTTTCTAGAGATTCAGTGCAATCTCTATCAAAATTTCAATGCCATTTTTCACAGAAGTAAGAAAAAACAGTCCTTAAATTTGTACAAAAGACACCTAATATCCAAAATAATCTTGAGCATAAAGAGCTAAGATTGAGGCATCACACTCTCTGATTTCAAAACCTACTTTAAAGCAATTGTAATCAAAACAGCATGGTACTGGCATAAAAACAGACACATCAACCAATGGAACAGGATAGAAAGCCCAGAAATAAATCCACATGGCTATGATCAATTGATTTTCAACAGAGGTGCCAAGAACACACAATGCAGAAAGGACACTCTCGTCAATAAATGGTGTTGGGAAAACTGGTGAAAAAGAATAAAATTAGATTATATTTCACACCATATACAAAAATCAACTCAAAATGAATTATACTTAAATGTAAGACCTGAAGCTGTAAAACTAGCAGAAGACAACATAGGCAAAAAAGTTCCATAACATTGGCCTGGGCAAGGATTTTTTGTATATAACCCTAAAAGCACAGGAAACAAAACCAAAAGTAGACAAATGGGATGGAATCACACTAAAAAGCTTCTTCACAGCAAGAGAAACTAGTAACAGAGTGAAGAGACAACCAACGTAATGGGAGAAAATATGTGTAAATCATACATCTAATAAGGGGTTAATATCCAAAACATATAAGGAACTAAAACAACTCATTTGCAAGAAAACAAATAGCCCAATTAAAAAATGGGCAAAAAGCCTGAATAGATATTTCTCAAAAGAATACGTGCAGGCCAGGCACGGTGGCTCACGCCTGTAATCCCAGCACTTTAGGAGGCCAAGGCAGGTGGATCGCTTGAGGTCAGGAGTTTGAGACCAGCCTGACCAATATGGTGAAACCCCATCTCTACTAAAAATACAAAAAAAAAAAAAATTAGCTAGGCATGGTGATACACTTCTGTAATCCCAGCTACTTGGGAGGCTGAGGCAGGAAAATCGCTTGAACCCAGGAGGCAGAGGTTGCAGTGAGCCGAAATCGCACCATTGCTCTCCAGCCTGGGCAACAAGAGTGAAACTCCTACTGAAAAAAAAAAAAAAATACACACAAAGAGCTAATTGGTACATGCAAAAATGCTCACCATCACTAATCATTAGGAAAATGCAAACTAAGACCATGATGAGATATCACCTCTCACCTGTTAGAGTAGCTTTTATCAAAATGATGAAAGATAACAAGTATTGGCAAGGATGTGAAGAAAAGGGAACTTTTGTACATTATAGGTGGGAATGTGAATTAGCACAGCCATTATGACAAATGGTAGAAGGTTTCTCAAACAACTAAAAGTAGATCTACCATATGATCCACTAATCCTACTTCTGCATATATACCCCAAGGAATTGAAATCCGTATCTCAAAGGGATATCTGCCCTCCCATATTTACTGCAGCATTGTTCACAATAGCCAAGATATGGTATCAACGTAAGTGTCCATTAATGGATGAACAGATAAAGAAAATGTGGTATATATACACAATGGAATGCTATTCCACTTTAAAAACAAAAGAAATTCTGTCATTTGTGACAACATGGATAAACCTGGAGAACATTATTCTAAATGAAATAAGCCAGGCATGGAAAGACAAATACCACATGATCTCACTTTTATATGAAATCTGAAAAGTTGAACTCAGAGAAGTAGAGAGTATAAAAATGGTTACCAGAGGCTAAGGGATTGGGGAGGGAAGGAATGGGGAATTTTTATCAAAGGATATAAAGTTTCAGAAAAGAGGAATAATTTTTTAGATCTATTGCACAGCAGGGTGACTACAGTCAATAATAGTGCATTGTATATTTCAAAATAACAAAGTAAATTTCAAATGCCTCACCATAAAAAATGATAGGTAAGCAAGGTGATGGATATGTTAGTTTGACTTAATTATTCCACATTGTACACATATATCAAAGCATTATATTGTACCCCATAAATGTATACAAGTATGATTTGTCAATTCGAAATAATGTTAATTCCTGAAAATTCACTAAATTTAGTTAATGATCCATCAATGGGCTGTGATCCAATGTTCAAAAAACACTAGTATAGAGCACCTAACTTCAGTTGCATATAGTTTTCTCAGTTTTCCTGATCCACTTACCTGACATGGGACCAGAGATCTAAAGGAGGATGTATCAGAAGGACAAGGGTTTATATATTCTAGGATAATGGCAAGAGAATTGTACAAAGATAGACACTGGTTGAATAAGAAAGAAGTCAAATGAGAACAAACGGAGAGGCCCAGGAACTGCAGGTCTCAGTGTAACTGAAGATTAGCAGGTATTAGAAGGAAAAAAAGAGCTGAGAACTAGTTCTTAGACTTAAAGTGCCAGAGGCAGAGTGATTCTGGATGATGACAAGCCCAGGTATGACCCTGAGATTCTGGACGCTTCATGGAAATAGATGCAAGTATTGAGGAATCAGACAGAAACCAGAAAGTGTTTGTTGCAAAAGTCTAGACGTATTGTGAGTATTGCCTAGGTTAGTTGGTGGAGAAAATTAAAAGCTCAAGATAAATATGAGAAATGTTTTAAATCAGCACCATCCAAGAGAACTTCCTCCAATGATGAAAGTGTTCTATACCTGCCCTATCCAATTCAGTAGCCACTAGACACGTGAGGCTACTGAACATTTGAAATGTGGCTAGTGTGACAGAGAAACTTAAATTTTAATTGCATCAATTTCAATTAATTTAAATTTAAATAGCCACATGTGGCTATTTAGTGGATGTAATAGTAGGCAGTACAGTTCTAGATGAAGAATTATCAGGAAGACATAAAGTCAATTAAAAGTTCCACAGTGGGATGCTTCTATAGCACTGGGGACCTGTTGGTACAATTCCTTTGATAGGAAAAAGCAATGTAACCTTTTTATTTTACTTAACGGAATTTTAATCATGCAGAAATGTCCTTTAGAGATCCAGAATCCTTGGTTGGCAGAGAATATAAGATATTGGGGCAAGAGATGTAGAAATACAATTTATTTTTGTAAGCTAGTACATAAACCAATGAGTGGATGAATTCCCCAAGACAGTGAAGGTGACTGTAAACCAATAGTGATTCACGTGACCACTATCACACACGTTGGGGGGCTTGTAGATTAATAATGTGAGAGTGAAACTGAAAGATTTCATAGAGGGATATAAGAGGAAATTTTAAAATACTTCAACAACTTTCATAAAAATGTATTTGCATACTTATAGCTCTTCCTGTTACATTTTTCTACTTATTCCCATGTGGTTTCTGTTTCTTCATTTAACTCTAGGAGACTCAGTTATCATTAAAAGATATCACATGTTTTGAAGCAAACATTATCACAGCCTGAATTGAGCCACAGCTCACCAAGCAACTGCTTCCCAAGTCTAGAGATCTCAAATACAATGAAACATCACACACGTTGTATTCTCCAGGCAGGAACTCGAGCTATAGAGAGAATAAGTACACTTTGTAGAGTATACCTGTGGGGAAACTCAGGTGAACCCCTGAGCACCTAAAGCTTTACCACTCTGCCCATATCATCAAATTTTATGGGACCTGTGGCGTCCTAAATTCCAGGTGGAAGGTGTTTGTCTTAGAGAGATACTCTTGACTTTATGGAATTAGACATCTAAGAGAGAAATCTCTTTCATTAAGTTCTCAACATTTGGCTTTAAGCACAATGCTTACTTTGTACCTGTGCCTCTAGACTCTCCTTCCCCCAATTTTTCCTGGCCCGAAGCCTATTTCCCACACTGAAGGTGTCCTATATCACTCCCTGTAAAAGCAGCCCCTTCCAGAAATGAAGCTTACTCAAATCTTAGGATTCTACCTTTTGTCATTAAGTTTCTTTCATAGCAGTGCTATTTGCATCCACGTAATTCACTTGCTCTGTCTCAGTTCCACTCTGTTGAGTGTATGATCAGATGAGGAAAAACTATGCCAACCAGAGTAGAATTCACAAAAGGTCACTTATAAAATTTGTACTAATTTTCAGGCTGCTATGCTCTGACATTTACTAGGACCATACAGTTTAACAACAACAACAAAAAAAAAAACTCACCCTAAGTCACAGAATCATAGAATTACAAAATTACATCATTCCCTTACATCATTGTACATACATGGTACAAATCAATGAAATTGTAATACTGAATTCTTCTTTACTCCACATCCAAGAGCCAGCCTATCACCAGGGGCCCTGGTCCTCCACCTCCTCCCCAATATGGCCTAAGTTTTAGTCATGTGGCTACAAATTACTGAAACAAGTAGGAGGAAAGAAAGTCAGCATTTAAAAACTCATAATAAGTGTACTTTTTGGTGTAAATAATCATTACAAACTTTTAACCAAGCTTAGAGGATGGAGGTTGAGTCTAATTACTAAAGCACACTTGGAAAATTCTCTGTCTCCATCTCTATGGCATATACCCCTGCCATCTCCTCCATCAACACCACAGATGACCAAGACCAAGCATAAATGATGCCTCCTTTGAAAAAATGGCCTCCACTTCCCCTTACAGAGTTTTGCTTCAGCTCTCCTTGTTCTAGCAGCACTAGGCTTGGTACCTACTATATTCTAGTAGTTGACATACTATATCTTAATAATTTCCAGGTATGTCCTTCTCTCTAGTTTATGAGTGCTTCATAGTTAGGAATCTGTCCGATGCATCTCTTACATCTGTCTGTATCTCTTGTGCCAGCCACAGTGTTTGAAACATAGGAGATAAGTAGACTTTTGTTGAATAAATGGTGTGACTTTTTTCAGCAGTTTATCACTTTTGACCAATCTTGCTTGGTCCACTATGTGTGCCTCTTCCACCACCCAAGGAATACAAGTTTATTCCTTCCCTTTTTGATACCAGTTCTCTGGATACTACTTCTTACCTCCTTATTCTTTTGCAGATAGACATCATCCCAATACACTCCCTCTTCATTCAGACTCAAAAAAGAGGAAGAAGCAGGCAGGAAAGGCAAAGGAAATAGGAAACTTAGTTCCATAACTGTTAGGAGCCATGTAATTTGAACAGTAGCTATATATACTCCAGGCCTTATAAACAGTCTAAAAATTTCCAGGGGATGTGTTTTGAAATTCTAGCACTGGGAAAATAATCAATCCTTAGAATGTTGCAAAGGAATTAAGTATTGAAAATATGTGAACAACATAATAATAATAACTAACATGTATTGAGCACTGAATCTGGATCAGCTCCTGTTCTAAATAATTGTAATTGTACTATACCATTATAAATGGTCCTGATATCTGATAGGACAAGTCCCTCATCTTGCTGTTCTTCAGTAGTATCATGGCTATTTTTGGTTTGTGGCTCTTTCATATAAAATTTACATTCAGTTTTCCCTTTTCTTTTTCTTTCTTTTTTTTAGACAGGGTTTCACACTGTTGCTTAGGCTGGAGTGTAATGGCATGAACATGGTTCACTGAAGCTCAACCTCCTGGTTTCAAGTAATCCTCCTGCTTCAGCCTCCCAAGTAGCTGAAGCCACAAGTGTGTGCCACCACCATACACCACCACGCATGCCACCATGCCCAGCTAATTTTTTAATTTTGTAGAAATAGGGTTTCACCATGTTGCCCAGGCTGGTCTCTAACTCCTGGACTCAAGCAATCCTCCCACCTTGGCCTCTCAGAGTGCTGGAATTACAAGTGTGAGCCACTGTGCCCAGCCTACAATCAGTTTTTCAAGTTCCACCAAAATGTTGAAAATTTTTATTAAAATTCCAGTGAAGCTATAAATCACTGTGGAAGGAATCAATGTCTCATGATAGTGAGTCTTCTAATATATCAACATGGTATATCTCTCCACTCATTTAGATCTTCTTTAATGTCTTTCTATAAAGTTTTATAATTTATTTCAAAGGGGTCATATACAACTTTTGGTAGATTTATTCCTAAGTACCATATTTTTTGTTGCTATTGTAAATGAGATTTTCTTTCTTCTGTTGCACTTTCTATTGCTGATGGCAAAAAAGTTTATACAACAATATGATATCCAACCATCCTCTCATTAATTCCATAAGAAGCCAATAGATTCTTTGAACTTTCTTGGTAGACAGTCATATTATCTGCAACGACCATTTTGTGACTCATTTATTTCTTGCCTTACTGAAAATCCAATAAAATGTTGATGAAAACTGACAATGGTGGAAGTTTTTTTGCCTTTTCCTGTTCTTAAAAGAATGCTTCTAAAATTTCACCAAGAATAATGTTCTATTATTCACCAAGAATAATGTTCTAGTATTGGAAGTCCTGGCCAGAGCAATCAGGCAAGAGAAAGAAATAAAGTGCATCCAAATAGAAAGATAAGAAGTCAAACTATCCCTGTTTGCAGATGACAAGATTCTATACATAGAAAACCCCATAATGTTGGCGCAAATGCTCCTTCAGCTGATAAACAACTTCAGCAAAGTTTCAGGACACAAAATCAATGTACAATAATCACTTGCACTCCTATACACCAACAACACCCAAGCTGAGAGCCAAATCAGGAACACAATCCTATTCACAGTTGCCACAAAAAGAATAAAATACCTAGGAATACAGCTAACCAGGGAGATGAAAGATCTCTCCAATGAGAATTACAAAACACTGCTCAAGGAAATCAGAGATAACACAAAGGGAAAAACATCCCCCATGCTCATAGATAGGAAGAATCAGTATCATTAAAATGGCCATACTGCCCAAAGCAATTTACAGATTCGATGCTATTCCTATCAAATTACCAATGGCACTTTCACAGAACTAGAAAAAACTATTTTAAAATTCAGATGGAACCAAAAAAAGAGCCCAAATAGCCAAGGTCCTAAGCAAAAAGAACAAAACTGGAGGTATCACGTTACCTGACTTCAAACTATACAACAGGGCTACAGTAACCAAAACAGCATGGTACTGCTACAAAAACAGACACATAGACCAATGGAACAGAATAGAAAGCCCAGAAATAAGACTGCACACCTACAACCACCTAATCTTCAACCAAGCTGACAAAAACAAGCAATAAGGAAAGGTATCCCTATTCAACGAATGGTGCTGGGATAACTGGCTAGCCATATGCAGAAGATTCAAACAGGACCCCTTCCTTACACCATATACAAAGTCAACTCAGGATGGATTAGTGACTTAAATGTAAAACCCAAAACCATAAAACCCTGGAAATAAACTAGGCAATACCATCCTAAACATAGGAACTGGCAACAATTTCATAAAGAAGCTGCCAAAAGCAATTGCGACAAGAACAAAAATTGACAAATGGGATCTAATTAAACTTAGAGCTTCTGCACAGCAAAAGAAAGTATCAACAGACATGGGCTATGTTAATTAATTAATTTAATTAATACAGAATGGGAGAAAATATTTGCAAACTATATATCTGACAAAGATATTAATTCAGTACCTAGAAGGAACTTAAACAAATTTACAAGATAAAAACAACCTCGTTAAAAAGTGGGTGAAAAACATGAACAGACACTTTTCAAAAGAAGACATATATGCAGCCAAAAAGCATGTGAAAAAAAGCTCAAATAATAATGATCACTAGAGAAATGCAAATGAAAACCACAATGAGATACCATCTCACACCAGTCAGAATGACTGTTATTAAAAAGTCAAAAAATAACACATGCTGGCAAGGTTTCAGAGAAAAGGGAAAACTTATACACTATTGGTGGAAGTGTAAATTAGTTCAACTATTGTAGAAAGCAGTGTGGTAATTCCTCAGAGAGCTAAGATCAGAAATACCATTTGACCCAGCAATCCCATTACTGAGTATACCCAGAGGGATATAAATTATTCTGCCATAAAGACACATGCATGCAAATGTTCACTGCAGCACTATTCACAATAGCAAAGACAAAAATCAGCCTAAATGCCCATTGACAACAGATGGGATAAAGAAAATGTGGTACACATACACCATGGAATACTATGTCACCATAAAAAAGAATGAGATCATGTCTTTCCCGGGAAAATGTTTGGAGCTGCAGGCCATTATCTTTAGCAAACTAACAGAGTAACAGAAAACCAAATACCAGATGTTCTCACTTATAACTGAGAGCTAAATGATGAGAACACATGGACACAAAGAAGAGAACAACAGACACTGGGGCCTACTTGAGTGGGGAGAAAGTTAGAGGAGGAAGAGAGGCAAAAAAAATAATTGGGCACTGGGCTTAGTACCTGGGTAACGAAATAATATCTACAACAAATCCCCGTGACATGAGTTTACCCATATAACAAACCTGCATGTGTACCCCAAACCTAAAGAAAAAGTTAAAAAAGAAAAACAGAATAACGTTCACTGTAGGTTTGATTTGGTTTGGTTTAGATACCCTTTACCTGGTTAAGGAATTGTCCTTCAATATTTAGCTTCATGCAAATTTTTAAAATTATGAATGGGTTTTGAATTTGTCATATGTTTTCTGCTGACTTCTCTTGCAAGCTTGGAGCTCACTTTTCCCAGGTTGTCAAAATCAGTTGCCACTCATTCAACTGCTTTCCACCTTCCTACTTTTGACTGCTATTGTCTCCTCACTTTTCTTATAGGTTTATATCTTTTAAAAAACATCCATTGGTTGTCATTTTTATAATTTGGGGGAGGGAGTGAAGTGAATGCATACATTCAACCCATAATCTTTAACTGGACATTTTCCATCCTTAAAATTTTTCCTTCATATTTAAGTTAAATTCTAAAGTGTCACTCCTAGGCAACCCTCCCAACTTACATGCTATTTTTACCCTTTGCAATTTATGTTACTGTTGTCTATCATTTAACTTTAATTTTTTAATCCCCACAGAAGCCATTATCGTTTTAGATAGATAAGATTTGTTAGATTACCAACTTTTTTTGCCCACCGGACCTTCTTCTATTTCAGACCTTACTCCTGGAGGTATTTTTCTTATTCCTTCAGAATCATAGTCTCAAGGTGTAGTTTATGGACCTGTAGGGACCCTGAGACCCTTTCTGGGGCCCACAAGGTCAAAACTACTTTCATAATAATACCAAGATGTTACTAGTCTTTTTCACTGTGTTGACACGTACACTGGCGATGCAGAAGCAATGGTGGGTTCAAACCTCTGGTGACTTAGCATGAATCAAGACAGTGGCACCAAACGATGCTGGTAATCTTGCATTCTTCACTGCCGCACGCTCACAGTAAATTTCTAAAATGTCAGTTATGCTTAACAATGTGCTTGGTGAAGCAGGAAAAAAAATATTAATTTTATTAAATCTTGACCTTTAAGCAATGTCTTTTTAATATTCTCTGTGACAAAATGGGAACTACAAAAGGCACTTCTTCTGAATACTGAAGTATGATCGTTTTCTCAAGGAAAAACACTTCTGTGATTGAGTTGCAAGCTGACGTAACCGGTTTTTTCATGGAACACTATCTTTACTTAAAAGGATGACTGACAGATGAACTATGGCTATTCAGACTTGGATAATTGGCAGACATTTTCTCAAAATGGGACGAAGTGAGCCTGTTACTTCAAGAAAAACAACCAACAGAAATTGTTGCCAATGATACAATTCAAGTTTTTAAGCAAAAATTAGAATTTTAGAAAATTTGTATTTGCCACCATGGGTCTGACAGCTTCCCAATACTTGGACTTTTCTAATGAGATCAGTGGTGATGTTAATGAACGTAATTTTGGCATAAATGTTTGGAAGATCTACCTAATTCAATGAATCAATATTTTCAAAACAGAAAAATATAATTGTTAAAATTTTTTAAATTAATGGGTTAATTAAACAGTAAACAGTTGAAGAGAGAATTATTGATATATGGATTTTTTAAAAAGTACTCATAGTACAGCAGAGAAAACAAGGAGATGGAAAAAGTGAAAGACAATGTAGCACAAACAGGCCTGTTTCTATTTTGCAAATTCTGTGTGGTTTCTTTTATATATTCCTGCTTATTTTGGGTAGTTTCTTACTGCTTTACATTTCTGTGAGATACCTGGGTATACATAATTGTTTGATATTCTACATCTTGATCATTCCAAAATCAGAATTCATGAGGACTCTAAATCCTTCGTTTATTGTTTCTGCTGACTCTCCTCATGGTGATACAGAGGCTTTTTCTTCTGTCATGTTGGTGATCTTCGATGGTGAGCCCATATTTGGTAGATCTTCATCTGTGGAATCCTGAGGGGCTGATTGAGGTTGACTTCCTCCAGAGCCGCTTTATCCTTGCTTCCACTGGGGGCCAGGGGGCGCCAGACCTCAGCTGCCTTATTCCCTTCCAGGTTCCATTCACTGGCCTTGGGTTGAGCCCAAAGCTTAGTGTCCTGATTGCATTTGCTTACTGCTCACTGCATCTCCTTTTCAGATTTCAACAAAGTATTCTCTCTCTTTTTTCTTTTTAACACACTTGGATATTTCTCTCATTTCCTACAAACCTAGCACTGCATTTGAAATTACAATGTTACTCAAGCAGATATAATGTAATCAAAATACAACTTTATTTTTTCCTCCCACTGTTCCATTAGGCTTTATTGAGCAGGAGTAAAGTTCCCCTGAGCCTAGATGAAAAACAATCTTGATTCAGAAACTAGATTGTCCAATTCTGTATAATAATTATAACTCTGGCCTTGACTTACAGTAAAACTCCTCCTCCCCCAGCTTGGTTCTGCTTCAGGCTGAAAGCCTACAATGAGAAAGAGTAGCTGATTAGCTTCTTCCTTGATTTACTGCCTTGTGCTTCTCTTCTCCCCCTTCCCCTTCCCTCTTCCAGCTGTTTTTGTGTCCTCAAAGTCAAAGCAGGAAGATGGTAGACAGGAAAACGACAAAATATTCTATGAACTGATATCTTCATGCCCTGAGGGTCATGAGCTCTTCAAAGGTTCCTATCACTGTACTCCTTTCTCCTGCAACTTCTAGCCCCAGGTAGGAGCATTTCTAGCCTGAATGATCATGCATGATTCCTCTCTTCATTTTTGTACATCAGCGGTACGTAACCAGCTTCTATCTTCAGAAATCACTCCTTTCTTCCAGGTGGCAGGCTCTAAGACAACCCATGCTGGCTCTCAGTACCCACATGTAGTCCCTTTGAAACAATGAGACAGGCTTTGCTAAAAAACAAAACACAAGAAACCCTAGGCCAACCCCTTCCCACATCTGCCAAGAGAGTGGTTAGTCAGCTCTTTTCTTGCCCTCTAGATTTCCAACATCAGAGTCAAGCCCCAGCCCACACATATCAAAGCTCTCCAGGTACCATGGTAGTCCTCCTCAGTAGACCTCAGATGAAGAAGAAAGTATCTCCCTCTGTGTCAGGGGAGGAAGTGGGACTTTACTGTTTTCTCCAAAGATACTTCCTCACTAAATGCTTTTCCTCTCTCCTTGCGCTAACCCCATTTCATATTATTGGTCTACCACGTCATGGAGTGGGTTCTCCAAATATTCACATTCTCTTTGGTATCTATCATATTGGTGTTTCAGTCAACCTCAAGGGGAAGGATTTCAGTCCAACATCCTGTTACTCATCATAAATATGTTTTATCCAATCTCTAGCTGTGTATTTAGTTCAACATAGTGGAGGAAGCAGAATACTGTTCTAATAAACTTGATGTGAAATAACTCATTTACGTTTCATAAATATATGACAAACTGATTTAAAAACAAGGACTTTGGGAGGCTGAGGCGGGCAGATCATGAGGTCAGGAGATGAAGACCATTCTGGCCAACATGGTGAAACCCCATCTCCACTAAAAATACAAAAAATTAGTCAGCAGTGGTGGCGTGTGCCTGTAGTCCCAGCTACTTGGGAGGCTGAGGCAGGAGAATCACTTGAACTCGAGAGGCAGAGGTTGCAGTGAGCCGAGACTGTGCCACTGCACTCCAGCCTGGTGATAGAGCGAGACTCTGTCTCAAAAAAATAAAAAAATAAAAAATAAGGAATAAGGCTGCAGTGTTTATTTAGTCCTATGCTAAAGGCCCTGAGCTGTGAAGAAGAGTGTAGCCATAAATCAATGTCATGTCCAGAAAACAATGATCAAGAATACTATAGAGAAGGGCCTGGTTTCTTCATTACACATTGAGCTTCATATACTATGTTACATGAGTATGTCTGGGCCCACTTTTACCTCATTTGGATGCACATGAGGCTATTTATATTCCTCCAGATACACATTGTAGAGTTATTTTCTGCTCTAGTAAATTAATAGCTTAATTAGCACCTTCATTTGATTTTAAAGGCTGAAAAATATAGGTAATAGCGTATTCTTTTTAGAGAAAAATTCTAAATAATCACACTTTGTGTCTAGTTATTAAATATGCAAACTGCAGTTTTTATACAAAAATAGAAAAAACCAATATCTACTAAAAGCTATTTTGGGCAATTAGGAGGAATTCTCTTGTTTACATTAGAGGAGAAATAGTACAAAAGTAACTGAACACATGACAGAATAATTAGCAGGCTCTTGGTTCATTTAAATTATGTGCACATTGCCATTTTAATGCATTTTTTAAATACCCACTTGCAATTCTATTTTATTTTTGGAAGAAAATTAGTAGCTTTCTACTAGGTATGATTAGTAAAACCAGATTTGTTTCCTGTTTTCCTGAAAAACATAAAACTTCCTGGCTTTATAGACCCACTTTTAATAATAATTAAAAACATAAAATAATAATAATCATACTTTGGATTTATACAACACTTGTGCCTGAAAACTGGAGGCATTCTTTTTTGTAAGATAATTTCTGTGTAAGAATATTATGCTGTTTCTTCATGCTCACTATATAATATGTTGATTCTAAGGATCATCTAATATTAATGATAAAAGGATTAAGACTGCAATTTTCTTTTTTTAGGAAAATACCCGAGTGACCTCCTCAAAACAAATTCAGGGCATGAATTTTACACATTTTCTTCTAAATTTAAGGTCTCTGATGATTAGTTACAAAGTAATGATTAGCAAGAAGTGCACCAATTAGCATGCTTTGTATCCTAAGAAATAAAAACAAGAGAACAAAGACAAAATAGGCATTTCTCTTTTCAAAGGCATAAATGCAGAGAATTTAGTCAAAAGGATGGCAGACACACTGATCTAAAAGCCATAATCTAGACCAATAAAATTCTTATCATTAAAATGTTACAACATACACAGCTCAGCTAAGTAGCATACGTGCCTCACTCAGACTTCAGAATATGTGGAAAACATAAACACCACCTGTCCACAGTTATCCTGTGCCCAATCTGCTCTAGGCCCCAACCAGGTGCCATGTGAGGATGCAAAAGTAACTGTGACAAGGCATGAGCCCTTCAGAAGTTTCCAGTCTGCTGAGAAAGATGACTGGTGTATAGATGGCTATTATATCAAGGTAACTTCAGAAAATCTCTAAGAGAGAATCAAAGTGCTGAGGAAATTCACAGAAGGGAGCTACTACTTTTGCAAGGAGGGACCGGGGAAGTCAAACACTGCCCTCAACCAAATGGCCATACAAAGCCATAGGAAGGGCCCTTTAAGGCTAACGTGAACATTTGTCACATTCAATCATTGGGCAGGGACACAGTCCCACTTCATTCATACAAACTCTGCTTGCAGAAACTATACAAAAATAAAATTATAAGGGTATGTCTATCATGGAAACGTCTACAAGCAAAAGATGGTGAGGCAAGTTCAGAAAATATGATCAAGTTATCCAAAAAGACAAAAGCAGAGACCCTGGTGGAGTAACTAACGTCACACAGGATATTTTATTTGGGGTTCTTTAGCTCTAGATTCACATCTTAAGTAGGATATTTAGAAGGTGTGATCTGGTCCCACCTAATCTGGATACATAGTGTTAGGGAGCTGTCATCTAATGAAGGAGTCTGCTTGTCATATAACATTTCTGTGCTCTCTCTAAGACTGAGAATGAGGAACAACTAGCATATTAAGTTGAGACCAACTGAAAGGAGGAAACTTCACTGTTAGCTCAAGAACACCGAGGTTTTCTGCCTTCATTCCCTTATTTGCTTTGAAAGAAAAATGCTAACTACAATGGTATCTTCTTTACTTTTGGAGGTTTATTCCTGTTTGGTGATCTACAATCAAGCTACAATTATGGAGAATAGATACATCACTGAGGTTCTTGAAATTATGCGTTCATAGTTTTCAAGATATGTGTGCAATCATATTCATACTATTTTATCATATTTTTGACAACCAAATAACATGTATAAAATATTCTCTTTAATAATTTTTGCAAAAATATAAAGATATGATTACACACAGTATTTTAAAACAGCTCTTCCAGCACGTGTAGCTTCTAGTTTGTGAGCTGGTTTAATTTGACATGTGAAAATTAATCAACATTCTGTCTTTGATCCATGCATGAATTCCATTGATTTCAGTGGAATCTATCTTCAAGGGCTAAGCGTAGAACTGCTCCACAATTATCTTTACCAATACAGTTGCTATATTTATTGCAAAAGCCACTCCACTTTCCATACGGGCTTTTTGAAGCTCAGAGTACCGACATTGTATTCTATTGGATTTGTTTCTCCCATATGCAGAATGTAAAATCCGTCATGAAATCTGTAATATAAAATAACCAGAAAAGGAATTTGTCTGAATTGACGACAGTGAATGCTCCTGAGTATTTCAGAGGAAGACATAAGTTTATGTTTACTTCTTTATTATGTAACCTGGGATGGAGTCAAAGGCATCGGATTGTTCCCTCTACCAGTCTGTTATTATCATTCAGCATTAATATTGATATGCATTAATATATGTAAACCTTATGTTTTTGTCTTTTTTTAAATTAATTTTATTTTAAGTTCCAGGATACATGTGCAGGACATGCAGGTTTGTTACATAGGTAAATGTGCCATGGTGGTTTGCTGCACCTATCAATCTGTCACCTAGGTATTAAGCCCCGCATACATTAGCTGTTTTTCCTGATGCTGTCCCTCCTCCAGGACCCAGTGTGTGTTGTTCCCCATGTATTCTCATTGTTCAGCTCCCACTTATAAGTAAGAACATGTGGTATTTGGTTTTCTGTTCCTTTGTTAGTTTGCTGGGGATAATGGATTCCAGTTCCATCCATGTCCCTGCAAAGTACATGATTGTGTTCCTTTTTATGGCTGCGTAGTGTTCCATTGTATATGTACCACATTTTCTTTTCTTTTTTTATTATTATTATTATTATACTTTAAGTTTTAGGGTACATGTACACAATGTGCAGGTTTGTTACATATGTATCCATGTGCCATGTTGGTTTGCTGCACCCGTTAACTTGTCATTTAGCATTAGGTATATCTCCTAATGCTTTCCCTCCCCCCTCCCCCACCCCACAACAGTCCCTGGAGTGTGATGTTCCCCTTCCTGTGTCCATGTGTTCTCATTGTTCAATTCCCACCTATGAATGAGAACATGCAGTGTTTGGTTTTTTGTCCTTGCGATAGTTTACTGAGAATGATGGTTTCCAGTTTCATCCATGTCCCTACAAAGGACATGAACTCATCATTTTTTATGGCTGCATAGTATTCCATGGTGTATATGTGCCACATTCTCTTAATCCAGTCTATGGTTGTTGGACATTTGGGTTGGTTCCAAGTCTTTGCTATTGTGAATAGTGCCGCAATAACATACGTGTGCATGTGTCTTTATAGCAGCATGATTTTATCTTATCCTTCAAGATGATATCATTAAGCTTTTACAATCTCTTCCTGATCCCTTTCCAAAATTCATTCTATCACATGCCTCAGCAGTACCTTCTAGCCATAGTCCAACAATAGGACATGGAACTTAGATGCTTAACCACTGAAAAGGGCACTTCCCACTTTCAAAACCAGAAGAATGGGTACTGAAACAACCAGTACCAAGAAAATTAAACCAGTTCACAGAGCTTTCTCATAAGGCATCGGTTAAAATTACTCAAGCCCATAGCAAAACAAATTGAGTAGGATGTTGTAGATTCAAAATGTCACAGAATCTTTTTCATTAGTTTTCTTCAGAAAAGAACTACAAAGTTACAGGTACATATGAAAAAGGGTCCAGGACTATGACCAGGATAATCGGGAATATTTTGGATTTCTTTCTGCTATCAAAACCTGCCATCAGCACTTTGGGAGGCCGAGGCAGGTGGATCACAAGGTCAGGAGTTCGAGACCAGCCTGGCCAATACGGTGACACTCAGTCTCTACTAAAAATACAAAAATTAGCCAGGCGTGGTGGCACGCACCTGTAGTCCCAGCTGCTCGAGAGGCTGAAGCAGGAGAATCACTTGAACCTCGGGGGCAGAGGTTGCAGTAAGCCGAGATCGTGCCACTGCACTCCAGCCTGGGCAACAGAGTGCGACTCCATCAAAAAAACAAACAAACAAAAATAATAAAAATAAAAAAAACACCTGCCATGAGGCACAGTTTATCTGCAAAGTACATAGCTACATTGGAACCAACTGACAGTCTTACTAAACTAGTGTCATCATCAATACAGTCTTCAGGACCCAAAAGATATTAAAATCAGCACATATCACCTAATTTTTCCTATTAACAGTATCTATTTCTTCTATAAAAATTAGCTCAAAATTGATTATGGACTTCCATGTAAACATAAAACTATAAAACTTTAGAAACAAGAACATTGAAGAAAAACTTCAGGTCTAGGGCTAGGCAAAAAGTTCTCAGACTTGACACAAAAAAGCACGATATATATAAGGAAAATGTGATAAATCGAACTTTATCCAGTTAAGAACTTTTGCTTTCAAAAGATAATGTGAAGAGGATGAAAAGTAGGCTACAGTCTGGGAGAAAATATTTGCAAACCACATATCTGACAAAAGGCTAATATTTAAAATTATAAAGAATTCTCCGAATTCTGTTTTTTAAAAATCTGTTAGAAAATGGGCAAAAGCCATGAATGGATATTTCAATGAAAAGGACACACAGTGGTAAATAAGAGCATGAAAAAGTGTTCAATGTTATTAGCCATCAGGAAAATGCAAATAAGAGCCAACCACAGTGTGATATCACTACACACCTAATCAGAATGGCTACAGTGAAAAATGGTGGCAACATCAAATAATGCTAGTGAAAATGCAGAAAAAAAAACTACTCATACATTGCTGGTGGAAATGTAGAATGGTTTGGTTACTCTGCAAAGTAGCTGGGCAGTGTGGGAAGCTGAATGGTTCCCCCCCAAAGATGTCCATGTCCTAATCTCCTATACCTTTGAAAATGTTTCCTTATATGGCCAAAGAGACTTTGTAGATGTAATTAAGTTAAAATCTTGAGATGACAGGATTCTTCTAAATTATCTAGGTAGATATGTAGGTGCAATATGATCACAAGAGTCCTTCTAAGACGAAGGCAGGAGGTCAGAGAGAGGAGGAGATGCTATAAACCTGGCTTTAAACGTGGAGAAAGGAACCACAAACAGCCTCTAGAAGCTAAAGGAGGCAAGGAATAGATTCTCCCCTGGAGCCTCCAGAAAAAAAATTAGCCCCTACTGACCCTGTAAGGCTCACTGCAGACTTCTGACCTCTAGACCTTCAAGAGAACAAATTTGTGTTTTCTTTAAGCCATTGAGTTTGCAGCAACAATGGGAAACTAATACAGGCAGGTTCTTATAAAACTAAATATACAACTCCCATACAGCACAGTAATTGTACTCTTGGGGATTTATGCCAGAGAAATGAAAAACTTATGCTTGCACAAATTGTTACAGTAGCCTTTTTTGTAATAGTCAAAGCTGCAAACAGTCCAGATGTCATTTAACAGGTGGGTTAGACAAACAGTGGTACATACATACATCATATCTACATACCTTTAATTGCTGAAAATATTACTCAGCAATAAAAAGGAATGAACTATTGATACATGTAGCAACTTGAATGAACCTCAATAAAATTATGCTGAGTGAAAAAGGCCAATCCCAAAAGCTTACAGACTGTATAATTCCATTTGTCATTCTTGAAATTACAAAATTATAGAAATGGATGACAGATTAGGAACAGAAGGTATGGCAGGAGGGAGAAAGGTGGGTGTGGTTATAACAGGTCAACATGAAGGATCCTTGCAGTGATGGAATTGTTCAGGATCTTGACTGCAGTTGTGGGTGTGTGAACCAACACATGTGATAAAATCATAGAGAACAAAATACACACATACACAAGTACAAATAAAACTTGAGAAATCTGAAAAAGAAAGGAAGGGCCAAGCACAATGGCTTGCACCTATAACCCCAGTGCTTTGAGATATCAATGTGGGAGGATCATTTAAGGCCAGGAGTTTGAGACCAGCCTGGACAACATAGCGAGGCCCCACCTCTACAAAAAAAAATATATTTTTAAATTAGCCAGGTGTCATGGTACATGCCTATAGTCCTGGCTACTCAGGATACTGAGGCAACAGGATTGCTTGAGTCTGGGATCTTGAGGCTGCAGTGACCTGTGATTGCAACACCGCACTCCAGGCAGAGTGACCTAGTAAAACTTTGTCTATAAAAAAAAAAAATCAAAACTTAAAATTTAAAAAGGTAGGTTTTATCAACGTCAGTGTCTTGGTTGTGATATTGTACTATAGTTTTGCAGGATGCTACCATTGGAGGAAACTGAATAAAGAGTAAATGGGATTTCTCTATATTATTTCTTACAAATGTATGTGAATTTATAATTATCTCAAAATTTCAATTAAAAGAGATGTTTATTAAAAAGGAAGTCCTGTCATTTGCAACAACCTAGATTAACCTGGAAGACATTGTGTTAAGTGAAATAAGCCAGACACAGATATGGCATGATCTCACCTATATGTGGAATCTAAAAAAGATGAACTCACAGACGCAGAGAGTAGAACTTCTTCCAACCAGAAGTTAGAAGAATGTTGGCCAAAATAAAGTAGGAGGTGGGACTCAACTCTAGGCAGGGCTTGGATCAAGTTGAGGACTAGCTAAAACAGGGACAGGGTGGAAGCAGCTTACAATAAGAAACGCCTACCATGGTGCCGTGTCAGTTTACCATTGCCATGGCAACACCTGGGAGTTACCACCCCTTTCCATGACCATGACCTGACAACCCAGAGGTTACCACCCCTTTCCTAGAAATTTCTGCATAATCCACCCTTTAATTTACATATTCTAAAAAGTGGGTATAAACACAGCATGTTCTCATTCATAAGTGGGAGTTGAACAATGAGAACACATGGACACAGGGAGGGGAACATAACACACCAGGGCCTGTTTTTGGATGGGGGACTAGGGGAGGGATAGCATTAGGAGAAATACCTAATGTAGATGACGGGTTGATGGGTGCAGCAAACCACCATGGCACATGTATACCTATGTAACAAATCTGCATATTCTGCACATGTACCCCAGAACTTAAAATGTAATTAAAAAAAAAAAGAACTAGTAGGGGAATGGGGAAGGGAGACAAGAAAGGAAAAATGTGCAGATTATGAGTGCGAGCAACTGGGGCTCAATCCCACTGGGGACCTCTGGGAGACAGTGAAGAACATGACTCAGAGTTCTCCCACGTGAAGGGTGAGGGTGCTGGATTATTTATTATAAATAAAGTTACAGGGAACAGAGAAAAAATTAAAAATTAAAGTGGGTATAAATATGAGTGCAGAACTGCCTCTGAACTGCTACTCTGGGCACACTGCCTGTGGGGTAGCCCTGCTGTGCAAGGAACAGTACCGCTGCTGCTGCTGCTGCTGTACACTGCTGCTTCACTAAAAGCTGCTAGCATTACTAGCTCATCCTTGAATTCTTTCCTGCACTTTCACCAGACAGTTTCTTATGCTGTCAACAATAGCCACAGGAAGAAAGCCTAAAAGAAACTGGACTCACCCAAAAATAATTCTGTCTGCAACTTATCATCATTCAATTAAAAGTTTAATATCCGCGGGGCGCGGTGGCTCACGCCTGTAATCCCAGCACTTTGGGAGGCTGAGGCAGGCAGATCACAAGGTCAGGAGTTCGAGACCAGCCTGGCCAAGATGGTGAAACCCCGTCTCTACTAAAAATACAAAAGTTAGCCGGGCATGGTGGCATGTGCCTGTAATCCCAGCTACTTGGGAGGCTGAGGCAGGAGAATCGCTTGAACCCAGGAGGTGGAGGTAGAAGTGAGCCGAGATCGCACCATTGCACTCCAGCCTGGGAGACAGAGTGAGACTCCGTCTTAGAAAAAAAAAAAAAAAAGTTTAATATCCAGGTCACCACTTTGCATAATGGTCTAAAGAACAGCAGCCTAGTGATACATGTAGATCAGCCTCTAACAACATGTGCTTTTGGTCACAGTATCAGGCAGTCACAATGAAAGAAATCAACTGCTTATCCTACTCTTGGTACTCTCAGAGCTGCACAAATCCCACAAAACCACTGGGGCCAAGGACCTGTAACACCTAGGCATGAGGCAAGAAGAATGGAACATACCATAGATCTACTGCATCTCTTAAGTCAGCATAAATTTTCAAAGGACACAATGGATCCTGATGAAAGGGTAAATACGGCATTTGTAAGAGCCAGTGACTGTGTCCAAAAAAATATATATTTGCTAACATTTAGCCAATTTATTCTTTACCATTAACTAGCCCCTCCCTGCACAAAACCCTGGTCCATTCCAAGACATTCATTATCAGACAATTTCACCCAACTGCTATCATGCTGCAGTTTGTTGCAAAAAGATGTATTGAAGTGGCATCAACTCTCCTCCGTTCTCACGATCAGATGAAATTTCCAGAATGTAAGAAGCTATTCTCTGTATATAGAAAAGCTTTCATTATAATGAACTTGTGTTGACACTTTTTAAGGGGGAGAGGTAGCTGACAAAATTCATACATTAAATCAGAGCCTAAAAGTATGGCATGAGAGGAGACTCCCAAACCCTGCTGTGTATTGTATCACAACACTGACATCTGTTGGATATAAGTGTACTGAATCCTCCTTGTGTCCTGTCCCTTCTTTCTCTGCAGCTTTCACAGCTCCTTCTAAATCAAATCTCCTACTGACCCTAAACCATTTAATGTGTGTTATGTCCTTCATTCCTAAAAGATTACAAACTCATATTCGTGGTTTCTCATGTTAGCTTTTCACTCTCTTAGAAAATAAGATTTTATGCCATGTTAATTCTTTTCTAAATCAAAATCAAACACCCATTTATGCAACAGCCCCATTAACTCAGGCACAAGCTACACAAATGAGAACTGTCATTTTACTGACAGAATTATAAAAGGTAACCTATGAGAAAGATTACACACACATGTTTTTTGAAACATCATGTGTTCCCATATAAATACTTCCTGCCATGCATGCTGCTGACTACTTTCTCCTCCTTGACTCTCCTCTAATTCTCCTTTCTTTACCCCATCCTCCACTAAGTGTTCTTCTCCTCTCTGTGATCTTACACTCCTTTTTTTCCTCTGCCTACTAACTCTGGGGATGCAGAAAAACCCCCTATCCAGCCCTTCAGAGGTTCCCTTCCAACACTTAGTATCTAGGGGACTGCATCTAAGCATATGGTTTAATTTGCAATATAATCTGAATGCACAAATCAATACCTGCAGTCCTGACCTTCCCTTCTCTCTCCTAGTCAATACCTCCTGATGTTTCAAAGGCTTAGAATAAGAGGATTACCTTCACAGTCCCTTCTTTGATGCAATAATTTTATACCATATCAATATCTATTGCTTTAACGGCTAAAAATTAAGAATTGTCTCCCTACTGAATCATCACCCTTTTCCAACTCCCCTATTTCATCAAATGCAGCATAACCTTCCCAGCCTTGTCATGGATACTGAGGCTGGCTCCTGTCTTCCCCTGTACCCCTTCCTACAGTAAGAGTTCTAATCTCAAATCCCACTGCCTTTCACCTAGACAGAAATAATGGAGTGCTTATCTTCTTTCAAGAAACCAATCACGATGTACTGATGACTCCCAAATCCCCATCTCCAGCCCAGACCTCTCACCTAACCGTCAGACCTACATAATCCAAACAGTTACTGGTCATCCTCTCTTGGATAACCTCAGGATATCTGAAATTCTACATATCCAGAATCAAATTTCTATTCTCCCCTTTCCCCTCCACACCTGCCTCCCTACCCCCTGCACCTCCCCCATTCTTTATCTCTGTAAATGGAAGGACCAGTGATTAATTATCCAAGCTGGAAACCTGGGAGTCATCTACAACTCCTCCTGCCTGTCCTTCAGATATCATATCCAATCAATCACAGTTTAATGTGCCTGTTGATTCTGGCTCCTGAGTAACTTTATTTCATTCATGGCTCACCAACCCAACTGTGGCAGAGACTGCTGTCTGACCATCCAAGATTTGTGCTCCTCTTCTGTAGTATGGAATTGTTACATGGAAACCACTAGTGTCTGGTGTGGAGAAGGGAGACTATGAGTAGTTCTTGCTCATGGAGTGTAGCTGATGTTACTTGTACTATTTAGTACTAAAGAAGCAGATGGGCCTTCCTCAGGCTGTTTCTTCATCCACCAGCTGAATGGAACAGACTCTCAAGTCTCAGAGGACCATAGGGCCATGAAATAGAAGGAGCCTGGGTCTGTGACTGAGCACTTAGAAGGCCATCTACAGGGAATATCCATGTTGGGCTGTGACACAGCACAAAACAGACTTTATCATGTCAAGCCACGGAGAAATTTGGGCTTACCTGTTACAGTGCCTACAACACTCTGACACTACCTAGTTCAGGCTACCATCATTCTCCCCCAGACAATTGCAGGTGGCCCCAGTGGATCTCTGTGCCTTTGGTCCTTATCTATGTCCTCCTCTAGATTGTAAATTCTAGGAAGGCAGAGGCTGGATCTGCCTTGTTCACAGTGTACCCCCATAATGCAGCACAGAGGCTAATACGCAATAAAAATAATCAGGATCTTTCTTCCCAATTACTACCTAGCTCATACCCTCCACTCTTGGATTTTACTACCTGATGTTTCTCTCCCCATCTCTTATCCCAACAGACACACACACACACACACACACACACACACACACACACACACATTCATGGCGGGTTGACTCGAGCCCTCCTTCTAGTCCCAGTTGCTGGTGATTCCCTTATATCCCACCCACTCTCATTCCTTCCTATCAAGGCCCATAAATTTTTCCCTGACTTCATCCAAAACTGATTATTCTAACACTGAGTTATCCCATTGCCTTATGTACCTTGTCCTAGGATTCTCCTTATGTTTGTGATAAGTCCTTTGTGCCTGGTGTGTGTTCTTTCCTCCCTCACGGTATTACACACTCACAGAGGAAAGCATCAAGGTTCACTCTTTATAGAGCTTCTCTGTGAATGCTCAAGAAATGTCACCCACTGAATCCAATATTTTGCTTTGTGTACTATTCTATCTGGCATCTTCTGGAGTACCTCTGGGTCCAACCTTTTCTTAATATACTTCAATGTGAGGGATTTTAGTGGAAATTATACATAAATATAAAATGAAACACAGTATTTACAAAGAAAGGAATCTTTCTATTACCTCCTTTGTGGCTATGTAGTTTTCCACAAAGGGGAAATCGATTGTTAGAGCATGAAATAAGCAATTAGGTATACCGTATAATTAATATTAATATTAATGACAATCAACAATAGTAATTGAATGTCTATTAAATCAGTGTCTGGCACATAGTAAATACTCTATAAACATCTCATTTAATTCCAGCAACAACCCTGTAAAATGGCCTTCCTTCTGGCCTGAATTTTATCTGCCTTTTCCCGGGATTGCTTTCTTGAAAGAACTCGTCACTGAGGAAGGGGGCTTCACTTGAGACATCTGAAAGGCTCACTGCCTAGGGCTTCCCAAGATAAGAGTATGCCAGAAAACAGCTGAAGAAGAGGCACCTGGGATCAGCCTCAGAGAAGATGCGTCTGTCTTTGTAAGGTAGCTGCTGGGGCAGCAAGGAAATCCTGGCAGTGTGAGACCTATTCCTAATACCGCCATCATCATCACCACTGCCATCCACCCAGTCCCTGTGCTCCACTCATCACACGACTCTATACACCAGTGTCTGACATTTGGTCTTCCCAATGGTTATGGGTCATCTTAACCACACAGAAGCTGTGCACCCCATATTCCTGGGATGTCAACACACAGGCCAGCCCAGGACCAAAATGTCTTCAAACTATTCAATTTAGCCCTCCTCAAAGAGATGTAACCTAGCTCTCAAGTAAATTTGTTAAAGCTTTCAGGCATGCCTCACCCTGTTTTTGAAACATTATTCTTCATTTATGTGCTGTACATTATTACTTTGTGTGCAGGCATTATCTATATTGTACTGCACAAAAATAATTGATTACTCATGAGTGACAGAATAATTGGCACTACTCTGGTTATTCAGCTATTTTTATGCATTATAATTATCAGCTTCACTACACTAGAGAGAATTTAATGTTCTTGAAAATTAATATTATCTAAGGACTTGATACAAAAGAATGTAATGTTCTTAAATTAAAAACTTGTCACACACTGATAGAGTCTCACATTGTTGGGTATTTATCAACATTTTGTTTTAATCATTTTAATCATTTCCAACCCTTTATCAAATTGTAGAGTTTGTAGTCCAAACCAATTCAGTACAACTGAATTCTAGTAAGTTTACAATCTGAATTAGTGTTTGCAATGGTAATATTACATGTTTACAGCTGTACACGTATTGAAGACCTAGAATCTTTTGCCTACTGACCTGCATTATAACTCTGAGTTTCTTGAAAGCAAAAAAAAAAAAAAAAAAAATGGATGGGGGTGTTATTTATATAAGATTCTAAGTGCCTCATGTGCTAAGGCTGCTTGAAATATATTAAATAAGCGGAATAATGTACAACTATAATGCCTAAAAGCTAGAAGAAATTCTATCCTCTGCACTGTGGTCTAGCTGTCATGCAAGAGAGAGACCTTTCCAGGATAAAGGCATGGTATGGAGCTGAACCTGGCTCTTAGTATCATTCTACCCATGGTGGCAGGACCCAAATAGGATATCTTTTTGACTGTATAAAGGGAACCCTCCTTTAAAATGCCAAAATGCTAATTACTCATGAAACTTGGTATTCTATTCACCACTGTGTATAATTCCTATGTTTATTCCAGTCTCTTTCTTTCCTCTTGTATTGTCTACCTTTGTATTTTTAACAGCACAGGAATGTTTACATGTTTGTCATCAAGTGCCACTCATCAGGATGGGTCCACAGTCCTCCACTCCCTATTGCTCACCCCCTTGTTGCCTCCCAAACCATGTGCACTACCATCTGCATGACAGGAATGATTATCCATTTCTCTTCTTTTTCATTTTATCTCATCCTTCCCTCCCAATCCCTTCTATCCTTTTTTTTTTCTCAGCAGTTGGTCAAAATATACAACTACAGCACTTCAATAAAGCCCATCCAAATAGGAAGAGAAGAAATCAAACTATCCCTGTTTGCAGATGACATTATTCTATATCTAAGAAACACCATGGTCTAAGCCCAAAAGCTCCTTCAGCTGACAAACAACTTCAGGAAAGGTGCAGGATACAAAAATCTATGTTCAAAAATCACTAGCATTCCTGTACACCAACAACAGCCAAGCCGAGAGCCAAATCACAATCCCATTCACAATTGCCACAACCTAGGAATACAGCTAAGCAGGGAGGTGAAAGATCTCTACAAGAAGAGCGACCAAACACTGCTCAAAGAAATCAGAGATGACACAAACGCATGGAAAAACACTCCATGCTCATGGATAGAAAGAATCAATATCATTAAAATGGCCATACTGCCCAAGGCAATTTACAGATTCAATGCTATTCCTATCAAATTACCAATGACATTCTTCACAGAACTAGAAAAAAATTATTTTAAAATTTAGATGGAACCGGCCGGGCGCGGTGGCTCACGCCTGTAATCCCAGCACTTTGGGAGGCCGAGGTGGGCGGATCACGAGGTCAGGAGATCAAGACCATCCTGGCTAACACGGTGAAACCCCGTCTACTAAAAATGCAAAAAATTAGCCGGGCGCGGTGGCGGGTGCCTGTAGTCCCAGCTACTTGGGAGGCTGAGGCAGGAGAATGGCGTGAACCCGGGAGGCGGAGCTTGCAGTGAGCCGAGATAGCGCCACTGCACTCCGGCCTGGGCGAAAGAGCAAGACTCCATCTCAAAAAAAAAAAAAAAAAAATTTAGATGGAACCAAAAAAGAGCCCAAATACCCAAAGCAATCCTAAGCAAAAAGAACAAAGCTGCAGGAATCATGTTACCTGACTTCAAACTACACTACAGGGCCACAGTCACCAAAGCAGCATGGTACTGCTACAAAAACAGACACATAGACCAAAAGAATGGAATAGAGAGCCCAGAAATAAGGCCGCACATCTACAGCCATCTGATCTTCAACAAAGCTGACAAAAACAAGCAATGGGGAAAAGACTGCTGTGCTGGGATAACTGACTAGCCATATGCAGAAGATTGAAACTGGACCCCTTCCTTGCACCAGATGCAAAAATCAACTCAAGATGGGTTAATGACTTAAATGTAAAACCCAAAACTATTAAAACTCTGGAAGACAAACTAGGAAATACATACCAGACTTAGGAACTGGTAATGATTTCTTGACAAAGATGCCAAAAGCAATCGCAACAAAAGCAAAAACTGACAAATAAGATCTAATTAACCTTAAGAGCTTCTGCACAGAAAAAGAAACTATCCTTTGGGTATATACCCAGTAATGGGATTGCTGGGTCAAATGGTATTTCTGGTTCTAGATCCTTGAGGAATCGCCACGCTGTCTTCCACAATGGTTGAACTAATTTACACTCCCACCAACAGTGCAAAAGCGTTCCTATTTCTCCACATCCTCTCCAGCGTCTATTGTTTTCTGACTTTTTAATGATCGCCATTCTTTTTTTTTATTATTATTATACTTCAGGTTTTAGGGTACATGTGCACAATGTGCAGGTTTGTTACATATGTATCCATGGGTGCAGCAAAACAACATGGCACATGGATACATATGTAATGATCGCCATTCTAACTGGCATGAGATGGTATCTCATTGTGGTTTTGATCTGCATTCCTCTAATGACAAGTGATGATGAGCTTTTTTTCATATGTTTGTTGGCCACATAAATGTCTTCTTTTGAGAAGTGTCTGTTCATATCCTTCACCCACTTTTTGATGGGGTTGTTTTTTTCTTGTAAATTTGTTTAAGTTCCTTGTAGTTTCTGGATATTAGCCCTTTGTCAGATGGATAGATTGCAAAAATTTTCTCCCATTCTGTAGGTTGCCTGTTCACTCTGATGATAGTTTCTTCTGCTGTGCAGAAGCTCTTTAGTTTAATTAGATCCCGTTTGTTAATTTTGGCTTTTGTTGCCATTGCTTTTTGGTGTTTTAGTCATGAAGTCTTTGCCCATGCCTATTTCCTGAATGGTATTGCCTAGGTTTTCTTCTTGGGTTTTTCTGGTTTTAGGTCTTACATTTAAGTCATTAATCCATCTTGCATTAATTTTTGTATAAGGTGTAAGGAAGGGGTCCAGTTTCACTTTTCTGCATATGGCTAGCCAGTTTTCCCAACACCACTTATTAAATATGGAATCCTTTCCCCATGGCTTGTTTTTGTCAGGTTTGTCAAAGATCAGATGGCTGTAGATGTGTGGCATTATTTCTGAGGCCTCTGTTCTGTTCCATTGGTCTATACATCTGTTTGGTACCAGTCCCATGCTGTTTTGGTTACTGTAGCCTTGTAGCATAGAAGATTGGTGGACATGTAAATTAGTTCAACCATTGTGGAAAGCAGTGTGGTGATTTCTCAAAGAGCTAAAAATGGAGCTACGATTCGACCCAGCAGTCCCATTACTGGGTATATACCAAAGGTATATAAATGATTCTGTCATAAAGACACATCCACGCACATGTTCATTGCAGCACTATTCACAATAGCAAAGACATGGAATCAACCTAAATGCCTGAATAAAGACTGAATAAAGAAAATGTACATATATACTCTGGAATACTACATAGCCATAAAAAAGAATGAGATCATGTCCTTTCAGGAACATGGAACATGGAGCTGGAGGCCATCATCCTTAGCAAACTAACACAGGAACAGAAAACCAAATACCACATGTTCTCATTTATAAGTGGGAGCTAAATGATGAAAATACATGGATAAATGAGAGAAACAACAGACACTGGGGCCTACTTGAGGGTGGAGGGTGGGAGGAGGGAGAGGAACAGGAAAAACAACTATTGGTTACAAGGCTTAGTACCTGGGTGACTAGATAATCTGTACCATAAGCCCCTGTGACACAAGTTTATCTATACGACAAACCTACAAGTATACCCCTGAACCTAACATAAAAGTTTAAAAAAAATAATAAAGTACTTAATACTTAAGTACTCAGTTATTTAAATTGCCTGTTCCTAATGCAAGAACTAGATTGGTGGACTCTTTTTTTTTTCAGTCTTGTCTTATTTTAAATGATAATTAGGTTGATTCCATATCTCTGCTATTGTGAGTAGTGCTGCAATGAACATACAAGTTTGTGTGTCTTTTTGGTAGGATGATTTATTTTCCTTTGAGTATATATCCAGTAATGGAATTACTGGGTCAAATGGATGTTCTAAGTTCTTTGAGAAATTTCCAAACTGCTTTCTATAGTAGCTGAACTGATTTACATTCCCACCAACAGTGTATAAGCATTCCCTTTTCTCTGCAACCTCATCAACAGCTGTTATTTTTTTACTTTTTAATGGCCATTCTGACATGCCCATCAATGGTGGAGTGGGTAAAGAAAATGTGGTCCATACACACCATGGACTACCACATAGCCATAAAAAAGAATAAAAGCATGTCCTTTGCAGCAACATGGATGCACCTGGAGGCCATTATCCTAAGCCAATTAATGCAGAAACAGAAGAACAAATACCACATGTTCTCATTTATAAGTGGGAGCTAAACATCAAGTACACACAGACATAAAGATGGCAACAATACACACTGGGGACTACTAGAGGCAGGGGGGGAAGGGGGTGAGTGTTGAAAAACTACCTATTGGGTGCTCTGCTCACTATGAGGGTAACGGGATCATTCATATACCAAACTTCGGCAATAGACAATTTACTCATGTAACAAACCTGCCCATGTACGCCCTGAACCAAAAATAAAAGTTGAAAAAATAAAATAAAATAATTTGAAAAAAAATGAGTCTTTTGTAGGAAAATATAATAAAATGATAAAGTTACATTTTATTTCTGTGGCTTCTGAATTTCTTTTTTTTCCCCTGTGAATTAGCAAAGGCTCCTTGACAGAAATTATTTCCCACCCCAACATAACGGTTTAATAGATGTGAATCAAAGAATCAGAACATTTACTATTATTGGCTTTAGAAAAATTAAAGTTAAAAAAGACAAAGCTAGGATTAATCCTAAATTTGGAGTCAAAATTCTATTTTTTGAACGATCAGATTAATAGATTAACATAATTGCAAGTAATTGACTATACTGTTTAATATACATCAGTTTAGTAATTGAAGTGATATCTGCCAGCATGATTAACTCCCATAAATTTGCATAGAGGTGCTGGGCACGGGGGCTCACGCCTGTAATCCCAGCACTTTGGGAGGCCAAGGCAGGAGGACTGCCTGAGGTCAGGAGTTTGAGATCAGCCTGGCCAAGATGGCAAAACCCTGTCTCTACTAAAAGTACAAAAATTAGTTGGCGTGGTGGCATGCGCCTGTAATCCCACCTACTCGAGAGGCTGAGGCAGGAGAATCGCTTGAACCTGGGAGGCGGAGTTTGCAGTGAGAAGAGATCACGCCACTGCACTCCAGCCTGGGCAACAGAATGAGACTCTGTCTCAAAAAAAAAAAAGTGTGAATAGAGAAAATGCTCATTACCTCATATCATATATAAAAACTAGCTCAAAATGGATTATAGACCTAAATGTAAGAATTAAAACTACAAAACTCTTAGAAGAAAACACAAGAATAAATCTTTGTGACTTTAGGTAATATTTTCTTGGAGATTACTTTAAAAGTGCAAGTGACAAAAGAAAAAAATAGATAAATTGGACCTCATCAATATTAAAAACTTTGTGCTTTAAAGGACACAAGAAAGTGAAAAGACAACCCATGGAATGGGAGAAATATTTGCCAATCACATAATTGGTAAGGGTCTAGTATCCAGAATATATAAAGAACTCTCAAAAGTGAACCCAATTAACAATGGGCAAATGATTTGAATAGACATAGCTCCAAAGATGATATACAAATAGCAATAAGCACATGAAAAGATGCTCAACATAAACTGTATTTTCCTAATAAAGGAAAATACAAATAAAAACATTTATGAGATACCACTTCACACACAGTAGGATGGTTACAATAAAAAAGATAGATGATAACAAGTGTTGGCAAGGATACAGAAAAATTGGAACCTTCATACATTGCTGGTGAGAATGTAAAATGGTGCAGCCACTGTGGAAAACAGTTTGAAAGCTCTTCAAAAGCTAAACATAGAGTTACATATTACCCAGCTATTCCGACCCTAGATATATAGATATATATACCAAAAAAATTTGAAAACACACATCCACACAAAAACTTGTACATGAATGTTCATAGCAGCACTATTCACAATAGCTAAAAAGTGGAAATAACCCAAAAATGTCCATTGATTGATGAATACATAAAATGTGGTATACTCAATGAAATATTATTCAGCTTTAAAAAGCAACTGATTCGTGCTGCAACATGGGTAAACCTTGAAAATATGCTAAGTGAAAGAAGCTAGACACAAAAGAACCTGCATATTATGTGATTCCATTTACACAAAATGTCCAGAATAGACAAATTCATAGAGACAGAAAGTAGTTGCCAGGGGATGGGGAAGCAGGGTAATGGAAACTGACTGCTAAAGGGTGTGGAGTTTCTTTTTGGAGCAATTAAAATACTCTGGAATTAGAAATCAGTGATGGTTGCACAACTCCATGAATATACTAAAAACAACTGGATTGTATACTTTAAAAGTGTGAACATTATAGTATGTCAATATTATCTCAAAAAAGCTGTTATTTCTCTGCAAATGCTTGTCGATAGGAAGAGGATTGTGTTCCTAATCAGCGAAGGAGTCTCCAGAAAGAGATGGGAGTGGGGCTCCTTACCCCTGGAGGGGTTAGAATTTCATTCCTCTCAGAGCACCAGGTTCTTGACCCTGGCCTTCCCCTCTCTTTCTCTTTTTAATTCAAAAAATCAGTGGTGTGTTGATGTTACTTTAGGTAAATTAACTTCTTCTGACCTCAGTTTTCTTTTCTAAAGTATTCACCCAAAGGAGTCGTAACCTAGATATTAAGCACACACAATGGACTCAGCAGGGCTACTATTTTAATCTCAGCTCGTCCAGCTGGGAGACTCTGGTCATGTTATTTAACCTTGCCAGCCTCACTTATGCTCACTGTAAAGTGACGGATAATTATACCCACCTCACACATTGTAGAGAATGAAACAATCTACAGAGCACTAATTGGGGTCTTGACAGGGAGTGAACACTCTGTAATTATAGCCATTATCTCAGAGGCCCCTTCCAGTTTTAAAATTCTCTGAGATGTCAAATAGAATTATATTTAAGTCATATATAGTACAAAAATAGTAATCAACATAGAATAATAGCTTATGATGACATAATGCAGAACTTAATAAGAAAATGTGGAAGAAGTCTTCTGATCATTTTGCACAAACACTTCCATTACGACAGTGTGTACTTGGTACTTTTTTCCATCTTTTGCCAGTTGCCAGATTTCTCAGATGAGAAAGAATGCCTAATAAGGTTTGATGTGTAGTTCAGTTGTCCCTGAATACACAAACATTTTCTTTCCATAATGCAGCTAAATTCTGGGCCACGACTCTCTTATTGCTCTTGTGGGTCACAAAAGCAATGGATGTGCACATGTGAGTCTGTGGCAGGTCACAGCAACGGACACTGTTGTCTCTGCCCTTTATGTTCCGAGTCAGACAGAAGACACTTTGATGATGGCCTAGCGGGTTTTTTTCCAGCTAATTTTGATTCCCGTGTGCTTGAGATGCTATTACTTACATCATCAAGCAAACATTAAAGGCATAATTTGAAAAACGACAAAATTACGGGGATGTCTCTATTTACTGTTTTGACAGACTGACTTCTTGTTCTCAAGGTGTCTCTCCTTTTCTTCAAGTGGTAATTTACCAAAAAGTTAGTTACCGATAGTTAGTTCCCACATGGACCTAGCCTAGTAGTCTAAATTAAGAGTGAAAAAAGAGGAAAATCATATAACTTACCCCCAGTGCAGCCACCAATTTTTCTCAGAGAATAGAGAAACAGAAATTACTAAAGGAGAAATTACTATTAATTTCATTAATAATAATAATGCCAACAATAACAATTCCTGCAAAAAAAAAAAAACCCTTAGACTTTAGTCGTGAGATAATGAAGCCCCGTTTTATGTTTAAGTGAATACATGCTGCATGAAGAAACAGCAGCTTGTGGTTAAATCGAGAGCCATTCAAATCTTTCCAAGCCTACAAACATACCATAAAATAAAAAACATTCTGGTATTCATAGGTAAGCACATCTGTAGTGAATTTGCTAACTAGGGAAGACAGAGAACAGATACATGCATGCTTCAGATAATTCCTCTAAAACTTATTAGGATTTCCACATCAAGCTTGTCTTTCATCATCAAAGGTCCCATGGGAAAATAACAATCAGTGAACGTAAACAAATGACACATTCTAATGAACTCATAATGTCAAATAAACGAAAATGACACAATTCAACAAATTATTCCCATTGTTTCCCTAAGAGGGTGGATTAGAGGCTTTCATCATGCCTCAGCCCCTTGCAAATAGTAAGATAGTATATAAAGATCAAATCTGTGAGTTTTAATTCAAGAAGGAAAATGGAAATCCACCAGAATCATAAAAGATACCCCAGATCCCCGAGAGGGGAACGCCAGCAAACAGCCCCTGTGACAATGTCTGGTTGATAAAAATAAGTGAAGCCCCAGTGCATGAGGAGGCAGAGACCCCCTTCTCTGTGACTCACCTTTCCACTGGGGCTCTGAGCAACCCAGGCCGAGGGAGACCACTTTGTTTCTCCCAAGCCCTGGAGCTAAGTTGGGGAGAGGCTTGGAGATGCTGTGAGGGAAAGACACCAGGAAAAGCTGCAGACATTTTTCTAGACCCAGGACTGACAGCTGGATGCCATTCTTAATTCAAACAGATAACAATCAGCCACTCTTAGGCAGCGCGGCAGCATGGCCACGCAGGCATTTTAGTCTCAAGCACCTACTCTGAACTATGGAAGGGGCCTCAACAGCCAGAACTGTCGAAAGTGCCTCAGCAGTAGGGCTAGAATTGGGCTCTCTCCAGTCACAAGCCTGGGGCAGGAAGAGGCTACTACAGCTGCAGTTTCTCCTTGGCAAAAAACAAGCACAAAGTAATCTGAAAGCTAGCAGGATAAAAGAAATAACTAAAATCAGAGCTGAGGTGAATGAAATCGAGACCCGAAAAATCGAGACTTGAAAATCCATAAAAAGAATCAACAAAACCAAAAGTTGGTTCTACGAAAGTATAAACAGGATTGACAGACCGCTAGCTAGATTAACAAAGAAAAAAAGACAGAAGGTCCAATCAAGCACTATCAGAAATGACAAAAGTGACATTACAACTCATCCCTCAGAAATACAAAAGATCCTCAGAGACTATTATGAACACTTCTATGCACACAAACTAGAAAATCTAGAGAAAATAAATTTCTGAAAACACATAATGTCCCAAAATTGAATAAGGAAGAAGTTGAAACACTGAACAAAGTAATGTCAAGTTCCGAAATTGAATCAGTATAAAAAACCTACCAATCATAAAAAGCCCTGGACCAGACAGATTCACTGCTGAATTCTACCAGATGTACAAAGAAGAGCTGGTACCAATTCTACTGAAACTATTCCAAAAAAAAACAAATAGGAGGGACTCTTCCCTAACTCATTCCACAAAGCCAGCATCAACCTGATACCAAAATCTGGCAAAGACACAATGAAAAAAGAAAACCACAGGCCAATATTGCTGATGAACATAGACACAAAAAGCCTCAACAAAATACTGAATTCAAAAACACATCAAAAAGTTAATTCACCATGATCAAGTAGGCTTGTTTCCTGGGATGCAAGGTTGGTTCAACATACGCAAATCAATACATGTGATTGACCACATAAACAGAATTGAAAACGAAAACCATAAAATCATCTCGATAGATGCAGAAAAAGCTTTTGATAAATCCCACATCCCTTCATGACAAAAACCCTCAAGAAACTAGGCATCAAAGAACATACCTCAAAATAATAAGAGCCATCTATGACAAACTCACAGCCAACATCACACCAAATTGGCAAAAACTAGAAGCATTTCCCATGAGATCTGGAACAAGACAAGGATGCCCACTCTCACCACCACCTGTATTCAACATAGTACTGGAAGTGCTGGCGAGAGCAACTGGGCAAGAGAAAGAAATAAAAGGGATCCAAATAGGAAAATAAAAAGTCAAGTTATCTCTCTTCACTGGCAATATAATTCTATACTTAGAAAACCCTAAGGACTCTGCCAAAAGGCTATTAGAACTGATCATTTTAGCAAGGTTTCAGGATATAAAACTAATGTACAAAAAACAGTAGCATTTCTATACTTCAATAATGTTCAAGCTGAGAATCAAATCAAGAATGCAAACCCATTTACAATAGCCACAATGCAAACCCAATTATAATAGTGCCCCCTGCTCACACACACACACACACACACACACACACAAATACCTAGGAACACATCTAGCCAAGGGAGTGAAAGAACTCAACAAGGAGAACTACAAAACTCTGATAAAAGAAATCATAGATGATACAAACAAATAGAAAGACATTCCCTGCTCGTGAATTGGGAGAATCAATATTATTAAAATGGCCATACTGCCCAAAACAATCTACAGATTCAAAGCTATTCCTATGAGACTACCAATGTCATTTTTCACAGAATTGGAAAAAAAAAACTATGCTAAAATTTATACAGAACCAAAAGAGCCCAGATAGCCAAAGCAATTTTAAGCAAAAAGAACAAAGCCAGAGGCATCACATTACCCACCTTCAAACTATACTATAAGGCTACAGTAAACAAAACAGCATGGTACTGGTACAAAAACAGACACATAGACCAGTGGATGAGAAAAGAGAATCAAAAAGTAAAGCCATACACCTATAGCCATCTGATCTTTGACAAAGTTGACAAAAATAAGCAATGAGGAAAGGACAGCCTACTGAATAAACGATACTGGGATAACTGGTTAGCCATATGCAGAAGAACGAAACTGGACTTTCATCTCCACCATATACAAAAATTAACTCAAAATGAATTAAAGATTTAAATGTAAGACCTCAAACTAAAAGAATCCTAGAAGAAAACCTAGGAAACACCATTCTGGACATTGACTTTGGGAAAGAATTTATGACTAAGTCTTTAAAAGCAATCACAAAAAAATCATTGACAAGTGGGACCTAATTAAACTAAAGAGCTTCTGCAGAGCAAAAAAAACTATTAACAGAATAAAAAGACAACCTACAGAATAGAAGAAAATATTTGCAAACTATGCATCTAACAAAGGTCTACTATCTAACAAAGGATTCTACTATCCAGAATCCATAAAGAATTTAATTCAACAAGGAAAACACAGAAAACCCTATTTAAAAATGGGCAAAGGATATGAACAGACACTTCTCAAAAGAAGGCATACAAGCCACCAACAAACATGAAAAATGCTCCACATCACTAATCATCAGAGAAATGCAAATCAAAACCACAATGAGGTATCATCTCACACCAGTAAGAGCAGCTATTATTAACGTCAAAAAAACAACAGACGTTGGCAAGGTTGTGGAGAAAAGGGAATGCTTACACACTGTTGATGGGAATGCAAATTAATTAAGTCACCATGGAAAGCAGTTTAGAGATTTCTCAAAGAACTTAAAACAGAAATTCCATTTGCAGCAATCCCATTACTGGGTATATACCCAAAGGAAAACAAATCATTCTACCAAAAGGACACATGTACTTGCATGTTCATCGCAGCACTATTCACAATAGCAAAGACAGGGAATCAACATAGGTGCCCCTCAGTGGTGGATTGGATAAAGAAAATGTAGTATATATACACCATAGAATACTACACAGCCATACAGAAGAATGAAAGTATGTGATTTGCAGCAATATGGATGCAGTTGGAGGCCATTTCCCTATGCAAATTAACATAGGAATAGAAAACCAAATACCACATGTTCTCACTTATAAATAGGAGCTAAATGCTGGGTACTCATGAACATAAAGATGACAACAATAATGACACTGGGGACTACTGGAGCAGGAAGGGAAAGAGGGGGACAAGGGTTGAAAAACTAACTGTTGGGTACCATGTTCAGTACCTGGGTGACAGGATCATTCTTACCCAAAACTTCAGCATCGTGCAATATATCCAGGCAACAAACCTGCATATGTACCCCTGAATCTAAAATAAAAGTTGAAAAATACATATATTCCATAGTACCAGTAAATTATGCAGGATTTCTCAAAACAGATAACACACACAATGACATTTAGAATCATATTACTCTATCTGGATACCACTGTGCCATCTGCAAGACTCTACAATTAATGCATCCTGCTGTAACTTTACTATTTTGTCAAACTGGAATATTGCACGTAGGTCCAAAGGCTTTGTGATATAGACACTTAATGGATAAATTGATTTAGAAAAGGGAACCAAGACAAATTCCAGAAAATTCAGGGCATGTTAAAACATTTGGCATTCAAATAGATGACCTGTTATAAAGCCTACGTATTTGTATACTTTTTGAAAGGGACTGGACCCCAGAGCCAGATGAACTAAGTTCCACTAAGCTTTGACACTGGAAAATTTAACTTCTCTGTGGCTCAGCTTTTTCATTAGTGAAGTGGGGATAGGAGCAGTACATATCATAGAGTTGTAAGGAGAACTAAAAGTGAGTTAACATGTGTAAAACACTTAGAATAGTGTCTGGCACATAGTAAATACTATATGGGAATCAGCTGTTTTTACTTCTCAGTTACTAGAGGTAGGAGCTCCAGTAAGGTGCCATTTCAGCATGACCAATACAAACAAATCCCTTGGCTTGGCACTTCAGGATTCCTGAACCCAAAGATCCAACTGGGCTAATGATCTAAGCTAAAAGATGAGCCCTTCTATTAGCAACATAATGAGTTTGGAGTTCTCTCTCCTCCAAATGCCTTCAACCCTAAACATCCAGGTGCTGGAGAAGAGCATGCTCTGGATCAGCAGCCAGTAATTAATCAAGAGACACCATTAGGAGACCATCTATGGGTACCACTTTGCAGAAAAGAGTGATACAGTAGAGTCTACTGATAATAACACTTATAAAACATTTTTGATAATTGAAAAGCACTTCAAGATTCAATAATATTTCAGAACTGTTGTTATGAGCATTCGTTATTGATATGGTTTGGATTTGTGTCCCTGCCCAAATCTCATGACGGATTGTAGACCCCAGTGTTAGAGGAGGGGCCTGGTAGCAGGTAATTGGTTCATGGGGACAGATTTCCCCCTTGCTGTTCTCATGATAGTGAGTTCTCACGAGATCTGGTTGCTTAAAAGTGTATGGCACCTCCCTCTTCTCTCTCTTCCTCCTGCTCAGGCCAAGTAAGACGTGCCTCCTTCCTCTTTGCCTTCCGTCATAATTGTAAGTTTCCTGAGACCTCCCCTGCCATGCTTCCTGTACAGCCTTTGGAAGAGTGAGCCAATTAAACCTTTTTTCTTTATAAATTACCCAGTCTCAGGTAGTTCTTTATAGCAATGCCAGAACAGACTAATACAGTTATCACCATATTATAGAGATACGGGCATGCAGAGAAAGATAATAACTTGGCTGGGTGCCAGGGGCTCATGCCTGTAATCCCAGTGCTTTGGGAGGCCAAGGCAGAAGAATTACTTGAGGCCAGGAGCTCAAGACCAGTCTGGGCAACATAACAAGACCCTGTCTATACAAACATAAATTTTTTTTTAATTAGCTAAGTATGATGATGCACACCTGTAGTCCTAGCTACTCAGGGGGCTGAGACAGGAGGATCACTTGAGCCCAGGAGTTCGAGGCTGCAGTGAGCTATGATTGCACCATTGCATTCCAGCCTGAACAACAGAACAAGACTAAGGAAGGAAGGAAGGAAGGAAGGAAGGAAGGAAGGAAGGAAGGAAGAAGGAAGGAAGGAAGGAAAGAAGGAAGGAAGGAAGAGGGGAAAGGGAAGGGGAAGGGAGGGAAGGGGAAGGAGAAGGGAGGGGAAGGGAGGGAAGGGAAGAGAGGGGAGGGAAGGGAAGGGAAGGAGGGAGGGAGGGAGGGAGGGAGGGAGAGAGGGAGGGAGGCTTTACTATTTTACGTTGCCACTAGCAATATATGAGTGATTCATTTTGTCCCCATCCTCACCAGCATTCATCACTGTTATTTTTCATTTTAGCCATTCTGATAGGCATGTAGAGATATCTCATTGTGGTTTTTACTTTGCATACCTCTAATGCCTTGTTATGTTGAATATCTTCTCATGTGCTGATTTGACATCTGTGTAGTTTCTTCAGTGAATACTTTTTCATGCCTTTTGCCCATTTTCTAATTGAATTATTTGGTTTTATTGCTATGTTTTGAAAATTCTTTATGTATTGTAAATACTGGTCCTTTATCAGATATGTGGTTTGAAAATACCTTCTCCCAGTCTCTAGCTTATCTTTTCATCTCCTTGACATAGACTTTCTCAAAGCAAAAGTTTTTTAGATCCAATTTATCAATTTTCTCTTTTATGAATTATGCTTTTGATGTCAAATTTAGAACCCCACAGTAACAGTCATCACACTAGAAGTAGGGTGACCTATTCATCCAGGTTTCCCCGGACTTTCCTGATTTTAGCACTGAAAGTTTCACATTCTGGGAAACCCTTCAGTTCCAGAGAAACCACGACAATCACCCAAACTGAACCTGCCCCTCTTTTGCACCAAAGCAACAGTGAAGGGGCTAGTTCACTTTTAGGACCAGGAAGACAGCTGTGACTTAGAACCAGTACGTGAGATCACTATACGTGAGTATATTGTGATGCTGCAAGGTTATGCCATGTGCAGTGGTAACTTTGCCATTTCCTCCTTTACTATAATGGGCTTGATGCTCTAGAAAGGTGGGCTGGCAGGGAAACAGAGAGCTTCACTTACATGCTCATCCCTTAGATCCTGCACCCCCCATTCTGGAGTCTGGACCTGGGACAGCTCTTCTCCCAATTCCCACCCACATCCTCCCCCATGTAGTTCAATCCTCTGAGCCGGGGTCCTCTATCCTGGCTGCACACCAGAATCCCCTGAGTAGCTCTGCAAAAATGCTGGTGACTGGGCTTCCTCCCCAACCAGTTAAATTTGATTCCCTGGGAGTGGGGCCCAGGCATTTATCAATTGTAAAAAATCCTCAAATGATTCCAGTGTGTGGCTAGGGTTGAGCCTCCCTGCTCCAGGCTCTAGGAGTGTAAACCGAGGGGGAGCAGGGATGAGATCTGTCTGCTACCACTGTACCCACAGCACCTGGTACAGCACCCACCTGTAGTAGGCCTCTGATATATATTTGGTAATTTTTTTAATGAGTGAATAATACAGAAATGATCAAAGACTGGGACCAAATACCACTTACTTTGTCTCTGCCGCTTGAAACTGAAGAATCAAATCAGGTGCAAGATAAACTGTTAGATAAGCCTACCTAAAACTAGACTGTCCCCACACCCTTCCTAATCTCCCAAAAAAGCTATTGGAGTTGAAAAGTCAAGAAATTCCTCATTGCATCAATGGGCATTTTTATTCCCATCATGTTACAAATGGATATTTGGCTCTGGGACAATGAGAGTGCACCTCATCTCCAGGTGAGTTAGAATCCAGAGCCCCTGGCAGCATCAGCCTCACCAGGGAGCTGGCTAGAAATGCAGATTGTCAGGCCCCATTCCAGACCAACTGAATTAGAATCTATTTTAACAAGAACCCCAGTCATCCACATGCTCACTAAAATTTGGGAAGCACCCATCCAAAACAAATGACTGAGAAGTGATCGTGGGAGAGAATCAGGTAGCTGTCCTGGGAGAGCAATGACCCCGCATCCCTCCCCCTAACCAAGCCTGTGAAGGAAAGAGACCCTCAATGAGATCGGGGAAAGAGAAAGGGGTGGAGCCATACACAGAGGTCAAATCACAGCATGACTGGCCTTCACAAAACCCTGTGAGGCATCTTAGGACTTGAATCCTTAACCTTTCAAGTCTAAGCCTTGAGCTTGGAAGATTCATGAGCAAGCAAATGGATGCAGCAGAGAAGAAGAACCTGCAGATGCCGTGTCGTGTGTTTTTAATTTCCTGAAGGATTTGGGTGATGACAGGGCTAAGTATCATCCTGAGATGGATTGGAGAACGTGGCAGTGTCTCTGAATTACCCGGCAGCAGAGGCAAGCTCCCTGGAGTTGCTGTGGGAGGCAGGGTGGGTGGGCCTCCTCGCTCCCTCCCCCACGTGGCCAGAGTTTTGTAATTCCCACATGACGTCCACTGTGCTGGGCAGTCCCCTCACACCACAAGGCCCCTTAGAAACCCTTGCTTGTCTCTGTCACATCCAGCATTTTAGTTAGCATGTCGGCATCCTCACCAGTGTTTACAATTGGGAGCTTATTATTTTCATCACTTACTTCTTTCTAAAAGCAGCCATTGCTGGAGTTTGACGATGAGAAGGGATGGCTGTGGTCATTTTGTACATCAGGGGCACTTATACTTGCAAGGAAATAATTTATGTTTTGCAAATTCTAGATACCAGATTGTACTCCTTTATGCAATTTTCTCTGGATTCTAGTATTGTCTATGCATCCCTTCCTGCAGAGATAATAGCTTATGCCCACCACAAGTTTATAGAGAACAGCTCCCAAACCAGGGTAAACATTGATGAAAGAGCTAAAACCTCAACAAACTCCATCCGAAGTCCCTCTCTACCCTCAACCCTAACCTGAGTGTGGTGGCAGAGACACAGAAGCACCAGAATGGGCTCTCTCAGGTAGAAACTGTACTGAAACAATTATGCTTTGCTCTTGATGAAATTGCTTAAACTATTTGCTGCTTTACAACATCATATACGGAAAACATTTTTCTTGCCTAGACATGGCTTGAGGTGGTTTTTGCATTTTGCATTAGGAGGAAATTGATTAATGTGAATGTTTTAGCTGTGGTTGTTGTTTGTGTATAAACTTTTGTCGAAACAAGTACGACAGAATAAATGACCTTTATGTAGACACCTATTAAGGCACTAAAAGGCTTGGCTACATTCATCTGAGACGCGTACACATAACGAGTAGAACAATAAGGGGATCAGCAGCTGCAAGGAGTTGAATTGAATTCTTCAACAATAGAAAAGTTTTTCAGACCCAAATACCAGCAATCAAAGAGAATTTTTGCAGATAATCCAAGAGAAAGAAAATAAAAAAAAAAAATGCTAGCCAACTTTGCACCAGTTAGCATAAGGTTGCCATCTGAAACATGTCAGCTTAAAAGCAGACCATACCTCCATTCTTTTGCCCAACTGCAGTATTCAGAACTGTTTCCCCAAATAATCCCAGATGGCATGCCACAAAATTTCAATTCATTTTAAAAGCTTTCTTTGCTGTTATTATGTGATTGAAAGTGCAAAAGCAAGTTGCCATTCTCATGGCACTATTTGCATTGGCTATTATCCCCTAAAATCCCCTTTAAACAGCTACATTGTCAGCCCATAGGCCTCATTTAGAACTACAAAAAAGCCCAGATTAATTCGATCAAAGAAAGAGCCAAGTACAAAATGCACTTTTCAAACTGTATCAGAGTGGGTTCGCTTTACAGATCGCTTTGGGGCAAGAACCGCAGGGGAAAGAAAGTCCTGAAATAAAGCTTGGTTACGAAGCGAAATAACTAGGTTTGGCTCCCTGATTTATTTGAGCATCTCAAGGCGAAATCTCCAATTAAAAATTCTTCGAGGGAAATGTATTTAAATATAAATGCTGAAACAGATCCCCACAAATTGCAGCATCCCATTTGCTTTCAGCCACCATTCTCAGGGGCAGCTTGAAGCCCTGCCTGGGTAACCTGCTTAGTAGGAGGCATTTCTGAAATCTCACACTCTGAATCAAGCCAAGGTACTTTACACTTGTAAAAATGTCTATCTGACTTTTCTCAGCCCATCCCAGAGGAAATGCTTTACGTTACCACAAGAAAATAAATTGCTGGAAAACAATGATGACACCATTTCTTTCAGCAAAACAAAACATGCTAGGATTCAGGTCGAATTCCGTGATGATCCGCGTGCTGCAAGCCCAGGTTCTTACGGGAACGCTGACCGGGCTGTCTGCTGGTGGCGTGGTGTGCTGTTTGTTTTAGTCTCACCTGGGGGTCTGAAGGTTGGGGGAGAAGGTTGGGGTGAGCCAAGCTGGAGTTTGGATTTCTTAGGGACGCTCCATCAGTTTCTTAGGCAGGGTTTCCAGCGTCTGTCACCACTGAAGATGGTGCAGCGGCGCGCTGCAGCCGGCATGCTGCACCGAAGCTGTATCCTTCAACGGCTGCTTTTGTGTGCTGAGAACATTTTACTGAGGAGGGAACGGCTGCACAAAGATAGGGCTACAGGGCATGTGCAGCAAGATGTGCAATTGCCTCTTCAGGGACTGAGCAGGACCCAGAAAGCACTGAAAATAGGCAGCAACAGCAAATATGGAAGTCATCCGCAGGAAGGAGCAACCAGGGATGATTTTCGCCGTGTTTTTGGGCTCAATCTTTTGCTCCAGAAGAAATGAACTCAAAATCGTGGGCTGTCTGCTGCTCCCTAAACCCACTCTGGAAACAAAAGGCCATCATGCTGCTCCAATCATCACACAAAATGTTTAGACAGGGCGCTATTACAAGGGGCTCCAGTCTTAATACCCTGATCCAAACTTCTTGGTCACATGCTTAGCTAGAATTTGACAGAGCTAATAAGACATTCAAATTGCACATAGGTGTTCACCACCTCCAGCCACCAAATCCTTCTAATCATCTTGAGAATGATCTAGAGAAAACAGATATGGATGCAAAACTCTGCAAACTGAAAATGTTACCCCACCTCCACCCCTGGAGTCAGGAAGGCAGGGAAAGATGTCAGTGGTGAGCACATACACAGGAAAGGGAATATGGAACTGAATTGTTTTCAGCAATAGAAAATATTCAGTTTTCCCCAAATCTTCTAAATTATTTGCAGTCCTGATAGTCCTATTAATTACAGCAATACAGTACAAAGAAAAAGAGTTCTGATTTTTTGAGAGCTGTATAAATTTTCTGAAATTCTGCAAACCTAAACCTGTCAAGGAAAGGTAGAAAGGCAACCACATGTGTTGATTCCTTAGGAGACAAACTATGTCACTGTGAGAAAATACACTGCAAGGAATTTATTTCTAGTGAGTTTCAATAGAGTGTTAACTGGTCGGAATGAGAATGTTTACCGTGACTTTTTAAGTTTCACTGGAGCCCTAGATGAAAATACAATGACTTCCTTTTGATGATAAATATTTGTTTGATGATGAGTCAAGAATATTCTAAGCAAAACGAGACAGGAAGATCAGCGCCTTCCTCATTACCACCACTGCAGGCTTCAGAGACCAAGGTGATTCCACCAGCACTCACAAGAACATTGTTGAAGACAAATCTAAGCAGGTTTGTTTTTTGGGTTTCTTTTTTTTTTTCTTGGGAATGCGAGAATAAGAGAAAGGATGCCATGCTATACTGTAAAACTCTTCTTAGGAGCTCTGAATTCTAGTCCTGGCTCTGCCTCTAAGTAACAGAATGACCTTGAACTAGTCACTTTATCTCTCTAGTCCTTACTTTCCTCATCTATAAAATGAGAAAGCTAAACCAGATGATTTCCAAGGGCAGCCCCAAACATAACATCAAAGAATGATGAGGGCATCCCTATGGAGAGTACATGTAATTGTAATATAATGGTTCTAGAATATGCTTCTTGTTTTGTGTGCTTTCTACATAACGGAAGCACCTTCCTGGCACAATATAGAGATTTGAAGGTTTTCTCTTAGCCTCTTAGAGGCTCCAGTCCTCTCTGTGCTACACAAATGAATTAACTTGAATGTGGTCAATTTAAAATTTTCAGCCATGTTAGTTACGACTAACTGAACCAACTGACCCAAAATCCAAATCCTCCTTAGGAAATCCTGCATTACCTCTCAGGGCCACCGGCCTCCAACTGTTAGTCCTCTGGAAACAGCCTTTATGTCTTCTTCTGTCAAATGGGAAAACGATGCCATTAAAAAAAATTATTCGACAAATATATCTCTTGGGCATTTTGTATTTATAAAGAAGAAGTCTTTAGTTATAAATACTTCCATTACCAGTATCAGTATCCATGAACTCATTCAAGAAATATTTATTTATTCATTTATTTATTTTTGAGACAGAGTTTCGCTCTTATCACCCAGGGTGGAGTGCAACGGTGCAGTCTTGGCTCACTGCAACCTCCACCTCCTGGGTTCAAGCTATTCTCTTGTCTCAGACTCCCAAGTAGCTGGGATCACAGGTGTGTGCCACCATGCGTGGCTAATTTTTGTATTTTTAGTAGAGATGGGGTTTCACCATGTCGGCCAGGCTGGTCTCGAACTCCTGATGTCAGGTGATTCACCCACCCTGGCCTCCCAAAGTGCTGGGTGGCATGAGCCACCACACCCAGCCAATAAATATTTATTATTGAGTGCCTAGTTTGTACCAAGCACTCTTCTTATATTTAGAGGTAAGTAAATACAAGAGCAAAAAAGAATGACAAGTTCTCTGCTCTCGCGGAGCTCACGCTTTAATGGGGGCAAGGCAAAGAAAATAAACAAGCAAAGATAAAATTAGAGATAGGGAGATGTGATAGATACCCGGTGGACTCTTTGAGATGACCTTTAGGCTAAGCTACGTATCACAAGAACCAGTCATGCACACATCGGGGAGAAGAGCATTCTGGGCAGAGGGAACAGCTAGTGCAAATGATATAAGATTTAAAAAGAAATTATTTAGGCAGATATTGAGGGTATGGGAGTCCTCGGTAACGTTTTCCTTTTAATGAAAAGCAGCCCCAAAATCATTGTCTTTTCTAACAAAGAGCGGCCTGTAAAATCAAACTGCAGACATAGACAAGCAAGCTGGAAGCCTGCATGGATGAATGCCGGCATTTGTGCCAATAGGAAAAGGCCACCTGGGACTAGGCATCTTCAAAACGGCAGCTCCACGTTCCCTTCTCTTTGCCAGCCACATGTACAGTAAGGAGGAGATAAGATGGCACTGACCAAGTGGAAAGTCCATTAGCATAATAAGATTAGGGTGGAATGGCCAACCTTCCTTCATGCTATGTAAACATCACACCTGGTCCAACCAATCTGTGGGCCCTACATAAATCAGACACCGTCTCCTCAAGCCTGCCTATAAAATCTGGTGCACAACTGCCTCGGGCCAGATTTCCCTTTTGGGAGCCCCTCTCTCTTGCAAGAGAGAGAGAGCTGTTCTCCCTTCTCTTTCTTTTGCCTATTAAACCTCTACTCCTAAATTCACTCCTTGTGTGTGTCCATGTCCTTAATCTTCTTGGCACAAGATGACAAACTCCGGGTATTTATTTACCCCAGACAACGACGCCACTTCACAAAGTCCTAAAAAAAAAAAAAAAAAAAAAAAAAAAAAAAGAGACAGAAATCCAGTGTGGCTAGAGAGGAAAGCAGGAATCAGACCCTGTCCATCACTCAACTTTCTGCTAACTACAGGAGGGAGCATATTAGAGAGTTTTAAGCAGAACAGTGACATGATCTACTTCAGTTGTTTTTGTTGTTGTTGTTTGTTTGTTTTTTGAGACAGTCTCGCTCTGTCACCCAGGCTGGAGTGCAGTGGCGCCATCTCGGCTCACTGCAAGCTCCGCCTCCTGGGTTCGCGCCATTCTCCTGCCTCAGCCTCCCGAGTAGCTGGGACTACAGGCGCCTGCCACCACGCATGGCTAATTTTTTTGTATTTTTAGTGGAGACAGGGTTTCACCGTGTTAGCCAGGATGGTCACGATCTCCTGACCTCGTGATCCGCCCACCTCAGCCTCCCAAAGTGCTGGGATTACAGGCGGAAGCCACCGCGCCTGGCCTGCTTCACATTTTTAGAACATTACTCCTGCTGCTATGTGAAGAATGGATTCTAGGCAGAGCAAGTGTAGAAGGAAGAAGTATTGGGAAGTTACTGCAATAGTACAAGTAAAGGAATGTGGCTTTGTCTGGGAAGCAGTCATAAAGATGGAGAAAAGCAAACGGAGTCAAGATATATCCTGGAAGATTTGTTACTGAAGTAATGGGGGTAAGTGGGGCAGGGGGGCGTGGATACCAACGGAAAGGGAAGAACAAGTGTTAACTTGTAGAGGTTGGAATTGAGCAACTCAATGGGGAAGAAGCAAGCCTGATGCAGTGGGAGGAATAATGAGTTCCATTATGGCCATGTTAAGTTTGAGATGTCCTATTAAATGTCCATGGAGAGAGATTAAGTAGGCAGTTGGACACATGAGTTTGGAGTTTCAGGGACAAGTCAGGGTTGCAGATGAGATTTGTGCATCATTAGGATAGGGTGAATGATTCTCACAGTCGATTCTAAGTAAGACACTTCATCTTGGAGATAAATGCCACAGAAACCCTCTGATCCGATTCACCCAGGACCTGTAGTTGATTGATAAGCCAGACATCTGTTCTGTGCTGCTTCAGGGCTGTCAGTCTCACTTGAATCCAGGGATTTTGGTCACTTGCTTTGTACCCAGCTGCCAACCCAACAGCACTTACCTTTGTGCCCTTATCCCACATCTGTCACATCCAACACCCAAGTTTTCCAGGCATCCTCCCTATTAATATACCAAAGTCCTCCTGCTAAGGTAGCCCTGCTCAGCCCCCACCTAGTAACATTTGGGAAATGCAAGGAAATTCATGCCTGGTGGTGTGCATCTTTGAGGTATGATGACAGCTGACAGATAAATTCTCCCTTCTACCTCCATATGTACTGCCCTGAAAAAAAAAGTGATCCCACGAGATTGAGAAGTCTGTCATTCCCAAATACACGTGGTGACCAGTTGAATAATAACATATTTGTCTTTTCTCACTCTCTTCTCCCACCTCACTCCCACTTTTCCCTCACCCTTCTCCCCGCGATTGCATTCAGAAGGCAGCAATCCACTCAGGGGTGCAAGCTGCTCTGCCACCTTATCACTTAGCAGATCTGCTGGTGCTGGAAGTATATCTGGTATCTGTAGTGGATAAGAATAATTCATGAAGCATCTGAAAATCCTCAATAGGAGTGTTAGCTAGGGTTCTAAAGCAAGGCCACAGCTTCTGTGGCCAAGAGCTATTTTCCATTTGTAAAACAGCTGCTGGTATACCACTGAGACCTAGTAGAGATTGAGCACCTGACCTTGGGGCACCAAATAACTATGCAACTGAAATTGCCCATCAAGCCGGATATGAGCAGACTCACAGAATCATGAGCTCAGGCAAGCACAGCGGCAATTCACTGTGAAAATGGTATATTCAGGTTTGGGCCTGAGCAAGTCCAGAAGTAATGAATAAATCACATGAATAGGTAGCCCAGATTCCCAATCACCTAACTCCATTACACTAACACCTCTTCCTCAACTCACTCGCACAGCCTTGTAAAGGGTTTGCTAATGCCAATTAACAGAGGAAGGGAAAACTCAGCCATGATTCATATAATAGACGGTCAATATAATACATTGGTGGTAAAATAAAATAAACTATGCTGCAGCTGCATTATCCAGGAGCAGACCTAAAGGACAGTGATAAGGAAAATTCTACCTGTAGGCATAGCTGTAAGCAGTATACTTGGTGATTCACTCTATATGAAATGGTCTGAAGTAAAGATATATATTGATTCCTAGGAAGTGGCAAAAAAAAATGGTGTAATTATTTGGTCAGGGTCCTGAAAAAAATAAGATTAGAAAATTGGAAATAGGGAGGTCTGGGGAAGAGGCATGTGGCTGGACATATGGATATAGGACTAAGTGCCTAGATCTTTGTGTTCCACCAAAGAGCATCCCTCCTAGACAAGGCTCTCACCATCTGGATGAACAGGGTGACTTGTCTTATGAATATTTTTGGTCACCACAGTGCTGGTGCAATAGACCCATGCCATTTGGCTCATACATAGGCTCCATCCATGTTGCCATGCCAAGGATGCACCCAATAGCATAAATTGCTCCTCACTAAGGTCAGCATAGCTAATATCACTGCTGAGTGCCCAACCTTCCAACAGCCGAGACTGACCCTGAGATACTGACATGGCACCACTCCTCAAGGAATTACACTTACATCACCTTCTGCCTCAGACAGAAGAGATCTTTTCAGGTTTGATACCTGCTTTAGATTAGGTTTGCCTTTCCTCTCCATAATGCCTCCATCATCCAAGCCATCCAAGGTTTACATATGCCTATTCTGTTGACATTGTATCACACATAATTTTGCCTGGTGCAAGGGACCCATTTTACATTAAAGGAAGGTGACAATGGACATGTGACCATGAGCTCCACTGTCTTACCACACACTTCATCGCCCTGAAACATCCAGGCTAGTAAGACAGTGTAATAACCTGTTAGGACTCATTTAATGTGCTAGAATAACACTCTGCAAACTTACTGTGCTCTTTTCCAGTTTGTGATCTAGGCATTGAACCAGCAAGCAGTAGTACATGGTTCTGTGTATCCAATAACTAGAATATCCAAGTCCAAGAACCAGTGGGTAGAAGAAGGATTAACCCTTTTCATCATAATTCCCAGTGATTCACATAATGTGTGCTTCCCATTCCCTAAGCCTTAGGCTCTGCTTAAACTAGGAGGCCTGGTCCTGGGTGGGGATACTTCCATCAGGGAACAGAGTAAGATTTCTACTGCCTTGAAATCTCAACTCCTCCTTGCTCACTTTCATCTCGTCCAGGAGATCAACAGGCAGATGCATGAGTTTATTTCTAATTATCATGAAAAGCTAGGTGATGCTACACAATGGGATTGAGAAGGAGTATGTCAGAAACCCCAGGGGACTCACTGGGGTACTTCCTGGTGCTTCCATGTCCAGTGATATCAGTAAATAGACCATTGAACAACCAGTGCCTGACCAAGCTAAGGCAACTAAGGACGAGGCCCCTCAAGGATGGTCTGGGTCTCTCCACCAGCAAAGAAACCCAGACCGGTCAAAGTATTGGCCAAGGGAGAGGGAAATCTGGAATAAGTGGTAGAGGAGAGAGATGATGGGGCTGTAGTTCATTTTGCTCTCTCACTAAAAATCTTTTCATAAACTGCAGCTGGCCACGGTTTTGAAGATGACTCTGAATTTTTGACCTTGTACCTCATTTCTCAGGGAAGACATAAAGACATCTTCATATCACAAAAATAAAGGCCACATACTATAGTGTGAAAGACAGATATAATGGGTGGGGGGGTGGGACAGAGCTGATTTGAGTGATGCAAGGAGAGAATTTTATCAGTATATCTTATGTGCCAGTTCAGATCTTGGCCTTCCCTCACCCCTGGGCCTTTGGCTGCTTGTTTCAGACATAGCTGCAACTGTAATGACCTTCTCCGTGTGGCCTCTGACCCATTTCAGTCAAAGAAAACCTGGTAATATCTTGCCCCATGCCTGTGCTGCACACTCCTACCACTTGCCTCAGTGCATCCCTATTGACACCAAGATATGATACAAACAGACCCACTTAGTGCCCATTAGAGCCAGCTGCATGACTTTCAGGTCCCAGTACAAACTAAAAATGTGAAGTCATTTGTTCAAAAAGCAGGAAAAAGCTTTTTCCTTTCTTCCACAGTGTATCTCTTGACCTCTCGTGGTCTATTTTATTTTCTATTTAGTGTTGCGCTCCCTGGAGCACAGGATGAGTGCGAACACTCCCAGGAGTCAAGTAACCTTCCCCACGACTGAGCATACCCAACACAGTCCTCCCCATGCTGGAGTCCACATCCCCACAGAGGAAGAGGGCTGACGCAGTAGGAGTAAGGGAGCAGGCTGCTGAGAACACATCCTCCTAAAAGGCAGGGAGAAGCAGGGGAGACAGGACTACCTGTGAGCCCTGGCTCCAACCCACCAGTGCATACTTTCATGTCCCTCAGACTTCACTTACAAAACACAAATTCAGAGAAAAAATTATTAAGAATTTCAAAACAGTGACTGCAAAGCATTAAACCCCAAGAGCGGGACCTCTTCTGATCCCAGGGCCCCATATGACTGCACGGGCCAGCACCCATGAAGCTGGCACTGGTCCTCATGCATGCCCAACTGTGAGTGTAAGGGAATTAATGACCCATGGAGCAAACTTTAAACCAATGGGAGATGGATGCCTGCAAGTAAATGCTTCTTTCTTCTTACTGTATGTACCATCCTAAGAAGCATTCATTTACATAGCCTCTTGGAAACTGTATTAGTCCATTTTCACACTGCTGTAAAGAACTTCCCTTAGACTCAGTAATTCATAAAGGAAAGAGGTTTAATTGACTCAAATTTCCACATGGATGAAAAAGCCTCAGGAAACTTACAATCATGGTGGAAGGCGAAGCAGGCACCTTCTTCACAGGGCAGCAGGAAGGACAGCAACAAAGGAGGAACTTCCAAACACTTATAAAACCATCAGATCTTGTGAGAACTCACTATCACGAGAACAGTATGGGGAAAACTGCCTCCATGATCCAATTATCTCCCACCAGTTCCCTCTCTCTACACCTGGAGATTACAATTTGGATTACAATTCAAGATGAGATTTGGGTGGGGACACAGAGCCAAACCATATCATTCTGCCCTGGCCCCTCCCAAATCTCATCTCCATTTCACATTTCAAAAATCAATCATGCCTTCCCAACAGTCCTCCAAAGTTGTAACTCATTCCAGCATTAACCCAAAACTCCAAGTCCAAAGTTTTATCTGAGACAAGGCAAGTCCCTTCAACCTATGAGCCTGTAAAATCAAAAGCAAGTTAGTTACTTCCAAGATACAATGGGGATACAGGAATCGGATAAATGCTCCCATTCTAAATGGGAGAAATTGGCCAAAACAAAGGGGCTACAGGCCCCATGCAAGTACGAAATCAGTGGGGCAGTCATTAAATCTTAAAGCTCCAAAATAATCTCCTTTGACTCCATATCTCACATCCAGGGCATGCTGATTCAAAGGGTGGATTCCCACAGCCTTGGACAGCTCCACCCCTGTTGCTTCCTGTGGCTTTTCAGGGTTCAGTCCCTGCGGCTGTTCTCATGGGCTGGCATTGAGTGCCTGCAGCTTTTCCAGGTGCATGGTGCAAGCTGTCCATGGATCTACCATTCTGGGATCTGAAGATGGTGGCCCTCTTCTCACAGCTCCACTAGGCAGTGCCCCAGTGGGGACTCTTTGTGGGGCTTCAAATCCACATTTTCCTTCAACACTGCCCTAGCAGAGGTTCTTCATAATGGCTCTGCCCCTGAAGCCGACTTCCTGGACATCCAGGCATTTCCATACATCCTCTGAAATCTAGGTAGAGATTTCCAAACCTCAATTCTTGACTTCTGTGCACCTGTAGGCCCAACACTACGTGGAAGCCACCAAGGCTTGGGGCTTGCACACTCTGATGCAATGCCCTGAGCTGTACCTTGGCCCCTTTTAGCCACATCTGGAGCTGGAGCTGGAGCATCTGGAACACAGGGCACCAAGTACTGAAGATGCACACAGTGGCAGGGCCCTGGGCCCAGCCCATGAAACCATTTTTTCCTCCTAGGCCTCTGGGCCTGTGATGGGAGGGGCTGCCGCCAAGATTTTTGACATGCCCTGGAGAAATTTTCCCCATTATCTTGGTTATTAACATTTGTTTCCTTCTTACTTATACAAATTTCTGCAGCTGACTTGAATTTCTCCCCAGAAAATGGGTTTTTCTTTTCTATTGTATCATCAGTCTGAAAATTTTCCAAACTTTTATGCTCTGCTTCCCTTTTAAATATAAATTCCAGTTTCAGATCATCTCTCTCAAGTTCAAAGTTCCACAGATCTCTAGGGCAAGGGCAAAATGCTGCCAGTCTCTTTGCTAAAGCATAGCAAGACTGACCTTTGCTCTAGCTCCCAAGAAGTTCCTCATCTCCATCTGAGACCATCTCAGCCTGGACTTCATTGTCCATATACTATCAGTATTTTGGTCAAAACGATCAACAAGTCTCTAGGAAGCTCCAAATTCTCCCACATATTCCTGTCTTCTTCTAAGCCCTCCAAGCTGTTCCAACATCTGCCTGTTACCCAGTTCCAAAGTTCTTCCACGTTTTCAAGTATCTTTATAGCAGTATCCCACTCTCTGAGATACCAATTTACTGTATTAGTCTATTCTCACACTGCTATAAAGAACTTCCCTGAGACTGGGTAATTTATAAAGGAAAGAGGTTTAATTGACTCACAATTCCACATGGCTGGGGAGGCCTCAGGAAACTTACAATCATGGCAGAAGGGAAAGCAGGCACCTTCTTCACAAGGGGGCAGGAGAGAGAGCAATGAAGGAGGAACTTCCAAACACTTATAAAACCATCAGATCCATGAGAAGTCACCGTCTTGAGAACAGCATGGGGAAAACCACCCTCATGATCCCATCGCCTCCCACCAGGTTCCACCCTCTACACCTGGGGATTATAATTCAGATTACAATTCAAGATGAGATTTGGTTGGGGAGACAGAGCCAAACCACATCAGAAACAGTTGTACCAGATCAATAAATCAGTCACATGAATCTAAGTGCAGTCCAGAGCAATTCAGCATTCTCATGTTAGCTCTCCCTCCCCTTTTCTTCATTCTGTTTAAATAGCGTTCCTCATTAATAGCACATAAGCCATTTTCATATGCTCTGCATTTTTATTATAGTAACCCAGGCTAAGCAATCAGTTAACTGAAAAAGTAAGGAAGCAAAGAACACACCAGGCATATTTTAATTTAAACATTTTATTTTAACTTAGAATGTTAATTTAAAATGTTTAAGTATGCACTCATTTGCCAAATTTCCAAAGGGTTTTTTTTTGAAGATTGGATCCACTGATTAAAGTTCTATATTGTCTTTATTGACTAAATCATATCATTCTGCCCCTGGCCCTCCCAAATCTCATCTCCATTTCACATTTCAAAAATCAATCATGCCTTCCCAACAGTCCACCAAAGTTCTCATTCCAGCATTAACACATCATTTACAATTTATAGACTTAATTTATTTAAAGTAAAACAATAAAGTCTCTTTTTAAAGCAACTTGAATGTATAATTGCTTTAGATATAGATATATGGATATATCTAAGTAAATGATTGATAGATAGATAGATAGATAGATAGATAGATAGATAGATAATTTATTCTGATATTTAACAGTGGCCCCACCAATCTCACTTGGTAGCTTTATTTTAAGGAATACCTACATTAAGTTGTTACAGAGTATTTGATTTAGTTTTCATAGAAACAACTATTTTTTCAACTAAATTCTCATAGATGAATATAGTATTTAGTTAAATTACACAATGACAATCAGAAATACAATACACATAATCAGCGTAAGAACAAATAAAATTGCTTCCTATTAACATTCAGCTCTGCTGATAAAAACCAAAGGCTATGGTGTCCTAGATCAGTAGTTCCCCAAGTATGTCCCCAGACCAGCAGCATCAAAGTCCTGAGAACTTATCAGAAATGTCAAGTTCTCAGGCCCCACTCCAGACCCACAGAATCAGAAAATCTCAAGGTAATTCTGATGCACATGTAAATTGAGATCCACTGTCCTAGAGAACAGTTTAATAGCTGGGAGTATGCATGTGATGGCCATGATTAGCACAGTTTACTAAGGAGATGGAGAGTCTGTTAATTTAACTAGTTTATTGAAGATCAGTTAAAAAAAACCACTGTGTTTTAGTTAGGATTAAGTTTGGTTCCATATAATTAAAAAAATAAAACTATAGTAGCTTATATGAATATAGTTAACACTGCTGAACTGTACACTTAAAATGGTTAAGATGGTAAATTTTATTTTATTTTTACTACAAAAAATAAATTTAATAAAATTAAAAATTTTAATTAAAAAACAGTGGCTGAAACAAATTAGAAATTTATTTATCTTACATCAAAGAAATCCACAAGTAGAGAGTCCATGACTTGTAAGGCACTCCACTAAGTGACCAAGGACCCAGGAACCTTCCGGCTTACTCTCCACCATCCCTCATATGGGGCCCTCGTCCTCATGGCCCAAAACAGCTACTAGAGCTTCAGCCACTGCATCTACATCCCAGGCAAGAGAAGAGAACAAAAGAAAAAACAGAGGTACCCCCTCCCTTAAAAAGAGCTTCCCAGAAATCCCATACAACACTTTGTTTCAATATCTCATTGTCTAGTAGTCACTTGGTAATGCAAAGGAGCATGGCAAATGCCTTCTGGCTTGAGGCAGCAGTATGCCCTCTTAAATCCTGAGATGCTATTCCTAAGGGAGAAGAGGTGAATAAATACTGGGAAACAATTAGCAGACTCTATCACATACTGTAATTGTAAAATTATACTGGCTGTTATCCAACCCTAAAATGAAGAACTCTCTTGTGTAAACATTTCTAGACATTGCTGTAGGAAAAATACACACAGATTCAGCTTTTTAAAAAATTCATTAGATTTTTTTCATGAAAGTGGGAAGAAAAATACCCTTTGCTGAGACCTGTTACATGTTGATCATTGTGCTTTGCATCTGTCATCTCACTGATTGTCCATCACCAGGTTTGATGGGAAGTCTAACTTACTTTCTGTGATAAGTAGGATGGGCTAGATTTGATGCAGTAAAAAGAAAACTCACTGGTTACTTGTTAGGAGAGAGATAAGAAGGAAGGGGAATCTTCCCCAGGGTCCCTGTCTTAGTTTAGGCTGCAATAACAGAATACCATAGCCTAGGTGGCTTAAACAACAAACATGTATTGTTCACAATTCTGGAAGCTAGAAGTCCAAGATCAAGGTGCCAGCAGATCTAATGTCTGGTGAGGGCTCTCTTCCTGGTTTAGAAACGGCTGCCTTCTTGTTGTATCCCCACATGGCAGGGAGAAAGGTGGGGGGTTGAAAGCCAGGTGTCTTGTGACTGTTCTTATAAAGGCACTACTCCCATTCATGAAGGCTCCACCCTCATGACCTAATTACCTCCTAAAGGCTCTACCTTCTCATACCATCATGTTGAGTGTTAGGATTTCAACATATGAATTTAAGGTGGGGAAACACAAACATTCAGTCCATAACAGTTCCTGTAAGTCAAAGCAAAAGATATAACCAGGCCTAACTTCAGGCAGGTGACCAAGTGCCCAAGGAGAACTGGAAACATTGATGACTAGTAGCCCAGGCTCATTGAGGCCAGAAACAATGTCTTATTAACTTGGTATCTATCATCTATCCCACATCCTCACAGATCTAAGGATTCCAGTAAATGTTGAATTGTTTGCTCAATGGAAGTTTAAAAATCCCCTCAAATTATCTTATCGAATCAATTGTCTTTCTAGGACTACCCTCCAACCCCACCAAAATTAGCTTATGCAACATTTATTTCTAGAATTCATCCAGGCAGTGAAAAAATTAAAACTTGCTGAAAATTAGATTCTACCCAACTCCATCACCTGCTACCATCCGGGGGAAGGACTTTCCAAAACAGACCAAGCACCAGCCCTCTAGTGGAAGAAACACTTATTTTGGCTTTTGTGCTGCAGTCCAATTTGATGTGTCAAAATTCTGTCTTTAATCTGCTCTTCTACAAAACAGTAATAACAAATGTTGTTATGGGAATTAAATTTTTCAGATGATTAGGTTATATAGCAGGATAATCACTTTTGCTTTAATGAAGAATAAAGTATACGACACTGCTGGCATTGTTATTAGAGATTGTCAAATAAATAATTTAAGATGCGCTGTTTATGTAAGTCCCTAATTACTTCTGGGATTTGTACAGTAAGGTAGAGTTAATGGTCTTTTCTGTCATTTCTCTTCTAATTGCATAAAATAAATAAGGCGCTCTGTTAAAGAAAAATGGGTAACTAAATCATGATGAGTCAAAACCCACCTAATTAAGACATGAATGCCAGAATTGAGCCCAAAGCTGCTCATGGGCACACTTCAAATCATTACTGGATATCTCAAAAACAAACTGTGCTTAATATACCAGGGGAAATAGCCAGTGTTATCCACCCGAGTATCTTCATCAGTACATTACTGAGCCTCTAATGTCAGAATCTCAACATATTTAGCAATGAAATGTTGGAATTAGATAAGTTTACACCATATTTGGAAATAAATTTTATTATGTGGGTTTCCATCCAATTACGGGAAAAAGGGGTCTTGATCCAGACCCTAAGAGGGGGTTCTTGGATCTCACACAGGAAGAAATTCAAGGCGAGTTTCAGAGCACAGTGAAGGAAGCAAATTTATTAGAAACTACTCCATTGCAGAGTAGGGCATCTCCAGAAAGCAGGCCAAGGAACACATCATCTCTGTTTTCAGTGTTTCTTATATGGAGGTCTTGTCTATGTAAAGACTAAACTAAGCTGTGACTACATGCAGGTGAGCAGAGAGCATAACAAAATGTATTATTATATTGATTTAAAGAAACTATCTTTGACATTTTACTGTGTGAGTGCATCAAAGCATAAATATAATTATCTTGAAAGCATATATTGCTATGGGTATTAGGACATCTGGACTTTCTGTTGTAGGAATGTGTCCTTGTAGGTTTTCCTCAACTATAAACATCTTAGGACCATTGGTGATGACTGGCAAGATATGTGTCGTGCTAGTTTCGAGATGATGCTGAACTTAAAATCTTGTCACTCTGGCTCTCCTAGGCTCTTGCTTCCCTAATGATCCCACCACTCAACTCTCCAGTTCCATTCTGGATCCATAAACACTCTAAAAGGAAAAACTGGGCTGGGCGTGGTGGCTCACGCCTGTAATCCCAGCACTTTTGGAGGCCAAGGCGGGCAGATCACGGGGTCAGGAGATCGAGACCATCCTGGCTAACACGGTGAAACCCCGTCTCTACTAAAAATACAAAAAATTAGCCGGGCGCGGTGGCAGGCGCCTGTAGTCCCAGCTACTCGGAGAGGCTGAGGCAGGAGAATGGCGTGAACCTGGGAGGCGGAGCTTGCAGTGAGCCGAGATTGCGCCACTGCACTCCAGCCTGGGCGACAGAGCGAGACTCCGTCTCAAAAAAAAAAAAAAAAAAAAAAAAAAAAAAAAAAAAAAAAAAAAAAAGAAGAAAAGAAAAACTCGTCCTTGGAGCATTGTAGGCTTTTTATCTTTCTTATGATTTCCTGAATGTGTTTGCTTGGACTCTGATGCAAGAGGGTGGAGAGAGAAGTGTGGTGGCCTTGAGGCACAGGACTCAGGACAATGGATCGATAAGAGGTTCTAGGTTCATCCACCTGCTGGTATGTACCAAAAGCAAGGCTAGGAATTTGTCATTACAGACAGGATGGGCAGAACCTAGCTGCAGGGTTGAGGAGGGGACAGGAAAACACTGCTTTTTCATCAGAAGACTTCAAAGGGCTCGGCCTGGCCTGACGGTGAAACAAGGTGGCCAAAAAGAGTGGCCCCTACTTCAGGTCTGAGAATCAAAAAGGAGAAAGAGAAAGGATCTGGAAGGAGCTATGAGATGTGTTACACTTTGACCTCAATTTCCTCAACTGTGTATATTTTGTGTCCTAAAATCCCCTTGTATCATATTGAAAGTTTGTACAGAAAACTAGTTCAACCATTGTGGAAGACAGTGTGGCGATTCCTCAAGGATCTAGAACTAGAAATACCGTTTGACCCAGCCATCCCATTACTGGGCATATACCCAAAGGATTAGAAATCATGCTGCTATAAAGACACATGCACACGTATGTTTATTGTGGCACTATTCACAATAGCAAAGACTTGGAACCAACCCAAATGTCCATCAATGATAGACTGGATTAAGAAAATGTGGCACATATACACCATGGAATACTATGTAGCCATAAAAAAGGATGAGTTCATGTCCTTCACAGGGACATGGATGAAGCTGGAAACCATCATTCTCAGCAAACTATTGCAAGGACAGAAAACCAAACACCGCATGTTCTCACTCATAGGTGGGAATTGAACAATGAGATCACTTGGACACAGGGTGGGGAACATCACACACCAGGGCCTGTCATGGGGTGAGGGAGGGGGGAGGATAACATTAGGAGATATACTTAATGTAAATGATGAGTTAATGGGTGCAGCACACCAACATGGCACATGTATACATACGTAACACACCTGCACGTTGTGCACATGTACCCTAGAACTTAAAGTATGATAAAAATTTAAAAAAAAAGGAAAGTTTGTACAGATAAGCTTTGATAGTCTATTGATTGGGTAATTCCTGCACTGCCACCAACCATAATTCTTTCTGTGGTTTGGGGGTTTTGTTCTTTTTTACTTTCTCCAAAACTGCCCAGTATCCATCTTTTTAATCTTAATTAAAAACTCTGCATGAATTCATTCTGAAAGAGGGGAGTCTATAATTCTAGCCAAGGGAAGAGTTAAATCGGTAAATGGTTTGGAACACACCGAGTCTGAAGTGCCCGGCACTCCTAGACGGAGACATTGCATTGACTCCATGAAAATGAAGCTTAAGAGAAAGCTCTGAACTGGAGCAGAGATTTGGGAGTCATGTGGTGGATGGCAATTAAAGCAAGGACAATGGATGCTTACCCAAGAGAGCTGTCAAAAGAGGACCAAAGACAGAACTCAAGCAAACACACGTTTCTCAGCAAGGTCGAGGAAGAAGAGGCAATTAAGTCATACATATAAGAGAAGAAGTTACAGGAGAAAGAAGAAAAGAGGTATTGCTGCCTAGAAGAAAAGTTTCCAGAAGGGCTGGTTAATAGTGTCAGAGGCCACAGGGATCCAATGGGTCAAGAATCTGAAGAAGAGGTGCTTCTGTATGGAGGTGCAGGAGAGGTAACTCTAGAGAAGAAAAAGTAGACACAAACCATGGAACCATGAGGCAGTCTTTGCTGGAGGAATCTATACCTTTTAGTTCCTTCAGATAACAGCACAAGGGTTCACAAAGAAATACCCCTTGGGAGAGCCTTCACCGTAGGAAGTGGAAGGAAGGAAGGAGTAACCTATTTTATTACCTATACTAATTACTCATTGATTTTTGGACCATATCAGCACCCACAAGTATGAGGCACAAGCTCTAGGCCTTAGATCTTCCAGGGAACAGGAATGCCCATAATCCCTGGCTCTCAAAAGGACATATACAGCTAAGTAGCCCATACCCTTCCAGCATTGTCCTCATCAAATGTATGTTTCCCAGGGCTGCCATAACAAAGTACCAGAAACTAGGTGTCTTAAAACAACGGAAATTCATTCTCACAAAATTCTGGAGGTTAGAAATCCAAGATCAAGAAGTTGGCAGAGCCATGCTCCCTCTAAAGGCACAGGAAGGCTTCTTCCTAACACTGGTAGCTCCCAGCTATCCTTAGTGTTCTTTGACTCATAGCTGCATCACTCCAACCTCTGCATCACTCCAACCTCTACCTCTGTCTTCACATGGCTTTCTTCCCTGTCAGTGTCCGTGTCCTCTCCTCTTATAAGGACAGCAGTCACTGGATTAAGGTCCATTCTGATCCAGTATGACCTCATCTTAACTAATTATATCTGCAAGACCCTAATTCCAAAAAAGGTCACATTCTGAGGTCTTGGTAGACACGAATGTTGGAGCACATGATTCAACCTGCTAGACTGAATGTGTAAGCACCTCCTGGGAAAACCAGTCACAGCTCGAAGAGTAGGACTGGCTGCCAAGTCATCTCCTTCCACCTCTTCAATCCCTCTTTTTTCTCATCAATGTCCCCTGTTAGGCCAGGGAATAGTTCCAGAAGCATTTTGTTAGGCCTGGCTGCCTATCTTTAACAGTGTGTCATGGGAAGTGTGCTACCCATTGTGCTCAGAATCAGAGTCCTGGGACTCAGGGCCTCAGAATTCACTCCTGATTGACTCAGTTGCTCTGGCTTGTATAGCCTTAGCTCCTGCTCATTTTCAGACTAACTCTCATATTTGACAGTAGTGTGGGTACACCTTCAGTTCCTGACATTTGGCTGTGTGTTCTGGATGCAAAACTTACCTCGACTCTCTGAGATGATGTCTTCACGGATCAATCATTCCCTAACAGCTATGTGGACGTGGGCCACGTTGACTGCAGGCTCACTCATTGCCATTCAGTGTCCTTAAGGGCTTCACTCACTCTAGAACCAGAATGTGCACTTCTGCTCCATCACTTCCATCTTTTTAGCCACCCACCCAGGACTTTAAAACTATTCTTTCTGAACAGTTAAATATAATCTTTCCAGAAAGCACTGACGATACAGGTGATGTCTGATTACCACCCGTCAAGAAAGGCATATTGAATGACACTCATCTTTTAAACAGTCCAGCCAGGAAAGAGATGAATGCTATGATGTGGGTGAGCACATTCTTTTTGTTGAGGACAAGGGAGTTAATGAAGCTCTTATTTTATATTTTAGAATAATTTTAGATTTACAGGAAAAACTCAAAGACAATGCACACAGTGCCCATATACCCAAGCCCAGCTTTCCCCATGATGAACGTCTTACAATAGTATAGCACATTGTCACAATTAATGTTGACAACATTATTATTAATTAAAGTCCATACTTTACTCATACAAATATCCAGCCCTGAAATATCATTAGTTTTTACTCAATGTCCTTTTTCTGTCCTCGGATACTATAATACATTCAGTCATCACGTCTCCTTGGGCCTCTCTTAGCTGGAACAGTTGGGACACTATCTTTTACAATGTCTCTGCCATCTCAGACTCAACCTCCATGCATCTCCACACCACCTAGACCCCAGGAACCCATGATCACAGGGAGGAAGGTCATAGAGGAAAATAAGTCATTCAGGGTGATGCATGGAGCCTGATCCAAACTATAGTTTCTAAAGGCCTCCTAGAACAAGTGAAATAAATTTTACAATGGTGTTAAGAGCCGTATCTTGTCCTGTAAGAAACAGTACTTTGGTTTCTACAGCACAAGATGAGGAACAGGAAACAGATCAAGAAAAAAGCCACATGGCTGGGAAGGAGACATCAGAATGTGTGTTAATGAGGAACTGCTCTATCAAAGGGGACAGAGAGAAGGTAGACAGCTGGAGGGCCCTGGGTGCAGGCCAACCAGGGAGCAAGGACAGACACTACTAGCTCTCCACTGTGGAGATTAGGAACACAGTTAGCTTTGAGCAATCCCCACCCCAAGATTCCTCACTCTCCAAACAGATGGGTAAACTGTGTGGCGGGCTCACAGGGCCTGGCATCCCAAGGGCATTTGTTCCCCAGAGCCAGAGGGGCCTCTCATGTGGGAACGCCCTCAAGAGTAAGGGGCATGAATCCTATTCCATTCTCTATTTTCATCAGCACATTCTCCATTTTCTCTGCATAAGGAATAGAACTGCCAACTCTCTCCTTATCTGGGGTCAGAGTCAGCTTCACATAGTGAACATTCTGCTGATTGTAGTAGGGGTGTAGGAGAGGGAAAGAAATACATGGGGAAAAAAGGGACCACTCTGAGATCTGAAGAAAGAACCCAAGGAGCAAAAAACTAATTGGAGGCACTTTTCTAATCTCTCCTTCATGTCCTCTAATTACTTATCACTCTTTTTGTCTCCCTGATCCTTTTGGTATTTTTTAGTAATTTCATTGAGATATAATTCACATACAAAGCAATTCACCCATTTAAAGTATACAATTAAATGGTTTTTAGGGTTCCTATTACATCTACAAAGTTGTGCAATCATCACCACTGATATGGTTTGACTGTGTTCCCACCCAAATCTCATCTTGAATTGTAGCTCCCATAATTCCCATGTGTCATCGGAGGAATTCAGTGGGAGGTAACTGAATCATGAGGATGGGTCTTTCCCATGCTGTTCTCGTGATAGTGAATAAATCTCATGAGAATCTGATGATTTTATAAAGGGGAGTTTCCCTGCACATGCTTTCTGGCCTGCCACCATGTAAGATGTGCCTTTGCTCCTCCTTTGCCTTCCACCATGATTGTGAGGCCTCCCCAGCCATGTAGAACTGTGAGTCCATTAAACCTCTTTTTCTTTATAAATTACCCAGTCTTGGGTATGTCTTTATTTGCAACATGAGAACAGACTAATAACCACCATCTAATACCAGAACTTTGTCATTGCCCCCAAAATAAACCCTGCACCCATTAGCAGCTATTCCTAATTCCCCCTTCCCCAATTCCTAGGCCCTAGTATCCACTAATCTGCTTTCTGTCTCTATGGTTTTGCCTATTCTGGACATTTCATACAAATTAAATCATATAATATGTGGCCTTTAATGACTGACTTTTTTCACTTAGTATAGTGTTTTCAACTTTCATCCATGTTGTACCATGTATCAATACTTTATTTCTTTTTATGGTTGAATAATATTTTATTGTATGGATACACCACATTTTGCTTATCCATTAATCAGTTGATGGGCATTTGGGTTGTTTCTACTTTTTGGACTTTATGAATAATTCTACTATGAACATTCATGTACAAGTTTTTGTGTGGACATACATTTTCAATCCTCTCGGATATATACCTAGGAGTAGAATTGCTGGGTCACATAGTAACTCTATATTTAACTTTTTGAGGAACTGCCAAACTGTTTTCCAAAGTAGCTGTATCAGTTCTTTCACAAGAGCAAGAAATAAATTTTTCTGCTGTTTAATTCACTATTCTTTAGGGTTCTGCTGTTGTATAGTTGCTGTATGTACAACTGAACCTAATTATAACTAGCACACTTGGCCCTTAAGTCTTCAGTGCTTTGTAAATGAGTACATATGCTTTAATCACTAGAGTGTGTCTCATCTGCCCAATAAGACTGGAAGGAATTTGAGGACAGGGATTACATTTTTATCTTTCCACATCTTCCACAGAGCCCAGTATGGTGCCATGCCCCAAACAGAATTAATTTAAATACCTCTGGATAGATGCACGGATGTGGGGGCTCAAAATGAATCAAAAGGACATACAGAAGACAGAATTGCTAGCCTTCTTTCTCTTTGAATAGTGAGAATTTCCTTTCTCCACCATCAGTCACTGAGCTTAATTACAGGACACTTTAAATAAGCTTGCTGTTGAAATTTATTTGGAGAGACACTAGGTGTTGCTGGTTACCCACGAAAAGGATATTGTTAGGATTCATTCAGCAGTACCTGAAGCAAATTAGGAAGAATTTTGACTTTCCATTGTGCTTTTGGCAAAGCTATTTCCAGATAGAAAGTGCACAAAATATATATTGGGGTGGTTAGACTAATGGCCCACTATAGATGTCCATGTCCTAATCCCAAGAACATATGACCATGTTAGGTTACCAGGCAAAGGGGAATTAAAGTTGCTAATTGGCTGATTTTAAAATAGGGAGATTATGCTGGATGATCTGGATAAGCCTAATTGATATGGTTTGGCTATGTCCCCACCCAGATCTCATCATGAATTGTAGCTCCCATAATTCCCACGTATGTCATGGGAGAGACCCAAAGGGAAGTAATTGAATCATGGGGGAAAGTCTTTCCAATACTGTTCTCGTGACAGTGAATAAGTCTCATGAGATCTGATGGTTTTATGAATGGAAGTTTCACTGCACAAGCCCTCTTGTCTGCTGCCTAGTAAGAGGTACCTTTGTTTCTCCTTCACCTTTCTCCATGATTGTGAGGCCTCCCCAGCCATGTAGAACTGTGAGTCCATTAAACCTCTTCCCTTTATAAATTGCCCAGTCTAAAGTATGTCTTTATTAGGAGCATGCAAACAGACTAATACACTAATGTAATCACAAGGGTCCTTAAGAGTGGAAGAGAGAGGAAGAAGAGAGGGGAAGATGTGACTACAGAAGAAAGGCACAGAGCAATGTCACGTGACTGGCTTTGAAGATGGAGGAAGGGGACCATGAGGAAAGAAATGCAAGTGGTCTCTGGATGCTGGAAAAGGCAAGGGGCCTCCAGAATGGAATACTGCCCTATGAACACCTTGATTTTAGCCCAATCAGACCCCTTTCATGCTTCTTTCCTCCAGAACTGTAAGACAATAAATTTATATTGTTTTAAAGCCACTAAGTTTGTGATAACTTGTTATGGCAGCAATAGAAAATTAATATATATACTAATAATGTTTTTCCATTTCATTTTGAAAGTGTGAAACCTACTTCTTAGGGAGACGGTGAGATGGGGGAGTCAGGGTGGAGGTGGGAGTTAGGTGACAGCTCACCCACATAGTTAATTGTATTATGTTATCTAATGTGTATTATGTCAGGCATTAATAATAATTGCATTTTATGATATTTTACACTTTCCCAAGGACTTTCAACATATTGTTTCATTCAATCACGACAATAACTTTGAGAAGCTGTGTAGACACATTGCTTCCCATTTTGACAGGTAGAAAACAATGAGTCACAAAGAAGGTCCCTGAGACAGGTGATGACAGAATCAGCACCTTGTTTTTATCTCTTTCAGGACTTGTCTTAGCCTTTTATATCTTACTCTTTCAAAGAACTTGGGTCCCAGAGCACAAGAAACAAAAAGCCCACCTTCCTGAGGATACTTGTATATTTGTAGGTATTCTGCCGCCATCTCTGGCACTTAGGGAAAGAGTTCCAAGACATCGAATTAACGTGAAGTACTAACCATCTGGCTTCTAGACAATGGCCTGGAATCAGGCAGAAAGGCAGGGCTTACATATTCCAGACGGATTTGCACCACACATGCTTCCCAGGGCAGAAGGGAACTGTCAGACCCAAAGATTCTCTCCTGCAGGGATTTACTCCTCACTCTCCCGCTCCTTCCACCCAGCCTCCACCTTCTTCTGAACTGGTCCCAGCCCTGTAGGCAGGAGCTTCACTATTTGACTGACATCAAGAATCTCTGGCTTGAAGTCAGGCGGGGTAATTCCAGCACTTTGGGAAGCAGAGGCAGGTGGGTCACCTGAGATCAGGAACTCGAGACCAGCATGGCCAACATGGCAAAACACCATCTCTACTAAAAATACAAAAATTAGCCAGGCATGGCGATGGGCACCTGTAATCCCAGCTACTCGGGAGGCTAAAGCAGAGAATCACTTGAACCCGGGAGGTGGAGGTTGCAGAGCAAGACTCTGTCTCAAAAAAAAAAAAAAAAAAAAAAGCATGTCTGGCTCAAACTCATCCCTGTAGTCCGTCCTACTCTGGACCCCTGAAATAGAAAATACATCCTGTTTGTGGCCCCTCAAAGCCTAATTCCCATACAAGTCAAACAGACACAGTCTATAATATAATTTATCTCACCTGCCACCTTCTCAGTCCTCAATCCCCTACCTTCCCCCTTCCACCTTCCACTTTCCCTCTTTCCTTTCTTCTGTCAATAAATATTGAGGAGCATATTTATTTTATGCCCTGTACAGTGAATTAGGGATGTTGTGGTGAGGAACAGGCCCACTCCCTAGCCTCTGGGCCATACAGCTATTGAATGCACACATATGTAAAACAATACTTTCTAAAAAGGGAGAAGCACCGGGCACTGGCACTCACTCGGCAGGGAGGCTGGCTCCCACTCCCTTAACAACATTGGATTTGGTTATTTTGAACTCAGTGATGCCATTCCAGAGAGGTAGTGGTTAAAGGACCCAGTCTCCAAAGCCAGACTTCCTGGGCCCAAATCCTGAATCTATCACTTGCTAGCTATGTGATCTTGGGCAAGTTATTTAACTTCTCTTTGCCTCAGTTTCTTCATACGTAAATGGGGATGATGATAATAACACTCAACACTTTAGATGTTTTTGATGATTTAGTTAATACATGTAAATGCAGTACCTGACATATATTGGATTGAAAATCATATGAAATTGCTGTTGTCAGTAATTGACAGCGACATCAGCAACTCCATGTTTTAATATTAGCAAACACTATATAAATGTTCACCACTGGCTTTTCAGCAGGGTGGTGAGGGAGCAAGCAGATGCAAGGGGCAAAGGAATGAGTAGCTAGTGAGGCCATAAGAAGCAGGAAGAAGAAGGCCTCTTCCCTTTCTTTAATCAGTAAAGCCATTAAAACAGGCCAGAATGAAAGGGACACAGACAAGTAGAAAATGAACACGTGTTACAAGACAATCTCAGGTAAAAAGCAAAACACCCAGTTATAATGCATAATGCTACAATTAGCATCAAGAAAAGTATTCTATGGACAGACATCGGAAGGGAACATCGAAGTGAAAACAGTCACTGAATTAGATGCCAGGAATATGGGGAAATGTTTAAAAGCTTTTTACAATACTGTTGTAAAGTGGCTTAAATAGCTTTTTTTTTTAAGTAAAGAAGTGTGTTCATGAAAAGAAGGCAAGCATAGGCTGAGGAATTGGAGTCTGTTGATGCTCTGTGTGGGCAAGAACAAGTTGCTCTTTATTCTGAAGTTAGAAAGCCTGAGTGCAAATCCCCACTCTAGGGCCGCATATCTGTGTGGCCTTTGGCAAGTAACTTATCTCTCTGTGCTTCGGCTTCCTCTTCTTGAAAATAAGAATAGTGTATTAGTCAGGATTCTCCAGTGGGACAGAACTAATAGGATGTATGTGTATATGAAAGGGAGTTTATTAAGAGAATTGGCTCATACAGTCACAACGTGGAGTCCCATGATAGGCCATCTGCAAGCTGAGGAAGAAAGAAGCTAATACTGACTCAGTCTGAGTCCAAAAGCCTCAGTAAGAAGGGGAGCTGACAGTGCAGCCTTCAGTCTGTGGCTGAAGGCCCAAGAGCCCCCGGTAAACCACTAGCATAAGTCCTAGAATCCAAAGGTCGAAGAACCTGGAGTCTGATGTCCAGGGGCAGGAGAAACAGATGGAGGCATCCAGCATGGGAGAAAAATGAAAGCCAGAAGGCTCAGCAAGCCGGCTTAACCCACCTTCTTGCACCTGCTTTGTTCTAGCCATGCTGGCAGCTGATTGGATGGTGCCCACCCACATGGAGGGTGGGTCTTCCTCTCCCAGTCCACCGACTCAAATGTTAACCTCCTCTGGCAACATCCTCACACCCAGAAACAGTACTTTACCAGCTATCTAGGCATCCTTCAATCCATTCAAGTTGACACCTAATATTCACCATCACAAATAGAAACTACCACCACTAAAGGCTCTCATAAATACTAACTGAAGTAATAAATGTAAAACACTTGGAGCAGTGCCCGACATATAGCATGAGCTTTTAGTGTTATCATTCTCAGCAACTAGCAAAAGAGCAATGTCTTGGAACACATCACAGGGCTTATAATCCAGTGACAGAGACAAACATATGACAGTAATAGTAACACCTAACACTAAGTGCTTACTATGTGTGACACACTTATTAAGTTATTCATAGGAATTCACTCATTTAATTCTTCTCTTTTCTTTTTTAAGAGAGATAGGGTCTTACTCTGTTGCCCTGGCCGGAGTGAAGTAGCACAATCATAGCTCACTATAGCCTCAAACTCCTGGGCTCAGGTGATCCTCCCACCTCAGCCTCCCAAGCAGCTGGGACTACAGGTGTGCACCACCATGCCCAGATCATATTTAAATTTTTTGTAGAAACAGGGTCTCACTCTGTTACCCAGGCCAATCTCAAACTCCTGGCCTCAAGTCATCCTCCCACCTTGGCCTCCCAAAGTGCTAGGATTACAGGCATGAGCCACTGCACCCGGCCTTACTAATTTAATTCTTGCAACAACTCTAAGAGCTAAGACTTATTATTACTGTCATACTATTGATGATACTGTTGAGGCACTGAGAGGTGAACTAGCCCAAAGTCACACAGCTAGTAAGTGATGGATCTTTTGCTATTATAGTATAGAAAGGGTCTTAGTGAGGTAATTAACAGATGCACTGAGAATAGCCTATCCTCATCCATGGATACTGTATTTGCAAATTCTCCTACTTGCTAATATGTATTTGTAACCTCCAAGTCCATACTCTCAGTGCTGTCAAGGTCATTCACAAACATGCACAAAGTGGCAATAAAAATGTGAGTCACCCCATGTGCATGTTCCCGACGAGATTGAATGAGGTGACATTTTGCCTTTTTATTTCCATTCTCACACTATAAACAAGTGTCCTTTTCAAGGTCCATTTAGTGCCACATTTTTTTGTATCCTTATGCTTTTTCTTGGTGATTTCACTGTTTATAATGGCCCCCAACTTAGTGCTGAAGCACTGTCTAGTGTTCCTAAGCATGAGAAAACTGTGATGTGCCCTGTGGAGCAAAACAGGTGTTTGGATAAGCTTCATTCAGGTGACTCATGGTGCTGTTGGCTATGGGTTCAATGTTAATGAATCGACAACATATTAAAAAAGAAATACACACAGAACAAGGTTATGCCTTTAAACAGAAACACACGTAGAACAGATTACGCTTTAATCAGTTGATGACAATGCATTGACCAGAAGCTTACAGGAACCTAACTCTGTATTACCTCTAGGAACCATGGCTCAGTATTTGCTAAAGCAGTGCTCATGGCAACTTTCTAGAATGTAACTACTGTGGATAATGAGAATCAACTGTACATAGGAGGCCACTTCCCCCAGACTCAAGGGTCAGGAGGGTTCTAAGAGACCTGAGGTAGGAGTGAGCCAGAAGTGACAGATGGGGGAAAGAGTGTCCCAGGTAGAAGATACAGCAAGAGCAAAGCCCTGGAGGCCTCAGCCACAGCAGAGACTTTGAGGGGCTGAGGAGCAGTGTGATTGGCAGGGAGTTGGAGGAGGAGAGGCCGGAGGACTAAACTAAGGGCCAACCACACAAGAACCCATAAATCCTATTGAAGGTGTGGGATTTACAAATTTAAGCAGCTGAGCTCCACAAAGTCTATACCATTCACATTAAAGTTCACTGATGGCCAAATCTGTGGGACTCTGACAAATTTAAGCAGCTGAGCTCTGCAAAGTCTATACCATTCACATTAAAGTTCACTGATGGCCAAATCTGATGGTGGGTTCTCTGTTTCCACAACCCCTGACCCCTCAGCAGGTAGCTTTTGACACAGCAGCCCCTGCTTCTTGATTTGCTTTCTTGTTTGGGCTTTGGTGACTCCATGCTCACCTGGTTTAATCCCTACTTGATGGGCTTCCCCCCTATCTCCTATGCCAGCTCCTCCTTCCCTGCCCACCTCTAAAAGCTGATATGCCTCAAGCTCTGTCCTCTCATCTCCTTAGTGGCTTTCATCCAGGCCTACAGCTTTACTATCAGGTATATGCCAATGGCTCCAACATAAGTCAGGATCCTAGCAAGAAGTGTATGGCACCCTCCCTGGGTCATGAGACAAGTTTAATAAAAGGCAGGATTTAGGGAAACCACAAAGGACAGTTCAGCCCTACTGGGCTAATAACAGTGAGATACATTATCACCCCTAGGCTTGATGGGGAATGGATGCAGTAGTTCCTGAAACTTGGAGACAGGAGCTGTGACCTTCAGTTGAACGACACAGTCAGCCCTAAGTGATACTACATAAACAGGGGGCTAGAGGAATAAACAGCCCAACCTCACTCTCCTCGCTCCCTTCCCCCAGATCTTCTTTCAGGGCTCTTTATTGGCCAAACACAATGGGAAGCCACAGGACAAGAGAGCCTGTTGAGTCAATACAGGTCAGATTATTAGGGTTCAGTGCAGGGTAAAAAAAGAGTGGACAGTGGTTCTGAAGGGCAAATTGAAGACACACAGCACAACTCCCAAATCTGTCTCTGGTCTTGACCTCTCCCCTGAGGTCAAACTCCTACGACCAACCTTTAACCCCACTCCCCAACTTGGCCTATCTAAGAGCATCTCAAACTTAACTTTTGACAAATCAAAACTCTTGGTTTGCTGCCCCCTACATTCACCTCCATCCTCAAACCTGCTTTTTTTCCTTAGTTTTCTCCATCTCTGTAAATAGTACCACCGTAACCTACTTACTTGGGCCAAAACCTTGGGAGTCATTATTGTTTTCTCTCTCTCCCTCACAGTTGACATCCAAACATTCAGTCAATCACACAGGCTCCTTCCAAAATATATCCCAAGTCTCATGACTTCCATTGCTAAAACCCCATTTCAAACCATCATCAACTCCTCCCATGACTGCTACAATAGTGTCTTAATTGGCCACCCTTCTTCCACTGTTGGACTCCTTCCACTCAATCCTCCGAATAGTAGCCAGAGAGGACTTCTCAAAGGATAAACCAGAACACAGCCTCCTCTGTTTTAAATGGCTTCATACAGTAATTTGAATAAAATCCAAACTCCTTACCATGACCCCAAGGCCTCCATGATCTGACACAGTCTACTTATATGACTCATCTCTTATTCCCTTCCTCCTCTTTCCTTCCACTATGGCCAGTCTGGTCCAATTTTGTGTTTCTCAAAAAATTTGGCCAGGCACAGTGGCTCACACTTGTAATCCTGGCACTTTGGGAGGCTGAGGTGGGTGGATCCCTTGAGCTCAGGAGCTCTAGACCAGCCTGGGCAATATGGTGAAACCCCATCTGTACAAAAAATGCAAAAATTAGCCTGGTGTGGTGGCACACACCTGTAATCCAAGCTACTCAGGAGGCTGAGTTTAGAGGATTTCTTGAGCCCAGGAGGTCCAGGCTGCAGTGAGCCATGTTCACACCACTGCACTCCAGTCTGGGTGACAAAGCAAGATCTGTCTCAACAACAACAAAAAAATCAAGTCTGTTCCAATATCAAGGGTTTTGTACCTACTTTTTCTTCTGCCTGGAAATCTTTCCTTCCTGAAAAATCTTCAAAGGGCTGCTTCCTTCTCATCAAATATTTACATTTTAATTCAGTTGTCATGTTCTCAAAAATGCCTTCCATTTTACTTGAAAATAATCCACCCAGAATCAGGGAGGGGTAAGAGATGCAGGTGTAAATGAAACAACATGCGGCCCTGATATAATAATGGTCAATGATGGATGATGGATGTGTGGCTGTTCATTATTCTGTTCTCTTTATTTTAAATACATTTGAAGTTTTCTGTATAAAAAGGCTTCTAAGGGATCCATCCCCTCCCTGCACTCAGGCTCTCTCTTTGCTCTTCTTACTTTCTGCTGCTTCACCTGCTCATGCCTGTTGGGCATGTGGTACTGTTTCCTCTGCTTTGATTCTCTGCTCACTCTCCAGAACAGCTTAATTCCTACTCATCCCTCAGGTCTCAGATTATACATGCCTTCCCTAGGGAAACCTTCCCTGACTCATTTATGTTCCAAATTGCCTTGTTCACAAGTGAGAGCTCAAACTGGTTCAGGTAACTGTAAAGTCCAGAGTTAGCTTCTGACTTGATGCAGGCCTCAAGAAGTGTTACCAGGACTACTCATCTCTCCATCTCTTGGCCCCATTTCCTCCGTGTTGGCTCCATCCTCAGAGAAGCTCACCCTCCATAGTGGTAAGATGACTGCCATGTCTCCAGCTTTCTCCTTCACATTCAAATCTAACATGAAGAATGGATTTATTTCTCCAAGAGGGTTCCAAAAGAAGCCCCATAGCTTATTCTTACTAGCTTGGGTGACTTGACTCTGGGCATAGTCCTGTTTTAGAACCAACCATTGGTGCTGTGGAAAACCAATGATCTGATTGACCAAACAGGACTGGGTCTTCCCTGACACTGATTGATAGATTATGTGTGGGGTGAGGTTGCCAAACCCCAACCAGAATTGTAGGAAGTCTGAGGATGAATCCTGGAGAGGCAAACAACAAATGTCCACCAGGAATTTCTTTTTTTTTTTTTTTTTTTGAGATGGAGTCGCGCTCTGTCGCCCAGGCTGGAGGAAATTTCTTAACTAAATGTTTGCATAACAACTTGTCCTCTTTAATAGCACTATGATAATTATACACTTATGTATAATTTGTTTAATATATGTGTCTCCCATAACACTGTACGGTCAACTTGAGAGAGACTCTGTCTCCTTTTTTCACTGCTATACGCCCAGTGCCCAGCACAGTTTTGGCACAGGGTAGATAGTAAGTATTTTTTTCAATAACTATGGTACTAACACACACACACACACACACACACACACACACACAGCAGGACACAAAGCAGTAAAAAATAATTTTTTCAAAAAACAATTTATCCTTAACCAAGTTAAGAAAAAACCCAATCCTCCCATTTATCCCTAATTTATCCCTTACTAAACGTTCTTTTTTATTTTCTTCACAGTAAGTATCACTGTCTGAAGTCATATCTCACATATTTACCTATACGTTTATGGTCTGTTTCCCTGCCCGTCCCACGACCATCCCTTGCAATAGATTAACTCCATGACAGCCAGTGTCTTTGCCTTATTTACCACTCGACATGTCACCAAGGTCCAGCACAGTGGCTTCAGAGTGAATGTTTAATAAATATTTGACCAATGAAGGAACAAAGGCTGGGAATGGTGGCTCATGCCTGTAATCCTAGCACTTTAGAAGGCCAAGACAGAGGGATCACTTGAGGCCTGTTCCTGTTCCAGATGGGAGTTTGAAACCAGCCTGAGCAACATAGTGAGGCCATGTCTTTACAAAAAACTTAAAAATTAGTCAGGTGTGATGATTTTGCCTGAAGTCCCAGCTACTTGGGAGGCTGAGATGGGAGGATTGCTTGAGCCCAGGAAATTGAGGCTTCAGTGAGCCATGATCCTGCCATTGCACTCCAGCCTGGGTGACAGAGCAAGACTCTATCTCAAAACAAGAAAAAAGAAAAGAATAAATGAAGGCTCCAAAATTTCCATTCATGGCCATGAGCTCTCTCCTGAGTTCAAATCTATCCTTGAGCATTATTTCTAGACAACTTCACCTGGATCCCCACAGTGGTCTTAAATTCAGTATACTCAAACTCGATACATCCAAAATTGATCTCAATATGGCCAAAATCTTCCCCCAAAATGTGTCCTTCTTCCTCTGTCCCTTATTTCAGTCAAAATAAAATTTGAGAGGGCTGAAATGCATTTCTCCCTGGACTTCTTTAATATCCTTCTTCTGATTTTCTCTTCCTTTTCTGGTTGGGCCTTGTTATTTCTTGTCTGTCTCTGTGTGCTCTTCTCACTGCCTACTTTTTAAATGTTAATGAGACATTTAACACTAATGAAAGATTGAAAAAGCTCCATCCCAGGGTTCTTGCAATAGAAGAAAGGAAATACAAATATGGAATGGGGGGTGGTAAGGAAAAACCTTGTGAACAGGAACTGGAATTAGAGATATTGGTATAAATTCATGATTTCTAAAATGTGTATGTGTATGTGTTCATGTATAGTTACATGTGTACATATGTATTATATACTTATATACAATACACACAGACATTTCCTACCTCTGTCTGCTATAGGAACCTAGGAACAAGCCACCCCAGTAGCCATGAGCTCACATAACCATCCAGATATTGGTCTCTAATACTAGTCACCACTAAAAGGAACCAGAAATCTGTGGGCAAACAGCTGATTCTAGGGCTGGGACACAGAAGGTGTAAGGTGAGCCAGAAACACATTTTTGTTTGTTTGGGATTTTTTTTTTTTTTTGGATGTTGTTTCGCCCAGGCTGGAGTACAATGGCAAGATCTTGGCTCACTGCAACCTCTGCCTCCCAGGTTCAAGAAATTATTCTGCCTCAGCGTCCTGAGTAGCTGGGATTACAGGTACCCACCACTACGCCTGGCTAATTTTTTATATTTTTTAGTAGAGATGGGATTTCACCATATTGGCCAGGCTGGTCTCGAACTCCTGACCTCAGGTGATCCACCTGTCTCTCTCTCCCCAAGTGCTGGGATTACAGGAGTGAGCCACCACGCCTGGCCCCAGAAACATGTTTTTATGCAAGAAAGTAAGACAGTACTCCAAAAAATAATGGAGGTATATCACAAGAACACAAGAGTTTGAAGGGACTCTTGTTCTCCAAACCCAATTTGAAAGGGAATTTTGAGCACAAAATAATTATGTAAAATAACGAACTGCAAACCATTGAGAAACTATTAGTCCATAGTTATGATGAATGGATGGATGGATGGACAGACGGACGGACGGACGGACGGATGGATGGATGGATAGATGGTGGAGAGGGGAGAGTTCTTGCTTAACAGGATGTCAAGGACTAAAAGGTCAATGCAGTGCAATGCTAAAGATGAAAAATCATCATTTTGCAACCATCGTAGCAAAGATTGGACTATCAGTAGATGCTAAATTTAGGAGGGGAACTTTGATGAGGAGCAGAATATTTGCATGGACTTAAGTGTCTCCCCACAGATTACTTATTAGTAGCAAAACAGACTATATTAACTATAGTGAAGAAATCAGACATCTTGTTCAACTGATCAAAGTTAACATCACCAATGAGGAGCAAATGAATACACTTTGCCTCTGGATCTGATACCTTAAGAAGATCACAACGTCTCTGGCAGGGAATACATAACCTGAATCTAATCATGAGGAAACATCTGACAAATTCAAAATCAAGAACCTTCTATTAAAAGGGAGTGGGAAGTTGTACTATTTTTAAAATGTCAGTATCATAAAAGACAGTGAAAAAGTGAGAAACTATTCCACATTAAATGCAACTAAAGAGACATGACAACTAAAAGCGATATGTAATCCTAGACAGGATTCTGTACTAGAGAGGGAAATAATCCTGCAAAGGACATTATTGGGTTAATTAACAAATTAGAATGCAGATGGTAGATTAGATCACACGAATAAGGGAGGAGACCACCCCTCATATTGTCTTATGCCCAATTTCTGCCTCCAAAGAAAGAAGTAAAAACTAAAAGGCAGAAATGGAATCCACAGGCAGATAGCCCAGCACCGCGTCCTAGGCCTGGTAGTTAAAAAATCAACCCCTGACCTTACTGCTTGTGTTATCTATAGATTTCAGACATTGTATGGAAAAGTATCATGAAAATCCCCGTCCTGTTCTGTTCCGTTCTGATTACCAGTGCATGCAGCCCCCAGTCACATACCCCCTGCTTGCTCAATCTATCATGACCCTTTACACGGACCCCCTTGTAAGCCCTTAAAAGGGACAGGAATTGCTCACTCGGGGAGCTCAAAAGCCCTTTCCTTCTACAACTTGGTGTCTGAGGGGTTCTTGTTGGTGGCTCGTCCTGCTACAATACAACTGTAAATATTAAATTTACTGAAGTTGATAACTACACTGTGGTTATGTAAGAGAATATCCTTGTTCTTAGGAAATACTCACTGAAGATTTAAAGGGCAGAGAGCCATGACATATATAATTTACTATCAAATGGTTCAGAAAAATATACATATGTGCACAGAGGGAGCAAATGATAAAGCAAATGGAACAAAATTTTAACAATAGATGAATCTGAGTAAAGAATATGTGAGTGTTCTTTGTAGTATTTTGAAACTTTGCAGTCAATGTGAAATTACTTCCAAAAAGTTTTTCTCGAAGGGGGCAAGTGCCACTCTTGGCCCTCTTGTCTCCAGATGCCACACATTCCTCGAGTAATCTCACCCACACTAATGCCTACATCACACACTATGACAACCTTTATCTCTACTCCAACCTGTGCTCTTGAATTCCCAAACTCTATTTTCAACTCACTTCTAGACATCTCCACCCAAATGTGTCCTGGGTGAAACATACCCACATCCTAAAGGCATCTTCTTTCTTCTATGAAATGGGCACCATTCTCCTCCCAGCTGCTTGGGTTCCTCAAAGGGAGCTGCACTCCCTTTGCCACAATCTGGGGAACAGGAAGACACTGGAGCCACACCAGAAAAATGGAAGCCTGGCTTGTGACCCACCCTCTCCCACTCAAATCAGTTCTTGATTCTAATCTCCAACGTAGCTTCAATTACCTTGGGAATCCTAGTTGCAAGAGCAACTGACATTGTTTTTGATGTGCTAGTCTCTGCAATCCAGGAAAACAGAACCACAAGGACACTGGAACAAATGGAAGAGATAATCTACTCCATCTGCTACATTCCCCCCTGCCCATTGTCACCACCTCTGCCTGTCCATGTGGCTAATGCCAGTTGGGCCTAGTCTTACAAAGCTTGCAAAGTGAAGTGTCACTTTCACTTGAGTTTCTTGATTCCTTGCTGACAGAATTTCATGTCCTGTCCCTTCTTCGTATTCCTCCATTATAGCACTTGCCACACTGAATTATAATCTTTACTCTTTGAGACTATATCCTGGGCTAAACATTGACAGGATGCATTTCTAGTGACTAGAATAGTGCCTGGGATAGAATAGGATGAATAAATAGTAACACAGTCATGTGCCACATAAGGAAATCTCAGTCAACCACAGACCACTTATACAACAGTGGTCCCATAAGATTACAATGGAGCTGAAAAACTCCTGTTGCCCAGTGATGTCACTGCCATTGCAATGCTAAACCACCACGTATGTTTGTGGTGATGCTGGTATAAACAAACTCACTGTGCTGCCAGTCACATAAAAGTACACAATACACACATAAAAGTACACACATATAAAAGCGCACACAATTATGTACAGTACATAGCACTGAATAACAATAATAAATGACTATGTTACTGGTTTATGTATTTATTATGCTACACTTTTTATCATTATTTTAGAGTATACCCCTTCTACTTATATTTTTTTTTAAGTTAACTGTAAAACAGCCACCAGCAATTCTTAAAGTAGTATTCCAGAGGAAGGCATTGTTATCATAGATGACAGCTCCATGCGTGTTATTGCTCCAAAGACCTTCTAGTGGGAAAAGATGCAGAGGTGGAAGACAGTGATCTTGACGATCCTGACCCTGTATAGGCCTAGGCTAATGTGTGTGTTTGTGTCTTTTTTTTTTTAAGACAGAGTCCCGCTCTGTCACCCAGGCTGGAGTACAGTGGCGCTATCTCAGCTCACTGCAACCTCCGCCTCCCAGGTTCAGGCTATTCTCCTGGCTCAGCCTCCCGAGTAGCTGGGATTACAGGCACCCATCACCACGCCTGGCTAATTTTTGTATTGTTAGCAGAGACAGGTTTCACCATGTTGCCAGGCTGGTCTCAAACACCTGACCTCAAGTGATCCGCCTGCTTCAGCCTCCCAAAGTGCTGAGACTACAGGCATAAGCCACAGCACCCGGCCTGTGTCTTAGTCTTAAACAAGAACATTTAAAAAGTAAAAACATAAGTAATTTTTAACATAGAAAAAAGCTCTTAGAATAAGGATATAAAGAAATAAAAGGCCAGGTGTAGCAGTACACACCTGTAGTCCTAGCTACTTGGAAGGATTGCTTGAGCCCAGGAATTTGAGTCCAGCCTGTGCAACATAGCAAGACCCTGTCTCTAAAAATAAATAAAATGTTTTTGTACACCTCTACAATGGGTTTGTGTTTTAAGCTAAGTATTATTATAAAAGAGTCAAAAAGTTTTTAAAATGTAAAAGTTCATAAAGTAAAAAAGTTACAGTAAACTAAGGTTAATTTATTATTAAAGAAAGAATAGGCTAGGCACGGTGGCTCATGCCTGTAATCCCAGCACTTTGGGAGGCTGAGGCGAGCAGATCACTTGAGGTCACGAGTTCAAGACCAGCCTGGTCAACATGATGAAATCCTGTCTCTACTAAAAATACAAAAATTAGCCGGACATGGTGACACACATCTGTAATCCCAGCTACTCAGGAGGCTGAGGCAGGAGAATCACTTGAATCCAGGAGGCAGAGGTTGCAGTGAGCTGAGATCATGCCACTGCACTCCAACCTGGGCCACAAAGTGAGACCCCATCTCAAAAAATATATATAATAATAATTTTTACAAATTAAGAGTAGCCTAAGTATACAGTGTTTATAAAGTCTACAGTAGTGTACAATAATTCCTAGGCCTTCATATTCACCCACTCACTCACTCACCCAGAGCAACTTCCAGTCCCATAAGCTCCATTCATGGTGAGTGCCCAATACACATGTACCATTTTTATCATATAAAAATTTTTTTTCCTTTAGTACTGTATTTTTTTTTACTGTACCTTTTTTAAGTTTAGATATACAAATACTTAGAATTGTGTTACAATTGCCTATAGCATCCAGTACAGTAACATGCCACGTAGGCTTGCAGCCTAGGAGCACCAGGTTGTCCATATAGGCTAGGTGTGCAGTCGCCTATACCGTCTAGGCTGTGTAAGTGCACTCTGTGATGTTCACACAATGACAAAATTGCCTAACAACACGTTTCTCAGAACACATTCCAGTCATTCAGCAACACATGACTATATAACCTAAATGTTCCCGGCTCCACCTATAGGGTTAAAATTTTGGCCCATAAACACTAGCCCTCACAGGTGGGAGTTCCTGGGTAAGTTACCCTTAGTTGGCCAAATCAATAGCATCATCCTTCTTGGGTCTCCCCTTTCTCTTCTTCTTTTTTTTTTTTTTTTTTTGAGACGGAGTCTCGTTCTGTCACCCAGGAGTGCAGTGGCACAATCTTGGCTCACACCGCTTCCCCAGTTCAAGTGATTGTCCTGCCTCAGCCACCCAAGTAGCTGAAACTACAGGTGCACGCCACCGCACCCAGCTAAATTTTGTAGTTTTAGTAGAGACGAGGTTTCACCATGTTGGCCAGGCTGGTCTCAAATGCCTGGCCTCAGGTGATCCACCCGCCTCCACCTCCCTAAGTGCTGGTATTACAGGCGTGAACCACCATGCCCGGCCTCTCTTCTTGTATCTCTTTAAGAGTCCCAGGGGCAGTGGCAGGGGAGGAAAGGGAAGGCTGGCACATCAATGGAGCTGCTGCCTTGCTGTCCCCTCCCTCTGTGCCTACTGCTGCTCTGCTCACCCAGACTGACAGTGCACAAACCCCTCATGAACCTGGCATCCTACTCTGCTAGCCATCCAACCATGACCCATCACTCTGGACAAGAGTTTCTACCCTACTCCTAAGCCAGACTGGTGATAGAGCCAATTTGTCCTGTGTGGGTCTTGGTTTCCTCTTTTGTTAAGAGAGGGGCATGACTGAACATGCTCTAATATCCCTTTCAGATCTAACATCCTGTGATTCCACAAATGTTGTTCTCCCTCAATATCCAATCTATTAACACAATGGGCTTGCACAGTCTGGGCCTTTGGTCCATGCTTTTCTGCTGTGGTGGATGCACTTCCCCATCTAAGCCATATTATGCAGGTCAGATCATCACTCACAGCCAGGTTCATATCCTGAAGCCTTTCTTCATCACCCTGGATCACTCCCTGCCTCCTCACCCTCATACGATCCATTGATCAACCACTCTCAGCATACAGAGTCCTCCTGGGATTGCAGTCTGGATGCACATGCTGTGACCCTTGACAGACTGTGAACAACTTCAGGGAAGGAATTATGATTTATATTGGAGAAGCAAAAGGGCTGAAATGGAGAGAGGAGGAGAGACGGGTACAGCAGCATCACTCATACTGGGTTAGCGAATCTCCTCTGGTTGGGAAATCAGGCTCTGATTCTCTGGGCCTGTTGGCCAAGTCAGCCACCACAACTTGAAAGATACATCCAGATACAGCCAGAGTCATCCTCAGGGCTGAATGACCAGGGGCTGCTGACTTGAGTGATTTGGGCCCCAGGTGTCTCAAAACTATGGTTCACTGACCACTGAAAATACATTTCCTTCTGTACCCAGGGGACTCACTGACCACCAACCATTCACAAATACTAACCAAGGCACTAGAAGGGCTCCCAGAAAGTGCCCTGATAAGACTTAGAAGAGAAAGAGCACACCATGGTTGACTCTTACCTCATGCCAGACAAGCATATCTCGCCTAGTCCCTCTCCAGAAGTTGGGTGCTGGTCTGAAGGAGCAAGTGTCAGCTCACAGAAAAATACCAACTTTTTTTGTCTATGACTGAGCCTAGGCATCAGAGAGAGAACAAAATTCCATTTGTCAAGGAGTTTGCCACAGCCATAGAAAGACAAGAAAGGACAATCCATAATCCCCTTGAGATCAGGTAATGGAGGTGCTTATTCTATGCAGCCCTCAAGTCCAGGGGCCTCTAATATACAGGTTCCCCATCAGGGAAGCTTATTGTTGGAGTCTTCATCAAGGGTAAGACCTGAGAGGCCAGACACAGTGTCTCACACTTGCAATGCCAGCACTTTGGGACGCCAAGGTGGGAGGAATGCTTGAGCCCAGGAGATCTAGACCAGCCTGGGCAACATAGCAGGACGCCATCTGTAAAAAATAAAATTAGCCAGGCAAGGGCCAGGCGTGGTGGCTCACACCTGTAATCCCAGCACTCTGGGAGGCTGAGGCGGGTGGATCACTTGAGGTCAGGAGTTCGAGACCAGTCTGGCCAACATGGTGAAACCCTGTCTCTACTAAAAATACAAAAATTAGCCTGGTGTGGTGGAGCACACCTGTAATCCCAGTTACTCAGGAGGCTAAGGCAGGAGAACCGCTTGAACTCGGGAGGCAGAGGTTGCAGTGAGCCGAGATAGCACCACTGCACTCCAGCATAGGGGACAGAGGGAGACTCCATCTCAAAAACAAAAAAAAGAAAATTAGCCACCCATGGTGGTGCACACCTGAAGTCCCAGTTGCCTAGGAGGCTGGGGCAGGAAGATCACATGAACCCAAGAGTTCAAGGCTGCAGTGAGCTATGGTCATGCCGCCGCACTCCAGCCTAGGCAACAAAGCAAGACCCTGCCTCAGGAAAAAAAAAAAAAAAAAAAAAACATCCTCCAGATATGGGGGTAAAAAATAAAAATTTAAAAAATAGTTAAGACCTGAGACCCAAAGTTTGGCTATATGCCTGAGCCTAGAGTCCCTGCCACATCTTATTTCTCCTTTTCTTGGCGATCCTCCAATTAGCTCTGAAGAGAATTCCTTGATGGGACCAGGACTAGCTCCCCAAGTCCTCCAACAACCAAAGGAAACTGTTTTACTTAACATCAATTATAGTCATATTCCCAAAGTCAATTCTAGTCACGTTCACTAATATGGCTAAAGAAAAAACTAGTAGGAAAGCAGACCAGTGGGAGAAAACAATACTAGCAAAAATTAAATCTCTCATTCTGAAGGTACAAGATTAGTATTTTTCAGTCTCTTGTTGATTCATTCAGCTATTTATATTGAACACTTACTATGTGCCAGGATATGAAAAGTCCTGAGAGCACAAAGATGGATGGGGCATGGAAGTGACCTTCAGGGATTTATAGGGCAGTCAAGGAGACAGAGAAGTAACTAGAATAATGAAAGTACAAGAAATCACTTCTGTGTCCAAGCACTGAGCAAAGTGCTGGAGGACCTCAGAGGATGAAGACCCTGGGTATCAGAAAAGTCAGGATGGAGGAAGTGACATTTCAGGTGAGTCTTAAAGGATAAGATCATACTACAAAGGTTTGGGATAGGGGCGGGGAAGGACTTTGAAGGCAGAGGGAACAGTGTGCCTGAGGATTCTAGATGTGAAAAATGTAAACTTGCTGAGTAATACAATGCAGGCACTCAAAAACACCAAACCAAAGAAGCTTGGCCTCCAGACTTACCTCAGATCTCATCTCAGCTGGCTCGGGCTCCATTTTGGACAGCTATTCCAGTGGAGTGGAGTGAACGGGATACCAGGGCAGAATGCCCCCAAGGGGCCTGTGAAATTGCCTAGAATGAGGCTTCCCTCATGCTCAAAAGCCTGGTAGCTGTTGAACTAAGGGAAAGACAATGGACTCTACTCTAAATACTACCCCTTCATATATTTTGACTGTGGACAGCACAGCCTCAGTTAATATAAAATGTATGGGCCAGGTGTGGTGGTTCACGCCTGTAATCCCTGCATTTTGGGAGGCCGAGGCAGGCAGATCATTTGGGGTCAGTTCGAGAACAGCCTGGCCAACATGGTGAAACCCCACCTCTACTAAAAATACAAAAATTAGCCGAGCGTGGTGGTGCATGCCTGTAAACCCAGCTACTTGGGAGGCTGAGGCAGGAGAATCATTTGAACATGGGAGGCGGAGGTTGCAGTGAGCTAAGAGCTGAGATTGCGTGGGCAACAGAGGGAGACTCAAAAAAAAAAGTATGAAATATATGTGTAAACCTACATTTAAAAACTCATTCATGTAAAGTGGTATCAGGATTCAGATTCCTTCTGTGAGATATGGAAGGAGATCATGGCAATAGATGAATTTATACTGAACCAGAGATGCTTTCCTTGCTAAAGTCAAGAGATGGGGCATTTCTTCTTAGGAGGGTCATTTTCTCCAGGCATCCTTTGCTTTTATGGGCTCCCTGCAGTGTAAGTCTGTCAGCACCTTCAATATTTAGGTTATCCAGGAGATCTGGGTCCCAGGAAAAAACAGTCTGTCACTATTCAAACTCTCATAAAACTGACTTGTAACAAGAATCCATTTCATAAATTTCAGTGTGTAACAGCTCTGCTGCTAGGAAAGTAGGTTTCCCAGAAATTAGGAGGCAGTCATTTGGCACTGAAGAGAGGACAACCTGAACAAGGACCCCTTCTTCCTTGGCCCATGCCAGCAACTCAGCCCCCTAAATTTCTTAGTGAGCAACACTTCTTCAGTGTTCCACGTTGCCCTCTGCTGGGAGACACCACAGACATCAGAAAGGGCCTGAGCCTTTTGGTCCATGTAAACATGTCTGATTCCTGATTCTGCCATGACTGGCTCTGGCCCTTGGCCAATTCATCCCATCTTGCCAAGTCTCCACTCACTCATCTGCAAAACAGATATGCTTCTGATTGTTGTGTGATTTAAATAAGGTAGGGGAAATGTTAGTAGTCTCCCTCGAAGCACAACTTGGATAAAAGACAGTCGTCATTTTCCCTTTTGTTTACAGCCACACTTGTGACTAAGAAACACTGGATTTAAATCCAGAAGGCCTCAGTCTGATTTCTAATTCTGCTACTTAACATTCCTGGTGGAGGTAAAAAGAGTGTTTCAGCACCTACCTTGTTTCAGATACTACGCTGGCTATTTATGTAATTAGGGGTTTTTTTGCTCCAAAACCCATCCATCTGAGGTCACCAGACTGCCTGGGGGGAAAGGGGGATGAGGGGGGAGAAGAGAGTAAAGTGACTCATTCATTAGGATTCTATTTCCAATTCCCAAAACTGTTTCCCCAGTTTTTCCAGAGCTGATAGTTGGAACATACTGTAACACCAGCTAGTACCCAGTCCTCTTTTATTGTGTTAGAATTACCCAAGTTCTAAAGTTAGCAATGATCTGGAAACTGGGGACAGAGCAGCTTTAGGGCTCTTATGAAGAACCACTGTTGCCTGTTCAACCCTATAGCATAGCAACTTTGCTTGGCTGCAATTTATAGCTGGAGACATTCTCTCCATTTGAGCCAGTCCAGTCCAGCCTAGAGAGCAGTCTCCCCATCCCTAGAAATCTAGGGAGAGGCTCTGACCCTCCCAAGGGCTGAGGAGGCAGAAGCATACCCAGATTAAGTAGGCTTTGTGGCTAATCAGACCTGACACAGACATTTACTAGTTATATGATCTTCCACAAATTTAACATCTGTAAGATGGGGGGATAATAGCCCCTGGGAGGAGTAAATGATAAAAATGGGTGTAAATGGCTCAACATGACACCAGGACACTCTACAAGAATGAGCAAAAATGATCCTTAGTAGCAGTAGCTTCACAAAACAAGGTTGAGAGCTCGAGTCCTAGGTAACAGACAGGGATTTAGCAACAGCCAGGGCATGATACAGGGACAGGTTTATTCCCCAGATGGGAGGTGCCCAAGAAGGGGTCAGACTGCCTTCCCTCCACATTCTCCATCCATCTCTTCTTCATAGCAATCCTCCCCTGACTTGCGTGGTAATGGTTAATCACGTAAGGCTCAGCCTCATTACCTTACTGACACATCTCCTATACTGTCTGATATTCTGGGACCAGGGCCCAAGGAAAATGTGTTTTTCTCTAATTCTGATCTCAATTCTTTCACCCTCGCTCTCCCTTTCCTTCCTTACAGTATCTGTCACAGGCAAACCAGCCAAATAACTGGAAAACTTGTTTCAGGGAAGGGTGTGGGAGATAAGGAATTTTGAATTTAGCATGTCTGCATTGATTTTGTCTGTTTCTAGACTGTGTCAAGGGTAGGAAGGGAGTAAGTCTTTTAGTTTCAGTTGGGAGTCTTCACAGCTTTATGTATCTCCCGATTTTTAAAACTATTAATCAGAAATTGACTTGCTTCTTTTCCTGTTTGGTATCTTCTCAAAAGTCAAAAGCACAGGGATTATTAGTCCTAGGAAAGCAACTGTGACTATGGATCTTTCTACTCTGTCCACAGCTACCTAGAAATAACAGTTACAAGACATCCTACATTTAGAGAGAACAAGGTAAGAAAACTAAGCAAGTTTATTACTATTTTTTAGTTTAGCTTGATGTCCTGAGACACTTTTTCGGGATATTATGAATCCTGATTTTAAGGATAATAAAGTATTCATAAACAGATTACTTATAGAGGTTGAAGTGTAATTATGGAAGTTTTAAGCCTGCCTACTAAACCCATAAGAAAGCATTTTCCAGCATAGGTGGCCACACACAAACATATACACACACAATTCCAGGCTAAGAAATGTGTTATAACCAAGGTGGTTAAAGCACCGAGGTATTCTTCCCTGGATTCAAGCTCATGGATTAACATATGAAAACATTATTTCCATCCTTTTCATTCACGATTTACATTCACAATCTATTTTTGTCTAGATATATAGATACCATTAAGGAACCACACAGGTCAAGTCACTCAGGTTTAATGATTCCATCATTTGAACACATAAACTTCTGTTCCATTTAAGTCTGTTCACTGTAGATAATCCAGGTCACCCAGCCTCCCAGTAAGATTTAATCAGTTTTCTGCACCCCAAACCCTCACAAAACAGACCTCTACGATGAAATCACAGAAAGATATGTATTAGTCCAGTTAGTGGCCAAACATTGGTCTTTAGAGTCCAAAGACCTCTATAACCAGTAAGAGTAGTTGGGAGAAAAGAAGGAACAAAGAAACTGAGTTTTCTGAGAACCCCCTTTCCAGACTGCCTGAATAAGTTGCCTTTCCTTAAAAGAGCAGGATTAATCTACTTATGCCAAGACCCACTGGGCAGAAAGCACCCCAACCCAGGTTTAGCTGATCTTTACCACTGCCCTGTGAGAGCTACAGCAATCTTTTGGAATTTTCTGCAGCAAATTTTCCCCTTTTGCTGCCCCTACTAAGGCAGAAAAGCTAGGGGCCAATCTCTGAGCTAATTCCTTGAATCCAGGCGGGATGAGCATTCACCATTTGGACCCCTCTCTGTAAGAAGCTAGGACTTTCTTAATGAAAGTGCAACACTGAGGAAAAGATAGGAAAGTCGTTGACTCACAATCTCAGGCCAACCTCAGGCAGATAGGTTAAGGCAGGGATAGGCAAGAGAGGTCTATTTTAACCCTATCCAGGCAAAAAGCAGGTTACTTAGGAAATCCCCAAGATCAAGCTGGTGCTCAGGGCCCTCTCTAGGTTGGTCATAAGCAGTGTGATTGCATAGGTCATCCCCAGGCACTAACTAGACTAAGCTTCCCAGTTCCTTCCAGAATAAACTCACTATTCCTTAGCCCTTGGGACTAGTGGATGATCTGTCACTATTTCAAACTTGCTGGTCCCTTTCCAGCCTGGCTTTATGTCCCCAGAGAATTGGGGCAGCAATGGACCAGACTCAGACTGTGATGAGAGGGAGAAAATAGCTGGTTTTTGTGCATTTCAGAGATTAACTGAACTCCCTTTGGAGTCACATTTACTCCTAGCTTTGTGCCAGGAGCATATTATTAAAACAAAACATCTTATTTTAAAACAGCCCTAACACTGTTCCAACTTTTGCACTTCTCAGTCCTAACCTCATCTTCTCCTCACATGCACACCATCAGAAGATACTGCCCCAGGACTTTCAGTATCTCTAGGGCCTAAGGATACAGCAGCATTAATGGCATTTGGCAGAAAATCCCATCCCACATTTAAGACTCCTCCCAGCTCAACACAGTGAAGAAATAAATGACAATGTAAGAGAAGAGGCAGCAGAAACCAGAGCCTGCCCCTTCCCACATAAAAGAGGCACAGAAATTCCACGAATTCGTGAAAATGACATCATCTCTTGCCAGAAGGCCACCAGCTGGCACTAGTTGGGAGTCGCATTATCACTTGTTTCTCCTCTGGACTGAAGTGCAAGATAGTCAGTATGGCTGTGAGAGTCTGCTGGCGGCCCAGGGAGTCAGGTAAGGTCAGGAAGCGGTAGATGATGTTTTTGAGGTACTCCAGATTGGCTCCCTCCCTGCTCTGGTCCCTGATATTCTTTTCAATGTGGCTCTGCAGGGCTGCAACCTCCTCACTATGCCGTTCGCCCTCCTCCAGCAGCCGATCCTGCAGCTGATGCACCTCGACCTCCAGCCTGTGCTTCTGCTTCCTCAGTGATGTGATCTCCACCTCCTTGCGGGCCAGTTGTTCAGCGTACAGAAAGAAAGTGGGCTCATTGGCCACTGCAAGTTGTAATGCTTGGGTCAGGCTATCAGAGGATGATGTGTCAGCCGGGTCCCCAGGACCGCCACCACCCACAGGACTTCTGCGTCCTGGCAGCCCAGAGGCCAAGGCCACAGACCGCAGTTGCTCCAGTTCCAAGTCCTTCTCAGTGAGCACAGCCAGGGCACGATCCCGCTGCTTGTGCAGCTCCTCCTCCAGTTTCAGTGTGCGGTCCCTGAAGTCCAGCTGGCACCGCTCCAGCTCCTGCCGGTGGAGCTGCTGCAGCCGGACCAGCTCCTGCTTCCAGTCATCAGCCTCCTGCTGGTGTTGGTGCTCCAGCTCCTCACAGGAGAGCCGCAGGGAGATATACTTCTCCTTCAGCTCTGCAAGCTGTTCCTGGGCTGCCTCCAGCTCCTTTCCCAGGTTACCATCTTTGGTATTCTTGCTTTTGAGGACAACCTGGGCTCTCATCTTGTACCTCTCAAACTCTTCCTTCAGCTGTTTCAGCTCCTGTTGGTAATAGAGTGCAGTAGCCTTCTCCCCATCAGCAGCCTCCGAGCTGGGCATTATCTCCAAGTCACAGAGCTTCTCCATATCCAGGGTCACCTGGCTTTTCCTGGCCGCAACCTGCAGCAGCCTCTTCAGCTTCTCCATCTTATCTTTCAGGACACTGACATCCAGACTGGACTCCTCTCCATGGCTGTCTAAAGGGGACCTGCTGGAGGCTGCTAGAGCCAGTGTCTTGTTCTCCAGGTCCAGCTGCAGAATGCGCTCCTTCAGCTTCTGAATGGCCAGCTGGTCCTTCTGCTTGGCTTTCTCATAAGTGCCTAGCAGCTCAGACACCTCAGATATTTGATTCTCCAGGGCTGCCACCCTCTGTTCTTCCACCTGAGATTGCTGACGGAGTTGATCCTCTGCAAGAGCTGTCTGCAAAACAAGGGAACAGACAAAAATGCATCCACAAAAGCCCCACAGCAAACTCTGAGAAAGCAGGAGAGGGGAGCAAAAGGGTCACAGGTTTGGGAAGGCCTGGTAAGAATGCTAACTAGGGATTTTTCGGTTGATTCAGGAGCTAACAAAAGTTCCTATTACCTGCTTGGGTTCTGCAAGACACATATTATACCGAACAATATTAAGCACCTTGGTACATCTGCTATTGTTCTGCTTTCCACCTAACCACATATAATGTGTGTTACTGTTGTTTCTCAAGTGCTTCCTCAAATCCTACAGCATTCTTTTCCTTATCCAATATTCCTGGAAGTTCAAAACTGCGCTGGATCTCCCTCTCCACATTGAAAGGAGGCACCCTTTCAATACCTGTTCTGGAAAATAGCACTTCTCTAGAACAGGCAAATCTTGAGTAAAGGCAATGACAAGAGGTTACTTCTGAGAAAATCCCCTTTGCCTTCAGCCACCCTCCCTAGGGGCACATACCAACAGAAGACACGCTGCCTTTTACTGTACAGCTGCCACTACACTGCTTCATAGAGCACAGCTGGTAAGATGCCAATGCCCAGAAGTGCAGAGCTGTCTGGCTTCAACCCAGCCTACACTGAGAAGCTCCACATCCTCCTGGAAGCACACATGTCAACGCCACATAGAACAGGACTTCCCAGGTTCACTAGTGGAACTTCTCAGATAGCATCAAAAATGACAGTGTAGACGCTTAGCTCTAACTAGCAAAGGAGGAAAAAGAAAACCTAATATTTCTCACTTCAGGTCAATGACTGATGTTTGAAAGAGATGTGGATAATTACCTTTCTCATTTCCTGCTGTAACTGAGCCTGGAAATGGCTCTTAAGGCGGGCAGCCTCTTCCTGAAGTTCTTGCAGCCGGGGGTCTGGCTGATTCTTCTCATCTCGAATGGCCTGCAGTTCACTTTTCAGCTCCTCCACCTCACGGGTCAGCTGCTTGGTCTGCAGTTCAAATCCTTCCATCTGTTCAGCTGCATATGCTCGTCCTGCCAGGGCTTCTCGGGTCTCTTCTAACCTAAGCTCCAAGTCCTGGCGCTGGGTCCTCTCCTCCTGCAGCAGCTTCTGGAGCTCACGCAGCATCAAGGCATGGTCACTCTGTTCTTGGGCCCGATCATGCTGCTGCGTGATAAGCCGGGCTTTGGTTTCTGCTATTTGCTCCTGCAGCCCCTTCAATTCTCCCTCCAGGCGGGCCCTCTCCTCCTCTGCCTTGTTACTAGCATCCTCTAAGTCCTGCTTCATCTTCTTCTTGTCAGCCACGTAAGAAGCCTCCATGCGGGACTTCTCCTGAGTGACTGTGGCCAAAGAACTGGTCAAAGTAGCCAACTGAGTCTTCATCTGGTGCAGTCTTTTGTCCACCTCCCCACCTGCAAATGGCCCATCCCCACTGCTACTGCTAACGCCACTCTCGGACCCACTGGCCTCTTCGGACTTTGGAGGTGGTGGTCCACGGGCCGGTATGTCATCTTCTACCCCAAACTCACCCTTGATGCTGGTGAGACTGGCCGCAGTATCCAAGCTAGTGGCGGTCCCAGTGCTATCCTCGCTGTGAGTGGAGCACCGGTCATCCACAGAGTCAGGAAAGGTGAGGCCTGGAAGCTGGACACCTGCGAGGCCCACATCTGCCTCGTGGGATACCGACAGCACCTTGATGCTGGCCTCTAATGCCTCTTTCTCCTTCAGCAGGCTTTTATAGGCACGGACCACATCTTTGAGCCGTGCCTGGTACTGGAGAAGCTGCTTCTTCTGCGTCTCTATAGTCTCCAGCAAGTCTTTCTTGCTCGGGCCGCCCCCGAAATTCATCCCAAACTTCTCCATGGAGGGTCTGAACGGATTGCCCCACGTCAGCTTTCCAGCAGAACGGGAGAGGGCCGCGAAGACGCAGGCGGGGGCTTAAAGAAACAGCGAGCGGGCTGTCCGGCGGCGGGCCGCACACCTACTCCACCTAGTTATCCCGGATCTAACGCGGATCGGCCGGACGGACCGGCGAAAGCGGTGGCCGGGTCCCAGGCCCGGAGGGCTGGGGCGGATTCTACCCCGGAGGCGGGGCGACACTGGCACCAGAGGTGCACACTGCCAGGGCTCGTTAGCGCTGGCCCAGAAGCCGTTCCGCACTCTCCGCTCGTCTGGGCCACAGCAGCCCGGGCCGGCCCCCTCGGCCCACGTCGGCCAAAGGGTTATGCTGAGCGCGGCCCCATAACGACTTCCTAACTAAAGCTGCCTGCCGACAACGGCGCTTCCGTGTCCGCTGGAAGTGACGTCAGCGAGGCGCCGCAGGCTCCGCCCCCGAGTGGGCGCAAGGTAGGCGGGGCCACGTCGGCCGGCGGGTGGGCGCGGCCTGTTGAGAACGCAGTGGGGCCGCGAGCGGCAAAAACAGGCTTGGGAAAGGCGAAGCCAGCAAAGTCGAAGACACCAGAGTGGTACTGGTTTTATGAGGGCACCCACGCTTGACCTCAGGCTACGATCAGCGAGCGACAGAGAGTAACGTCGCACTGCATTCTTACCAAACACCCAGGTGAACGACGCATCCAACGATTTGGGAGCTCAGGACCCATGTCCCTAAAAGGCAACAATTAAGACTCCCATTTAGACCACGAAAACTGCAGTCCTCTATAGCACAGTGCTTGGTACCTAGTGGGCATACAGCGTAATAGTACCCTTCCCTAGTTCTGCTGAGTTGATTCCACAAATATTTACGGAGGGCACTGTATAGCCATGTCTATCCTGAATGCCAGCTATATACCAGGAGCTCACAAGAGTTTTGCTATTTAGTCTTTACAATAATTCTTGTAAGCACTGTACTCATTAGCACTATTTTACAGATATGAAAACATGACGCAGAAAGGTTATACGTAACATGCCCAAGGTCACACAGCTAGTAAGTTTAGGAGTTCTAATCAGTCTGATTCTCAACGTATCACGTGCTGTGCCAGATGGTAACACCATTAAGAGACACGACCTTGCCCTCAGGGAACTCACAATCTAGTGAGGAACCAGACATACAAATATGTCCTGCTATCACACCAGTATGTCTGGGTATATACAAAGTGGTATGAAAGTTAAGAGGAAAGAGGCCTGTCTAGGTGAGGCATGGAAGGCTCTTGGGAATAATACTTTGGGATTTGAAGGATGAGTCGTGATTGTCCACCTAACCAGAGATCAGGGAAACTAGCATTCCAGGCAGGTGGAAAAAAATGCAAAGACCTGTAGGGTATCAGAGTTTGACTCATCCAGAAAGCATTCAGTAGCTTAGGGTATGTGAAGGAGGTGACAACAGAGGGGCTGGCACAATAGGTAGGGACCCAACTTATGGCATTTAAATTTTATCTTGGGTTATAGTAAGGCCCTAATGGATTTTAATCTGAAAAGTGGGATGTCATCAAGACTTCTATGACATGTTGGAGGGAACAAGGGGCAGGAAACCTGTGAGGAGTCTCTTTCAGTCATGGGGAACAGAAGGTAGTGACAACAGAGATGGAAGCAAAGAGGCTGATAAAAGAGCTAAATGTAGAATTGACCTAACTTGGTGAACACTAGTTCTGTTATTACATTGGAACTCTCTAAAATGTACTATTCAGCCTCGAAAAAGCCTTCTTGGGGATGCAAGTCTATGACTGAAGAGAAAAGGAAAGTCATGCACTCACTCATACCTGTTTCCCAAAGTCTGTCCTTGTTACAGACTTTGCAGATCAGGATGGGGCAGGCCCTGGAGGTCTGTTCAGACCCCGTTTCTTAGTGGCCCAAATAACATCAAGCTGTATTATACATACCATTCAGTCACATTATCAAATCATTTTAATATTCACCATAACCCCTTAAGTTAGAACAAGTCTCCTTTTATAGACGACGAAATAACAGAAGAGTTATGAGGAGTGCTGAAGCCAAATCCTCAAGAAATGGCAGAATTAAGATCTGAACTAAAGCCTGAAATCATGTGCTGGCACGTGGTGGGTGCTCAGTAAATATCTGCTGTAAAAGCAAATGAATGAGTGAAGGTTTTTTTATTCCTAGCTCAGTTTACCTCGAGTCCATAAACAATTGATCCTAGAAGCCCACTGGGAATCCAGAGTAGACATAACACCTGCCCTTGCTCCATTGAGAATCTATCAGTCCAGTTCAACTGAACAAGCATTTGTTAGGCCTAATAATGCCTGGCAATAAGCCGGTCTCCACCGCAGAATAATTTCATTCCTATTTTGCTATTCTCCTCTCAGATGTTAAAATGAGGCAGGGAAATGACATGTGAAGCTCTTTGGGTCTACGGAGTCAAGATCCTCACAAAATCCTGAATGGGTGTGCAAGAATAAGCCAGGTCCACAAGTCTGTGGCAAAGTGAGGAACTTCAGCAAAGCGGCCAGCGCCTGGACTGAGAGGCGGGGCCCGCAGGGCGATCCAAACGAAGGTGGACTTCTCCAACAGCCTAGGAGTGGGTCTGCGACCACGCCGCCCAAGGCCGGGAATCTTACACTGGTTCTGCGGCTTGGGAATTAGGAAGTAGGCGTTTTGAGGAACCATGGAAGCTAGCTAGCACTCGGGCACCTTCCCCTACCTCCCGCGCACTCTTCACACGACCACCTACTACGCGCAAGTCCCTCGGTGGAAGATGAGGCAGTAAAGGGAGGACCAAGACCCCTCCCTAATCGCAGCTTCCGCTCCCCAAAGAAGAGTGGTGCACACGTTCAGTGCTACTGGTTCCCAAGGGCTAAAACCGGAGCCCCTAGGGGCCTGGACGCAACAAACCAAAGCCCAGCGGCCGGCCACTGAAAATGCGGGCAGGGGCCGCTGCGGAGCGATGAATCCTTTCCTCAGCCGCGCTCGGGCGGCTGGTTCGGCGGCCACATGCCTGGCAGGCGCGTTAGAGACCCAGACCCGTTCCCCAGTAAGGGCCGCGCGGGATGCAGGCCAGCAGCTGCAACTCGCGGAGCTTCGGCTCCCCGAGGAGCCAGAGCCGGGGAGGGGGGGGGGGGGGGGGGCGGGGCCGAGAGCCGGGGGCGGGGCCCGGCCCGCGGTGACGTCGGGAGGGCAGCGACGCGCGGAGGCGGCGGCGGAGCCTCCTCCTGCTGCTGCTGCGCCCCATCCCCCCGCGGCCGGCCAGTTCCAGCCCGCACCCCGCGTCGGTGCCCGCGCCCCCTCCCCGGGCCCCGCCATGGGCCTCACCGTGTCCGCGCTCTTTTCGCGGATCTTCGGGAAGAAGCAGATGCGGATTCTCATGGGTGAGGCAGATCGAGCGCGCGGCCCGGACCGGGGCGCCGGCCCCGGCGCAGCCCTTCCGCCCCCGCGTCCCTCCAGCCCCGCTCACCTGGGTCTCTGGCCCCGAGTCACCCACCTCCTAACGCCCCGGGGCCTCTGGTCTCGGGCGGGTCCCGGTCTGCAGCGCCAACCCCGGGGCCTGACACCCGGAGCTGCGGGCCTGGGTGGGGTGAAGCTCCCTCCGCCCCAGCCCGGCTAGTAAGAAGGGAGGATTCCGCCCTTGGAGACGACTTTTAAAAGGAGCGCGGCCTACCTTCCGTACCCCTTGCCTCCCAGCCCTCTCCCCCTCCGCGCCCTCTTTGGAGTTGGCTCACGCCACCGGACTGCCCTCCAGGCCCCGAAGGTAGATAACGATGCGCACCTGGAGGCGCTCCCGCTCTCCGCCCCAGTCACCATCAGCTGTTGTGGCCTCTCCCTTTCCCTGGTCTCTAGGGGGCTCCCTCGCTCCCATCTCCATCCCTGTGCCCCTCTCCGTTGCAGTTGGCTTGGATGCGGCTGGCAAGACCACAATCCTGTACAAACTGAAGTTGGGGGAGATTGTCACCACCATCCCAACCATAGGTGAGCCCGGGGACGAAGCAGGGAGCGGGAGCGCCGCGGCGGGCCCTCGCGGGGTCTGCTCCCAGTTCTGCCACTTTTCTGGAGCTGACCCTGACACCAGATACAGCTATTTGAGAAGTGGGTCAGGGTATCTCTACGTGGATACCGGAGGCGGGGTGGATGTGACCTAGCCCCGCCCTGTTGACTGCCAGTTCTGGGGTTCTGTTCCCCTGGGCCTTGATCATTGCCTTCTGGTTTTGTGTCCCTGCTGAGATCTAAGTAGTTTTAGTGAGTTCCTTTCTTTCAGGAGTTTTCTCATTTTTTTTTTTCCAATTATCTGCAGGCTTCAATGTAGAAACAGTGGAATATAAGAACATCTGTTTCACAGTCTGGGACGTGGGAGGCCAGGACAAGATTCGGCCTCTGTGGCGGCACTACTTCCAGAACACTCAGGTGGAGTGTTGGGAGGGGACTTTCTAACCCCACGGGAAAAGGTGTTAGGGCTGGGAGAACAGAATTGTTGGCCTAGACTGGGCCCCCAGGCCAAGGAAAAAACCCTTCCCCACTTCTACCCCTTCTGTTTGGCTACCCCCTACTCACTCTTCAGAACTCACCTTAGTCTTCCCCGGCTTGGACTTCTCTTTAGAAGCAGGATTCTGGGGCCAGGCTGCCTGATTTAGCCCTCATCACATGTCTTTATTTCCTTGCACATCTTTAGATAAACTACTTCCTCTTTGTAGTGGGGTCTCTAGTTTGTGCCATGACTCCTGTAGAGCTTCTATAGAGTTCTGTAAACTTCTGTAGTTTACTAGATGAGAAGGATTGACACAATTACAGATGGGAAGAAAACAGAAAGGGCCACACTATGGTATGTCCCAGGCAGAAGTGATTGCTTCTCCTTCCTTCCTGCCCAGGGCCTCATCTTTGTGGTGGACAGTAATGACCGGGAGCGGGTCCAAGAATCTGCTGATGAACTCCAGAAGATGGTGAGTACCCATAGCCCTGGGAACTGAGCCCTCAGCTTGGGGACAGAGTGATCTCTGTAGTGGTATAGAAGTCAGGGAGCCCCCCACAGGCATTGAAGACCAGGAATATAAGTTTTTCTTTGTGGACAGACACATTGTGTATCTCACCCTGTTTTGGATGGGAGTGACTTTTTCACTTTTTCTGTGCATTCTCGTGTCTTTTTTTTTTTTGAGACGGAGTTTTGCTGTTATTGCCCAAGCTGGAGTGCAGTGGTGCAATCTCGGCTCACTGCAACCTCCGCCCCCCGAGTTCAAGCAATTCTCCTGCCTCAGCCTCCCAAGTAGCTGGGATTACAGGCACCCGCTGCCATGCCCAGTTAATTTTTGTATTTTTAGTAGAGACGGGGTTTCACCATGTTGGCCAGGCTGGTCTCGAACCCCCGACCTCAGGTGATCCACCCATCTCGGCCTCCCAAAGTGCTGGGATTACAGGCATGAGCCACCGCGCCCGGCCGCATTCTCATGTCTTTACATCTGAGTCTGAGAAGTTGTGGGGGAGATGGGACTTATATGTGGTAAAGAGAAACATTTTACATTCTTGCCTTTTCCATTTGGAAATGTTGTCATTTTGCCTAGGCAAGTACTCAAATTAGGAAAAAGTCTTTCTTTTCTGGACTTATGGCTCAGGTTACCTCAAGCTCATTTACAACTATGTCTTGTCTTCAACGGCAGACTACACAATACTTTTTTTTCCCAATCAAGATGCTAGGAGGTAGAAAGGGAATTCCCCAACACAGTAGAGGAGACGCAGCTTGGGTCCTACCTTCTCTTCTCGTCTCTCAGCTGCAGGAGGACGAGCTGCGGGATGCAGTGCTGCTGGTATTTGCCAACAAGCAGGACATGCCCAACGCCATGCCCGTGAGCGAGTTGACTGACAAGCTGGGGCTACAGCACTTGCGCAGCCGCACGGTAGGGGTCCTGCCCACCTGGTGCTGAATCCTGCCTCTTGAGGGAAGCTGCAGTCTGGGACAGGGATATAAAGGCATCCCTTTTGTTCCTGGTTGCTGACCTCTTTCTTTCCTTTTCCCCACAGTGGTATGTCCAGGCCACCTGTGCCACCCAAGGCACAGGTCTATACGATGGTCTGGACTGGCTGTCCCACGAGCTGTCAAAGCGCTAACCAGCCAGGGGCAGGCCCCTGATGCCCGGAAGCTCCTGCGTGCATCCCCGGGATGACCAGACTCCCGGACTCCTCAGGCAGTGCCCTTTCCTCCCACTCTTCCTCCCCCACAACCACAGGCCTCTGCTCCTGCTCCTGCCTGCATGTTCTCTCTGTTGTTGGAGCCTGGAGCCTTGCTCTCTGGGCACAGAGGGGTCCACTCTCCTGCCTGCTGGGACCTATGGAAGGGGCTTCCTGGCCAAGGCCCCCGCTTCCAGAGGAGGAGCAGGGATCTGGGTTTCCTTTTTTTTCTGTTTTGGGTGTACTCTAGGGGCCAGGTTGCGGGGGGGAAGGTGAGGGCTCCGGGTGGTGCTATAATGTGGCACTGGATCTTGAGTAATAAATTTGCTGTGGTTTGTACATGGTGTTGTCTGTAGCCTGCAAGGGAGAGGCTGGGTTACTGGGTACCAAGAGACAACGTGGGAGAGGATCAAAGCAGCTAAGGCTGCAGGGCAACCCCACCCACACATACCCTCAGCTCAGCTTCTCCCTCCTTATTCTTGGGCTGGAAATACTGTAGGGTTTCCAGTGGTGCAAATCTCATTCCTTCCCAGCTCCAAGGAGCCTTTGCTGAAGATTACAGGATCTCCCTTCATAGGTCCATGAACCACATAACTGTTTCCCATCGTTCTCGTAGCTACTTAGAGCAGTTCTTCATGTTTGCCTTGCACATTAAAATTAGGGGGGGAAGGAAAGTGCATTAATAATACGAATCCTGAGGTACATTTCAGAAAATGTGATTCATCAGGACTAGTCTGATGCCCAACAATATGCATCTTTAAAATTACCCAGAGGAGGCCGGGTGCGGTGGCTCACGCCTGTAATCCCAGCACTTTGGGAGGCTGAGGCGGGCAGATCACGAGGTCAGAAGATTGAGACCACGGTGAAACCCCGTCTCTACTAGAAAAAAAAAAATACAAAAAGTTATCCAGGCGTGGTGGCAGGCACCTGTAGTCCCAGCTACTCGGGAGGCTGAGGCAGGAGAATGGTGTGAACCTGGGAGGCGGAGCTTGCAGTGAGCTGAGATCGTGCCACTGCACTCCAGCCTGGGTGACAGAGTGAGACTCCGTCTCAAAAAAAATTATAAAAAAATAAAATTACCGAGAGGATTCTGCCGCTAATAGTCTATTACCCTTATTTTATAAAACATCGGTGGGGTCTGGGGCTTGTAGTTCCTTGCTGCACGCCACTGAGACTTGCTACTTGGGAAGACCCCTCCTGTGGGGAATAGGAAAGCAGGTATAAGGAACCAGGGGTGGCTGGGCACTGTGGCTCATGCCTATAATCCTAGCACTTTGGGAGGCTGAGGTAGGAGGATTGCTTGAGCCCAGAAGTTAAAGACCAGCCTGGGCAACATGGCAAGACCCCATCTCTACAAAAAACAAAAATGAAAAATTACCTGGGCATGGAGATGCACACCTGTGGTCCCAGCACCTCAGGAGGCTGAGGCAGGAGTATCGCTTGAGCTTGGGAGATCAAGGCTGCAGTCAACTGAGATGCACTCCAACCTGGCTAGCAGAGCAAGACCCTGACTCAAAAAAAGGAACAGGGGTGTGGCCTTTTCCCCAAGTGTGATCGACTGCCCATTTTCCCTTGGATCCTAGCCAGGCTTAGGCAGAACTCATCATCACTTCTTTTTGCCTTTGTTTTTCTTTCATGTCACTTTTTCCAGGTTCTGAGCTGGGTTTTCTCCTCAAGCTTTGCAGGAAGTGAGTCCAAGAGACTATAACTCAGAGATTCTTTGGAGGGGAAAGATACCCTTGCAGGAGCTCTGACTATCTGCCCAGCCAGATGTCCTACCCACCGGCAGAGCAGCTGGGGTTGAGGAGGGGTGCTTGGCGCTCTCTCCACCTAGGCCCTTCTCCTTACCCAGGTCCTGAGCCAGCCTTCCTGATGAATATGAGTAATTTGACGTCAACTGATTAACTAGGGTTTCCTCATACTCTCTGCAAAGTAACATCTGGAACATTTTGACCTCATCCTCCTAAGGGCCATAAAAGCTGATAGATCTATTTCTTGGATATCTTGAACTTAAAATACCTGAGTTGCAAGGGAGCCAGGCAGAACTCACTTCCTTGGGAGGAAGGAGGTTGCTTTCTATCGTGTTATCAGAATGAGAAACGGAGGTAAAGAAAGGAAAAACCTTGCTTAAATTCACATGTTGAAGTTCTGGATCCTGGTCTCAGCTCAGCCTACCTTGGCGCCCAGAGGGGAATAGGAAGGCAAACACTGGAGGCTCTGCACCCGCTTCCTCTAGGCCATGGATTAATGCTGCTGGGCCAGGGCCCTTTCCCCACTGTGGTGGGATAAGAGGCTGCCCTCACAGTCACAATGCTCCCGGGTCACAGAGGTGCTGGTCCCCAGGCCAGCCTCTGCCTGGGAAGTTCTCTCTGGGAACATCTGGTGGGTACTACAGTCCCTATTCCAGGCCCTATGGCCTGTGGAACCTCACCACGGGGGGGAGGGCTGGGCCAGACAGAGACATCACCTGTGGTGTCGGCCCCATGGATGAGATGGAGTGGACACACAGACATCCCAAGGCTGAGGACCTAAGGGTTGGGCTCATCAGCTGGGCAGGAACCTACCTCACCTTTGAGGCATGCAAGAATACAGTCACTGCAACTGCGAAGAGTTTGGGCAGGAGACAGGTGACAAAGCAAACCCATGCTGGAACCAGTTTTCTGAGTGGCCAAGCTGTGTGTGTGTGTGTGTGTACTTGCCTGTATATGAAAGTATACTGGAACCAGTTTTCTGAGTGGCCAAGCTCTGTGTGTGTGTGTGTGTGTGGTGTGTGTGTGTGTGTGTGTGTGTGTGTATGTGTATGCACTTGCCTGTATATGAAAGCAGGGTGTGCTCTCAACCTAATCACTTTCCTAGGTTCTGCCAGTGCAAGGCCTGAGACTTTTCTACTCTAGGCTTTTGTTAACAGACCCTATTGCCCCATCTCCCACCTCTCAATTTATTCCACAAGGTGAAGCCTCAGCCTTGCCCTTGCTGCCTTGTCTTGCTCTAACTGTCCCTATTCCCCATCCCAGCACAGGGTGGTTGTGTAAGAAAGAGGAGAAGTGGAGAGCCCAGGTGGGAAAGCAGAATTGTGGGCATCCAGGGGAAGTTGGACCAGTGGAGTTATTGCAAAGCCTATGTTTCTGTTCTGGTTGTGTTTTGAGAATGGGGAACTCCAGAAGCCCTAGCAGTGTCGGTCTTCATTCTAGAGAGGAATGTAGGCACCTCTGGGATGGGTGCCAGAGTAAGCCAGGGGCGAAGTTCTTCCTCTTATAACAAGGTTAATCACAGCTGAACCAGGCAGTTGCATCTGAACTGTTTGTGCTCCCATCTTCATCCCTGGAGCCAGGCCTGCCTGTAAGAGCTTTTGCTTCTGTCTTGCCATGCTGGAAGGCAATCTCTGGGGATGGAGGTATTGGCTAAGTGTGCTCTCTGCGGACTACAGTGAGGAAGAAAAAAGTAAGACTTACACCAAAGCATTTCTTTAAAAATTAGGTATTGAAGAGTGGGATTAAGAAAGGAGGGGGGTTTACCTTCTGTTAGCTGAAGGAGGTAGACATCTAGAACTTCTCTTTGGATCTTGCTGTCTGGCTGCAGGGGTGGAAGGGCCCAGAGATCTCTTGATGAGGGGAGAGTGGGAAAGTGGAAGAGTTGACAGCAAGGAGATACCAGGGCTGACGTGGAAGAGGAGATGGTTGGTGCTGATGAAGGTGCCAGGGTGATGCCAGCCATGATAGTTGCAGGGCTCCTGGGTCTGGTAACTTCGTGATACTGATTTCCCTCTTCTCCTTCCTGATGCCTCCAGACCTGGGAGATCCTGGTGAGCAATGAGCATGAGACACAGGCCGTGGTGCGACTGAAGAGCATGCAGGGCCTCTATCTGCTGTGTGAGTGTGATGGCACCATGTGTTATGGCCGCCCAAGGACCAGCCACCACGGGTGCTTTCTACTGAGTTTCCACCGGAACAGCAAGTGGACCCTCCAGTGCCTAATCTCTGGTCGTTATTTGGAGTCCAATGGCAAGGACGTGTTTTGCACTTCCCGGGTCCTCTCAGCTTACCACATGTGGACCCCCCGACCAGCCCTCCATGTCCACGTGATCCTCTACAGCCCCATCCACCACCGCTATGCCCGGGCTGACCCCACTATGGGCCGCATCTGGGTGGACGCAGCAGTTCCCTGCCTGGAGGAGTGTGGCTTCCTGTTGCATTTCCGAGATGGATGCTACCACCTGGAGACCTCTACACACCACTTCTTGTCCCGTGTAGACCGGCTGTTCTCCCAACCCTCATCACAGACAGCTTTTCACATGCAAGTGCGGCCTGGAGGGCTTGTGGCACTGTGTGATGGAGAAGGAGGCATGTTATATCCACAGGGCACGCATCTGCTCTTGGGCCTGGGCTGCAACCCCCTGAGGGGTGAGGAGTGGTTCATCTTACAGCACTGCCCAACCTGGGTCAGCCTCAGGTCAAAGACTCGGCGGTTCATCTCAGTCATCTACGGCAAGTGCTGAACCCAACACAGCGATGGAGGGAGGGAGGGCTGGCTGTTGAAAAGGGGAAAATGTGTTTGGGATCAGCACAGATTTTTGAGTCTGCTAATAAGGAAGATCCTGGAGTCCCAAGGGGATCTTTTGTGCCATCGAGGACAGAAAAGCATGGGTATGAGATTTAGGGGAAAGTTGCCCTGAGTCTTCTCCAGACCTACCATGGTCCAACAGAAAGTGATGAAGTTTGAGGAGGGAAAGAGGAGGGATAGAAGCCCCGGTCATAAAACATGGAGGAGGGGCCGAGACTGAGGGGGAGGCTTTTACTGACATGCGCTTCCTCTGCAGATGGTGAGGTGCGTGCTGCTTCTGAGCGCTTAACCCCAATGTCCTTGTTCCAGTTTGAATGTGACAGTGAGAGCCCCACTGTGCAGCTTCGTTCAGCCAATGGCTACTACCTAGCCCAGGTGAGACCTTGGCTTCCTGAGCAAGAGAAACCTTAAGCTCTGAGCTCTGCCTCCCTAGACTTCCTTCTCCTTTTTCAAGGCAAATGATGAGCAGATGATGGGGGCTGTGGAGGCACTTGTTGATAAACATTCATTTTCACCCAATGGGGGCTCCTTTAAAAAAAAAATCAACTTTATTAAGGTATAATTTGAATGTATGTAAATTATATAATACACATATGTATTAATTATGTATATTTTTACAAATAAGTATATTATGTATGTTTTATTAATAAAATGCCCCTATTAAGTATAAAATTCAGTAAGTTTTGACAAATGTATCCATCCATGCAACCATGCCATAAGCATATCACAAGTGAGAGAATATTTCCAACACCACAAAATTTCCTCTTGCTTCTTTGCAGTCAGTTTCCCTCCACCCTTGCCTCTCTCTCCCGACTACCGCTGGTCTGTGTTCTGTCTCTGTGAATTAGATTTGCCTACCTACTTTAGCATTTCTGATCAATGGAAACATACAGTATGTATGGTACATATGTTTCTTTTGCTTGGCACAATGTTTTTAAGATTTGTTCATAATGTTCGTGTATCAGTAGTCCATTCCTTTTTTTTTTTTTTTTTTTTTTTTTGAGAAGGAGTCTCGCTCTTTCACCCGGGCTGGAGTGCAGTGGCGCGATCTCGGCTCACTGCAGGCTCCGCCCCCCGGGGTTCACGCCATTCTCCTGCCTCAGCCTCCTGCATAGCTGGGACTACAGGCGCACGCCACCTCGCCCGGCTAATTTTTTGTATTTTTAGTAGAGACGGGGTTAGTCCATTCCTTTTTATTGCCAAGTAGTATTCTATAATGCTGCTCATAAACATGATTTGTTTATCTATTCACTTGTTGATGAACACTTGGGTTGTTTCTAGTCTGGGCTATTATGAACAAAGTTGGCATAAGCATTCATGTACAAGTCTTCTTGTGAACATACATTTTCATTTATCTTGGGTAAATATGTAAGAGTGGAATTACTAGGTCGTATAATAGATATGTGCTTAACTTTGTAAGAAAGTGTCAGTTTTCTAAAGTGATTATACTATTTTACATTCTTGTCAATAATGTATGAGGGTTCTAAGAATTCCATATCCTCACCAACAGTAAAGCTGGCTTTTGGATTGTCTTTTTTGTTTTATCCACTCTAATGGGTGTGTAATTTATGGATTTAATTCACATTTACCTTATAATTAGTAAGGTTTAGAATATATATATATTTTTTTGAGATGAAGTCTCGCTCTGTTGCCTGGGCTGGAGTGCAGTGGTTCAGTCTTGGCTCACCACAACCTCTGCTTCCTGTGTTCAAGAGATTCTCCTACCTCAACCTCCCAAGTAGCTGGGACTACAGGCATGCGCTACCATGCCTGGCTAATTTTTTGTATTTTTAGTAGAGATGGGGTTTCACTACATTGGCCAGGCTGGTCTTGAACTCCTGACCTCATGATCTGCCCATGTCAGCTTCCCAAAGTGCTGGGATTACAAGCGTGAGCCACCGTGCCTGTTTTCATGTGCTCGTTGGCCATTTGTATATCTTCTCTGTGACATATCTGTTCAGATGCTTTGCCATTTGTTACTGGGTTGTTTGTCTTATTAATGAGTTGTAAGAATTCTTTATGTGTTCTAAATCCAAGTCCTTTGCCAAATATATGTATTGCAAAAGTTTTCTCCCAACCTGGGGCTTACCTTTTTATTTGTTTAATGGGTCTTTTGAGAAGCAAGTTTTTAATTTCAGTGAAGTTCAGTTTATCAATTTTTAAAATGGTTACTGCTTTTCTTGTCCCAAGAAATCATTGCCTACCCCAAAGTTGCGAAGAACTTCTCTTATGTTTTCTTCTAGATGTTTCATAGTTTAACTTTCACTTTTATGCCTATGATCTACTTCAAAATGATTTTGGAGTCAAGACTGAGGTTTATTTCTCTCCCTATGATATCCTGGCATAGTTTTTATGCTGTGCTCTGGGATACAGCACAGACTGGGGGAAGAGGGAGAGCTGAGGCCCCAGCACATCTTCCAAAAAGGTTCTGAAAGCATCAACTCTGGGAACATGAAAAAGGCTGATGGGTGGGATGTGGGAAGAGGGTCTAGGAATAAAACTGGTGGGAAGAAAGCTGAGATTGTCAGTCCTTACTCCTCATCTCTGTTTCTGACATTCTTTCCAGAGGCGCCACAGGGCCGTAATGGCTGATGGGCACCCCCTGGAGTCTGACACGTTCTTCCGAATGCACTGGAACTGTGGCAGGATCGTCCTGCAGTCCTGCAGGGGGCGCTTCCTGGGCATTGCACCCAACAGCCTGCTGATGGCCAATGCCATCCTTCCAGGTGAGTGGAGCAGCCTTCCTGCCAGATGATTCCAAGTCAGGGAGAACTTTAGAGGGAGGTGGAATATGATTATTAAAAAGAGCACTGAAGGCCGGGCGTGGTGGCTCACGCCTGTAATCCCAGCACTTTGGAAGGCTGAGGTGGGTGGATCATGAGGTTAGGAGTTTGAGACCAGCCTGACCACGTGAAACCCCGTCTCTACTAAAAATACAAAAATTAGCCAGACGTGGTGGTGCGTGTCTGTAGTCCCAGCTACTTAGTAGGCTGAGGCAGGAGAATTGCTTGAACCTGGGACTTGGAGGTTGCAGTGAGCCAAGATCCTGCCACTGCATTGCAGCCTGACTCCATATCCAAAAAAAAAAAAAAAAAAAAAAAGCACTGGAGTTGGGTCAGAAGATTTGGGTCTGTACTCGTTCAGTCACTGAATTTTTGTCATCACTTGAGCAAAGCACCTCCTTGAGCCTCAGTTTTGCCGTCTATAAAAATGGACATTTCATTGTCTGCAACTCTGCAGCCTCACAGAGTTGTCATGAGGATTAAACACATCAACACATCTCAAAGGAAGGAAGAATATTAAAGCTTCTTGGGTTTCGCATATGCTAGGTACTCTCACAAACATTTCACAAGCACCTAGCATAAGACCTGACACATAGTAGGTGTTCATTCAGTGTTAAAATATTGACCACACCCTTCTGCAATTAGCGTCCCCCCGCCTGCTTCCACTTGGGAAAACACCTAAAGGCAGCCCATCTCCATAACTCCTTCCTATTTCTTTCAGGCCCAAATGAGGAATTTGGGATTTTATTTGCCAATCGCTCCTTCCTTGTATTGCGAGGTCGTTATGGCTATGTGGGCTCCTCGTCGGGCCATGACCTCATACAGTGCAACCAGGATCAGCCCGACCGCATTCATCTACTACCCTGCCAACAGGGTATCTACCACTTCCAGGGTGAGTGGCTCCTCTTCCCTGCCCGAGGGTTCACAGTCTAGTCCCTGCCTTAGCCCCAGCTCAGACTTCAGGGCCTGCCACTCAGGGCTTGCTCATTATAAAAGGAAAAACAGGCCAGGCGCGGTGGCTCACGCCTGTAATCCCAGCACTTTGGGAGGCCAAGGCGGGCAGATCATGAGGTCAGGAGATCGAGACCATCCTGGCTAACATGGTGAAACCCCGTCTGTACTAAAAATACAAAAAATTAGCCGGGCGTGGTGGCGGGCGCCTGTAGTCCCAGCTACTCGGGAGGCTGAGGCAGGAGAATGGCGTGAACCTGGGAGGCGGAGCATGCAGTGAGCCAAGATCGCGCCACTGCACTCCAGCCTGGGCGACAGAGCGAGACTCCGTTTCCAAAAAAAAAAAAAAAGGAAAAACAGGACCTCTGTTTGTTTTCACACTTCAAAACCCCAGGGTGGGTTGGCAGAACAGAAAACAGTGGAATCCCTATTGGAACTCCTGCATTTCCACAGAAGGACCTGCCAATGCAGGCAGGATGGGGCAGCCAGGGGAGGGTGGCATGCCTCCACGAAGCCCCTCCAAGGCCAGATCGCTGGAGGACTTCCCTATGAATGGCCCACCAACCTGAGCTCTTCCTTCTCCAGCACGGGGGGGATACTTCTGGTCAATAACATCCTTTGGCACCTTTCGCCCTTGGGGCAAGTTTGCCCTCAACTTCTGTATCGAGCTTCAGGGGAGCAACTTACTCACTGTACTGGCCCCCAATGGCTTCTACATGCGAGCCGACCAAAGCGGCACCCTGTTGGCAGACAGCGAAGACATTACCAAAGAGTGTATCTGGGAATTTTAGGTAAGGGAGAGGAAGAGGTAAGGGGCTAGGGGAGCAGAAGCCATGGGGCAAGAGGAGAAGGGAGGTGGGTGGGGAGGCATGTGATGGGAAGACCAAAATGCACTCCCAGGCTGACTTCTGTCCCGTAATTTGATCAACTCCAGACATTTATTCCGAATCTGTGCCATTTCTTGAAAGCTTATAAACCTGGGCTTGGTAGAGAGGGGAGACAGTTTCCTACTGCTATGCCACACTGACAGGTGGGCTTGGAAGCACGCCTGGAGGGGACGGGGTGAGGTGTTCTTGTACATTTCTATCTCCATTAAGATGCAGAATTTCACTCTATTTTTAGGGAAAACGGGTGACTTTGTTCATGTGTGTAGGTGAAAAAAAAGATGTGCTTTCTATCCTTTGCACTTTCTATCCCTACCTCTTGGACCCCTGGGGCTCTTGAATATTTGTCCCCAGCCCCAACCCTTCTCCTGACCTCTAATGTCATGTCTCTCCAACCTCCTGATAGACAGTTGACTGACTTCGTCCTGCTAGTTCCTAAAAATCAACATAGCTGATATCAGCCTGCTCATCTTCCCTTCCTAAGGTGATCCTGTTTTCCTGCCTTCCCCAGGGCCATCTTGGGCATTCCCTCCTCCCAAATGCTCAGGCTCAAGAGCTCAGCACCATCTCTCCACCCTTTCTTTCACTTCCTTCATCAAACCCTGCAAATTCTTGGCTACTTCTTTAACAATGCCTCTTGTGTGCTTGCTCCTTCTTAATTATCATTGCCACCACTTGGCTCCAGGCTTTTCTCCAGAAGCACTGCTTCTAGAGCTCCCCCGAAGCATTTCCTGCTGCCAGTTCCATCCATCCAGTCTCATCTCCGACATTCAATCTCATCTCCACACTGTTTGCTTTTATAACATGCTGCTTCCCTTCCATCATTCCCTGTTCACACTCTTCAGGGCACCTTGTTGCTCTTAGTCCTGTCCCTTCCTAATGGACCTCACTTTCCTGACTTATTGTGCAAAGTGCTTTGTTTTTGACATCACACAGACCTGGAATCAAGAGCTATTAAGCTTCTTCCTGTAAGTTAACTTCACATATGTCTAGGGTGGATCCCTCATCAAGAATGGGATAAATCACTTTATTCTCTTTCCTCCCACAGGATCTTACCCAGTATTCTAAAAGCCAGAGATCAGCAAATGACTGACTTGATTGCTGACCATTTATATTTCCTCTTTCCTCTCCAGGTCAATGGGATGTCACCTACCAAAATCCAAATCCTCCAGGAAAAACTACTACACTAAATGGAAGAGGAACCTCAGAGTCAAGATCCAAGAGAAGAATATCTGTTACAGCTTTTCCTACCCAGTTTAGCAAAACACCTGTTTTGTGCAACAATACATCACAACAGGCCACCCCCAAGATCCTTGTGTGCATCTTACTCAGTATAGAGTAGGGGTCTGGATGAGGGTTGAAACAGAGGCCCCAGGCTGCTCCAAGTTCTATCCAGGAGAGACCAAATGGCAAGCAGTTCTTCCACTGATCTTCCCCGTCCCCGTCCAGAGCTGCTAGACTTTTTCTGGTGAACCCATGAGCAGCCAGCACTGCCCTGAAGGGTTTAGAATCCAGTTATGACTTTAAATATCTTTTTGGTTTAGAAAAAAGGAAAGGTTATTAATCTTGTGGGCACAGGATAATGGTAATAACACCTCATGCCTGTATAGGCCACTTTACCTCCTCCTACGACGATTTGTTCAACTTCCCCACCCATCATTACCTTTTTTCCAGTGAAGTGGGTACTTCCTCCACCACTTCTTACCTTTTGTTTTTGTTTTTTTTGACAGAGTCTTGCTCAGTCACCCAGGCTGGAGTGCAGTGGCAGTGGTGTGATCTTGGCCCACTGCAACCTCCGCCTCCTGGGTTCAAGCAATTCTCCTGCCTCAGTCTCCCAAGTAGCTGGGATTACAGGTGCCTGCCACCACCACCAGCTACTTTTTTTTTTTTTTTTTTTTTAGTAGAGACAGAGTTTCGTCATGTTTGCCAGCCTGGTCTCGAACTCCTGACCGCAGGTGATCCACCCGCTTTGGCCTCCCAAAGTGCTGGGATTACAGGTGTGAGCCACCATGACCGGCAGACTTCTTACCTTTCACAGACAGCCAAAGTGATTTGCCCAAGATCTCATGACTAATCACAACACAGCTAGGCTTCTGACTCAAATCCAACTCTAATGTCCACCATTCTTTCAGTCAAAGCAGTATTTCCAAAATGTCTGTCATTCTTACACTGTCTTTGTGATTTTGGCCTTTATCTACCTACCATCTGCCCTATTAATGTTTTTATTGACATAGACTCAAATACATTTATTTAGAAAGGAATATTTTTTCACTATTGTAAAATGGAAAACCAGAATCACTTATCATAAGTGGAAAATGACCATAAAAATAACTACAGGTATACCTCAGAGATATTGTGGGTTCAGTTCCAGACCACTGTGGTAAAGCAAATATGGCAATAAAACAAGTCACACAAATTTTTTGGTTTCCCTAGACATACAAAAATTATGCTTACACTATACTATGAAGTATGCAATAGCATTATGTCTTAAAAACAATGTACATACCTTAATTTTAAAATACTTTATTGCTAAACAATGCTAATGATTGGCCAGGCACAGTGGCTCACACCTGTAATCCTAGCACTGGGCATTAGGGAGGCCTAGGCAGGCAGATCACTTAAGGTCAGGAGTTTAAAACCAGCCTGGCCAATATGGTTGAAACCCCGTCTCTACTAAAAATACAAAAAACTAGCCGGGTGTGGTGGCAGATGCCTGTAATCCCAGCTACTCGGGAGGCTGAGGCAAGAGAATCACTTGAACACAGGAGGCGGAGGTTGCAGTGAGCTGAGATGGCGCCACTGCACTCCAACCTGGGCAAAAGAGCAAGACTCCATCTCAAAAAACATATAGATATGCTAATGATCATTTGAACCTTCAGCGAGTCATAATCTTTTTGCCAGTGGAGGATCGTGCCTCAATGTTGATGGCTGCTAACTGATCAAGATGATGGTTGCTGAAGGTCGGGGTAGCTGTGGCGATTTCTTAAAATATGACAATAAAGTTTGCTGCACTGATTGATTCTTTCACAGAAGATTTCTCTGTAGTATGTGATGCTGTTTGATAGCATTTGACCCACAGCAGAACCTCTTGAAAAGTCGGAATCCTCTCAAACCCTGTTGCTGTTTTATCAATTAAGTTTATGTAATGTTCTAAATCTTCCATTGTCATTTCAGAAATGTTCACAGCATTTTCAGTAGGAGTAGATTCCATCTCAAGAAACCACTTTCTGGCCGGGCACAGTGGCTCAGGCCTGTAATCCTAGCACTTTGAGAGGCCAAGGCGGGCGGATCATGAGGTCAGGAGAACAAGAACATCCTGGCTAACATGGTGAAGCCCCGTCTCTACTAAAAATACAAAAAATTAGCCAGGCATGGTGGCGGGCACTTGTAGTCCCAGCTACTCGGGAGGCTGAGACAGGAGAATGGCGTGAACCCGGGAGGCGGAGCTTGCAGTGAGCTGAGATTGCATCACTGCACTCCAGCCTGGGCGACAAAGCAAGACTCTGTCTAAAAAAATAAATAAATAAATAAATAAAAAACACTTTATTTGCTCATCCATAAGAAACAACTCTTCACCAGTTCAAGTTTCATCACAAGATTATAGTAATTCAGTCTCATCTTCAGGCTCCACTTCTAATTCTAGTTCTCTTGCTATTTCACCACATCTATAGTGGTTTCCTCCAATGAAGTGTTGGATTCTTCAAACTCATCCATGAGGGTTGGAATAAACTTCTTCCAAACTCTTGTTACTATTAATATTTTGACCTTCTCCCATGAATCATGAATGTTCTTAATGGGCATCTAGAGTGGTGAATTCATTTCAGAAGGTTTTCAGTTTACTTTGCTTGGATCCATCAGAGGAATCACTAATGTAAGACAGGTATAGGCTTATAAAATGTATTTCTTAAATACTAAGACTTGAAAGTCAAGATTACTCCTTGATCCGCAGGCTGCAGAATGGATGTTAGGTTAGCAGGCATGAAAACAACATTAATCTCCTTATACATCACCATCAGAGCTCTCGGGTTACCTCTCAATTAAGGCATTGTCAATGAGCAGTACTATTTTAAAATCAATATTTTTTTCTGAGCAGTAGGTCTCAATAGTGGGCTTAAAATATTCCATAAACCACGCCATGAATAGATGTGCTGTCATCCAAGATTTGTTGTTCCATTTACAGAGCACAGGCAGAGTAGATTTAGCATTATTCTTCAGGGCCCTAGGATTTTCAGAATGATAAATGAGCACTGGCCTCCACTTAAAGTCACCAGCTGCAGTAGCCCCTCACAAGGGAGTCAATGACTGTCTGTTGAAACTTTGAAACTAGGCATTGACTTCTCCTGTGTAGTTATAAAAGTCCAGATGGCATCCTCTAATAGAAGCCTGTTTTATCTATATTGAAATCTGTTGTTTCATGTAGCCACCTTTATCAATGATCTTAGCTGGATCTTCTGGATCTTGCTGCAACTTCTATAATACCTCAGCACTTGCTGCTTCACTTTGCACTTTTATGTTATGGAGATGGCTTCTTCCCTTAAGCCTCATGAACCAACCTCTGTTAGCTTCAAACTTTTCTTCTGCAGCTTCCTCACTTCTCTCAGCTTCACAGAATTGAAGAGAGTTAGGGCCTTGCTCTGGATTAGGCTTTGGCTTAAGAGAGTATTGTGGCTGGTTTGATCTATCCAGGCCACTAAAACTTTCTCCTGTCAGCAGTAACATACAATAATATGTAGGTTATCATTTGTAGGTTCACTGGAGTAGTCCTTTTAATTTCCTTCAAGAACTTTTCTTTTGCATTCACAATCTGCTAATAACTGTTTGGCAAAAGAGGCCTCACTTTCCACCTATCTCAGCTTTCAACAGGCCTTCCTTACTAAGCTTCATCATTTCTAGCTTTTGCTTTAAAGTGAGAGACGTGTGACTGTCCTTTCTTGAACACTAATAGGGAATTGTAGGGTTATTCATTGGCCTAATTTCAATATTGTTGTCTTAGGGATTAGGGAGGCCTGAGGAGAGGGAGAGAGAAGTGGGAAAGGCCGGTCCGTGGAGCAGTCAGAACACACATCACATTTATCAATTAAGTTCACTATTTTATTTTATTTTATTTTAGACAAAGTCTCGCTCTGTCACCCAGACTGGAGTACAGTGGTGCAATCTCAGCTCACTGCAACCTCCGCCTCCCAGGTTCAAGGGATTCTCCTGCCTCAGCCTCCCAAGTAGCTGGGATTATAGGTACGTGCTGCCACACCCAGCTAATTTTTGTATTTTTAGTAGAGACAGGGTTTCACCATGTTGGCCAGGTTGGTCTCAAACTGCTGACCTCAAGTGATCCACCTGCCTCGGCCTCCCAAAATGCTAGGATTACAGGCATGAACCACCAAGCCCAGCCAAGTTCTCCATTTTATACGGGTGTGAGTTGTGGCGCCCCAAAACAATTACAATGGTAACATCAAAGACCATTAATCACAGGTTACCATAACAGATAACAATGAAAAAGTTTGAAATACTGCAAGAATTACCAAATTACCAAAATGTGACACAGAGACAGAAAGTGAGCACGTGCTCTTAGAAAAGCAGTACCAACAGACTTTCCACAAACCTTCAATTTGTTTTTAAAAAAAAAAAAAAAACCAGTATCTGTGAAATGCACTAAAGCAAAGTCAAAGTGCACTAAAATGAGGTGCACCTGGATAACGAAAATAAAGTGATGATATCAAATCCTAGTTAAACTTTTCTTCCCTGCCCAAGGCTCAGAGCCTGAGGTTCCTTTTCCCTTTACTAATAAAGGAGATGAACAACTTTTTTTTTTTTTATTTAGACAGAGTCTTGCTCTACTGTCCAGGCTGGAGTGCCGTGGCATGATCTGGGCTCACTACAACCTTCACCTCCCAGATTCAAGCAATTCTTCTGTCTCAGCCTCCCGAGTAGCTGGGACCACTTTTGTATTTTTAGTAGACACGAGGTTTTGCCATGTTGGCCTGGCGGGTCTCAAATTCCTGACCTCAAGTGATCGGCCCACCTCAGCCTCCCAAAGTGTTGGGATTACAGGTATGAGCCACCGCACCTGGCCAACAACTGTTAAAGTGGCACCAAAGACTAGGACCAAAATGAAACTTTCTCCTTGATACAATCAGAATTGAAAGGAGTTGAAAAGGGAATAATTTTCTCACTTCTGACTCAATATTATTTGAATCAACATACACACACCTCCTAAAACATTCTTAAATACCAACAGTATTGCCTATTCTCCACTTTGGAAAAATTGCCCCATACTGTAATGAATGTCTGATTTTTAAATCTGTCGACAAGAGAAGGCTGAAACTGGAACATAAGAGAGATTCAGTTTGGATAGAGGAAAATGACTTTATTTTTGTAAGTATATTACCCCTCAGGAGATATAAAAGAATTTTTTAAAAATTTCAGTCCAGTAATAGGTGAGGTAAGTGAAAAGTGAGAACACTGGAGATGAGGGCATCTCCTTTCCTAGAAAGCATTAAGAATAGGCCACTTGCTGGGTGCAGTGGCTCATGCCTGTAATCCTTGGGAAGCCGAGGCAGGAGGATCACTAGAGCCCAGGAATTCGAGAACAGCCTGGGCAACACAGTGAGACTTTGTCTCTATTAAAAATACAAAACAATTAGCCAGGCATGGTGGTGTGCACCTGTACTCCCAGCTACTTGGGAGGCTGAAGCAGAAGGATTGCTTGAGCCTGGAGGTCGAGGCTGCAGTGAGCTGAGGTTGCACCCGTGCACTCCAGCCTGGGCAACAGAGAAATAACGTGTTTCAAAAAAAAAAAAAAAGATAGTGCTCTATTAACCTTGAAATTTAATATCCACATATATGCAGTGGGATATGCTCTTCAGAGAGATAGGACCTTGGAGGTCATTTAATGCTGAATCTCTCCCTCAGTATTCTAATCCCCCCAGCTACCTGCAGGGGATGCATTTAAGACTTCCAGCAGATACCTGAAACCACAGATAGTACAATATCATACATATACTCTTTTTTCCTATACATACACACCTAAGGTAAAGTTTAATTTATAAATTAGGCACAGTGAGAAGTAAACAATACTAATAGTAAAATAGAATGATTATCACAAATGCCACTATCACGACTCTTGCACTTTGGGGCCATTATTAAGTAAAATAAGGGTTACTTGAACACAGGCACTGCAATGCCAAGACAGTTATCTGGTAATCAAGACTGCTACTGACTAGTGAGCAGGTAGCATAAACAACATGGAGATGCAAGATTTCTGAAACTACTCAGAATGACATGCAATTAAAATCAATGAGTTGCTTATTTCTGGAATTTTCCATTTAATATCTTCAGGTTGCAGTTAATCACAAGTAACTGAAACCCAAAAAGCAAAACCATGGACAAAGGGGAGAATACTGCACACACTCAGATGCATAGGCATGCATGTGTGTGCATGCATGCATGCACAGGCGTGCACACACACACACACACACAATCTTATGCCCTGTTCCCCACATGGCCAACTGTCATGGGATCCTTGAGGGGTTGCTTTTCCATCCGGAAACTTCTGTGGCTAGTGGTGCCTTTGCCTGAGTTTTGCTCAGCCTGCTGGGCTCATTCCACACACTCGGCCTGGCAGCTGCACTCAGCTCATGCTACTGTCCTGGATCACCTGCCAAGAGCGAGCCAGGAGTGGAGCAGTGAGGGGTGTGTGAACAAGTGGGGGGTCTAGCCGCTGTGCACAGCCAGGCATGCCGGCTGTTGGGGGCAGACAGCTCCAGGTGCTGGTACAGATGCCAGCTCTGTGCAAGGCTTCAGCAGGACCGCAAGAAGCTTCCACTGCAGGTGCTGGGGAATGCAGTGGTGCCTGGAAACTTGGAGATGCCAGGAACCACAGGGCCCCAAAGAGGGCATCACAGCCCTGGCTCGAGGAACCCCTAGGTCTGGGGTCCCTGAAGAGCCACAGCTCTTCTCTCTTTCTCATCACCCACAACATGGTGAGTGTGTGTGTGTGAGTGTTTCAGTTCTGTTGGTGTTACAGCTCTTTCAGTCCCACCATTTGGTGGATCTGGAGTTTTTGTCCCATGTCCAGGAAGAATGAGGTATGTGGACAACTGCAGGGTGAGCAAGGCAGAGAGGAGCTTCACTGAGCAACAGAACAGCTCTCAGAACACTGGAAGTAGGTAGGTCCTTTCTGCCAGGAGGTCATTTCAACTAGTCGAGGACACCTGAGGTGGGTAGCTCCTTCCCGTAGCTGGTAGTCCCAATGTCTGTGTGACTCTGGCTGAGCCCTGGGGTTTTTATGGGCTCAGAAGGGAGGATTGTGTGCTAACTGGTCCGTAAGTGGCCATGGGTAGGTCTGGAAAAAGCACCATCCAATTGGCCAAAGGGTCATCAATGAAGTCCTCACTCTGGGCCTCCTACTTCACCCAGAACTGGCAGCCTGGCCTCCAGGCTTCAGGTTATTCCTGGCTTAAAGGTGTGGTTTCTCTGCAGAATTGCACCTTACTGCCCAGGGGCAGAACCTGTCTGCCTCCCACTATCAGCATGCTATCCATGGCACCCAGGCTGTTTGTGCTGAGGGGTGCCTGCAGTCCCACACCAAGATGCCCTCAGTCCCCTCCCTCTGGCCTTTCTCCTGCACATGTTGGCACCCAAAGTCTGGAGGGGGCCAAGGTGGTAGGGGGGCTGGTGTGTCAGTGCTGCCCAGACCATGCACACACCCAGCCGGGTCATGACAGTGCCCAGGTGCAGCCACAACTTTATTCCACACCCGAGTGGACTCTGGGGGCAAGGAGAAGCCAGGGAGTGGGAGCAGGCACTTCTAAGCCTGTGGGGCAGGGGCTTCCTGTGACCCTGAGAGTGCAGGGATGCCTGGGTCTGGAGCCACAGCTAGGCAGCTGCAGCTGTGTCCAGGATGTGCTCCCACTCTGCCAACTCTGTTGGGGGCATGGCTCCTGCCTGTTCCGGGTTCCCGCTGTCCTTGCAGAGCACACAACCCCAGCCATGCCTCCCCATCTGCAGCCAGCATCTTCACAGCAGCAGCTCAAGATGGGCTGCCACTACCACCACAACCATGAGGCCTCAGCTAAGACAGCTCCTTCTGTGACCAATGTCAGTCCTGTCGCTGAAGTGAATGAATGCTTGTTCTCAGACTACACCGTGCAGATTGTCACCCCATAAAACCTCATCTCTTTCTGTTCTGCCTAGCAGGACCTCCAGCTTGAAAGTAGGGAAGGCAAGGCAGGGGCAAGATGTGCTCTATTACCCTTGAAATTTCATTCTAGAGCTGTGCAGTCTCATAGAACTTTCTGCAATGACTGAAATGCTCGATAGTCCTTACAAGCCACATGTAACTACTGAGCATTTGAAATGTGGCTAATGTGAGTGAAGAACTGCATTCTTCTTTTTTTTAATGTGAACTACATTTAAATAGTCACATGTGGTTGGTGACTACTTATTTAACAGCACAGTTCAGCACAGCACAGTATTTGATAATGAAGAGGCCTCTTGAATGACATCTTCTGGATCAGTACCTATCCCAGATAGGAGTAAATAACGCCCCCACCTCCCCGCCTGCTGACCAGGATTGCACCATCATTATCCATCCTCTGCCTTTCAAAAGGGAAAGAATTTGGAAGGATGAGCCTATCCTCTTTGCTGAATATCCCATTCTTCACCTGCTTTCCCCCATATTCCTCCCTTTCTCCACATCCTGAGACTTCTCAGGAAGGGCCTAGACCTCTATTTGAAGAGACAGAATTGAGAAGGTTTGGAACTTACTGCCAAAAGAATGAAGCAAACGTGCTCCTGGAGCATGTATAAATAAAGCACATATAAATGGAAAGCAGAATATGAAAAATGGCATTTCACTCTGTTTGCTGCTATGACAAAAATACGTGTGCAATTGGGGAATGAATGTATATTTTCTTAGATTAAGAAGTTACAGTAAATTTTCTTTGATGTGGATATAATATTGTGATTATGTAAGACAAGTTTCTTGTTTTTTGGGGATGCATGCTGGAAGATTTAGGAATAAAATGCCATGATATAATATGAGTGTGTGTGTGTGTGTGTGTGCACGCACACACACACACGTGCATACATGTAGGCATATGAGCACCCAAACATCAAGATAGACACATATGTAATACACGTATAGATACATACATAGAGTAGATAAATTGATGCATTGACAAATACATTGTTTAGATACATGTATTGCCTACATACACACATACATGCATAGATTAGATGGTAGATACATAGATGTAAATAAATGATAGGGCAAACTGTCTATAATTGTTGAATATTAGAGTGGGCATAGGGGTGCTCATAGGGAAAACGTGATGGACAACAGAACTACTGCTAATAAAAACTGCTTTTATTACTGCTGAGTGGAGGCCTCTTAAGGCCAGTGTGAGAAGTGGGTGGGTGTTGCTTTACCAGCCCCTCCAATCAGGTGATGTGCCGGAGAGGCGTCGAGGCAGGGCCAGGCAAGGTCCACACAGGAGGGAGCAATCACAGGAAGGAGGAAGGAGCCACAGTCTGTATGGGCAGGACAGTAAGGACAATGGGCAGGATGGTATTAGATCCTCCCTATGCCATCTCCTTCCCACTCCTGCCTGATTCCAAGCCATACAGTAGTGGGCAGCCAGGCCAGAGCAGGGCCTGAGAGCCACTAAGACTGGCCAGGGGACAGTGGGAGGAAGGGCAAGGAAGGCAAAGCAGTCCTGAGTCCAGGGAATTTGGCTGTGGGGGCAAGTGGCCTGTGGGGACAAATAGAGAGAGCTTGGGGTTATTGCTCCCACCCCACCTCTCAAAGTCACTATGGGAGAGAGGCTGAGACATCAGTTTCCCACCCTGCATATACACACTTGAATCCCAGTCTCACACCCTTTACCTGCTATGGCTGTCAGTGATACCATAGACTCAGGGGTTACTAGTCTCCGTAACTTTGTGGACCATGCAAAGAATGAGGAAAGCTGTATTGAGATGCCTTTGATAATCCCCAGTGGAGATCCATGCCCTCCTGGAGGTTGAGTCAGTCGGCCCTCCCCACATCCTCCAGGACTGAGGTCTGGCCTGAATTCTTACCCCAGCAGGGCTTGAGACAGGCTTTAGGTGGGGTGTCACTCAGACACCTTTCTGGTGCTGTTGCCCAGCACAGCTGATAGCAGGAGGGACCCAGTGGTTCCAGGGCAGGCAGGGCTGCTGTGGGCACACTGCCAGGGGACTGCTAAAAAAAATAGCAAGAGAAGAACCTTAGCTTCCAGTGATGCCTCCTGTAGAGAAGGCCAGGACCCCAGAGCTGCCTGCCACCCAAGTAGTATCCTGCACAACTCCAGAGGGCACCTTTCATATAGTAGACTTCAGGATAGTACTTTCTTGACATGAACACTGTGGGGACCTGGAGAGCCAGAGATCCTGGCTCAGGCCAGAAATGGAAGAGCCCATGAGCCCTTCAGTCTTCCCAGGGCACAGACTCCCCTCTCCTCCCGAGTACCTGTGCAGAGATGATTCCTGGGGCAACCCTTGGTACAGTCAGCCCCTGGGAAGCACCTATAAAATGAGAGTGAATCCACTCAGAAGGAGGAATTGGGGTTGGGGACGGGAGGAGTGTGGTGAGAGGCAGGAAGGTTGGATACAAAGAGGTTCTAGGAAAGTCAGCCACTTCTGGCAGGGGTGTGAGGAGATGGCTATTTTAACCCAAAACTGTCCTCTTCCCCAAGACGGGTCCTTGGGAAACTGGAGAAGAATGATTAAATTCCAGTGATGGTACTGGGGACAGTGCAGCCTTAAGAGTGGGGACTCTGTGTGCCCAGCATCTAGCACAGGGCCTGGCATTTGGGAGATGCTGAGTAAATGTTGGATGGATGGGTGGATGGATGCATAGATTAATGGAAAGATGGATGGATGGATGGATGGATGGATGCATGGGTGCATGGGTGGCTGGATGGATGCATGGGTGGATGGATGGATGAATGCATGAGCAGATGCATGGATGGATGCATGGGGAGATGCATGAATGAATGGATGGATGGATGGATAAATGGATAGGTAGATAGGTGGGTGAGCAGGTGGGTGAGTGACTGGCTGGCTGGATGGATGGATGGATAGATGGGTGGATGGATAAATGGATGGATGGATGGAGGGATGGATGGATGGATAGATGGGTGGATGGATAAATGGATGGATGGATGGAGGATGGATGCATGGATAGATGGGTGGATAAATGGGTAGCTGGGTGGATGGGTGGGTGGGATGGGTGGATGGTGCATGGATGAATGGATGGATGGATAGATGAATGGATGGATGGATGGATACATGGGTGGATGGATAAATGGATGGATGAATGGAGGATGGATAAATGGATGGATGGATGGAGGATGGATGGATGGATGGATGGATGGATAGATGACTGAGCAGGCAGATGGATGATGGTGCAGAGAGATCACCTGGCAGCTGCATTTCCCACTTGAGCTTCTCTTGCCGACGCCATTTGGCTCTTCTGTTGGAAAACCAGACCTGAGCGAGGACAGGGACAATGCAGCTGGCTGTACTTTATGCTGCCTGTCACCTGCTGATCTTACCACATGTTCCTAGCCTGAACTCAGAATGTTGACCCTTCCTTGGGCCGGACATCCTCCCTCCCTGATCTAGCTTTTGCTCTCTGGACCCTTCCTCAACTCAAAGATTTGGGTTGGGGAAGAGAGGAGAGCAATCAGCAGAAGGTGAACAAGGAGGATCTCATCTCTGATTGTTGCTCCAAACAAGTTTGCTTCCAATTTCTCACCTCCCTTCTCCACCTCATTGGAACCCAAAGCCCTGGCCGGCCCAGACTCTTCCTCCTTGTGGTTTGTGCACAGTATTGCAGAGGTCACTCACCCTCACCGTGTCCTCAGGCAGAGAGGTGGCAGCAGCCAGCTTTCCACGGGCCACTGAATCAGGATACTGCCCACGATGGAACTCTGCAGAGATCAAGGCTCACAAAGTAAGGGCACCGGGAGAGGAGCAAGGCATGGGTCTTGCTCAGGCAACACTCCCCATCTGCTACAACCCCAAACTGCCTTCCTCCTCAAGGCAGGGCCACTCACAGCATGCACCTCTCAGGCTTTGCCCACAGGCGTCAGGGCCACTGTCCCTGTGTCACACTGAGGACTCTCTGACCCTCCATCTGCCCCAGCCCAGCACCTTTCTCCAGTGCCTCTGCTTGGCTTGGGGAGAAGATAGTCCGATTCCGGTGGCCGGTCCCTGGGTGGGGACCCCGGGGAGTCTCAGAACCACTATGGGGAGTGAGGAGAGCTGGAGCCAAAACAGCTGAAAAGGAAGACAACAGTTTGTGGTGGTTTGTGATGGTAATTCCTCTGGTCAGATGGGGTCCTTGAGTCTCTGGGGCTGCAGCCAGGAGATACTATGGGTAGAAGAGCAGAGCCAAGCTGGTGGGGCATTCATAGTTACTTAGAGGTCACTGCAGGGTCACTTGGTGGAAAGGGTGCTCAATACCATGGTGGGGTGCACGCTTAATGTGCAGGGGTTTGGAGGGACCAGCAGCAGGCTTGTTCCGGGGGTGTGTGTGTTATCCCAAAGAACATGCATGATGCTCTAAGAAGCTATGCACGGGGCAGAGGGAGGGTATAAGATGCAGTCCTGCCTCTTTTTCAATAGATCCTGTGAACCCAGGGGCTAGGGGACCTGGGTTCTGTTCCAGGGCCTGCCATCAACTAGCTGGTGAACTTGGGTAAATCACTTCACTTTTCTGGACCTCAATTTTCTTCTGCTGGGAGAGAATGAGACTCCCTGCCTGGTCCTCCTTACTGGGTTGTTGTGAGGCTGATCCAAGAAAGAACGAGAAAGGGCTTTAAGAACTATAAAATGCTGGAGATTTGGTTCTGATTAGCCCTGGGGACAACTCCAAGACCCACCTGGTGACCTGAGCTGTGTCCACAGTAGTCCCTGGTCCTCCTGTAATGCCCGCAGGACTCGGTTGATGGAGGAGACCTGGGAGTGTCAGGGTGTTGAGTGGAGAGATGGTGCTTAGACTCAGGTCTATACCCTGAGGACATTGCCCTTAATATCCTTTTCCCCGTCTGTCTCCACCTACACATTGCTCCCAAGGGCAGCCTCGTCTCTCTCTCTCTATGCTTTCTCCTTCCCAATTCTCTTATTAACACCACTTTTCAAAAGAAAAACTTATGGGTCAGAAGAGCCCAGGAGCCCTGTCACCAGCTTGGGATGCCCACATTGCCAAATAAGAAAGGTTCTTTGTCTCCCCAGAAAGCCTCTTTTCCAGCCCCAGTGTGGGGAGGGAAGGGTACTTACACTGGGAGTCTTGTCCTGGGTGCAAAGCCCTTCAGCACAAAGCTGGCGTTGGATTTCCCAGGCAAAGAGGGCTGGACACTCACCCTTCAGCTGGGCAATTCGAGCAACCACAGGGGGTGTAGCCAGCCGTGGCTTGCTTCCCCCAATGCCCTTGGGCTCCAAGACACCTGTGCGGTAGTAACGCCCTAGGATCTTGCTCACACAGCCGTTAGATACCTGATTCAGGTGAGAAGCAGGGACAGGTGAGGCATGATGGGCAGAAGGAAGGAGAGTGTCCCTGGGACAGGAGGAGGCTATAAGACAAAGCCAAGACTTACTGGACCAGGCCATGGAGTTGGGAGTCCAGCCTCACCTTTGAGGGCCTGAAGCTCACCTTTTCAACCTCCAAGAGGATCTCCCAGGAAGTGACCCAAGTCCCAAAAGCCCTCGGAGCCTGCAACAGCCCCAGGCTCTTGCCTTCAGAGGAGCCCTTTCTCCCTGCTTCCTGTCCCCATCACTGGGTAAAGGTGCTGGCCCATTACCTTAAGGCTCCGTGAGATGTCACAGGGCCGCATTCCACTGACTGCTAGCCGCACAATCTGCTGCCGGGTATCCAGAGGCAGGGGCCGGCCGTTCACAAAGAGTCCTCCCAGCTGGTTCATGCTGCTGATCCCTGGACGTGAGACAGATGTATCCACACACCACCTCTCCCACTGCCCTGCCCGCCTGTGGAGAGGGTCACTCAGGCCCCTCCAGCCTGGCTTGCCACCACTGAGTGCATCCTCTCCTGGGAGACTGCATCCTTGCTGCTCCCAGGCTGTCAACGCAAGCCACTTTCTTTAAGAGATGGCTCACAGGTGAGTCTTTGTTCCTTGCCCATACCCGCCAACTCTCCTGATCTAAGGGAAGCAGGACAGGGCAGGAAGGGAGGGACTGGAAAAAGCTTCCCCAGAACATTGGCCAACAGCAGATGAAACAGTTGATGGAAGCAAAGCCCTGAGGTCTTCCCTTGTCTCTGTTGTCCTCCCTGTCTTCCCACTTCCCCCAGGCTCCTCACCGTCCTGATGCATGCTCCAGGCTGACCCTCCTCAGAAGGATGAGACTCCAGCTGGGAAGCCTGGGAAGGGAAGTTCCTTCTAGGAGCTCCTTTTCCAGCTTGGGGGCTGGCTCTGCAATAACGGGGGGTTATTTGGGTGAGGTCTTTTGCTTGAAATCGTCCTGGGAGGTAGTGTTTTGTGATAGAGGGTCAGGTTTCTAAAATTTGCCAGTGGGTTGGCTAAAATCAGAAAATTCTAATTCCTTTTATTTAAATCTTTGTGTGATAAAAACTAAAACACTGCAGGTTGGCTGAGGACTGGATCTTTCTTGAAGTCCTGATAAGGGGCTGGGAGGATTGAGAGGGTTCTCATTTCCTACACATTCATTACAAAAGGTTGGGGAGGTAGAACTGGATGATGCTTTCAGATATTCAAGATTTCCCCATTCCAAATGGACAGCTGTTGTCTCCAGCTGCTCCTAAGCCTTCTCAGCCCTGGATGACACACCTGAGCCAGAGATTCTGGGGTCCTCAAGTTCAGGGGTCCACCTTCACTATTAGGCAGTCCTCAGTTGGGCTCTCCAAACTGCCAGCCAAGTGCTGCACTTCAGAAAGGCTCGCTCCTGTTTTTTTATACTCTCCAGGAAGCTCTAGGGAAACTGGGACTCAGCTCTAACCCACCAGGCATTGAGGCTCTGGTCCTACACACTGGGCATAGAGATGAACACGCCTGAAGAGTCGACTTCTCCTAGGAGACTCATCTCTTAGCATCTCTAACCTGCTGAGATTGTTCATTCTGTTCATTCTCTGAAGAGTTCTAGATCTCACAGTGAAGCTTCAATTTCAGAGACCATCTTTCTGGTATCAGACACTCATTCATTCAACTAACATTTATCAAAGGCATATTGAAGGGAATGAGAAGCAGGAGAGGACTGTCCGCTGACCAACACAGAAACCATCATGAGCCCAAGAGAGACTCTGAGCAACAAGGGACACAGGTCCCACAGGCCACCATACCTCTTCTACTTTCACTAGTAATTAATGGGAGTTGAAGATGCCTCCTTTCATGCCTGGAACCCTGGTAGTGCTGGAGATCACCCCAAGGAACAGCTTATGCATAGAATTTTCTTATAATAAGCGTGCCATCTGGGCTCAGTTAATTCATCTGCAGTTATATGCTGAATAAAGTATTAAGCACCAGCACATTGCTGGTTGTTCAGGATGAAGGCAGTAAACAGAAAAGTGTAAAGTCATTGCTCTCCAACAGATTAGAGAGCAACTGGAGAAAGGAGACTAGCACCAGTGAAACAAAGAATTACAAAGAGTTTGGAATCCAGAGTCTACTTTTTAAGTTCAGTAGCTAAATTAGCTTTTACTCACTTGTTTCTAGGTAGGTAGAGGCACAGACCCCTTCAAATTCTCATCTTTCCAAAAATTCGGGAAAGAAGGCAGAGGTTTTCCAAAGAGAAAACTGAGGCACAGATTGGCATTGCCACAAGTCAGGGGCTGTCCAAAGACTAAAATTCAAGGTTTAGAAGCCAGTTCCTCACCAGAAGCTACAATTTCTGGCTCCTAATCCTGGGCTCTCTTTCTCTTCTCCCACCCCCGCTTCATGTTTGTGTAATTGCCACAAAAACAATGGAGAGAGGAGAGTCAAGCAGGACTGTAAAGGGCTGTGCCAAGACAGGGTGAAGGAGCTCCAAATATCAGCCAAACCCTAAATCCTTCATGGGACTCAGTTCTCCTAAGTGACCAGAATTCAAAGGAGCAGTAGGGATGCAGGTTCAGTATCCAAACCTAAATAATCTCCAAACCTAAATCAGTATGCCCCAACTCACAAATAGAAACCCCATTCCCAATAGCCACACCACACGTTTCCAACATTCATATTAACATGTCTGAAAAAATAACTGGTACTTCCAAGATAGAAAAACAGGAAAGGGGGTGGAAGGGGCAGGAGGGTGGTAGCTGCAAAGGCAGAGTGGGAGAGAAGTTGGGTTTGGCCACACAGAAGCATGGAGACAGCATGAGAGGCAGGGCAGACAATGAGCCTGCAGGTGAGCTACCTGTGTGGAGGAAATGAGGTGGGAGCTTCAGTGGGAGGTCTCAGCTTCTGAGACCCCTGCAGGCTCCAGGGGTGATGATGGTCTGGTCTTGGTAACAGCCTCCACTCTGCTCCTGCTTCAGTCCTGCCAGGGGGTCCAGAGCTACAGAGAGCCCGTGCTCAAGAACAGAGGGCAGCCTTCTGGGAGTAGCCAATGATGTCACAGGCCATGAGCAGAGGAGAGAGGAGGAGGGAGGTGTGCATGGGCTGACTGACACCAGCCCTGAGGCAGGGCAAACCACAGCCAATGACCCACTGTGTCCTTCCATGGGGAATCCTCAGAGCCCTCTTTGTGTCCATCTACCACCCTGAAGCAGGGACAGAGCCATTCTCATACAGGCAAAAGTGTACCCACACAAGCACCAGTATACCTGAAGGGCATGCTGAGCATGGAAGATGGGGAACTTCAGGTTGTGTTCTTAAGGCTTTGAATACACAGAAGCAAAAAGATGCCTTCCCCAACCACCAACACAGCTTCCCAGCCAGAATGCACATGCATGGGCTTTGGGGTCAACTCCTGAGTCGTGTGTGTTGCTATAAAAGATAAATGAGTATACAGACTGTTGCCTAAATACTGACTGAGTTGGCTCCTAGCACTCTGAGATAATGAGAGTGAATGGAGAAGAGTGTGAAGAGTGTGTGTCACCTAGCACCAGCTGTCCCCAGAGAGTGTCCTCACCAATTCTCCAACTGACTCCTTGACTGAGGTGACACCAAAGGTGAATTCTTGCCTGGAAATGGAAGGATCCTGGACTTCAGAACACTGACAATGGTAGTGGTGGTGGAAATGAGCCTCAGGATAGTCAGAGATGCATGTGGGTGTTTATAAGGAGGCTTGCAGCAGGATTTTCCTTCTTCCATCTTTAGATGTTATCAGGCTCCATTCTGTTAGGGATCTGATGCTTTTAGACTCTAAGTTAGTAATGGCACTGCTGTTTCCACAAAGGTTACCTGGGTCATTGGCGAGGTCAGAGGCATCGGTAGCTGGGCATGTGGTACCTGTGGAGTGGGATGCTGGAAGTGAAACACAGCCTCTAGTGCATGGAGGTTTTGTTGCCAGTCATCAGGGTCTTGGGCAGATGGTCTTTGGGTCCATTCCACACCTCAGAGTCTGTGAAACCATGGCAAAAGTTAGACTGGAAGTAAGCAGGGTGTAGGGCAATAAGACTAGACCCAGAAATCAGAGAATGGAAGACGTATGTCGTTGGTAAATGTTTTGAGGTTTTGGGGGTGAAAGTGGTTGTTGTGCATTCAGCTTGATCCTAGGGTTGGGAACTCTTGCTCTCAAAGGCCAAATATCACATAAGTGAGTTTTCCACTTTACCCTGACACATACTCTCTTCCTCTTCCACCCTCCTCCAGCATCCTCAGGCTGGTCTTGGGGTACAAGGGAGACTACAGAGGGTGATTTCAGGACCTCGGGCAGGATAGCATTTGCCCAAGTGTCCTTACAGCCCATTCCATCCCCGGGCAGCTGGGGACTGCTGGTCACTCTATTTAGCCATGCCTGGGTGGGAGGAGGTCCCCAGTAAGGCCTGTGGTAGCCCTGCTCCTAGTCCCCCATTCCTGCCTCATCCCTCCCCGCTAGATCTGCCCCTGCGTCTAGGGGCTCAAGGCTTATGTCCTGACCAGCTATTCCTATAGACAGCTGCATGAGGGTGGAGATAGGGGTATCAGGGGGAGCAAGGACAAGCCCTGGCAGATGGTGGTGGCAGCGATTTACCCCATAAACTACCCTCTCCCTCCGCCTTTATGACGCGCTCTTGGGTCTGAACAAACAGAGGCTTTCGACCTAGAGATGATGGGGGAGGGAAAAGTGGTAAAGGGCCCTGGCAGGGGGGCCTAGAGAGCCCAAAGGCTCTGCCACTCAGCCCTCTGCCCAGCGCGCTAGACTGTTTGAGGAGCAAATATCTGCCTTCACTGTCTGACTCTCTCAACCACCCCCACCGGGTTTGGGGCTAATTGTCCCTCATTAGCTGGGCCCAGGCCCCGGGCTGCCGCCAGCCCCCGCCATCTGCTCACAATTATACATTAACTCAAAGGTCTTGCCACCCGCCAACAGGCTGTGCGCCCCTCTCCGGGGCCAGCCGTGGCCATTCCAGCCTGTCCCTCGCCCTGATGTAGAGCCCTGATCTCTGGCTTCTTCTGCCCTTAGGAGTCCCTGGTAGAAAGGCCCGTGTCTGTAGGGAAAGTCCTGTCCTCAGGAAAGGTGGCTGGAGTTCCCCTGCCTTCCTCAAGGGACCAGAGGGCGAGCCAAGCCCGTGCGTAAAGCTGGAGAGGACTGGGCGCGGCCAGCGCAGAGACCCGCTGGCGTTGGTCTGACACCTCGTCTTGGGCTCTTGGCACCTGTTGTGGGAGGTAACACCAGCTCTAGGCTGTTTCCACCCCTCCCTATGGTGCATTTTCGTAGGCTGTGGGGTCCTGGGCCCCTTCTTCTTTTTCTCCGGAAAGCCCCATCTCCTGCCAGCCCTCAGCTTTCCAGAGCGCACGCGCCACCTGTCCAAAACCGCTCGCTGGCGGCCTGTGCCTCCCACTTTAAAGTCAAAGTGATTTCCTTGCTACAAAAATACGGGGGCTATTCGAGTTCCCTGAAAATTCTGAACTTGAGACCCTCACGCTAAAGTCGCGCTACCCCCGCAAAGCTTTATGCAGTTACCCTACTCTCCCAGCCCAGCCCCTGCTCTGACACCAAAACTCCCTCCCTGCAAATCCCTGCAGTCTCCTGCTCAGCTTCTGGGAGGCTGGCACCCGGATCCCTCCCTCTGAACGCCCCAGGGAGGGAGGAAGGCGCACACCCTCCCAACTGTAACTTTGAACTCGGGGCACAGAAGAGCCCTCCCTTTCCCCCTGTTTTTCATCATGAGCTTCTAACCTCTGAGCTCAACCTTGCCTCATATTTCTGTCAGGGCTAGGGTAGATGAGGCGGGATGTTGAGTCTGTACTTCCCCAGACTAACTCCCAACAGAGCTGGGTTGTTCAGGGACTAGAGCCTAGGGCCTAAGGCGGCCAGGAGGAAGCCTATGGGGGATGTGAAGGGCAGGCTGTGCAGAGCCCAGCCCAGAGCCACCAGGACCTGCAGCCACCATGCGCCTCTGACCGCCCTTGGAGAGTTTCTCCTCGGGTCTGCCTGTGCACCAAATCCGCCAGTGTGGGGAAGGTGCTGCTTCAGGGCTGCGGTGTTCACACCCACGCTGATAACTGAAAACTGGAAACCTGAAGTTCGTCTGTTCCATGAGATCTGCCAGCTCTGCGCTCCTAGAAGCTTTCCTCACCCCACTGTGCCCCACTTTGCATGGGGTGGAAGATCTGGGGAGGCAGCTGCAGTTTGTTTTTCTTTCATTTTCTTTCTTTCTTCTTTCTCTTTTCTTTTTTTTTTTTTTTTAAGACCTCTATGGTTTGACTCCGGGATGTTTGTTTTTAAGTAAACATTATTTCAATGAATCTTATTTTTTAGGACAGCTTGAGATTTACAGAGACACTTCAAAGATAGTACAGACAGTTCTCATATGACCCACACTGCATTCCCTTCATTATTAACATCTTACATTGGTATGGTACATTTATTATAACTAATAAACTAATGGTAAATATGTTATTATTACCTAAAGCTCATACTATCTTCAGATTTTCTCAGTTTTACCTGAATGTTCTTTTTCTATGCCAGGAACCCATCCAGGAGCCCGCTTTCCATTAACCATCATGTCTGTGGCTCCTCTTGGCTGTGACAGTTTCTCAGACTTTGCTTGTTTTTGATGACTTGGACAGTTTTGAGAAGTCAGGTATTTTGTGGAATGTCCCTCAATGGGGATCTATGCTTTTCTCATGATTAGGCTGGGGTTATGGATTTGGGAGAAGAAGACTGAAGAGGTAAAGTACCATTTTCATCACATCATACCTGGGCTTTGGGGTCAACTCCTGAGTCATTACATCATGTTAAGGGTACATACTGTCAACATGGTGTATCTATCACTGTTGATGGTGACCTTGAGCACCTGGCTAGGGTAGTGTTTTTCAGATTTGTCCACTAACATTACTATGCCCCCCTTTCCTAATGGCACTTTTCTGAAGGAAGTCATTGTGCACAGCTCACACTTAATGAGTGAGGAGTTATGCTCCACTTACTTGAGAGTGGAGTGTCTGCATAAATCATTTGGATTTTTCTGCTGGAGCGATCTCTTTTTTTTTCTCCCATTTATTTATATCAATATGGACTTATTTTATTCTAAAGAAATGTGTTTTATTTTGGGGTGTTATAATACAATATACTACTTTATTTTGTTGATCAAATTATTCCACCTTTGACAATTGGGAACCCTTTCAGTTGACTCCTGTGTCCTTTGGCATGCCCCCATTATTGTAGGGTTTGAATTTTTTTGTTTGTTTCTTTTGGGGATTTTTTTTTTTGTACTTCTTTACTTTCTGCAACTGCAAGATGCTCCAGGTTATCTTGTATATTCCCTGCCCCAGTCCTAGAATCAACCATTCTCCAAGGAGCTCTGGTTCCTTCTATGGAAGAATGGTATGAGAAACCAAGATCTGGACCCTAGGTATGCTTGTTGCTACTGGGGTGTTAGTGCTTCTCTGTTCTCTCAGTTGACCGGGCAAAGAAATATGTGTGTGTATACTGACCCACGTATATACACATATCTTTAATATTTCTATATGTAACCACTTGTATCTAAGAGTTCACACTGATGTCTCCAACTCTAATCCATTATTACATGGATCATTCTGGTTTCCACCCTGCTTATCTGTAAGCTCCCACTCCAGCAGTGAGACACCTGGCTCCCATAATCCATCATCTATTACTTAAGTGCCCAATTCCAGCATATATTATTGTGGCATCTGAATTGTTAACACAAACCATATAGAAAAATGAAAAAACTTTATCAACTGGAGTACAATGCTTTTGTACAATTTATTTTACCTTAAATTTACAGACTCTGTTCATTCCCAAAGTTACTTAAATCAGTAACTTTACCCCCACTCCCTTCAGTTAGGTGGTTTCATATATCTGTAATACAGTTAGATTATTTTGTCACATTCTGCATTCTATTTTAGGATCCCCTCACCTTCGATATGGCTTTTAAAAATTTGCATACATTAAGGTTCACTCTTTGTGCTGTAAAGTTCTATAGTTTTTGACAAATGCATAATGTTATGTATCCACCGCTACAGTATCATACAGAATAGTTTCACCATTGTAAGAAACCCTGATGCTTCACCTGGTAACCATTGATCTTTTTACCATTGCTGATTTTTTTGTTTTTTGGGGGTTTTTTGCCTTTTCCATGATGTCATATAATGGAATTAGAGAGCATATAGCATTTCCAGACTGGCTTCTTTCACTTAGCAATATGTGTTTAAGTTTTATCCATGTCTACTCATGGCTTGAGAGCTCATTTCTTTTTAGTACTGAGTAATGTTTTATTGTATGGATGTACCACAGTTTATCCACTCACCTATTGAAGGATGCCTTGGTTGCTTCCAAGTTCTGGCAATTATAAATAAGGCTACTATAAACATTTATGTGCAAGTGTGCAAGTTTTTGCGTGAACATAAATTTTCAACCCATTCAATTAAATACAAAGAAGCACAATGGGTTGTATAGCAAGACTATGTTTAGCTTTGTTAAAAAAAAAAAAACTGCCAAACTGTTTTCCAAAGTGACTGCACCATTTTGCATTTCTAGCAACATAGATGATAGTTCCTGTCACTTTGCATCCTTGCCAGCAATTGGTTTTGCCAGTTTTTTGTATTTCAGCTATCCTAAAAGATATAACGGAATTTCATTGTTGTTTTAATTTGTAATTCTCTAACAACAAATGATTTGGGGCATCTTTCCGTATGCTTATTTGCCATCTGTACACATTCTCTGGTGAAGTTTCAGTTCAGACATTTAACCCATTTTTGTTTGTTTGTTTTTAAGAGATGGAGTCTTACTATGTTGTCCAGGTTGGATTCAAACTTCTGGGCTCAAGTGATCCTCCCACCTCAGCCTCCCAGGTAGCTGGGATTACAAGCATACATACTCCACTGTGCCCAGCTTTGCCTACTGTTTTTTTTTTTTTTTTTAGATGGAGTCTCACTCTGTCGTCCAGGCTGGAGTGCGGTGGTGCGATCTTGGCTCACTGCAAGCTCTGCCTCCCGGGTTCACGCCATTGTCTTGCCTCAGCCTCCCGAGTAGCTGGGACTACAGGTGCCTGCCACCACGCCTGGTTAATTTTTTGTATTTTTAGTAGAAACCGAGTTTCACCATGTTAACCAGGTCAGTCTCAATCTCCTGACATCATGATCCGCCCCCCTCAGCCTCCCAAAGTGCTGGGATTACAGGCGTGAGCCACCGTGCCCAGCCTGCCCACTTTTTAATTGGGTATTTTTTATTTTTGAGTTTTAAGAATTCTTTGTATATTTGGGATACAAGTCCTTTATCAGATATACGTTTTGCAAATATTTTCTCCAAGTCTGTGGTTTGTCTTTTGATTTTCTTAACAATGTTTTTTGCAGAGCAGAAAATTTTAATTTTAATAAAGTCCGATTTATCAATTTTTTTTCATTGGTCATGCTTTCGGTTTACATCTAAATACTCATCACCAAATCTGAAGTCATCTATATTTTCTTCTGTGTTCCCTTCTAGAAGTTTTAAAGTTTTGCATTTTACATCTAGATTTATAAACCATTTTGAGTTAATTTTATGAAATGTGTAAGATCTGTGTCTAAGTTCATTTTTTAGCATATGTTCCAATTGTTGAACATTTGTTGAAAAGACCACCCTTTCTCCACTGAATTGCCTTTGCACCTTTATCAAAGATTAACTGGCTGTATTTGTGTGGACTCTCTATTCTGGGCTCTCTATTCTGGGCTCTCTATTCTGTTCCTTTGATCTATGTGTCTGTTCTTTCACCAACACCATACTGTCTTGATTATATAGCTTTATAGTAAGTCCTGAAATTGGGTAAAGTGAGTCCTCTAACTTTATTCTTCTTCCACATTGTATTGGAATCTATGTCCTTGCCTTTTCATATAAACTTTAGAATCAATTTGTCAAGATCTATAAAATAGTTTGCTGGGATTTTGATAGGGATTTCATTGAGTCTATAGATCAAGTTGGGAAGAATTGACATTTTAATAATATTGAGTTTTCCAATTCATAAACATGAACTATATCTCCATTTATTTAGATCTTCTTTGATTTATTTCATCAGAGTTTTATAGTTTTCCCCATAAATATCCTGTGTATATTTTGTTAGATTTATATCTAAGTATTTTACTTTTTTGGTGCTTCATTTTGATAAATGCTATCACTTAAAAATTCTAATTCCAATTGTTTATTGCTGGTATAAAGGAAAGCAACTGGCTTTTATAAGTTATCCTTGTATCCTGAGAAGTACTATTAATTAATTCCTGGAGGTTTTTGTTTGGTTGGTTGGTTCTTCAGAATTTTACATATAAACAATCATGTCTTCTGTCAACAAGGACAGTTGTATTTCTTCCTTCCCAATCTATGTATCTTTCATTTCCCTTTCTTGTCTTATTGCACCAGCTAGGACTTCCAATATGATGTTGAATAGAAGTGGTGAGAGAGAACATCTTTTCCTTGTTCTCAATCTTGGGTAAATGTCCAGTTACTCACCATCAAGTATGATGCTAGCTTTAGTTTAGTTTTATTTTTTTGTCTTCTGGAAATTTTATTCTGCTCATTGCTTATTTCAAACTTATAATTGTGCTATAATGCATTTTATTCTTTATTCTCTCTCTTATTTACTTTATTTTTATTTTACCTATTTCTGTCTATTTTTTAATTTTTCATCTTTTTTGGTTTTTTATATTTATTTTTATTTATTTTTTATTTTTTGTAGAGATGGGGGTCTCACTATATTGATCAGGCTCATCTTGAACTGCTGGCCTCAAGTGATCTTCCTGCATCAACCTCCCAAAGTTTTGAGATTACAAGTCTAAGCCACTACACCCTGCTTATAATGCATTTTAATATAATAGCTGGAAGAGCTAGTACCCTTTTCATTACTCTTTATTCATAACTTTTCTTATTCATCCACTCAAGTTTATTTTTCAGTTGAGCAATAGTATCATTTTGTCAAATTAAAAATTTTGAGCCAGGTGCATTGACTCACACCTGTAATCCTAGCAACTTGAGAGGCCAAGGGGGGTGGATCACTTGAGTCCAGGAGTTAAAGACCTGGGCAACATGGCAAACCCCACCACTATAAAAAAAAAAAAAAATTAGCCGGGTGTGGTGGAGCCTGCCTGTAGTCTCAGCTACTCAGGAGGCTAAGGTGGGAGGGTCACTTGAGCCCCAGAGGTGGAGGCCACAGTGAGCCATCATCATGCCACTGCACTCCAGCCTGGGTGACAGAATGAGACTGTCTCAAAAAAAAAAAAAAAAGATTGGACTGCATAATAATTAATTTAGAGAGAATTGTCATCTTCACAATATCAAGTATCCCTGTCCAAGGCAATATGTATTTTTTAATAGACTTTACTTTTTAGAGGAGTTTTAGGTTCACAACAAACTTAAACACAAGGTGCAGAGATTTCCCATATACCTTTTGTCCTACACATGCATAGCTCCCCCTGTTATCAATATCCCCAACCAGAAGGGTCTATTTGTTACAACTGATGAACCTAAGCTGTGGGATTTTTGTAGATTTCTTTATCAAATTGAGGAAGTTCTCCTCCATCCCTAGTTTGCTGAGCATTTTTATCATGAGTGGGTATTGGATTTTGTGAAATGCTTTTTTTACGTCAGCTGATATGATTATATGTTTTTTTTCTTCTTTAGCTTGTTGATGTGGTGAATTACATTGAATGGTTTTTGATGTGGAGCCAGCTTTGCAAACCTGAAATAAATCCCACTTGGTCATGGTGTATATTTCTTTTTATACAGTGTTGGATTTGATATGCTAATATTTTGTTGAGAATTTTTGCATCTAGGTTCATGAGCAACGTTGGTCTGTGTTTTCCTTTCTTGCAATGTCTTTATCTCTTGTATAAGGGTGATATTGGCCTCATAAAACAAGTTAGGAAGTGTTTCCTCAGCTAGCCAGCTTTGAGGGTGAGGATTTATCAAGCAGACGTAACTCAGGCTGAGAGACACATGAAGTTCATCTCCTATAACAGCATCTAGGACAGTATGGCTCAGTAATTAACAGTGGGAATTCTAGAAACATCAAACTTCAGTTCCTATCCCAGCCCTGTCATGCCGTCTGCATAATCTTGGATCAGTTAACTGTTAATTCAACAAATAATTATTGAACATGTGCCAGGCACTGGAATAACAGCAGTGAATAAAAAGGGCAGAAATCTCTGCCCTCTTGGAGCCTACATCCTTTTTTAAGCTTACATTTTAAAACTTTCTGTGCTTCATTTTTCTGCATGTGTAAAATAAAAATGACAATAGTAGCTACAACATAGGATTTTTGTGAATATTATATAAATTAACAAATGTAAAACATTCTATGTAAGTGTTTTATATTATTACTATTAATACTACTATTGTGCGCCGACAGTTAATATTATTATTTATTGACTGAGTTCAGTAGTTATAGTCTAGGAGACTCCCAGGCCATCCTCCCTGCTTTAACTCTGTGCTCCCGTTATTTCTGTCTCTCTGCTTCTTCAGTTGGCCTTTTTTATCTTTGGGATCACTAGCCTATTATATGAAACTCTTTCTCTGGCCTAGATTTATCTTGCCTAGGAGATAGTTGGGTGGCTATCTTTCTGCTGCTTTTGAAAACTACCAAAACTTTGCCTGGCGTGGTGGCTCATTCCCATAATCCCAGCATTTGAAGAGGCTATGGTGGAAGGATTGTTTGAGGGCAGGAGTTTGAGACCAGCCTGGACAACATAGTTTTTTGGTAGAGATCCCCATCTCAAAAGAGAGAGAGAGAGAGAGAGAGAGACAGAGAGACAGAGAGACAGAGAGAAAGGAAAGAAAGGAAGGAAGGAAGGAAGGAAGGAAGGAAGGAAGGAAGGAAGGAAGGAAGGAAAAGAAAGAAAGAAAGAAAAAAAGAAAGAAAGAAAGAAAGAAAGACAGACAGACAACAAAAAACCCCTGATAATTGTAATACCAGCAGCCTGGCAGACCGGCTGCATTGCCATCACCCTGGACTAGTTAGAAATGCCATAAAAGCTTGACCCATCCCCAGATCAGGAAGACAGATTTAAGCATTAGCCTCTTGTCTTCTTGCCAGTCTGCTTGCAGTAAAGCTTTCTTAAAAATGGCTAGGTGCAGTGGCTCATGCCTGTAATCCCAGCACTTTAGGAGGCTGAAGCTGGAGGATCACTTGAGCCCAGGAGTTCAAGACCAGCCTGGGCAACATAGTGAGACCCCATCTCTAAAAAAATTAGCCAGGCATGGTGGCACACACCTGTAGTACCAGCTCCCCTCCCAAGGAGGCTGAGGAGGTAGGATTCCTTGGGCCTGGGAAGTCGAGGCTACAGTGAGCAATGCTTGCACCACTGAACTCTAGCCTGGATGACAGAGTGAGATCCTGTCTCTAAAAAAATAAAAAGAAAAGAAAAATACCCAAACTTTTGCATTTTTTAAAGGGAAGGGGATAAGGAGCATAAGCCACCAATAGTCCAGGTCTTTGCCTGTGTGCTTTCTGAAGGTTGTGGAGTCTTGGCCTGGCCTAGGTTAGAGTGGCGGGGGGGCGCTGCATTTTCTCTAGCCATCACTGAAAATCAGGCTGTGTCAAGCCCCACATAGGAAAGCTCAGTATTCCAGCTTGGGTAACTTTCCACTGCTTAGCAAGACCCAGAGGAAATGGGAAAGAAAATTCACTCCCTAAGGATAAGGGTCCTACCTCTCTGCCAGGAATCCAGAGCTCTTCAGCTTTACTGTGCCCACAAAGGCCCCCAAAGCAACACCTGCTCAGCCCAGCGAAAGCATTACACTACCCAGAGAACAAGCTATGTAAAGATAGGTGATTATAAATTAAGTCTCATCACTATTTTCAGCTTGGCATCATTGAATGCAATAACCACACTTGAAAGGAACCATTGTCCCAGGTTTCATTATTAGTCTAGCTGGCTTCTCCTCCACTGCTAATCCTGGCTCATCCAATTCCTCTTCACTGGTCCTCAGGTCCACTTCTTGGTTCTGGATCAAAACAGCTCTTACTCTCTGAAGTCTCCGTTACCTGAAATCAATGATGTAAGCCCTCCCTAGCTTGCTCCACGTTTCTCTTTTTTTTCTGGAAGACAGCCCAACACTAATGTTTACAGGAAACTTTTTACTCTCTGATTTTATTGCCTTCTCCCACTCTCCAGCATTTAGACCTTTCATGGCAACCCTTTCTTTACTTCCTATGCTGGTTTCTCTTCAGCATTCTATTTTTATAATTGAATGCATAATTATAACTGTCTCAACCAGTGTTTGGAAAGAAAGCTCTGTAGAGCTGTTTGACCTTACCTGGATAAGTCACCTGGGGTCCTGGCAGATACCCACCAGGTCAGCACCAGGGCTCCCCCTGCAGCCTGCCCAGTGCTCTGCATTTGCAGAGACACAGCCTGAGAGTAATTGTCAGCAACCCAGGCTCCCTTCATTGCCACTTCTCCCGAGAGCCTCAGCAGTGTGACAGGAAGGGGAGACACCACTGAAAGGGCAAGAGGACGTGCAGACTTGGGAAAGAGATGGCTGCAGCTAGTGCTCTGAAGTCCCAGTTCCCCTCTGGCACTGGATCTCCGGACACCCCCACCCTGCACTGTGTGCCTGACTTTCTTTACGGATGGAACTGAAAAGACAGGCTCTGGAACCCAAGAATTAGATTCTCTGGGTGTTGGAGGAAGCTGGGTCTGAGATTGGAATGCTTCTTCTTTTTCTCGAAAAAATGAGGAATTTATTTTAAAACAACTGATAAAAAGATCAATCAAATTATCTAACATGATTGTCCAAAGGTGCTAATCTTTTTTTTTTTTTTTTTTTTTTTTGAGATGGATCTCTCTCTGTCCCCTGGAGTACATTGGCAAAATCTCAACTCACTGCAACCTCCGCCTCCCAGGTTCAAGCAATTCTCCTGCCTCAGCCTCCCGAGTAGGTGGGACTATAGGCATGCACCACCACACCTGGCTAATTGTTTTGTATTTTTAGTAGAGACGGGGTTTCACCATGTTGGCCAGGCTGGTCTTGAACTCCTGACCTCAAGTGATCCACCCGCCTCAGCCTCCCAAAGTGCTGGGATTACAGGCATGAGCCACTGTGCCCGGCCCAAAGTTGCTAATCTTAGTAACTCGGAATAACAATTATGTTGGATCAGTAGTAAAGAATGCTAATTTTCACTTGAGCCCAGGAGTTTGAGACCAGCCTTAGCAACCTAGGCAGACCCATCTGTACACACACACAAAAAAAGAAAAAGCCAAGGAAAAAAAAAAGAAACAACAACAACAAAAGCTAAAAACAAAAAATCGACTGAGAGTGTTGGTGCACACCTGTAGCACCAGCTACTTGGGAGACTGAGGTAGGAGAATCACCAGAGCCCGGGAGGTCAAGGCTGTAGTGAGCTGGGATGGCATCACTGCACTCCAGCCTGGGTGACAGAATGAGACCCTGTCTCAAAATAATAACAATAATAATAAAAATAATTTTATTTCTGGAATTTTCTTGTCTTCTTTTTTTTTTTTTTTTTGAGACGGAGTCTTGCTCTGTCAACCAGGCTGGAGTGCAATGGTGCGATCTTGGCTCACTGCAACCTCCGCCTCCTGGGCTCAAGCGACTCTCCTGCCTCAGCCTCCCGAGTAGCTGGGATTATAGGCGCCCACCACCATGCCCTGCTAATTTTTATATTTTTAGTAGAGATGTGGTTTCACCATGTTGGCCAGGCTGGTCTCGAACTCCTGACCTTGTGATCCGCTCACCTTGGCCTCCCAAAGTGCTGGGACTACAGGCATGAGCCACCGTGCCCGGCCCCTCTTTTCTTTTCAATTGTGGTAAAAAATACATAACATAAAACTTGCCTCTTTAACCATTTTTTACATGTACAATTCATTGCTATTAAGTGCATTCACAGTGTTGTACAACCATCACCACCATCCATCTCCAGAAGTTTTTCATCATTCCAAGCAGCCACTCTGTACCCATTGAATAGTAACTCCCCAACCCTTCCTCCACTCAGCCCTTCGTAAACTCTATTCTACTCTCTGCCTGTTCTAGGTACCACATATGCATGAAACCATACAATATGTGTCCTTTTGTGTGAGGCTTATTTCACTTCCCATGATGTTTGTGAGAATAGATTTCTTATGCATGCTTTCTCTTCCCTCCTCCTTATCGCCCTTGCCTCAGTTAAAAATGAAAGCTTGGCTGGGCGCAGTCGCTCATGCCTCTAATCCCAACACTTTGGGAGGCCGAGGTGGGCAGATCACGAGGTCAAGAGATCGAGACCATCCTGGCCAACATGGTGAAACCCCGTTTCTACTAAAAATACAAAACTTAGCTGGGCATGATGGCACATGCCTGTTGTCCCAGCTACTTGGGAGGCTGAGGCAGAAGAATCGCTTGAACCTAGGAGGTGGAGGTTGCGGTGAGCCGAGATCCCACCACTGCACTCCAGCCTGGCGAAAGAGTGAGACTCCATCTCAAAAAAAAAAAAACAAAAACAAAAACAAAATGAAAGCTGCTTTTGGAGCTATTGGTAGAGCCTTGGGCAATAATGAAGATGTCAGTCTATGAAGATGAATGGTAAAGGTAAAACAAGTGTGCAAAGGTGTCAGTCTATGAAGAACAGACTCCCTTAGAGTTTACATATCTTTTTTTTTTTTTTTTTTTTGAGACAGAGTCTCGCTCTGTTGCCCAGACTGGAGTGCAGTGATGCGATCTCAGCTCACTGCAAGCTCCGCCTCCTGGGTTCACGCCATTCTCCCGCCTTAGCCTCCTGAGTAGCTGAGACTACAGGCGCCTGCCACAGCACCTGGCTAAATTTTTGTATTTTTAGTAGAGACAGGGTTTTTACTGTGTTAGCCAGGATGGTCTCAATCTCCCGACCTGGTGATCCGCCCACCTCGGCCTCCCAAAGTGCTGGGATTACAGGTGTGAGCCACCGCGCCCCGCCTTTTTTTTTTTTTTTTTTTAACTTTGAGGCAGGGTCTTACTTTGTTACACAAGCTGGAGTGCAATGGCATGATCTTGGCTCACTGCAGCCTTAACCTTCTGGACTCAAGCGATCCTCCTGCTTTAGCCTACTTAGCTGGGACTACAGGCGTGCACCACCACACCAGGCTAATATTTTGATTTTTAGTAAAGATGAGGTCTCACTATGTTGCACAGGTTGGTCTCAAACTTTTGAACCCAAGCGATCCTCCCACCTCAGCCTCCTGAAGTGCTGGGATTACAGGCACGAGTCATCACATCCAGCCAGAGTTTACATATCTTGAGTTCTGGCAGAGCCCCATATGAGACAGAAGACATGGCAAGAGAAATTCATCAGCCCACAGAGATACCAAGCAACTCAAACAAGAAATGGCAGCTTGCCTCTCTACCCATGTTTCTTCTGGCCAAACCTGGGCTGGAGTTGCCCCAAGCATCACAGCAGGGGAATTCCCACAAGGGAGAGATCCCAAGCCATCCTGAGATGGGGCTGGTTGGGATTCCAAAGAAAGAAGCACTAAATGCCAGGATGATGAGTCCAACGCATCTATTAGGGGGAACTTATATACAGAGTGGCCTGCAGCAATGCTTGCGGCGGACAGTGAGAGAAAAGGGAAGGTCTACCTAGGTATGCCCATAGCGAGGGTGTCAGGGTATGGAGTCTATATGAGGAATTTGGCTCAGGGCTGGGGCCAGTTTCTTTCAGTGTTTTGGGCAACAACCTAGATACCTTTATTAGTACCTGGGAATGTTCAAGGCCCCAGGCTGGGTTCAAGCCTGCTGGGGAAAACCTGTAGCTGGCTGGATCACAGAGTAGTCAAGGCACTCTGTGATTTTTGGTCTGGACACAGAAAGAAAGTGGGGGTAACTAGGGGACCCAGCACCTCAGATACCTGGATTTCTCTGAACTGAAGAGTGAGACTCCCTGAGCTCTGATGGGGTTAGCGAGGCAATAAAGAGTTAGCAGCAAAATAGAGGAATTAAGGTCCCAGAGTGAGTCCTGCCTCCTAGTTCTTTCTCTCCCAATCCAGTCTCATTTTTTAGAAGACATTAAAGCTGTAATCTTAAAAATTCAAGGAGTAGGAGACAAAGGGAGAAAGTTTGAAGTAAGAAGAAGGAGCATGTGGGAGGGGAAGGGAGAAAAAGAAAGCACAAGAAACTCCCTCTTCTGGACTTCTGGCTTCTTCTGTCCTGCCATCCAGAGACAGTGGGAAGACACCATTGTCAAGTGTGTGGAGGGAGGACATTGCCTAGAGAAACTGAGTTAGGCCAAACTCTGCTGCTTCTTTTTGTTGTGAAACCTCAGCTTTCTATGAATAAACTAACCCTAGTTCATCCTTTTCTTTTCATCAAAGGGAATTGTGTTCTTTTGTTATATAGCTGCCTAACAAAGTACTACAAACTGAGTGACTTAGACTACATAAATTTATATTGCCTCACAGTTCTGGGGGCTAGAAGCCTGAGATCCAGATGTTGGCAGGGCCATGCTTCCTCTGAAGGCACCAGGGAAGGATCTGCTCCAGGCCTGTCTACTAGCCTCTGGTAGTTCCTTGGCTTGCGTCAGCATAACTGAAATAATCACGTGTGTATGTGTGTGTGTGTGTGTGTGTGTGTGTTTCTGTGTATCTCTTCACTGTGTCTCTGCATTCTTTTCCTAAGGACACCAATTGTATTACTCCGTTTTCATGCTGCTGATAAAGACATACCTGAGACTGGGTAATTTATAAAGAAAAAGAGGCTTAATGGACTCACAGTTCCACATGGCTGGGGAAGCTTCACAATCATGGCAGAAGGCAAAAGGCACATCTTACATGGCTGCAGACAAGAGAGAATGAGAGCCAAATGAAAGGGGTTTCCCCTTATAAAACCATCAGATTTCATGATACTTATTCCCTACCACAGGAACAGTGTGGGGAAAACCGCCCCCATGATTCAATTGTCTCCCACTGGGTCCCTCTCACAAGCATGTGGGAATTACGGGAGCTACAATTCAAAATGAGATTTGGGTGGGGACACAGCCAAACCATATCACCAGTCATGTTGGATTAGGTCCCATCCTATGCCAGTATGCCCTCATCTTAACTAATTACACGTTCAATGACCCTATCTCCAAATACAGTTACGTTATGAAGTACTGGGACGTGAGGACTTCAACATGTGAATTTTGGGAAGACACAATTTAACCCATAACAGAAATGATTCCATTGTTTTAATTAGCACCTCTCTTACAGTAATCCCTTAGCACTGAGGCCCAGAGAGAGAACGCTGGGCCCCTTCTAAACCACATCCCCAACAACCAAGCATCTTCTCTTCTGTTCTTTCTTTCCTGGCGCCAAAGATGAGGTCCTACCCTATTTCCCAGGCAAGGACTGTAGAGTGAGTGCCCAGCAAGGCAATAATTCTCCTGGTTCTCACCAACATGCCATTTATCCTTTCACCTTCCCACAAGCACTTATTTGGGGGCCGCTCCATGGGGCAGACATGGGGTCAACACCACTTTCTACCATCATCATGTTCTCGGTGGTGCTTTTAGATTTCAGTTTAGATTCATCCTCTCTTTCCCTGAAAGTTCCCTGAAAGTTCTAGGCCTCAAGGTGAGGAGAAGACCAGGAGCTGTTCAGAGTCCATCTGACCAACACAGTCTTCAAGTTACTTGCTGCCTCCTGAAGACATCTGACCATAGGACCAGGATATATGGGGTAGAGGAAGAGGCCAGAGCACTGGGTATGCATGCCAGCAAAGCTTCTGCTGGGCAGCCTGAGGGCAGCATTTGGCCTCTAGCATTTGACCTAGAGGGAAGAAACCTCTAAAAGGGGGCAAAGGCTCTGATAATGAGCATAGGGTTGAGACAATCAAGGACTATGAAAGCAAATCCCCTTCTTAAAAAGCACTCCTAGGGCTTCCGAAATTTCTCAGATACTGTCATCTCTGTCTTAACCCAAGAAGAAGATTAGAGTAGATTGGACTCCCTCTAATCTCTAAATTGTAGGAACAGAAATTTTCTTGGAAGATAAAGGACAGACAAGTTGGATAAAAGGGAAAAAACTTACCCAAGGTGCTGAATAAACGTTTCCGTAGGAGGAACATAGAGAATTGCCACAGTAACTTGAAGCAATGACTCATCCAGCCTGAGGGAGAAAACAGAGATGGGTGGGCAAGAGGCCTTGTGGGATAAGAAAAAATGGGCATATGTGGTGAATATCATGAAATGAAGAGGTCTTTGGCAATGCCCCAGGCCGCTGTGTGTGTGTGTGTGTGTGTGTGTGTTGGGGGGTGGGGGGGGGCGGTGGATGGTCTCTAAGAGACTTCCAAAAACAATGACTCATGTATAGTTTAACTGGCAGAAGGACTATGAGCTTGAATTTAGGAGTCAAATAAAGTGGGTTGGAATCTTGACCTCCTGAGCCTCAGTTTTATTGTCTTTATAATGGAAACATGTCTTCTATGAGATAATTACAGTAATTTCATGAGATAATATGATTATATATATAAAATATCTAGTAATGTGCCTGTCCCATTGTGGAGATTGAATAAATGGTAGTTTTTATAATTTACTGAAGCACCAACAGAAGGCAACAAGAGAATTCTTAGCTATCAAAAATCACAAGCATAGGGTTTATACAGGTACACTGAAATAGTGCACAGCAAAACAAGGCTAAGCAAAAAACTCAAATAGCAAAAAGTCTTTTGCTGTTTTTCTAGGCTGCTGTTTTATGGTCACATGGGATTCACGCCTATTCATTCTTCTCACCTAGGTGAATTCTATCTGGAGGCTAGAACAGTATAACCATCAATCATGCTGTCACTGAAGAGAAGCAATTTGCTGTCCTTCCAGGGTGCACTATGGATTGTTTTGGCCAGGAGACAGGGCTGGTGGGACCAAGGGCTGCAGTGTAGCAGTGACACTATTCCCCGAATGAGTAATTAAAACTGAGTTTGGGGGCTTTTCTCTAGCATTATACAATCAGCACTCCCTCCTTCTTCCCCTCTGGGGAATTGACCCTGAGAAATGCCCTCCCTCTCTTTGGAGGCTTGGGGTGGGAGGGAGGTGAGGACCTCTGTGAGCACCCAAGCAGTTCAGGGCCACCTTTTGGGGAAAAGTTCCACAGTGCCACCTACTTTCTAACCAATTACAATCTTTTCTGTGAGCATTGATTATGCTCCCACTATGTTCTGACTCCTTTTCTCTCTCTTGCTTTTCCTGGTCCCAGAAAGTTTTTACATTGATATGAGATGCAGGCTGAAAATCTTTAAGGAAAATTATGTATTAAGGTGGAATATATTTTTGTGGGGTACTGTTTAGTTATAATTTGTTTATTTTTAGTTTGGGGGAAGAGACAAAGCCATTTAACAACATGGAGAAGGCATAAGCAAGAAATAAGATGAATCGGAGGAAAAGAGAAAGAAGGGAAGTGAATGACTAGTGGAGTCTGTGTACCTATAAACATTAGAGTAATTAAACAGATTTTCCCATTTGTCTGTCCTGGCTAGGAAGATGAAATTGGTCTCACATCTTAGGAAATAGCAAGCTAGAAATCTAACTTCCTTGAAATTCCATGAGTAGCAACACCCAGGAAGAGAAACCGTTCTAATCCTTCCAGGGGAACTCAAATACCAAGATGGAAATGTTTAAAGTTATAGTTAAAATGAATGAACATCCTTGTGTTTGCTCCTGAATCTAGGGATCCAGAGTTCAGAAGAGACATTCCTCTTAATCACCTCGTCCTGACTACAAGGGCCAGATGGGTGGGGAAAGTTTATGTTTGTTTGACTATCACGGTGAAAGAGGTGGAGAGCCACAGCTTCAAGTGGAGCTTGGTCTGGAGGAGAGGTCTGGGCTGGGGAGATTGTAGTGAGTAGGCAACATAAGTATTTTAGACCTCTTCTGTAGAAGTTGGGTCCCAAATGACTTAGTCAAATTAGGCTGCTTGAAGAATACAGAGTTTGAATCTTCTAGTGCCTTAGGATTTTGATTTTATCATTTGATTTGTAATTAAGAACTTCTAAGCTCTAGGAGGAGGAGAATATTTGAGGGTCAGATGCTTTCTTTCTCTCCTGCCTCATTTTGGATTAGAATAGGACATAAATGGCTACAGTCCCAGAAGATGACTTAAGGGAAGACAAACAAAATGATCTTACAGTATCTCCTGGAATTATTGCCATTAATGTGAAAGGCAAAATAATAAAGCTCCTAGAAGATATAAGAAAATATCTTTATGACCATATGCCAGATACATGTATTGTAAAATGCTCAACCCTGATTAGAAATCAGGGAAATGCAGGCCAGGTGCAGAGGCTCATGCCTGTAATCCCAGCTGAGATTCATTTTGGGAGGCCGAGGCGGGCGGATCTTCTAGGAGCTCCCTCAGAAAGAAAGAAAGAAAGGAAGGAAAGAAAGAAAGAGAGAAAGGAAGGAAGGAAAGAAAGAAGAGGAAGAAAGGAAGGAAGGAAGGAAGGAAGGAAGGAAGGAAGAAGGAAGAGAAGGAAGGAAAGAGAGAAGAGAAAGAAAGAAAGAAAGAAAGAAAGAAAGAAAGAAAGAGAAAGAGAAGGAAGGAGAAAGAAAGAAAACAATTCACTATGAACCCTAGAAACATTACCCAGCAAACCAACAGTACATTAAACTCTGCTGTGTCTCTAAAATTCTGTTAGGTTATTTCTAATGTACACATGTCCTATCACTGTGTTGTAATCGGTATGCAAAACTGTTTTGTGTCCTGGCTTTTTATATTGCACTTGATTTACATAAATATAGCTTACATACATGTCATTTAAATAGTTACCTAGTATTTCATTCTGTTTATATACCATAAGTTTTCTTAGCTATTTTCATGTCTTTGGGGCTTTGAGTGGTTTCAAATTCTCAAGATCATCATCATATCACTAACCTTATTAAGAACTCCCTAGATCCCAGGCACTCTAAGTAGAACTTTTCATTCATTATTTCATTCATATTGGAGACCAACCCTGTGAGCCAGGCACTATTTTTATTCCCATTTTACAGATGAGGAAACTGAGATTTGGACAGATGAAGTAACCTGCAAGTTTCACAAAGAACTTTCACAAACAATTCTTACCCTGACAAACACATTCCATTGTCCTTACTCTCAACCCCTATGTCATAACACTTGCTTTGAACTCCTCTGTTCTTCCCTGGTAATTTTGTTTTTTCCCTTAGAGTTCCCAAAGTGGAATTGCCAGGTCAAAAGACTTGAACAATTTTTGAAGGCTCTTATGCATATTCCAGTTTCTTCTCCAGCTACTCTGAACCAGTTCGCAATGACATCAGGAAGGTTTATGTGAAGGCTCAGAGTCATGTCAAGTGTAGGAAACCCAACTTTAGGGTCTCTCTGTACAACTTCCCTCACTAAGATGTTGTGTGCTGGTGAATGCCTAAATATTACCCTCTTCATTTGACCCTCTTAGAATGTTTTAGAAGATCTTGTTTTCCCTTTATTACATGTTTTGTTTGACTGTCAGTACCTAGTAAGAGAGAATTAGATATTTTGGCCCTTTTATTTATTTATTTTTTGAGATAGAGTCTCACTCTGTTGCCCAGGCTGGAGTGCAGTAGCATGGCTCACTGCAACCTCTGCCTCCCGGGTTTAAGCAATGCTCCTGCGTCAGTCTCCTGAGTAGCTGGGATTACAGGCATGTGCCACCACGCCCAGCTAGTTTTTGTATTTTTAGTAGAGAGGGGATTTCACTATGTTGGCCAGGCTGGTCTCGAACTCCTGAACTCAGATGATCTGCCCACTTGGCCTCCCAAAGTGCTGGGATTACAGGCTTGAGCCACTGTACCTGGCCTTGATCCTTTTATTTTTAAGCGGAGTTTTTGCTTTTATAGTGATTGCTGTTTCTTACCACAGAATCTTTCACTGAATCACAATTCAGCAAATTCCTATAGGTTTTATGTGAACTTTTGTAAGAAATAGCCACATTTCTGCACCTCTTACTAACCTCTGTTAAAAAACATTGCCTATTGGAGCTATCATCTCACCCCAGTCAAAATGGCTTTTATCCAAAAGACAGGCAATAACAAATGCTGGCAAAGATGTGAAGAAAATGGAACCTGTACACACTGTTGATGGGAATATAAATTAGTACAACCACCGTGGAGGACAGTGGTTGTACTAATTAAAAATAGGCTAATTAAAAGTTAAAAACAGGCTGAGTATGGTGGCCCACGCCTGCAATCCCAGCACTTTGGGAGGCTGAGAGAGGAGGTTCATTTCTGAGTCCAGGAGTTTGAGACCAGCTTGGGCAACACAGTGAGACCTCATCTCTACAAAATAAAAATTAAGTTAAAAAATTAGTTGATTGTGGTGGCACATACCTGTAGTCCTAGCTACTGGGGAGGCTAAGGCAGGAGGATCACTTGAGCCCAAGAGTTCTAGGCTGCAGTGAGCCATGGTTGTTCCACTGCACTCCAGCATGGGTGACAGAGCAAGACCCTGTATCAGTAACAACAACAACAAAAATTAAAATAGAGCTACCATATGATCCAGCAATCTTGCTGCTAGATATATACCCAAAATAAAGGAAATCAGTCTATGAAAGAGATATACGCACTCTCATGTTTACTGCAGCACTATTCACAATAGCCAAGATTTGGAAGCAAACTAAGTGTCCATCAATAGATGAATGGATAAAGAAACTGTGGTACATATACACAGTGGAGTACTGTTCAGCCATAAAAAAGAATTAGATCCTGTCATTTGCAACAACATGGATGGATCTGGAGGACATTATGTTAAGTAAAATAAGCCAGGCACAGAAAGACAAATTTCACGTTTTCACTTAATTGCGAGAGCTAAAAATTGAACTCCCAGAGATAGAATGATGGTTATCAGAGGCTGGGAACGGTAGTGGCATGGGGGATTGGAGGAGGTGGGGATGGTTAAGGGTACAAAAATATAGTTAGATAGAATGAATAGGAGCTAGTATTTGATAGCACAACAGGGTGACTACAGTAAACAAGAATTTATTGTACATTTAAAAACAACTAATTATAATTGGAATGTTTGCAAAACAAAGAAATGATCAATGTTTGAAGTGATGGATACCGCATTTACCCTGATGTGATTACTATACTTGTACGCCTCTATCAAAGTATCACACATACCCCATAAATACATTCACCTATTATGTACCCATAAAAATTAAAATTTGAGAAAAAACCAAAAAACATTGCCCATTATATTACTCATTGTTCTTTAAATAAACAGTCATGTAATGAAAGCCCTCTAGAATTCAGTGTCAAGGGAAATGTTTGTCTCTTCCCATTAAATAATATGCTTACTTTGATCAGACAGTGAGAATTATATAACCTTAATGTGTCTTCTTTGTTTTTGCCTTGGTTACAAGTACTTCTAATTCAAATTTGAAGTTTAACCATTATAATGATCTCATCCTGAGTTTCTGATATTAGAATGTGAGCTCCCAGAATGCAGAGATTTTGTCCATTTTTGTTCCCTGTTCTAGGGACAGAGCTCCAGGCAGAGGGAAACAGCTCAAAGTCTCTGTATTGAGATCTTAAAAAAAAAAAGTAGGCCAGGCGTGGTGGCTCACGCCTGCAATCCCAGAACTTTGGGAGGCCGAGGTAGGAGGATCACAAGGTCAGCAGTTCGAGACCAGCCTGGCCAATATGGTGAAACCCTATCTCTACTAAAAATACAAAAATTAGCCAAGCGTGGTGGCGGGCCCCTGTAGTCCCAGCTGCTTGGGAGGTTGAGGCAGGAGAATCACTTGAACTGGGGAGGCGGAGGTTGCAGTGAGCCGAGATCGTGCCACTGCACTCCAGCCTGGGCAACAGAGCGAGACTCTGTCTCAAAAAAAAAAAAAAGAAAAAAAGAAAAAAAAGAAAAAAAGAAAAAAAAGTAAAAGGCCTGGCGTAGTGGCTCACACCTGTAATCCTAGCACCTTGGGAGCCCGAGGCAGGCAGATTGCCTGAGCTCAAGAGTTCAAGACCAGCCTGGGCAACACGGTGAAACCCTGTCTCTATTAAAATACAAAAAAATTAGCCAGGCATGGCGGCGAGTGCCTGTAGTCCCAGCTACTCAGCATGCTGAGACAGGAGAATTGCTTGAACCCAGGAGGCAGAGGTTGTAGTGAGCTGAGATCATGTCACTGCACTCCAGCCTGGGCGACAGAGGGAGACTCCATCTCTAAAAAAAAAAAAAAAAAAAGAAAGAAAGAAAGAAAGAAACTGTAAACATTACATAACTCATTGGTAGTTTAGCCTGTTTCAATTGCTCATAAAGCAACATCTTATCCTCTGAAGCACTCTTAAGAGAGCAAACTCTATTAACTGCTCTCCACTGAACACAGTATGGTATAAATAGCAAATATACTTTGATATTTCACAAAATCATTTTATATTGGAATTTATGCCACTCTCAAACGCATGAAACAAAGATTTGGAGTAAAGAGGAAAGAGATGATTTTCCACTTTTTGGTATCTGTGGTATTTGTGTGGAATGTGGCTGAAATAGATCATTATTCTACCTGAAATAGTTATCCTTTGGGAGAATTAATATGGAGGAGAGCCAGAAAAAGGCACCTGAAAAAAATGCAAGGACCATCCTGAAATCCACCCTGAGTTGACTGTGCCCTTTCAACTGCCGCCTGAACCCTGTCCCTATCCTCTGACTCCCAGCAATGACAAATCTGTCTTCTTGATGGTAGCTCCACCCTCAGCATTCCAGTTATCCTGTCTCTATTCACAGGCCCTGGGGCCCATTCTCTCATTTCTGGGCTTGCCCCTGCACTCCTGACCCTTACCATTCATCCAGATCCTGACCTCTTTCTTTGCTTCATCTTCATTGCTCTGGTCCCTAAGCTCTGACAGCTGACAGCAGTTGTCCTAGTGGTGACCATGCCCACCCAGTCCAGAGGTCTGGCTTCGGTCTGGATCCGCTACTGGATTCCAGGGCCTGCCTTCCCTGGAAAGGGCCTCATCTTCAGTCTTGGGGTCACTGACTCTATAGAAATTCATCCTGTCTTCTGATTCCCAAGTCCTTCCACTTTATTTAGAAGATTGAGAACATCTAATGCGACTATCTCAACATCTATCTTCTCCTCCTCAAAATGTTTCTGCATCATTACATGATCTCTTCGTTTGCTCTTGACTTTATTTCATTTATTTATTTTTTTTGAGATGGAGTTTTGCTCTTGTTACCCAGGCTGGAGTGCAATGGCTTGATCTCGGCTCACTGCAACCTCCGCCTCCGGGGTTCAAGCAATTCTCCTGCCTCAGCCTCCCGAGTAGCTGGGATTACAGGCATGCTCCACCATGCCCAGCTAATTTTGTATTTTTAGTAGAGACGGGGTTTCTCCGTTGGTCAGGCTGGTCTCGAACTGCTGACCTCAGGTGATCCGCCTGCCTCAGCCTCCCAAAGTGCTGGGATTACAGGCGTGAGCCACCGCACCTGGCCTGCTCTTGACTTTAAATGAGAACTGTTTTGCTATTAGAACTCCTGTTAGTAGATGGGAGAGCTGCCACCAGCCTCAGTCTTTGGATGATTATGTGAGGAAAGTCACCATCCTGGGCTGTTGCGTGAGAAAGAAATACACTTTTGTATTATTTAGGTCACTGAATAATTGTCAGTTCTTTTGTTCCCACAGCCGGCCTCCCTTATCTAATATACAGGAGCAGGCTATAGTTAAGGTATGTGTGGGTACAGGAAGAAGTGCAGACACATTCTATTGTTGGCAGAAGTTAAATAATATTTATGATTCCATGAACTATACTATGTTGGGATCCGTCCAATGATAGTAACCCCCACTAAGATCCCTAACTTTCACCCTAACTGTACCTGACACTCTTAGGTTCAATTTCCAGAAATCACAAAGTATATAAAACAGATATAAGGAATGCAAAGAGAAGGTAAATAAGTCATCTCAGACATTCAAACAGACTGAATACTTCAATTTAGTGCAAAATACACTTATTGAGTGCTTATTCTTTACAAGGCAGTGCCAGGCCTATGGAGAACACAAAAGTTAACAAGATTCATAGGAGCTTATTGCCAAAAAGTTTACTGGTCAGTTCAACTGTTACACAAATAACTATGACACGAGGAGAGTGCAGTGCACACCACCAGAAGGGCATTATCTAAAACGTCTGGGGATAAAAGGGAAGGAAGAGTCACTGATTGGAGGCCTCTCAGATAACTTTATGGGGAAAGCTGTGTCTGAACTGAGCTGTAGAACGGCATTCCAAGTGGAGGGAATTTGGAGTAGGCAAAAAACCAGGGACGGAAAGCTCTAGGTATATTTGGGGTGAGATTTTTAGTGTGGCTATTGCTGCTGGAGCCACACTAAGCAAGAGAGGGCAATGTACACAGGGTTATGTCCTCAGTGGACAGGAGGCCTTCCTGCAGGCACAAGATAGCAGAGAAGTGGAGGAAGCCGGTGGTCCCGGGTCTACACGTTCCCTGAGGCAGGCCTTTAGTACTGGGAGCCCTGGACCAGAGACAGCAACCATGAAACACAGGCTTACTGCTTTTGGCTTTTTGGGTCTGGAGAGAATGAGAGGCCAGGATTCTGCCTTGAAAGAGAGAATGGAGGCCAGATGTGGTGGCTCACGCCTGTCATCCCAGCACTTTGAGAGGCTGAGGTGGGCAGATCATGAATTCAAGATATCAAGACCATCCCAGCCAACATGGTGAAACCGTGTCTCTACTAAAAATACAAAAATTAGCTGGGCATGGTGGCATGCGCCTGTAGTCCCAGCTACTCGGGAGGCTGAGGCAGGAGAATTGCTTGAACCTGGGAGGTGGATGTTGCAGCGAGCCAAGATCATGCCACTGCACTCCAGCCTGGTGACAAACAGAGAAAGACTCCATCTCAAAAAAAAAAAAAAAAAAAAAAAAAAGACAGAGAGAGAGAATGGAGCTTGGGAATAGGCCAGAGTTCTAGAGAGGCAGAATTGGCCAGAAGAAAAGAAGAGGCCGAAGGTTCAGGCCACCCTAATACCCATTTCTGATTCCCTCTCTCTTGTCAATCAGAATGCAATTTTCAGCCGGGCACGGAGGCTCACACTTGTAATCCCAGTACTTTGGGAGGCCAAAGCAGGCAGATCACCTGAGGTCAGTTTGAGACCAGCCTAGCCAACATGGCAAAAACCCGTCTCTACTAAAAATACAAAAATTAGTCAGGCATGGTGGCATGCCCCTGTAATCCCAGCTAATAGGGAGGCTGAGGCAGGAGAATCGCTTGCCTTCCCAGCCTCCCCTGCAGCAAGGAGAGGCCTTAGGCCTTAGGATAGGCACTTCTGGGAAAACTTGCTCTCCTGATAAAAATGAGCTGACGTTTCTGGCATCGGTCTTTTCCCTCTTCTTTTTGTTGCCTCCTTCTCCTCTTCCTCCTCCTTTTCCTTCTTGTTCCAGTGTCTGGAGCTGAAGCAGCTGTTTTGCAACTACAAAGGAAAAGCCAAGGAAATTGCTGAGATGCCTGCACTGAGATGGTTGAACTTTTAAACAAATACCTCCAGCTTCTTGATCTGTAAGAGAAAAATGTATAGTAGTGCTCGCTGTGATCTGCAGTTTTGCTTTCTGCAGTTTCAGTTACCCACAGTCAATTGTGGTTCAAAAACATTGAGATATTTTCAGAGAGTGAGAGAGAATCATTCATATAACATTTATTATAGTATATTGTATAATTGTTCTGTTTTCTTATTAGTTATTATTGTTAGTCTCTTACTGTGCCTAATTTTTAAATTAAACATACATAGGTATGTAAATATGCATAGGAAAAAACAATATATAGCTGCAATTACTGCAGTACCATCTGCAGTTTCAGGCATCTGCTGGGGGTCTTGGAACATATACCTTTCAGATAAGGGGGGACTTCTGTATGTTTATGCCATGGTTAATCTAGTTTGCTGTTACTTGCTGAAACTTTAACTCTGAGTTTGCTGACTTTAGGACTGACTTCGGGATTCTGGGGAGAGAAAGGAATCTTCATAATATCTTGATCATCTCAGTTTACAGAGTCTCAGAACAACATGCTATACCTTATAATAAAAGTGGTACAATTGCATAAAGTTTTTTTATGCCTTTTTTCTTAGAAATTTGTGTAGCAAGCGGCTGGGCGCGGTGGCTCACGCTTGTAATCCCAGCACTTTGGGAGGCCGAGGCGGGCGGATCACGAGGTCAGGAGATCGAGACCACGGTGAAACCCCGTCTCTACTAAAAATACAAAAAAATTAGCCGGGCGTGGTGGCGGGCGCCTGTAGTGCCAGCTACTCGGAGAGGCTGAGGCAGGAGAATGGCGTGAACCCGGGAGGCGGAGCTTGCAGTGAGCCGAGATTGCGCCACTGCACTCCAGCCTGGGCGACAGAGTGAGACTCCGTCTCAAAAAAAAAAAAAAAAGAAATTTGTGTAGCAAGCAAGGTTGGGAGTGATACAACGTGACAGTGGCCAAAGCCAACAGCTGCAGCAGGAGCGAATTAATATACAATTATCTAAGGCTACTGAGAACCCAGAGGCATTGATTAATGACATTTGGGAGAATAGAATGAAGTTTGGCCTTGCCATTAAATGACAACAGGACAGGGTACAAAGTTGATCCATTAACTAAAAGTTTTGTAATTGTTACCCAATCATAGACTTACATAAATGAGGATTACACTTTCGTAAGTCCTTTACATTGAGTTATTATATAGATAGGGCAAATTGGGAAGAGTGCACTATTATCCTTATGTTGAAATAATTTTTTTCTACTATGAGGTTTGAGAAATAATGTCTAAGCCTAAAGCATAGGATTTTTTTTCTTTTTTCTTAACAGTATGTGTGCATTCCACTTTTAATGTTACAAACTAAACTTTTTTGTTGTTTCTTAAAACTTTTTTTAAATGATGGGTTATGCTATTACTCATTTTAACCAAGTTTGGGCTACACAAAGGATACAGAAATATTTTTTAAACCTACATAGAAGATTATGGTAACAGATATGACAGCAATATTCAAATTTAATCACCTAATCTGATGCTATGCAATAGTCACTAGCCATATGTGTTACATTAATTAAAATTAAACAACATTAAAACTCTACTTCCTCAGTTGCACTAGCCACATTTCAAGGGCTCATTAGCTGGTGGCTACTGTGTTGGACAGAGCATATACATGACATTTTCGTCACTGCAGAAAGTTCTTTTAGATAGTACTGGTTTAGACAAGTTGGGTTTGTGAGGCTTTTCTCTTAAAAAAATATACAGTGTATCTTGACTCCATCCTTATTAGTTGTTGACCTAGAGTTGGTTGGTCACCTTTTCTAAGCACTAATGTCCTCCTTTGTGGAAAGAGATTGATTATATCTACTTCATAGGGTTGTTCTAAAAAAAAAAAAGGAGGAGGAGTGTGAAAGGACAAGCTGAAAAGTAGATCAGGGCCACGTGGTGAGGGTGCTATGCTATGTGGGATGGGGGGTAGTGCCGTGGGGGAGGCACTGCAATTTTAAGGAAGCAGTTGATGTGATTGAAAATTGTCTCTCTCTGTCATCCAGGCTGGAGTGCTGTGGCACAATCTCGGCTCATTGCAACCTCTGCCTCCCAGGTACAAGCGATTCTCCTGCCTCAGCCTCCCTAGTAGCTGGGATTACAGGGGCATGCCACCATGCCTGACTAATTTTTGTATCTTTAGTAGAGACGGGGTTTTACCATGTTGGCTAGGCTGGTCTCAAACTGACCTCAGGTGATCTGCCTGCTTTGGCCTCCCAAAGTACTGGGATTACAGGTGTGAGCCTCCGTGCCCGGCTGAAAATTGCATTTTAGAAAGAACATCAGGTTAGCAGTATGGGGAATGGGTTGAAGCTGGAGGTGGGCTGGGAAGAATGGAGGCAGAAAGTTATTCCACAGTGTTGAGTTTTCTCCTGTTTTCCCAAAGGAAACTTACTGGAGAGTTGAAAACTGTTTCTTTGCTCAGCTTCTGAATTCTACAGGTGCAGGCCCAGGATGACAGGAACATGCTTGGATATCTTGGAAGCAGGCTAGTCAAATAGCTCAGAGAAGACTATTTATGGTAGAAAGTTCTAGGTTCAAATCTTGACTCCATCCTTATTAGCTGTTGACCTAGAGTTGGTTCATCACCTTTTCTAAGCACTAATGTCCTCCTTTGTGGAAAGAGATTGACTATATCTACTTCATAGGATTGTTTTAAGGGTTAAATTATGTAATGTAGGTAAAAGCATGTAGCACAGAGTCTGCTTAGTGCATATGTTTAGTGCTCAATATATTCAGGCCATTATTACTGAGAGGAACATATTTCCTAAATTTATTTTCAACGAAGTTCAAGAAATAGGATGTTTTGTTTGTTTCAGTGAATCTTGTGCATCTTCAGACTACATTCCGTGTTTGTTCTCCATTGCACACAAAAAAGTCTTCTTTAAGGATTTCAAAGTCCCTTTCCTTCCTGTAAAGGCACAGGGGAAAGATCATGAGCTTTAGAGTCATAAGAGCTAGTGTCAAATCCCTTCTCTATTAGCATTCATTAAAAAATTAACACATAGGTCTAGGCAATGTTCTAAGTCTTTAACATTTACTGATTCATATGATCCTGCAAACCAAAGCAATCCTATGAGGTAGGTCCTATTATCATTTTTATTCTACAGACAAGAAACCTAAGGCACAGAGATACTACACAACCTGGTCAAGGTATACAGTGTTGGGATGTGAACCATGCAGTCTGGTTCCAGGGCCTGTGTGTTTGAGTGTGCTGCTGTAGATCCAACAGATTTCCAAGATTGACTAAGGAATGAGAAAGAAGGAAGGGGGAGGAATCACAGATGACACAAAGGCTTTAGACTTGCAACTGGGTAGCTTCAGGTACCATTGTATGGGCTGAGACACATACTAAGGCAGAGCAGGTTTGGGAGGAAAGAGAATTAGTTCCTTGTGACACATGTTGCATTTGAATTCTTCAGGTGATAGGCATGAGCAGATCTTTTTTTTTTTTTTTTTTTTTTTTTTTTTTTTTTTTTTTGAGATGGAGTTTCGCTCTTGTTGCCCAGGCTAGAGTGCAATGGCGTGATCTCGGCTCACTGCAACCTCCGCCTCCTGGGTTCAAGGGATTCTCCTGCAGCCAAGTAGCTGGGATTACAGGCATGTGCCACCACACCCGGCTAATTTTGTATTTTTAGTAGAGACGGGGTTTCTCCATGTTGGTCAGGCTGGTCTCGAACTCCTGACCTCAGGTGATCCCCCTGCTTTGGCCTCCCAAAGTGCTGGGATTACAGGTGTGAGTCACTGCGCCCAGCCCAGCCATGAGCAGATCTTTAGAGTATCGCTGGACAGATGGGTCTGGAGCTCAAGAGAGATTTTAACATGAGTTGTATATATTTGGGAGTCACTGGTATGCAGTTATGGAAGTAGATACGATGTCTTAAGAATGTTTAGAATTAGAAAAGAAGATGCCTTCCGGAGAACCCTGAGGAACGTCAATACTAAGGGGCAGGCAAAGGAGTCATCACAATGGAGATGAGAAGGAGCAGCTAGGAGATGGGAGGGATACACAGGTATAGTATCTCAGTAGAAAGGCATTTCAAGGGGCAAACAGTGTCAAATGCTACGGAGACCTCAGCAAATTGAGGTCTGAAAAGTGTCCACTGAATGTAGTAACAAGGAGGTCATCAGTGACCTTGGAGAGAACTGTTTTGGTAAATTGGTAAGGGCAATAGTCAGAATGCGGAGGGCTGAGGATTGAATATGGTGTGATGATGTGAAGGCAACAAAGAGAATTTTAGCAAGAAGATTTGCCGTGAAGGGAGGAGAGATATCTGGAGATGGATGTGGAATGAAGGAAAAATTTATTTAATTAATTGACTTTTACAAAGCAAGAAATTTGAGAATACTTAAATGCTAATGAGGCTGGTCTGAAGGTAGTGTTATATCAACTGATTGTTCACTGTCAGTTATAGATTGAACTCCTGTTCTACTCTTAAGATTAAAAAAAAATTTTTTTAATGCTAATGAGGAGAACCTAGGATAAACTGAGAAGCTGTAAAAACCGGAGAGGGAATGATTGGAAATGTGGAGGGGGCAGATCAAGAACTAAGACGAAGAGTTTAGCCTGAAGAGTAGGAGGGAGTTTTTTCTTTGTAATGTGAGACAAAGTTGCAAATGTAAGAAGCCATGTTTCCTCATTTCTGCTTCTCAGCAGAATTTCACAAAGCCCCTGACTGTGACAATGACACACCGCTATCCTGAAAGATGCTCTGAAGACAAAACAGGATAAAGCACACGGCCCCCAATGTCTCTTGCCTGAGTCAATATAGTCCATAAAAGATAAACGACCTTAGTCCTTGCCTTTCCCTGCACATAAGATAACATCTTACAGAGTTAGCGGTTCTGCTTCTACCATGTATAACCAAATGTACTTTAGAGATCTATAACCAGATGTACTCTTAACACCCAAGCTTTGATGTGATTTTGCATGTACTGAACCTCTACCTCCTATATATAAGCAATGAGCTGAAACACTGTGCAGCAGCAGTCTGGCAACCGCTCCTGGGCTATATGTAGTCCTTGGGCCTCAGTAAGACTTCTGGATAAAACTAATTCTTTAAAAGCTTGATTTTTTTTTCCTTTAGTTGACAGGAACAAGGGAGAAGAGAGGAATGAGAAGGAAGATAAGATTTTAGATTCAGTGGTGGGAAATTGAGGGAGTTCTTGGTCTCCCAAGTAGGAGGCCTTATCACTTTCAGAGTATGGGAGACAGCGGAGTCAGTTAAAACAAACTCAATAGAGTTCAAGGCTGAACTGACTGAATAAAGAGAAGAAATTCCAGACACCGTGTGAGGGCCCATTAAATTAATTCACTGTGGCACCAACCTGCAGAATTGAGTGTTTTCTCCAGGTAAGTGGTAGGTTTGAAGAAAGTAGAGAGCTATAGAGGGCCTAGGGTTGAGGTTTTGACAGGTGGGCCCAGTGAAAGACAATGGGAATTACAGATGAAGATATTGGTAGGAAAGGGGCTAAAATGATGGACAGTGCATGGAGTCTAGCCAAGGATCCAGGAGAAGGCAGAGGGGAGCTGGTAAAGCAAGGGTAGTGAGTTCAGGGACTTTAAATTCTAGTTAAAGCTTGTCCTCTGTTCTCTCTCACTTGCTCTGATGGAAACCAGTTGTTATGTTGTGAGTTGCCCTATGGAGAGACCCATGTAGAAGGAAACTGAACCATTGAAAAACTGAGGCTCTTAGTCCAACATCTCGAGGAACTGAATTCTGTCAGCAACTATGAGTGAGCTTGGGAAGCAATCTACCTTCAGCCAGAGGCGGACCTTCAGATGAAACCACAGTGCCCTTCCCAACTCCCCTTGACACCTTGACTGCAGATTTATAAGAGAAGACCTGGAGGAAAAGGCAGGCACCCAGCCCAGATTCCTTACCCACAAAAACTGTGAGATAAATGCTTATTGTTTTCTTTAGTATTTAAGTTTTGGGGCAAATTGTTATGCAACTAATACAAGATATAAGATAATTAATGGAGTGAGAAGGGAGAGAGGACAGCAGTTATGATCAAAGACAAAGTGTTTGAGTTTACAATAGTATCTATGAAGTTATGGTGTTTTATCTGTCTTGGAGAACGTCCTAAATTGGTGCAGAGGTCAAGTTTACTGAAGATGAGGTCAAGGAGCAAAGAGGCCAGGGTATGGGATAAGTCATGCTCATAGATATTGAAGTATTTCAGGATTATTGGCTGAAGACCGTGCACCAAGTGTTAACAATTTCAATGAATGACAGGGTAGAAACAGGGGTACTGTAGATAAAAAGCCACAAGATGGAGAGGGGTATAATCTGATGGAACAAACTTCCACAGAGGTTTTTTTTTTTTTCGGAAAAGGGTGGCAAATTGGGGATCTAAGAAGGTGACCTCAAAACTTAACCCTGGGATATGTTTAGTGTGGGAGAATAAACTTACAATCTTTTAAGACAGCAGGGGGCCAGGCACTGTGGATAATGCATGTAACCCCAGCACTTTAGGAGGCCGAGGTAGGACGATAGCTTGAGCCCAGGAGACCAGCCCGGGCAACAAAGTGAGATCTCAGCTCTACAAAAAAAAAAAAAAAAAAAAAAATTAGCTGGGCGTGGTGGCGCGGACCCGTGGTACCAGCTCCAGCAACACGGGAGACTGAGGCAGGAGGATCGCTTGAGCCGGGGAACGTCAAGGCTGCAGTGAGCCGTGATCGTGCCCCTGCACTCCAGCCTGAGCGACAGAGCGAGACTTTGTCTCAAAAAAGCCACAAAACCAAAGAAACAAAAAGAACTGCAGGGGAAGTACTGTCTTCAGTGTAGAGCCAAGTTTTACGATTAAATGACATAACACATGCAAAGTCCTTGGTTCCACATAGTGGGCACTCAACGAATATTAGTTCTCACTAAACAGTCACTTAAATATTTGTAGGCCCTGGCTCTCCCGTTCCTTCCCCCACCTTTTTACTGGGGCTAGGGAAGGTATCCAGTGGCTGGAGGCGCTTCACACTGGGTCGGGGGAAAGCGTGAAGCGAGGCTTTTCCCTAACGTCGCGGGAGCAGCTGGGAAGAGACCGAAGAACAAGGGTCACTCTCCCCTGTATACGTGGCATGTCCTTCCTCTAAGAGACATTTATTCCTCCCACCAACAAACATTAATGGAACGCCTCACAAGTGCTAGACCCCAGAGACACAAACAAGAGCGAGACACACTCTGGCTGCAAGCAGGACGCGCGGCCGCGTGGCAGGTCAAAGCCCACATCGGTAGGAGGTTCCACAAAGCTCTGACTTTTCCAAGTTCTCTCCATACTTTTAGCCAACGTAAAACGTCAGAAGTCGAGTGGAGCGGGTACAGATTCCTCTAGGACTCTGCCTGCGTGGCTCCACCCTCCCAGGCCGCATTCCCGGGTACAGCGGCGCCCACCTAGGTGGGTATACAAGTGTGCGCCTCTGAGGCCAGCGGGGAGGGGCGTCATGGGCGGGGTCACGAGGGAGGGCGCGGCTGGCTCCGCCCCTGGGGCTCCCATGGCCCCCCGCGCCCCGCGGCCAGATGCTGACGTGTCCTTTCCTTCCCACTACACCTCCCGACATTACCTACTCCGGCTGCCCCGGAAGTCCCGCCCCACATTTAGCCCATCCTCGCAAATCAACTCTTTCAGCGCTTCCTGGAACTCGCCACCGTTTTGGGGACCAAGGGGCGGGGCTCCGCGAGCAGGGTGCCTATTGGCCTGAGGTCCGGCGGGCTCTGGGCGCTAATTGGCCGGAGGGCGGTGGCGCTCTGGCACGCTTGCGCGGCGAGTAGAACGTGTGGCGGCGGCGGAGATCGCGTCTCTTTCGCTCCGTGTCTCGCTGCTGCCCCTGTGAGCGCCGGGCGAGTCCGTCCCGTCCACCGTCGGCAGCTGGTAGCCAGCCTGCCCCTCGCCTCGACTCCCTTTCACCAACACCGACACCCACATTGACACCTCCAGTCCGGCCAGCTGCTCCACTCGTTGCCTTTGCATCTCCACACATGGCGTCCTCCGCGCAGAGCGGCGGCTCCTTCGGGGGACCCGCGGTCCCCACCGTGCAGCGGGGCATCGTCAAGATGGTGAGAACGGGCCCCGGACACCGACCCCTCTGCCTGCCTTCGGGCAGGAGTCAGGCATTGACTCCACCTCCCGCCAGCCTGCTCCGTGTCCCAGATCCCCTTTCCTCTGCCCCCTTCCTCACTTTTCGTCGATTCTCCGAATCCTCTCACTAGACGGAAGCAGACACGGAGTCCCCTTGTTCCTTGCCTCCCGGACACCTTGACATCAGGGGTCACAGTGATTTCCGAGGTTGCGGCATTCGGATCTCCTGTCTGTTACCAGGACAGATCGATTACTGATTGATTAACAGAGACAATTCATTGATATCTGTCCTCCCATCCCCCGTCTTTCTGTTCATTTTGACATATGCTGAGTATTTAGCAGTTTTTCGAGATCCTGACATCGGCTCTTCTCTACGAGTACTTGGCCATCGTGAAACTTTTCTGTTCCCACAAACGCTGTTATTTGACTCCCAAGTTTTCTCACTCTGTGGCCCTCTTTTCCTCTCCTTCCCTCCACCTCTTGTGTCGACCTGAAAGCTCCTGATCTTTGTGTACTTTTGACTTCTAAAAGGTTAGGCCGGCAAGAATCTTAGTAATCATTATTGTTCTCCCGTCCCTTAAAGATAAGGAGATAGGCTTGAAGAAGGCAAGTGACTTGCTTAAGGTCACATGGTGGTTTGAGTTGGAGCCATAGCAAGAGCCCAAGTGTTCGGATTCCTGGTCTAGTGCTCATAGCACTGTAGATTCTGCCTGATTTTATATACCCTCAACTTTTTGAAAATTCTTGAATTTTGAATTTGAACCTGCAAAGTTTGTTTTTACAATTTACTCCTAGCTCCATGATAATTTGATAATATAAATTCAGTTTATCACCTGCCCCCAGTTGTCCTCCCCAAAACCCTCCCAAATCTTGGAACCTGACATTTCTTGGTTTTACCAATTTTCTGGTTTATGATGACTGTAAACTTTTAGATGTCGTTTCATACTGCAGTTCTGACATTTCTATCTGCAACAGCAAATATCCTTTGTGATACTTTCTCCCAAAGCTCCACAAGTTTTGCTGTTGCAGAAAGTTTTGAAAAATTCTATTTTAGGCCCGGTGCGGTGGCTTATGGTGGTAATCCCAGCACTTAGGAGGCCGAGGTGGGAGGATTGCTCGAGGCCAGGAGTTGGAGACCAGCCTGGGCAACACAGCAAGACCCAGTTTAAAAAAAATTCTATTTTATTATCCTGTTCTCTTTCACAAGATTAAAATGTTCTGCAGCTTATGTGTGTGTAAAGCTGATTTTAAGATCCCCTCACCAAGTTCCCATGTGTTCATTTCTTAAGGTAATAGTCTGCCACCAGTCAAGATTCTTGGGATTTTCAATACTGCCTTTTCCTTTTGTTTATGTGTAATGGAGGGTCAGAACTGATCTGAAACTGAATGAGAAGAGAATTTCCAAGATCTGCATATATTTTTCCTCTGAAATACTGACCTGACCCATGAAAGGATTATCCTAAAGTGGCTCTTCTTTCATTAGCTTTTTCATTTGCACTGATCTTCTCTTCACCATAAGAACAAAAACATCTGTTGGCTGTCCAGTGTTGGGTTTGGCAGTAAGAAGAGTGGATCTTTCTGAGATTTCTCCTTGCTGAGGGTTAAATTGTTCTTAAAGGTCTCTCTCATTTGTGGAATGGAAATAGAATGAGGCTGAACATAGTTTTGTTTCCGCCAATGCTGGAGGCTTTTAGGGCATCTGGATTCTGTGTGGTGACTGCCCACAAATTACCCCCATGGATACTGAATATCACCAATTACTTGTTTATTGTCATGTCTTGTGCTAATTCTGCTCATATTGTCTCATTTGTAATACCTAACAAGTAGATAAGGATTATCAGCCACATTTTACAGTTGTGTAATTTGAGGTTTAGAAAGAATAGTTTACCCAAGGACAGGTACCTTATATTGGTAATAAGAGGCAGAGCTGAGACTTGAATCCAGGCCTGTCTGCCACGGCACATACTCTTCAATATCATGCATGATGTCTCTGACTCCAGGGTATTACTTTATAACATGGAGGGTGGGGCCAGTGATGCATAACCACAAATTGCAGGAAAGTGAAGCTGTCTATAATTGAGAAAAGATTAGATGTTACTCCTTGTCTTGTCTGGGAGCTGCTCTTATGGTAAATGACTTCATTTGGTGCTTATGATCTTCACATAGGAGTATGGTGTGGAAGATGATTGAGTCTGGGAAGTGGCATATACAATTCAGTGATTTGAGCCATCTGTACTGAGTACAGATTGCACTGCCTTCTCTGACCACACTACAGGGGATGGGTGAGTTACAGGCAGGGATTAGGGGAGGAAAGCTGAGTGAACTGCAGAGTGACAGGCAGATTTGTGCCAGGCTTAGAAGCCTTGTCTGGAATGAAAAATTGACCACTGGCAAATTGCTCTGTGTGAAGCTCTTCTGCTAAGCAAAGTTGTATTTTCCTGTAGAGTAATAGTTTCCATTGGTACTAGGAACTGCTTTGCAAGAACTCTACAAAGGAAGATGGAGCTCTGTGACAGATGAAAGTGAGAAAGAAATAGTTTGATGAATAGGAAAACAGGAGACACTACTTTTCTGCCTTTTGGGAGAGAGGTAGAAATTGGAACACTGACCTATGCTTTTCATTGTGAACTCTGGATTTATCTTTACCTTCAGGCTGAGCTGAAGGTCTGAAATCGTCTAGGGTTTAAGTTTGCTGCTGTAAAGAGGAATAGTCCTTCCTCTTTTTTGGCAAAAGAAAGTGTTGTAGGGCCGTGAAAACCACGTTTCTTCTGGTCTCTGCTTTGCTATCCTATTAAGTCCTACATTATTTTGTTTAAGGTTGAAGAACTTGGGAATCCAGTTGTAAAACACTTTGACCAATTTTTGAAAAACGAGGGTGATGTTAACACCTGTGTCTGCTATTGAGAGTTGGGGTGAAGGGACAGAGTTGGTTCTGGAATATTTAAGGAGGAAGTGGACAGTAAGTTGATACAGATATTTTGGAGTTGTTCTGTTACAGAAAAAATCAGTAAGGATGATGGAAAAACTTAAGATGGATTTGTATTTTCTGAGTTGGGATGAGACTAGCAAGTATGTGGGTGGACAAAATATAACTCGGATAAATACATGTCTTCTATCAAATCAGATCTTATTTTCTTGAAACCCTGAAGGATTTAAAATCTGGGTTTCTTTGAATAATTTGCTTGATATTCTTTAACTGCAACAGAATATTGTCAGCAGATGTTAAGTAGATGAGGTTGGGAGAAGTGTTGGGGTACTTAGTATAAATTGAGTCACCCCCCTTAGCTTTGAGATGGCTCTTTTCTCTGGTTTTACTGACCTGGTTTACTCTCTGTTCTTTTCTCTTTGGGTATGTTCACATGTCTTGTCAAGCATTTGCAACAGCAGAATGAATCTTGAATTCTTGAATCTTCTGTGCTTATCGGAAGCAGCCATGGAGGCAGCATATCTTATCCTGCTTATGGTGTGGAAGGCTGAAGGGAGGACGGACAGTGCCAAATCCCAGTTCCCATTTCACCTTACCCTCCCCCCACCCACTTAATTCCCTCAGAAGGGGAAAGGAATGCCTCTGCCAGTCTTTTATTTTATACTAAGAACCATGATTCTCACTGAGTGACCAAAGCAAAAGGACACAAGAGAGGAAAGGGCCATAATTTTCTCCTTCAATGGGACTTATGCTGTCAGTTTGTTGTAAAGCAAGATGTAGACTTCTTGCTGGGTAGCTTGGTGGAGATTCCTTGAGTGTACAGCCTCTAGGAAATGCCACCTATAATTCAGTTCATTGTAGCTAAATGTTTCTTAGGTTTCTTTCTTTTCCTTTTTCTTTTCTTTTTTTTTTTTTTAAGATGGAGTCTTGCTTTGTCGCCCAGGCTGTAGTGCAGTGGCGCTATCTTGGCTCACTGCAACCTCCACCTCTTGGGTTCAAGTGATTCTCCTGCCTCAGCCTCCTGAGTAGCTGGGATTATAGGCACGTGTCAGCATGCCCAGCTAACTTTTGTATTTTTAGTAGAGTCATGGTTTCACCATGTTGGCTGGTCTTGAACTCCTGGCCTCAAGCTGTCTGCCTGCCTCGGCCTCCCAAAGTGCTGGGATTACAGGTGTAATCTTAGGTTTCTGAACTAAGAAGTGTGTGTCTTTGAAAAGTTCAGTGGGGACAGAGTAGTTTGTTGACCTGCTCTTTCTTACGTCTACTTAGCTCATGCAGGAATGTTGTGGGAAGTCAGGGACCCCGAATGGAGAGACTGGCTATGTTGAAATATTGGGGGCGGGTTCCCCCAACAGGAAAAAACAAACAAAACCCACCTTTCCTAAGCTACTTAAAATACCCTTCTACTATTCCAAGGGATAAGGTAGCTGAATAACAATATTTAGAAGGGCCATTTGTAAAGAAGTAGATAGGCTAGGGTGGAAGGCTTTTCCCTGTGGTCTTAAAATGCCCATTTCCCAGCAGGTAAGCCTGGTAGCTTTTAATCAAGATTGTAAGTAAAGGAACACTCAGTTTTTACTGTATCTTAAAGGTTTTCTGTCAAAAGGAAGCATCCATCTGGCTCTAGTTACATTAGCAGTGTAGTAACTAATGAAATAGAATCATAAGCAATCATACTTCCTTTCTTTCTTGAACAAATATTTATTGATCATCTGCTATCTGTCAAGCTCTGTCTGGGCAATGGAGAAACAGAATTTAAAAAGTAGATCAAATTTCTGTCCTTATGGCTTATGGAGGAGTCAGACAATAAAGAAGTTAACAAGAAATAAGCATGATCATACAAGATAGTGATACCAGGTAAGGGACTGGGACAGAGTGGTTGGTAGTAAGGGAGAGGGTGGGTCCTTTGGATACTGTGTTTAGGAAACACTTCTCAGAAGATGGCATTTGTGCTGAGATCTGACGGACATCAAAAACTAACCATAAAGGAAGTGCGTTCCCGGCTGAGGAAACAGCAAATGCAAAGCCCCTGGGGTTTCCACCATTGATGATTTATTTTTTATTTATTTTTTTCAGTCAGGATTTCGCCTAGTTGCCAGGCTGGAATGCAGTGGCACAATCATGGCTCATTGCAGCCTTGAACTCCTGGGCTCAAGGGATCCTCCTGCCTCAGCCTCCTGAGTAGCTAGGACTACAGGTGCGTGCTACCACACCTGGCTAAACTTTTATTCTTTTTTGTAGAGATGGGGTCTTGCTATGTTGCCCAGGCTGGTCTCGAACTCCCAGACTCAAGTGACCTTCTCCACTCTGGCCTCCCAAAGTGCCGGGTTTATAGGCATGAGCCACTGCACTTGGCCTATGATTTATTTAGTGTTTTTATAGTAGCTCTTCAGTTTCTTCACGTTCAGTATCCCATGTAAATAGTTTGGGTTTAACCTGAGTAATTATGTAATATATGTGTTTAAGGGTGATAAAAGGAAGAGAGGCAGTGGAGGTCGTAATTTTGCTGGTACCCTGGTGAGATGAACAGCTGACATTAAGTACACTGAATAAATATTAAGAATGGGAGGCTGGCACAGTGGCTCATGCCTGTAATCCCAGCACCGCAATCCCAGGCCGAAGCAGGCAGATCACCTGAGGTCAGGAGTTCGGGACTAGCCCAACCAACATGGTGAAACCCTGTCTCTACTAAAAATACAAAAAAAAGTAGCCAGGCATGGTGGTGCGTGCCTGTAGTCCCAGGTGTTTCGGAGGCTGAGGCAGGAGAATCACTTGTACCTGGGAGGTGGAGGTTGCAGTGAACTGAGATCGAGCCATTGTCCTCCAGCCTGGGTGATAGAGTGAGACTGTCTCAAAAAAAAAAAAAGAATGGGAGACTGATAAGAAAAAATACTTAGTCATATGCTTGTTTCTAATAGGGTTAAGACTAAGATTTTCTGACTATCAGCTAGTCCTGTGTATTCCCAAAGTCACTATTTTTCTTCTAATGGAGGGAAAAACATGGATTTAAAAAGAAAATGCCAAAAGTAGGCTTTGTAAGAACTAAATAGCATCTAGAACTTGCCATTGTTTATAGTTCTCTTAGCATTTTGTTACTACCTGGAATTTACTGCTGCTCTGGCCTCTGGCAGTACTTTTTTGCCTAGCAAGCTTTAGTGAACTGTGTTAGTGAAAAGCAAAGTAGCATGCTTCAGGGATCGAAACTAATTATCAGGTAAGAACTCGCTTACGCATCCTGTGGCTCATTAACATGAGTGGGAACTTCTGAGGCCAGTGACTAGTGCTAGCAATAGTGGGCAAATGATTTGGTGAAGTCTATGCCCCAGTTTATTTGGAGGATGAAATTTGGGGAGCAAGTGAAAATTGTGATTTCTGTTTGTAGGTTTAGCAGAGAAAATTGGCCAGGTTTTTGAATTCAGGTAACAAGGTATCTAAGGCCTGTTGTCCACTCACTTCTCAGCATAGGCTAGCTATCCATCTGACAGGTGTGGTTCTAACAGGGGCATAGTAGATATCTTTTGGAGTCTAATCTTTGGATTTATTTCATTTCTCCAAGAAGAGCATAGGTACATACTGTAGGAAGTTTTGTGCCTTATCAGGGAAAACAAATGTAATGAAGGAACTCAACTCTTACTGGGCTTATCTGGCTTTTCCTCTTATTTCTTGCTGGGAGATGGATACACAACCCGGTTTCTGTTGCTACTTCCTCTCTTGGGAGACTGACATATGCTTTTTGCTTTTACAGCAGAAATTTATGTGGAATCACAGGTTGTGAACATTCGATATAGATGGAAGGTTACGGGATTTCACTTACTTTCATTAGACTCAATATGATACATTAATGATCTTTTTCTTCACTCTAAGAAAAAAATGAACAGTGGTTTCAGTTGGCATTTTTTAAAAATTAGGAAGTTAAGCAACTTATGGGAAAAATAAAACTAATTAAAATTTTGATGTCATTTTCAGATGCCATTTTTGAAATGTGTAATCTATCATATAAACTGGTTTGGCACATTTTCTTCACTTATGTGTTTATCATGCGTGACTTAAGGTATCATCTCTGTTCCTCAACAAATTTTGAGGCTCTTTGAGTTCTCAGTTCTGTTTATGTGGCAAGTAGTCTGCTTGGGATGGTCTTGTAGCACCAACCTCATGTATATCAAGAGGAATAAAGGAGATTTAAGGAATCTGTGCTTGAAGTTAATAATCTAATTTATTAACTTTGTCCCTGGAAAGCAGCATGGCAGAGAGAAGAGATCATTGGCCCAGAAGTCAGGGAACACAAGTTCTGGCCTGGGTGCTGCCATTTGGGTAATGTTGGGTAAGATATTCCACTTCAAACTCTCCTTTTCTCTAACATGAGGTTGCTGGATGCGTTGTCTGTAAGCATTTTCCAGTCCCATAAGGCTGTAATTTTATAAGAAACCCTGTGTTACATTTCATTTAGGCATGCTGAAACAAAGTTGAGAAATCTCATACCTTAATGGCTTGACTTTGAATTGCTGTTTATCTTGCATAAAGGAGGTTTTCTGTTCCTATTCTTTTCTTTTCTTTTTTTTTTTCTAATCTTTAGTCTGAGAAAGAAGATTAGTGGAAATATGGTTTTCCAGTGTGGAAGACCAGAGAGTTAGAATGAGACTAAATGATTGAATGGTGGAGTGGAGGGAGGGTAGATAGAAGTAAGGGGAGTTCTTGGTTTCCTTTCAGTAGCGTATCATGATAAACTAGTGGGAGTGTTGCTTGAGACCCAGAGGAACATGGTTCTGGTGGGTTTTATTCACCTAGTACTATCTCTACTTCAGAACACTGTGACATTTTCTTGGTGCAGCAGATCTTGACTTGAGAAGGGAAGGAGAGAGGAGGCAACTTAGGGAGCCTCTGGCTCATAGGGAGAGTCTATTCTTGCCCTGCTCTTTACTGGGAGACTGTAGTGGGAGTGTGGGGGCTAATAGGGTCCTGAGCTCTGTTCTTCTTGCTTGGAGCCAGGACTTTGGTTTTTGTTTAGTTTTTTTTTTTCCACTTCCATTTTATGCACAGGTACAAGTTGAGTAGCCATTTTTCACTTCCATTTAATGCACAGGTACAAGTTGAATAGCCCTTATCTGAAATGCTTGGACTAGAAGTGTTTCAGTTTTTGGAATATTTGCATTATTCTTAGGACTTAGCTTCCTTCATCTGTAAATCTGATACTCAAAATCCTCCAATGAGCATTTCCTTTGAGCATTATGTTAGTGTTCAAAACATTTAAGATTTTGGATTTTTGGATTAGGGATGTTCCACCTGTATAGGAATCATTTTAATCTATTCTTGGCAGTTGCTCACACGGTTTCTTTACTTTTGAGTTTATTTTTTATGGTAAGCCTTCTTAAATCCTTTCTGGGAGTAGATTCAGAGTGAGAGAAAGGAGCCCAGTGAGTTCCTAAACAGGTCATCGCATCAGGACAGCCTAGAAGACGTTTCCCGGGCATTGAATTAGAAGCTCTGGGACTGGCCTGGAAAGGTCTATTTTCAAAAAAAGCCACTCCTAGGCTATTCTGAAAGAATCAGTTTGGGATTGATCTGGGGCTGGCATGTGAGATACACTGATCTTGTTTAACTCCTGTACTGTTTGTAGTTGAAGGGGCAGGACATAAATGATAAATGAAATGTATGTATGTGGGGGTGGGTGCACCAGAATTTTATGAGGGGAGGATAGTGGTTTCTCTCTCTTCGCATTTGTCTTGATGGTTCCCAGGCTGCTTTGTTTTTAATTTGTGGCTCAGTATTGGGCTGGGGTCCTCAGGGTCCACTTATAGTGACTCAGATCCTATTCCTAGGTCACAACTGACAGCTGAGAAGTTGTTTTAGATGCCTGATTTAGGCCATATGCTCATTTTAACACTCATCTGCGACTTTTCCTTCTGTTTGCATAGATTCCCAGGATCTTCCTGTAATTTGGCACCAATAACTTGGCACATTATTTCAATGGAAGTCTTTAGTGTCATTTACAAAACTAAGATTTTAAATTCCTCACTTTCTGTTCTTGCAATCCTGAGGAGCTTCATCCCTAGGCCTTTTGGATCTCTCCTGTTTCTTATTCATAGGCCCCATTCTTAACAACACTAAAACCCCAAATGATCTACTCAGTGGTCTTAGTCTTTATATTCCACTAGCTTGTCTAATATGGAAGTAAAAATAATTCTCAGGTCTTATGAAGTCCTTATGATTAGGGGTCACATTTACAGTTCCCTTGATGGCCTTTTTTCATTTTGGTCAACAGTTTTCCAGTTTATCCTGGAATTCCTTTAAAGCGTTCAGGTGGATGTCATCCAGTATTAGTAATTGAATAATTGGTATTTCTATACTAAACCTGCTGTTAATATTTCAAGCAGTAGAGAGGTATGAAGTCAAAAACAAAAATCCCTCGCTGGGCATGGTGGCCCACGCCTGTAATCTCAGCACTTTGGGAAGCCGAGGTGGGTAGATCACTTGAGGTTAGGAGTTCGAGACCAGCCTGGCCAACGTGGCAAAACCCCATCTCTACTAAAAATACAAAAATTAGCTGGGCATGGTGGTGTGTGCCTGTAATCCCAGTTACTCAGGAGGCTGAGGGATGAGAATCTCTTGAACCCAGGAGGTGGAAGTTGCAGTGAGCCAAGATCACACCACTGCACTGCAGCCTGGGCAGCAGAGGGAGACACAGTCTCAAAAAAAAAAAAAAAAAAAAAAATTCTCTCTCTGCCCTCCTTGCCCCTCAGTTTTCTACCATTCACTCTCATCCTCCCAGCAAATGTCAACAGTATATTTGCTTCCAAAATGTTTCATGCAGATACATACCCTCTCCTTTTTAAAAGAAACTGAAATAGGGTCAATCTCTATGCGTCTGGCAATTGTCTTTTTTTAGTAAATTGTCATGACTATCTTTCTATGGTAGATCTAACTCATTTTTTTTTAATGGTTGAGCAGTATTCCACAGTTTGGATGTATATTATCTATTTTTCTGTTGATGTATGTTGTTTTTAGCTTTTCATAGTTCTAAGCACTATTGCACTGACTGAACTGTATATCTTTGTGCTCTGATGCTAGCATTTGTATAAGATTCTGAAAGTGCAACCACTGGTACCTTTTTTGTAACCTTTTTTGTTTTTGGTGGTGGTTGGGGTGCTTTACTTGTACCTTACCTGTTTATTTCTTACAGGTGTCATGTTAGATAAAATTTAGGGTAAAATACTGCTTAATAACTCATTACTCAATAGTTTTTTTATGTTTGGTGGTTTTATTTCCCCAATAAGACTATTCCTGAAAGCCACTTTGCCCTTCCTATGGAGCGTAGGGCCTAGCACCTGGGCCTTGGTAAATAATTACAGTTGTCCCTTGGTATTTGGTCCCAAGACTTCTCTGACCTCCCAATATCTGGAGATGCTCAAGTCCCTTGTATAAAATGGGATAGTATTTGCACATAACCCGTGCACAACCTTTTTTATCTTTTTTTTTTTTTTGAGACAGAATCTCTCTGTCACCCAGGCTAGAGTACAGTGGCACAATCATGGCTCACTGCAGCCTCAACCTCCCAGGCTTAGGTGATCCTCCCACCTCGGCCCCCTGAGTAGCTGGGACTACAGGTACATGCCACCACACCCGACTAATAAATTTTTTGTGGAGACGGGGTCTCCCTATCTTGCCTAGGCTGGTGTTGAACTCCTGGGCTGAAATGATCCTCCCGCCTCAGCCTCCAAAAGTGCTGGAATTACAGGTGTGAGCCACTGTGCCCAGCCTCCTGTATGCTTTAAATCATGTCTAGGTTACTAATAATACCTAATACAGTGTAAATGCCATGTAGATAGTTGCTATATTTTATTGTTTTAAAATTTTTTTATTATTGCATTATTACTCTTACTGTTTTTTTCTTGAATATTTTTGACCCATGGTTGGTTGAATCCACGGATGTGAGGGCCTACTGTACTACTTCTTTTTTTTGTTGTTTTTTTGAGATGGAATCTTGCTCTGTCCCAGGCTGGCGTGCAGGGACACAATCTTGGCTCACTGAAACCTCCACCTCTCGGGTTCAAGCGATTCCCCTGCCTCAGCCTCCCAAGTAGCTGGGACTACAGGCGCATGCCACTATGCCTAGCTAATGTTTGTTTTTTGTATTTTAGTAGAGATGGGGTTTTACCATGTTGGCCAGGATGGTCTCCATCTCCTTACCTCGTGATCCGCCCACCTCTGCCTACCAAAGTGCTGGGATTACAGGCATGAGCCACCACGCCTGGCCTTACTGTACTTCTTAATTGGTTGCCGGCCCCACCAACCCCAGGTGTCTTAAGGTCTTAATACTGACAGGTGGAGTAGGTCCTTTTTGGCTTTGTTTTTAATCTGCTTTCTCTGGGTTCTGGAGAGTTCCATGACTAAGGAAATTTTTGACTTCCTGAAGTGCAGATGACAGGTGGAGGTGAGAGTCAAAATCACATGAGAGAAGTCTGACTCTTTTCCTATTTGCTGGCTCATAGCTCTTCCTCTTTTTCCTTTTTCTTCTTGGATAAGAAGGTGGTGTGTGATATTGTGATGTAAAAATAAATATATATCTGGTCATGGTCTTCTTGGCACAGAGCTCCTAAAACTCTAGTCATTTCTTTTTTGCTTTTTTAGAGACAAGGACTCTTGCTCAGGCTGGAGTGCAGTGGTGCGGTCACAACTCACTGCAGCCTCAGCCTGCGAGGCTTAAGGGATCCTCTGGCTAATTTTTGTATTTTTTGTAGAGGCGGGGTCTCTCTGTGCTGCCCAGGCTGGTCTTGAACTTCTGGGCTCAAGTGATCCTCCTACCTTGACCTCCCGAAGTGTTGGGATTACAGGCGTGAGCCACTCTGCCCAGCAAACAAGCCCCTTTGAACCACACTTGAGTTAATGAGTGACTCTGGGAAGCTCCTAACTGTGAGTAGGGCCTGGTTGCTAGAGATCGAGTTCAATCACTGATGGCCAGTGATTTAATAAATCATGCCTATGTAAGGTAACCTCCTTAAATGATGGGGTTTGGAGAGCTTTGGGGTTGGGGAAAATGGTGAGGTGCTGAGAGGGTGGTGTGCCCAGAGAGGGCATGGAGGCTGTGCACTCCGCCCCCCATATATTACCTTATGTATCTCTTCCATCTGGCTGTTCCTGAGTTGTATACTTTTATATAAATCTAGTTACTAGAAAGTAAGCTGTTTTCCAGAGTTCTGTGAGCTATCCTAACAAATTAATAAACCCGAGAAGAGGCTCATGAGAACACCTAATTTATAGCTGGTCAGTCATTAAGGGTGGCTTGAGCTTGGCATCTGCAGTGGGAGGAGTATTGTGGGATGGCACCTTTAACTTGTGGGATCTGACACTAATTCCAGGAAGACAGTGTCTGAATTGAATTGAATTGTAGAACACCCAGTTGGTGTCTGCAGAGAATTAGAGGATTGCTTGGTGTGGAAAAAAACCCACACACATTTGGTATCAGAAATGTTTGTGTGACTATAGAAGAAAGTTTTTTGTCCTTTTTAGCGTGGTAGGTGGTAGTAAGAATGACAATATCTGGCACAGAGAACACTTGTTTTTTAGAGGTGTTTGGGGAGATATCACTGGACCAGGGGATCTGGTTTGCAGTCTTTCTGGATACTGGGAAGTGCTCATCCTAATCCTGGTATTCGTTTACCCAGAGTTTCCCAGGCTTCACCTGTTTCTGTACTCCTGCAGTGGTTTTGATATATCACTTTATTGAGTTTTGGAAATCTTTTTGACAGTCAACATTTTTTTTTTTTTTTTTTTTGAGACGGAGTCTTGCTCTGTTGCCCAGGCTGGAGTGCAGTGGTGCAATCTTGGCTCACTGCAAGCTCTGTCTCCCGGGTTCACGCCATTCTCCTGCCTCAGCCTCCCGCATAGCTGGGACTACAGGCGCCCGCCACCACGCCCGGCTAATTTAGTATTTTTAGTAGAGATGGAGTTTCACCGTGTTAGCCAGGATGGTGTCAATCTCCTGACCTCGTGATCTGCCCGCCTCGGCCTCCCAAAGTGCTGGGATTACAGGCGTGAGCCACCGCGCCCAGTCGACAAGTCAACAATTTTTAAAATTTAAATAATTTTATTTTTAAAGGTGACTTAAATTTCACTATTGAAAATGGAAAGTCAACATTAAAGAAAAAATTATTCATGACACTTGTTAAAGATGGTAAGGCAGACTTTATTCAAGGAGGGCCGTGGTGATAGGTATAGGGACCACTGCAGTGGAGTCTTGCAGTGGGAAGGAGCGATTTAGAGGTATTCGTTTCCCGTCTCTGAAATAACTAAAGTGATATTATTTTCAGCCTTAGGAATTCTGTTCCAGGAGAGGGGGAATTACTGTTTTATAGCCTTTAATACAAGGACATTAAAAAAATTTTTGGTAATAACCCAAAACAGAATCATTGTGCCAAGTGACATTTATCTGCTTGCCTATCAGGACTCTGTCGCAGGTTTTAATGAGAAAAGTGGTGCATTCTATTCCTCCCCGTGTGTAAGGTTAGAGGGACACTCCTGAGTACCTGGGTCCTGAAATCCCACCGTGATCTATTATTGTGTGTGGTAATTACTTGCATTATTGCTCTTGGCAGGTGAGCCCTTTCACAGCCCAGAGGCCAGGAGGCTGCCTCTATCACTTAAAAGCTGAGTTATCTTGTTAAGCTGTTCTCTTGTGAGGGCTTTAGAATCTCCTGAGATCTCCTCCCCACAAGCTCTCAGCAGGACACAGGTCCAGCTCCTGGCTAAGCCCGCCCTGCCCTTGTATTCGGCCCCTGAACCGTAGCTCTAGAGGAATAACTTGCCATTACATTACAGGTAAGGCTGTGTGGGGCTGCTAGACCGGACTGCTTGGTTTCCATTTAATCCTTAAGAGTTCCCATGTTGGTGCTCTTAATGAAAGTTCTTAGGAGAAAATGTGTTCCTTTGATTATCAACAGGAGGAGCTGAAAGGCAATGTAGAGAGAATAATAAGCTCAGGACTCAGATTATCCGAGGAAAAGGGCCTCAGAAAATTGATTTTTGGAAGTGGTTGATGGCACAAGGCTAAGCATAGAGTAAAGGTGGCCCCTGAGTCTGAGCTGTCCATAAACTTTCATTTGAAATCTCTGCTTTATATGTTAAAGAGTTTAATTATTTGTTATTCATTGGAGAGTGTGCCCCCCTCAAAAAAAAAAGGTGTGGACAATCACAGAGCTGCGTTTAGTGATAGCATAGGGAAGGTAGAATATTATGAGTGTTTTTAATAAAAATGGATGAGCAGTCTCTTTTATGGGCAGCACTTGCAGCGCCGGGATCATAAACAAGTTCCAGATCATGCCGATACAGCTGCCTGTTTAATATCTTGATGTGTGCAGATCTGTGTTTGATGACAGAGGGTGGGAAGGGGCAAGGACACTGGCATCGTGGTGGGGAAGGAATGACCAGTTCTCTTGTAATCGCCAGCTGTGTTAGATGACCAGGGACTTGAGTTTTTATTCTTTTATGATAATCTCCCTAGGATTTTAATAATGAGGAGAATCCTAGGATGGTACCTTAATTCAGCAATAATGGACTTTAAAATGTTTATGGTAGACTTGTGATTTGTACTTTATTTTGACATCTAAAATTGACTATCAGTATTTCAAATAGGAAGAATTTCCTATTTGAGTTTGGAAAATAAATGGGGAAAAGTCATGCTTCTCGTGAGTATCATAGAAGCTGAGTTATTTCCTCAAGCTGTATGGTCAGCTCTGTATATAAACCTGAGTAAGTATATTAGACATTCTTTAGAGATGATTCATTCTGAGTAATACTGAGTATTATGCTTAACATCACTATTTCTATAGGTCAAGTTTAGGGAAAAGTGTGCATGACTTTACAGGAACAAACCTGAGGAAGAGTAAATGCAGTTATTTTCATTTCTCTAAGATATTTCAAGATCTCTATTCGGCTTTCATTTAGTTGTATCTGGTATACAGGTCCCCTACCACGTTTTATCATTTTATTATGATTTGCTATTTTGTACAGTACATTTCACTCAGGGACACAGTGATGGCAGTGCTGTGAGGAGGAGAGATGAGATGACAGCAGCCATTGCCATTACGGCTAGTAACGCAGTAGCTGCTCTCCCTCGTCCCTGGATCAGAAACAGCAGCTGCTGTGCTTCTCTCCTTTCTGTGGGCCTTGGAACTGGGGAGGAGGAAAGTTAAAGTTAAAGGAAGTTAAAGGAAGGGGTTGCTGGTCTTAACGGTTTT